>NC_140580.1:671881788-673314913 GCF_964204655.1 Triturus cristatus
CTTTGGGGATGAACAACGTATCCCGATTGAAGTATCTAGCTCTCTTGAGAGCATCCCTAACAAGCCTGTTGGGATACCCTCTTTGAATGAATTTCTGTTTCATTAACTCTGAGTGAAAGAGATAATCTTTAACTGAAGTGCAGTTTCTACGCAGTCGTAGAAACTGGCTGAATGGTATACTCGATTTTTGGCTGTTAGGATGAAAGCTTTCAAAGTGAAGCAGGGTGTTCCTAGCGGTAGGTTTCGTGAAAAGTGATACCTGAAGTTGGTTGTCTTCACGCTTAACATAAACATCCAGAAACTCTAGTTTTTCAACACTGCTTTGTGCCGTAAATCGGAGGTTGGAGTCAGCTAGATTAATCCAAGAGATGAATTCATTAAGGGATTCTTGGTCACCCCTCCAGACAAAAAATATATCGTCGATGAACCGTGACCAGTGACGGATGTTCTCATAAAAGGGGGCCACCTCGTTGTAGATGTTTCGATCTTCGAACTGCCCCATATACAGACAGGCGACACTGGGCGCACAGGCCGCCCCCATGCTAACTCCCTGTATTTGATGATAAAAATCACCGTCAAACTCGAAAAAGTTTCCTTCCAGAACAATTTCCAAACATTGAGTCAGGAATTTTTTGTTGTGTAATGATGTTTCTGATTCGATTTTGTCCTTGACTGTTCTCAGAGCATCTCCTTGTGGGATGTTCGAGTATAGGGACTCGATATCCATGGTGACTAAAATTTCTCGTTCTGGATCATATTGTAGGCCTTCTATTTTAGAGATAAAGTGTCCTGTGTCCTTAACATAGGATTGGAGCGTGGTGACCAAAGGTTGCAGGAACCGATCAATATATTTTGAAAGTGGTTCTGTCGCCGATCCTATGGTGGATACAATGGGTCTCATTGGGGGGTCCTTTTGATTTTTATGAGTTTTGGGAACTCCATAGATAATCGGTATCCGGGTATGAGTAGGGGTAAGATACTCTGCTTCTTTTTCGCATATTTCCCCCCTCTCTACTGCTGATACAACCACCTGAAGGATTCTACGTTTCAGTCTTGGTTCTGGATTGGTATTAATTTTTGAATAATGCCTAGGTGCCTCCAAAAGTGCATTCATTCTATCCTTGTAGTCACAAGTGTCAAAAATTACTATGCCTCCCCCTTTGTCGCATGGTTTCACTGTGATGTCTTTGTTGTTTTTCAAGGTGGAAAGGGCATTCTTTTCTTCCCTAGTGATGTTATTGGTGGGAAAGGGTACAAATGTGGTTATTTTTTCAATCTTGTTAAGGACAGCTTTCTCAAAGAGGTCTACTTCTTTACCAATTTGATCAATTGTAGGTGTAAAGTTCGATGGTGGTTTGAGACCGGAACGGTTTCCATTGTCAATATTCACATCTCTGTTTTGAAAAAAAAAATTCAATCTGATTTTCCGGAAGAAAGCATGCATGTCTGTCATGAATTCGAATTTGTTCATCGTAACTGAAGGAACAAAGGATAGTCCTTTGGTAAGTAAAGTTTCAGTGGGGTCATCCATCATGTGTGATGATAGATTAAACACTGGAATTTTCGCTATGTTCGCCAGTATTGGTTCTGGCGGGTCCTGATGTATCTTTGTGGTTGAGCTGGTTCCTGGTATCTCTGTTGTTGGGCTGGTTCCTGGTATTGACTTCTCTGATGTGTACTCTGATATTGATTTCGGTATTGGTTTTGAAATCGTGGGCGGGATCCGCCCCTTCGATTCCCTAAAAAACGATTCTCACTTTGATATCTCTCCGCGTCTGATCTATAATGGGGGGTTTGATAAGATGGCCCCTCGCTGTCTGAGTCAGTTGTATCTGAAAATGTTATAATACGTTTGTTGCTCCACTGGGGATTGGGGTTACCAGTCAGATTATCATTTGTTGAAGTATAGAAGTTTTCGGATAGGTAAGGATAAGTCTTTTCCTGGGAAAAGAGTCTAATATCCTTTCTTAGCTTATCTGTTTTTCTTTTGAGTAGATATTCACTGAATGAATCTAACTCTATCACAATCTCTTCCAATTTTTTCTTGCCTTCCTCGAGGCCGCTAGATGCTTTAAGTTTGTCTTCTAGGTCCTGTATTTCCTTATTTAATAACTGGATTACCTCCCTTGCAGTTTCTACAATAAGGATCATCCAGTCCCTAGAGCATCTATTAGATATCAGGGCCCATTTTTCAAGGAATTGCCTAATCTCAACGAATAGGCCTGGTATGTTCCTAACTCTAAGGCCAATGGGAATAGTTCCCGCTTTCAGATACTCCAACATAAAGTTGGCATGAGACTCAGTAGGTTTTGTTTTTTTCTTTAAATTGAACAGTTTAGTCCAATCCTCATTGGGGCCTTTAGAGAGTGAGAAAGGTCTATTGGGGTCAGGTGTTTGGCCTATGAGGCGTGCATAATCTTCATCAGAAAAACCAAAGGTTTTGATGCTGTCCATATGAGGTTTGGAATAGTAATCCGTAGGGGGAAAAAGGGATATAAGAGGAATATATAAAGGAAAGGAAGAACAAAGGAAGGATAACAGGTGTGCCCGCCGGGCTGGATCAAAATTAAAGACAAAAGAAATGTGTGCAACTATCAGGGATAAATTCAAAGATACGAAACTAAAAAAAGAGACCCCACAGCAAGCAAGGCTGGGAAGGAAATACCACTACAAAAGGGGAACCCCTAAAACAATAGAGGTAGAGCAGCAGGGGATAAATCAAAAGTAAACACAAAGCAGTCTGCTATACCTACAATCTTTTAACTAATGCATCTAAGTCATTTTTTGAGACAAAAACCACTCTATCTAGACCATGCATAAATTACAATACAAATCAAATAGAGATGTTTATCCTTTTTTTTAATTTTCAAATTAATTGAAAGAAACTTGCTTTATAAATGTGCAAATTATAAATTGCAAAAACAATTCAACAAACAAAGGACAAAATGGTCCTACAAAACAATAATGCCCATGGAAAATCTGAGATACAAAGTTATTCAAGACTCTCATTCATACTAAATCCATTCACACCATAATAACATATAAAACATACATCCTAAAGTCTAAAAAAATGAACAATTTAGAGGCCCAACGTGGTAGGCGAGTCTTATAAGCGTGAAACCACACAAATTGATCAATTGAAGATAGAAATTATACAATCAAAGATATCCAAATGTGGAAAGAAGAATAAAGAAACAAAGGATTATTCTTCTGAGATTGTAAGGTCTTAATGGGTCTGTGTGACGAACAATTCAGTTCAAGACGCCGACGCGCGTTTCGGTGTGACACCCCCTTTCCTGGGGTAACACCTTCTTCAGGGCATGAAATTATTCAGATGCGATTTCCATGGGACCTATCAGGTAATAGACACAAAATATAAACATAAAATACAAATTCTAAGTTGTTACATTTAAAGATCTAACATTTTAGGCAATAATACATGTCAATCATTGGACTGGATGGGCACTGGTCTAGGCAGTTGAGTGGTTAAGAACCGGATACATGGTTTATATTTGAAAGTTGCACACATTATCAAGATGAAATGAAAAAATGTAAATAAAAATGAAAATAAAAAATTCCCAACTCAATATTGATCTAGTCAACTAATCAAGGGATTTTCTAGATGTTTTGATTCATCAAAATAAAGTAGGGAAAATTTAGTGAGAGAAATTCAGTTGAGAAGAATAAATCAAAGACACATATATTGACCATAATTAAAGAAACACTGTGCATAACCAATTTGTAAGTAAAACAATAAGAAGACAGTTTGAGGTAAGTGCCAAAGAGTAAATTAGGGTTGCTAATTCCAGTCCTGTTCCTATACGAAACAGATAGCTCAGAGATATAATACAAGGACATGCTCACCAATAAACACAGAAAAATTGTCCTCAAGTTCAATTGAACAAGTTCAGAATTTCTGTTGAATGAAGCTCGTCCTCTAGAGGGGGTAATGGATCTAAAGGTAGATACGGGAGGAGTTGTCGTTTCAGTTGTTGAGCACATTTTAAAAGAATTATGTATAAAATGAACCACATATAATGGAACAGATCTACCTGAAGTCAGCGAATCAAAAGTATCTTTTGTGGGTGCTCCTAGACAGGTAAGTAGAGGCTCTAAGCCTAAAAAGAGAAGCACACACTGTCAAAAAGCTGTTCTCAAACGGAATCCAGATAGCGTACGACAGACATAGTTAATGGGGTGGGCCACCTACTTGATAAATAGAGAAAGAGGGGCACCCCACTGCTTTGACTGGACGTAGAGCCGGCTTAAATGTGGCGGTATGGATAAAACAATGGCATGGAATTTCCGCGAGGTCTGGGAGTAAACAAACAATTGACATTAGTGTTTTGAAAAGAAAAGAAAAGAAATTGTGGGCTTAGAAATACTTCAACTTGCACAATGCCCCCAGTTTACAAATCGCTCACCATAGGAAGATTTCCTGACTCGGTAATTTGAAAAGGAAAACCACGTTGCTCAGACTGGACATGAAACCAGCTTCAAAGTGGCAGTGTGGATTGAACAATGACACGGGCTTACCGCGAGTTCTGGGAGCAAACAAAACAAATGAAATTAGCGTTCACGAGGGGCGCGCGGGATTGGAAATACTTCAACTAACACAATGCCGCCGATTTTCAAAACGCTCACCGTAGGAAGATTTCCTAACAATGTGGACACTCGTCTTTGCTCGCTCAGAATGCACAGACGGATGAAGGTGCTCCTCTCCCAGTTGGCCCCTCTCCAAGGAAAGAGAAACAAACAGTTTGAAGGTACTCAGCTGTTTAAGTACCATTAGGGGCAGTGCACAAACTGCGTCATAATGTGACAAATAAGAAGTGGCTGTGGATTTCACCAAAAACGTCGGAACGGAGTTTTCGAAATTAGCAACAGAGGCTGGTTGCTAAAAATAGCACTGTCGGAACTGGTGTTCGGTAGAGACGAGGAGGGGACATATCGGATCGCACTATTTGTTAAAAAGAGTTCAAACACCCAAATAAAGATGGCTCGAGTGAAAAGTATAAGAAAATTCCAAATGGAATTTTATTAGAGCCCATCAATGTTGCAAAAAATAGGGTTAATAAATCAAAATTTAGGGTTGAAGGATCTAAAGGGGGAACTGCGATCACGGTAGGACATGATGAAAATTCGTCTTCATAGACAGGTAAATAACCCTGTCATGGTGATTATATGATTGCGTTTTCCCAAGGTAATTCCTCGTTTAACCCCCTTGTTTTAGAGTCCAGGAGAAAAATCCAAAAAACTTCTCGCTTCTTTCGGATGCGAGCACTATCAGTGCCCTTTTGTGTTCTGACCTTCTCTAAGATGGTCCAACGTAGTTCCTTGACAGTGTGTTTGGACTCCATCCAGTGTTTGACCAATGGGGCTGTATTTTGCATTCTCTGCCGGTCTCTCCCACATAGGGGATATCGCAGGGGCATAAGATGACATATATGCAGTTGGATGTTTTGCAATTTGTCATCTCTTTGAGGTTGATTGTCCTGTTGTTGATAACGATGTTGTCACCAACAATAGCATTAGGACATGCCTGGCAGCCTCCACATTGATAGTGTCCCAAAATGGGAATGTTGCCTGTGATGGATCTCTGTGTCGCAATATTCCGTTCTGGTAGTTTGGCCCTCACCAACATGTTTTTAAGGTTTTTGTTCCGTCGGAATGCGAAAAGAGGTTTCGGGATCCTGGATGTCTGATTGTCTAGATTAAGAAGATGCCATTGTGAATTGACAATTTGACGTATTTTATGATTTATAGGTGAGTGTTTGATAGCCCCATATCCGTTGGGCTGGGCTAGGAAGCTTTACAGCAGCACACCAATGGGGGCTCCATCAATAGAGAGCTGGCTGTCCTTCCGACCCTAAATAGGTTGGAGGTTGGTTTGGTGGACAGAGAATGCTATCATGTTTGTGGTGCTGCACGCTGCCCACCAAACTGTAGTTCAGGCATTTAGTAGGTCCGGGTGAAATGTAAATTATGCTAACGTGATTTGTTTGATATCAGGATTTTCATGCTATGCTTGCTACACAACATGAATTACAGAAGTGATGCCATTATGTCACATTGAGCAATTACATGCCATGTAAAATGTTATTGTGAGTATGCTAGAATGACATGAATGGGCAGAACGCTAGCGGCTGTTGCTCATGCCACTTGTAGGTTTTTTTCACTATAATTTTTACTGAGAAATGCTTCCTCATATAAAAAATTATCTGAGTATATATTTCATGCAAAAAGTTTGAGCTAAAATACAAATTTTCATTTTGCACAATTTGCCCAAAATTCATGTAATTAAGCAAAAGCAAACTATGCAAATTTTGCACACCCCTAGAAATTAGTTATTATTTGGGAAGTCAACATTTTGAAGCAGGGCAAGGCTGTAAGCAGTGTCTGGGCAGGGCTCCATGTGGCCAATACTTTTGTGGTGTGGTACCACTAAATTGTTGTTTAGTGCAGCAAACAGCTGCAACGGGGCAAACATGTTTTTCTTGACCAGCAAGGGTGAAGATTTCTCGGTGATCATTTCCGGGCACTGGTGGGCGGGGAGATAGGTATAAGTACCTCTCCCGCCCACCTGGCCACCTCTTTGGCCGCAATCCTTCACGCCTGAGTACTTTTCAGCCTCTGGATCGCCCTGTAACTCCACCTGCAACACAAAATAACAAGTAAACAGCCTCTCCCACCCCACCTCTTGTATATACGCCGGGTAAGCAGCAGCGAGGGGAACGGTGTGAAGGATTACAGCCAAAGAGGTCACCAGGTGGACGGGAGAGGTACTTATACCTATCTCCCTGCCCACCAGTACACGGAAATGACGTGGGGCGCGTGGAACCAGAGGGAGTCCCTCAGCACTAGGCTGCTGTCACCATGTGCCCTCATGTAGCACTAAGGTGGCCACCCTCTTATGGGGTCCCCTGCGTGGACAGCGGGCAGCCACATAGTGCCATGCGCTAAGGGGGTGAAAGTTAGGGAGCACCCTAGCCTCAGTAATTTTAAGCAAGTGATTGTGGGCCAGGATGCTTTTGTTTGGGCCTACCAGCCTCCTTGCTGTGGGCGGTTCGAGTGTTGAGGCTGCCGTGGTTTCCTGACCTGTTTGCAGTTATATACGCGGTTTTCAATGAAAGCTGTAGGGGGTGGGCATATATATTATTGGTATTGGTATTATTGGGCTCGCGTCCCATCCCGGAGGTGTCACGAGCGTCATCAGGTCGTGGTGAGTTGGGGCTTCTGGGCATGTTGTCCCATGGTGGACTGGGCGTATGTTTCCGGGCTTGGATGCGGTCTGCGGCACATGCAGCTGTTTACCGGGGCATTGTTGCGCTGTGTCTGTCCTTTTGTCCCGGGACGGAGTGGGTACGCAGGCATGAATGCGAGGTGTCCTCTGGTGGTTTTGGACACCCACCTACTTCATTTGGGACCCGTCCAGATATGGTCCGTATGTTTGGGTGTCCAGCCCAATCTAGTGATGTCGCTGTTGGTGCTTTGCACGACTACCTATTGAGTCCGCAGAGCCCAGTTTTGTTTTCCGGGCATGTGAATAGTGTGGTGCAGTGTCTATCCAGTCAGTGATTGTACGCGAGTCACAAAATGAAGTTGCCGTGGCAGTGCTCGTGCTCATGTGCAGTAGTTGTGCCAAGTTTACAGTACATGATTTACTTTTGAAATCATTACACTAAGGTACAATTGTGGAGCAACGATTAATGAGGTGTACTCGTGCATGGTTACAAATGTGCCGCCTTGGTGCCAGTCACATGGTGCTTGGTTTATTGTGCCAGTGTTACAAAAAGGTGCCCTTATGCCATGGCTACAATAAGGTCCCGGTAACATTCAGCACTGCATTTGGGGTGCCAGGATTGCATGGTTTAAATGAACGATGCAATCGTTGTGACAGGAATGAACGTTGCAGTGTGGTGCATGCAGTACGTGCCAGGGTTTTACTGTGAAGCACTATTCATGCCAGAATGAGGAACAATGCGATCGTCGTGCCAGGGATACAGTGGGGTGCAATGTTGTGCTACAGTTGGTGAATGGCGCAGTCATTGTGTCCAGCTTGCAGCGAGTGGTGCAGTGGCTGCGTCGGGGTTGCAGTGAAGTGTGATCGCCGTGATAGGTTTAATTATAGTAACCACTAAGGCCGTTGTGTCAGGTGCACTATTTGTGCATGTTGGTTCCCGCCCACCCCTTTAAGCTAGGGCACGTTAGATTGCGGGCACTTCAAGATTCGACTGGAGGCTGCTTTGAAGTGTAGGTGGTTGGCCCTTTTGGGTGCACCTTTTCTTGGCTGCGTGTGTTCTCAGGTCCTGATGGAGTCCAGTGTTTTGCTTCCCCATAGTAGTGTGGTGGCTGAGCTATTGTATTTTGTGTGGGTTGAGGATGCGCGCAAGTGTATAACTGTAAAGAAGTTATATTGTAAGGTTAGAAGGTGCTTTGTAGGGTAGTGGTAGGGCTGCTGCCTGTCTTTTGTGACGGGTGGCAAGCGCAAGCTACCTACCGCTAACGTGACATTGCGGTTGGCCCACTTGCCTGGTGGGCCTGCCGGTGTGCCCAGAGGGGGCCATGTTCCCTGCAGTGAGTTGGGCTCGTATGCTATATTTTCCCTTTGGGGGAGCCGGCCTCGCGCTGCATGGTGCGCTTACTGGGCGCGGCAGCTCTCGTAACAGAACAGAGCGCCGCGGCCCAGGAGCCGCTGTAGGAAGTGAAGAGTGCTGCATGCAGGGCTGGAGTTGCCATCTTCATGGCACACGCAGTCACGTTGTGTGCATTGAGTGCGGGGCACTTTCAGGACCAGGACTCATGCACCCTAGGTGGCCCCCCTTTTCAGGCTGGCTCGTTTTCCTGGTGAAGCGTAGCATTTTGGCTATGCAAATTGCACAGTTGTCCGGTGCTGGGGGGGCAAAGAGCAACCGTTCAGTGTATTCACTTATTGATTTAGTTGATGCAATTTGATATGCGTGAAGTTTACCCGCAGGTGTCCGCGCTTTACAAGAGGACTGGTTCCATTACATTTAGACATCTGAGTACATGAGTTACAGTAAAGATACAAGCGGAAACATCTAAACTCGCATAGAATGGTAGTAAATACAAATCTTTTCCACAGAGACTAGTGGTTAGTTACATATATACAAGGTGCAAACTAACTCAACTAAAGATACTAACAAGTAAACTCCATATTCACACAAGAGGGGTAGTAAGTACTTAAGTCTACCTCTTGGCCTGCACGTGACCAGGTGTTGAGGTGAAGGAGAAGCTTGAGGTGCTGTGTGAATGAATGCTCTCTGGATGATCGACTTCGGTGAGTTAGGCCATGCAAGCATCTGGTTTTCCACTAAAGATACATCTGGCCCAGCATGTGGGGACGATTTCTGCTATAAGATGAGCATGTTTGTTAATTCATACTTTGTTTGGATCTGAAGGGAGGATTTTCCACCCTGACATGCCTCACCTCCGGCATGCCCTTGACTAGTATCCTAACCTTGAAACCGGGTCATGTCCAGCTGTTTTAAGTTGGGTGGGGCAAAAGGGGCACAACAGCAGAGGGTTATCATCGACAGTTCAGATAGTTTGGGGAGCATGAATGCTTGGTCTGTTCGCACAGGCAGGCGAGTTCGGTGGGGGCTTAGCTTTGTATGCTACCCAGCATTGTTTTACTGACTAGGGTGATACGGTTGAAAGTGTGGCAAGCATGCGCCGAGAGATGAGTCCTTCAATACAATCCATAATTTAACCTGGTTAGTATTCAGGCTATGGAGTGGCTGCATGACCCCCGAGTACTGGATTTGTTTTGTTGGTTGGCATGCTTTTCTGGATGTTTGTGCAAGCTCGCACATGGGGTTGTTTCCGCAGAGTTTGGAGCAGGGCAGCATGCCTCATCTTGTCTCTACGGGTTTGTTATGTCTGTACGGCCATCAAGACCGAGTAGAGCCTTATCGCTCTGTATATCCTGGCTTATGGGAAGGCCAAGCCAGAACCGAGGGGTCATAGAGCAAGTCTTCCTTTTCTGAGCCGAGTATATCCAGGGGGAGTAACATTATGTAGCCGCCAGTTCTATCGGGCATCACCTCTTTCAAGAGAGAAGGCATTTCTTTAAATGTGAAGTAGGCCCCATACAGGACTCAAGGGAGTAATCACCTAGGCTACCTTGACAGTGCACACAAATATGACTCGAGAGGGTTTGAGCTCTGCAAGTGCGGGCAGTCCTTGTTTTAGAAAGATTGAAGCTTTAGGACTATTGCATCCCCGGTAGGGGGCTGCTTTTACACATGGTCAAGGGTGCAGCTCCCAGCAGGTTCACCTAGCCTTTCAGCCCCCGAGGGCGATATTAGGACTCCAGGGAGTCAAGTATCAACACAGTTCTGTGATTCAGAGCCAGCACACCTTTCACGGTTACGGTGCGACCAAATACGCATCTTGTTTGGCACATACATACAGGTTTCTTAGGCAAAGCCACAGGTTCTTGCTGCAATGGGATAGAGTCAGAGATCTGAAGGCCAGTTTCAGCAGCAGGTGTACCAAAACTGGGTTAAGACAATAAGGCCGGTACTGCAAGGGTAGATATTAGTTCCCCTCCCACCTCAAGTTCACCCCGACTTCGAATAAAGGAATACAATTTACTTTCAACAGGCCTGGGCAAACAAATATAATGCATTGAGTCACAGCTTCAGCCAGCTGATTCATTGTGACTTTCAGGGGCGGAGGGGTGGTACCCCCAGGCAACAGGCTCCCACTTCAGGAGCAGGGAGAAGCAGATGTTGTGGCAGGTTAACATACCTGTCTTGGTTGTTTATTTCATCAGGAGATTGCTGAATGTGTGATGGGGAGTTTGTTGCCGATATTGGCACTATGTCCGTGTGCATGCCCCTAGCCCCTCCACTCATCTCTGTTGTCTGTGTGCTTGCTGCCAGTCCCACGTGCCCATCCTCCATTGTCCTTGTGCTGGTCCTAAACTTTCCCATCCACCTTCTGTTGTCTGTGTGCTTACCAAAGCCCTTCCCGGCACTCTTGTTGTCTGTGTGCTCCCCTATCCCCCTCGACTCTCCTCTCTCCCTACCCATGTCTTTCTTTGCCACCCTACCTCCCTCCATGTTGCCTTAGAAGCACAAAGCTAAAAATAAACAAAAGCACCATGACACTGCTAGCTCGAATGGTCTCCTTTATGCATCTGTACTAGCGACGTCATAGTGCTGCTATTTTTAAATTTGTTTTAGCCGCACTGCTATACAGCATGGCTACAAAACATTGCCGAGGCCGATAGCTCTCACAGGCAAGACCAAAGCTTGTTGAGATTGGCTGGCTAGAACCCACGTGCTAAACTGAGCTTCCTGAGTGCGCTCCAATCGTTTCATATCCGATAGTAAGACATTGAGATGTGCGTGCATTCCATGCTGTTTAGCTATCATTTCAGTCCTGTTGTTGAAACACAGGCAATGCTTCTGTTTAATGAGCATGTAGAGAGGGGCTGTACAAGAAAGGGAGTAATCCTCTCTTATCAAAGGTATAGATAGCCCAGTTTTAACATCTCTAACTTCATAGCACAAATCAATCCCGGTGTCAGTGCAGGGTTTCCCGGTTAATGCACGAGGACATCACTCGAAGATCTCGCAACATCTACTCACACGTGACTTTGTCTATAAGCTGTCACATCTCTGATATTTTCTGAGAAACTGATTGATGAGGGTCTTCCAGGAACTGGGCCCTATACCGAGTTCTGTTACTTAATTACTAGAGAGACAGCCAGGATCCCTCTCTGTCTGGCGAAGGTTATTAAAGAAACAGTTCAGAAAAACATGACAAGGTCATTTTTCGCTGATTATTATGCTGCAGCCTCCGCCTCTCTCGTGCAGAGGACAAACAGAGCACTCAGTATGCATAAGAGATGCATATCGAACCAAGTTTCTTGAAAATTGAGCTGAGGCTTTGTAGCTACTGATGGGCCCATGGGCAAATCAGCAATTGCATTAAAGGAGCAGATAATGCACAAACACTGAAACTGCAAACTTTATAGATTTTCAATAGCTTTCCGACGACACGGCGTGATGTGCTGCATTAAGAGGCACTCTGGGGGCGAAAACATCCGCTAAAATGCGCGCGCTACTGGGCGACTTCAGCTAGTGCGTGGTTCATATTTTTTGGGGGGTAAGTAAGAGGTCCGAGAAAGAATTAAAATAATGCTATCAATGCATGAGAAAATAACATAATAAAAAAACATTCCCTGTCCCACTGGCTACCACAGAGTAGAGAAACATGGACGAGGAAGGTATGGACAGAGGGAAGGAATTTACTTCCGGTCCACTCCACCTGCAAACACGGAGCCCTGGCACTAGGGCTTGAAGAAACAAGGTAAGTAGAAATGCGAACATTGGTGCACACAGTAACTGAAAGTACAGGACTTTTGTGACTTTTTTTTATATACAGTGCTTATCTTGTGGGGCAATAGTAATTGGGCTCCCTCTGTACCATTGTTGGGGCACAAACATTAAAGCTGAGTTTCAGTTACAAGAATATTACCACTGAATCGAAACGAGTACGTTTTTTAGTAGCTGTTCTGTCTCTGTTCGGGCAATATCTTCAAGCACTGACCTACAGAGGTGGTAATTAGAGTGCAAGGGAACGTAGGCCTGACCTGTTCTTCCCCTAAAATTTTGGGTGAGCGTGATAATCCAAAGGTGTGGTTACTCAGGTGGGTTGGGGTTCAGATGTAGAATCACTTTGCAGAAGGCTTCCTCTTTCTCCATCTCCCTGCGCACTCTTTGTTTGTCAGCAAAGTAGTGGTAGTGGGTCGGCCTTGTTTTGGAACAACTTGCAATTAGAAACAGCTCGGTGGGTAGTGATGTTTGTTGAAATAGGGGTGAACAACAGGCGAATGCAGTGAAAGGCATGGGGGCCTCTAGAGGCCGCTGTGAGGTAGATCACTCCGAACTTATAGCAACAAGGTGCCAGGGTGCTGGTCGGCAGATCAGCATGGAAATCTGAGGGGACTAGCAGTAGCTTAGTTCTTGGATGCACACCACATTATCCTCGGTTGCAAGTAGTAAACAGGAATACCGGGAAGGGTATTCCTGCTTACTGCTTTTTCCTTGGCCTCCGCTTGATGAATAACCCCAACATTTTCACGAAGGAGCTGGATGAACTTTTCTTTGGGATAGTTTTGTGAAGATTCGTCAGGGCCAAAGTCAGGACCAAGGGGGGAGAAAAAGGGCAAGCGGGCTTTGGTAAAAGGGGCAGTGGGAAGCGGAAATACGACCACCTGTGTAGCAGTGGCGTATGATTCAGACTGGCTGCAAGAGAATAATAGTAGGAGGAGAACAGAAGGAGGGAGCATAAGGTGGTGAAGAAGGGTGGCCAGTCTCTGTCATGCACAAGGAATAGCCAGGCATTAAGAGATGTGGTGGTCAGTGGGCTGGCAAATTCAGAAATACCAGGGCAAAGGAGATGGCGCATCATGTAGATAATGGCATTGTAGGTGCTCTAAAGGAGAAAAGTGCAGTGTCTCTGATAACTTGGGGGAGTGGGGGGAATAAGGGTCGTTGATCCAAAGCAGAGCAGGAGAGTCAGGGAGAAGGATAATGTCTTCACACATTAAAAGGAGGGATTGGTTCATTAAATGGGGGTAAGAGACGAATAATGAGACCAGGGAGAGAGCTGTGGCTGAAAAAGCTGGGAAACACGGAGACAGTGTACGTTTTCAGAGTGAGGCAACGAAGTGCAGGAAGGAGGTAATGGGAGGGTTGAATCGGGCATTAGAAGAATTGCACAAGACACGTAGATGATGAATGATAAGGAAAGAGGAGGGGGTTGGAAGGAATCTAGAGGAATTAGTGAGTTTTGGAGGTACTGATGAGGCCCATAATGACAAGATGAGCTTGCTGGATTGAAGAGAGTCCAACCATTTGAAAGGCAACTCGCTACAATGTCAACAGTACGTTTTTCAAGGAATAAACTAGAAGAATTGGAGGCGATGCATCTTGTGGAGCTGGAAATAAGGGGATGCTGTGATGTGTCTGGGAAGAGGATAAGTGAGCGTGACAAAAAAGGAAGAAGTGGGTAGAGCGATGGTGGATGTGAGTTGGGTTGACATTTGGTGGGGTGAACGAGAGGTAGATACGGGCAAGAGGTACTGGTCACAACAGAATGTGAGACGGGGTGCCTGGAGCAAGGGAAATTGATTGCAGATGTCATGGACCTGGGACTAGAAGAAGGACATGGCACAGTGAGTGGAAGTGTGAAGAGGTGCTCTTGTAGAAAGAGATGAAGGAGGTTTCGACAGGAGGGAAATCATGGTCGGCATGCTTAACTGAGCATTTGAGATGGCAAAAAAGAAAAGTATGGGTGGTACTGAGGTGAAAGAAGAAAGCACAGAGGTTAATAAAAGCAATATATGGAACAGAAGAAACAGATGTGGTTGTCGAAGAGAGTTGTAAACTAAAAGAAATGCCGAGTGTGTGATTCTTTATTTAAAGTTTGAAACAAAGTAGAAGCTGTAAAAGGGGGGACATGCAGGAAATTTGGAATTGTGGCACAGGGATACGCAGAAGTGACAATAGGGGATTGGTTGTCAGTATTTTGATTAATGCAGGTGTGTTTTGCCATTCCGATCTAAATTATAATATCATGCTTTTGCAATATTCAGACTTGATATGGAAGGCCAATGTTATTTTTTGTAGATTAGCTGGATTCAGGCATAATAAGGTGCTCAGGGCAAGGATGGGGGAGGCTCAAGATGTAGAATGGGGTGAAATGAACACAGGTTTATGGCTATGATGGATTGCACCAAGAAAGCTGGTGCATCAATGCGCACAACCAGTTGTTTGTCTGGAGGGGTTGGAGGAACTAGCAGAGCTTCACTCCGCTGAATTCGCAGAGCTACACAAAAACGTTTTGAGATTCTGTAGAGTTCTACCAACGGGTGGAAAATATGCATATCGTAATGCCCACTATTCATTTTAGTGCCAGTTTTGCAAACAGTGCTAAAAAATCTTCACGCACAGCTCTATGCGGGGTGCAAGAGCAAATCTACTTGAGAATCAGCTCTCTGACTGCTCATGAACACCCGCATTAGATAATGGTGCTTAGAGACACCGAATTTAATTCATTTTGGCACTTCTGAAGCCTCGTGGGAAATTCCACCAAGCACCGGTGCGGGCATGGAAAATGCAGTGTCCTGGGGGTGGGCTTTCTGGGACACAGTAGGTGAGCCGGCACAGGGAGATGGGGATCCTGATGCCAATAAAAAGCTAAGTGACAAGGGCCATGTGGCCCCACTCCCCTTAACAAATACATTGGGTCCCTGGGGATGGCGTCTATACTGCCCCCCTCCCTTTAAAGTTAAATTATGGCCCTGGGGGATGGGGTCCTTGGGGCCTTCTAAAGGCTCAGGAGGGCCACTGTGCAGCCCCCTTCCCTTAAAAAATACATTGGGCCTTGGGAAGGGGTCCTCGGAGCTAAATACATTTTGGAGAGGGGGCCCACACCCCCTTCTCATAACTATTCAATTGGGCCCCAGGGAATGGGATCCCCGGGGCTAAAATCGGCTAGGAAGAGGAGCGACATGGCCCTCATTCCCCTTGTACATTGCATTTGGCCCGGGGGGAGAGCCCTCAGAGAGGTATACGGCTCGGGGAGGGGGTGCACACATCCCCTTAAATGACAAACCCAGCCCGGGGGATAGAGTCCCCAACTCCCAAAAATAGGTTGGGGGAGGGTATCCCTACTCACAACCCCTCTCCACATAGTTAAAAAAAAATGGCAGCCGACTTTTGTTTGTTTTTGCTGTGATCCGTTAGGAATCCCATGGGTTTGTGGAAAAAACTTTCACATTTTTGGCCCCATGGGGGGGGCCCTCTGGGTCCCCCCATGGGGCCTAGGGGCGCAGGGTTTTACTACCCTGCCACCTTATATTATTATGTTTTTTAAAGTTCAGGACAGGCGAATGTGAAAGTGCAAATAGTGCAATGGAGGAAAGACTCACATACCGTGACTAAGGCCCTGTGAGGATGAAACGCGTTGGTTAATAAATCTTGAATAATGAATTCTAGAGTGCAGCATCCCTTTGTTGGAAAATATATATCTATATGCTCCAGTTAGGACATAGTTTCCATCGGAAGAGCATTTTTTGTTTTGCCGATAATTTTGGCGCCGCTTGGCAAATCTTCACGAAATTTTATAAACTTAAATGTTGGTCGGTTCAGCTGCTGTGTTGAAAGTTTCGGGGTGATCCATCAAGCTGGCGCCAAGAAAAAAGTGGCGGTGTCCCACCTTTTCCCCATGCATTTTCCCTTAAGGATTTTAAATACAACTACAGCCCATACCGCTGAATGGAATTCTTCCAAATTTGTCAGAAAGCTACATGTTGGTCCAGAAAGGGTGCTTTTTGTGATTTGGTGTAAATCCTTTCAGTAGTTTTAGAGATATTCAAGGTTAAAAAAGATATAGATATCTAGGGATGTGGGTCCTAGTAGTGGATTACCAAACCACAGTCCCCACACTGAAATTTGATTGGCTGTCAACACTTCAACCAGGAAGTGTTGACAGCCGTGCTGGAACTTGGTTTGAAGCCGAGTCCCACAAAACATGTAAAAAATAAAGAAAAGGGGGCAGGGTAGGAATACCCCGTTCCCCGAGGTGTAGTGGGGGGCCCCACAGGGGCCCAGCCGGGTATTAAATGCATTTTTTAAAATTTACTTTTGCCACAAATTTGCCGGTGGATCTGCGGCAAAATTGAAATAAAAAGAACCTGCTCGTTTTTCTGAGAAAGCCCCGGGGTGGGCCAAATCCTGGGGGGCATGTTAAAATAAAGGATGGGGAGCATGGACCCCCCCTCCTAGGGTTTATATAACACTGGAGACCAACACCTCCCTTGTGCCTTGCTAATAAATTATGCAACTGGATGCACGGCCCCACCGCAGTGCCAGGGACTGACACCTCCCGGGGCTATTTAAAGAAATTAGTGTGGGGAGGCCCGTACAGCCTTCATTGCAGCCCCGGGGACCACCACCTCTTCGAGGCTCATCTAAAAGAAATCGGGGCCCTCGCAGACCCCCGAACCATGGGACTACCACTTCCACAGGTCTCTTTATTTTGTATTGGGGGGCCCCAGGGAACCCCTGGACCCTGGGGAACACCACCTCCATGCTGTCAAAATATTTTTTTTAAATGTGAGGGGGGCCTCGGTCGTTCATGACCCTGAGGACTGCCACCTGCCTGGGGCAGGCCCTGCAAGAAGAAAGCAGGAGGCCCCGTGTGTCAGGTGCCCCGCAAACGCGCACACAGAAACACCGGGAGACTCACTTCCGGTTGGAGGGTGAGTCCCGGTCTAGTGGTTGCGGCGCACGAGAGGTCGGAGAAACACTTCCGGGGGAAATGCTTAAACTGCGCGTTTCCCGCCGGCTCCGTGCTTCGGATTCAACCGAATCCCCCTGAGACGTGAACGCCGAGTTCCGAGTCGAGACGCGACTCCAGTAACCTGGTTCCAGTGCAGTTGGAGGCGTGTAAGTGCATCCTTCTCACCGCGCTGGAGCGCCCCCGCCTTAGAGGCTGCCTGAATCCCAGAGCGCAGGTGTGCTCATGGGATATTTGTTTCACGTTGTTGGATACCTTTTGTTCGTTTAGCGCAGGAGCGCTTAGGGAGCATTTAAGTCTACATAGCGCAGGAGCGCTTGAGGGATACTTTCGTTTGTTAGCGCAGGAGCGCTTGAGGGATACTTTCGTTTGTTAGCGCAGGAGCGCTTGGGGATTTTGCTTCAATCCTACAACGCAGAAGCGTTGGTGGGATACTCTTGGTTTTTGCTTCATTCAGCGTGGGTGCGCTTAAGTGGTACTGAAGAGTCCATAGCGCAGGAGCGCTACGGTGACAAAGTACCCATTTCATTCTGGAACTGTGTTCTAGCACCTACGTTGCCATTGTTATAGCTTGCCCCCTTAGTTTGCCACTTTCTTGCGCAAGAACACCTTTGCGCATGGTTTGACTTTTCTTTTGACACACAGGCGCAGGAGCGCTTTACTTTGATTTACGGAAGGAGTAGTGTCCAGGAGCTCATCGCCAGGAGCAGCGCTGATTCTGGGTGCCCTGGTCCGAAGAAGCATCGGTGAGTCCCCGGAACGACCTTCTTTCTGTGTGTGGGTTAGCGTGGGTGCTGTAGAACAGGGGTTGGGATTCCTTATTGATCTAGTCCTTCCTGTCTTCCATAGGGCCCCAGGATACTCCTACACCAAGCCGCTACGTCCTTTCTGGCTCCCTTCCCTGCGTCCATCTCATCCCCGTTGGTTCCTACTATTCACGAGGGTCAGGTGGGTACAGGGACGGGTGCTCTTGTCGTCTCTGCGGAATCACCTCGCAAGCAAAAGGTGAGTCTTGTGAGGTACACGACAGAATCCGAAGCCCACGATTTCTATTCCACCCAGACGACATGGGCGACCCAGAGGTTACATTAAGCGACATAGCGGCCATGTTGGCTGCTATGCAAGCCGAGAACCTCACCTTACGCCATGACATCACTGCCCTACAGGGCCAAATGGCATCAGGGGTTACCAATCCATGGGGAACCACCCCTAGTTCCAGAGTGTTACAAGAAGGTCTGTTGAGGCAGCCTACGTTTACCTTTGGGGGGTCCTCCACCACCACCTCTCCGAACCCCGCCATACAAGTGATCACGCCTCATCCTGTACAGCTGGCACCACCTGAACGCTTCTACGGGGACAGCACTAAGTACGGCATCTTCATCCATCAATGTCATCTGCATTTCATGGCCAGAACCACGGCTTTTCCTGACGACTCATCCAAAGTAGCCTTCATCCTGTCCTACATGGGCGGAGACGCCGCCCAATGGTCCATTGCTTTAGTGGACAACGATGAACCCATGTTACACCACCTGCCGACATTCCAAGAAGCCATGCGACGCATGTTCGCCCGGCACACCTTTGTGCAAGCTGCTGATAACGAGTTGCTCAATCACAAACAAGGTAACCAGGATCTCCTTCATTTCATCACCACGTTCAACAGGTTGGTTATCGAATCCCATTGGCCAGAGGATAAGAAGGTGTCCGTATTTTATCGGGGATTACGCGATGATATCAAGGACCTCATATCGCAGTATCCCGATCCGCCCGAAGAAATAGGCCCGTTCATCAATATGGTGGTAAAGATGAACTTTCGACTACTAGAAAGGAGAACAGAGAAAGGAAAAGGTAGTGACAACCGTTTCTTATCCATGGGAGATAAGGGTGGTGAAAAAGCCAAAGATGAATCCACACCCCCGAGCGAGGCCCCGGAACCCATGCAGATCGGGGGCATCAAAGGACCACTGACTAGCCAAGAAAGAGAGAAAAGAAGGAGACAGAACCAATGCTTATACTGCGGTAAAAGTGGACACTTTGTCAGGGAATGTCCGGTGAAACCAACGAAACCTCGTGGTAGAAGGCCGTTCGTGCTGCCCATCACCAAGGGTGACAAGTCGGGAAACGAGACAACCCAGTAGACATGGGGATCCGTCCTCTGGGTTCTTCATCTTTTTCCTCAGCGATCCCTGCGGTGTTTGATGGCAGCCACCACATAGGGGTAGAAGTAACCTTACGAAACCAGGCAGACGAATCCTGGTTGGTGACCGCTATGGTGGATTCTGGTGCAACCGGTTGCTTTATCGACACCGTTTATTCACGTACGTTGGGCATCAACACCGTGTTGAAAGCACAACCCGAAACCGTTAAGGCTGTGGATGGCACAGACCTGACGTCCGGCCCGATCCGGCAGCAAACCGAGAACATGTCCATGGTCTTTGAGAACCACCATACAGAGGCCATCTGCTTTGACGTCATAGACGCCCCTCAATTCAAGGTTATTCTCGGATTACCGTGGTTGGTGAAGCACAATCCACGCATTGATTGGGTGTCCAGAATCATACATCTGGATACGGAGCATTGCTGTGGAACCTGTTATGCGAAGGATGACCTTGGGGGAGCTCGCTCCATACAAGCAAGAACGTTGCCGTTACAAGGTATGGGGATGGTTTCCCAAGCAGCCATACCGGAGGAATATCAAGACCTGGCAGAGGTATTCGACAAAAAAGGAGCCAACACCCTGCCACCACATCGGCCGTTTGACTGCCGAATAGATTTGATCCCCGGCTCTAAGTTGCCATGCAGCAGGATATATTCCCTCACGGAAAAAGAGAACATCCACCTACGATCGTATTTGGACGAGTTTTTGGACAACGGATTCATTCGTCATTCCAGGTCTCCGGTGTCCTCTTCTCTCTTCTTCGTATCGAAGAAGGAGGGTGATCTGAGGACCTGCATAGACTTTCGGGCGATAAACGCCATCACAGTAAAAAACCGTTACCCGCTACCGTTGATTTCCAACCTCCTGGATCAGGTCAAAGACGCCTCAGTGTATACCAAGCTTGACCTACGGGGTGCTTACCATCTTGTCAGAGTCCGAAAGGGTGACGAATGGAAGACCGCCTTCCGGACGAAGTTTGGTCTATTCGAATATCAGGTCATGCCTTTCGGTCTCTGTAATGCCCCCGCAGCGTTCCAGTTCTTCATCGATGAGGTATTACGGGACTACATAGACGTGTTCTGCATCGTCTATATAGACGACATCCTGATTTACTCCCAGTCTAAAGCAGAACACATACAACATGTGCGTTCCGTCCTCCAACGGTTGGAACAACACCGGTTATATGTGAAGATGGAGAAAAGCGTGTTTCACGTCACTACGGTGGAGTTCCTGGGGCACATCATCACTCCGGCAGGCATCCACATGGACAACAAGAAAGTGGAAGCCATATTGTCATGGCCTCCTCCGGAGTCGGTAAAAGGGGTTCAACGGTTCTTAGGATTTGCCAACTACTACCGTAGATTCATCACAGGGTTCTCTGGGATGGTAGCTCCTATTACACGCTTGCTACGCAAAGGGGTGCGTTTCAGTTGGGATCAGACGGCAGACAGCGCTTTCCAAGAACTGAAGAGGCGTTTCACCATAGCCCCAGTTCTGGGACACCCGGACACCAAGCAACCTTTCATAGTAGAGGCAGACGCCTCTAAGGACGCCATAGGGGGCGTATTGTCCCAACGAAACACCGATACCGGACAGCTGCATCCAGTGGCCTTTTACTCCAAAAAACTCCAACCGGCAGAACGTAATTACACTGTGTCCGACAGGGAGCTTTTAGCAATCAAGACCGCTTTTGAGGAATGGCGCCACTTCCTAAAAGACGCCAAACACACGGTAACAATCTACACTGACCACAGGAACCTCCAGTTTTTACGATCAGCACGTGCCCTCACCGCCCGCCAGCTCCGATGGACCTTATTCTTCAATGAATACGACTTTGTAATCACTTTCCGCCCTGGGAAAGAAAACGCCAAAGCAGACGCCCTTTCACGGTTGGACGAAACCGAGGAGGAGGCCGACAACACCGAGCCGGTTCCCATCATTTCGGAACAGCACTTCCAGGGCGTAGTGGCTTCCTCGGACTTCATGACACAGGTGAAAGACGACCTGAAGCAAGCGGATCCGGATGTCCTGGCAGAGGGCCACAAGGGAGTGACGTGTGTGGACGGGTTGTTGTTTCGGGGGGACCAGTTGTACCTACCAGGGGTTCCCAGTCAGCAAAAAGCAGTCCGCATGTGCCATGATCACGTCCTCTCTGGCCACCCTGGTTATCATAAGACACTTGAGCTAGTGCAAAGACAGTTCTGGTGGCCCACAATGGCGAGTGACACCAAAACCCATGTAACGAACTGTGCCGTTTGTCTGTTGGGAAAAAACAGGTCAACACCCCCTGTTGGTCTACTGCGTGCCATCCCGGTGCCACCGTGTCCGTGGCACACCATCTCTATGGACTTCGTGGTAGAACTCCCTCTCACCAAGACTGGACACACCACTGTCCTTACCATAGTGGATCACCTTTCCAAACTGGCGCATTTCATACCCTTGGCAAAGGTGCCCACCGCTGCGGAGTTGGCCGTGAGCTTTGTGCAAGAAGTGGTTCGTCTCCATGGCATTCCGTCAGTGGTTATCACGGACAGGGGCTCGCAGTTCGTGTCCCGCTTCTGGAAGGAGGTCTGCAGGATCCTCGAGATGGACGTCCGCCTGTCATCCGCGTACCACCCCCAGACGGACGGCCAGGCCGAACGAACGAACCATACCATGGAGCAGTACCTCCGTTGTTTGCTGCTTACGGTGGAGAAGGACTGGTCCGAGGTGCTGTGGATGGCGGAATACGCGTACAACAACAGCAAGCATTCTGCCATCGGTATGTCTCCTTTCTTTTGCCTCCACGGCCGTCATCCTCGCACCACCGCCTGGGAGGTACCCGGGACAGCCACTTACCCACAGTGCGTTCCTACCATGAGTCCTTGTGCCGCCTCTGGCAACAAGCACGTTTTGAGTTGGCTAAAGCTAAGGACACCTACAAAGCGTATGCTGACGCCCATAGACAGGAGGAGCCCGAGTACCGTCTGGGTGACAGGGTATGGCTTTCCATTCGGCACCTGAATGTGCATGGCCCCAAGAAACTGTTGCCTCATTTTGTGGGTCCTTTTGTCATCGAAAAGGTGGTCAACCCCGTAGCTATGAAACTCTTGCTTCCTGCACACATGAAGATCCACCCTGTCTTCCATGTCTCACTGCTGAGGGCGGTTTCTTCTGGTAGCGCTGTTCCCTCTCCCCCTTCTCCGGTGGTGGTGGAGGACCATGTTGAGTATGAGGTCAGGGCCATTCTGGGCTCTCGTCGGACCAGAGGTAAGCTATACTACCTGGTTGACTGGAAAGGGTACGGCCCGGATGAACGGTCTTGGGAACCTTTGTCCCATGTGCGCCATGCTCCCGTTCTAGTCCGTGCTTTCCATCTTAGTCACCCGTTGAGCCCTCGCCCTGTCTCCCCTGTTTGAGTCCTTGGGGTGTTGGGGAGGGGGTCTTGTTTTGGGGGGGTGTACTGTCAGGTGCCCCGCAAACGCGTACACAGAAACACCGGGAGACTCACTTCCGGTTGGAGGGTGAGTCCCGGTCTAGTGGTTGCGGCGCACGAGAGGTCGGAGAAACACTTCCGGGGGAAACGCTTAAACTGCGCGTTTCCCGCCGGCTCCGTGCTTCGGATTCAACCGAATCCCCCTGAGACGTGAACGCCGAGTTCCGAGTCGAGACGCGACTCCAGTAACCTGGTTCCAGTGCAGTTGGAGGCGTGTAAGTGCATCCTTCTCACCGCGCTGGAGCGCCCCCGCCTTAGAGGCTGCCTGAATCCCAGAGCGCAGGTGTGCTCATGGGATATTTGTTTCACGTTGTTGGATACCTTTTGTTCGTTTAGCGCAGGAGCGCTTAGGGAGCATTTAAGTCTACATAGCGCAGGAGCGCTTGAGGGATACTTTCGTTTGTTAGCGCAGGAGCGCTTGAGGGATACTTTCGTTTGTTAGCGCAGGAGCGCTTGGGGGTTTTGCTTCAATCCTACAACGCAGAAGCGTTGGTGGGATACTCTTGGTTTTTGCTTCATTCAGCGTGGGTGCGCTTAAGTGGTACTGAAGAGTCCATAGCGCAGGAGCGCTACGGTGACAAAGTACCCATTTCATTCTGGAACTGTGTTCTAGCACCTACGTTGCCATTGTTATAGCTTGCCCCCTTAGTTTGCCACTTTCTTGCGCAAGAACACCTTTGCGCATGGTTTGACTTTTCTTTTGACACACAGGCGCAGGAGCGCTTTACTTTGATTTACGGAAGGAGTAGTGTCCAGGAGCTCATCGCCAGGAGCAGCGCTGATTCTGGGTGCCCTGGTCCGAAGAAGCATCGGTGAGTCCCCGGAACGACCTTCTTTCTGTGTGTGGGTTAGCGTGGGTGCTGTAGAACAGGGGTTGGGATTCCTTATTGATCTAGTCCTTCCTGTCTTCCATAGGGCCCCAGGATACTCCTACACCAAGCCGCTACGTCCTTTCTGGCTCCCTTCCCTGCGTCCATCTCATCCCCGTTGGTTCCTACTATTCACGAGGGTCAGGTGGGTACAGGGACGGGTGCTCTTGTCGTCTCTGCGGAATCACCTCGCAAGCAAAAGGTGAGTCTTGTGAGGTACACGACACCGTGGCCCCACTCCTGGAGCCATACATGGTCCTGGGCAGCGCCACACTCAGGGCCGGCTCCTGCTATGTCCCGGTGTGCCCACCCCTGGTACATAGCTGTTTGCTCTTGTGTGGCGGGTGCTTTGCCGCTCCTGCCAAGCCATAGCAAATGCTCCGCTTCCAACAAGTGAGAGCATTAAAAAATTTCTTGATTGCAGCAAACAGAGCAAAACTGATTTCACAGAGAGGGAGCTGCATGTTCAGCAGCTCCCTCTCTGTGAAAGCAGTACTGGCTCCTGCAGGAGATGGGGAGCCAGCAGGGAATGTTGGGTCCTTCTGGCTCTCTCCGCGGTTCCCAGCAGAGTGGCTCCCTGGGTGGGACCAGGCACTCACAATAGAGGCTGGGACCTGGGGATGGGATCCCCGAGGCTGAAATCGGACCATGGAGGGTGGCTGTGTGACCCTCTCCCCCACTGCAGAAAGGCCTGGCCCGGGGGGATGTGGTCCCCAGGGCTGGAATCGTCCCAGTGAACGGAGGCCATGTAACCCCCTTTCCCTAAAAAACAAATTGTTTTTTTTAAACGGCCCAGCGATTTGCCGGAGGTCCCACCCCCTTTCACCATCACTCTGCAAAAGCATCTGCTGGTACACTACTAGCTAGGGGATGAAGTCCCTTTGGATGCTAAGGGTCCTAGGTGGCCACAAGACCACCTGTTACCTCCAGTAAATCCCAAATAGCGGGATTACTGAGAGGTCATTGGAGGCCACACCCTCTTTCTCCGCCACTTTTCAAACGTGCCTCCTTGTGCACTACTGGTTTTGGGATGAAATCCCCTTGACAGCGAGGGTTCTTGGGGGCCAACAAGCTCTCTTGTTACCTTCAGTAATTCCCACACAGTGGTAGTGCTGAGAGGTATTCGGAGGCCATGCCCCTTTTCTCCACCACTCTGTAAACATGCCACCAGTCACACTACTGGTTGGGGAATAACGTCCCCTTTGATGCTGAGGGTCGTTGGGGGCCAAGAACCCCTCCTGTTACCTTCAGCAAGTCCCACACAGTGGGATTGCTGTGAGCTGGTTGGAGCCCCCCCTTTCTCCACTACTCTGCAAACGTGCCTCCTGGCGTGCTACTTGTTGGGGGATGAAGCCCCCTTGGATGCTTAGTGTCACTGGGGGCCAAGAACCCCTCTTGTCACCTCCAGTAAGACCCGCATAGCACGATTGCTGGGAGCTGACAAAAAGATTACAAGGACGTTATAGTTGCTCTCACATTTCACTCGTACAAAACCAGTGGAATTCAACAGTTATAGTTGCCTGCGCTAACTATAACTCATGACCCCGCAATGCACTGCTTATGCCCTCACATATTACATCACTCATGACATGGTCATGACATTTTGTGGATTAAATGGCATGGTGTGCTGACTGTAGAAACACCTCTGTGGTCTGGAACATGAAACTGAGACTGATTCAACTCAAATACCTACACTGGGTATAACAGAGCTCATCACGACTGAGTAGACTGAAGGGTGGCCTGCCTGAGATGCAGGCGGTGGTGAGGCTTTCTTCCACACCCTTTGGGACTACTCCATGATACAAAGGTACTGGCATTAGATATGCAATATATTGTCCTTGGTGGTGGAGAGGCCAGTAATTCCAGAGCCAAAACAATTCTACTAGAACCGATTGATGAGTGGAGGGAGAGGGCAGCAGAAGTGTTAGACTCCTAGAGGGCATTGCCTGGTCCTCCCCAAAAGTGATATAGCCCGATACTGAAGAGTTGAGCAGGCACCTCCAGTGAGGGCTTCGACTAAGGGTATAGACTATTGCGCCAAGGCCGAGGAATATGCCTACAAATCAAGAGGCTGGATTCAAAAACAGAATAAGATTGGGGGTGCCTGGACAGCCTATTCCACTTACTATATACATACCTGATTCAATTATTGATGTTCATATTATGCTTAAGTTGAGGCTGGGCGGAAGTTGGGAAGTGGGAGGTGCCACAGATGACACAATCTGTCTAATGAATGTGAACAATTATTATACTAAAAAGAGTTGGAAACAATAATTAGATGTCAGTAATATTATGCAAGTGTGTATTATGAGACCTATTACTACCAGAGTGTCAGATACAATCAGGTATTCAGAGCTAGGAGTGGAGGGGCATTCAAAATGTAGTCTGGGGTCATCTTAACATGGATCTTAACTGCAGTGTGTGGCACCACCACCAGGAGTGCCATCAACACAAAGATACATTAGTTTGCCTACCTTAGCTTCTCTTTCTGTTGTGCCCTTCCAAGTGAAGTGGGCAAGATAAACTGGAGATAGGAGCAATTCATTTGAGCATGATAGACCATTAAAAAGGTTTGTGCAAAAGTGCAGTTTGTTAATTTAAGCATGAGAGCTCAAAATGTCTGGTGTGTAATCCAGTCTATTAATAAAAGTAATTTATTTCAGATAAGAGGCAGACACGCCAATAGAAATATAAACAACAATAAAAGTATGAGCCATGTATAAACACTCATACATTTAATTTATTAAATAAAACAATATCTCATAATACACATACTAACCATAATCAAACTTCACCATATGATCAGGTGCATAAGGCAAGCACATGCAGCCCTGCAGTGCTGGGGGTAACCCACAATTCAGATGCCCCCAATCAGTCCATAACCTATAAATATGTGTAAAATACTAGTGTACACAAAATAACCTCGGGTCTGGACAAGAAAGAGTATGACTGTAGAGAGACATATGCAAACTAAAGAAGAGGTCCTATATTAGGAACATAATCCCATCACCCCCCAAGGTGGCATGCTTCATCATCTGGGATTCAGCTACAACCCCCTCACTGTGAGGGAGGAGCTCAGGGATGTTTCAATTTTAATCTTAATAGGGATGTGCTAAATCCCGATGATAGCTAGAACTTTCTATTCGAGTGATGGGCGCAGCGCAGAACAAAGATTGTGAAAATGGAAAGGGAATTAAAACTAGCTATCAGGAGCGACAGGAACTTTATTACCTTGCTGCTGTGCCAGGATTAAAAACAGAGCATATTGCAGTTTGAAAAATTAACTGCATATGGTAGATGCTCTCTGGTCAACATGTTTCTGCAAAAGGACCCAGAACGGTGTCATGGCTTTCGTCAGGACCATAAAGAAATGCTGCTGCGTTGTAAAACAATGTGATACGGAAAAAAGAAGAAATATTCACAATACAAAACCAGTAATCTCCCAGTGGTTGTGGTCGATATACTGGGTGTACCTGTAGTTTACGGATACACTACCTCACGTCAACCTGGCAACGGCTCAGGGGAGAGGCACCACTCTACCCGTCGGTACCCCGGGCTGCAAATGAGTCGTGACCGAAGGTATTTTTTCAAACTGCAATATGCTCTGTTTTTAATTCTGGCAGAGCCGCGAAGTAATAAAGTTCTTGTCGCTCCTGATAGCTAGTTTTAATTCCCTTTCCATTTTCACTATTTTTGTTTTGCGCTGCACCCATCATTCGAATAGAAAGTTCTAGCTATTCATTGGAATTTAGCACATCCCTATTAGGATTAAAACATCCCTGAGCTTCTCCCTCACAGTGAGGGGGTTGTAGCCCTTGATGGGGCTAGGGGTCCCCATCAAGAGGAGAATCCCAGATGATGAAGCATGCCACCTTGGTGGGTGATGGGATTAAGTCCTCAAGATAGGACTCCTTCTTTAGTTTGCATATGTCTCTCTATAGTCATACTCTTTCTTGTTCAGACCCTAGGTTATTTTGTTTATTATGAGTATTTTTGGGGAATATAAATATTCCCTAGGACCCCCCTTTACCGTTTTGTTTTTTCCTAAATCTCATGGGGCCCTCACCCCGATCGGTGGGGTGGGCCCTATTTTGTGTTACGCCACTTCCTAGGACTTAAGTGCTGAATACAGTACATGGGCTTATATTGTGTTACGCCACTGCCTATGACTTAAGTGCTGAATACGGTACATGTGTGAAAACTACTGACATTAAAGTTAAAAGAGAGATAAGTAACAATAAATAGAAAATATGAATATACCGGCCACCAGTTTCTGTGGCCCAAAGATCTCTTAATAAGGCGAAGATATCTCTGGCTTGGCAAGGCATAGTACTTGCATAACAAAAAAATGTATGCATGTCTGGTTGGATTGTAATTCACAAGGACATTGTGATGCAGTAATATCATGGAATCTGCCTTTCAGATAACTCAACATACCTACTACTAAAGCAGTCTTGAAATGTATTCAAAGGTTCCATACATACATATGAGTGACCCATAACAAATACAGTTCTGACCCTGGGAAATTTTCAAAGTTACATATGGATTCCTGGAAGGTTTATGAAGTTGCTAATACTGTGTATTTTAAATTTAAGTCCAAAGACCCCTGCCGCAATCCTTAATTATTTTTAGAGAACAGTTTGCCTTAGCCAGTAACCGCTTCCTCATATGCTATACGAGTTGTAAAAATGTTAATACGCCTCAGTCAAGGAATTTTGTAAAACGTTTTGCTGGTCCAGACATCATCCACACTACCTCTTGTGAGGGTGGAGAACTGGTTTATATGGAACTATACCCCAATAGCAAAAGGACCATTAAGTCATAAAGCATTTTTGTCATATTGGAGGAGGCATTTTGGCAAAGCACGAAAGAAGCCAAAGAAACAGAATTTTGGGATAAAAGTCCGGTTAAGCTGGAAGTCTTGGAGCTTCAATATGGTTGGCAAGGAGAGTCAAACCTCACTGGCACTATTATTCACTGTGTCCATTTCTTTATAACTTTAGTGGGAGTCTGTTTAGAGCTTAGCAGGCTAGAGTATTGCACAGATCCCGCCCTATGCTGCCCAAGGCCACCACAAAGAACCTCCTTCATTTAGGTGCTCAAGAGTGCCACTCAACTTTGCTGCAGGGAAGAGGAGGCAGAAGTGGGATACTACCATCAACAGATCACTAAATCCTGAAAGAAAATATTAAGTGGAGAGCAGATTGGCAGATAAAAGTTGTTGGACTTGGCCCTTCTGGCAGGTTCACCCCTGAACTTTTTGCTTTTACTGGTGACCTGGTGGTAGTGATTTTTGGTTTCTGCGCACTTTCCCTGTGTCCCAGAGTACAGTGCGTGCGCACTCTGAGTGCATGTGGTGAGATAGGCCTGCCCTCCCATAGGAATGCATGGGGAATGTATGTGTCCCTGGTAGTTCCTGATGCGTGGGGTGTGCAGGGTCGAGTCTGGTATGTACAGATTCGTGTGATGAAATGCTGTGCGATGATGTGTGCGGCGTGCATGTAGCTAGTATGGAAGTGCCACTTCTGGATGCTGGCATAAATGTGTAGAGACTGCCTGTCGCGTGATTGGCTGACTGAGGTCATGTGACGGGCTAGGGAATCCCCAGTCAGGAGGAGTCGCCCAGTGGTGAATAGGGAGATCAGCAGCTAGATGGGTGGGAGGAGTACACCTAGGACCTGAATAGGGCTGGGCTTTCCCCACACAATGCTGGCTCCGCCCCCTGTGGTGCGACTGATGACCCTGGCCTGCTCTCTGAATAGGGAGAGGGGCTGAGCAAAACAAAGTGCTCTGAAGTACTGGGTATTTTAAGCCCAGCGGTGCAGGGGAACACACCCTATGACTTCGGGGTTCTTCCTGTTTCAGACCTACAGAAACACAGAGTCTTCTGGATGAAGTCAAAGATCAGTTTATTGGCTGCAGACCAATTACAGGTATCCTAGAAGTACAACAGCGTGTATGTTCTCAGGAGACTGCTGAAAATCACAGAAACGGGCTTCTTCTTAAATACAGAATATCCTGCTTCAGGCATACATTCCTTAGTTTACGATATGGCCATTACATGTATACATTTCAAACGAAAAGGCAGAGTCATGATGACCATCCCACATTCCAGTTAGGCCAGCCCGCAATTATTTACACAGCAAGGCTCAGATCCCACATCAGATATCGATAGGCCCCAATAAACATGAGCATCTCCTGTTTGGGAAACAAGCCATAAAGCAGGAACAGTCAGGTGTGAAAGAGATTAGCTGGAGGCTCGTGTAGGATGAAAAGACTTTATGGTGTGTCAAGCCCTGATGCTAATCACAGGTGGCCAGAGGACGGGGAACTCGTGAGACCAGTTTGACCTGGGGCAGCGGAGCCAAGCTGCCCAGGTCACAGAAAAGTCAAAGAAAGGCACATGTGCTCTAAAAGGCCCGTATTCGCTTCATGCTATATAGCCTATGTGAGGGCAACCATAAGATGGCCACCGATACAAAATGGAACCCACGTATTGATGTGAAATAGCGTATACACAGTGCATTCATAGCTAAAACGTTACAAAAAGCACTTGTACATACCGCATTAACCATTCGCGGTTCACTAATACTGGGATAGACAGGGGTAGGGCCCTGCCTCCTACGCGGTCCCAAATTCTAAAGTACGACAGACCCTCCTTTTGTTAAATGGTAGCGGCAGTTTCAGTTGGTAACCGTTCAAGTATTTGCCCGGCGGTAATCGCCTCTCATACCACTCGATAATTTACCAATAAAAGAGGCAGGCGCCGGAGACTGGAAGGCAGGAAACAAAGTTTTATTCCGTCGGAGCAGAACACATCAGATCAGACAGCAAGGTATCGTCACGAGGTGCTCTAACCGCATCTCTGAGACCTGGTCTCTTATACACCGGTTTATTGCTTTATTACATATAGTACATTCTTGAGATTCTCTTGATGCCTGAAAGAACATCCCCTGAAGCCCCGGCTCAGATCCGATCCCACACATGGTTACAGTAGAGGTTCCTACCCTACCCGCAGTGGGAGATGGCTATCGCGCAGCAGGGAATTCCGCTAATTCCAGGGGGTGTGTGCAACCGGCCGGGTCTCAGGGGGTAGGGGCTTTGATCTACTGTAATCCCTTTGATGCGGGGTGTTTCCCTTACAGTAGGGGCAATAAACTGCATCCGCAGGGCTAGGTGATGGCCTGGGACCAGTTCGGACAATGGGGCGCAGAGGAAGGGGGTTATCAAAGGAGAGGCATGACCATGTATGGGATGTCGGTCGGATGTGGCTCCGTAGCAGGGTCGCGCAGAAGGAGAGGGTTTATGGCCTGTATGAGAGAGCGGGGGTGGCCGGCGCGCGGGGGATGCTCGCAGCGCCGGGGGAAAGCGCTGGCGATCGAGAGTGAGCGGGGAGAGAGAGTGGGGTGCCTAAAATGGCGGCCGTGCATTTGCTATGCGTGGCGCTGGGGAGAGGCAAGATGGCGCAGATAATGTTCAGTTTGCACGCTAAATTTCCACAGTCCTCCCTTTTAACATGTCTCGCCAGCTTGCCTAGTTTGGATCTATCCCCATAATACCCCGTACCTCCACCTCATTCAGAGCTTTCATCCGCTCAGTTTCAAAGTCCAAAGTCTTAGGGCAGATGCAGTTCATAAAAAGCGAACATAAAGGTGGCAGACACTGAATCCCCAAGCAACATCCACATAGTATCATGATTGGTATGAGGATAAATGAAAACAGCCTCCATCCCCAACCTTTAATAGTGTCCCAAAACCAACTCCCCAGTGACCATTCTTCTTGCTCTTGATGGACCTCTGTGGACAGTCTGTGGAGGTGTTCAATTGCTTTGTAGACTGAGGGTGAGTTATCCGGTACGTAGGTACAACAACTGGACCCAATGATGCGGCATGCTCCTCCGCGATCAGCCAGAACCACATCTAGAACAAGGCGGTTCTGGAGAGCGACCAGGCGGACGGCCTGAAGCTCAGCGGTGTTGTTGGCGAGGGCGCCAGCTGTAATGTTCATTGCTGTTTCGACTGCCTGGGTTAAGTGGCAGATGGCACGGCTGTTTGCCATCGGACCCCAGAGCGGAACAAGACCCTTTACTGCGTCCATGAACTGTGCTCCGGTGGAGTCGGTTTGTACAATGTCTTTGGCACGTTTCTGTCGGTGATGGTTTGCTGGAGCCACATACGTCGGAGGAAGGACAAAGGCGATGTAGCAGGTGCCTCCCCAACCTTTCGGGAGGCAGGTGTAGGCCTTAGTACCACAGACGAAGTACATATTCGGGGAGGCAACAAAGGAGGGTGGGTCAACTGAGTCTAATGTTCGGGTGATGAGGCAGGAGCTGTGGCCCACCAGCTGTGCCCCCAGGCCTTCGAGGCATACAGATCCAGTGATGTTGATGACGGACAGGGCCACTGTTAGGGTGGCGGCTGTCCGTTTTCGGAGGTAAGAGAAGGTGGGTCTGGCTGGATTGTTGAACACTTGCATTTCAATTCGTTCTTTGGCGGGGATGTCCATGTGAAAGGAAGTGTTTGATCTCAGAGGGCAGAAGAGGGCGGAGGTTCTACCAGTCTTGTTCAGCCAGAACCCATGGTAGAAGTGTGACATGGTTCTGCCGGAAGTGGCATTGTCCTTGTAGCTCTCCTACAGGAGGATCAGCCAGGCGAGGCAGGAACCATGGACAGAAAAAGGTGAAGGGATGAAGGGGATTGAGTGCCCAGTGGCATGGGGCAGCAATCCACAGATCCAGCAGTTAGTGGCGTTGGTGGCAAGATTGTGTTGGTGGAGCAACTGCACAAAAGAGTTATTCCAGAACTCCTTACGCCTTTCTCGGAGTTGGGGTGAAAGTGAGATCAGATGGTGTTCTTTCGTGGTGGTAGGTTGAACGGTAGTCAGCAATGTCTTATGAGCGGGTGTGCTCTCCTCCATGATCCAGAAGGTGATCACGAGGAGAAGGCAAAAGAGAAGGGAAATGAAAAGCGCTATTGTCTTAAAGCTGTGCATTCGGTCAGTCTTTGGGTTTTTGAAGTGGATCTTCGGACGTCCGGTTGCTTCCATCATCTTCATGTCGGGCGCTTCCATCACCTTCAAGAGACTCGGTAGCGGGCAGAACCACAGACTTTGTTTTAGTTTCTCTCCTGGTGGCCTTTGGGGTGACTAGGCTACCGTTCTGAGATTTCCACTCAGCCTGTGGTCTGCTTAGCCGAAGTTCTCTCCTTTCGTCGCAAGTTATACCCTTCTTTGGATGGCACAGTGGGATCGGGATATTCAATCAATTCAAGTGTCTCTGTATCCGGGCAGCGGCTCAGGGATGGTCGGTCTTTGTCCAGAAGTTCCTTTTGGGCGGTGACGTTGTCCGTGGTTGTCAGGGTCGGTGATACCTTCTTGCAGTGGTGTGCATGCAGCCAATTGCGTTTCCCCTCCACTCGAAGAGCTGTTCGGGTGGTGATCAGGACTTGCAGGGGGCCCGTCCACCGGGGCTCCAGACTCTTGGTGCGCTGGAAGTTACGCACTAAGACGAAGTCACCGGGTTGGATGTCGTGTCCTGGGCCCCTGGAAACATCGGGAATGGCGTGCAGCACCTGCTGATGGATAACAGACAACGTCTTAGTTAGGTTATACAAATAGTCAGACATGAGGACGTCCGGGACGTCGTGGATGGATGTTGGTTTTGGTGCAGTCCAAAGGTTCATGGGCCGCCCAAAGACGACCTCGTAGGGGGTTAAGTGGTGTTTGGTGGGGGTGGAACGCATTGATAGCAATGCTAGTGGGAGAGCGTCTGGCCATCTTAGTCCTGTGGTGGCGACTATTTTTGCTATCTTAAGCTTCAATGTGGCATTGTGTCGCTCAACCAGGCCTGCATATTGGGGATGAAAGACCGCATGGAACTTCTGTTTTACACCCAACCCTTTTAAGATGAGTTGGATAACTTCGGCTACGAAGTGGGGGCCATTGTCGCTCCACAAAATTCGACAAAGGCCGTATCGGGGGAAGAATTCCTTCAGCAGTACTTTTGCGGTAGTCATAGCGGTGTTGTCATGGGTTGGGTAGGCTTCCACCCACTTGCTGAAGGCACACACAACGACAAGTACATACTTTAAACCTTGGCACCTTTCTAGCTGGACATAGTCCATTTGTAGGACTTCAAAGGGGTGATTGGGGACCCCAAACCCTCCCCGGGGTACAGCAGTTCCTTTCCCAGGGTTGTGTTGGAGGCATACTAGGCATTGTTGGACCAGACGTTTGGCTGAGTCTGGTATTCTGTCGTTGTGCCAGACTTTGGAGATGAGTTCGATCATGGGGGCAGACCCTATGTGTGCGGGGGAGTGTGCCATGGTCAGCATGGGGATCAAGTATGAATCTGGTAACAACCATTTGTTCAAGTCTTTGGTTCGCCAGCAACCGTCATCGTCCTTCAATCCCACCCGGGCCCATTCAGTTAACTCGTGTGGTGAGCTGGCTAGTTGGATATCCTTAATTGTTTCCCTAGTATCCTTCCATTTCTCAGTTTGTGACCTGGTCACGTACATACGGGTCGTGGACCTATTTTCGGCTGTGGTTCGGGCAGTAATGTCAGCCAGTGCATTTCCCTGTCCTATAATGTCTGTCACCTTCTTGTGTGCCTGGCATTTGATCACAGCTAACCGTGTGGGGAGGAGGACTGCTTCGGTCAGGGCAGAGACTAGATCTCCATGCAGGATGGGTGTGCCATGAGAAGTCAAGAATCCCCTCTCTTTCCATAAGAGCCCGAAGTGGTGAACTACCCCAAAGGCATACTGACTGTCTGTGTAAATGTTTGCGGTTGTCCCTGCTGCCAGGGTGCAGGCTCGTGTGAGGGCAATTAGTTCAGCCGCCTGTGCGGATCGCTGTGTGATGCGGGCTGTCTCAACAACTGTTCGAGCTGTGGTGACTGCATAGGCAGCTGAGGTGGTGCCATCAGGGAGCTTGATGCATGAGCCATCCACCCATAGTTCTCCGTCAGGGTCCGGGAAGGCAGTATCCCGGAGGTCAACCCTACTCTTGGTTTGTTCGTCGGTGAGGGTCACGCAATCATGTATAGGGGATGCATTGGGGTCAGCGTCAGGGAGAGGTAGTAGAGTAGCTGGATTCAGAGTGGTGCATCGTTTCAATGTGATATGGGGTGCAAGCAGAGTCAGTTCATACCCAGTCAGTCGTGCGCTAGTCAGGTGTTGAGTCTTGGTTTGGTTCAGGAGGGTATCAACAGCATGGGGTACCAATACTGTGAGGAGGTTTGAGAGCACGATCCCCTCACTTTGCCGGATAGAGACAGCAGCGGCGGCTACTGCTCGAAGGCAGGCGGGCAAAGCTCTGGCTACGGGGTCAAGAGTGGCAGAGAAGTAGGCACAAGGGCGTTGCTTAGGGCCTATGGACTGGGTTAGGACAGACAACGCACATCCCTCCCTTTCGTGGGTGTAGAGGGAGAAAGGTTTAGTGTAGTCTGGGGTTCCTAGGACTGGGGCCGAGCAGAGGGCGTCTCGTAATTCTTTGAAGGAGGATTGGCATTCGGGTGTCCAGGGGAGGGGGAAGGGGGTATCTTTAGCCAGCAGGGAAAGCAGAGGTTTTACGATAAGACTGAAATTTGGCAACCACTGTCGACAAAAGGAGGTGAGGCCCACTAGGGACCGCACTTGCTTCTGAGTTTTGGGAACAGGGGTTTCTAGAATGGTTTGAATTCGGTCAGGGGTAAGTTTCCTCCCGTCTTTGGATAGTAGGTGGCCTAGATACATTACTTGGGGCTGGCAGAATTGCAATTTCTTTCTGGAGACCTTGTGACCGTTCTCCGCAAGGAAGTGGAGGAGGTGAATGGTGGCTGTGACGGCAAGTGGAGCGGTGTCGGCCGCCAAAAGAATGTCATCGACGTACTGTATCAACACCACTCCATCGGGCAGTTGGACTGCATCCAGTTGCCTCTTGAGGGCTTGGCTGTACATACTGGGACTCTCAGTGTAGCCTTGGGGTGCCCTGCAGAATCTGTATGAACGGGCTTTTAAAGTGAATCCGAACAGGTAGCGGCTGTCTGGGTGGATGGGGATGGAAAAGAATGCGTTCTTGAGATCAATAACAGTAAAGATGGTGGCAGTGGATGGGATCAGGGTGAGGATGGTGGTGATGTCTGAGACCACGGGGTACTGGGGTATGACTACTTTGTTAACCTCTCGCAAGTCAACAATGAAACGGTAGGCTTTCTCATCCCCCTCGCCTTGCTTCTTTACAATGGGTAGGATAGGGCTGTTGCAAACATTACTCACTACTTCTTCTACCACTCCTGCCTCGACTAGGGACTCGATGATTTCCACCAATGCCTTCTCGCCTTCGGGTGATATCCGATACTGTGGAAGCTTTGGGAGCACTGCGTCCGGTCGGACGGTTATGTGTACCGGGTCGATCACCATGCGCCCTACATCTGAGTCGGTTTTAGCCCATAGATGTGAAGGTAATGTGTCGAGTAGGGACATGTCAGCATCGGTTATTGAGAGCATACGCCGTGTGTGACAGGGTCTGGACAGATCTGGGTTATCGTGTAGGATGACTCGAACTCCGTCTGGGGAGCATCTGATGGTAGCTCGAAAATGTTTTAGCAAATCAAGTCCCATAATAGCATCGGGGGTGTTGGAGGAGAGCAGAAAGGTCGTGTCAGTGGTGTTATCGTCTAAGTCAAAGGAGATTGGTGCTGATAAGGGGTTAGTGGAGGGCGTTCCATCGAAGCCTATTGAGGTTACATGTGAGCCAGACAAGGGTGCCCTAGGGATCAGTCGTTTGGATAACGCACTACGTGTCGCCCCAGTGTCTACCAGAAATGGGGATTTTGTGCCCAAGACCTTAGCAGTGACGTAAGGGCCTTGCTGGTCAACACGGAGTTCGACTGGATCCCTCCCTTGCCCCTGGCGGTCCTATGCGAAGTCATGGGTGCTTTCATAGTCGGACTGCTGACACTGGTTTTGTCGGGGGCGATCAAAGGTGTTTGGTCTGCCTGGCCTGTCGTTGATGGTGTTGTTCGTGTGCCCTCGTCCCTGTCCTCTATTTCTGGGGTCATATGCTGTGTCTCTGGGGTCCCTATTCTTGTTCATTTCCAGAAGGACCGGGCACTGGGATTTCCAGTGTCCGAACCCTCTACAGAACGCGCATTGATTCCCATCTAAGTCCCTCCGTCCGTTGTAGGGTGTAGGTGTATGGTCTCTAGGGGGTAGCTTTCTAGGGGCGGTTGGTTGGTAATTCTCTTTTGGAGGTTCTCTTCCTATGGTCACCCCTTGCAACTGTGCTATCATTACCCTCTCCTTTAGTTCCTTTTTCTTCTTCTCTGACGCCCTATCGTTCTCGTTCTTCTGGTTTTCGTAGTATTGGGCCATCTGGAGAATTGCTGCGGGTTTGGAGGCTGCCCAACTACTCTCGCTGGTCTGTAGCTTCTGGGAAACTTCTTGTGACAGACCCTTTACATAATTCTGGACAAAGAGGTGGTGTCCGGTTGCGGTGGTCATGTCTTGGCCACTGTAATCGGAAAACACAGTCTCGAATCGGGAGAAGTATTCAGACACATCTTCCTGGGGTTTCTGACGGCAAGCCGTCACTATCGACCAGTCTACCTTTCTTTCTGGGATTAGAGTCTTCAGCTTTTGTACAATCTTGTCTGGGAGCTCTAAGATGGCTTTCGGGGGTTTCTGTCCTGGCTCTCGCTGTTTATCTATGGTATCGAGTTGTACCCAGGTATATCCGAACGGCTCAGCGTGGTCAACTTTCCGGATTTGTTTCCACACATCAGCCGGCAGACATAGCCCAAAGAACAAGTCGATATCTGCTAACGTCATTATCGTTGAACCTAAGGCTGTACCCAATTCTGTGTAGAAGGCAGTCGGGTTCTTTCTTAAGTCGGGTAGAGTCTTTCTAAAAGTCAAAATATCTTGTCGGTCCCACGGCTGATAGACCCAGTTATATACAACCCTTCCCTTCGCATCTGGGTTGTTGATGTCGTCGTGTGTTCCCTGACCCCGTGGGGGGACCCAGTAGGGGGCAGCTTCTTTAATGGGCATCATGGCATCGGCCCTTCCTCCCTGGGGATTAGTTGCTATGGGGGTTTCTGTTTTGGTGGTCTGTCCATGTTCTTTAAGGTGTCGGTAGACCTCGAGTGTACGAGTGAAGAGGTTCGTCACATCGCCCTCTCTTTCTTCCCCAATGTCTACCTTCCTATATAGGGCCGCTAAGCCTTCGGGACCTTTATCGTGGTACCTATCCTCATATGCATTCAGGGCGTGATAACAGAGCCGTACGACGAAGTGTCGTCTGCGGCTGTCGGCATACGAGTTATACACGTCTGTTATATACTCCTCACTTTCTTTTCGTTCCACCAGCGCCCCTACTATCTTGTCAATTCCTGCTCGTTCATCCTTAGTTAATCGATTCATTCTGGTGGACTCTTTCTTTCCTATCTCATGGTCGTCTGGCGTTGTAGTCGATGTTGGGTTCGGCACAAGAGGCTCAGCCGGCGCGGAGGCCGTGAGGGCCGAGGCCCCTGTACTGCTTTCGCTCGTGTTCGGGGGTTGTGGGTGTTGCACTATTGATTGGGAGGGTGCATACGGAGGGGGCATGTAAATGATCGGGGGACCTAACAGTAACTCTTCATTCGTTCGCTGCTTGGAGGACAACTCAGGGTAGAGCAAAGAAGGGGTCCTAACAGCGTACTGGCCTGAGGTTTCGGGCTCCTGTCTTAGTTTAGTTTCCCTTCTCTCCTTTATGTCTTCTTCTAACTTTCTAGCGGCAAGGTGAGCTGCCTTTCGTAATTCCTTTTCTGCTTTTACTTCTTCCCTCTTTTTCCGTTGCGTCGCTTCTTTGCGCCACATGCCGATACTGTCAAGCATAGTAGGCGTCGTCTTATTGCTACGCAGAGCTATTTCTAGCGCCTCTATCTTATGGTCGTCGAAGGATCCCATCAGTGGCCACTGACTCTCGGGATCCTTCCTTGTATATTTATGCCATAGCTTGGTATAAGCTACGGCGACTAGTCCATATTTAGTGAACATGTCCTTATTAGGGGTGCCCTCCAGTGGAGCCGGATGGTTCACCTCTAATAAGCGGTCCGGGCAGAACCAACTACCAATCAGTGGGGAGAAGATAGGCATGACGGGTTTCAACGGGGACAAAAGTCAGCACTACCTATCTTTTCACTGCTTGCAAAGACTAGACAGAATATCTCTATTCTTCGTTATTTGTAAGCAGAGAATACCTCCAAAGAACCAATATCGAACAACTAGTGTTCGGACAATCAATCAATCAATCAATCAATGGGAGATAAAGATAGGCATGACGGGTTTCAACGGGGACAAAAGTCAGCATTACCTACCCTTCACTATTTGCAAAGACTAGACAGAATATTCCTATTCTACGTTATTTGCAAACAGAGAATATCTCAAAAAGCACTATTCTCCAAAACAATCAATGTTCGGACAATCAATCAATGGGGAGATAAAGATAGGCACGACGGGTTTCAACGGGGACAAAAGTCTGCGTTACCTACCCTTCACTATCTGCAAAGGGAGAGAGAGAGAGTATTTCTACTCCTCCCCGTTTGTAGACAGTGAATACCTCAAAGAGAACAATCAATGAGCACAATCAATGAGCAATACTAGTATTTTCAAAGCATCAAACAATCAATCAATTATTTCTCAATTTGTCGTGTATCACGACCTTACCCGGACCGCGTGGACAGTTTCTCGTCTTCCGCCTCCAGCGCCCGATCGTCCTCTACTCTCCGTATTTGCCGCGGCACTCCTGATGGTTCCCAGTCAGGACCGTAGATCACTCGAGAGAGGTCTGCTCGGAACCAGTGAAGTTCGGATGATCGGCTGCCAGACGAGGGTCTATTGGGCAGGAGCTCTCCCGATCGTTGCAGTCGTTCACTCTGTCGTCGGGACCTCTCCCACTGGATCCACGTGTCGCTGATGGGCCCCACGTTTGGGACGCCAATTGTTAAATGGTAGCGGCAGTTTCAGTTGGTAACCTTTCAAGTATTTGCCCGGCGGTAATCGCCTCTCATACCACTCGATAATTTACCAATAAAAGAGGCAGGCGCCGGAGACTGGAAGGCAGGAAACAAAGTTTTATTCCGTCGGAGCAGAACACATCAGATCAGACAGCAAGGTATCGTCACGAGGTGCTCTAACCGCATCTCTGAGACCTGGCCTCTTATACACCGGTTTATTGCTTTATTACATATAGTACATTCTTGAGATTCTCTTGATGCCTGAAAGAACATCCCCTGAAGCCCCGGCTCAGATCCGATCCCACACATGGTTACAGTAGAGGTTCCCACCCTACCCGCAGTGGGAGATGGCTATCGCGCAGCAGGGAATTCCGCTAATTCCCGGGGGTGTGTGCAACCGGCCGGGTCTCAGGGGGTAGGGGCTTTGATCTACTGTAATCCCTTTGATGCGGGGTGTTTCCCTTACAGTAGGGGCAATAAACTGCATCCGCAGGGCTAGGTGATGGCCTGGGACCAGTTCGGACAATGGGGCGCAGAGGAAGGGGGTTATCAAAGGAGAGGCATGACCATGTATGGGATGTCGGTCGGATGTGGCTCCGTAGCAGGGTCGCGCAGAAGGAGAGGGTTTATGGCCTGTATGAGAGAGCGGGGGTGGCCGGCGCGCGGGGGATGCTCGCAGCGCCGGGGGAAAGCGCTGGCGATCGAGAGTGAGCGGGGAGAGAGAGTGGGGTGCCTAAAATGGCGGCCGTGCATTTGCTATGCGTGGCGCTGGGGAGAGGCAAGATGGCGCAGATAATGTTCAGTTTGCACGCTAAATTTCCACACTTTTGCCCTTACATAGGCAATAACTATACTCATTTCAATCCGAGTCTAGGTCAATATTCACGAAGTCATTGAGATGTTGCTGTAGCATCATCCTATCACTTAGCTCGTCCCTCGATACAGGTTTCCTTACACATAATGTAGCACAGAGGCCACACATCGCAGGAGCACACTGTATGCACAGACAGAACAGGAAAAGGATGGCTAAGTTCATTCCAATGACCATCAGAACTTTCCAACCCCAGGCAGATATCAGTTCCCAGAACCACCCCACCAGTGACCAATCTCCTTCTCCACGTGTATGGACTCAGATATTTTATGTAGTTTGGAGATGGCTTGATAAACTGTTGGAGCGTTGTCTGGTATGAAAATGCAACAACTGGATTGGATAACCTTACATACCCCACCGCGGTCTGCAAGTATGACGTCTAGAACCATGCGGTTCTGCAAAGTCATGGGGCGATCCGCTTGGAGCTCAACTGTCAAATTACCAAGGGCACCAGCCGTAACATTAACAGTGGATTCAACCACACGAGTCAGCTGTCTCAGGTTCCTACTATTGACCATAGGTCCCCAAAACGGCAGGAAACCCAAAAAGAAATCTCCCGCTTCCTGACCGGCAGTATCCTCCTTACTAATCACGCCTCTCACAACTCTGGTCTTGTGATAGTCGGAGGCAGCAGTAAATGTTGGCGGTAGCAGATTTGCAATATAACATGTGCCCGAGAATTCAGGGGGCAACCATGTATATGCTTGCTCGGTCATTGCAGATAAAATATGTACCCTTGGCAGCCAAAAACGCTGGGGAAAACTGTGACGGAAAAGGGTATGTTTCAGTACAGTCACTTCTTCCCAGTTGAGCTCTAGGATTCTGACCATTACCTTGCAAACAGAACCGACCTATGTGGGGTATGACCCAGATTGGGGATGAGATTTTTCGCTGTCTTTCACCTAGACTAATACTATACCCCGTCGCGTTCCACCCTACATAAGCTCTCAACTCTTCATTGGGAATGGATGAGTATGCATCGATATCTCTACTCATGTCGGCAACTCCTGTCATTAAAGCTTTATTGTTTGTGCTAGGTCTGATGGAACGCGGTTGTCGCGGGGAGTACGCATCTAGAGCATAGAGAAACATGGTCTGGAATGCCCATGACGATCCATTGTAACTATACGGCAGCACTAGATAGGGAATACCCTTATTAATGGTATGTGGCATTAAACCACACACCCAACAATTTGTTGTATTCATGACTAGTTGGTGCTGGTGCAGGAGCTGAATAAACGAGTTATTCACAAACTCTGATCGTCTAACTTGTTCATGTTCAGGCAGAGGGTGAAAAGAGTGTGAGGAGATAGTAGGAGGAGGTATAGGCTGTACAGTGGGTGCAATGGGCTCTTGAGAGGAGAAGAATACAAATCCTACGGTAAACACTATCATACTACATAATACAAACAGGCATAAAAATACAAAACGTTTGCTCTTCATTATTTTACACATTCTTGTTTTAAAGTTCATTTCCTCAGCGGGTCTCTCCATCTTGAAAAACTCCATCGTCTAATCGTGCCGCTCGCGGCGGGTGAGTATCTTCTGCTAAGGGGTACGCCTGTCAGTCCAGGGAACGCCCTAGACCAACCAGAACCGTCGACCTAACGTCTTCGGCCTGTACCCCAAAGTCTTGGCACCGCGACCCTGCGGCTGAACCCGGATGGTGGTTCGAAAAACAAAAATCAAGAAAGTCCTTCAGATGGGAGAGCTCTGGTTATCAAAAAATAGAAAGGTAAAAGAAAAAGAATATTTATTTGTCCATAGGCCTTGGTCTTAGATTGTAATGGAGACAGCCAGGTACTGTTTGATCTTGGAACAAGAGTTCAGGTTCTGTAGTGTCCAATCGAACTGACGGTGGCACAGCTTCTTGCAAAATATCATCACTTTCCTGCGCTGAAGTTGTGCCTTTTATGCGTGCATCACTGAACGGCACAACACGAGGTACAGTGTCTGTTTCAGAGTCAGCGATACCCTCCTGGACCCACTGGTCATACGGCAGAGGCAAAGGGATCCTCTTCACGTGGGCGCCGTGGATCCAGTTCCTTTTCCCCTTTACTCGAACAGCTGATCTTGTAGACAGTAGCACGAGATGAGGGCCAATCCAGCGGGGCTCATCGTTGGTTTTCCGCTGGAAGTTTTTCACAAGGACCCATGTGCCAGGTTCGATAGAGTGTCCAGGAGCTTCAGAGGCCGGGGGGAGAGTATCATGCACCTGTTGGTGTAAAACACGCAGTTTAACCGTCAAATCATACAAGTAATCAAGCAGTACTGGGTGTTCGATTTCACTGAATTTTGTCGGTCTTGGCACACCCCATACATTGGCCGGGCGGCCAAAAACGACCTCGTAGGGACTAAGTCCCACCCATGAATGCACGGTCATTCTGGTGGACAGGAGTGCTAGAGGCAGAGCGTCAGGCCATTTAAGACCTGAGCTTGCTTGAATTTTGGCCAGTTTGAGTTTTAGAGCGCCATTGTAGCGCTCTACTAATCCAGCTGATTGGGGGTGATTTGCAGCGTGAAATTTCTGCCTTATACCTAGTCCCTCACACACATTCTTCATCACTTGGCCCACAAACTCACTCCCATTATCACTCCACACCATTCTTGGCATTCCAAACCTAGGGAAAAATTCCTTCACAAGGGCTTTGGCTGTGGATAGAGCAGTGTTATCTTTTAGAGGATAGGCCTCTATCCATTTTGAGAAAGCGCAAACAACCACCAATACATATTTCAGGTTGTTGCATCTTTCCATGTGGATAAAATCTAGCTGCAAATCTTCAAACGGATATGATGGAGGCGCAAAATGACCAGCTGGAGTTGGGGTTCCCCTACCAGGGTTGTATTTCAAGCATACCATACAATTCTTGACCACATTCTCTGCATACTTAGGAATTCCAGCATTCTGCCATACTGGAGCCAACAACTTACAAATTCCTTTCGTACTGATATGTGCCCTTCCATGTGCCATAGTAACCACTGGAAGCACATATGCATCAGGTAACAACCATCGCCTATGTTCTGACAAATCAATCCAACAACCATTCTCATCCAACTTACCCATACTTTCTCTCCACTTGCTTAACTCTTTCTCTGTGGCTTCAGCTTGAAGGGACTTTACACTCTCTATTGTGTTTTCACACATTCCAACATCACCAACTCATCTGGCAGGGCCTGCAACATACATTCGAGTCTTCACATCTTTTGCTGTTTCTTTCGTGACTTCATCAGCAAACGCATTACCACGACCAACATCATCAGTGATTTTCTTATGCGCACTGCATTTCATAATCGCAACTTGCAACGGTAGGGTCAGCGACTCAAGGAGGTCATTCACCAACTTGCCATTCTGAATCTTAGCTCCATGCGAAGTCAGGAACCCACGTTCTTTCCATAATCGCCCAAAACTATGAGCCACGCCAAAGGCGTACTGGCTATCCGTATATATGTTCACTTTCATTCCTTCAGACAACACGCATGCTCTCGTAAGGGCATTCAACTCTGCTGCTTGAGCCGAATTTTGTGGCACACGCGCAGTTTCCACAATCGTGTGCAAAGTCGTGATAGCATATGCAGCAGTCGTATCACCATTTGGAAGTTTAAAACACGAACCATCCACCCATAAAGTACCATCACACTCAGTCAGGGGAGTATCTTTAAGATCTACTCTTCCTTTTGTCTCTTCTTCTGTTCTGAACAGACAATCATGTTGCTCAATCTCATCTAGGTCTGCTGGAATTGGTAATAGTGTAGCTGGATTCAACGTGTTGCATCTCTTTATGTGTATATGATTTGCTAACAGTGTCAGCTCATAACCAGATAATCGCGAACTAGTTAAGTGCTGTGTCTTAGTCCTGTTTAACAATGTGTCCACAGCATGTGGAACCATAACAATCAATGTGTTATCCATCACTAGGCCAGCAGACTGTCGAATGGACATAGCTGCGGCGGCTGTGGCTCTCAGACAACTTGGCAATGCCCTCGCTACCGGGTCCAAGGTTGACGAAAAATATGCGCATGGACGCGGTCTGTCGCCAAAAGGCTGTGTTAACACTGATAATGCGCAACCATCTTTCTCATGAACATACAATGTAAAAGGCTTGCTGTAGTCAGGGGTACCCAACACAGGAGCTGAACACAATGCATTACGCAATTCCACAAAATTTTTCTGACACTCTTCAGACCATGGAATAGGATTCGGTGTGTCTTTGCATGTTAATGCTAACAAAGGTTTTGCCAACAAGTAAAAATTAGGAATCCAATGCCTATAGTATGAAGTAATGCCCAGGAAAGCACGCACTTCTCTCTGTGTTCTTGGCACACTCAACTGTGCAATGGCTTGAATTCTTTCTGGGGTCAGTTTCCTTCCCTCCTTCGATAAGAGATGACCTAAGTAGGTCACTTCTTGTCGACAATATTGCAGCTTTGAGACAGACACTTTGTGATGGAAGGCAGACAAATGACGCAACAATGACAAGGTAGCGTTTTTGCAAATCTTTTCAGTATCCGCGGCGATTAGTAAATCGTCAACATACTGAATGAGGATAGCGCCACTGGGGAAAGCCAGTGCATCAAGCTGCGCTTTTAAAGCCTGACTGTATATTGATGGACTCTCACAGTAGCCCTGGGGAGCACGTTTAAAGTGGAAGCTGCGACCTCCTAAACTAAAGCCAAAAATGTCTCTGCTCTCCTCTGCAATTGGGATGCTAAAGAAAGCATTCTTCAGATCGATCACTGAGAACCATGCAGCCGAGGCTGGAATCATGGTTAACAAGGCAGTTATATCAGGGACAACTGGAAACTGTGGCACAACAATCTTATTAACCTCTCTAAGATCAATCACAAATCTGTAAACAGGTGGCTGTAAAGGGTCCGTTCGTTTTAAGACAGGTAAAACAGGACTATTGCAAACGTTGCCTCTTGTCTCTTCAATTACACCCTTTTTAATCAAATCACTGACAATTGCTAACAATGCTTTCTGACCTTCATTGGAGATCTTGTACTGGGGAATACGTGGCAATCTGACATTGGCTTTTAAAGTGACCACATATGGCGGTATTTCCAAAAGACCCACATCATTGGGACCAGTAGCCCAAAGGACATGCGGAAGGGATGACAATTCAGGTGGCATTGCATTTTTAGACAAATACATCGGGGAAATCACTTTCTTACCTAATGTAAGTTGTACTCCTGAGGGAGAACAATATAGCGTTGCATGCAATCTTTTTAGCAAATCTAAGCCTAGCAAATTTTCACCACAAACTGTTGTTAGAATGAGGGGTGCTTTTAGCTCACAAGGTCCAACAGAAAGTGACATAGGACTAGAAATCTGGTTCCTAACTGGGGCGCCAGAAAAACCTACTGAGACATTTATTTCGCCAGACAAAGGCGCGCCAGGGAGTTTTGAATGCATAATTGAACTCTTTGCAGCACCAGTATCCAGCAGAAAGGGCTCCGTTACATTTGTTGTAGTTACTTTAACATAAGGTCCGCTCTGATCCACTGGCACTGAAACAACTCCCTCTCTCTGTCTACGGCGGTCCTAGTAATCATCATCTTCTACATTGTCGTCTTCCGCATAATAATCATTATTGTAGTTCTGAGCTGTATTACCAGTCGCGTTGGCTTGCTGATCAAAGCTATTTATGGTATTTTGAGGCGGAAGAGGACGCGCGTTCTGGGGAACATTTCCAAGTCCTCTGCCTCTAGGAGCTTGCTGACCACCTCTACCTCTTGCGCCATACGCATTACTGTTACGCTGCATTAATTTAGGGCAACTATATTTAAAATGACCTTCCTCTTTGCAATATGAACATTGGTTGGGACCTACAGGGATATGTGGTTGATAATACCCGTTCATTTGCTGATTACTCTGAAACTGTTGGGGCTGCTGATAGATACCTTGTGTTTGCATATAATTATTCTGTCCTCCACGTGGCGGATAGGCCTGCTGTAAAAGGACCTTTGTCTTTAGTTCTTCCGTTTTCTTATCTGTTCTATCCTTCTCATCTTTGTCTCTATTCTCATAATACTGTGCAGTAGCCAGTATTTGCGCTGAAGAGGAAACAGCCCAAGAACTTTCTGAGTCTTTTAATTTCTTACACAACTCGGGAAGTAGATTCTGCACAAATTTATCAACAAATAACCGTTGGCCACCTTTAGTGCTCATGTCTTGACCACTGTGGTCGATAAACGTTTCTTCAAACCTGGTAAAGAAATCAGACAATGTCTCATCGTTCTTCTGCTTACATGCGGATAGTTTATCCCAATTTACGTGCATCGCGGGCATTATAGTTTTCATGTAGGTAATAATTCTACCAGGGAGTTCTGCTACCAAAGGCTCAGGTTTTGCACCACCAACTTGTCTAGCGTCTGCAGCAACGATATTAGCCCATGTACCCCCTAGCTCTGCAGCATGATCCGTATTACGGATGGATCCCCATAAAGGCTGTGGAACAACATTCTCAAACAACATATCTATATCGGCTAGATTCATGACACATGATTCTGCAGTTTGTGATAACTCCTTATAATATCCTGTAGGGTTCTTACGGGGATCAGGCAATGTCTGTTTAAGCGCTATTACTTCAGATCATTTCCAAGGGACATGCACCCAAACACGCTGAAAATGTGCTGGCATAGCAGCACTACCATGAGCGGCATCAGCCGCAACAGCTTCCTTCCATACCGGACGGACTTCTCTCATAGGGTATTGTCGCGCTTTTCCCTTTCTCCCCACAGGGAAATCTTGTGTAAACAACGGCTGTTGACAATCATCATTCCTCAAGGATAATAAGATCGCAACTGCTCTATTGACATCGGGGCCTACAATCGTACCTTTTCCAAAATCGAATCTCACTTGACACAACTCCTGCGGGCTTGGATCTCTACCATGATCATCCAATTCCTCACAGAGAATTTCACACATTTTCTCGAACACATACCTCTGTTTCGGGGCATCCCATTGATGAAACACGTCAACAACTGATTCCACATCATAGCATGAAGGGAAACCAATCCACCTACGCGCCAGATGATCTAACACCTCTTTCTCGTCAGAGTCAGGCAGCTGACTGCGCAATTGCTTATGCTTAAGGCAGGAGTCGCACTAGATGACCCAAAGAGAGGCGACATTAGACTAGTAACTACTTTAGCTAGTCGTTGTCGTGCTGAAGGAGAAGTTGAGGCAAAAACGGGGGGATAGACAGAGGGAAGAAAAACAGATTCAGATACAGGTACCTGGGTAGTATAAGAAGGAGCGCCAGGGGAAGCCGCTGGCGTGTTAGACAAAGTCGCAGGAAGCGCGGGGGTAACAGGTAGCAAAACTGGCGGCCCTTGAGAGGGCTGCACTGCAGGGATAGGAGCCAGCTGAAGAGGAGCTGGCGCCTGTGGGAAGGCTTGCGGCATATTTACTAGAGGCTGCGCATTCACAAGCTGTGGAGGTGCGGTGGCATTTTGCGCATATGGGGGTGGCGAACTTAACAAATGGGACATTAGGGAATCTTTCTCATTCTCTTGTGTGTCATCTTGCACAAGGGGTGACAAAACAGGGTAACATTTATCAATCCCTAGTTTGCGCTGCCTATGTAACTGTTCCTTCATTTGTTGCTCCTCATTATCTTTAAATTGCACAGCTGCTTGCATCACTGACATACCTCTCTCTCTCTTATTTCTTTTCGCTAGCTTAATTTCCTTCTGTTTGGCTTCCTTTCGCCATAGGCGGAAAGAATCAAACATCGCCGGCCGGGCTTTCTTTTTAAACAATTTTACTTCCAAATTATATAAGATATCTGTATCGAAACTACCATTTTGGGGCCATTTTAAAACACCGTCCTTTCTGGTGTATCGGATCCATATTTCATTATATGCAATGGGGCCCACGCCATGTTTTACATACAGCTCATAAGTTGGAGTTCCAATTGGAGGAACCGGACATGAATCCTCTAACTGGAAATCCCTTCTACAACTCAAACAAAACCAATTACCAAATACACTAGCACCAGGCATCTTCGATCACTAGTCTAGTTCCAAACTTCAAAGGATTATCGATTACGATAGTCTCGTGAATACACGAGTCCTCTGGCTTTGGGGTTTGCAAACTCCAAATAAACCAAAATTATCCCGAAGTATACCAAACAAATTGGGAGACGCTCCACTTATACTTAACTGAGTATCGATGATCAGTGGCGTCACCAGAAGACTCTCTCAATTGTTTCGCTCTACCAAAATCGTCAAGGGTCCAAAACAGGGCGATTAATCAGGGCAGCAGTCCTTCGTAGCCGTCGGGACGCGGAGAACCTCGCAGAAAAGACTTTTGGACCACGTCGACATGCAGGGGTCGATGAAGTGGCGGCCTTCCTCCAGAATTTCCACACGAAGCTCCTCACGAACCTCTGGCTTGGACCGGTACCGCTGAAATCGTGCCGAGTTGGGCGCCAACTGAAGTACTGGGTATTTTAAGCCCAGCGGTGCAGGGGAACAGACCCTATGACTTCGGGGTTCTTCCTGTTTCAGACCTACAGAAACACAGAGTCTTCTGGATGAAGTCAAAGATCAGTTTATTGGCTGCAGACCAATTACAGGTATCCTAGAAGTACAACAGCGTGTATGTTCTCAGGAGACTGCTGAAAATCACAGAAACGGGCTTCTTCTTAAATACAGAATATCCTGCCTCAGGCATACATTCCTTAGTTCACGATATGGCCATTACATGTATACATTTCAAACGAAAAGGCAGAGTCATGATGACCATCCCACATTCCAGTTAGGCCAGCCCGCAATTATTTAGACAGCAAGGCTCAGATCCCACATCAGATATCGATAGGCCCCAATAAACATGAGCATCTCCTGTTTGGGAAACAAGCCATAAAGCAGGAACAGTCAGGTGCGAAAGAGATGAGCTGGAGGCTAGTGTAGAATGAAAAGACTTTAGGGTGTGTCAAGCCCTGATGCTAATCACAGGTGGCCAGAGGACGGGGAACTCGTGAGACCAGTTTGACCTGGGGCAGCGGAGCCAAGCTGCCCAGGTCACAGAAAAGTCAAAGAAAGGCACATGTGCTCTAAAAGGCCCGTATTCGCTTCATGCTATATAGCCTATGTGAGGGCAACCATAAGATGGCCACCGATACAAAATGGAACCCACATAGTGATGTGAAATAGCGTATACACAGTGCATTCTTAGCTAAAACGTTACAAAAAGCATTGTACATACCGCATTAACCATTCGTGGTTCACTAATACTGGGATAGACAGGGGTAGGGCCCTGCCTCCTACGCGGTCCCAAATTCTAAAGTACGACAGCTCAGGAACCAGTTGTAACTGGTTCGCCCCTTCCCTGCACCTTGAAACAAAGGGGAAAGGTGTATAAAAATGGGGCTGTGTCCCCACTGAGGTTGTTCTCTTCCAGGATCCTATCTGAGGGGGGCTGCTGCTGCTGGAGGCCAGGAGGAACCGCCACTTAGGACTGCCTTCCTGCCTGGAGGGCCCAGTGAGCTGGCCACTGGCCCAGCCTTGCCCCCTGCCTACCTGCCTACCTAGGACCTTTCCTGGACTTTTCACCTGCTGCAGCTGGGAGCGCTGTGTGTGTGCCCCAGAAGGACTGCTGGGGGCCTGCAGCGCGAAGCTGCACCGTGTAGGGACCCCCCCATTGGGATTGCTTGAAACAGCGAGTGCCTACCCCGCGGTATGCTCCTATTACGAGCGGGTGCCCACCCCGCATTTTTATCGCCATAGCGGGTGCCTACCCCGCTTATTTGCGTACCTCTGGCCGTAAAAACGAACGCGGGTGCCCACCCCGTATTGCCGGCCTTCGTGGGTGCCCACCCCGCTTTGTGTGCCTAAACAGTAGGAGCCATCGTGGTATTTTTATTTGGACCGAAGGCGGGAGCCCACCCCGCGCTTCGGTAAAGAGGAGAAAAGTTCTTCGGCGCTGCCGCCGGTGCCGCGAGAAGCCGGAGGGTTGCCTGGCAACCGGGACTCCTACCTCCACGTCACTGGAACGCAGAGCGGGCAGGGAGTCCTGGCGTCAGGAAATACGGCGAGAAAAGGAGAAGCCTCGCAGCCGCAGAGGAGCCAGGCGGGAGCCTACCCCGCTCTGGCGAACGCCCCACAAGCTGCCCGTGAAGGGAGCAAGGCAGCGCGGCTCGACTGCCCGGCCTCAGAGAAAGCCAGCACCAGGGAGAAGGACCGAGCGCCGACAACGCGGGAGTCCCAGGTGAGTGGGACTCCACGGGGTTGTTGGCTCTGTCCCTGTTCACCGTGCCGCTCCAGTGGGGGCATGTTTGTTTAGGAGCACCTCCTGTGCTCCCGTGGGTGCCCAATTGTGTAGAGCGAGTTCGCTCCAACGTCTGGGGGCACAAATGATTTCTCGAGTCCCCGAAGAGGACTCCAACGACGGGGGCAGCATTTCGTAGAGTCCAGAGGGACTCCCACGAGGCGCATTTGTGTAGAGCTCAGTGTAGCTCCAACGTTTGGGGGCAAATTATTTGTTTAAAGAGCCCGAGAAGGCTCCCACGTCGTTTTGGGGGCATTTCTTGTGGTTAGAGCCCAGAGAGGCTCCAAGTGTGACAGATTGGTTCTAAAGGCACAGTGGTGCCCACGCTCATTTTCCCAGCTGCCCAGCACTTAGTGGGCAGCTGCAACATTTAGGTTGTGGCCCTCTGCGTTTGGGCTTGCGCAGCCTTGCCCTGACTCTGCTGGACACAGGGCGTCCTAGCCCCGGGACTGCCATAGGGACTGCCACAGGTGGTGGCTAATGTGAGTTTTGCGCTATTGTTCCTAACCTGCACCTCTGAATGCGTTTTTATGCGTCATGTGCCTTGTGTTTACACCTCTGAATGTGTTTTTATGCGTCATGTGTAATGTGCTTATACCCCTACAGGTATTGTGATACTTAGGTGGTTGTTTTCTCCTAGTACAGGTGGTGCTAGTGAGGTCCTGGTTCCCTGCGCAATATTCTCCTAAGGTGGTTAGGGTGGCGTAGGTGGTACTTACCTATTACCCGTAGTTACTGGTTGTGTGCTACATGTGTAATTTTGTGCTACAGTAATTTTATATCCTATGTTCTAAGTGCTAATTTCTAAAAGTGCTAATTCCTGACAGTGGTCCATGTGGCCCTGTCCCCTGTACATATAATCCCTTGTAAATTCTGCCCGTGCCTGTTGGCACATTGTAAAGTGTGTGTTTTTATCTAATGTGTTTTGGTATAAGACAAAGGTTATTTTTATATAATACCTTGTGTGGAGTTTCCTTTGTGGTGGGCCTTGGGTGTTGTTGCTGGGTGCGCGTGCAAACGCTTTACACATTGCCTCCGGGATAAGCCTGACTGCTCGTGCCAAGCTACCAAGGGGGTGAGCAGGGGTTATCTTTGGCGTGTAACTCCCCAGCCCTGACTAGAGTGGTGGTTTCTGCCTGGCTTTGGCGCGAGCCCTAGCCAACCAGAAATCCCATTTCTAACAAAAGTTAATTCCACCTTCCATCTCTTATTTGCACTTAAGTGATATGGCAAACAAAAACTCATTAATAGCAAAATACCTGAAGGAGCCTTTGGGATGAAAAGAATACATTTCTGCCTTGTTGATAATAGTTCCCCATGTTCCAAAGATAGCATGAAATTCTGCTGTTGAAACACAATTTGTAATCCTCACTCGAATACATAAATTTGATATTTATAGGTCACACATTCAGACAGCTTTTAGCTAAAACCTATAGTTGACAATTCCAAGACTTTGGATTTGGTCCAGCCCTCGGATTGCCATTGGTTTGTTTTCTGGTCAATCTCATTTTTTTGCCTAATATTTGATGGTTTTAGTTCCTATCCTTTTGTATGTCCCTCCCCTGGAGCACAGCTTCTTTACCACCCTTATAATGCAATGATTTATATCCTTCCACTGCTAAAATTCAGGCAATCATAGAAGTGTATCTGTTTTCATGCACTCTCCCTCGTGCTGCTTCCCTCTTGAAAAACCCACTCCCCGTGGTTGCTCCATGTTGCCAGCTCACCCCCTTCCCCAACATGTCCATTGCTTCCTTAAACTCACTGTTTTATTTCTTCTGACCTCAAGCCACTCTCATCCCATCCCTCGACTCCTCATTGCTCCCCAACTAATTTCTCCCATCCACTCCTCCTCCACCCCTTCCAGTTTTGAATCATTAAATAAAAAAATGTTTTTTTAAAATTGTTGTTGAGTCTGGCATGTGTAATTTAATACCATTCTGCTACTTTTTTAGGATGCTCTTGTGCACAAATATTTTTTTTTAATTTGCTGTGCCAAGATTTACATATATCGTCTTGGAATGAAAAATAGGTGAACTCGTCAGGAGTCATAAACACTGAATGTGTGATAATGCATGCACATGCTCACATTACTGTTTTTTCTCTTCTTTGTTGAAACTGAACAGCACTGGCAAAATGCCTTTTTCTTTCCTTTTGATGGTACTGATCAGTATGGCAAGAAAGCATTTCTAAAGCCTGTAGGTCTGAATAGGTAGCCAAAAGGCAAGACTATTGACTTTACCAATGCTTTTTTTCAAAGACTGCTTTATACTGAAAAGAATAAAAGAAAATAGCCTTATCTTGGGATAATGAAAAAGTGATATATTGGGTCAGAAGGGCATATATATAATATTCATTAATAAGTGAATAGTTTTATTAGTCAGAGCCTTTTTGATGATAATATGGTACTAAACAATCACTATATGAAGCCCTTCTCTTTCTTTATCAAAGTGTTTCACACTAATATTGTTGAAAAAGCATGTACAAATATTATAGTTTCAATATTTATATGGTTTAAAATAGTAAATCTTAAATATTTCCATCTATAAATCCCCAGTCTGTACAAAAGAAGGGAAAGCTTTGGATTTTGGAGGTGTAAGGTTTACTATTCCCACTTCAGTCTGTGCAACAGTAGGGATAGATTTGGACTTCGGAGGGGTAAGATTTACAATTCCCACTGCAGTCCATGCTACAGTAAGGAAATGATTGGACTTCAGAGGGGTTACATTTACTTTTCCCACATCAGTCTAAGCAACAGTATAGGTAGTATTTCACTTCAAACACATTAAATATTTGCATAACCCTATTTATTTAAAACACATTTTAAATTCTTAATATGAGCATTAATCATACACATATATATATATAAATTCAAAGACCCTTTATTTCGACAATACATGTCTTAAAAGCAAAATAAATAGTTAAAAAACATGAAATATCACACAGACATATACATAAAACTCAAATCAATAATATAACAATATACATGTACTATTTACGCTAAGAATGGGTCATCGTCACAGCCATATTAAAACCAAATTAAAGTCAATAAGATTTAGTCTACATCTTTATAGCATAAAAGAGATATAGTTTCATCTTTGATCTTACGACCCACGTCCAACCCAAGCACTTGGCAACAGAATTTGCATAATTCAGGGAAAGATCTGAGCGCAGTATTTTCGGTGCAATACTACTTCAGGAGCCCAGATTCTTACAAGTTGCCTACAGCCATTTTTTCCAGATGCCCGTATAAGCTGGGCAAGCACACAGGACATGGGAGTATGTTTCTGTTTTATCAATGTAGACAGGGCATTTGTTGTCAGCATTGGGAGACCAATTGAAAGTAAAGGATTTTAATGGACGGGTTACAGCCTGAAATTGAAAACATAGTCTCTTATTAAAGGGCTTGGATGTAATATCCCAATATGGCTCATAATGGGGGTAGAATTGAATTGTAAAAGCCTCCCTGTCAGTGTAGTGCTCTCAATTGCTCTAAGATCGTCTGTCATGATCATGTGCCAATACTGTTCTTTTATTTTTTCTTTCGAGGGGATTTTCCCATAAAGGCTGCATTGCCAAATTGACCAGTGTTCTCTTAATGTTATGGAGCCAAACACTCTTCTATGAACGATTGGCCACCATGAGATCACTAAGAGCTTCTGCATAGTTTGCCAGTCCGTGGGTGGACCACATTCTGTGCCAGTATAGAAGCGAATACATATATATTCACGGAAAAAAAACAAAGGCTACAGGGATGTTATAGTGTTATAGTTATGTTCAGATTTCAGTCGTACAAAACCATTGAAATTCAGCAGCAATGTTTATGACCTCACATATTACATCACTCATGACATGGTCAGTGACATCCCTGATAACATTAATGATGACATTTCAAATGACATCACTGATGACATCCTCCAGTGACTGTGAGTGTTTTTAAAAAGTTTATGACTGTTAAATATGTATACCATGGTGTATTAGTGAATCAGTGGGTGTATAAGTACCTCTATGGGTGATTCAGTGGGTGCGTGACTAGCTACGTGAGTGATGAGGTGTATCAGTGAATGTATGGGTAAGTGACTAGTTCTGTGAATATCTGTATCAGTCTGTCAGTTGGTGTCTAAGTGGCTGTGTGTGGGTGGGTACGTGAGTACCTCTATGGGTATAAATATATATATATATATATATATGAAAGCCACCACTCTCGTAATCACGAAAATAGACTCGAACTCCAAGGCTGTATGCAAATATTTAATATCCAAGTGCAAGAACGACGCGTTTCACCAATACGGCTTGTTCACTGAGTAATCTAGAAAAATTACACAGGAAAGAACTGGCAAAGTGGTGGGAAGCGGAGTCCTTACAACGTTACATTGAGGTAAAAAGAGTCCCTAGAGGACTGAGGATCTTCACCGTTCCGACCTATGAGGATCCAGACACTGACATGCTAGAGGAATGGACCAACAACTCAGCAGAATGTTCAATGACTATGATGCGCATATTAGTCAAATATGCCCTAAAAGATCGTGCCAAATTGCTTTCGGAAATTGAGAAATTACTCACTGAAATCAGTAAAATCATGACCAAAGAAGCACTAGACGACCATATGGAGAACTTACACAAGAAGATGGATAAATTAGAAGAAGAAATAACAGCTAAAAAACAGCGTAAATTCCTTCGAGACTATAAGGATTATCAGGCTGGTAGAACATTAACCTTCCAGAGGAAATACGACCATCTGTTTGAAAAGAAGACAGGCATAATGACAGTCCCTCCTAGACCAGCAAATACAACGGAGGAATTGGTCGAAAGTGATGTCTCTGATGGCAATGTCTCTGATGTGTCCGCTTCGGGCATGAATCAAGAAGCTAATAATGACACACAGAGAAAAGGCAGCAATTTTTTATTACAGTTCCAGTTGTTGAATCAAAACAGGACGGAACATCAACAAGACAGTGGGTCACAGAAGGGACGAGGCCGAGGACGAGGAAACAGAGGAAGAACAAGAGGAACCAATTGGCAAAGAAGAGGAGGAAACAACGCAGAAAGAAGCCCGATGGGAATGGAAACAAGGGGCAAGAAACAACAACAAATATGACAGTTGTGAATCTATCCCAGCGATCTCTTTCCCATGAGGAAATCGAGACTTTGTCACTTGGACTCACCTTCTGTCCTACTTCAAATATGAACTATACTCAGACCCGTATTGATTTATTCCTGTTTTCAAGAAAACTCAAACTCAAGAAATGGTTTAACACTAAACCCCAACAACAAGAAACTGTAAGTGTTAATCAAAGAGAGAGTAATTTGAATACTTTGGATGTTGAACTTATGCATGCATTATATGATATGTCAGAAAACGTTGATGGTGGTCAGTCCATACCTGAATGGGATACATGGGGCGAGAATTTGGATAACAATCCAGGGAGCAAATTTAAACCTAAATCTGTATTTCTCCCTAATGTACAATGTGAGGCAATTGACATCTTTGAAAAGGGTGTGCTGTATGACCTACAGAAAATGAGATATAACAAGATATCAGGGAGACGTAAAAATCTATCAGCTAGACAAATTACATCTATTGATGAGCTGAAAGCGGATCATAATATTGTGATCCGCCAATCAGATAAAGGGGGCAACGTAGTTGTCTTGGACAAGCACAAATATCTATCTGAGGGATTGAGACAGTTGGAGGATGTCAACTGTTATTGCAAAACGGATATGGCTGAGGTACTCAAATCTAAGATCACATATAGAGAGATCCTGGTGGGATGGAAAGACAGGGGTCTGCTGGAACAAGAAGAATTTAGCTACCTGTATTGCGCACATCCCAGAATACCAATCCTGTATCTATTACCGAAGATACATAAGGATTTGCAAAATCCTCCAGGTCGACCCATAGTGTCTTCCATTGGGTCACTATACGAGAATACCTCTAGGTTCATCGATTACTTCTTGAGGCCATATGTGGTTGCTCTGCCCTCGTATCTCAGGGATACAACGCATTTTTTAACCATCATTGAGGGCATACATTGGGAGGCAGAGTACACTCTGGTGTCTTTGGATGTTAGCAGTTTGTACACTAGCATCCAACATGAACAAGGCTTACTGGCTATCCAACACTACTTTAAAACTAGATCCATCTCTTTATTACATCATTCCCAGATGTTATTGGAAATGATTGAGATCTGTCTCAAAAATAATTTTTTCATTTTCAACGATGTCATCTATAAGCAGTCACAGGGCACAGCGATGGGAACCTGCTTCGCCCCCAGCTATGCGAATTTGTTCATGGGCTGGTGGGAGGAGCAGGTGGTCGCCAATATGCTGGAATTTAACAACGTTGCCCTGTGGCTGCGTTATATTGATGACATCTTTTTCATCTGGTGTGGTGATGAAGATTCTGTTCGAATCTTTATCGACAAATTGAATCACAATACCTGCAATTTACAATTCACTGAAAATATCAGTAAAAATTCTATGGAATTTCTGGATGTCCGCTTGAAAGTCACTAACAATCAGTTGACTACTGAACTATTCCGCAAGGACACAGCGGGCAATAGCATCTTGAATGCTAGAAGCAGCCATCCAGGAAATCTGATACGGAGCATCCCTTATGGGGAATTGCTGCGGGCCAAAAGGAATTGCAGTACAAAAGAGGCATATGAGAAAGAGAGGGACATTATGTGCCAGAGATTCAGGGAAAGAGGCTACAGTGCCAGAACTGTGAAAGATGCAATCTCTAGAGTAGAGACTAAAACTCGGGATGAACTTATCTATCCCAAACAGAAGGAAACTAAAGAAGAGAAAATCAGATTTATCACCACTTTCTCAGGCCAAGCTGCTGAAATACGCAGAGTTTTCAATAAACATTGGCATGTGCTACTCACAGATGAACATCTAAAAAAAGATCTGAGTAGCAATCCACAGATCACTTTCAGAAAAAGTCGCTGCCTGGCGGATGAATTAAGTTGCAGTTACGTCACTAGCAATGAAAATGACCCTAGGAACAGGGAAGGGGGTTTCAAATGCTGCAAGAAATGCAAAGCATGCAAAAATAGCACCGACTGTGCCAAGTTACAGATACCAAATTCCAAGAGAGAATTTGTCATAAAAAAGAAACTTACATGCAATTCCAACCATTGCGTGTATGTATTGATCTGCCCATGTGCCAAATGGTATATAGGCAGTACCAAACATGCAGCCAAGAAACGCGTGTTGGAGCACTTACGGGCTATACGAAACAACAACCGAGCATACCCCATAGCTAGACACTTTTCCGATCAACATTATCAAGATGAAACCAAGTTACGCATGGTGGTCATCGATTCTGTGGATATGGGAATAAGAGGTGGCAATCGAGAACTACTGTTAAGGAAATTAGAATCCCGTTATATTGTGGATTTTGAAAGTCTCGCTCCTAAGGGATTAAATATGAGCGAAGAATTAGCTGTTCATCTACATGATTAAGCATCAATGAAAGTTTATCCTGAGCTGTTGTAGACTCATTTTAATATTTTATATTCACATGTGTTTATTTTTCAGACGGTGTATCAGGAATACTGAGGAAGGTGGCCATGCATATTGTAATGATGGAATTCAGCTATCTGTACCTTCATTAGTTACCATCAGGGACCTTATTACTTTATTTTCTTGTTTATTATGTCTTGTCTGAAACCTAACTGAGATACCATTATCATATTGCGTTTATATACTGAGGCATGTGTACCACCTATGATATTTTGACTACATAATTGGATTGACCTTCTTACTGGTCAAGATCGATCTCTGTCCAGCCCACTTGGGCGATTGGTTGTAAATGTTAACGCATTGCCATTGGACATGCTCCTAACAGTACCACTTACGATTTTGGGAGTGCTGTTGGCTTGGTATACGACCTGATTGGGTATTTCGATTTCAGGATTCATTGATTGGTTGATGTTCCTGGTTCCGCCCACTTGGGCGTCTGGTACGCGAGTTATATCGCATTTTCACTATTGTATGTACGGGTTCAGGAGTTGTGCACCACAACAGCACGCCCACATTGCAATATGATGTTTTAGATATAGAAACATCATTGTGGATATTTATTCGCGTAATATGTTTTGTGTACTGTAATTTTTGTATTGTATTTGTATTGCGATTTCACGCATTAACATTTACTTTGTCTGCCTTTGCACAATTTCAATTGATGTTAACTTGCATCGACTCGCATTTGGCATTCATTTGTGTCAATAACAATATGCATACAATGTATTTTACACCGTTACAAGATGGCCGCCTAACTTACCTCTTTCCTGATACCTTTTTGCAAACTCGTCATTTAATGAACCTGTGTATTTAAACATGGTGGTTGGTTTGCATTTTCGAGCGTGAACAAGCCGTATTGGTGAAACGCGTCGTTCTTGCACTTGGATATTAAATATTTGCATACAGCCTTGGAGTTCGAGTCTATTTTCGTGATTACGAGAGTGGTGGCTTTCAAATAATAGGAATTCCGGTTTCCTGACTCGGACCGCCCGCGACAGAAGGATCCCTTTACCGGTACTTGTGGCTTCCTCATATATATATATATATATATATATATATATATATATATATATATATATATATATATATATATATTACCTACTGGCGGTCGCCAGTAGGTAGTTATAGTTAGGACCCCTTTTCCATAGGAAATCCGCAACATTCTATTTTGAATAACTTTGGCGCCGGTCGACGAATCCTCGCGAATTTCTCAAAATAGGTGGGGCGCTACGCTCCGCTCCTACCCTGAAAGTCTCGGGGGGATTCGTCAAGCGGGGGCTGAGATAAAAGGGGGGTCCCAAAACGCGTTTTTCCCATGCATTTTTCCATAGGACCTTTAGACAGGGCTACAGCCCGAACGGCTGAACAGAATTACTAGAAATTTGGCAGAGAGGTAGTCCTCAGGTCAAGGAAGTGCCTTTTGTAGGTTTGGTGTAAATCTGTTCAGTAGATTCTGAGAAAATAGCCTTTAAATCAATATATATATCTGAGCCAGCTTACGGTACGCTTACCGTAAGCTTACCGTACGCGTACGGTGGTGTGCGCGAGCGCGATTCTGATTGGCTCTTAGATCTTAGTAAACATTCGAAACAGCCGAAACCAGGAAGCGGCGGCCGCCATTTTCTCTCTCGCACTGAGAGCTAGGCTGTTAAATAAAACCAATAAACATGTAAAGGGGCTGTTTAGACAGCTCCCACACACATAGCCATGTTGAGGGAGTCCCCAAAGACCCCCCAAGGCCAAGAATGCAATTTTTATTTTTTCGCTAATTTCGCCGATTACGCTTACCGTACACGTATGGTAAAAAATATTTTTAAAAAACACTATCCACACTTACCCCACCCCCTGTGCTTTTGGTGGCCATAGGACACCAAATGTGCAGGGCTTATTTATGTTCTGGAAAACCACAATATTTTAAACAAAAATAATAAAAGAAAAAATTAACAACACTCTCTCCACCCCATGTGCAAATGGTGCCCGAAGGGCACCATTTGTGCATGGCTTATAAAAATTACGAAAAATTAAAATATTACCTTCAAAACGAAGTGCATCATATGTCCTCCATGTGCGCACGGTGCGCGAAGCGCATTGTGCGTACATGGCCCATCCTGCGTAAAGTGGGCGCGCGGTGCGCGAAGCGCACCGCGTGCTTACTGTGCGCGCACGGTGCGCGAAGCGCACCGTGCGCGCACGGAACGAACTGCGTTAAGTGGGCGCGCACGCCACGAATGGCGTAAAGTAACTTAGCATTTAAAAAACCGTACAAATTCACTGAAAAAACCATAGGTTTCACACACGTTATAGTTAGGAATTAGCATTTAAAAAACCTTGCAAATTCACTGAAAAAACCATAGGTTTCACACATGTTATAGTTAGCGGAAATTTTACTGATAAAAAACCAGTGAAATTCCCCCGTTATAGTTAGTGCAGGCAACTATAACTCACGCGACCGCAATCTTCTGCTGATGACATATGTGTCTTTATGAAAAAAAAATATTTGAAATATATGTATAGCTAAAAATGTATGGAAGAAGACATGGGCAAATAAGTGTCTAAATACAGTATTAGCATCAGCAGAGGATTGCGGTCGCGTGAGTTATAGTTGCCTGCACTAACTATAACGGGGGAATTTCACTGGTTTTTTATCAGTAAAATTTCCGCTAACTATAACATGTGTGAAACCTATGGTTTTTTCAGTGAATATATATATATATATATATATTACCTACTGGCGGTCGCCAGTAGGTAGTTATAGTTAGGACCCTGTTTCCATGGGAAATCCGCAACATTCTATTTGGAATAACTTTGGCGCCGGTTGACGAATCCTCGCGAAATTTTCAAAACTAATGGGGCGCTACGCTCCGCTCCTACCCTGAAAGTCTCGGGGGGATTCGTCAAGCAGGGGCTGAGATAAAAGGGGGGTCCCAAAACGCGTTTTTCCCATGCATTTTTCCATAGGACCTTTAGACACAGCTACAGACCGAACGGCTGAACAGAGTTACTTGAAATTTGGCAGAGAGGTAGTCTACAGGTCATGGAAGTGCCTTTTGTAGGTTTTGTGTAAATCTGTTCAGTAGATCCTGAGAAAATAGCCTTTAAACCAATATATATATCTGTGGCAGCTTACGGTGCGCTTACGGTGCGCTTACCGTACGCGTACGGTGACGTGCGCGAGCGCGATTCTGATTGGCTGTTAGATCTTAGTAAACATTCGAATCGGTCGAAACCAGGAAGCGGCGGCCGCCATTTTCTATCTCGCACTCTGAGGGGGTGGAAGAAAAACAAAGGCAAAAACATATAAAGGGGCTGTTTAGACTGCTCCCAACCACCTAGCCTTGAAGAAGGTGTCCTCAAAGAACCCCCAAGGGCAAAAAAGCATTTTTAATTTTTTTCGTAAAATCGCCGATTACGCTTACCGTACGCGTACGGTAATAAAACTGCAAAAAAAAAAATATCCATATTCTCCACAACCCGTGTGCAAACGGTGCCCGAAGGGCACTATTTGTGCATGGCTAATTTATATTCCATAGCACAACAAAAAAGCAAACATTACCTTTCACAACGAAGCGCATAATATGTCCTCCATGTGCGCACGGTGCGCGAAGCGCACCGTGCGTACATGGCCCATCCAGCGTAACGTGGGCACGCGGTGCGCGTAGCGCACCGCGTGCCCACCCTGCGTGCACGGCACTAACTGCGTAAAGTGGGCGCGCGGTGCGCGAAGCGCACCGCGTGCTCACTGTGCGCGCATGGTGCGCGAAGCGCACCGTGCGCGCACGAAACGAACTGCGTTAAGTGGGCGCGCACGCCACGAATGGCGTAAAGTAACTTAGCATTTAAAAAAACGTACAAATTCACTGAAAAAACCATAGGTTTCACACACGTTATAGTTAGGAATTAGCATTTAAAAAACCTTGCAAATTCACTGAAAAAACCATAGGTTTCACACATGTTATAGTTAGCTGGACATTTTACTGATAAAAAACCAATGAAATTCCCCCGTTATAGTTAGTGCAGGCAACTATAACTCACGCGACCGCAATCCTCTGCTGATGACATATGTGTCTTTATGAAAAAAAAATATTTGTAATATATGTATAGCTAAAATTTAATGGAAGAAGACATGGGCAAATAATTGTCTAAATACAGTATTAGCATCAGCAGAGGATTGCGGTCGCGTGAGTTATAGTTGCCTGCACTAACTATAACGGGGGAATTTCATTGGTTTTTTATCAGTAAAATGTCCAGCTAACTATAACATGTGTGAAACCTATGGTTTTTTCAGTGAATATATATATATATATATATATATATATACCCCGCTTATGTGGTTGTTTACATGGTTAACGTGGCTGCACAAGCGGAGACTTTCAGATTTTATGCTCATTACGGCTGGCCTCACATGTATGGGATAAATGTATTCGGAGCCCTTTGGGAGTCCGGGCATGAGATCAGTAAAGAAGGGCATATTGGCAAATTGGAGGATTCAATAAAGGATTCAATGGACCTTGTCTTAAAAGAACGCAGTGGCACCGAGTTTGCTCTTGTAGAGCCCGTGTTTGTCACGTGAATCACGAACTCCAGTGTCCACCCAGGCGGTGCCTTTAAGTATTTGTATGACAATCTTGAAGCGTTATGGGAGCAGTAGTTCCAGCCTCCATATTTGGACATTTTGTCGGTACTGACAATGGGGCTCAAACTGCGCATTTGGGGTGTTGTAATTACATGTGTACTCTAGCTTCTATAGTTAGTAGTTAACATGTGGCATGCCATTAGTCAGCATTAATGTTTAAGGTATGTTTCCAATTCTGACAAGGAATACTAGCACAGTATATTTTCATCATCAATAATAAGCCAGACGTGACTTCACAATATTTTCCCCATGGCGCGTTCAAGTGATGAATATCGGCAAGGTAATGTAGAGTGTCTCCCTTGAGTTTCATTTTTAGGCAGCGCAATGTGTGTATATATATTTCCAACCATGTCACCAGTGGAATGGTTTTAAATAATGGCTTATGGTGATTACCAGGTTTACAACAACATTAAGGCATTTATCTTTTATTTTCAGTGTTCAAGTACAATCAAGTTTATAAATTATAGTGGTTCGGTTTTTATTGATAAACATCTTGATGCATTATGTATTATGTTGTTGTCGATAGCATTATCCATCATGTATATAGTAATAATGAAATGTTTTTGCATTTAATCACTGATTTTAATGATTATTCAATCTCAGCCATCATGAACGTTTCTATGTCCATGATCACAACAGTGTATATAGGAAAGACTCACGTCACTCTATGCAGGGTCGGAGGAGACTTTATTTAATAAAAAAGGCCTAAACCCTCATGTGGTACTCTTTCCTGGAGTGGAGCAGAGGTTTTTGTTTGATTTATACATATATATATATATATATATATATGACTCTGAAGTTAGGTGGAGATCTCTGCACATAAAAGGAAAGGCCTGTCTTATCGTTGTATGCATTGAGTTCTCAGCCTCGACTGCAGAGGCTTCACACCCTTGAACTTACCATCAAAATGCAGTATTGTGAATTAAAAAAATTGTAAACTTACACAAATGTGTAAGTTTACCGTTGTGAATCAGGCTCTCAGTGTTTTTTACATCTAACACATAGTGGCTCACTGAGAAAACAGAGAAATATGCTAACATAAAATGTTATGCTGGGTTCTAGAAACAAAAGGCTGAAGCATAGAGCAATAACTTTGAAATGATATGCAATGTTACTGTCCATTACAAAGGCCCCCGATTCCGACTCCCAGGCGGATCCCTCTGAATAAATAATAGGTTGTTCACATTCTATTGAACAGAAAACTTGCCTTCATAAGATGTGGATTTGGTAGACTGTGAAGAACTATTACAGGTTCCTGTTGTTGTAATTGTGGAAATGTGTTGGTGGGTAGAGGGAAGAGGGTGGGATTGAAGGGGATGAACCCTCGTACGGTTGTCGGAGGAGTTCTTTGCATTAATATGGAATGCGGTGTTGTATATATATGTCTTTATTGTATCCTATGTTGGACAATGATAACCACCATCCAGCTAGTGTCGATATTGTATTTTATTTGGAACTGCAAATAAAGAAATATATTTTTTAAAAACTTTGAAATGATGGAGCTGGACAGACAACAGTTCATAGGTGTGTGAGAAGAATTTCCTGTTAGTGTTAAAAGGGAACCAAAAAGCAGCCCTGAGGTTATAATTAAACTTGATTAGAGGCCTTTTCCAGCAGGATGTTAGTTTGAGGAGACGTATTTGTTTTTACAAAAAGGCTTACTGAAGCATGATTCCAAGATCAGCATTGTATTAGCAAATAGTGATCAAAGGCTACTGACTCTTTCAGGAGCGGTGACAATTCCAATGACATAGTTTAGGAAATTGCCGCAGCTTTGATGTGATCATGCTACCAGAAGAGGAAAGGGAATATGAGGTTCTCTAATAGGTTTTCCACATCATGTGATTGTGCAGCAGGAATGCCCACTATACCCAGGGATTTATCTTTTCCAACGCAAAAATGATTTACTGTTTGGGGGGAGTGGCCCCTTAGGCAAGGGTAGCTCCCCTTATGGGGACAATGTTTTTTGGCTTTGTCTGCCCCCCTGGGGGGCAGATTTTGCCATTATTTTTTTTTTAAGTGGCCCACTGGACCACCAGGGAATACTTTGTGGGGAGTGGCCCCTTGGGCAAGGGTCACTCCCCTTTGGGGGCTATGTTTTTGGCTGTCTGCCCCCATGGGGGGGGCAGATCTTGCCTTTTATTTAATCTAGGGCCCACTAGGCCACCAGGGATTTTTTGGGGGGAGAGTGACCCCTTGGGCAAGGGTCGTTCCCTTTGGGGGCTGTGTCTCGCCATGTTTGGGCCCACTAGACCACGAGGGATTTGTTTGTGGGGAGTGGCCCCTTGGGCAAGGGTCACTCCCCTTATGGGGCAATGTTTTTGGCTGTCTGCCCCCATGGGGGGGCAGATCTTGCCTTTTTTTAATCTAGGGCCCACTAGGCCACCAGGAATTTTTAGGGGGGAGAGTGACCCCTTGGGCAAGGGTCGCTCCCCTTTGGGGGCTGTGTCTCGCCATGTTTGGGCCCACTAGACCACCAGCGATTTGTTTGTGGGGAGTGGCCCCTTGAGCAAGGGTCGCTTCCCTTATGGGGCAATGTTTTTGGCTTTGTCTGCCCCCCTGGGGGGCAGATTTTGCCATTATTTTTTTTAAAGTGTCCCACTGGACCACCAGGGAATTCTTCGTGGGGAGTGGTCCCTTGGGCAAGGGTCACTCCCCTTTGTGGGCTATGTTTTTGGCTGTCTGCCCCCATGGGGGGGGGGACAGATCTCGCCTCTTTTCCAATGTAGGGCCCACTAGGCCACCAGGGATATTTTTTTGGGAGAGTGTCCCCTTGGGCAAGGGTCGATCCCCTTTGGGGGCTGTGTCTCGCCATGTTTGGGCCCACTAGACCACCAGGGATTTGTTTGTGGGGAGTGGCCCCTTGGGCAAGGGTTGCTCCCCTTATGGGGCAATGTTTTTTGGCTTTTGTCTGCCCCCCTGGGGGGCAGATTTTGCCATTATTTTTTTTAAGTGTCCCACTGGACCACCAGGGAATACTTCGTGGGGAGTGGTCCCTTGGGAAAGGGTCACTCCCCTTTGTGGGCTATGTTTTTGGCTGTCTGCCCCCATGGGGGGGACAGATCTCACCTTTTTTTCAATGTAGGGCCCACTAGGCCACCAGGGATTTTTTGGGGGGAGAGTGACCCCTTGGGCAAGGGTCACTCTCCTTTGAGGGCTGTGTCTTGCCATGTTTGGGCCCACAAGACCAGCAAGGATTTGTTTGAGGGGAGTGGCCCCTTGGGCAAGGGCCACTCCCCTTTTGGGGGCAATGTTTTTTTGGCTTTGTCTGCCCCCATGGGTGGCAGATTTTGCCATTTTTTTAAAAGTTGCCCACTGGACCACCAGGGAATACTTTGTGGGGAGTGGCCCCTTGGGCAAGGGTCACTCCCCTGTAGGGGCTAAGTTTTTGGCTGTTTGCCCCATGGGGGGGCAGATGTTGCCTTTTTTATTTAGGGCCCACCAGGCCACCAGGGATATTTTTTTGGGAGAGTGACCCCTTGGGCAAGGGTTGCTCTCCTTTGGGGGCTGTGTCTCGCCATGTTTGGGCACACTAGACTACCAGGGATTTGTTTGTGGGGAGAGGCCCCTTGGGCAAGGGTCTCTCCCCTTATGCGGGCAATGTTTTTTGGCTTTGTCTGCCCCCCACGCCATTTTTTTTAAGTGGCCCACTGGACCACCAGGGAATACTTTGTGGAGAGTGACCCCTTGGGCAAGGGTTGCTCTCCTTTGGGGGCTGTGTCTCACCATGTTTGGGCCCACTAAACCACCAGGGATTTGTTTGTGGGGAGTGGCCCCTTGGGCAAGGGTCACTCCCCTTTGGGGAGCAGTCATTTGGATGGTTCTGCCCCCCTGAGGGGCAGATTGGCTGATTTCTCTTTTTGAATGGCCACTAGGCCACCAGGGTTTTTTTTCAATGTTCGGGAGCGGCCCTTTGGACAAGAGTCACTCCCCTTTATGGGAGGATGATTGTGGCCATTTCTGTCCTCTTTGGGTGGCAGATTAGCCGTATGTTTTTTAGGCCCGAAGCCACTAGACAACTGGGGTTTTTCAAATTTTTGTGTTGGGGAGTGGCCTCAAGGGCAATATTTGCTCCCCTTTTACGGGGGTGAATATTTTATTTGTACTCTTAGGCCCACCTACCCCTTAGATTGGCTGGTGGATTGTGTGTGGACTAGTGCATTATTTGCATATGTGATTGTAATGTTTTTTTCCACCTTTTTATTCTAGTGTAAAGCATTTGATTCCTGTTTGCGGTTTTGGCAGTGGTTGTTCTGCAGTTTGGCATATTTGCATTTTTTTGGTAAGTAAAATGATGCCTTACTTGTGTGGGTGTCCAATGCAGAATTGGGTAAAAACGTATTTTAAAAAAAATGTAGTTCTTAGAATTCTCTGTGCTATACCCTTATTCCCTATGTTTTGGGCTCTTCCCAGTCACAGGCCCTTGCCCCACCAACACAAGTGAGGTATCATTTGACTCGGGAGACTCAGGTGAACGCTGTGGGGTATGACATTTGTGCCGGCATGGTGAGTCCACACAAAAATATGTGGAAAATGTGTTTTTTTCAGCTAAATTTGAGGTTTGCATGGCATTCTGGGTAGGAAAACATTGGGGGATCCACGCAAGTCATACCTCATTGGACTCCCCCAGGTGTCTAGTTTTCAGAAATGTTTGGGTTTGGTACTTTCCTAAGATGCCCGCAGAGCACAGGGCCAAAACCCCAGGTGCCCACCCACCAAAACCAGGTAGTTTTGTTATAGGTAATTTTGAAGCCTCCACAGTACGATTTGGGTCATTTCCTGTTGCAGCCACTATGCCTACCCACACAAGTGAGGTACCATTTTTATCAGGAGACCTGGGGGAATGCTGGGTGGGAGGAAATTTGTGGATCCACGCAAATTCCAGAACTTTCCTACACAGAAATTTGAGAAAAAAGTGATTTTTTTCAGTGAAATTTGTGGTTTGCAGGGGATTATGGGTAGGAGAATGTTGGGGGACCCATGCAAGCCATACCTCGCTGGACCCCTACGGGTGTCTAGTGTCTAGAAATGTGTGAGTTTGGTAGGTTTCCCTAGATGGCCGCAGAGCACGGGCCAAAAACTCATGGGACCCCCCTTGCAAAACCAGGTTGGTTTGTTATAGGTAATTTTAATGTCGCCTCAATAGGTTTTGGGGCCTTGCCTGTCGCGGGTCCTTGGCCGAACCACGTGAGTGAGGTACTGTTTTTATCAGGAGACCTCTGGGAATGCTGGGTGGGAGGAAATCTGTGGTTCCACGCAAATTCCAGAACTTTCCCACACTGAAATTTGAGAAAAAAGTGATTTTTTCAGCTAAATTCGAGGTTTGCAGGGGATTCTGGGTAGGAGAATGTTGGGGGACCCACGTGAACCATACCTCACTGGACTCCCCTGGGAGTCTAGTTTCCTGAAATGTGTGGGTTTGGTAGGTTTCCTTAGATGGCCACCGAGCCCGGGCCAAAAACTCATGGGACCCCCCTTCCAAAACCAAGTTGGTTTGTGTTAGGTAATTTTGATGTCGCTTCAATAGGTTTTGGGCCCTTGCCTGTCGTGGGTCCTTATTCCACACATGCAAGTGAGGTACCATTTTTATCCAGAGACATGGGGAACGCTGGGTGGGAGGAAATTTGTGGATACACGCAGATTCCAGAACTTTCCCACACAGAAATTTGAGAAAAAAGTGATTTTTTCAGCAAAATGTGAGGTTTGCAGGGGATTCTGGGTACGAGAATGTTGGGGGACCCATGCAAGCCATACCTTGCTGGACCCCCCCCGGGTTTCTAGTTTTCAGAAATGTGTTGGTTTGATAGGTTTCCCTAGATGGCCGCCGAGCCCCGGGCCAAAAACTCATGGGACCCCCCTTGCAAAACCAGGTTGGTTTGTGATAGCTAATTTTGATGTTGCCTCAATAGGTTTTGGGCCCTTGCCTGTCACGGGTACTTGACCCACCCATGCAAGTGAGGTACCATTGTTCTCGGAAGACTTTGGGGAACGCGGGGTGGGTGGAATTTTGTGGATCCACGCAGATTCCTGAACTTTGCGCCACAGAAATGTGAGGAAAATGTGTTTTTTTTGACAATTTTTTAGGTTTGCAAGGAATTCTGGGTAACAGAACCTGGTGAGACCCTGTCCAGTTACCCCATCCTAGATTTCCCTGGGTGTCTAGTTTTCAAAAAAGTATATGTTTGCTATGTTTCCCTCAATGCCGGCAGAGCTAGGGTTAAAAAGCTACAGCTAGGCACTTTGCAAAAAAAGGGTCATTTCTCATTGTGAAAATGTGGTGTGTCCACGTTGCGTTTTGAGCCGTTTCCTGTCGTGGGCACTAGGTCTACCCACACAAGTGAGGTACTATTTTTATCGGGAGACTTGGGGGAATACAGAACTGTAGAGAAACTGTTATTACCTATTGACTTTCGATGCCTTTCTGCCTTCCAAATGAAATACAATGTGTATAAAAGAAGTCATTTTGAAAAATGACCTATCATTCTCATGCTAGTATGGGTACTCCCAATTTCGGAAATGTGCAAATATCTACTGTTTCTAAACTCTATATTTTGTTCCCATTTCAGAAATACATAGGTGTCTTTCATACTGAGTCTTCCATGTATACATTTTCCCAGAATAATTGCCATATACCCTGTACATAATAAAAAACCATTGCAAGACGCTGCTCAGTTATTGGCTCTGGGTTCGTCGGGTTCTCGGTGAACCTACAAGTCCTACATATTACCACAACCAGAAAGGTCCAGCGGATGTAACGGTATATTGCTTTCAAACAGCTGTCATAATTAGAAGAAGTTACAGGTGAAAATGTTGACACAAATGCTGTTTTTTTCAACTAATTTTCAATTTTTCCTATATTTAACTGTTAGTTTCTATAAAGAAACATGAAAGGATCTGCACAAATGACCCCTTGAAGAATTCAGAATTTTGTCTACTTTTCTAAAATGTATAGCTTTCCTGGATCCATTATTGCTTTCATACCCATTTCTACCATTACCTGGAAGAAGGTTAAAAGTGCAAAAAATAGCAAAAATAGACTATATCCCGGTAAAATGCCAAAACTGTGTAAAAAGTTTTGTTTTCTGACAGAAGTCTGTAATTCCCTAAAAGCTGGGAAAATTGTGATTTCAGCCCCACAAACCCTTTTTTGATAGCATTTGCTGGGAAAAAACCAGACGCTTTCATTTGAAGCACTTTTTTCATACTTCTCCCCCCAAAAACTAAATGTTGCTGTATTTTGGCTGATTTCTGAGTCTGCTCCAGGGGAATCAACAATCCCTGCCAAAAACAATGAACTACATCTACCACGATGCTCAGAGGTAATGACGCTGCGATGTGAAGTCAGTGTGCTCCCACCCCCTTTTTCATAATTTAAAAGGCTCCCTCGAGCCGCTTGAGCTGACGAGCTTGGGAGCGCCTGCATGCCCAGAGTGGAATTGTGCCTGAGAAAATTAAGCGGCAGCATGTCCAGCAACCTACTATTTTTTCCCTACTGATGACGGAGAAATCCAGAAACACGTGTCTAGGGATACGCTTTGAAAATTATGGTATTGAGCCAAGAAACTTTTCGAACTTTGTCCTGTGCCAAAAACAATGAACTACATCTACCACGATGCTCAGAGGTAATGACGCTGCGATGTGAAGTCAGTGTGCTCCCACCCCCTTTTTCATTATTTAAAAGGCTCCCTCGAGCCGCTTGAGCTGACGAGCTTGGGAGCGCCTGCATGCCCAGAGTGGAATTGTGCCTGAGAAAATTAAGTGGCAGCATGTCCAGCAACCTACTATTTTTTCCCTACTGATGACGGAGAAATCCAGAAACACGTGTCTAGGGATACGCTTTGAAAATTATGGTATTGAGCCGAGAAACTTTTCGAACTTTGTCCTGTGCCAAAAACAATGAACTACATCTACCACGATGCTCAGAGGTAATGACGCTGCGATGTGAAGTCAGTGTGCTCCCACCCCCTTTTTCATAATTTAAAAGGCTCCCTCGAGCCGCTTGAGCTGACGAGCTTGGGAGCGCCTGCATGCCCAGAGTGGAATTGTGCCTGAGAAAATTAAGCGGCAGCATGTCCAGCAACCTACTATTTTTTCCCTACTGATGACGGAGAAATCCAGAAACACGTGTCTAGGGATACGCTTTGAAAATTATGGTATTGAGCCAAAAAACTTTTCGAACTTTGTCCTGTGCCAAAAACAATGAACTACATCTACCACGATGCTCAGAGGTAATGACGCTGCGATGTGAAGTCAGTGTGCTCCCACCCCCTTTTTCATTATTTAAAAGGCTCCCTCGAGCCGCTTGAGCTGACGAGCTTGGGAGCGCCTGCATGCCCAGAGTGGAATTGTGCCTGAGAAAATTAAGTGGCAGCATGTCCAGCAACCTACTATTTTTTCCCTACTGATGACGGAGAAATCCAGAAACACGTGTCTAGGGATACGCTTTGAAAATTATGGTATTGAGCCGAGAAACTTTTCGAACTTTGTCCTGTGCCAAAAACAATGAACTACATCTACCACGATGCTCAGAGGTAATGACGCTGCGATGTGAAGTCAGTGTGCTCCCACCCCCTTTTTCATTATTTAAAAGGCTCCCTCGAGCCGCTTGAGCTGACGAGCTTGGGAGCGCCTGCATGCCCAGAGTGGAATTGTGCCCGAGAAAATTAAGCGGCAGCATGTCCAGCAACCTACTATTGTTTCCCTACTGATGACGGAGAAATCCAGAAACACGTGTCTAGGGATACGCTTTGAAAATTATGGTATTGAGCCAAGAAACTTTTCGAACTTTGTCCTGTGCCAAAAACAATGAACTACATCTACCACGATGCTCAGAGGTAATGACGCTGCGATGTGAAGTCAGTGTGCTCCCACCCCCTTTTTCATAATTTAAAAGGCTCCCTCGAGCCGCTTGAGCTGACGAGCTTGGGAGCGCCTGCATGCCCAGAGTGGAATTGTGCCTGAGAAAATTAAGCGGCAGCATGTCCAGCAACCTACTATTTTTTCCCTACTGATGACGGAGAAATCCAGAAACACGTGTCTAGGGATACGCTTTGAAAATTATGGTATTGAGCCAAGAAACTTTTTGAACTTTGTCCTGTGCCAAAAACAATGAACTACATCTACCACGATGCTCAGAGGTAATGACGCTGCGATGTGAAGTCAGTGTGCTCCCACCCCCTTTTTCATAATTTAAAAGGCTCCCTCGAGCCGCTTGAGCTGACGAGCTTGGGAGCGCCTGCATGCCCAGAGTGGAATTGTGCCTGAGAAAATTAAGCGGCAGCATGTCCAGCAACCTACTATTTTTTCCCTATTGATGACGGAGAAATCCAGAAACACGTGTCTAGGGATACGCTTTGAAAATTATGGTATTGAGCCAAGAAACTTTTCGAACTTTGTTCTGTGCCAAAAACAATGAACTACATCTACCACGATGCTCAGAGGTAATGACGCTGCGATGTGAAGTCAGTGTGCTCCCACCCCCTTTTTCATGAATCAACAATCCCTGGGTACCTTTAGAATCCCCATGATGTTGGAAAAAAGGACGCAAATTTGGCGTGGATACCTTATGTGGTCAAAAGGTTACGGGGCCTAAGCGCGAACTACCCCAAATAGCCCAAAAAAGGCTTAGCACGGGGCGAAAGGCCTAGCAGCGAAGGGGTTAACACCTAACTATTTAAGTATCATAAGTCTTAACTTTGAAATTCCTGTTACATCCAGTTGTTACTTTACTGCCACCCCCCATTATCCTGATTCACCAAATGTTCACAACAATCATGTTAATGTATAACCATGTCAACTTAACCATCATCCACCTTGCACCTGCTCCAAGAGACAACAATACAACAATTTCCCAATCTTGCTCACCTTTGATCATCAAAACCAGCCTGAGAAAATAAACAAAATAGAACCAGAGTACTCCAAAAGCCTCTAGGATGGGGGAGAGATAAATAAATTCCTATCAAACCGGCCGCCATGTCATCTTCCTAAAATGGTGACAGATAACCTAAAGCGGACAGTTATATATGTTATGCTGTGTGGTAAACTACATGTAGGCCAAATATAGCCCAAAAAGGGCCTGAGCTGACCCATTCTCCCACAATCTCCGGAGGGGAACATCTCCCTACAGTTGACTGCCCCCCAAAGCCCAATTGAGTGAAAGAGGAGCAGCACAGACCACGTACTGTGTGTGAAAAAAGCTGCTTTATTGAAGACAGGTGCACATCACAACCTAAACCTAGGCCTTCACCTTAAAAAGCGAAACCTCACTATACACCAAGTCACCTACTGTCACTTGCCCCAACCACTAAGCTTCCGCCCCCTTATGTCTTTATTTTGCAAATTTGTAACCTCTACCTTGTTATTGAACTGTTGCTCTTTAACTCCGTTAACTTTTGAACCTACATCTCTTAACATTTAACTAAGTATCCTAAATCTTAACTTTCAATTTCTTGTTTCATCCAGTTACAACTTTATCGCCACCCTCCGGTTATCCTTATTCACCAAATGTTCACAACAATACTGTTAATGTATAACCATGCCAACTTAACTGCCACTCAAAAAGGACTCCCTCTACTATTCTGACCCCCCAGAACACGTTGTTCTACCTATTCACCTTCAATGTTTTGTCTATCCCTTCCTTTAACTGCAACAAGTAACTCCATCCTATACCATGGCCAAGATGGTGACTAAAAACGTCACAGAACATACTGCTTCATGACCCTCGGTCCGCAAATACCCATACTGCCTAACACGGAGGGGCGCTTCAGCCATAAATGCACTGCTTTTGCCAGTGCAAAACCCCTGACAAGGCCACCCTTGTGCCACTCGGAATCTGCCCCTGAGTGGCAATGGAGTGAGAGCCTGTCGCTGCGACCCGCTTTCCCTCTGAACAGCTGCTATGTTGAGCGAAATGGGACTGCCTGGAGGGCCCCGGGGTGCCCTACTCCCTGAATGCTTGCCTGTTGGAGCCCATCGAGGCTCAGACATCACCTGTATTACAACTGGGGAGCCGTGCAAAGAGGGGATTGCTGGACATGGTGTGGGCCTTCAATCAGGGCCTCCCGGACCTACCAGCCTGGAAGCCGTTCCCTGAATACAGCCGAGGGGATGGAGTCACCCTACAAGCTTGCGGTCCAGAGGTGCTGCCTCAACCACCAGCATACTCTCTCGCCCACAAGTAAATCCTACGTTCAGATGTCGGCAATGCGACCCTCCAACTCAAGTGCGCATTGTGTGAGGGCACGTTTACAACAGGAATTCCTTCCCTGGAGTGGGCACACTCACAAGCTAAGACTGCTTTCTGTGCTGAGGGGGAGGACCTATGACCATCACAGCTCGAGCCAGGGACTCATCTTCAGCTTCCTCAGCACACAGTATGTCCTCCTTCATTGTGGCCTTGCTGCTCCTCCTCGGCTGTGCCATAGGGGGTAAAGGCCTGGGCCCCTTCATGTGTCAGGAATTCACAAAGTTGGAGACATGTCCTGAATGATTAGTGGACATTGGGCATATTCTGGATCCCAGACCTTGCTACCACCCTCACGGCCCTTGCCCCACTCGACGATCCTGCACGACTTGAGGCTCTCCTGGGCCTACAATATTTACTTCTATGTAATCTACCGCTTGTGCTTGCTGCATACCTGTTATTGCCTGCCCGCTGCTCTGCTAACTGCTCAGCCAGGTACATTAAAGACTGGTGGTTAACTCAAGGTTGCTACACAGGAGGGACTGCTTCTGTGTCCCTGGAGCGCAGGTACCACACTATCGCGCTCTCTTCCTGAAACCCATGCCTTATTGCGTATTGACGCCCCTGTCACCTCCCCCCTTGTGATGATCACTGGCCAGGTCCGGTACCACGCGTTGCACGCAAGATTGTGTGGCTTGAGACTTACAAGACCCTTGCTGCACAGTCTGGAAATCAGGGAAGCAGTGATGCAGAGGGTGATATCAGCACCGTGGGTCTGTCCTGGCAACTACACTTTCCGAGTATTCCTGCCGATTCGATGAACTAATGTCTGCAGCCCTCAACATAAATTCTACCTTGGACCCCAAAATTGATGCCCTGGTATAGGTTTGGGCCTCATTCGAGAACACCATAGGAAATAGAAAGAACACATCGATAGTGCGGAGACCATGGTGGCTAACCTGGGCCTACGATCGGAGACAACAATTAATGTCCTGAGGATATGCAAATGGAGGTCAAATTCCTTAAGAGGCGGGGGGGGGGTGACCAAGAAGGTAGATCAAGGTGGAATAACATTCAGATTATGGGCCTTCCAGAACAAGTGGAGGGCCCGAACATGGAACTGTACCTCAAAGAATGGTTTGTAACCACAAACTTACAAGGTAAACATTAGAATTTCTTCTCAGTGGAGCCTGCCCATAGGTTTTTAAGGAGACCCTTCCCTCCGGGAACATCACCATGTCCAGTGGTTACCTGCCTCTTTAATTATTGGGACAGGGACAGGAACCCTATTCTGCAGGTGACGTGAGCTAAGGGCCCACGGATTGTCGAATATGCCCAGGTTCATATTTTCCAGGATTTCACTATAGAGCTTCAGCGCCGCAGATCCTCCTTTTTGTTCATAAAGCGGTGGCTCTGCAACCAGAGCATTCAATGTGCACTGAAATTCCCTGCTACCCCCAGGATTATGTATGAAGGCACAACTTCTCATACCACCATTTCCATGCCATGTCACTTTGAACAACTTTTCGTCGAGCCCGAGGTTAGCACCTTTCCCTTGTTGAAGTTTGTGCCTTTCCACCCACTTAATAAAAAATTGTTCTACGATCCACACAGACAGTTCAACTCCCCCCAGACCCACAACTGCACCTGAAAAGAACAACTTATGTGAGAAACAAATCAAAATGTGCCAAACCTTCAACAATTTCCCTGTCCCAGCCACATGGACTGCTGAAAGCTGTCCGATGACCACTGATCCAAGTACATGATACGTCCCTTCCCATTCCTCCTTGCCACCTCTGTGGCAACATCAATCCTAGAATGAATGGTTTCCATAATCCTCCAGGGCTTCCCTCAGGCTTGCTAACTTCTTGCACAGTACCCATAAAAGTTGGAAGGCCGACATCTGCGACTCATTGGCATGAAGAAAAACTGTTCCCTGAACGCCATTAAATGCTCTCAGTTTTGCACCCCAACTCATCGTACACAAACCGTAAACTGGGAATGCTGATAAAAGCACTCTCTTGCCCTTGGCGCTTTTATCCATCTTAGATGTATGGAAGTGCAGCTCAATCTGTCCTCCTCTAGCTCCACATCTGCCCAATCCAACCCTTTAACCTCCGTCCAACAAATCCGATACCGGGAAAGCTCCAAAAAAGATCCATGACATTAATGTTGCAAGCAACGCCGTCTTTTCCATCCTATTGCATATGGTCCAGGACGCCCTCACTACATCACCTAAAAGCTGCATGGTCAATCGTCTCAATACTCGTAGCTACTGGCCCCTTTACCTTGCCCATCCGTCTAACATCCTTCTTCCCAGTTTATCGGCTGATGGTGCATATTCCCATAATAGCTTGCACATAAATGCTATCCCCGCCAACTTCCCTGTGATCCTAGATAAGCCCTTTCTCGCCATTGCCAGTATGAACTGGACTACATCCATCTCTTTGCTCCAAACCTCAGACCCCCACCTGGTCCCACCATCAGATGTAAACTCCTCCCAAGCCTGCACAAAGTCCTTCTGGTAGATTCTGCCAAAGACACTACCATCAACTGAAGCATCCTTTTTTGCCTTTAAGCCACATGTCCGCTCACATAGGCATCTTCACCTTGTCTGCCTCCATGGCCAGCCTATGGAACCTCTCCTACTGTTGACGAGACAGAGTGTCTGCAATTTCATTGTCCACCCCTGGCACATATCTCGCTTTGAAAGAAACATCATGTTCTAAACAACCCATCACAAACACCCTTAACAGCTTGAGTACCTGCACTTCTCTTGCAGATTGTTGGTTTACGATATATACCACCACCATTTTATTAATTCTGAACACAACCTTCCCATGCGCCAATTCTTGCCCTTAGAGCATCACTGCTACCACTAGTGGAAAACATACCACCTGCCCTGCCAGTACAAATCAATAAAGCAACCCCCGCTTCGTATATCTGCGCATCCCAGTCACATTCTTTCAAGGCCACTATCGGTATGCCTTTGGAATTGTCCAAAAAACTGCATCACATGTGTAAGTCCTTCATTACACCTGCTGCCAATCACATGTGGTGATGAGACAGTGGCAGCCTGGTGAGGGACAAGCCAGCCGCCTGCAAAAATTCTTCCCCCTTCACACTACTCAACATGCAAAATTGAAGAGGCCTAGGAAGGCCTGTACTTCCCTGACTGTCACCTTGGGCTTCTCTAACATGAAGTCTAGCAGCAACTGCATATGTGATTTCATATCTTCCCGGAGGCGCTCCTCCATGCGCCCTGGGTCCAGTTTAATACCTAAAAGAGAGAGTACCATGCTGGGTCCTATTGTCTTTTCTGGAGCCAGTGACACCCCCAGGTCCCTCATGAGCTCTTGGAAACTTGCCAATTGTTGTTGGCAGTCCAGAGAACCAGGTAGACCCACAAAGTAAAAAGTTGTCAAGGTAATGCGTCACCATGCTTTTAGCCATGTACCATGTGAAAAGCAACTGTGAGAAGCATTCAAACAAAGCGCATGAGATGGAATACCCAATGGGTTAAGGTTTGTCCGCAAACTATTGCTCATCAAACTGAATATCCAGAATTTTAAAGTCTGCGGGGTTTACCGGCAAAAAGCCGGAAAGCCAACCTAATATCACACTTTGACAGCTCTGACCACCTACCCACCTGTTCCAACAGTGCCATGGCCACATCAGGCGAAGAGTAAGAGACTGATGTGACCTCCTGCAATATGAAATCAATGATCACTGTCCCTTCCGGCCATGACAAGTTCTTTATGATATGAATTTGACCTTTCTCTTTTGTAGGTACCACACGGATGGGTGATACTATCAAGTCTGGCATTGGCCACTCACTGAATGGCCCAGCCATGTGACCCCCCTGCACTGCCTTTAGTAGCTTTGCCCTTACCACCTGCTTGTGTGACTGCACTGACTTCAAATTCTCCGCCTGTCTACATGCTCCAGAGCCCTTCGTACCCCAGCCTGAAACCCTCCTGAAAACCCTTGGTCAACAATTCGAGATCCACCCTGTCATGGTATAGCTCCAACCAGAAGTCCAAGTGCCCCAAATCAATTGGTGTGTGAGCCCTTGCCCATGTTGTCATGTGCTCCTCACCCTCCCTGAAGACTGACATGGTTACCCTGCTGTCCTCCCTTCATCCTCTGGTACTGGATCTTTAGTCCTGTGGGCTGATGTCCTGACCACCACCCCCGCCTCATAGCATTGCACAAGGGTGTGTTTACCTGCACATTTTGAGCACTTGTGCTGGAAATTACAGTACTCCCGCATACATAAGCCTTTGACAAATTCCCAGCATTTCCTCAGTGCTCCTTCCTGAGCCTTAGCTCAGGAGGGCCAGGGTTGAAAGTGACTGAATATCAATGGAAGGCCGCTCGCCGTAAAAACAGTTTTGCCAAATTTTGCTGCACCCGTCTTCTGCTGCCTTAAGTCATTGTTTATGTTCCCCCATTTTGCTTCAGGGTCCCAGGCTAACCTTGTGCAGAACTCATTGTCATACTGAGCCCAGGAGTAGCTACGAAAGTAATCTGGAACTTTCTGATCACGTCCGTATATTTAAATAGAGACACATACCTCTCTGGGTATTTTTTGCAGTATACACTCACGAAAATCAAGAATGCTGCAGTCCAGGTCTCAATTGTCATTGGCACCTTAGACTGTTTTGACAATTCATACTCTTCCTTGGAACCCTCTTTTGCCCTCAGCTCCCTATGGAGAAGCTTCAACATCTCAACATGCTCCCCATTCCATGTCTTTTCATTTGTTGCCAGCATTAAGTGGGCACCCAGGGGCTTTGTCACCCCCATATGTGGCAATTTTTCAATCTTGCGTTCTTTTGTCTCCCACTTGTCCATGTTGTGCACCTCCACCTTATCCTGTCCTCTCTCCCCTTCACCCCTATCTGGCTGGGTAACCTATTTGTCCTTGCCTGTCTCCAGAGCCCCTGCCAATGGTGTTGTGCCTAGCTTTCCCTCTGAAGTCTGTGCTTCTGACCCCACTCCAGCATCCTTGACATAGAAACCTTTTCTCAAATTTGTGTGCCCCCAGCCCCCTTCTCTCCCCATTTCCATCTCAATGGACACCTTGTCCATGCCATTCCCTTGCTACTCAGCATACCTAGCACCCTTACCTGGTGTCAAGGTTGGCCACAGCACTGGATCCAGCCGCCTAATCAGTTGCAATGGGGCTTCACCACCAGATGCCATGTGACATACGCTCCGGTCATCATGGCACTGCTGTAAAATACTGGGGACAACCATGCTACTTATTCCTCCCCCCACATGCACCTCTTTGCCACCACATGTGCTCCTAATCCACAGGGACATCATCATCTACCACTTTACCTTCCTCCAGGAGCCACTCCTCATAATACAACTGTAGATGTGTCTCATCCAAAGGCCACAGCCTTGCGGGCACTACCACCTGTGCACCTGTACCACCATCCGTAGTTTTGTTAAGCACCTCTGCCTGTGCCAAGGGACAGCAAGGGGCTCCCCTCTACTCCGGTGGTCCGTACTGACCCGTCGGTGCTTGTCTCCACCCTGGCCAGACTCATAACTGTTGAATGCCCCCAGCTGCCAGGGGCCACCCCGCTACTTACCTCTATGCTTATATCCCCTCTAGGGGGGCTTAGCCTCCAGTCCTGCAAACCCCCCCACACTCACCCCACGCACCCTCCTCCCCGACATCCAGGCCATCCTTTTCATTCCACTCCAACATGGCTGCCACTACTGCCTTCGTGGGGCCTGCCACGTGTTCTCCCACTTCTCCCATGCTCTGCCCTTTGCTCTCCCATTAATGACATGGTTTTGACCCCAGATTACCCCCTTGCCTCCACCTGCTCTCCCTGTGCCCCCACCCGCTGTCTTCTGACCAGCACAACTGGGGGCAATGCCACACAACAATGTCTGCACTGTCTTTCCCTTTTGTTCCTTGCTCATGCTGTTCCTTCTCCTGACCCTGTCCTGTCCCCCAACTGTGTCTGTACATGTTGTCATCTTCTTCACCTGACCTCCCTCCTTCTGGCCCCATAATTTTCCTTTTCTGGTCTGCCATGTGGCCCCCCAGTGCCACATTGGCGTTCCCTATTTACCCGTCATAATACCCAGCCCCCTGCTGCCTCTGAGGCCGGTTGCTTTCTTTTTGCTGGGCTTCATGCCTGAAACTCCACCCCTGATTGTCATCGTGAAACCTCTCCCAGCACTCTGTGTTCCTCCTGGGCTCTCTTTGTAGGCCAAACCCTCCTATCCTGCCTCTGCTGTTCCCAGCAGCAGTGGGGTCTGCGCCTGTACTGTGTGGACTCCACCCTCCCGGCAACCCACAAATTGGAGCGCGGGCCACCATCCTGCACTCCGCCTGCTGCACACCCTTCGCACTGACGCTGGGGCCACTCTCCAGGCTGTAGAGCAGCCCGGCCTGCCTACCTTGCCCCACATTCCCTCTTGCTGGTTTCTGCACGGTGGCAAACATGCCAGGACCACTGCAGCCACACCACTTGCCCACGTACGTTCTGGGCACATCACAACACACGTGACAGGCACTATCAAATCCATGTGACCTGCCGCTGCCAGCAGTCGCATCACCTCCATCACCCATGCATCCTCCATATTCTCAATCTTTTTTATAATTAAACAGCACACAATGAAATTAGATTTCTATCAAACCAGCCACTGTGTCACCTCCCTAAAATGGTGACAGATAACCTAAAATGTCTGGTTATATGTGTTGGGCTGTGTAGCCCAAATATAGCCCATGAGGGGCATGGGCTGTTCCTTTTTACCAATATCCCCAAAATCTTTGCATATAGCTGGTTCCTGTCTGAAATGGCATGGCGGGCAATAAATGATGTACTGAATTCTAGTTCAGAGTAATTCATTGTCGGTGGCTGAGATTAGTTCAAGCCACCTATCCCCCATGTTTTTATTTTCCTCATGTTCCATAATGGGCACATTAACAAGGCATAATGGTTTCCTTGAATTGCATGTTGAATTTACAAATGTAAATGAGGGGCTGTTCTTCATGAAGACGCATTCAGTAATATAAAGTTGTTCCGGAAATGTAAAAAGTGGTGTAGATCTGTGATTTTTAAATATAAAGGCACTGAGTGCTTGCAGTCCAGTTTTCCTAATAAACCACGACTTTCAATTCTGGATTTCGTTATCTTCCCTTTACTGTTCTGCACTCTTCATATCTGCTCTTGATACTTAGCTTACCGCCACTCATTCATCTCCTATCATTTCTCACTTTTCCCTAACAACTACCAAACAGTGACACAAGATTTGCTGTGCTGCAGAATGCCTGCACAAAAATGGCTGTGTATGTTCTCCTCTGGGAACCATGCACCCAAGAGACAACTCATTGTAAAGCTATGAATGTTAATGTCGTAGAGGAAAACCATACAGGTGGCAGTTGTGACTCCTGGTAACTCACAAATGGCACCTATTTGTCTTTTTTGCCTAACTTATTTTGTTTACTATATTACTTTCCTTCCTTCCAATTTTCAAGAGGACCCAGGCTTCTGAAAGGCTGTGTTTTACTGTGTAAATCTTATCCGTTTTTAGCGAGAGGTCCATAGAGAGAACTTGAAACACATTTAAGAGATTAATGCTGAACATTATACAAACATGCAGTGACTCCAGTGTAAGATTCATTTTTGCCGTTACATGAATGCAAAATAAAACACAGCTTGCAGACTCTAATCCGTGAGAGCTTCAGAGACACTCTTAGCTGTCCTACTTCCATGCGCAGTGCCAGTCACTGCTAAACGGGGCTAACAATATGTTTTCCAGTAGGAAGCGCATTAGTGAAGCTGATAATGTATTTTGCTGGGTCAAAATAAATATTAAGTAGATGGTCGAAAAGACGCGTATGGTCGCACAAGTGGCCATTACCCAGAAGAATATTATTGGGGTCGATAACTGTTGGAATTGGCCTTTTTTACAAAGTCACCCCCAAACATTTTGCCATTCTCCTCCTACTTTTTGTTGACTTCTTTTTTTCTGGCCTTAGGACTCCGAGCACTTTACACTGCTAACCAGTGCTAAAGTGTAGTGATCCCTCCTCTAAACATGGTAACAATGCCATATTGGCATATTTAATTAACTTATAAGTCCATAGTAAAGTGGAATTATTTGTGCCCAGGGCCTGTAAATTAAATACTGCTAGTGGACTGGCAGTTCGGGCTGGACTGTTCCCGGCATAGGGTCAAGACTGATTTGCATATGGCCAGGTCTAAACTGGGGTGGCATGGTGAGCAAAAGAATGATGGATTTAACTCAGATCTCTTGACTGGGGGTGAATGTTTTGATTTGTTCTGCATTCCGTCCATCAATTGTGTGTCTTTTGCTAGTGGACCTGCAGCACTGACTGTGCCACCCACTAAAGTAACCCTCTAACCAAGTCTTAGGACAGTCGCTGCACAGCCTGTGTGTGTAGTTTACACTGCAAAGTCGACCTGGCAAAATAAACCTTTTGCCAGGCCCAAACCTTCCCTTTTTGTACATATAAGCCATCCACTAAGGTCGGCACTGGACAACCCAGAGGGCAAGGTGCAATGTATTTAAAAGGCAGGACATGAGATTTTATGTTTTGCATGTCCTCGTAGTGAAAAGCTCCCAAAGTCATTTTTCACTACTGCAAGGATTAGCTCATCCAGAGGAGAACATTGAGATTACCTTATTACATTTTATAAGTATACTTTCCAATTGTGAAAAGATAAACCCTTCAAGTCAGGTTACTCTGGAACCACAATTTAAAATCCAAACTTATGGTGAAGCCAGATTTTAAATTGCAGTTCTAAAAATTGCACTTTTAGAAAGTTGAAATGTTCTTGCTTAAGCGATTTTTGTGACTCTAGCCTGTCTCTGATCACATGACTGGCTGTAGCTGGCAGTTGGGCTTTGTTTATTCCTCTTAGACAGTCACACACAATGGGAACTTAGGAGTGACTTGATGGACCATCCCGGAACGATGGGAGGGAGGAGCAGGGCACAGCCTCACTTACACCTAAATATGCTGTGTCCTGTCCACACACAAAGGGCTGAATTCTGCCTCTTGTGACTCTGGAGCTGGGGCAGGAAGGGAGGACACCTGTGCTCTTAAAAGGAATGTCTTTGAAGTGCCCCCCACTTCAAAGGCATCACTGGATATAAGTACTGAACCTCAGACACAACCGCTTCAGTACACTTCTGGACCTGTGGATACTCTGTCATGAAGAAGGGCTTCTGAGCTGCTGAAGGACTGTCACTCTGCTGAACTGCCCTCTTCTGGATTCCTGCTTTGCTGTGCTGATCTGCTACCTGCTGACCTCTTGCCTGAGAGGGAAGGACTGGACCTGCATCACTTGACCCCAGAACTCAAGGGTTAGCTGGCTGGCATCCTGATCTGAATCTTCAGGGACATAAGAGGCTCCCAGCTCCTGCACCTGGACTGTGCCATCTGAGAGTCTACCTTGCCAAGTGGTGCCACCCCTTTTCTAGAGCCTTGGAAGTAGGCCTAGGGTTCTTGCCACCAGAACCAATGCGTCTACTGCTTGACCAGGACTCATTCCCCAGTCAACCAACAACACAATTTCTAACAATGGCTATGCAATTTTGGTCAAAACTGGAGTGGCAGTGTGGAAAGGAACAACCAGAACTTCAGAATGAGTTTTTTTTCTATTATTTGTGTTAGTCTAATAGAGTGTATGATGACTTACACAATCATAAAGACCGAGCTAAGGAGTTAAGATATTTTAATACCATAATGGATGGTGAGACCATTAAAAACAATGGACTGTTTTTTAGTTCTGCTCCCTGTACCTTTGGCCTTTGCTCCCATTGAAGACGAATCAAACTTTAATGTACTTATTTATGATGGAAAGTAAAATTCATGAGCAAAAACCTCTTGATGCAAGGTACTATCGAGCCAGGTTTCATCCCAGTTTTTTTAACCTGATTTACCATTTTGTGCAAGATATTTTGTAGTTGTAGTCCATGTTGTAGTTGTGCCCAGTTTGCATGCATTGTTTTTGCATTTTTCCTATTTTATCCTCACGTTTGCGAGCACAGATCCACAATTGAGTGCTGTTTGTACTCACCTCTGAATTGGTGTTAGTGCAAAAATGCGGGCTAATTTTGTTACCACTCATTTTAACATAATTGCCAAAATTGAAGCCCAAAGTACACTTGCAGGGAAATCAGGAGATTTTTTTTGCTGGAATGTATTTAATTTTTAGACCTATTTGGACAATGTGACATCATTTGGGATTTTGGTTTCAAATTTTCATTTTTGAATCATTTACATTTTGTTATATTGATATACAATATTAATTAACATATAATATAACGACTGGTAACTACGCTGGTTTGACATGGCTGACACATGACTGACTCTGGTCCAGTGACTATCGAATAATATCTTTAGATCTTATGAATGGCCAGTCGACGTCTGGTGGAAAGTCCGAAACTATTCTCCTGTAATATATATCAGTTTCTTGCAGTGTCTCGAATTACCTCTTCGCCACAACATAATTAAATGGCAATTTACCTTGTGGTGGTTAAAAACCAGTTCTGAAAATCATAAGGGATCATCGTGTTTAAACTTGGATCCTCGTCACAACTTATTTCTAGTTCATCTTCCATAAAGTAACCTAAACTATGCATTGTAAGCAATGCTTAATGTGTGAAAATGTAAGTGCCAGAGACCAAAGCTTTGCATCTCAAAGGTCTAGATGCCGAATAGCATGCGTGTATTCCACCTCATGCCACTTTAATCCATCCCAAGACACTCCTGCCCCTTTATCTTACTCATGCAGCCTCATTTCCATCCTACTTTCTCTCTTTTTCACTGTTTTTCTGTTTCTCTTCCTCCATCTTTTGCCCTATTGTCTTTGTCTCTGTCTTGCTGTTGATCAAAGCTAGTTGAGGAAAAATTAGTGCAGATTCCCAAAATTAATGCCGGTGGCTCCAGCAGATCAAAGTAAACACTGAATATAAGAATTCTGTAAGTTACAGAAGCATTCTGTGACCATAAACATGTCTTTATAAACAGAGCTAATAAGTTTTTTCTTTCACTCTTCCACACAGACTTGGACCCTCATTTACAGAGAATTGGCATAGGGCAGTGTCGCAAGGCTTCTTGCTGCGCTGCCCTATGCCAATTTGAAAGGGCAGGAATGCACCTTATTTATGAAATACGTTGCATCCTGTCCTTTCCCCCTGCACTGGTGGACAATTTGCTGCTTAGCGCCAACACAGGCACCCTTGCACCATCGGGCGTTGGTTTCTGCATTGCATGCAGGATTGTTTTTGTGCAGGAAGGTGTACAATCCCGAGAGGCGGTCTCCTCTTTCTATGTGTGCTGCAGAATGCATCAAAATCCATTGGTGTTGCGTGGGAAAACACCTCAAAGCCGATGGAATGCCTCCTTGGTGTAGAGTAAGGCAACGCAGTGACTTGCGCTGCTTTGTCTTACTCCATATCTATGAGGAAATACAAAGCCACACAAAGTGGCTTTCCGTGGCCTCATGGATATGATTGAGAGGCTTGCGCTGCAGGATTGTCAAAAAAACGAATGCTCCAGTGGCGCAAGTCTCTCACAAATATGCCACTTGAGACTTTAGTGAAGCACAATTTGTATGTTGGGATCAGTCCAAATATGTAATTTTAAAATGAAAACTACATGCACCAAAATGCAAGAGGGAAGCTAAAACACAAGGAATGGTCCACATTATCAAATACTTTATGGAGCGCCTTGACAGCTATGAGACTGCAGCTTCCAAATAAACACAGTGCATGCTGGTTCATGCCTGAAACAGGTGTAATTTGACATCCTTAGAAAAGATTAACCACCATTCAACCTTGGAAGAAAAACAGAAAGTACCTTATTGTAAATTGTTCCCTGCCAAGTGCAGCTAGGTTAATTATTAGTTTATTCAGATACGTAGACAATTAGATAATTGAACACCAGTCTGAGGAGAGGCTGATGCAGATTGAAATGTGATCTCACTGCTTCCAGGAGCACCATCATTCAGTTTTCTACTCCTCAGCTCTGCTACTGCCTGCCATGGAAGAAGCAAATGTTGCATGCCTTCCCTCAGAAAACTGAAAACGCTTGTTGTGAGAGTGATGTCTGGGATCTGCTGTCTGAAGTATGGGGACATTGTGACATCACTATAATAAACTATCAGAAGCGAAGCCAGACCTTTGTAGTAATCTAATACAATGTCAGCAGGTATTGACATAAGTGTCGCTGAAGGGATGTATTCAACCCTCATTGTTTTCCCCATCAAAACTTCATGTGAGTGACCAGTCTTTTATCTGGAGTCCTAATACTTATACGAATAAGGAGTAGAAAATTAGACCATTTGAAATTTGAGGAGGCACACACTTTAACCAGCTTAAAAAAAGGGCTTTGAAGGGTGTCTTGGCCCTGGTGGCTCCAGCTCGAATTGAGGGGTATGTCTCCTGTGCAGAATCTCAGAATAGCGGAGTCTTTGAGACTCAGGTATGTCAAATGACGTGACATTTTAGAAAGGTCTTGGGAGTTGTGATGCCATAGATATCAGAGATCATTTTATACTCATTCTCCCTCCATTTATTAAAGGACTGGCCCTCCAGGCCTGTGTAAAATCTGAATTGTAGTGGTTAAGAGTTTAAGGAGATGGGTAGGACACCAGACATCATGACTCTAAATACAAATCTCATGTTGTGGATACTTGGGTGATAATGTACGAGTTGGGGAGATGGTGGCTACCAACCCAAATCCCAAAGAGGTCTTTGCACTATTGCGTAGTCCATACACTACCAGTTCTTCTTTCACACCATTGTGGACCACTCCACCACCAATCACAGTTGAGCCACTGCGTAGTAGTTGAAAATACTGAGGACAGCCAGGCTGCCTGACGCCTGTGGTTTAACCAGTAATTCCATTAAGACCCTCGAAAGCCTTTCCTCTCAATATAAAGGAGATAAGTCATTGTTTGATATCTTTCAGGTAGGTAGGGTCTAGCCATATTGGTAGGGCTTGAAACAGATAGAGAAAGGGTGGGAGGATGTTCATTTTTATTGTGTTAATCCTACCCAGCCCGGAGTGCATCAGGTTTCTCAGACAGTGGAGGTATTTCGCAATAGACGCTATAAGTTGGGGGTAATTGGCGTTAAAGAGTTCCTCAATGGTCCAAGTGAGTGGGACTCCCAAATATTTAATGGAAGGATTAGCCCACCTGAATGGGAATAGCATTGCCAAGATGGCCACCTCTCCAGTTCTCAGCTTTAGGTTCAATATTTCAGATTTGCCGCAGTTGATCTTATAGCCCGAGGCCGGCTCATAGGCCAGAAGTAAGTGTGTGACTTTTGGAAGTGAAGTGGCGCATTAGGAGCACATAGTCGGTGTGGAAGGATCATTTGAATTTACGCAGTTTAAAAATGCTCATCATCACATCTGTTGACTGCAGAATCAAGCAGGCTAGGGATTTCTAAAAGAGAGCGAATAGAAGCAACAACATTGGGCACTCCTGCCTTGTGCCTCTTGAAAGAAAGAAGGAAGTTGACAGGCAACCATTCAGGGTGGCCCTAGCCACTGAGCATGTGTAGTTCGAAAACATCATCCTCAAAAACTTGGGGCTCAGACCCATCCTCTTGAGTTTGAGGTGCATGAAGGCACAATCAACCCTGTTGAAGGACTTCTCTGTGTCCAGGTATAGGAGAACTGCAGGCATAATATTGCGGGAGGACTTCTCTATCAGGTGGATAACCTTTCAAACGTGTTTGTGAGCCTGGTGACCTTAAATATTGGGGCGAGTGACTAGGATCTTGGAAAAAAGTTTTACATCAGTATTCAGAAAGGCTATTGGGTGGTAGAATGTGCAATGCCTGACATCATTGTTGGGTTTCGGTATAATTACTACTACCGATTCCCCTTTAGAGTCACAGAAACTGAGTCAGCACAGTAATTGAACATCGTTGTGAGCTTTGGGACCAGGTTGAAAGAGTACGTTTTACAGAATCGGGCCATAAGACCATCCGGTGGCAAAATGTGTTCACTTTACCAGTCATTCTTCCATTGGGACCCTGTCATTATCAAAAATTTCCCTTATGTACTCTTTTTCTCTCTTGCCCCTCAGGCCCTGAGTGAGCTGGGAGCCTTCTTTCTCTCTGATAATGTACAAATGTTTTTTAAAAATGAAACAAAAGGACATCCGATTTATTAGGTAAGTACATATGTAGTTGGCCCCTAGTCATGATAATGCACAGACGGCTCAGCGGGAAGGGTGCTACAGCCTCTCTTTTTCTAGATCCTGAACCTCTTTCTCTCTGCTACTATGAAATAACCTCTTATGACTGCCTTGAATTCTTCCCAGACCGCCATGTCAGAGACTTCCCCTCCGTCATCAAGTTTGAAGTATTCATCTATGTGTCCTATTTCGGCTTTAATTACCTGATCCCCCGGCAAGCAGGGGCAGAGCTGTCAACTTCCCTGTTGCCGCCATGTTCCCAGATCTAGCTGAATCGATAAGGGGCATGGTCAGAGGCCGATATGGGCCCGATGTCTGCTAATCGGATCGGTCCTGCAAGGGGATTACTCCGTTGAATATATTCAATGCAGGAACATGTTTGATGGACCTGGGAGTAAAATGTGAAGTTAGTCGTTGCTGTGTGTGCCTCTCGTCACTGGTCCTGTATCCTTAGTTCCTTGTAGACTTTTTCAAACCTTTAGAAAAGACTTTCCCATGTGTCCCATCCCCATTTTCACTGTCCCTATGCGAGCCCCATACCATATTGAAGTCCCTGGCCAGGATAATCTCCCCTCAGGCCACTCCAGCCAACTCCTCCAGGAAACATACAAGGAATTGGTAATGCACTGATTTACTCAAGAATACCATAGATAAGGTAATGCGTTGTCTCTCTAGTGCTTACACCCGTATAAGATATCTACAGTTGCTGTCAGTTTTAGTGTGGGAAATTACCAAAGGGAGATTGTGATACATGTCATCGCAATGTTAGTTGAGAGACATCCTGATAGATTATGCAGGAATAATCCTGAAAGCTTACCCCTCCTGCCTTATTAGTGTGCCGTAAGACTTCATTTTCTTCCGTAAAGTAGTGGAATTTGCTAAGAACATCTCTAGGTCTCTGCTGATGGGAAAGTCCCCTGGGGCCTGCCCGGTGTATCCTGTCAATGCGTATTTCAGGGTGATCACCACACAGCAGGGATAAGAGCCTTCCCACCATGAAGAGCTCTGGATTTAGGTCTCTTCACTTAGCCCTCTGAGATGGAGATTCTCTCTCCTTGAGTGATTCTCGAGTTGCCTTTGAGTTGTTCCTCCAGTGTGACGCATCTCTCTACTGTTTTGGTCTAATCCCTCAAGACAGCTTCAAGTCGTCCTTTCATCTCTAGGATCTGCTAGCCTACCGAGACCATATTGGTTCACAGTTCAGTCATTTTTGCGCCCATGTCCAAGCACAGGTTAGAAAGTCCTTTGATGACGTCTTGTCCCACTTCATCGCGGAGTTCAGTCTTAAAAATGCAAAGGCTATCCAGCAGGTCTGACTTGATGAGTGCCATTTAGAACTAGGCTCAACGCTCCCCAGTGTGACCACTTTTGGATGGGGTCTGTTTAGGTAGGCGCGGTGACCACCATTGGAGGTCTTCTTCTTCTTCTTGGGTAGCATGAGGAGTGCTTTCTTGCTGTGTACAAAACACCATCAGCCTCCAGGGGGGTTTCGCCAGTCAAAAAGTAATCACCAAACCCCAAGTGATGACCCACCCAGTGTATGCTGCAGTTCACTAACTCCTTAAGGAGCGCTGGAATGGGGCTTTCTTAAGTGGGCTAAATCCCTTGATGCCGCAACAACATTGTTACTCCACAAACAGGAGTTCCATCATGCCAGGTGGCAGCACCGATGGACAGGCTTCCACTGTGCACCACAGTGCTGCCCCTCACCATCAGATGAGACCCCAGAGTCCCAAAGGGGCAGTGTTAAAGGACAGAAAACTGTCCATCATAGGCGCCACCCCAGGGTGCCTGTGAGCGGCACCTTTCCACTCAAGGTCTACCATCTCAAGAGGCCTGTTAGAAATGGGGCTTCTGGTGTTCAAAGTATGCATCCTATACAAGCAGGAACCATCACCTGAAGGTATACTACATATCTGTGTGATTTATCTAGGGCATGGTCCTATGTAGATGCAATTGTTTCCCACTTATTCACGAGTAGATAAGGTTTTTTGGTCCTGACGAAATGCCATGATCTTTATGGCAGTAACAGGCATGAAACAATTTGACCCCATATTTCTTTTAAAAAACACCACCTAGTGCTGGAGTGTATCATTATATCCATCTCTGGCATGACTCAATGGTTTTAACCATAACAAAGGAACCCAGTCATTAAATAGTATTTTAGGTTATTTGAGTTATTTTTACTGAACACTCTTCTTTAACCAGTCTGCTCACATTTCTCATACACATCACAACACCTCACCCTCCACATCGGCACATCAAAAGAACCCCAGCAAAGATCCCCCCTGTGGGGCTCATTGGGCATTGCACCACCGGCCCAATGAGAAGATTCCCGGTATTGAAGCATGACACCCTTCGGGGTGTGTGAGAGCCCTTGCTCCTACGGGAGCATGCCCCCTTGTTTTTTCCCCCTCTTCAACAGGAACTATATACCCTTCTTGACATAGATACACCAATGTCACCATGTTTAGGGGAGAGGCACATGCATTTTAGCACTGGCTAGCAGTGGTAAAGGATGCAGATCCTAATGCCAACAAAAGGATACAACAGAAAGAGGAGGCAAGCAGGAAAAAGGTTTGGGGTAAGAAGTTCCTAAGGATAACTGGTTTAACAGGGCCCTTACCCACTCCCCTGAGGCAGCCCTGCCAAGATTCACAGGAATTCCAGTGTTAGCTCTGTAGCTCACCTCCACAGTAGGCTGAGCAGCCCGTACTCACAGCGCCACAGGGTTTACTTGTACATGCCCGACCTCAAGGGGCTCAAAGCCAGTTGTATGGATCATAGGATTCCTCCATTTTTGGTGCCCTACTACAGCCGGCGTATATTCTTCATCAGATCGTCAGGGTCCACTCATCTCTGAACCCCATCCAGATGACCCGGAGACCCACAGACACTGAGTACCACCGAGCAGCCTCTGTGGTTGCCCCATGCTTCATGCTAGCAGCAGATTGCATTTCCAAGCAACAGGAGAGCTGGCATCTTCTCTGCTTCATCTTCTCTTCACACTTCTGATGGAGATTCTCTTGGCCTCTGCAGGTGGCCCGCTTAAGTGGGGTCATTGGATGGGAATTCTGAGGCTCCTTGAGCTGGATTAATCTTCAGCCTCAGTTGTCCTGAAATACATGGAAAGGGGATTGTCACAGGAGCCCCAGGCAAATGTCAGTCACCCATTTTCTGTTCCACGGCAAGGCGGATCTGGAGGTATCCAATGGAAAAGATGGCCTTCAGGAGTGACAATAAAATGAGTCTCATCACTCTGCCATCTTTGGCACGCCCCCCACCACTTGTTTTTTTTAATGCCCGTCACTGGAGAATTTCAAGGACCACCTAGCACCTCCAGTAAAATCATTGTTCAATCATTTTTTCTATGACACACACAATTCGGCAACTGATCTGGGTTGTGTTTTGCTGCATCCGGGTTAAAAATCGTTCTGGATCCGCTTTTGTCTACATTCATGTTTCCAGTGCCCAATTTTACTGCAAAAATTAAAATCAGTGCTCTTCTTCATCAATGTAATATTTGCACCCATTCCAGAATCATTCACATTCCATCTACCACGAGCGTGCATCTGTACCATCTTATTTTTCATTTCAACACCTTGCATCCCATTCAGTCCAAAATCTCTGGCTTCACAACATCTGAATCTGAACCGAAATTTTGATTTTTGTTTGTTTCACTGAATCTGCTTTGTCATTGCAAACATCAACTTCAGCTTAATATTTTCCTGTTTTGTGTCAAAATAGCCCCTACAACATTTAGCATACTTCAAAATTTGATCAAATTTCTTGATCTGCCAGCACATTGCACACTGCTGAATATGGCAATTAAGCTTTAGATGCAAAATCCAACACAAATCTGTGAATGCCTTCTTTTTTGGGCTCTTCAACTCTGCTGTATTTATTTTATATATATATTGTCCATGTATTTCTTCTAATCTTCCCAGTCCTGAATTTACCCAAATAAAGACTTAATGTGAGTTTGCAAAGTCACCAGACCCATCTCGGCTATTTCTGCCTCACTCAAATCCATTCTATAATTTCTCTGTAAATTTCTCATCCTGCTTTTATTGACCTCATATTCTTCATTCAAATTCTCAAGTTTCTCATGCGTTCATTCACACACTTAGCTGCTTCTCTGATCAGGTATTTCATTTCATCCACATAATATGCCATTAGTTTGTCTAAGCAAATTATCCCCGTAAAATTTCTTCAAATTCCATGTTTAAGTTTGCAAAATCAATCTTGCTCTCTTTGGAAATACAGTAGGCTCAGAAGGGGCAAAAGCAAACATAGCAATAAGCACAATAGTAGGCATAGTAGTAGCATCTCTACTAGTACTCAGCAAAGCCATCAAGGTATTCTCAGGTAGAACATTTAAACTAGCTATTCAACTTGCTCTCGCTACTGAAATTGCTGTTAGACCCTATGCACTTGTACTCGGTTCACCAGATGCACGGATCATGTACAAACAATCTTTACACCTGTGACTGAATCTTTGTCCTGTTTCTTTTTGTCACCCTGAGAGCTGTCAGCTTTCTTTCTATCTGTTATTTCATTAACTGTTGCAGAAACAATCCTCACTCCTTCTACTATGTCCTCTCCCATGAATCTCTTCTGATTATCCCACTTGTCTCCTAGCCACCACTTCAGGGAAACCTCATACAGTTTCTTCATCTTCCTTCGCTCTTTCTATGTGGCCATTAGACCCCATTTATTCAATACTTCAAATTGAGTAAGCATACGTAGAGGCTTCCTATCAGGTATGCTAGGGGCTTTGGGCTTTTTCGACAGTGCACCCATTATTCTCTCTCAGAAAAAGCTCAAAACTATACAATACAGCAGACGCGATGGTGCATGTGGTAGAAAGGTGCGATGCCCTACCATACAGAAGAGGAGAAGAGGAAAAGGAGAAGACTGAAACACAAAAGTAGCCCAGTAAAAGGACTGGCTGCAGTTTTTCAGGCTCGATATGTGTGGGTTTTTTGTTACAGTGTTTGTAACTGATCCTGCACCAAACACGATTCTCACTCGTCTCTGAGGCAAAAGTGAAAGTGCTTGCGTCATTGAAAAGGTGTGGCTTCCTGTTAGTGCCAGTGGTTTGATCGGCACCAGGCTGATTTGTTTGTGGCCCTGGGTGTAGCCAACTCGGTGCCATTGGTTTGAATTGTTGGGGGCAGGACAGATGAGCACCGTCAAGGCAGTAGTGGGTGGTGCAGGCTTGGAGGAAAGCCATGGGCTCCACCCTCTTTTGCTTTCTCCTCACTGTTGGGTGGGCTTAGTGAGGAGCTGGGGAGGAGTCCAGGAAGATGATTGACTCAACGGCACCTCCCCTGCCATTCCTAACATCCAATCAGGAGTAAGTAGACACTCGTTAGCAGAAGAATTAGCAATATTCACTTCTTCAATGAGTGCCTCACACGTGAAGTGCACTTAGAGAGTCACTCTCTCATGCAGTGAGTGCTCCGGTCCTGGATGCAAGGCCTACTGCTGTATGAATTCAACATGAATGAGAGTTAAGTGGCTTTAAAGAAGCGGCCTTCAGTTCTGACATAGGACTCAGCTGGCAGGAAGAAACAATACCAGCAGGCACTACAGGCTGTCTCTCAGCAGTGCTTGTCCACCCTGAAGCCGATCCCAGGATGCTTGTTTCTGGTCCAGGTAGGATCTGGCCTGGCAGTTTGGGCTGGCTTGTTTCCATGGACTGATTTGCATATGACTGGGTCTAAACTGGAATGGCGTGGCATGCAATAAAACAATGGATTTAACCCTGATCTGTGAATGGGGGTGAATGTTTGATTGGTTCAGTATTCTGTCCATCATCTATTCTTTTTGCATTTGTTGCCATAAGTGGGAATGGTATGCCCAGACGTGGGTCCCGTGCTCGCTACGCCACCAGATTCAAGCTAGCCTGGCTGATTAGGGGTGACATTTTGATTGGTTCAGCATTCTGTCCATCATCTGTGTTTTTTGCAACTGCAAACCTTTTTGTCAGTGCAGTACTGCAGCCTCCTCACCCTCCTTCATTCAGGTTAGTTTTTAGAGATGGGAGGGCTTGTTTATTTATGTGTATAGGGTTGCAACTGTCCCCATCCCCTAAAAGCTGGTTTAGAACATTAACTGATTACATTCAAAATCAATGAGGTAATTATACCCTACCACTTTATAATTGTACCGACCCCCACTTCAATACAGAACCTATGCCAGTGCAGCTATGCTAAATGTCAATCAATCATAGTGCAACTACAACAGCAACCATCCAATAGCAGCATGTTTCTGTGGTGATTTCTCACCAATCCTAGCGTGACTCTCAGCATCAACCAACGAATTGCAGCCCTACTTTTCAGTGAATGGGAAAACAATAATAGACTGTCTGTCACTGATTGCACATAAAATAAAGAAAATAAACCTTGCGTGCTCAACCTAGACAGGAGAAAATCAGCAAGTTAGAGTAAAGTATCTTGCAAACAATAACAACAAGGCCAGTACCTTCATGGTGCTTGCCAAACACGATGCACACTAATGGAGGCTCTTGTCCATGCCATTTCATCTTTGATTAGGAAACATATTCCTGTGCAACGAGGCGCAAATACCAAACCAAACCAGGCCACACAAAACCTAGAAAGAAACTCACTAATATAGAAAATGTTGTGATTGTAGCACTTTGCAAATCACACTACTCTGCAGACAAGTTCAACAACAATATCTTGAGATCTTGGATTATGATGAATCCAATTACCTATTCACCAAATAATACAACCATAACTTTTCAATGCAAATCACAAATAAGGAAAACGCACTGACATCACAGTAATTGGACCACAAATTGGACCAAGAATCAGAAGCGCATAACTAAATATCTCACATTCAGTGTAACAGCCCATCACTCAACGCAAACAGCACTCTTTACTACAATGCCGACAACGAATCACTACACAATAAACACTGTCAATATCAAGAATAATTCCATCCTACTAATACTCACAATCCTTTTTGCTAGGGAAAAGATGCAGTGCTGGCAGCGGTTCAGCAAATAATCCAGGAGTGGACTATGGAATGTAGACAGAAGCCACTTTAGGGACAAGGCAATCAGAAATCTCTGAAGACACACATTATCTCAAAACCATCCAGTGGCGGCTCGCATAGGGCTTGCTGCGGGGTGGTGAGGCGGGGCCATCGTATGTCTGAGTTTACTACTCCCCACCTTGCCCCTCCCCCACCTCACCGCCCCGCAGCACGCCTATGTGAGTCGCCAATGAAACCATCCATAGTCTCCTAAACATCCTGCGATACCAACATTTTGTGAAATACACAAAAGGTGATTAGAGGCTGTTTCCATTAAGTCTAACTACTGGCAATCGCTTGAGGTAGCACTCCAACTCATCATTCTTTTGCTCAACATGCCACTTCAGTTTGGACCCTGCTAAATGCAAATCAGTCTTCACCCTGCTGCAATGGGAACAGTCTAGCCCAAATTGAACTGCAATACAAGCAACCTAGGGTTAGTTTCTCCCTAGTTATGGGCTCATCACCTGGGTAAAGATAGGTTCCAGTGACCCAGTGAGCATGGGACCGATGTCTGGGCATACTTATGCCACCCAGGGCAGTACATGAACACACAAAAGGTGATGGGATACTGCTTGCAGTAAGTCTAACCACTGCCAATAGCTTGGGGTAGCACTACAACCCATCATTATTTTGCTCACCATGCCATCTCAGTTTGGACACAGCTAAATGCAAATCAGTCTTGGCCCTGCTCCTCATGGGAACAGTCTAGCCTGAACTGCCAAACCAGGTCCTCCCTGAACCGCAACACAAGCAATCCAGGAGCGGTTTTGCCCTTGTTATGTGCTCATCAGCCGGGTACAGCTTGGTTCCAGTGACACAGTGAGCCCGGGACCCATGCCTGGCCTTAGACCTGTCATCTTTTGACATGTTTCCCTTGTCTTTTTGCTTTCTGACATCCCGGTTTGACTCTGTTTTTGCTGGTTTAGTGTCTCTGTGCACTTTCTAACTGCTGTTCAGGGTTAAAGTGTAAGTGCTCCTATTGAAAATTGTACTATGGATTGGTGTTTCCACGATTGGCATACTTGATTTACTGGTAAGTCCCTAGTAAATTGCATTGAGTGTGTCAGGGTCTGTAAATAAAATGCTGCTAGTGGGCCTGCAGCTCTGATTGTGCCACCCACATGAGCAGCCTTTCAAAGGGTTCTCAGACCCCGCCACTGCAGTGTCTGCATGCAGTTTTTACTGCCATGTCTTCTTGGCAATAGCACCCACTTGCCAATCCCTAACCTTCCCATGTATTATATGTAAGTCACCCTTAAGGTAGGCCAAAGGTACCCCTATGGGCAGGGTGCAGTGTATTCAAGATTATTTTTGTATTGTGTGTTTTAAAATACCACATTTAGAAATTGGATATTTTCTTGCGTAGCTATCCTGTGTGCCTCTGGTGGGATGTGGATTGACTGTCTGGCTTTGGAGTGACAGAGGCTGGGGATGTTCATTCTCTTCAGACAGCCACAGGGGGTCTGCATTTAGAGTAGTGGGAGGAAATTTCATTGCATCTGAATGGGCCTGGTCAGCCTTAGACAATGCTGTCTCCACCTCCTGCCAGGAAGCTGGGCCAGAGAGGACCTACTGGTTTGGACTGAGCACAGACACTCTCTGTCCAAGAGAACAAAGAGAAACTGAGTATAAATATTGGGACCCAACCCCAGAACTTTAGAACTCGCTTGGATCAAGGAATCTGCCAAGAAGAAGCACTGGAAGAGCTGCCAGGAGGAGTACTGCCGCTTTGCTGTGTTGGCCTGCAGTGGCTGCTTGTGCCTTGGGCAGTGAAAGGACAGGACTGAACTTTCTTCACTTGTAGTTGAGTATCTCCAAGGTCTTGAAATAGCGCTTGGCTTCTGTTCACCAAGTCTCATGGACAGCAAGGACTTCACTTACCTCTGGGTATCACCTCTGGAACCGTGGGTTTCAGTTGCCAGAGAGGGGAAAAGCAGCCATCACCGACATCGCTGCTGGCTCCATGTCCTCAAGTCACCGCAGAGGCACCGCCACACCTCGCAGCGCAACCCTAGTCTCACCGACGACCGACGCCGCCACCAAGCCGCTGCTTGCACTGCGACCTGTGGGCACTACACTCCGCACCCCTTCACTCAGCCACCCTGGTCTCACGGACGCACCACCCCATCCCACCTCCCACGGTCCCACCTCACAGTCTGGGCTGACTGACCCCAGCTCACATCCACTGGCACTGTAGCTTGCACCGTGACCTGTCAGCACCGCCCCGCTCCAAACCACAGCCCTGGTCTCACCGACGCTGCTGGACAACCGTCACCAAGCCATTGCCTGCATCACGACGTGAGGGCACCACTACACTTTACATCGCAACTGCAACAGTTGCCATGGCTGGGCCGCATCGACACGGTCATCCCGAACCAAAAGTACTGTTTATGCGTCTGCTAACACTGATGCCGGTCTGCACTGACACGGTCGGCTGGAACTGTTGGAGTATGTTGTTTTCAGCACTGCGGTAGCTCTGGACAGAGCTACCAGCTTAAGGAACTGTATTATAAAGTAATTCTTGCAAATTGAATATTTTTTGGTTACTGAATGTTGGTCTTTTATCTTTTTTGCTCTTGTATGCACAGATAAATATTGGGTGTTTTTGTAAAACTTGTGTGGTGTCCTTTTATAGTGTTTTCACTGTAATACTGTGTGCTGTGTGCTTTACACATTGCCTCTGAGATTAGCCTGACTGCTCATGCCAAGCTACCGAGGGGGGTGAGCAGGGGTTATTTTAGAAGTGTATCCCCCTTATCCTGACTAGAAGGAAGGGATCCTATTTGGACAAAGGTGCAAACCATTGCCAACTAGAGACCCCCATTTCTAACCCCGGGGCATACCCATGCCACCCAGGGCTGTACATGAGACACACAAAAGGTGGTGGGAGGCTGATATGGAGGGCTATTTGCTTTGATGGCCTTGTAGACACTGCAGCAGATTTTTATCTTGATACTGGCTGTAATTGGCAGTCAATGCAGATCACAAAGTATAAGGGTAATATGGTCAAATATACTTGCAAAGTGGAGTAACCTGGTGCAGAAATTTGGGTTTTTGATTGAGAGTGTGAAGACACTTCTCAAGCAACAACTATAATCCCTGTCATTCTGAACCCCAGACTGTCACTAAATTAACCTGTACTTAACCCTCTGGTAACATGGCACAAAAGCACTTAGGCTTAAATTAGAAGCAATGTGTAAAATATTTATGCAGCACTCAAACAGTAATAAAGAGGAAACACAACACGAGAAAATCCCACACCAATTTAGGAAAAATAGACTAAATTTGAATAAATAAAATGACACAAAAATGAATTAAATCCAATCCGTAGTAATGAAGTCATAAAGGTTTTAGTGAAAAAGAGCACCTAAAATATCAAAGCTTCAACTGACATCTAGGCGAGAGAATGGGGCAAAAGTCAAATATTATGGCTGGCCGCAATGGAGGCTCACAGAACATGTAAAACATTTGCATCCTGCCTTATGGACTGTTTAGACATTTGTCACCATGTTTTTAGTAACTTTAGATCCCCTTAAACTGAAAAAAAAATGTGAGTAAAATCTGCAGATTATTCAGCAGACTATGGTTTATGTGACAAATGTGGCAATTTCATTATTATGCAGAAAATGCGCAGCCGCAGTATCACATATTTCCAATGGCCCTGAATATACGGTTGCAGACCAGTGCCCTGAAATGCATGCACCAGGTGTTTCACCGCTGTGACAAGGTTAATGCTTTTTGCCACTGAATCTCCGGCAGATATCTCTTTCTGGAATATGATCTGTAAGAATGTCAGATTGTGAGGGTAACAATGAATGCATGGCAATCTGGCTGAGTTCTCTAATCCTGAGTATTGCATGTCCTCATCTAGACCATTTGAAAGGAGATGGAGATAGAACGGAGAAGAGAGACAAACTAGAGATAGGCTGAAAAGGAGGAATAGGAATGAGGATATGGGTTGGAGAAAAAGTGATTGGGAAGGTACTAAAGACAAAAAAGATACAGAAGATGAGAGAGTGATAGAGGAAAGAATGAGGGATGAAGAGAAAAGCAATGTTTAGTAGAAGACAGGAGGATTCAGACAGGGAGTCGCAAAGATATACTTAGAGATCGGAGGACGGAAGGAAAGCATGCGAGAGCAGAAGGAAGAATGAGGGAAAGGAGATGGAAATGGTGTCGTTTTTGATTTAAAAATGTTTGATTTAAAGATGAGTTACAAATGCATCACTTTAAGGAGGTTCCACATTCCTGAAGAAGTAGCTTAGCTCCAGAATTCATTGAAATGGTATTTATCCCTATATAAAGTCACATGATGAAATGAGTAAACATGAAGCACTTATTATGTGTATTCATGGCAAATATTTAAAAGAGGCTCTCTTTAAATACAGATTAAAATACACAGGAGGAACTATGAATACAATTTCAACTTTGCCATGAGGTCCGGTGGCTTGCAACAACACAGGATAAAAAATAATTCATCAATGCTTATTGTTTAGTGGATTTTCACAATTGTTGTTTTTGTTCTTCAAAATACTTTACATCAATGTACTTCATTATTTTGTACCTTTTAAACTGACTACTACCATGTTAGGTGAATAAACATTATTACTGAATTCATGGAAATTACAAAAGGTGCTATAAAGGAAGAACCATAATTGAATAAACAGGAACAATATAGATAAGTAGAGGCAAAATTTGTCAACAAGAGTGGGACCATGGTATGTTCCTGGCTATGTTTCTTTCTCAGATTGCACAAAGTATCCATTACTGTGGATAAATTACATTTCAAGTGTTGTTCACATACCATAAGTGCAGAAGCAATCTGCACGCATTCGAAATTTGAAAAACATTGCTAAATGTGTCCATTTGTACATGAAAAAATAACAATAATACAGATATCAGAAATGCTTATGTATGTTCATGCACAGTGGTGCACTGAAAGTCATAATTTTATTAGTAACTGCTTTCCTCTTAGCCCCACCCCAAGCTCCGCCCAAAACTCCAACCTTTATCCATGGCTCGATTTGGCGAGTATTGCACTTACTTTTTCCCAATTAAAGCACTGAGTGAAAGCATTTAAAAAGGTTTAGAAACCAACTTAATACCATACCTCTGAATCTAATGCAGTTTTCCGGTATCAATAGGACTCTTGTGTGCTCAAATGCACCAAAGACTGACTGTAGGTCTAAATGAACGATTTAGCATTAGTCACCTTTTTGTAGGCTATTGTCTATGTAGTGCTCTATGACATATTTGGGGACTGGAATCTTACTGTGTGCAATTCCTTTCCCTTTACTTGATTGAGAGAGCACCGACAGTTGGGCCGATTGCTGTCTTGCTGTGTGTACTCGGTGGAATGCTGTATACTGAGACATAATAAAGAAGATTCTGAGTTTACTTACTGATTGTCCCTGACGGGAAACAAACTTTACATCACGGTGATTACAACGCGATGCCATTACAATGGAAACGACCGAGTTTTCTGAACTGGGGTGGCGGAGTGAGCTAAAGAATGATGATGGATTAAACCCAGATCAGTTGACTGGGGGTGTGTGCTTACATTGTTCAACACTCCGTCCATTATCCCCTTTGGTTTTGCTTTGTACGACTGAGTTGTTAGCACGTAATGCCATTGCTATTCAAGTCATTACATCGACTTGCAGTAGATGGTGCACTAACATTAGAAATAGTATAGTTTACTATTCCAACACCTTCCCTACTGTTGCATAGGCTGGAGTTGGAATAGTTAATTATATATTTCTAATGTCAGCGCGCCATCTACTGCAAGTCGATGTAATTACTTGTGTAGTAATGGCATTACGTGGTAACAACACGGCCGTTGTAACGACCGCTTTGTAATACCGAGCGATGTAATGACTCGCGTGGTAACAAGTCATATTCGTCCCTGACTGAGTACCACACTTCTTTTGGCAATGAAGGAGCGGGCTGCCTATAAGGACCCTCCTGCTGGTATACCGGCCTAGATCGCATGAGGTGGAGAAGATCTGTGTTCACAGGAGATGAATACTGTTGGAAGTGAGCTTCAGGCGTAATCAGTCCCCGGACACACGAGGAGGAAATGCCGTGTACAGATTGGCCAGGGAAGTCATTTGGCAGTGGACTGGCAGAGTGAAACGCATTTTAAGTTGCGTTTCAGTTTTCCTGCTTACGTAGGACTTCAACGTGAAATGGCGGCCATTTTGGTGAGGCCATAACCATTTTCTGCGCAGCGTGATTTTATCATCGAGACCGGAGCAGGCACTGTGGAATGTATGCTGCGGTTGCGTTTTAATTCTGGAGCAGAGATACGCTACGCAGCTTACGTGGCGGCCATCTTAATAAGTGCAAAGTTTTGATTGTGAACATTTCTTGTACAGCGGTCAAGCTTCATGGTGTCACTTGATTGAAGTGATGTCTTTTGTTTACTATACTCAGACACGTGCAGAGTTGATTACTCTGGAAGTTGGGTGACAGGAGGAAGGTTACTATGCTGACTCACACAGCGCTGCATGTCGGGGGGAAAAAGTAAAGTAAAGAAAGGTTTGAGTCTGTGCATTTTGACCAAGGTTTTACATTGCAAGGAGTAAAGTCAAAGTGCTTTTGACGTCCACACTACAGCGCTGATCTGCATAGCTGGACTCTATGTTTGTGCAGGAGCTCTTGAAGCATTGGTTAATGCAGAAATAGGCCAGCTTTACATTTATGAGATCGTATTTGTGTGTTTTCTTTATTTTCTGTAAAGTTACAAATTAGATCTCGGATTTTATTCACAACTTTGGGCCAGATGTACGACCCTATTTTGCATGCACAAAAGGGTTTGCGACCCGTTTGCGCATGCAAAATCTAATAGGGCCATGTACAATCCCAACTTAGCGAGTCGCAATATTTTTGCAACTCCCTAAATAGGAATTGCGAGTCGCTATTAGGAAGGGGCCTTCCAAGGACGTTCCTTCCTAATAGCGAGTCAGAGGCCTATGTAAGAATGTTTTGCAACCGCAATTGCGGTCGCAAAACACTCGCAATTTACAACCCTCTTCAAGAGGGTGGTAAAGCACTCCCAAATGGAAGTTGTCCCCAGGGGACGCCTTCCCCTTTGCGAATGCAGGGCAAAATATTTTTTAGGGGCAGGCAGTGGCCCCGTGCACCACTATCTGCCCTTAAAAAATTAAACAAAAATGTTTCATTTTCTTTTTTTAAATGCATCCCGTTTTCCTTTAAGGAAAACGGGCTGAATAAAAAAAAAACTGCTTTATTTAAAAAAAGTCCCAGACATGGAGGTCTGCTGAGCCTAGCAGGCCACCGTACCTGGGAGGACCAGCCATTCTGAATGAGGTCACAAATTGTGGGTGCCTCATTAATATGCATGAGGCATGCAATTTGCAAACCATTTAGGAATCGCTAACAGTGTCTCAGAGACTGTTGTACATGGCATTTAACGACTCGCAATTGAGTGCAATTTGCGAGTCACTAAATGACAAGGTTCTACATCTGGCCCCTTATGTGTTAAGGTACACCAACGTTTGATAGCTATTGTCACAGTTGCGTACCTATTAGGGTGCCTGTCCATTTACCATGCAGACAGTTACTCCACCTCCACCTTTCTTATAAATACCCGGTGACCCACCAATACGGTGGAGACAATGGTTTGATGCTTTTGAGACATATCTGGGAGCTATAGGTGCATTATGGTTCAGTTAAAAAAGAAGGACATTTTTACTACTCCATTCCCTGGGGTTTGAAGGAAGAGCTGTATTGAAACATTTACCTAATGTAGTGGCTGAAGGTAATGAAGATGTAGATGAATATCAAGAAACTGTCAGGAAACTTACATTGAGGTTTGCTATTCAAACAAGTTTGGTAGTGTTATGCCACAAGTTTTTCCTAAGAACCCAAAACCCTGGGGAGGATGTGGACACTTACATTACTGCCTTGAGGAGACTGGTGGTAGACTGTCAGTTTGAGAATTTTTAAGAGCAGTTAGTAAGAGATCAATATATGTCATTGTAATGACGAAATGATCAAGCAAAAGCTGCTATCCATGGGAAATCCAACTTTAGAAGATTAAGCTAGCGAAGAGAATTGAGACATCACAAGTTTCTGCAAAGCAACTGGAAGGGAGATATACTGAACCAGCAGCAGCAGTGAAAATAAGAGGAGGAAGTGATGGAAAAGATATCAAAGAAAAATCACATTCTGCCTATGTTGACAAAACGTACCAATTTGTTTCCCAAAAGGGTGTCTGTTTTAGGTGTGGGTATAAAGCACATGGCAAAGGTGGTAGACCACGTCCTACAAAAATATGTATCTTGTAAATTATGCAACAGGCAGGTTCATTTTGCAAAGGTTTATCAATCAACCAAGGTCAATAGACTGACATCAGTTAAATGTATTACTTATAGTGGAGTTCAAGAACAGAAAGACGTAAGTAAAACTAAAGATCCTAGTGATATGGTTTTGGTTCTCTAGTCTGATGAGATAATAACAGAGGACCCTGAATTGTGTGTGGATCCTTATGTGGGGATCATGGTGGGTGACAAAGAGTTGAAGTTGTTAGTGGACTCTGGTGCGCGCATCACAATGATCACACAAGAGTTATATGAAAGTGTGTGGCTCACCAGACCGCTATTGCCACCAGATCATGAAGCAGAGTCGTATGAAGGAAGGGACATTAATTTGTGTGGGTACATAGAGGATATTTTGGAGTTCAAAGGTTGTAGAATAGCAGGGAAGGTATATGTAGCCCACAGGGGATTGAATATTTTAATCTGGCTCCTGCAAGGGCTATTTGGTATAATTCTCAGACCGGGGGCACAGGAGCAAGTGTTGGCTGTTCGAGACAATCGGTATTAAGAAAAGATTATGAACATGTTTCCCCATGTATTTACTGTGGAGTCAGGGAAAATTCATAATTTCAAACACAAAATCATAAGTCAAGGAAGGAGTGAAGCCTGTGAAACACAAGTTGAGGAATGTCCCCTTAGGTATAAGACAGGACTTGGACAAGAAGTTAGACACTTTGTACAAAAGAGGGATGATTGAACCCATTGATTCGTCTTTGTGGTTATCGTCTTTAGTTGTTGCCCGGAAACAGAATGGCGAACTAAGAGTTTGTGTGGACCTGCTTTGCTTGAAAAGAGAAATTTGGCTGGACTCACATCCGTTGCCCAACATCAGTGAATTGTCAGCTGGGATGAAGGATACCAGGGTTTTTACAAAATTAGACATGGCCTCAACTTATTACCAAATTGATTTGGGGTCAGAATCTAGACACTTGACAGCTTTTGTCTCCCCTTTTGGTTCCTATCAGTATTGTTGAATAGACTGATATTGTGAAGGGAATCAAGAATCTGTGTTCCAAGATGATGTATTAATTCACGCACCAGATAGACAAGCCCATGATGTGATTCTAGAAAGAGTGTTAAGTAGATTTCAGTCGAAAGGTGTGGGGTTGCAAAGAGATAAGTGTGTTTTCCTTCCTTACTGTGTTGAGTATTTAGGTCACCAGGTTACCAGCAAAGGTATCCCACCCAAAATGAGCCAGTATTACTCAGACTAAACCACCTGTAGATAAGGCTGGTTTAAAGTCGTTTTTGGGTTTGCGTGAATTTTATTCACGGATTATCCTAAATTTTGCTTAGAAATTGAGACCTTTGTCTAGAATGCTCATGAAAGGAGTTACCTTTGCTTGGGATGCCAAATGTCAAGGGGTGTTTGAATGGGTGAAAGAACAACTGATTTCATAAAAGATATTCAAGCACTATGATCCTGAATTGCATTGTGGCCTGACTGAGGGTGCCGGCACTGTTGGAGTAGGAGCAGGTTTGAGTCAGGAAGTTGAAGGTGAGCTGAGGACTATTGGGTATGCTTCAAGAGTTTTAACTGGGGAGGAATAGCAGTATTTTTAAGTTAAGGATTCAAACAGATCACAAATTTTCATTTTGAGTGGAAGAAATTCCAAAAGGTTTATGCCACGTTTTGAACAATTGTCATCAAAGTTGCTGCAATTTGACTTTGAGCCAGAATACATCCCAGATACAAGAATAGATGTGCAGACTTTCTGGTAGTGAGGAAGGTGATGGAGATAAGGAAGATTATATTGTAACCACAGTGGACGTACCACAATTGTGTGCAATTTCTGAACAAGAGTGGCTGAAAGCTGTGGAGAATGATCCTTCTATGCTGGCAGTCATGGGTTATGAAGAGTCAGGGTGGCAGCGAGAGAGGAATCTTAGCTTTGAATTTAAGACGTGTTAGAAATGGGATTTCTGGTTGGCTAGGGCATGTGCCTAAGCCAGGCAGAAACCACCACTCTAGTCAGGGCAAGGGAGTTACATGCTGAAGATAACCCCCTGCTCACCCACTTGGTAGCTTGGCAGAGCAGTCCGGCTTATCCTCGAGGCAATGTGTAAAGCATTTGTGCAACACACACACACACAGCATCGACACACTAGGCACACCACAAAAGAAACTCCACACAAGGTTATATCAAAAATAGCCTTTGTATTACTCATAAAACACATTAGAACATAATCACATATGTACACAGTGCCATCTGGCACTTAGCTATCACCGTGCAGGGGATTGCATAAATCATTCGGCCAATCAGGCCACTGTCATAACATTATATTAGGCTGACCAGAAATTACTGGTAAGAATACACTTAGCACCACATTCTAGGAGTAACCAACATTATCAGCCGTGCACTATAGCACACCAAATCACCATCATAGCTCAGAAGTAGTGAAAACAACCAGTAACTACTGGTATCATTATCCTTAGCATGAACCCATTAGGCATACACCCTAATCATCAGCATATCACAGAACATAATAGATAAATAGCAGTGCCCATAGTGACTCGCAGGGTACAAACCTCAGCACGGTAACCCCCAAAGCCTAATTACATCAGACCACAGCATAACTTATGCGTTTTGCAGTATATACCGCAATGTAGTCCCACAGTCTAATCAAGGCCTGATCAGGCCTGCCCTGAATACCTTCCCAAGAGCCAACTGGCCCCACTCAACACGTGTAGGACTCCAACGTACCTCTCTGCTGACTCAGCAGCCCTAGTGCTTCAGCACTTACTGTGGGGGTACTTGTGGAAACTACAGGACAGGGACCTCCGTCGGGGTACCACCCCAGTCCTGTCACAAGAATGCTCCTGGAGCACTGCACGTTCAATATGGGGGTGGGGCGCACCCACACCTGGTCACTGCTGAGCTCAGGCAGCCAATCTGCCGGTCAAGAGCTCTCTTTTAGCCCTTCGGCACTGTGGACTGTCCTGGGCCCTCCTGGGCCTTGCAGACCGTGGGGGAATGGAGCCTGGGGCAGCCTCTCCCCGGAGTCCCTTAATGGGAGCAGGAGGTGCAGGACACAGAGCAAAGTATCCGTCGGCTCTGCTGGCGCCTTCTTCCCTGGCCACTTCCTGGCTTGGCAACACGTTAGGCTCTACCTTTCTTCACGGGAGCCCCACCCATGGTCAGGCTCTTTTTACCTGACTTCTGGTTTTGTGGACTGCTTCACAGAGTGAAGTCTCTGCCTGACCACTTCCTGGGTTCACTCTTGGGCAGCATGCAGGGCTCTCCTCAGCCACACGGGAGCCCCACCCACAAATAGGCTGCACCACTGCCTGACTTGTGGCTCGGGTGAAGTTTTCCGGGCAGGGCTTCCCCTTACGGTTTTGCCTTCTTCAACCGGCCCCACCTACGGTCAGGCTCTTCCTGACTTTGCCTGACTTCCGGTTTGCGGGGAATCATGGAGTGAGGTCTCTGTCGACTTTCAGAAAACGGCGCAACTTCTTGTTCTGCGCCTGTCGGGCAATCATGCCCCACAAGCCCTCTTTTCGGGCTCAATCAATTAGATTCAGAAGTTCCCACCACGCGCTCCTGGTGCATGGGCACACACTGATTGTCACAGTAAGGGCAAGCTGCTCCTCACGCTCCAGGGTGAGCACTCACCACGCACTGCTGCAAGTCGAGCCCACGCCAGGGGCTCAACACCTCAGGACTCCTGCAGCACCCCAAGTCCCAAAAGCACATACGGCAGAGCTGGGCTCAGGCAGGCCAGCTCACAGGGCCCTCCAGCAGAGGGGGAGTCCTTTGTGGTGGCTCCTCCTGGCACCCAGCAGTCCTTTAGCTTCATGTAAGCACCAACAGAAATTTTTACATGGGGTTACAGACCAAAAACGTATCCCCCTATGTTCTTTGTTCTCCCCCTAGCACAAGACTCTGTGCCCGGTCTAAGCCTGTTCTGGGGGCCACTTAACATTTCATTTACAGTGCACAAAAACCTCCTTTGTAAGTGTAGGCTCTGGCCCCAGACACACCACAGGGGGGCGAAGCCAGCATTGTGGAGGGCAGACACAGTCCTATTCATGGTCAGGTGCTGCTCCTCCCACTACTCCAAATGCAGATTGGCCTATTCAGCCTAGCGCTGACTCACACAGCCCCTCTGGAGCCACTGCACCTCTCCAGCCCCTGTCACTCCAGAGCCAGACATGCAATACACATCAGGAAGGTACAAAGACACATAGCACACAGAAATGCCCACTTCTAAAAGTGGCATTTCTAAAATAGTGACAATAAATCTGCACACACCATTACGCATTTATTACCACTATTCTAAACATACCAAACTTGATCATGCTACTCCTCTCAGATCAGGAATTACCACTGAAACACTTATCAGGGAATCCCAAATGCATTCCTGTGAGAGGGCAGCCTCACAGTAGTGAGAAACCAAAATGGTTGTTTGTCACTACCAGGACATGCCACTCAGTTAAGGCACATGCCCTACCTTATATCTACAGCTAACCCTGTCCATAGGGCTAGCTAGGGCTTACCTTAGAGGTGACTAATATGTATTAAAAGGGAAGTTACAGACGTGGCAACCACTTTATGTGCCATGTCACAAACTGTGCGTGCAGGCCCTGCAATGTCAGAGGCCTGAGACAAGTTTGAAAGGCTACTTTGATGGGTGGTGCAATCAGCGCTGCGAGTCCACCAGTAGCATTTAATTTACTGGCCCCGGGTATATGAGATACCACTTTACTGGGGACTGATAGGTAAATTAAATATGCCTGTAGGAGTAGACCAATATTACCATGTTTACCATAGACAGCACATGCACTTTACACTGGACAGCAATGATAAAGTGCCCAGAGTCCTAAAACCACCAACACCAGGTCACAAACAATAAGAGGAGGAAGGCAAAAAGTTTAGGGATGACCCTGCAAAAAGGGCCAAGTCTAACAATACATATGTAAATGTGGCAGAGGAATTGTCAGTTGAGGATGGATTGTTGTTCAGGGCTGATAAATTGGTACCGCCTATTACGTTGGTAAATGCTATCACTATTTGTGCACATGAAGGACATTTAGGAACATAGATGACCAAAAAATGGGTCAGGATGTCTTTCTGATGGCTCTCCGTGGACAGAGAAATTGACGAGGAGTGCGTTATCTGTTCTAGATGTGATAAGTCCATGAAGATGTGCACACCTCCACAGTGCCCTATAGAATACCCTTCTGCACCATGGGAAAAGTTAGGAACTCGATTATGAGTGGTGTCCCTCTAGCAGCACAGCAATAGTGGTGCGAGAAAATCGCTGAGAATCCAAAAAAGATTTAGTTAGGAACTGACATTCTAGCACCTTTCAATGTTTTGGCACATTCCTCCAGGCTTGCTCTAGTCATAATGGACTATCACACCAAGTGGCCAGAGGTGAAATTTGTTAGTGAGGTTACTTCTGGTGTAGTGGTTGATTTCCTCAAATATGTGTTTTTAAGAGAAGGGTTCCCAGCCACTCTGGTGTCTGATATTGGGACTCAGTTTGTCTCTGGAGAAGTGGAGATTTTTTTAAAAATGAGTGGCGTGAAGCATTTGAAAAGCTCACTGTATCATCCCAGACAAATGGCTTGGTCAAGAGGATGAACAGGGTGTTGGGAGAGTGTATATAGTGGGCTGTTGCTAACAACTGTGTATTTGCAATGGTGTCAAAGCCGCACAACACCACATTCATCCCCTGGGGTGTCACCTTTTGAATTGTTGCGTGGTCGCAGAGCAACTGCAAGTTTTTGTCCAAGTTGGATAAGCAGATGTTTAAAATGTGGTAAGTGGTCAAACGATTCCATTAGGAAAAGTGTTGAAGTCGCACAAGGGAAACAAAAAAAGGTATTCTGATGAAAAGAATAATGTGAAGAAATTTATTGAGGAAGTAGGAGAGGTGGTATGTGTAAGGAAACTCATACACGTGAAAAAGGGAGGATCCAAGTTTGATCCGCCCATCAGAGTTTTAGAAGTCAAAGGAAATAGTGCTAGAATTTAAGGAAATCAGTGGTGGAATAGCAGCCAGTTAGTTAAAGTAAAGGATAAGTATGCAAGTGATGTAAGTGGTGATGAGTCGGTGGTGGAGTGGATGGATGGAAGAGTGAAGGGTTAGTGAGACGCAGTACCAGCACTAGGAGAGTTCCTATTCGTTTTATAGAGAGATATGGTGTGATTTCACAGTTCATTGGTTGTTTTCTTTCCATGACATGCCTTCCATTTTATTTTTTTAGGGATTTCTATCTGGTGTAGGGTGTTCTTGTTTTTTCCTCTATTGTTTCCATCATACTGGTAGTTTGAGGTTTTCTGTAATGTTAGTGTGTTGTTTTAATATTCTTATTTAGTGATTATTTCTCTTTGTGGTTAAAGGGGAAACACATGCAGTGCTTTATGACATAGTTGGGGACTGGAATCTTGCAGTGTGGCAGTTCCTTGCTCCTTACTTGATTGAGAGAGCACCTACAGTTGGGACGGTTGCTGCCTGGTTGTGTGTCCTCAGAGGCCCACTGTACACTGAGACATAATTAAGAAGATTCTGAGTTTACTCACTAGTTATCCCTGACTGAGTACTACAGTCTGCAACATCTTTATCTTTAATTTTGCAATTTTTATGCTAAAGTGAAGTCACAAACTGGACTAGTAATTGGCCAGAAAATGTTCTTCAGATGTGACTATATTCATTTAATTTGCAACAATTTTTTCAATGACTTCGCTAAGCAATGATAGGTAGGAAAATGTATAGGAGTGAGAACGTTATAGTCATATTGATGTTAGGTATTTGAATGACAGTGTCACAGAGTTGGCCCCGGTGGGTCCACTCTGTCTTTCATATTTTTAAGGCTGATAAAACAAGTAAATTGAGTTAGGTAACAAGAAACTCCAGCTTTCTGTCAAAAGCACAAAGAGTCCTTTGGGGATTGAATATTGCACTATATAAAGGCTCTTTATATCATAGTTGGTAAAGCACATAGAGGATGATCTCACGTCATTATATTGGCCTTTCCTAATTTTTTATACTGACCACAGTGTGCTGTCAATTATCATTGCCACTGTCAGTTCAGGCCTGACTAAACCATAATATACTGATATTTCTGTCAAAAACATTATAAGAAGTGACATAGGAATTATCTACCAGTGAAGTACCAAATTATGTGGCAGTGTTTGTCAAGACATGGCAAATTATGCTCCCTAACGAGGCACATTAAAATAGTGTCTGGAAGAAGCTGCTCCTCATTACTACCAGTTTAACTCACCTAAATATACCAATCAGCAACTTAAAGCTAACCAGTCAATCCTTACATTGGGTCTGCTAAAGTAAGGCACCTCATGTGGAACTTTGTTTAGTAACATGATCTTTTTGAGTTAGAAACATTTTTTGCTTGAAAACTTCAAATTATGCAATAGATTTTGGATTATGGGGTAAATCTGGTAAATCCATAACTATACAGAAACTGTGCAACTTCAGAATCACATAATTCCAATAAGCCTCATTGGCAAAGACAAGACATCTAAGGTTTATCCAGACCATCTGACGGATATGTTCCTTCTAAACATGTCAACCAAACGTGAACTGTTTGAGTCAAGCCAGGACAGGTGGCACTTTCTTTGCCGCAATATACAGTAATTATTTGAGGATGGTGGTGTTATGCTTTCAGGCATTTAAAAAATGTATAGATTGTATTGAGTGGCATTGAAATTGAATTTATATAGTGCTTATTATTTTTGATGAGGCATTGAAGCGCATTGCATAAGGCATCACTCTGCTCCCGAATGCAAGGTGAGTGTAAATTCAGTGTAATTCTTAATTATTAGGATTAGTCTTGTGTTCACAAGCAACAACCATTCTTTGCACTCCCTCCACTTTCTCTGCAGTAGATTACATTAATATTAGTTAGGTGTGAACATTAGTGAGGGTTTATCTGATGTCCTCAGATGGTTGGTAGTTATTAAAGCTGGAATGGCCATAACTTGCATAATTTTAATTATGCCAAAGTAATCTGAGTGATTACAGATACTTTGCATTCCTTTTATATACAAAATTACCAACATTTACCAGACATTATACTATCATGCCCATTTGTGTAGTTACAAGTAGTTTGGCACAAAATAATCATAACTCAGGAAAACAGGATCAATGAACTTAATGAGTGTGAATGGCTGCTGGCTGCAGCTTTTCGTTTACTGTTGCACTTGGCACTGTTTTCTTAGTGGAAAGTTAATCCTTGGATCCAAGAAAATAGCAATACATTCTGGGTTAGGTTCCTCGAGTAATTCCACATAATCTTGTGTAATTTTGCTGTCATTTTGCATAATTATGCTACCACAAATTACGAAAGTTACGCCCATCCCTAGTAGAGATCCTGACACTGAGGTGAGCAGGATGGTGACTTGGCTTTCTTTAAAAATTCTATAAAGACTTTGTAAGCAAGGGACTGCTGATTATACTTCCTGAAACACTGCTGCTAGATGGTAGGGGTGAGGGGTGTCACTGCAGATTTTATTGTGCCAGGTGAAGGGCAGCCTTTGGGTGATATCCAGCTTTTGTAGCCCTTGATCACACTTTCATTTGGGGTGATCAGAGTCAGTTGGAGAAACCTCTCAGCTTTTTTTACATTTGGTTTCGGTGCTCTGGGCCAAAGACTTCCCTGCTTTGAGGGGGGCATCACTATACCTAAGGCTGTGTCTGTAGAACAGTCTGGAAACAACATTTGAACTATGCTTTGAGTCTTTCACATCTCATAAAATATGGCAACTATGTCTAAATCCTCTGCCCAATACTTTTTTAAAGGTTTACTTTCCTGACAATTGGAAAGGCCCTGCTAATTTCCCAGCAGCCACCTTGCAAAAGGAAAGTTCAGAATGTGAATTGAATTGAATTGAACTGAATTAAATTTATAAAGCACAGCATATACCCTACGGCGTCTTGGCGCTATACCTGATACAAGAACAGTGAAACAGAAAGCACAGGTTGTCGTTTGGTTAGCGGATTAGATGGTTTGTGTAAACAGCCATGTTTTCAGGTCTTTCCTAAAGTGAATTAAAGAGGAAGCGGATTTTAAAGAGGTGGGAAGTGTATTCCAAAGCAAAGCTGCATATCTGAAAAGACTCCTGCCTCCCCACGTTGTTTTTTTAAAAGGGGAGATTACCATGTTCCTGGCTGTTCCAGACCATGGGGTCCTATTGGGAACATACCATTTTAGTTTGTTCCTGAACTGTGCTGGTCCCAGATTATGCAGTGACTTGAAAGCCAAACATAGGACCTTAAACTTACATCTCTGCCTGACTGGAAGCCAATGCAATTTCTTTATGGCTTCTTTGTTCGCCATAAGTTGGCAGGGTATGCTCAGACGTGAGTCCCTTGCTCACTTTGCCACTGGATTTAAGCAAGCCTGGCTGAAGACGGCTGAAATGCCAGAAACCGGTCCTAGGAAGCTTGTCTCCGGTCCAGGGAAGACATGGCTTGGCAGTTTGGGCTGGACTGTTCCCATGAGGCACAGGGTCAGACTGATTTGCATATGGCCATGTCTGAACTGGGGTGGCAGAGTGGGCTAAAGAACGGTGATGGATTAAACCCAGATCAGTTGACTGGGGGTGAGTGCTTGCAATGTTCAACACTCCGTCCATCATTGCCTTTGGTTTTTGCTTTGTTCGCCATAAGTTGGCAGGGTATGCTCAGACGTGTGTCCCTTGCTCACTTTGCCACTGGATTCAAGCAAGCCTGGCTGAAGACGGCTGAAATGCCAGAAACCGGTCCTAGGAAGCTTGTCTCCGGTCCAGGGAAGACATGGCTTGGCAGTTTGAGCTGGACTGTTCCCATGAGGCACAGGGTCAGACTGATTTGCATATGGCCATGTCTGAACTGGGGTGGCAGAGTGGGCTAAAGAACGGTGATGGATTAAACCCAGATCAGTTGACTGGGGGTGAGTGCTTGCAATGTTCAACACTCCGTCCATCATTGCCTTTGGTTTTTGCTTTGTTCGCCATAAGTTGACAGGGTATGCTCAGACGTGAGTCCCTTGCTCACTTTGCCACTGGATTCAAGCAAGCCTGGCTGAAGACGGCTGAAATGCCAGAAACAGGTCATAGGAAGCTTGTCTCTGGTCCAGGGAAGACATGGCTTGGCTGTTTGGGCTGGACTGTTCCCATGAGGCACAGGGTCAGACTGATTTGCATATGGCCATGTCTGAACTGGGGTGGCAGAGTGGGCTAAAAAACGGTGATGGATTAAACCCAGATCAGTTGACTGGGGGTGAGTGCTTGCAATGTTCAACACTCCGTCCATCATTGCCTTTGGTTTTTGCTTTGTTCGCCATAAGTTGGCAGGGTATGCTCAGACGTGAGTCCCTTGCTCACTTTGCCACTGGATTCAAGCAAGCCTGGCTGAAGACGGCTGAAATGCCAGAAACCGGTCCTAGGAAGCTTGTCTCTGGTCCAGGGAAGACATGGCTTGGCAGTTTGGGCTGGACTGTTCCCATGAGGCACAGGGTCAGACTAATTTGCATATGGCCATGTCTGAACTGGGGTGGCAGAGTGGGCTAAAGAACGGTGATGGATTAAACCCAGATCAGTTGACTGGGGGTGAGTGCTTGCAATGTTCAACACTCCGTCCATCATTGCCTTTGGTTTTTGCTTTGTTCGCCATAAGTTGGCAGGGTATGCTCAGACGTGAGTCCCTTGCTCACTTTGCCACTGGATTCAAGCAAGCCTGGCTGAAGACGGCTGAAATGCCAGAAACCGGTCCTAGGAAGCTTGTCTCCGGTCCAGGGAAGACATGGCTTGGCAGTTTGGGCTGGACTGTTCCCATGAGGCACAGGGTCAGACTGATTTGCATATGGCCATGTCTGAACTGGGGTGGCAGAGTGGGCTAAAGAACGGTGATGGATTAAACCCAGATCAGTTGACTGGGGGTGAGTGCTTGCAATGTTCAACACTCCGTCCATCAGTGCCTTTGGTTTTTGCTTTTTCGCCATAAGTTGGCAGGGTATGCTCAGACGTGAGTCCCTTGCTCACTTTGCCACTGGATTCAAGCAAGCCTGGCTGAAGACGGCTGAAATGCCAGAAACCGGTCCTAGGAAGCTTCTTTCCGGTCCAGGGAAGACATGGCTTGGCAGTTTGGGCTGGACTGTTCCCATGAGGCACAGGGTCAGACTGATTTGCATATGGCCATGTCTGAACTGGGGTGGCAGAGTGGGCTAAAGAACGTTGATGGATTAAACCCAGATCAGTTGACTGGGGGTGAGTGCTTGCAATGTTCAACACTCCGTCCATCATTGCCTTTGGTTTTTGCTTTGTTCGCCATAAGTTGGCAGGGTATGCTCAGACGTGTGTTCCTTGCTCACTTTGCCACTGGATTCAAGCAAGCCTGGCTGAAGACGGCTGAAATGCCAGAAACCGGTCCTAGGAAGACATGGCTTGGCAGTTTGGGCTGGACTGTTCCCATGAGGCACAGGGTCAGACAGATTTGCATATGGCCATGTCTGAACTGGGGTGGCAGAGTGGGCTAAAGAACGGTGATGGATTAAACCCAGATCAGTTGACTGGGGGTGAGTGCTTGCAATGTTCAACACTCCGTCCATCATTGCCTTTGGTTTTTGCTTTGTTTGTTCGCCATAAGTTGGCAGGGTATGCTCAGACGTGAGTCCCTTGCTCACTTTGCCACTGGATTCAAGCAAGCCTGGCTGAAGACGGCTGAAATGCCAGAAACCGGTCCTAGGAAGCTTGTCTCCGGTCCAGGGAAGACATGGCTTGGCAGTTTGGGCTGGACTGTTCCCATGAGGCACAGGGTCAGACTGATTTGCATATGGCCATGTCTGAACTGGGGTGGCAGAGTGGGCTAAAGAACGGTGATGGATTAAACCCAGATCAGTTGACTGGGGGTGAGTGCTTGCAATGTTCAACACTCCGTCCATCATTGCCTTTGGTTTTTGCTTTGTTCGCCATAAGTTGGCGGGGTATGCTCAGACGTGAGTCCCTTGCTCACTTTGCCACTGGATTCAAGCAAACCTGGCTGAAGACGGCTGAAATGCCAGAAACCGGTCCTAGGAAGCTTGTCTCCGGTCCAGGGAAGACATGGCTTGGCAGTTTGGGCTGGACTGTTCCCATGAGATACAGGGTCAGACTGATTTGCATATTGCCATGTCTGAACTGGGGTGGCAGAGTGGGCTAAAGAACGGTGATGGATTAAACCCAGATCAGTTGACTGGGGGTGAGTGCTTGCAATGTTCAACACTCCGTCCATCATTGCCTTTGGTTTTTGCTTTGTTCCCCATAAGTTGGCAGGGTATGCTCAGACGTGAGTCCCTTGCTCACTTTGCCACTGGATTCAAGCAAGCCTGGCTGAAGACGGCTGAAATGCCAGAAACCGGTCCAAGGAAGTTTGTCTCCGGTCCAGGGAAGAAATGGCTTGGCAGTTTGGGCTGGACTGTTCCCATGAGGCACAGGGTCAGACTGATTTGCATATGGCCATGTCTGAACTGGGGTGGCAGAGTGGGCTAAAGAACGGTGATGGATTAAACCCAGATCAGTTGACTGGGGGTGAGTGCTTGCAATGTTCAACACTCCGTCCATCATTGCCTTTGGTTTTTCCTTTGTTCGCCATAAGTTGGCAGGGTATGCTCAGACGTGAGTCCCTTGCTCACTTTGCCACTGGATTCATGCAAGCCTGGCTGAAGACGGCTGAAATGCCAGAAACCGGTCCTAGGAAGCTTGTCTCCGGTCCAGGGAAGACATGGCTTGGCAGTTTGGGCTGGACTGTTCCCATGAGGCACAGGGTCAGACTGATTTGCATATGGCCATGTCTGAACTGGGGTGGCAGAGTGGGCTAAAGAACGGTGATGGATTAAACCCAGATCAGTTGACTGGGGGTGAGTGCTTGCAATGTTCAACACTCCGTCCATCATTGCCTTTGGTTTTTGCTTTGTTCGCCATAAGTTGGCAGGGTATGCTCAGACGTGAGTCCGTTGCTCACTTTGCCTCTGGATTCAAGCAAGCCTGGCTGAAGACGGCTGAAATGCCAGAAACCGGTCCTAGGAAGCTTGTCTCCAGTCCAGGGAAGATATGGCTTGACAGTTTGGGCTGGACTGTTCCCATGAGGCACAGGGTCAGACTGATTTGCATATGGCCATGTCTGAACTGGGGTGGCAGAGTGGGCTAAAGAATGGTGATGGATTAAACCCAGATCAGTTGACTGGGGGTGAGTGCTTGCAATGTTCAACACTCCGTCCATCATTGCCTTTGGTTTTTGCTTTGTTCGCCATAAGTTGGCAGGGTATGCTCAGACGTGAGTCCCTTGCTCACTTTGCCACTGGATTCAAGCAAGCCTGGCTGAAGACGGCTGAAATGCCAGAAACCGTTCCTAGGAAGCTTGTCTCCGGTCCAGGGAAGAAATGGCTTGGCAGTTTGGGCTGGACTGTTCCCATGAGGCACAGGGTCAGACTGATTTGCATATGGCCATGTCTGAACTGGGGTGGCAGAGTGGGCTAAAGAACGGTGATGGATTAAACCCAGATCAGTTGACTGGGGGTGAGTGCTTGCAATGTTCAACACTCCGTCCATCATTGCCTTTGGTTTTTGCTTTGTTCGCCATAAGTTGGCAGGGTATGCTCAGACGTGAGTCCCTTGCTCACTTTTCCACTGGATTCAAGCAAGCCTGGCTGAAGACGGCTGAAATGCCAGAAACCGGTCCTAGGAAGCTTGTCCCGGTCCAGGGAAGACATGGCTTGACAGTTTGGGCTGGACTGTTCCCATGAGGCACAGGGTCAGACTGATTTGCATATGGCCATGTCTGAACTGGAGTGGCAGAGTGGGCTAAAGAACGGTGATGGATTAAACCCAGATCAGTTGACTGGGGGTGAGTGCTTGCAATGTTCAACACTCCGTCCATCATTGCCTTTGGTTTTTGCTTTGTTCGCCATAAGTTGGCAGGGTATGCTCAGACGTGAGTCCCTTGCTCACTTTGCCTCTGGATTCAAGCAAGCCTGGCTGAAGACGGCTGAAATGCCAGAAACCGGTCCTAGGAAGCTTGTCTCCGGTCCAGGGAAGACATGGCTTGGCAGTTTGGGCTGGACTGTTCCCATGAGGCACAGGGTCAGACTGATTTGCATATGGCCATGTCTGAACTGGGGTGGCAGAGTGGGCTAAAGAACGGTGATGGATTAAACCCAGATCAGTTGACTGGGGGTGAGTGCTTGCAATGTTCAACACTCCGTCCATCATTGCCTTTGGTTTTTGCTTTGTTCGCCATAAGGTGTCCAGAGGGCAGGTTTGTTACCAAAGATGATTACCTCTGTTTTTGTTGCATTCAACTTCAAGCAGTTGACATCCATCCAATCACTCACATTCTTCATGCAGATTTTAAAAGCCTTCCCCGGGTGCTTTCCTTCCTTTGTTAAGGACACAACAATCTGTGTGTCGTCAGCGTAGGAAGCCAAAACAAAACCTGCTTTTTTTACTATTGAGGCAAGCGGTGCCACATATAGATAGAAAAGCATAGGGCTCAGGGCAGAGCCTTGTCTTTCTTCAAGTGAGGGAGAATGGAAGTCCATTTCCATTGAGTCGGGAAGATTCCGCTGGTAAATACTATCTTAATGATAGGACCCAAGCACTTTGTCATTTGTGTAGGAATTAAATGCATTATGTTGGGCGGGCAGGGATCATAGGGTGATCCTGACTTAATTGATAAAATAAGGTCCGATAGTTGCTCATCTAGAGGCTGTGTAAATTCAAAGAAGCTAGTTAGATCTTTCTTGATATTGGTTTTGGGGTTATTTTGACAATCAGTGCTAGTGAACAAATCGTAGATGTCTGTCACCTTTTTCTTAAAAACATTTGCCAGCCCATTACAGAAATCCTGACTGTATTCATTGTGGCTGGTTTTATTAGGTTTAACCAACCTGTTGATCACCGAGAAGAGGGTTTTGTTGGTGTCACAAGCAGTTCTTATTTTTTTCGTGAAATAGTCCGTTTTGGCTGTAATTATTTCCTTTTTATGTTTAGCAAGTTTCACTTTGTATGCTATTTTCTTGTCTGCCTCATAACTTCTCCGCCATTTTTGTTCCTGTCTGCGGCATTCCTTCCTAGATAGCCTTAAATTCTCATTGTACCAGGGTTGGGACAACTTCCTTTCTTTTTTTGATGCTCGAGAAGTGGGAATTATTCTGTCTAATATGGTGTGTAGCCAGTCTGAGAGGATATCAATATTGCGCTCCGCGTCTTCACCCAGCTCAAGTTGTCACGGGGCAGCGAGAATTGCCTCCGCAAAACCGTCTGTCTTAATTCTGTGCCAGGCTCTACTGGTAGTATGTAGAGTAGTCGGTCTGTGTTGTCCTAATTTTATGGTCATCATAGACCAGGTAACCACCCAGTGATCTGACCAGGTTAGTGGAAGGGATGGAGCTAACCGAAAATGTTCCTAATTGGAAAATATGCCATCCAGCATATGACCTGCTTTATGTGTAGGACCTTTACTGACTAAGGACAATCCAAATTAGTCCATTAGGTCAATACGTTTACGTGAATTATGATCTTATGATCTTCCATATTCTCTAAATGGAAATTAAAGTCTCCCAACACCCTATATTTTTCGTTAATAATAACGGTTTCCATAATGGTGCTGAGTTTATCTATGAAGCCGTTTCTATCTCCTGGAGGGCGATACATCAGAACTCCTTTAATACCAAGTGAGTCTGGGGATTCAATTGAGAATGTCATAGCTTCAAGGTCCAACAATTGTAGTGGTTCAAAACTAGCCTTGTAGTGTTCCCGGTACAAGATCGCCAAACCTCCCCCTCTTTTATGTTGCCTATCTGATCTAGCAATAATATATCTGGGGGGTGTGGCAGCAATAATATCAGGGCCGGAGCTCTCATCTGCTCACGTTTCTGTTAGAAAGGCAATATCTATGTTCAACGTGAGAGCAATTTCGTGGAACTCTAATTGGTGTTTCACCAAGGATCTGGTATTAAGAAGCAGGCAATGAATATTCGATTTGTCTATTGTGGAGGGTTGATGTATATTTATGTGCGCCAGAGGCAAAGTGTACGGAGGAACAATAGGCGAGACATCGATTATTTCAGATGTATTACCTTGTTTTAATGCGAGTAATTCCTCACAGGAATATTCAATAATGTGGTTATGATGTACCGTTCCAGGACCAGGGGTTCTGGCGCTTGGTGCGATCTGGGTGCGGACGGGCGCAGACGGGCTTACCTTTGGCGCGCCTTTGGCGCGCCGCTGGCGCGCCCTACGTGCTCGCGCCATTACCTCAATTTATGTTGCCCTGCCTGTTTGAGTAGCGGAAGGCTAGACCGCAAACCCAAGCAAGATGGCAGATCTAGATGGCCCAACCAGAAAGTAGGACACCTCAACAATGATGGCCGTACCCAGAGATCTCCATCCACTTCGAACAGTCCGCTAATGACTGGCGGTGGACCAGGGAGATTGTAGGGTGCGAGGTGCTGCAGACTTCCAGTGGTGAGTGTTGGCCCCGTTTCCCTCACTTTTTCTAATGTAAAGAGTCAAAGTGGCAAGGTATATAAGATAAAAACTAGAAAGTTTGCCGCAATTTTAAAAATATCAGAGCCAAGTTTAAGTGCAAAATTTGCATGTGCAAAGACTAGCAAGGTAAAAATCACCGATAATTAAATTTATACTTAGATGAGACGTTCGCCGCTAATTCCGCCTGCTAAACTGAGTGGGAGCCTGTGTTAGAGTGTTCTGTTCTTAAAATGTGAAATGGTTACCACAAAAGTGAAGTCTCAAATACTATCTGAATGATCTTAGGAAAGTAAGTTTCAGTTATGTTTAAAATATGCCCCGGCTTTTTACCAAACTCAGAACAATCACTGCATTTGAATGCCAACTTTAGCTAACTATATTGTTAAAACATTTAAGCATTATGCAGGTGGCATAATTAAAGATTAGAACATATGGGCAATCCCGTTATATACCTCAGATGGTTGATATAGTATTCTAGTCCTACTAAGAGCAAACATTTGAGGTCTGATCACATGCACTAGCACCTGAACCGCAGAGCCTCAACCCCCGCCCCCCACTCAATGCCTTGAGACCCTAACGGGTGAGTAGTCGTGTTTTACAAGAACCCTGATTGATTTATTAATTGATTGAATGTTTATGTTACAGATGGTTGCCATTTTTGGTGCCTCTGAACTTTTCCCAGCAGATGCTTCCAAGCTATGCTGGCAGCTAACTGGGTGTGGGCCGCAGGCACGCTTCGGCTTTAAAACCATGAGCCACGTGCCCAACATCTCCTTTTGCATTTCCAGTGCCAATGTGGCAGTAATATTGAGGTGGCGATTGGCAGATCCCGTAATTCAACACAACCACGCTGTTGCTTCCAGTCTGGAAAAGCAGCACTGAGGAAGCTGAGGAGATTGAGCTCTTAACTCAGCCTGGACTTTGCACGCAGCCACAAGTGTCAATTACTACCACTTTATTTATAGCTGAGGGATAAACTTTTACATTTTAAAAAGTGAATTTTGGATTATTTCACTTTGGTACATTAAATGATATCACTGCACTGAGTGTTCCTTATTAGAATTAGTGAACCACACCCCATCTGCCCTCCTGATGATTTTATTAATGACTCGAGGAAAATCATTTGCCTTATTTCTCCTGACTAAGCCCATACCATAGTCTGATAAATGGAGCAACATTATGGTTTATTAACCATATACAAGACTACAGGATGTGCCAAGTTAACATTTATGTCTAGTATGTTAGAGTCGGGGATCTCTGGTTGGCGCAAGGTTGCCCTTGTGTCAAGCAGGAACCCTCTCCTCCACGTCAGGGCGCAGGATAACCCCTCGCGAATGACCCTTGCTCACCCTCTAGGTGCGTGGCGTGAGCAGCCAAGGCGATTCCTCAGGCGTTGTTGGTTAAGCACTTACAATCATACACACAGTAAATACATCAATCCCCCCAGAAACGGACACCAGACTTGGATATATATAAAAATACGATTCTTTATGTAAAAATAAGGTATATATATCTCAGCAGACTTATCACAAGACCAATAACGTTTTCGCTATGCCACCAGGTTGTACAGCGGGCAAGTGTTCGTTGTTCGTAGCTTCAAATGGATAGTTCGTAGTCTCTTTACTCGTAGTTCCAGTACTCACAGAGATCGGTTCCTGCGAACGGGGAAATAAGGCGTTGCGGGCCCCGAGCCCGATACTGGACTTCTTTCGTGATTAGGAGAGTCGGCACAGGTCGGTGCGACTCTCAGCTTGGGAAGTGTTCTTGGGTCCTCAATCAGCAGGTGTGGGCACGTAGGCAGGCGCGGCCAGCGACCCTTTAGCACGGCGGTGCAGGAGGGTCTCCACGGCGGGGGCGGCGCGGCCTGAGAAGTCCGGTGATAGCGAAGCGGGGTCGCAGGGCACGGTTAGTGCAGCTGGGTGACCCGGCGTAGATCACAGTCGTCGGACGGCTTCCGGCAGGAGGGGTGATAGCGCGTTCAGCGCACTCCAATGGCAGGCGGTGACAGGGATGCAGGCGGCCTGGCCCGGGAACAGAGAGCGGCTCCGGACGGAGCGGGGCTCTCACGGGTTGGAGGCAGGCGAGCTTCTGAGTGTCACGGCCCTAGGAGGGGCGATGAGGGGCGCAGTCTCTTTTCCAGCGGGATGCACACACGGCTCGAATTGGAGGACGAGCAAGAAGCACAGAGAACCCACTGTTCCTGGGGTTCAGTTCAGGGGGCAAGCTCAGATCAAGCCCTTGGAGAATGTTCAAGCACAAAGTAGCAAAGTCTTTTCAGTAAGTCTCTTCCTCTCCTTTCTCAGCAAGGCAAGCAGCAGGCCAGCTCCTCCGGTGTCTTCTTCTCCTTCTAGTCGGGCAGAGGTTCTTTGTGGTAAACAGGATTCTGATTTCTTAGGAGCCAGGCTCCTACTTTTATACCATGATTCTTTTGTTCTTTAGCGCCAGGGGGCCTAGGCCTGGCTCAGTCCAGTTCTGGAGCACTTTGTTATGGTGACTCTGCTCTTTCCTTTCAGCAGCAGGGCAGAGACATCAGCCGCTCCACAGGGGGCGGCGCCGGCTTTGTGGTGGCAGAGCACAGGTCTATTCAAGAGTCAAGGTGTACTCCTCCCACCCATCCTGGTGTCACCTCTCCACCCACCACCTGGCAGCCAACCTGTCTCTGGGGATTCCCCCACCCTGCTCCTTACTGTTGCTAGGCAGAACACACACACGCACAGCAGAGGCGGACTGAGATGGTCAGGTCAGTAAATACTAACTTTCTAAAAGTAGTATTTACAAACCCAGGATATTAAAATAAACTTGACTACAAGAAGTATTTTATTATTCTGAGTTCAGGCATACTAAACTTGACACTCTACCATGCTCTCTGAGTCCACTGGGGTCACAGCGTTGGCGTGATCCCAGCAGCCCATTCTGGCCTATGGAGAGCAGGTAGCCTTCAATAGTGAAGAACGAAAATGGCTGTAATTCACTACTAAGACATGCCACACACATCAGGGCATGTCCTACCTTATGCCTACAATGCACCCTGCCCTTGGGCCTACCAGAGGGGTGGCTAATATGTAGGTAAGGGAAGGTTTAGGGACTGGCAAGTGGGGGGCACTTGCGCAGTTAGCGCGACGGTCCCGGACCGTGCACAGGGTCTGCGGTGGCAGACCCTAGACACATTTTACAAGGCCGCTTCTGTGGGTGGCGCAACCAGCGCTGCAAGCCCACCAGCAGCATTGGCATCCACAAGCCCTGGCACCCCTGGTGCACTTTACTGGGGACTGACAGTGAATCCAATGAACCAATCATGGACATCAATTACAGGTACACTTTACCTAGGGAGCACTTGCACTGCGGCACGGATTAGCCGTGGCGCAGTGCCCTGAGCGGACAACACCAGCAAAACAGTCGAGGCACACCATCAAAAAGTGGAAGGGAAACTCACGCCAAGGTGCCAGGTCTAACACGTGTCCCCTCCAGCTGAAATGTGGGGAGAACTACCCTTGCCCAGGGGGTTCCTCGTCACTAAGGCGGAAATACCTGGACAGACCGTCAGCGTTGGCGTGATCTGTACCAGGACGGTGTTCCACCGTAAAGTCCATACCCTGTAGGGAGATGGACCACCTCAACAGCTTCGGGTTCTCACCCCTCATTTGCATCAACCATCTGAGGGGCCTGTGGTCCGTCTGAACCCGGAAGTGAGACCCAAACAAGTAGGGTCTTAGCTTCTTCAGCGCCCAGACCACAGCAAATGCTTCTCGCTCAATTGCACTCCACCTACTTTCCCGTGGAAGTAACCTCCTACTGATGAAGGCTACGGGTTGGTCCCAGCCCTCCTCAGTCATCTGTGAGAGAACAGCCCCCACACCATGCTCTGAAGCGTCTGTCTGGACTAGGAATTCCTTGGAGAAGTCAGGGGCCAAGAGCACGGGCGCCGTGCACATGGCAGTCTTCAGGGTGTCGAAAGCTTTCTGACAGGTGTCAGTCCAAATCACGTTCCTGGGCTGCTTCTTCGAAGTCAGCTCTGTCAAGGGGGCAACGATCGTTCCATAGCCCTTGACAAACCTCCTGTAGTACCCAGTGAGCCCCAGGAAGGCCCTCACTGCGGTCTGCGTCTTGGGGGGTTCCCAAGCCAGGATGGTTTCAATTTTGGGTTGCAAGGGTGCCACCTTGCCGCTCTCCACTCGGTGTCCCAAGTACACCACGGAACCCTGCCCGATCTGGCACTTGCTTGCCTTGATCGTGAGGCCTGCTCGGCGCAGCGCCATCAACACTTCCCAGAGGTGGCGCAGGTGTTCAGGCCAGGTGGCACTGAACACTGCGATGTCATCCAGGTAGGCGGCACTGAACGCATCCAGCCCAACCAGTACCTGGTTGACCAACCTCTGAAAGGTGGCAGGGGCATTCTTCATCCCAAATGGCATGACTCGGAACTGGAAGTGCCCATCTGGTGTAGAGAATGCTGACCTCTCTTTGGCCCCATCGGTCAAGGCGATCTGCCAGTACCCAGACGTTAAATCAAACGTACTGAGGAACCGGGCAGCCCCCAGCCGATCAATGAGCTCATCAGCTCTGGGGATGGGGTGCGCGTCAGTCTTCGTGACTGAATTGAGTCCTCTGTAGTCCACACAGAACCGGAGTTCAGGTGTGGCTCCCGGCGCAGCAGCCTTTGGGACCAAGACCACGGGGCTGGACCAAGGACTGCTGGAGGACTCAACCACCCCTAGCGCAAGCATTTTGGAGACCTCCTCCTTAATGCAAGCTCTGACCCTGTCAGTTACCCTGTAAGCCTTGTGCTTCACGGGTAAGCTGTCTCCTGTGTCCACATCATGGACGCACCAATCTGTGACACCAGGAACCAGGGAGAATCGGTCGGAAAATTGTCCCAGCAAGTGGCGGCAGTCTTCCTGTTGTTCGGGCGTCAGGGTGGGTGAGAGGTTAACTCCATCCACTGACCCATCTTTCTCAGAGGCCACTAAGAGGTCAGGAAGAGGCTCGGTCTCCTCTTCCATTCCATCATCAGTGGCCAGCAGCATGCCCACTTCGGTCCTCTCTAAGTGGGGCTTAAGGCGGTTAACATGTAGGACCCTCAAAGGGTTCCTGGGAGTCTGCATGTCCACCAAGTAGGTGATAGGACTTTTGCGCTCCACAACCTCAAATGGACCTGTCCACTTATCCTGAAGTGCACACGGCTCCACTGGGGCCAAGACCCACACCTTTTGTCCAGGTTGAAGCTCTACCAGAGTGGCATTCCGGTCGTACCACCGCTTCATCTCCTCCTGGCTGGCTTCCAGATTTGCCTCAGCAAGTTGCCTGAAACGCCGAGTCTGGTTTCGGAAGGCCAGCATGTAACTATATACATTCTGGGGAGGTTTCCTGGGAGATTGCTCCCAGCCTTCCTTCACCAAACTCAGAGGTCCTCTTACCGGGTGACCATACAGAAGCTCAAAGGGGCTGAATCCTAGAGACTTCTGTGGCACCTCTCGGTAAGCGAAGAGCAGGCATGGCAAGAGGACGTCCCACTTACGCCTCATTGGACCGTCCAGGCCCATGATCATGCCTTTGAGGGTTCGGTTGAATCTCTCAACCAACCCATTTCCTTGGGGATGGTAAGGAGAGGTGAACTTGTACGTTACCCCACACTCCTTCCACAGGGATTTCATATATGTGGATATGAAATTGGTCCCCCTGTCGCTCACCACCTCTAGAGGGAATCCCACTCGGGAGAAAATTCCCATCAGTGCCCGTCCCACCACGGGGGCCGTCACTGTCCTCAGAGGGATGGCTTCAGGGTACCGGGTGGCATGGTCCACCAAGACCAGGATGAACCTGTTGCCCAGGGCTGTCTTGGGGTCCAGAGGCCCCACAATATCAATACCCACTCGTTGGAATGGTGTACCGACCACAGGGAAAGGTTGCAGAGGAGCCTTGTGCTTCCCTCCGCTCTTACCACTTGCCTGGCAAGTCTGACAGGTTCTGCAGTAGGAATCGGAATTCTTGTGCATTTGGGGCCAGTAAAAGTGGGTGACAAGCCTGTCATAGGTCTTGTCCATCCCCAAATGTCCTGCTAACGGCACATCATGAGCCAGCCCCAGTAGGAAGGTTCTGAACTTCTGGGGTACCACCAGCACACGGGCTGACCCAGGTTCAGCAGCCTTAGGCTCGGAATACAGGAGGTCACTCTCCCAGTACACGTAGTGTGTTTTGGCCTGAACACCATTGGCCTGGTCTGCAGCCTGTTGCCGCATACCCACGAGAGAAGGGCATTCTTTCTGCTCCCTGCAGAATTCCTCCCTGGAGGGACCTCCTTCTTGCTGCCAATGGGTCAGCTCAGGCAAGTCTCCCAGTTCGGCAATCTGTTCCCCGGTAGGCTCCAGAGCATCCCCCTCAGGGTCTACTTCCTCCTGGGCCGTGGGAACTTCGGGGGCCGGTTTCCCGCGCCTCCTGCGCCTTCTCCCTAAGGCGGGTTCCTGGACCTCTCCCTCAGGCTCCAGGACCCTCTCAACACCCCTACTGGCTGCCATGGACCGGGTGGTCACGCACGCCCAGTCGGGTAGACCCACCATCCTCAGATGCGTGGTCTTCTCCACCTTTTCCCAAGGGGAACTCTCCAGGTCGTTCCCTAGCAGACAGTCTACAGGCATGTCAGTTCTCACAGCGACTTGTAGAGTACCAGAGACCTCCCCCCACTCAAAGGGAACTTGAGCCATTGGACAACGACTCTCTACGTTGTCAGCATTGACAACCCTACAGTAGGCATTGGGTACAATCTGCTCTTGAGACACCAGGTGTTGCCTCACCGAGGTCACGCTGGCTCCTGTATCTCTAAGAGCCTCCACCTTCCTTCCATTGATGGTCACCACTTGCCCATATTTCTTAGTGTTAGAGGGCAGGTAGGTTACAGGGACCATCTCACTGTCTCCTAGCGAGACTAGGGTCATCTGCCCGGGACCCCCACCCTCCTGGACTGCTACTTCCTCCCCAAAGTTAACACTAGCTACTTGCCGGGGTGGAGCACCAGTGGGTGCGGTCTTACCAAACAGGCGACACTTAGGATCAGAGGCAATGTGACCCGGGTCACCACACTTATAACAATTGAAGGGCCCCTTTGGAACAGGTCTACCTGTCGGGGCCCCGTTCTGCTGCGGGGGTGGGGGAGGCTGAGAACCCTTCTGCTGGTTCCCTTGGGAATTACTTTGGGGGCCTTTTTGGAACCCTCTTCTGCTGGGGACCCTGCCCACCTTTGGCGGAGTCTCCCACTTGACCCTTGTGGACCCTGGTGCTGAGCCAGCGGTCCGCCTCCTCAGCAAGCTTCCTCGGGTTGGACAGCTTGCTATCAATCAGGTGCTGGCGTAGCTCAGGAAAACATTGACTGGACAAGTGCTCCCATGCAATTAAATCAAGCAGCCCTTGATAATCATTCACTTTGCTACCCTTCACCCAACCATCCAGCGCTCTGCAGAAAAAGGTCACATACTCCACATACGTACTCTCAGGGATCTTCTTCGTCTCCCTGAACCGCTGTCTATATAGCTCCGGAGTTAACCCATACCTGGTCATTAAAGCTTCCTTCATATGGGGGTATGAGGTTTGGAGATCTAAGGGTAAATCTAACAGTGTGTCACGCCCTTCAGCAAGGAACCTTCCCCACAACCCCGCTCCCCAGTCTTTCTCAGGGACCCGGTGTGAGGACATGGCCACCTCGTAGGCCCTAAACCACTGCCCTATGTCATCCTTTCTAAAATACTCCTTTACTACATCTTTGGGGATGTACACCTTGGACTCTACCTGCACTGGTGGAGTGCTGCCACCAGAAGGAGCGGTGTCCAAACTTTTCGCCTTCAGCTCCAACTCCTTCAATCTGATATCATGATCCATTTGGCGTTGTTGTGCCTCCAGGGCCAACTTCTGCTTTTCCATTTCCATTCGTCCTGTCAACTTTGCCATCTCCATTGCATGCGCCCTGTCGGCTGCCCTGTCTGCCAGCTCCTCTGGCGACCGGACTCTGCTGGGCTCCTCAAGGTTGTCGGGTGGAACGATGTCCCCCGCATTCCGTAGGTCTCGTGACTCCTTCCAGGCTCTCAACGCCTTGGTGTACTGGGGCTTCCTCTTGCATCCAGCATGGGGGACTCTGAATTGTACACTGTAGCCTTTCAATTGCTCCATCGTGTAGCCTTCCAGTCTCTCCCAATCCACCTCATCTATTCCAGAAATCACAGAGAGTGCTCTTCCAGCGGAGTGCGAGCCAGGCATGGTTGCAGTAATGGCAGATGTCTCAACAAAGTTCAACAATTACAAACCTGTGGCTGCGTTATTTGGTCTGCTCTCACTATCTGGTGATTAATAATTCACTGTATGCAAATCACAAGTGCAAATCCGAAATCCCAACCGCTGCCAACAATGTTAGAGTCGGGGATCTCTGGTTGGCGCAAGGTTGCCCTTGTGTCAAGCAGGAACCCTCTCCTCCACGTCAGGGCGCAGGATAACCCCTCGCGAATGACCCTTGCTCACCCTCTAGGTGCGTGGCGTGAGCAGCCAAGGCGATTCCTCAGGCGTTGTTGGTTAAGCACTTACAATCATACACACAGTAAATACATCAATCCCCCCAGAAACGGACACCAGACTTGGATATATATAAAAATACGATTCTTTATGTAAAAATAAGGTATATATATCTCAGCAGACTTATCACAAGACCAATAACGTTTTCGCTATGCCACCAGGTTGTACAGCGGGCAAGTGTTCGTTGTTCGTAGCTTCAAATGGATAGTTCGTAGTCTCTTTACTCGTAGTTCCAGTACTCACAGAGATCGGTTCCTGCGAACGGGGAAATAAGGCGTTGCGGGCCCCGAGCCCGATACTGGACTTCTTTCGTGATTAGGAGAGTCGGCACAGGTCGGTGCGACTCTCAGCTTGGGAAGTGTTCTTGGGTCCTCAATCAGCAGGTGTGGGCACGTAGGCAGGCGCGGCCAGCGACCCTTTAGCACGGCGGTGCAGGAGGGTCTCCACGGCGGGGGCGGCGCGGCCTGAGAAGTCCGGTGATAGCGAAGCGGGGTCGCAGGGCACGGTTAGTGCAGCTGGGTGACCCGGCGTAGATCACAGTCGTCGGACGGCTTCCGGCAGGAGGGGTGATAGCGCGTTCAGCGCACTCCAATGGCAGGCGGTGACAGGGATGCAGGCGGCCTGGCCCGGGAACAGAGAGCGGCTCCGGACGGAGCGGGGCTCTCACGGGTTGGAGGCAGGCGAGCTTCTGAGTGTCACGGCCCTAGGAGGGGCGATGAGGGGCGCAGTCTCTTTTCCAGCGGGATGCACACACGGCTCGAATTGGAGGACGAGCAAGAAGCACAGAGAACCCACTGTTCCTGGGGTTCAGTTCAGGGGGCAAGCTCAGATCAAGCCCTTGGAGAATGTTCAAGCACAAAGTAGCAAAGTCTTTTCAGTAAGTCTCTTCCTCTCCTTTCTCAGCAAGGCAAGCAGCAGGCCAGCTCCTCCGGCGTCTTCTTCTCCTTCTAGTCGGGCAGAGGTTCTTTGTGGTAAACAGGATTCTGATTTCTTAGGAGCCAGGCTCCTACTTTTATACCATGATTCTTTTGTTCTTTAGCGCCAGGGGGCCTAGGCCTGGCTCAGTCCAGTTCTGGAGCACTTTGTTATGGTGACTCTGCTCTTTCCTTTCAGCAGCAGGGCAGAGACATCAGCCGCTCCACAGGGGGCGGCGCCGGCTTTGTGGTGGCAGAGCACAGGTCTATTCAAGAGTCAAGGTGTACTCCTCCCACCCATCCTGGTGTCACCTCTCTACCCACCACCTGGCAGCCAACCTGTCTCTGGGGATTCCCCCACCCTGCTCCTTACTGTTGCTAGGCAGAACACACACACGCACAGCAGAGGCGGACTGAGATGGTCAGGTCAGTAAATACTAACTTTCTAAAAGTAGTATTTACAAACCCAGGATATGAAAATAAACTTGACTACAAGAAGTATTTTATTATTCTGAGTTCAGGCATACTAAACTTGACACTCTACCATGCTCTCTGAGTCCACTGGGGTCACAGCGTTGGCGTGATCCCAGCAGCCCATTCTGGCCTATGGAGAGCAGGTAGCCTTCAATAGTGAAGAACGAAAATGGCTGTAATTCACTACTAAGACATGCCACACACATCAGGGCATGTCCTACCTTATGCCTACAATGCACCCTGCCCTTGGGCCTACCAGAGGGGTGGCTAATATGTAGGTAAGGGAAGGTTTAGGGACTGGCAAGTGGGGGGCACTTGCGCAGTCAGCGCGACGGTCCCGGACCGCGCACAGGGTCTGCGGTGGCAGACCCTAGACACATTTTACAAGGCCGCTTCTGTGGGTGGCGCAACCAGCGCTGCAAGCCCACCAGCAGCATTGGCATCCACAAGCCCTGGCACCCCTGGTGCACTTTACTGGGGACTGACAGTGAATCCAATAAACCAATCATGGACATCAATTACAGGTACACTTTACCTAGGGAGCACTTGCACTGCGGCACGGATTAGCCGTGGCGCAGTGCCCTGAGCGGACAACACCAGCAAAACAGTCGAGGCACACCATCAAAAAGTGGAAGGGAAACTCACGCCAAGGTGCCAGGTCTAACATAGTACATATACTAAACTGAATTATTAGAAGGTGCAGTTAAATTTGGTTATCATGGATAAGGTAACTTACCTAGGGTCACACTACTTGGTCAAGCTAGGAAGCAGCACTGCCTGTGGGTACTCCTGGTGAGGCGGGGTGGGGGTAGGTTCGACAGAAGATGGAATTGGTTTTATTTATTTATTTAATTTTACCGATTCTGTCATCTGTCAACTTCCCCCCCTCCAACCCCGCCCTGCCCCACCACGTTTACCTGCGCCGGCCACCGCTGTTAGGAAGCCAGAATTGAAAACAGGGTTTCTGAGCTACGGCCCCACAATCAGTCTTGGCCCTGGGTCTCACAAAGGCTTCTGGATTGTCTGCACATGTTATGCAAGTTCATTCAGAATATAGTGTGTTTGTTTTATAAGATGGGACAGCAACAGTGGAAACCTACCTTCTTCGAAGAACAGATACACCTTGAGCAGAAACAGTGCAAGCTTCCCTCTTTCAGAGGGCAGCTAAAGTTAGGGCCATGCAGGGAAAAGCTTTCCCCATCACAGGGCAAGTACAAATCGGGAAGCAGCAGTGCAAGCTTTGCTTCCTCACAGAACAGGTACAGTATGTCAATCACAAAGAAAGCTTCCCTTTCCCACAGAAGGCAGTAAGTGAAATCTTCCATTTCCAGCAAAACGGATTCAGCAATGCAGACTAGTGCAAGTTTTCATCACTCACAGATAATGTACAATTAAAGCAGCAGTAACTTGTAAGCTAACTAGTAGTTCACTGGCATTTGGAGCAACCAAGTCGCAGCTTAAATAACAGTCACACAGGTGCAACCTCTTTGAAACGGTTTTGAATACGTGTCCATGAGGCGCTCTACAATCCCAGTCTTGGTACTGCACCTGTTTAAAATGTTTAGGGCAGCCACTGCGTCTTAGTCCTTATATGTCTTATTCTATTCCCATCTACGTTCTTTTGCACGTTCTAGTTATCTATTTGCTATGCATATCTCTCTGCCCTTATTTTGGAAGTGTCTCCCTTTCTCAATAATAGTTGTCATTTGAACCAGCTGGTTCAAGTTCTAAACAAGCATTACAATCAATTTCACCAAATTTGTTTGTATTGATTGTAATTCAAGCATAATGACTCAAATTAATTACAAAGGCCTATTTACGAGTGGCCTCATAATTATGATGCGGCACGTAGCTACTGGTTACATAGTTACCTTCCCTACCAGAATTATGAGAGCCACTGATCTGCTTATTTTGACATGGAGTTTGGCGAAAAATTAGGATTTACTAGAGCATTCGGACTGAAATTACAGATTCACCTGTAATTCCTGATTGGTAAGGGGAACCCCAGGGTCCATCTTGTAAAGGCCCAGATTTTTCAATCACCTGAACTCCCCCCCCCCCTCCTCCCCCAAGTCAGCCAACTTTGGTGATAGGGAAAATCTGTCCCATTCCTCGGGCTACCCATAATGAAGGCCTATGTTTTTGGACGGTGTCAATTAGTGTTTTCAAGCTAACCACTGAGGGGCAGATTTACAAGCCCATTGTGACACTTTAGCGCCGCCTTTGCGTCACTTATGTGATGCAGCAGCAAAAAAACATGCGGTCAATTTACAACGTGACGCATCTAGGGAGATGCGTCATGTTGTAAAGCCCTGCGTCACATTATATAGGCATCAGGTATAATGTATGCAGGGTGGGTGTTCCTACACAGGAAAGCCCTGTAGAAATGACGCAGTGAAATCTACAAGATTTCACAGCGCTACTTCTAGGATGTCACTGCATCAAAACCTGATTGCTTCAAGCAGGCGTAAGGGAGTGACACAGTGTAGAGAGAATAGGCCTCAACATGCATTGCAGGAGTTGCGTCGTGCTTGTGACACGACTCCAGCAATGCGTGACTTTTGCTCCAACAGATGCGTCAGAATTTCTGACGGATCTGTCAATCCTTGCACCATGGTGCACCGTATTGTAAACACGGCGCATCCATGATGGCGCAAGGGTTTCGCAGGCTGGCGCAGGGAAACTGACGCATCTCTACAGATGCGTCAGTTTCTTGTAAATCGGCCCCTGAGTATGTTAATGAATCACATTTAAATACATTACATACAAGCAATAATGAGAACATTTTAAAAATCTAAGCCTCTCGTTGGCTAACTGTGGACACGGCGGTTTTTGAGGTTTGAAACCTTTGTTTTGACTTGAAAAATCAGATCATATCGGAGGAACAAGGTGTTTGTGTTGCAAGCTGTATGTCACCATTCATCCTGTCATTCGGAAAATATGCAGTGCCTTGGTTTCTCTTAACCAGGCTGCTACTTTAATTACAAATGCGAGCAAACCTTTCCACGCGCTTGAGTGGGTCCGAGGTACATGCTGAGGTCTGCAGCACTGACAGATTCCCAAGGTGAACGTAGGACAACCTCACCTTACACCAACTACACCTGACATCCCACTGCATGCGGATGGCAGGTGAGCTGGAACACGGCCCTTTCCTTCATAGCAATGACCCGCCATGTCCTTCAGAGAGTCAAGCGCCATTTCTGGCCCAGCGTGCAAAAGTGCCGATGACCCTTGCCTCTGGTGGAAGATATCTGGCCGCTAAGTGCTCGTCAAAGTGACAGATAGTCATTAGAAAATGAAAGACTCCAAGTGGGTCTATTTTCGGTATCCATAAGTCTCACGTGCGGGCACAGTGGAAGACTGCCGTAAATCACCCTACGCCATCTATGCCCAAGTGCAGAAAATGTATATATGTGTCTTCTATATGGCAGAGCGCATTTTAGCAGCGTGCTTGGGGATTAACACTGCTAATGCTCCGTGGAGCCGTAATGTGAACCCCTTATAACATTACCATCCAAGACAGATGCTTCCTGTCTGAGGAATATGATTAATCAGCTGCTAATGTTACACAGTAGGGTGCCTCTGGAAATCAGTTGCCCTCTCTCGGTTGCTTGCGGCCCCCCCTTGGTGCTGATTAGATATTCACAATGTTTCTTTCCTGCTCACAATGGCTCCCCTATCAACCACACATCTAAAAAAATGGCATGTTGGAAGTCGACCCCTTCAGGAAGATGGAAAAATCGATATGAGCGTGCAGCTATTTTCGTGCTTCTATGTGTGAAGGAGAGAAAGCACGTGTGCGTTTGTGTCCATGTGTGTGTGCATCCATGTATGAGGTAGTGTGTTTGTGTAGGTGTGAAAAATGCACGTGCATTTAGTTGTGATGAAACATGGGACATGAATTCTAATGGAAATGGAAACCTTCCTGGAGCTTAATTTGCAAATTCCACTGGGCTGGCTTGTCTTGATTCCACAAAAAGAACAGTTGATGGACAGAATGCTGAACAATGTTAAACATTCACCCCCAGTACAGAGATATGGGTCTAAATCCATCGTTTTTGCCCAACATGCCATTTCAGTTAAGACCCAGCCATATGCAAATCAGTCTTGACCGTATGCCTCATGGGAGTAATCCAGCCCGAACTGCCAGGCCAGGTCCTCTCCGGACCAGAAACAAGCATCCTGGGACCGGTTTCGGGGTATCACCTCCCAATAGCCAGGATAGCTTGAATCCTGTGCCATGGTGAGCACTTCATACCTCTTTCTTTCACCACCTAACATTTAATTTCTTGTTCTCTAGCTCTTGCAAGTTTTGTCGTCCCTGCTTTATCTGTTTACTACTGTTTCCTTGATCTTTCTGCTTTTTCTACTTTGCTCTCACTCCCTCTCTGGAAGTGTTATTATGAAAAATAAGTTCCGGCCCTAAGAAATGAGTGCTAGTGCCCACCATCTGCAACCATCTGCTCAAAATAAGAAAACATGACTATGTATTCCTGTTGCCTTAAGTAGTAATATTTCCTTCAATAATAACCCACATTTGTAAAGCGCGAACAATCACCCGTAAGGGTCTCTAGGCACTGGGGGCCGTCGGGAAGATTAAGCAAGCTATTGCCCAGAGTCACATGGTGCTGGGCTAATCTGCCTCCGGGGCCAGGGATCGAACCGTGATCCCCAGATTCCGGCGTCAGAATGAACATGTATTTCAATGTGCACCGATATAGTACATCATCCAATCCGAATATCGTTTTTTATATTAGCCTGAAGCGCTCATTGGTTTTAACATGGATTCTAAGTTTTATGATTCAAGTAGGCCTAGAAGCCATTTTCTTTTAGGTAGTACATCAGCACATGTCCTGCATTTCGTAGTAAAGCAAAGGCTAATTTTCAATGATGGCAAACAGAAGTGAGATTTTAGGAAAATAAAGAATTGAACAGTATGTTTATGTATCTTTATCTACCGTTCAGAGACTTCTCACATTCTATCCCTGATAAGATAGTTCTGTTTGCCATGTGTTTATGCTGCATACATTTGTATTGAGAGAAAAGTGCATAACAACCCTTCAGAATTGCATGCATTTTAGCTTTACATGCGCCGACTGCCTTTTTCAAGCTAGAGTTTTACTTGATTGAAATCACAATTGTTGCCTTATTACGTGCTGTGCCTTTTGCTATTTTTGCATGAAAAAATTAAATGTTTGCCTGCTAGGTCTCTTGAAATTTTTTGTTTCATTTCAACAAAGTTCGCAATCATTTCTTTTATTAGAAGTCTTGCACTGGTGTGGCAAGATGACCCCTTATATTGCTACACTAATGTGCTACTCTCCATTCTGACAGTGATGATACCACTGAGACAGTGACAGGAGCTTGAGATATCATACATATGCAATCCTTGGCCTCTGTTTTCCGACTTCACAGCTGCTGGGTACCAATGACACATGCTCTAGTGGTACTTCATGTAGTTAAGTGAGCAATTGCCAACGGAGTTTATGTTTATATATTTCTAAAGCGCTCAAATGCCGAGGCGTCTTGGCACTAAAAGGTGCTGTAGCAGGGGAAAGGCGGAATTTAACGGCCTATGTAGTTGCAAAGAGCCTGGTTTTTCGATGTTTTCTAAAAATCTGAAGGTTGGATTGGAGCCTCATAGATTGGGGCAGCTTGTTCCAAAGTCTGGTTGCACAATATGTAATTGTGCAGCCACCCCAGCCTTTTCTTTTGATCTTTGGTACTCTGACCAAGCCTTGAGTGGCTGAACTTAGGTCGCGCAGAGGAGCATATGGTATGAAGAAACTTTCAAGACCTTCAGCTACTCCACCATAGATTGCCTTATGCACATATGTAAGTGCTTTAAAATTAATGCGTTGTTTTATAGGCAGCCAATGTAGGGAACGTATCCCGTCCGAAGTGGGTTGCCCTTTGTATAGGCCCAAAGTCAGCCTGGCAGCTGCGTTTTGCAGGGACTGTAGCTTCAGCAGTTGAAACTTGTTTATCCCTAATAAAAGGGCATTTGAGTAATCTAGCTTGGAGAGAAAAAAGGGCCACCATTACTGTTTTTTGAAGTTCCTGGGGTCTGTAAGGAAACATTTTTCTTAAAGTCTTCAGTAAAAAGAAACACAAAGACGTCAAGCTGTTGACTTGAGCAGCAAAATTGAGTTTGCTGTCAAAAAGGACCCCCAGGTTTCTGACCTTCTCTACAGGGGACGGACATTCTCCCGCCTCTGCCGGCCACCATGATTGATTTCCACAAAGGAAGGCCGGGTCCAAACTCCATCACCTCTGTTTTATCAGTGTTTGTTTTTAAATAATTCTGACACATCCAGGACATGATTTCCGAGAGGCATGCATGCATACAATACTAACGTGAAACCATGTTTCCTGACCAGGTCGGCCAGAGGTGTAACATAGAGATTGAAAAGAGTAGGAGAAAGGGCCGATCCCTGTGGCACTCCGCAGGGGAGGTGGAAACTGTCAGATCTCATGACCGCCCAGAACAGCCTGTGCTCTCTGTTTTCTAGGAAAGAGGCTAATAAGGCCAAGGCGGTTCCTCCCACTCCCAGGTCCCTCAGCCGCTGCACCAGGACGGTGTGATTAACGGTGTCAAACGCGGCCGATAGGTCTAGAAGTACCAAGACTGCCCTCCCGCCGCCATCCACTACCTTACGGATCTGTTCAGCAGTTTTTACAAGTGCTGATTCCATTGAATGTCGTGGCCGAAAGCCATGCTGGGAAGAGTCGAGCAAGCCGTGTGTGTCTAGGTGAGCGATAAGGGATCTGTTCAGATGTTTTTCTAGAACCTTAGCTGCGAAGGGAAGTCCTGCAATAGGACGATAGTTGTTAAGATTGCAGGGATCCAAGCTAGGTTTTTTTAACAGAGGGGTAATGACTGCCTTTTTCCAGATGGCGGGATATTTTCCAGAGCTCAGAATTTGGTTCAAGAGTGGGATAAGATGTTCAGTGATTGGACCTGCAGCTTGATGCATGTTAGTTGGTGGACATGGATCTGTAGGTGCTCCTGATTTTAAGGAGAGGAGAATGAAGTTAACCTCTTCTTTACTCACCGGCAGGAAGCTGATCAGCGTCCGGCTGGAGCATGTAACGGACTCAGTCGGATCCGGAGACTTCATAGTGTGTGGAAAGCTATTGTATATTTTATTTACTTTCTCTTGAAAGTGTTCCACGAGGGAGTTACAAAAGTGTTGGTCGGGTTTGAAGGTGCTGACCTGCTGGGGTTTTGCCAGCAGGTTGACTATTTTAAACAGTTCCCTAGTGGAATTTCCTGCGTCTTTGATTTTAACTGTGAAAAAGGTCTTTTTAGCGTCTACAATTGCTTCTTTGTATGCTTTCACAGAAAGACTATAAGCGATTTTCTTTAGGTCATTATAGTCTGTCCTCCAATACCGTTCCGCCTTTCTACATTTGGCCTTTAAGTCCTTGAGTTCGAGAGTATACCATGGGGCAGATTTCTTTGCTTCCTTTATTGTGACTATTTTTAGTGGGGCAACCCTGTCGGCTGCTGCCAGCATCCAATTATTAAACTGCTGTACAGCTTTATTGTTATCATATTCTGACTTAATAGGGCCCTGGTCAAGTGCTAATTCTAATATTCCGTCTTTGAGTTTACCTCATCGTCTTATTGGACATTTAACTGAGCTTACTTGTACTTTAGGCTGGGATTGAGGGCTATTAAGAGTAAAATAAATAGCCCTGTGGTCAGACCATGGCAGATCTAATAACTGAGAGAGGATGATGTCTGGATCGTTGGTAAAAATCCCAGCCAGCGTATGACCTGCTGTGTGGGTAGGTTCAGTTATCATTTGTTTTAGATCGAAGGCCATAAGGTTGTCTAAGAGTCTGATAGTGTCCGGGTTATTGTTTAATTCGAGGTGATAATTAAAATCGCCCAAGATTGTGAGTGAGTGGGAGTCCGTATATGACTCCAGAAGGGTCAGTAAGGTTTGCGAGAAAGCGCTCCTTGGGGGCGGTAGATTATTTTGCCCTGGAGTGGCAGCTGGGAAGTAGCAAGCACCCTGCTGCCTATTACTGGTATCTCATTTTGATTACAATTTTGCGCCTTAGACGGTGCAACTTTTAGAAGGAAAAAACGACAGCATGCGTTGGTGGATTTACAACTCACTTCTCACACTCTTGAGAGGTAGAGGAACATTTTCCTACTTCGGCCTTGATCTTGAATGGGCAGTAAACTTCGTATCCCCCTCTCAAACCCCTATTTGCACAGGGATTGCATTTTGAGATATGGGGTCATTAATGCCTCGCCCCTGAATTTTCCCCAAATATATATCTATTTTTTTTGGGGTGGGAGTAAATCTTTTTATTGAACTTCATTTTGCACAGGTTTGTCATATTGTTTGGATTACATTGGTTAAGTTTGTGTCTGTCTGTGTATCACATTTATACACATATATGTTTACGTAATACAATCAAACGAAGAAATATATGGTAACATTCCCCCCACCCAGCCCTAACTTCATTCCCCCTACAGTACAGTGCGGTCTCCCCCCTCCCACTAGATTTCCTCCGATGGCCTCTAGAGCAGCACATTCTTTGGACAGAACCCCACACCGACTCATTACCTGTACTTCCCACCCTCCTATGCCCTGTGTCTGACGCAAGAACATTGCATCTGCTACACCTTACCCATGCTAGCCCTGACTTGGCTGTGTCTCCTGGATGTCTCCTCGTCGTGTACCCTCCTCCCGTTCCGTTTCTCCCAAGTATATTTTAACAGGTTAAACTAGCCAACATTTACCCAGGGAAAAATGCCCTGTAAAAACCAAGACTTGAAATTTGCTGTGGCAAGCACCATTTCTGATGTAATTGATTATTTTCAAGAAGAAAACTCGGTATTGAAGATATTTGCCAGGCCTGGTAAATGCTGCATCCTCAGGTATTTATGATGTGTGGTAATTAACTCACCCCATCTGAAACAATCAGAACTGCTGAATTTTACCTGGTTAAAACTGATTTTGGGAGTGCAGTATTGACTACAGTACACATCATCTCAGAATTTCGATCCCTGTGTAAAAGTTGTTTATGAAGCTTGCAAAGATTTTTTTTTCAAATGCCAAGTTGAGAGACAAAAGTCATCACAACTTTGCATATTCCTATCTTATGTGTGAAATAACTTTGAGAGTTGGGTGAGAAGAGGGTGTCATCAAGATAAAACATACAATGTGTGCATTCACAATAATTGTCTAAGAATTAGAATAAATTGCATGGCTCAATCAAACAATATGAACTTTATTCAGCTTTTGAAAAAAAAACATAAAAGTACAACAAATCACATTACACACATCACTTACAAAAATACATACAATCAATAAAAATAGGTTAGGATCCTGTAGAAAAGCTGTCCATATAGGTTTAAAATCAAATGGATCCTGGCAAAACATTTGCACAAGCTGGCTATGAATCAGTACTCCAGTATCTGGTGATATTAATCACAATTTCTTCTGCGCCTAATAGCAACTTTTAAAAAGCTAAGAAGATTAGGAACACTGTCCCTAAAAAGCAGTTGTAAGTGGACAAGAGCTGGACGGACCTGGGTGAAATTGTCCTTTTTTAAAATTGGACGAATACAAATCTTCCTGGGCATTGCATAAAAACTACAGAACATAATAAAATGTAACGTCCTGTGAAGACTTACTGTCACAGCCACAGGGCAAAAAGATATGGCCCATATTTATCCCACTAGGATGGGCTAAAAGTAAGGCTAAAAGGTCCAACCGAAAGCCTGGTTAAAAGAAAAAGGCCATACCTACTTTTTAACCATAAGAGATAGGGCTCCATTGAGGGCATAATTTTCAATATGACATAACGGCAAACACTAGACTTCAAGAGGACAGCCCCCTCCCTTTACTGCTAGTGTATGCTAAAAAAATGATCCTATACCCAGGTGAAATCCTTTTTACAGATCTGATCAGGTGCACTAAATAAGTCGCCTCGCCTAGATTCAGAAAACAATCTCTGATATATTTGAACCAGGAAGTAAGATAAAGATGGTCAAGAGCCAAACACTCCCTTAGGATTTCCTTACTCAAATGATTACCGGGACTGGACCAGGTTTTTAACCAAAGGAAGAGGGAGTGAAAAGCTGTTATATCAAATAAGTAGGATACCCCCAATTCTTCGTGCACAACAAATGTAGGGGTACATTGTGGAATACTCAAAAACCCTCTCAGAATCATATTTTCAGCAATTTTTGAAGCTCCTCATGATTGGTGTTTCCATAAATCTCACTCCTGTATGTCACTTTGGAGATACACTTAGCCCTGTGGGTCTGTAAAAGGGCCCAGCCGTGAGGCGAAATAAAAAATGGCACCATTCGTCCTAATTAAATCCTCTATTTTTCTACATATCAAGGGGCGCCAATTCATGGCTGAATCAAACAACACTCCCAGATAGGAAAATACACATGTTTTATGCACTGGTGCAAGCCCACTGTTAAAGGACCGTGATTTGGTGGATCGTGGTAACACAACCATCACATGAGATTTTTTGTCATTGATGGATAAATCCAGATCGTTCATAAAATATGTGAAAGAATTCAGGAAGACTTGCAGTCCCCTGGCAGCACTGGCCATTAAAACTCAGTCGACTGCATATAATAATACTGACAGACAGTGCAACCCCACCAGGGGGCAATCTACTTTTAAGTCTGATAATAGCCGCCACAGATTATTAACATAAAGATTAGAAAGAGATGGAGCCAAAATTCAGCCCTGCTGGACCGCTCTTTGTATCGAAAATTGGTGGGAGACTTTTAGGTCTTTAGAACAGTGCACCACTGCCACGGTATCCCTATGCAGATCCCTTTAAAAAAGAACAATATCTTGGTTTACCCCCATAGACAACATAATCTGCCAAAGTTCGGATCTGTTCACACAGTCAAAGGCAGATCACAAATCCATAAATGTCAAGTGGATAGAACCGGGGTGGGCACACTGTGTATTTGCTTAATACCAAGCAAAAGATTCGAACATTGGTTGATTGTAGAACACCTGGCGCAGAAACCATACTGTACGTCGGATAACACATTATTATCATCTGCCCACATGGAAAGACTGTCCAAAAGAACAAGCCCTATCATATTTACAATGGTATCAAACAAAGACATTGCCTTATAGCAGTGTGTGCTATCTTTAACACGCTTCTTGAAAACTGGCACAATGATCGATTTTGCCCATGATCTTGGGGGACCTGCAGTAACTGCCGCATTATTGATGGACATAAGGACAGGTACCCAGAGCTCTACATCAGAGGCATAGAGATCAGGTGGGATCCCCTTGGGATCTGGAGCCTTGTACTTAGATGATCCTTACGAAAGGGGAGATATTGGAGGAAGCATGCATTGAGATTTGCCCTAAGATTACATCAGATCTCAACCCTGTCATGTTGACCATGCAAGTATTACAATTTGCAGGGGAAGTCGACACCCATTTTCATTTTCTCGTTATCTTCTTGCCAATCTGGAGTATCGGGCATGCTTTAGAAGCTCACTTGTAGAATACTTACAAATTAATAAGGGCTCTGCTTCAGCTGCAATTGTCTGGCACTGCATGAAGGTATGTATCCGGGGTGACACTCCAGTTTATCTTAAATAAAAATAAATGCATGTAGGATGAAGTGGTCCAATGTCGGCAGGATTGCCTGAAGTTAGAGCTGCAGCATGCGCAGTCGATACTTTCCAGAAACCTATGTGAGCAGCCCAAATAACTAAGGCTGATTGAGAAGCAGCAAATGCTTAATAGGGTTCTAACTCGAAGGTAGCCACCAACTACCAGAAGAATAAGGTGTATCAATATGACTATGTGGAGAAAATAGGCTGCATCCTTGCACATCAGATCTCTGATAAAAGATCGAGATGCACCATATAGTGCATCATGGGCGATGACAGGGCTGTATACACCCACCCTCAATCCATAGCCGAGTAATTTACCTTCTTTTACCAAAGGGTTTATCGCAAGCTTGACAGCATTGACCATCATACTGTTACAAGCTATCCGCAGGGGAGCAGTCTGACTCGGCTTCATACCCAGCAGGAAGTCTTGCTACAAGGGAGCATTGGCTTGAAGGAGATTGAAGCAGCCATCACTGTTTTTTCCATCAGGGAAAGCTGCTGGAGAGGATACAATGCCCCTTGAGTGTTATAAAGTATTTATGGACATTTTAAACTAGAATTTATCAATATGATTACATTTATTGGTAACGAATGCGTAGCCCCAGCATCATGGAGGGTGACTAATAGTGTGGTGTTTCTGAAAAAGTATAAGCCACCTGAGGAAAGGTGGTCTTACCGTCCTATTTCCTTGATAAATGCAGATGCCAAGGTCTTCTCCAAAATGTTAGCAACATGTCTTGCTCCACTCAAGCATGAATTAGTGTAGAACCACAGCATGGTTTTGTCCCTGTTAGAGATTCTACGGCACATGCTAACACTGCAATAGCAGCATTTGATGTCTCTGGGAAAACCAAAGACCGGATCAGCATTATAATGTTGGATGTGGAGAAGGCCTTTGTTCGGGTCACCTGGGAATCACTATGGTTGACTATGGGCGCATTCAGGCTAGGCAGCCAGTTTATAGCAATGGTGCAGATGCTATATAAGAATATGGTGCCTAAGGTTTTGCTGGGTGACAACTTCTCCCCTTTATTCGCAATACATAGAGGCAAACATCAGGGGTTCCAACTTTCCCCTTTGCTATTCGCTTTTTACTTAGAACCCTATTTAAGACATCTATTGGTGAACGCGGGCATACAGTCAGTTAGATTAAATGTATCAATCTTAAAATAACTACCTATGCTAATGATATAGCAGTCTTCACCATTAACCCGAGTGTTACTACTGAGCTTACATCAAAGGAGGCAGGCCAATTTGGAGCTTTCTCTGGGTACAAACTGAACCTATAGAAAACACAGATAATTCTTAATTTTCAACTATATTCCCCGCTAACAGGAGTTACTGACACAGCTACTTTTTTAGGGATATGGCTGAGCAGCCGGGTGGAAGATATTATTATGCTTAATTATGAGCCCCTTCTGAAGCCAGTAACTTCCAAATTGCAGCAATGGCATCGTCTTCCCTTGTGCATTATGGGACAATGCAACATTATGAAAATGAATATACTGCTGACGTTCCTTTATTTATTTCGATCCATACCACTTTGTGTCACTGAATCTTTTTTTTAAACGTCTAAAGGGTGTGGTTAACAGTTTTATATAGGGCTACAGGAGAGCCAGGTGAGCGATTCGCTTCCTGAAACTATCATATATACAAGGAGGATTCAAGCTACCAGATTTCCAAGCTATATTTCTGGGCATCGTTCGCTGGATGGATTCAGAGCTGATTAACTGGGTGTAAACCTCGGCTGGCGGTGCTTGGATATCAACTTGCACTCTGCTTTGATAGGTATTCGCTACATAAATTGACTGAGCCTAATTACTTTAAGAGGGTAAGATTCAAGGTGATTAGAGATGTAGTACAATCTGGTGGGAAATCTGTACTAAATATTCTTTACCGGCATTTCACTCCTATACTCCACTATGGGGCAATCCATCAATCCCAGATACATTTCATGATAATGTCAGGAAAGCCGGGGAATAAATGGGTGTATGTAACATGGGGCATCTGTATGACATACAAGGGTTGCAGACTTTTGCTTCACTTCCAGAAATATATGAGCTCCCGCAACTTTACTTTTTCAAATACTTGCAGGTGACAGACTATTTTCTAGACAGTTGTGAGTTTAGTAATGATCAAGAAACATCTGAAATCCTCATCTGTTTGTACCGGAGCTTGTGGGAAACAATTCCAATAAGTATATATCAGTATTTATCAGAAGCTCATTTCTTTCATCAAGGATGATAGCATGCAATTCGCCTTAAGATGGACCCAGCTTCATTCAACTGAAACCACGGCTACCGAAATACAGGATACTCTTGCAATATTAGATCAATCATTGATCGCTGTTAGCCTCAAGTTACAGCAATTTAGAACAATCTGGATGCTTTACTACACACCTGATTGTATCTCCAAATGGGTATCATCCCAAACTCCTGAGAAGTCATTCTGCCCGAAGTGCCGCCTCTATGCGGCTTATATAGTTCAAATGTTTGTTGAATGTCTACTTCTTAAAGAATTTTGAGGTAGTCTATTTCAACTGGCATCAGAACATTTGGGGTTCGAAATTCATTTGAGTAGTAAGGAAATTATGTTGGGTCATGAGCTGGGTGTGACTGTCAGTTTAGGGTCACTGATCTCGATTATAACTGTTACTGCTCGCTTATGCATTGCTAGGTTATGGATTGAGCCCATACCACCAAAAGGGACGGAATGGCGGGCAATATGAATATGAACTAGCAGTCGCTAAGGCTAGGGGTCGTAGATTGATCAAAAGGGTGAAAAGGATCTAGTCCAGTCTGCATTGGGTTTAGTTTCTGAATTTTCATAGTCATCATTTGAAATGTCAAAGATCTGTCCCTTCCTCCTAACCTTTTACATCATCTCCCACTCTTTCTTTTTTAATTTTTTTCCTTGTGTATCTGCTAGTTGATACTGCCGAAATGTTAGGGCATAATATTGATGTATTGCATCGAATTAGTCTGACGTGGGGGCAAATAAAATAAAAATAATAAAAAATATAAAAAGACACTTAGGGGCAGATTTATATCAAACGTGCGCCACTTTTACGCCGCCGTTGCGTCACTTTTGTGACGCAGCGCCAGCGTAAACCCTGCGCCATGTTGCGCCCCATTTACCTCGTGACGCATCTATGGAGATGCGTCACGGTGTAAAGCCCTGCGCCACATGAAACCTGCATCAGGTTTCATGTGGGCGTTTCTTCTCAGGGGGGGCGTTCCGTCGCAGGAACGCCCCTGAAAAGTGACTCAGTGAAATCTATAAGATTTCACTGACTCACTTTCCCAACGCTGATGCGTCAAAACCCTGCGCCTGCTTGAAGCAGGCGTAAGGCTTTACGCACCATGTTAGGGATAGGGTAGGTTGGAACAGTGCTGGAGTTGCGTCGTGCTTGCGACGCAACTTCAGCACTGCGCCAACCTTACGCCGGCAGATGCGTCACGTATCTGCTTGTCCTTGCGCCACGATGCACCGCATTGTAAATGCGGCGCATCTGCGGTGGCGCAAGGGCAAACTTGCGTGACGCATCTTCCCTGGCGCATCCATGCTGATTTGCAGGGATGCGCCAGGGAACATAAATCTGCCCCATAGCTTTCAAGTTGAATTCATTCATCACAGAAAGAGCAATCCAAGGCCACACTGCTTGCTCTGAACCATGTCGGCATTACGAAGCTGATTTAACATGAATATTTGCCTCGGGCACCGACTGCTGCCAGAGTTGATTTTAAATCCTAGAGTCTCTGAAGTACCATATCCACAGCAGGTTTTAACGATGCCCCACTTACCTCTGAGTGTCTCGATGCCAGAGTCAAAGTATGTCGTTTTCGAGCTGATGCCTCAGAGCCCATCTCGCTGATTTCCCGCCAGTCGGCGGCAGACGAGGTGTGACCCAGTTTAGTGTAAATACTGCACAATATCCCTTCATCCCAGTAGCCGTCTTACACTGTTAAGATTCCTCTGAAATGACAGGACATGTTAGTGTTGTGCAAATCTGCAAATGAGAAAAGGAGAAATGCGAAACTTACAAGGAATTCTGCTCTTTGATTTAACTCGTCAGCCTTAAAATCATATTTTTAAAGCATTTAAACGGGTGGGGGCTTTCACCAAAAGCCCTCATTTTAGAACATAAGCAACTGCTGACATTAGTGGTATTTGGTTCTGGTTGAACTGCTATAGAGATTGTTTCAATTGATTACAATTGCGTCTTTGAATTGGTTGTTTGCATTTAAATCTGTTTTGGTTGGTTTCACCTTTGTTTTAACTACCTGACTGTTTTTGCTTTTCAACTGCCAATATAAGGCAAACCTTCAAAAAACAATATATTACAGCAGACACTGCAGAAAAGAATTGTAATTTGTCACTGAAATTTCCACTTGGGTGAATGAGTCCAAAGCATGTTCCCAGGAATCTAACACCCCTGTGTTGGGACGTCAAAATGAGTATAATTTAAAGTTGTAGTGCTTATTCAAAATAGATGCTAGACCTCTAACAAATGTTCACCTGACACCTTAACTAATAATGTGTGTTTGGCTTGCTACTGATAATTGTTTGCAGTCTGGAGAGAACAGGAAATACAATCATAAATAGCATGCACTAGTATTCATTTTAATCACTGAAAACATCTTTAGGATTTTTAGGGCACTGGACCAGACATATGTTGGGGACCTCCGTTCCAAACTACTCTACATTTATTGTCCTTTTTTAACTAGTGCAAGCCCTCTTGGCACTAAACCGTTTTGAATTGTAATTTAAACTGTCAGAAATAGGCACATGCAAACAGATCAGAAAGCTCAAACGGGCCTGAATCCAGAAGCCAAATAGTAATGAATGAAAGCTTACACAAGTGTTGATAAAACCAATTCTTTTTGCTTTTGGACACAGATTGTTAGGTCTCGCCTATGCAGCGTGCATGCGCCGCTTAGGAGAAAGACCTTTAGAAATCGGTCCGGTTTAGTAGGCAAAAACGTGCATGCGTTGCATTGCTTTGAATGGCAACGCGTGCACGTTTGGCGATTCCGGTGCGGGAGCGAGCGGCGCCATGTGTTAGCAATTATCGAGCTCGCTCCTGTAAGAGAAACTCTGCCTGCTCTCGACCGCACTCCCCCCACCCCCTACTTGCGGGAGGTGCACGCGCTTGGTTTACCTTGAGGCGCGAGGCGCACACGCTTGTGTTTTATGGTTCCGTTCTCTGTGACATCACCTTATCTTTTGTGTGTTCTCCCTATTTCCTACATTGTGCCGTCATATCCTGCATGATGCTAAGACACAATCGATAATTAGATTTTAAACATTGTTTGATTGCATGTAAAATTGGCAGAACGGATTTTGAATATGTCTTCATTTTTTTTCTGTGCAGTAATAATACAAGACACAGTTTAGCTCTCAAGGGCACACAAATTAGCATGTTGTGACCCAGCCACTATACGACCTTGAGGGCTGCGAGGTATTTGGTTCACTGCCATCCGAGAAGAAAGGCCCGCGAAGGGGGTCTGTACTACATGCGTTTAAGGGAAGCACCGACATTCCTCAACACATTGTTTCCCGTTGCCATGGCAGAGGTAATATTATTAGACCCCAACTTGCATCAATTGGCATTGTTTAAATAATATTTGCGAGGGCTTGGAGCTTTAGGCGAAGGGAAGCTGCCAAGCGGAGTGCACGATGCCTGCTGTGGGGCTCCGCCCGAGAAGCTGAGCCACCTGGGGGGAGATGCACCTTCAGCCAGGGGAGCTCCGGGTGCTGGTTCTAGGTGGGTGCGCGAGGCCACGAGGGGGGATGCGGTGCTGGGGTTTCCCCGAATCGGAGCTGTGCTTGAGGCAAGGCAGTGTGACACTTGGCAGAGGTGCAAGATGCGTTGTGTGGCCCCTCCCCTGCACCCCTTGGCTCCCCAAGAACTGTGCCTCGACACATCTGGCCCATATTACAATAGCACCTCTGCCAGAGATGTGTAAATTGTCCTCTGTCTCACATTTTAAGGGCCACATTATTTTGTTAGCCTGTAACAGGTATTGTACTCTCACCAAAATGCAGCAGGTGCAATATTTTCCATTATTGCTTTTTTATGTGCTATAAAACATTTAGCCAATTACGCCTCCTCTGCCAGTCCATCCACATTAAACTGGCACGATACCGCCACCGTGCACCAGAAGAACTGTGCCACCTGGTTGGGAGGGCAGGACAGGCTTTCCTGGCTACCCGTGTACTCCATAAAGTTAAAGTGGCACCCTAGTGTGGGGAGCACGGGAGTGGATACTGGTTGGGTGGACTCAGAACCTTAAGTTTCCTCAAAGGGCACGGTCCAGATAGCAGAGGAGGGAAGACTTCTGATTGGTCACTGTTCGGCTGGTGGGTGGGATGGGAGGTGGATGACAGGCTTGAATCTACATCTGGCTGCAGGATGCGCCCAATGAACCCAACCGTTGATGGGGTTCATTCTGACCAGAACTTCAGTGCTCCTGTAAATTTAATCTAGTCTTTTCCCAAATATCGCCTTATTCTCGGTTCCAGGCTGAGAATCCTTTACATGGGTTTTCATGTTTTTTTGTTCAGTTTTAGTCAGTTTTAATAGACATGGCATGTTCTTGTGTCTCCATAACCTTTTATTAAATAATTGTTACTTCTCCATGTAGTACCCCTGAAGCCTCATCAAAGTCGATGTAGTAAGTGAGGTGCCAGTGTGATGGTGTTTGTTCAGCTTACACAGGTACATCACACCAGAAGCCCGGCCTTACTTCAGTGCCAGCAAGTTGGCTTGAAGTGATACTTGCTGGATAAGTAAAACAGTGAAAAAATGGGAAAACCATAGTGGTAAAAAAATGACATGCAACTGAAGTCAAATCATAATATTGTAAAATTTAAATAGAGTAAAACTGAATAAACCATATAAAACGTTAGGTATTTGTAAACAACACTGAATGGTGCCATCTTCTGGAGTGTGTCTCCAGTAGAGTAAATTTGATGGACGTCAACGATGAGTGCAGAACTGAACCGGTGTACTTTAATCGGGCTTGGACCCCAGCTGGCCCGCGTCTCACATCTTGGCTTCTGTCTCTTTGTCGTCCTTAGATAAGCAGCATGAAGTGGAAATCCCTTTGCCGACATCGAAAGACAAAAAGAAGAAGAGGCCGATGTGTGAGATCAGTGGGGTGAAGAAGCTGACCCACAGCTCTAGCTTCACCACCTGCAGTATTCCATGCTTCGGGGTCAAGACCGAGCAGGAGGGATCTTTAGCGTTGGTGAGCATTGACGGGTTTTGGGCTTGTGTTTAGTGTTGGCTTTGGTGGGTGATGACATTAGCAACCAGTCACTTCCTGGTCATCTCGCCTGGCATCTGGTTTCTGTATTGAATAAAGAAATCAAATGTTGAACTGGTTGTGTTCGATGGGTTGCCGTTCTTTGCGCCATTAAGTTAAGGACCAAATTTAGAGTTGTGTGCTAATGTGCAATCCTCCGATTCTTGGAGAAAATGCAAAATGCGAAGGAGAAACCCACTGGTGGGATTTCCACTGATGCAGGCAGAGAATGGCGGATGAGATGTGACTAGTGATCCCTCCTCTGATTTATCATTTCCTCCAAATACTGGATTTGTTTCTCTTAATACCCAACTCTGAATCATGCTTCTTGGATTACCTGGTGTGTGAGTTTTATGCACTCTTCTGTGAGAGGTTGTGGAGTCTCTGCTGTGAGAGGTGATGGGCACTCTGCAGTGAGAGGTGATGGGCACTCTGCTGTGAGACCAGGTGTGATGGGCGCTCTGCTATGAGACCTGGTGTGATGGGCGCTCTACTGTGAGACCAGGTGTGATTGGCGCTCTGCTGTGAGACCAGGTGTGATGGGCGCTCTGCTGTGAGACCGGGTGTCTGAAGTCTTCTGCAAGAGCTGGAAGAAAAGCTTCTATGCAGTCTCGTGAGGAGTTAGCTGGAATGCAGTCTCGTGTGAGACCTAGAGTTAGGTAGTATGCAGTGTCATGTGATTGCTGGCTGGTGTGCAGTCTCGTGTGAGAATTAGAGACGTCTTTTCTTTCTTTTATTTCTAGCCTCTGTTGTGCAAATAGTTTTGTTCTCAACATTAACGCAGTTCATTTTCCAACCTGTGATGATGCATAGTTGCCAACTAGACTGCCTCTTCCTTTCACAATGATGCCCAATGCTCATCCTGCACTGTGTGAAGTGCTGATACAGTCCAGCTGTGACCTATGACGTCTCTGCTGCGACCTGACCTACTCGACTTTGACAGTCAGCCAGGATATTCATATATACATACATTTCATTCACATCCACAAGACCAGAGAAGCACCTGGAGATGTGTGTTGTTGATTCGAAAAGTGCAATTTATTTCAGGGATTCAAATCCAATGCGTTTCGACTCGATCTTATGAGCCTTGCAAGGCATTCTGCAGCACACATGCAAATAGGAATACGCCTCAAAGGTGCCACTTCCTGCACAAAAACTACCTTGCCCTTAATGCAGACATCCCTGTGCTATTGCACTAGGAAGCCAGAAGTGCGCCACTGCTACGAGAGAGCAGAAATGCACCATATCTTAGTAGGTATGGTGAATTGCTGCTCTCTCCGTTTGATGTAGTGCAGAAACTTCCCTTGCTACCTTGCATTGCATCAAACTATAGTAAATGTTGGCCTAAGTGTTTTGACTGTTGTCCTGAAATTGCTGCATGTTGCTTGTCATGTGACCTCAGAAGACCAGGTTAAAATTTCTGGTCCCCATCCTGTTAAGCTTAGACCTAAACGTAGTTTAGGAAGACACTGATTTACATCCAGATCCGAACAGAGATAGTAAAAAACACTAAAAAACAAGAAATGCAGAAGTGGAAGACAATACCCATACCTTCCACAGAGAACTCATTGCTGCTATGCGGGTAATGGCGTGGAGAGCTGATGATGCAGAAAGCTGCTTGTGGTGCAATAATTTGTGCTTTGTGGGTATCCCTGAAGGGGTTGAAGGGACAAATATGAAGGCCTTCCTGGAATCCTGGTTATGAGTAACCGGCCCCAGACCACTTCTCCTCCCGCTTCATAATAGAACATGTGCACAGAGCTCTAAATGCAAATCCTCCTCCGTGAGCACCCTCAAGGCCTGTGATAGCCCGTTTTTGAAACTTAAAAGACAGGGATATGATCCTGAGTACAGTGTCGCATATGGGGGAGATACACCACAAGAACTCGAAGATCTTTGCGTTCCCCTATTCCTCCTGTGAGGTGGAAAAGCATAGACACACTTTTGAATCAGTCAAAAAAAATTGTGAGCCCTCCACCTCCAGTATATGCTGATGTTCCAACGAAAATTAAAGTTCTGTATGAAGGAGAAAATATTATTTTTTCAAACTCCAGAAGAGGCCTATAGCTGGCTTGAGGACAGCCCTCCACTCGGCACTGGGGTGGGAGGACAAGGACAATGAAAAACAGCTATATAGGAGCTGGCAAAGCGGAAAAGTCAGCTCTCCTTGAGGAGGAGGAGGGGGGTGTCAGGATCCTTAGGAGGATTCCTGCAAAGAACTCTACAATCGCCTGTATTTATGTAAACAAGTTGAACAAGAGTCTACAAGGTAGCGCAGTGAGTAATAAGTGGACGTTGAGCAGGCAGCACCGGCAACTCAAGATTGCTGCCAACTCAACCTCTCCAGCAGCACACTAGTTGATTTTACCATCATGTATGTATGGATACTTGTATAGCGCACGACTACCCGGAGGCCTCTCGGCGCTTGTACGAATACGGCTGTGGAACCCATCCTGGCTTTTCCCTGTGAGGCGTCCACTCCCGGGCACCCCCAAGGTGAAGGCCAGGCATCCTTAGCGTTGTGGGGGCCGTTGTGGAGATTAAGCAAGCTATTGCATACACAAATGGACTGTGGAGCACGCGCTGTCAAACAAATGCACACTTCATCGGAGTAATTCTGTGAGGCAACAGCGTTTTTGGAGTTCTCTGTTGTGTTTAGCTAGCCAGGGAAGAAGCGTCTTGTCAGTCATATAGAACCTTTGGTTCTCCTCTGTAAGGTCTTTCGATACGTGCCGTGAAATTCTATTGACATGCTCGATACAAAAGAATAGTGTTTCAGTCATTCGGCTCCTGTCTATTTGATAAATTCAAGTGAATAGTGTGCGCCTCAGCTTAACACTGCGCAATGTTGAGAAAGCAGCATTTCTAAAGAGGTTTATCAGTGCTCTCTTTCACTCTGTATGAATTGAAGAGTTTTGGGTCTCAGTGTTTCTAGTTTCTAAATGAAGCATTTTTATTCAGATTAAGTCTAGTCCTCCTCAAACACTCCAAATAAATAAGAAATCACTTCTAGAGAAATTCTCCAGTACTCAGAGAAAATGAAGGATAAGAGAACAATTGGAAGTACACACAAGAATTTTACCTTCAGGAACTTCCATCCTGCATTTCCAGTCGATTCTTTGGTCACGCAAGTACCATTCCATATGGGAAAAAGAGAACAATAATTACATGACGTTGAAAACGATAATTTGCATGAAATCTGTATGTAAATTGGATTCACATAATAAGAGAGTGTAAATAAGAAAACTTGAACAAGAAGAGCAGCAAGGGCCTGAAAGTAGTGGGTATGGACTTTAACATTAAGAAAAATATTAGTCATTGCATGTTATTGTTAGGATAAGATAATACATATTTGTTGCATACTTTCTCTCTTTCACAGTTTAGTTTTCACAGAAGGGAGCGAAGATAGAAATCCCTCTGAGAAGAACCACGTTAACCAGGCTGTCTCTTCTTAACTCTCCATCCCCTTTCCCCCTTGGTAGATCAATCGGCCTTAGTGTATATCACTGGGTGGTTGGGGTTGCCAGAGAGGCATTAGGACTTTACGTCCTTCTGCTCCTGCACAACTTTGGTAGTGTTATATAACAGGGGGCTCCAGTGGAAGGAATACCAATGGAACCCTGCTGCCTGAATGGCAACCATGCACCAGATCCGGTATGTCATCGAACATGGAATGCACCTGGCTCAACTTCAAATCTGACTAAACAAACTGAACTGCTCAAAGTTGCCACACTGAAACTTTCAGAATCAGTCTGCCTGTCAGACTTGAATCCCAAACACCATTTAATGCAAAAAATCACAAATATGGAACAGGATGTGCTGGGCCGGGACTCCCTGGAGCTCAGAAATGAACCACAGACCACTGAACAAATGGAGTCTGGTAGCGGATGACTCAAAAACTTCAAGGGTAGAGAGTGCCCCCATGCTCTATTGATTGCTAATTTTCTTCTTCATTATATATTCTTTTATTTTCGTTTGTCTCCCTCTTTAGGTTTGCTTTTAAGTTGTTGACTTACATTCTCAGCAGTTATTAGGGTGTTGTGAGTTACAATGGCCATTGGGCTACAGACCTCTTATATTCTCCTCTTACTCCAGTTGGTAGTGATCGCAAGGTGTAGAGTGAGAAGATACAGGGGGGCAGGGAGGCGGGACAAGTTGAGGGGTATGGGGAGGTTTCAGCGACTTTATGTTTTGACATTCCACCTTACACAGCAGACAGCGAACAACTACAAACACAGATTATGCACTACAAACATGGGAGTTGCAATGTGGCCTTAGTCATGTTACAAGACCTTAGATGCCCCAGCAGACACATCTACACAATTACCCTGTAACTGTGCTTTACTGGAATGTTAATGGGCTTGGTAACAAGTATTAGAGAGGTCTAGTGCCTTAATACATCAGACGAATCAAACCAAACATGGTGCTCCTGCAGAAGACCCACTGTAATGTTTTGGGGATAGGAGCTAATTTAACACTGACACATGCTGGATTCTCCAGCGGAGCATGAGGAGTGGCAACATTTGTGAGAAACCCCCTTTACAATATCGAAAACATGGATAGACCCTGTAGGACAATATGTTGGGGCACAGGGTTGCCGAGGCAAGATTGCCATGACACTGCTGTGTGTATGTGCCACCCCGAAAACAAGCATCCACTCTTTCCAAGGTGACAGACATCCTATTGGAATCTACCTCCACCCTCCAAATAGTGGGGGACGACTTTAATTTTGGGATGGCTACGCATCTTGACCATTCTGGCGCTCACTTGCTGGGGCCACACCGGCCCGGACTGGGCCTCTTGGATCTCTGGCGTCAGCGACATCTTACTATCAGGGCATATTTGCACTTTTCAGGAGCAAACAAGGTCTACTGTACATTGCATTAATTCCAAAAGACCATGGGTTTGCTTGATGATCTGGACATCCATTCACAGTGATAGTTCCAGAACATGTATTGCAAAAATGGATCTTACGGGTGCTCCTATGGTATTACAATACCCACCCACCAGGGTATATATATACTAGGACTAAAAAGCCTAGAACAATATGAAACCAAAAAACACCAGGGCACACCAAATCATTATATCTGTTATACAAAAGCGTCACACAATGGGATTGGAATTTTTTACCACTAAGGAGAAATGTTTTTCAATTTGCCATTAATCAAATGTCCTTTCAATTGAGGAAATAGAGAGGAGTCTTGAATCAAGTTCTTCTTTGTACATAATTGTCACTTCTTAATAGCATGGAAAGCAACAGAAGCCGACGTACGTTTCGCCCCCCTGGGCTTTTTCAAGGCTGCAAGAAGATATTTATAGACCATTTTATACACAGTGACACTCAACGGTCACCTTTTAAATAGCACCCAAAGAAATGCCCTTTAAAAATATGCCTGCATTACGATTAAACAAAATGCAACTATGCAACAAATACAATAATATTTGAGCATCCTGAAATGTTATGTAGCACAAGTAAATCCCTATATTAATCACAATCTTTTAAGTGAAATTTGGCAGTGAACCCTAACATTCCATTAAAAAAAACATGTAGAGTCCAATGTGTAGTCACAGATATGAGGATAGACCCAAATTTAGGACCCGTGGTTACTTTAAGTAAAAAAGTGGACAGAGATTACTAATCACCTCTTTGTCTGTACTTTCGCTATGTTATGTGCATTAAAGAAATCTACAATAAGGAAGCCATCGTTATGATAAGAGTAACACGGATATCAATCCAAATTGTGCTTTTAAACTTGAGGTGAGGCCGGTTTTGAGAAGGATGATCTTATCACTATTTAGGGTGGTTTGGTGTAGGATGGTTTCTTGTTTTATTTCTGACAACTGATTTGCACTGGTGACGGACTTTTCTACACAAACTCAGCTCATTTTACGCTTGTTTCTTTTTTTTCAATCTCTGTCCACTTTATTACTTAAAGTAAACACGGGTCCTAAATTGGGGTCTAAACTCATATCTGTGACTACACGTTGGACTCTACAAGTTTTTTCGAATGGAATGTTAGGGTTCACTGCCAAATTTCACTTAAAAGATTGTGATTAATATAGAGATTTACTTGTGCTACATAAAATGTCAGCATGCTCAAAAATTACTGTATTTGTTGCATAGTTGCATTTTGTTTAATCGTAATGCAGGCATATTTTTGAAGGGCATTTCTTTGGGTGCTATTTAAAAGGTGACCGTTGAGTGTCACTGTGTATAAAAATGGTCTAGAAATATCTTCTTGCAGCCTTGAAAAAGCCCAGGGGGGCGAAACGTACGTCGGCTGCTGTTGCTTTCCATGCTATTAAGAAGTGAAAATAAAGTACAAAGAAGAACTTGATTCAAGACTCCTCTCTATTTCCTCAATTGAAAGGACATTTGATTAATGGCAAATTGAAAATCATTTCTCCTTAGTGGTAAAAAATTCCAATCCCATTGTGTGATGCTTTTGGATTTCAGATATAATGATTTGGTGTGCCCTGGGGTTTTTGGGTTTCTACTCTACATTGGACTATGTCTTTGTGCCCGGAGTAAAAGTAGGCAAAGTGCCTCAGGCTGAATATCTGGCAAGGGGTCTCTCTGATCACTTGCCCCTGCAGGTCCTTCTGGCGTGCCTCTGAGGGGGAACCAAGACAGAATGGGCACTTAATGCAGGGGAGTTAAAGGACAAGGAGGTAGCAAAGGGTCAATGAGTAGACACTGACTACTACTTCAAAGAAAACTAACACTCAGTGAGTTCCAAGATAGTATTGTAGGAAGCCTTTAGGATAGTGTTGAGGAACAGAGGCCAGAACTTGGTTGCCCCCCAAAAAGGAGGGAAGAGACAAACTAAAGACACTGGAGGGTACGAGTTTGCTGCTTGAGGGGTTACTGAGTGCACCCACAGACCCCTGATTATATGGCTGATTGTGGCATTCCAGACAGAATACAGGGACCTGGTGCAAGAGAAGGCCAAACAACGATTGTTGGCTTCCATACACCAATTGTACAAAATTGGGGTTAAAGTAGGTAAATATTAGCATGATTGGGCCGTAGGGAACAAGATGCCCATTGGGTGCAGACATTAGTGCGCCAGTCAGGGGACCTCCTCCACATCAACATCTCGATAGTGGCAGAATTAACACAAAATTTGAAATGGTGTTACGCTGCAAGACAGTTTTACAACTCCCAGGCTATTGCTTCCTATTTGGACTGGGCCACTTCACTGGAGCTGGACACAGAGCCCCTGGAGGCAGAACTTACTTTGGACAATGTGCAAGATGCAGTGGCCAACAAATGTGATAATTCTCAGGTGGCCTAGGATTGAATGGGAGAGCACCTCACAAACTCTTGTGGTGGCAATGTATAGTTTGATGTATGATGAACTGTTTGGTGCACTACACAAATGCTCGTTTATAACATTGATAGATGAACTCAGTGCTTGGCACTTGTTGTGCAAGATTATCTAGTTTTCTGTTGTTGATGCTTTTTGCATAAAAACAATAAAAATACAGTTTAAAAAAAAAAGAAGTGAATATATTTCTCCTCTTTAATCCTCCCCTGGGAAGGCATAGTATGTTGGTATATTTCCAGGTCTCACTAATGCTAAATTTGGGAATGCATCAAAATCCATTGGTGTTGGGTGGGAACATCCACGCACCATCCAAGGAACACCTCCCTGGTGGAGAGTAGTGCAATGCAGAGATTTACGCAGTGCTGCGTAACTCTGGATTCATCAAGCCACTCAGGCCCATGCAAGGGGCCCTGCTTGGCTTGATAAATTTAATCTTAGGGGTTCCTTGCTTTTGCATCACATTGTGTGGTGCAAAAGCGATATAACCCCTTGATAATTTATTTTTATTTAGTAGACTTATAACGCGCATAGCTGCCCCAGCAATGGGGTGTCCCAGCGCGATCAGAGACGCAAGAGAGAAGCTAGGCAGGTAGGCATTATGCCATTTGGGGGTAGAGCCAGGTCTTAATTGCTTTACGAAAGGTCAGATGAGTCTGGATTTCTCGAATTGACAGCGGGAGTTGGTTCCAGAGGGTCGCCGCAAGGCAGCGGAATGATCGCCCCCCGGCTTTTGCTCTTGCAACCCGAGGGACAATTGCCAGCATCTGATTGGCCGATCTAAGAGGTCGCTGAGGCAGATACGGTTGCAGCAGCTTGGCCAAGCCCAGAGGGGCCTGTTGGGTGAGAATTTTATGAGCGACACAGAGGGTTTTAAATTGAATTCGTCGCTCAACCGGCAACCAATGTAGTTTTGGTAGAATATGGGCAACTGATGCCGATCTCGGGAGTGCAACCAGGAGCCGAGCTGCGGCATTCTGAGTCCGCTGCAGGCGCCGGATGCAAGATTTATTCGCCCCAAGATACAATGAGTTTCCATAGTCTAATCTGGATAGTATTGTTGCTTGGATGATGGTCTGACGAACTTTGGGGGGAAAGAAGCCTAATATCGGCTTCAGGCCGCGCAATAAACCAAAACAGGTCCCGGCCTCAACTTTGGCTTGGGTATCAAACGTCAGCCTACTATCAATCCAGAACCCCAGATTTTTAACTGCCTCTTTGGGTACCGGGGCAGGCTTGAGATTGTCTGGCCAGCATTGGTTGTCCCACATGTCCCGGTCTTTTCCCAGCAGCAACACCTCCGACTTACTGGAGTTTAATTGCAGGTAGTTTTTGGCCATCCAGTCTGCTACCTCTAGCAGATCATTCTTGAACCTGCCTAGATTGGCATTGTTCTTCTTAGAGTAGGCGATCACCAATTGGGTGTCATCAGCGTATGACACCATTGACAATCCCCTGCTACGCGCCACCTGAGCCAGAGGTTGCATATATATATTGAACAGGAGGGGGCTCAAAATAGAACCCTGGGGTACTCCCTGTTGTAAAGCATACCTCTGGGATTGAAAAGGTGGCATCCAGATCTGGAAGGTTCTTCCTGTAAGAAAAGCTCGGCACCAATCTAACGCCAGATCCCTCACCCCGATGTCATGCAAACGTTTCAGCAGGATTTCATGGGAGACCGTATCGAAGGCGGCACTTAGATCGAGAAGAACTAAGGCCGCCGAATCCCCAACATCCAGGATCCCTCTAAATTCCTCCGTTACTGCCAGCAAGGCAGATTCCGTGCCATGACGGGCTCTAAAGCCATTCTGGGACGGGTCCAAGATTGCATTCTGTTCGATGAACTCCGTCAGAATAGTATGGACGTGTAATTCCAACATTTTCGACAGAAAAGGGAGCTGCGAGATGGGGCGATAATTGCCCGGCTCGGCTGGATCCAAAGACGGTTTTTTCAACAGTGGGATCACTTTGGCGTGTTTCCACGCAGCAGGTATTATGGCGGAGGACAAAGAGAGATTCACCAATTCCAAGTATACTGGCAGGAGCGTTGGCATGACTTGGCAAAAGAGCTTAGGAGCCAGTGGGTCTATGGGTGATCCTGATTTGATTTTCCTACATAGGATCTCCAACCCTGCTAAGGAAATTTCTGGAAATGATAGCAAGCTGTTGAGTCCTTGGGGAAGCGGGACAGCAGACCCGGTCTTCCCATCAGAATTAACCCTTGGGGGGAGGTTTTGATATATTTTCTCCACTTTATTAATGAAATAGTTGGCCAACTCATTGCATTGACTATTCGAGGAGATGGGTGAAGTCCTAGAAACATCACCATTCTTCATAGTCTTAAGTAGTGAGAATATAGTTTTCGCCGGATTGGAGCTCGCTAGAATTTTATTGCCCACATACTCGGCCCTAGCTCTGCGGATTAGCTTGTGGTATTGGTTAATGGCCGCTCTATAATTTAGTTTACAATCTGCATTGTACGAGCGTCTCCACACGCGTTCTAGTTGTTTGCAGTGCTTTTTAGCTTTAGAGAGCGACTCATTAAACCAAGGTTTGGATTGATCCCGACTTATCCTGGTCAGCTTTGATGGAATACAGCTATCCAGACCAGATGTTACCCAGTCTTGTACCAGCATATCCGCAGTCTCAATATCCTGCGATAGTTGCGGCCTATGGTTAGACCAATAGGGGGCCAGCCTGCTGCTATCTAGCTTATGCCAAGGTCGCTTTAGAGCAGAGATCTGACGGTGCTCCCTCGGCTGGCCCCACCATCGTAGTGTAAAAATCACTAGAAAATGATCTGTCCAACACTGAATATGGACAATAAATATGGTCCATAATTCTGTAGCTTCATTCTGGGAAAAAATGTGCTTTGCCATTTTGGTTATTTCTTAGTCATGCTGAAGCCATCGGGATGTGCCATCTTTGAAGGCTTTGAAGTCTTTTTAATCCGCTGCAGCTGTTGGCCTCTCCTCATTATTGGTCTACCATTGTCATGGTTGGTTAGTGGCTGTTAAGCCTCAGAAAATGTTTTTCACTACATCAAAATGCATTTACCATCATTTCCCATTCAGTAGGTTTACACGTCTCCATAATTAGTGTCCCTTTCCCTTGGTTTTGCAATTTTAATTAAGATTACTAGGCATTGTCTACTCTGACCTGTGCCTTGTCTAATTTTCAGCATCTCTTTATTCAAAAAGATCTCTATAGCCATTACTTAAGATGTAACATCAGTGGCGTAACATTAGCCCCTGCAGACCCTGTGGGACACTCCTAATGCGGTGGGCGGCGAGGCCTGCTGCTCGGTGGAGTACTCTGTCACGACACTGCAGTTGTCTGGCTGTCTAATCACCAAACTCATAATTGGGCCCTTAGCTCCTATTCTAATCTAATGGATCTATGCTATCAAGGACCCATAAAGAGTTCCTTCTGGAAAAGAGCAAGTAGAATTTTGAAGCAAAGTCAGATAATTAAGAAAAGGCTCAAACTTCCCATAAAGGGTAGTTCTAGATACTCGAGCTGAGTACTCTGGACAGTTGCAGTAGCAAATGTCTAAATGAGTGAAAGGATGAGAGAAATCACAGCAGTAGCTGTGGAAATTTAGCGTGCAAACTGAACATTATCTGCGCCATCTTGCCTCTCCCCAACGCCACGCACAGCGAATGCACGGCCGCCATTTTAGGCACCTCACTCTCTCCCCGCTCATTCTCGATCACCAGTGCTTTCCCCTGACGCTGCGAGCATCCCCCGCGCGCCGGCCACCCCCGCTCTCTCATATAGGCCATAAACCCTCTCCTTCTGCGCGACCCTGCTACGGAACCACATCCGACCGACATCCCATACATGGTCATGCCTCTCCTTTGATAACCCCCTTCCTCTGCGCCCCATTGTCCGAACTGGTCCCAGGCCAACACCTAGCCCTGCGGATGCAGTTTATTGCCCCTACTGTAAGGGAAACACCCCGCATCAAAGGGATTACAGTAGATCAAAGCCCCTACTCCCTGAGACCCGACCGGTCACACACACCCCCAGGAATTGGCGGAATACCCTGCTGCGCAATAGCCATCTCCTACTGTGGGTGGGGTGGGAACTTCTGCTGTATCTATGTGTGGGATCGGATCTGAACCAGGGCTTCAGGGGATATTCCCCCATACTTCAAGGGAATCTCAAGAATGTACTATGTGTAATAAAGCAATAAACCAGTGTATAAGAGACCAGGTCTCAGAGATGCAGTTAGAGCACCTCGTGACGATACCTTGCTGTCTGATCTGATGTGTTCTGCTCCGACGGAATAAAACTTTGTTTCCTGCCTTCCAGTCTCCGGCGCCTGCCTCTTTTATTGGTAAATTATCGAGTGGTATGAGAGGCGATTACCGCCGGGCAAATACTTGAAAGGTTATCGACTGAAACTGCCGCTACCATTTAACAATTGGCGTCCCCAACGTGGGGCCCATCAGCGACACGTGGATCCAGTGGGAGAGGTCCCGACGACAGAGTGAACGACTGCAACGATCGGAAGAGCTCCTGCCCAATAGACCCTCGTCTGGCAGCCGATCATCCGAACTTCACTGGTTCCGAGCAGACCTCTCTCGAGTGATCTACGGTCCTGACTGGGAACCATCAGGAGTGCCGCGGCAAATACGGAGAGTAGAGGACGATCGGGCGCTGGAGGCGGAAGACGAGAAACTGTCCACGCGGTCCGGGTAAGGTCGTGATACACGACAAATTGAGAAATAATTGATTGATTGTTTGATGCTTTGGAAATACTAGTATTGCTCATTGATTGTTCTTTTTGAGATATTCGCTGTCTACAAACGGGGAGGAGTAGAAATACTCTCTCTCTCTCCCTTTGCAGATAGTGAAGGGTAGGTAACACAGACTTTTGTCCCCGTTGAAACCCGTCGTGCCTATCTTTATCTCCCCATTGATTGATTGTCCGAACATTGATTGTTTTGAAGAATAGTGCTTTTTGAGATATTCTCTGTTTGCAAATAACGTAGAATAGGAATATTCTGTCTAGTCTTTGCAAATAGTGAAGGGTAGGTAACGCAGACTTTTGTCCCCGTTGAAACCCGTCGTGCCTATCTTTATCTCCCCATTGATTGATTGATTGATTGTCCGAACACTAGTTGTTCGATATTGGTTCTTTGGAGGTATTCTCTGCTTACAAATAACGAAGAATAGAGATATTCTGTCTAGTCTTTGCAAGCACTGAAAAGATAGGTAGTGCTGACTTTTGTCCCCGTTGAAACCCGTCATGCCTATCTTCTCCCCACTGATTGGTAGTTGGTTCTGCCCGGACCGCTTATTAGAGGTGAACCACCCGGCTCCACTGGAAGGCACCCCTAATAAGGACATGTTCACTAAATATGGACTAGTTGCCGTAGCTTATAGCAAACTGTGGCATAAGTATACCAAGAAGGACCCCGAAAGTCAGTGGCCACTGATGGGATCCTTCGACGACCATAAGATAGAAGCGCTAGAAATAGCTCTGCGTAGCAACAAGACGACGCCTACTATGCTTGACAGTATCGGCATGTGGCGCAAAGAAGCGACGCAACGGAAAAAGAGGGAAGAAGTAAAAGCAGAAAAGGAATTACGAAAGGCAGCTCACCTTGCCGCTAGAAAGTTAGACGAAGACATAAAGGACTAAAATAAGACAGGAGCCCGAAACCTCAGGCCAGTATGCTGTTAGAACCCCTTCTTTGCTCCACCCTGTGTTGTCCTCCAAGCAGCGAACGAATGACGAATTACTGTTAGGTCCCCCGATCATTTACATGCCCCCTCCGTATGCACCCTCCCAATCAGTAGTGCAACACCCACAACCCTCGAACACGAGCGAAAGCAGTACAGGGGCCTCGGTCCTCACGGCCTCCGCGCCGGCCGAGCCTCCTGTGCTGAACACAACGTCGGCTATAACGTTAGACGACCCAGAGATGAGAAAGAAAGAGTCCACCAGAATGAATCGGCTAGCGAAGGATGAACGAACAGGAATCGACAAGATAGTAAAGGCACTGGTAGGATCCTTTTTGACCTTACAAAAACTAAAGTAACGCTAGGAGTTAGCCCTTTGTGGGACATATGAAACCAAGGGAAGGAGTCAAGCTCACGGTCGAGACGACCACGAGGTAGCCCGACTCCATTACTCTCGCTACCTAAACATGTCTGCCCTACTGCCCACCCCGCCCAATAAGCATGACAAAATCCCGCACAAAAGGAAGCCTGCTGACACCCACCATCGACGTCACCAAACTAGGGCTAGATCGCGCACAATTGGGCTATGTTATTTTTCCGATTGCACAGTAACCTCCTTGTGCTCGTCATCAGATTGCAAATATGTACCAACACTCCAACGAAGTAGTATAGTTATAACATTTTAATAACTTATAGGATATAACAAACACACCAACAGGGTAAACAGGTTAAAACACGTTTTAAAACAACTATTTACATGACAGTCTGCTGCAACCTCCATCCCAAAGCCTTAACGTCCACGTGACACCGTCCTCGCCTCTCTCGAAATTGCAACATTGGCCTGTTTTGGGCGGTTCTTTTAGTCGGCTTTGGGCTATAAAAGCCATGCAAAAATCCATTGACCTCAGTGGCGGACGATTGTGCGAATAGGCCGGAGGCTATACGAAGCGCCGAAGTTCTGGCAACCCCAAGGCGGAGCCCGCCATGCTGTGCGGGCCTACCCGTCTTCTTTCTTCTTTCTTCAATAAGGGCTGATGCCCTGGCGGGGGGAGGCGACGCGGACGGACCTCCCCCACCTCCCCAGGTGGAGGATCGCCGGGCACCCCAACCGTCTTTAACTCACCGGCCAGCTAAGCTGCACCCAACCGTCTTTGATTCGCCGGCCAGCTAAGCTGCACCCAGCCATCTTTTTCATCGGCCTGCTGGATTTCACCCTGACACGCTGTGCGGATCTTCCCATTCACTTCTTCCTTCAATAACGGAGGGTGCCCTGGCGGGGGGAGGCGACGCGGACGAGCCTCCCCCACCTCCCCAGGTGGAGGCTCGCCAGCAGATGAGGGCACCCCAACCGCATCTTTCACACGTCAGCCAGCTGAGTTGCGCCCTGCCACTTCATTCGCAGCTCGGCTGAGCCGGCGCCCCTGCACGCGGCCGCCAGGCAACCACCCAAGCACCGGGTTCACCAGGACTGCCGCTAGCACCCGACGTGAGGAGTGGGCCCCCGCAGCAAGGTAATCGGGGACCCACCCCGGTGGTGATACCATCCAAACTGCTGTCGTCACTGCTACTGGAATCACCCCGGTGGCAATACCATCTGAACTGCCGCTGTAGCTGCTGTTGGCCCCTCTCCGATAGCCGTACCGAAGAGCTGCTGCTACTGCTGCCCTTGAACTCCGGCGGTCGACTCCTCCGGATCCAGGCCTAAAGCCCACCGTGAGACAATTCTGGACTCGAAAGCTTGTCTGCTTGGGCATGGGCCCCACCCTTGACAAGATGCTCCCCTCAGCCTTGCAGAATCGGCTGGAGTCATTTGACACTCGACTCCCGCGGACTTCCGGTAAGGACAAACCGCCGACATTGCTCTTTGCCCCGGACGGCAGCCACCTTGCCTCCGCTTGATGCAGTGAGAAAGACTGGTTCGAAGCGTCGGCGGAAGAACCCGCCTCCTGCCCCGCCCCAAGAACGAACCATGGCATTTCTACGGGGTCGCAGTGACGCCATGCTGACGCAAAAATTGACGCTAACGAAAGTTCTCGAACTGCTGAAAGGGATTCTAGTCCAACAACTAATTCATGGAAAGACTTAGACTGTACTCTGGCCCGACCTCGCCCCAAGATGGCGCCGATGTAGGAGAGGCCTACACACCCTTGTGGCGTCCCAGTCACGTGACATTTGTGTTAAACAGATATATATATATATATATGCGATGCTTCCACACATGATGGTCGGGGAGGGGCGGCAAGGGAACCGATTTTATGCCGTAGTAGCGTTGCTCATGACACTCGACGCCTCCCCACCACGTGGCCGGCCTGAACGGTTGTAGGCCCGTATCTTGTATGCTGACATTGTTTTAAATAAAGGGTCTCTTGAAAGAATTACGGAATCAGTGCCATGACTAATCACATAGGTTGATAGAGATTTCTTCATTTGAATAAATGATTGTTACCCCCAAGCAATAGAAAACAGACAATGCAGTCCCCATTTGCCTGAATCTGTTTGATTAACGGAATTTGTACCCATCACACCTATCTTTTCCAAGAGTTGTTAAACCATGGTCAACCATAGCTCAGGGTATATGCCGAACGCAAGGTATGGTATCTTGCACCCTAATACACGACCGATTGAGAAATGCATATATGACAAGGGAACACGAATTTAGGAAATGAAATAAATTAGAGCATCTTTGTCTCGGACAAAGAGAATAATAGGTCTGTAGTATCACCCATTCCTGCGACTAGCTTGGTACGTGGTAAGTAGAACTTTTTCATGTCTGCGCGCGTTGGGGTACTTTGAATACTGCACATCCCCTCCCCTCTTTTTTCCCCTCTATAGGTCACAACGAAGTTCCGACTGAAGAGTGGAGTGGACATGGACCGCACCGAGTTCAACATCAGGGAAAAACATAGGCAAACGTTGTGAGATAGTGCGTAAAGTTACAGACCACCATTAGGAACATGAAAAACTGTATGATATGATTGTGCGTGTGTACTACGATTATACGGCATGAATGTGTATGCATTTTATATTTGGGTCACTTGAAGAGAGCGTCACTGTATGATTGAAGCGCTCGTCCACCGATCAAAGGGAGGAGAATAAAGGGTCCGACACCCCCTAGGATGAACTACAAAATACTGAAAGTACGCAGCATAGAAAAGGAGGACAGGAAAGGAGAGGTCCCCATACTCAACGTAGCCCTGAGTCTCCGTCTTGCATGCATGTACCGTCACACCCTACCCGGCATTTGTGTTCACGTGATCACCGAATTTATGTCTTTTCCCCGCCTGTGTTTTCTTACATGGAACAAACCCATGCTCCTCCATGTTGTGTGTGCACCAAGTGGCCTATTATCTTACCCATGTCTCTCTCTCTCTCTCGTTTTGTGTCGTATGTATGCCAAATAGCCTACTTGATGCACACGTCTCTCTCTCTCTCTCTCTCCCTCTCTCTCTCTCTCTCCCTCTCTCTCTCTCTCTCTCTCTCTCCCCCTCCCTCACAGAAAGGCTCTTTCTTGCCCTCTTTCTTCTTGAATAAATTAACGACACATACCTTTTCGGTAAGTGTATAATTGGCCTGAACACGGTGGTGTTCGAACAAATTGACAGAAACAAAACGACCATACTTTACCACGTTACTACCTCTCCTTTTTGCAAATGTTGAGCCTAATCGGCTGAGAAAGAAAGGACAGGTAAGACGACTGATGTCCCCCAATCTGACCCTCAACACGGGGACTATATGTCAGTGGGTTTTTTTGTTTTTAAGGGACACCATCTCCACCGCCCAGAATTACCCCCGCCCAATTACCCCGAAATAGAACGTCTAAAGCACCCCGCCCTCCCAAGATAACCCCAGCCCTATATTAGCCGCCTCACTAATAATACATCGCGTAAACTATTAAAGGGTTACCTATTGTCGCCAGCAAAAATAATGCTTAGCCTATGTTCCTCCCCGAAATGGATACTCGTGAACCCGTGACAGTAGCACCTCACACTTTCTTTTCATAAACTTAGCAGTCCTCGGAAGGAAATATATATATATTAACAAAACTTGTGTTGAGACGAACGAGCCTCTGCCGGAGAAGCCGGTTCGAATTTTTAATAGACTAGAAGGTTGACAGATGTCAGGCTTCCCGCAACCAGTATCGGGCGCAGGAATCGGCACCTAGGGGGCCAGACGATGGACAGAGACACCCACAGAAACTTGCACCACAGCAATGATTAATAGATTAGTAACGCACACACTAACATCAGAGTTAAAGGACACCAATCATGCAGCAACCGATAAAAACATGTCCGCAACTACTCGGTGGTTGGGAGAGAGGATGAAGTATGTAAATGTCTTCCCTGCCAACTCTCTAAGACTTTTGTTTCTTGTACCCATTTAAAGATAACGTGCTGCCATCGGAAGGGAGGGGTCGGACGTGACGCACAGCCTGGCTGCAGACCTTGGAACATCTATGACATCGACCAAGGGGGAGGCTACGAAGCAAAAAGGGCGTGGGACGAGACACCATTTTCAGGATGATAAGCGCGAGGGGCTACATCGAGACCCCCTGCTCACCGACCAGCGTGCCTGAAGTCCCAACCCGTCGGGCCCGATTGATGGGCCCAGTGCTGGAAGATTCTGCTCCCCTTGGTCCACATTTTTGATCTGATCCCACTCCACCCCCTCTTCCCTCGGCGTCCCGAAGCACGTCACACCCTTCTCTCTCTCACCATCTTTTATATGGATTATGAATCTGACCTACCCAGAGAAGAACAAAAGGCAGGTACCCTGTCTCAAAGTACCTATGGTGAACTGTGTTAAGGAACAGGGCTGTGATCGGAGAACAATGAATGATCACACCCTGCAACGTGAGAAATTGGGTTTGAGCTGGACCTTAGCTCCACCGCCGGTGCTCAACAGTGCCAACGAAAGAAGAACAACAATGAGAGCTTACCAGTGATAGCTCTTTTATCAAAAGGACACTGGAAAGAAGAACCCATGTCAAAATCGAAAAATCCTCTCCCAACCACCTTTTTATACTAACTATCTTCTTATCAAGTTTTTATGGTGTTGCATCAATCACTTACGACTGTACACTGAGAAGTTAAGGAAATGTAACTTTGTATAGTAACATCCATACAACACCAGCCATGTACACGACTACACTGTAACTCTGTATGTACTACCTCCTCGCCTACTTTATCACCTGTAAATAACTATAAGCAAATGTGTCAGATTATTCCTGCATGCCCTAAAAACTCTGTATCTTTAAGGAATGTACGAAAGACATTAACGATATTATAGCTGAAGGTTAACGAAGAATAAATGACGGCCAGGCAAGCTGGCGAGACATGTTAAAAGGGAGGACTGTGGAAATTTAGCGTGCAAACTGAACATTATCTGCGCCATCTTGCCTCTCCCCAACGCCACGCACAGCGAATGCACGGCCGCCATTTTAGGCACCTCACTCTCTCCCCGCTCATTCTCGATCACCAGCGCTTTCCCCTGACGCTGCGAGCATCCCCCGCGCGCCGGCCACCCCCGCTCTCTCATATAGGCCATAAACCCTCTCCTTCTGCGCGACCCTGCTACGGAACCACATCCGACCGACATCCCATACATGGTCATGCCTCTCCTTTGATAACCCCCTTCCTCTGCGCCCCATTGTCCGAACTGGTCCCAGGCCAACACCTAGCCCTGCGGATGCAGTTTATTGCCCCTACTGTAAGGGAAACACCCCGCATCAAAGGGATTACAGTAGATCAAAGCCCCTACTCCCTGAGACCCGACCGGTCACACACACCCCCAGGAATTGGCGGAATACCCTGCTGCGCAATAGCCATCTCCTACTGTGGGTGGGGTGGGAACTTCTGCTGTATCTATGTGTGGGATCGGATCTGAACCAGGGCTTCAGGGGATATTCCCCCATACTTCAAGGGAATCTCAAGAATGTACTATGTGTAATAAAGCAATAAACCAGTGTATAAGAGACCAGGTCTCAGAGATGCAGTTAGAGCACCTCGTGACGATACCTTGCTGTCTGATCTGATGTGTTCTGCTCCGACGGAATAAAACTTTGTTTCCTGCCTTCCAGTCTCCGGCGCCTGCCTCTTTTATTGGTAAATTATCGAGTGGTATGAGAGGCGATTACCGCCGGGCAAATACTTGAAAGGTTATCGACTGAAACTGCCGCTACCATTTAACATAGCTATGATCAGCATAAAGACAGAAAGTCTCCTCAGTCTGCATAAGGAGAAGTCAAAGAAAATTACTGTCAGCAATAGCATATGGTAATTCTAGCTAGTACAAAGAAGAGCCAAGGGGCATGGCAGGGTAGGAGTGCATAGAATGGCTTGACTCTCTAGCTAGGAACAAGTACTATATAGAAAGGTCACTAAACATGTTGCAAAAACAGGTGAATATGTTCTCAGCATCCAATGGAGGAAGATTTGATAGTCTGGCATCTTTGTCCTTGATTGCCACTGTAAATGTTCATGTTGACATGAAGATATTCAGAGTTGTTTACAACGTATTACAAAAAGTTACATCTCCGAAGGTTCTCATGGGAACATTTTGAAAGCCTACGCTATTAGCTCTATGGTGTCCCATTATGTAACAATAAGCTGTTCTATGAAATGAAACATTTGAATTCTAGTAGGTCCTGGTTGTATCATGAAATGTAAGCTGCATTAAGCATTTTCTTTTCATAAATACGCTTGTTCATTATGAATATGTGGCAAATAAAAAAATCTAAATACAATGAAGTCACATGGTGTGAGAAGAAGAGAAATACATTTTGCATGAAACAGAACATTTCACAAAAAGGTCAGGCTCTATAATTCAGTTTTAAGGTTAAATCATTATTCATGAAAAGCATTTATTTTCCTTAAAGGGATAGAGAAAATTTAAATAGTGCGAGCTAGCAGTTGGAGAAGGATAGTAATGAAAGCTTTCCGCAAATTTAAACACCATTTCCATTTTTGCTAATTTAACAAAAGAGCATTTACTAAGGTCTACTTTATTATGCATTTCTATGTTAAGTGTTTCCAACACTTTTCTATATTATTATGTGGTACATTTTTCATAAACATTTTCTTCTTCACAACTGGAATGCTACAGCCCAGTTTTTAAATCTCGGATGACTCTCCCCATCGGGTTTGCAAGTTCCCTCTGCATTACAAGAGCTGTCACACTGGTTAGTACCCCCTTTAATTTATAATCCAGCTGCATTGGATACTGATTCTTCGAAAACAGTGCTCTGTGATATAAACTTTCTTGTGCACAAATTTAGCAGCCTTGAATGCATCTGGAATCCTGGCCACATCTTGGGAGGGCCCCAGAATCGAGGACCCAACCACCTCTCCTCTGAGTGCATCGTCTTCACTTTTTATGATAAGATCTAGGATTAAAGAAGTCTTTTTTATCTTGTTTTTCTAACCTTTATCTTCTTTTCCCGGCATGGTGCGCTGGACATTGCAGCTCAGTTTACAGCAGTAGTGTCCCCGTTCCAGGGTGGAAATGTTTTTGCCGCAGGGCTTTACTGGCACGGGCACTGATTCTCTTGGTAATAAGTGGAACATTAGAGAAAGAAGCAACATCGAATTGGCTTTTTGAAATGTTTTCCAGTGATGCTTCCTGTCTGCCCATGGCGCGAGGAACTACAGATCGAGAAGGTAACATTTGTGGTTACCAATGAAGCAGCTTTGCACATAGCCGATGAAAAACGAGAATGCGTAGTTGATTGTGGGAACCAGTCTCACTGTGCTTACTTTGCAATATGTTGTTTCAAGCGCTGTATGTTTTTACATGATAAAATGACTGATGTGAAATCTCACTCACGGTGGGTGAGGTTCCTTGGTTTGGCACCAGAACTGGATTTGACAATGTCTGCAATACCACACAGAATGTGTTTGATCAGACTGTGAGTGCATGACAGATTGCTGACAATTCCTTGTCAACTTCTACACAGAATTCATGCTGCAAGACATTGTATGAGTTATTCTCCACTCTGGATAGGTGAAAATAGAAGGAAAGGATGGTTGCTGAGAAGACAGTTTCTGACATATGGTCAATGTTTTGTTATGCTAAAATGCGTTTATAAAGCACACTGACATCCACGGGTTTCCTGACACCGAGGTGCAAAATCATGCTGACCGAAAAAGGAACTATTAGTGGAAAAGAGTTTTAATTGCTTTCTGAATACGTGATTTTAGCCTTTGGGAATCACATGGCTTCCTGAGGTTACATCTCTAGTTGGTATCTCTTTTATTTTATGTTCTGTTGTGTCAGATATTGGTTTGCTGAAAGTTAAAGTTTTTTCTAGGGTGCAAACTTTCTCAAGGTCAAGAATGTGACATAACATACATAGATCAGGCACCAAAAGCGAATTAGCATATTACATGGTTAAAAAAGTTGAATTTGTTTGCAAACATTTGCATCTTTGAAGACAAGATGTATAAATCTTTTTGCAAGATATGGACGATAGCATGGATTTGACCTTGCTGCAGGAAATTATTTGTTTTTATATCATTTATTTCTTTTGATAAACCAGATTGAAAATGGTTTAGCACCAGTTACAATATCAGGAGAATTGACAGATATTGTTTTCTACAGGAAATACTTCTGGGAATAGGAAACGAGCAAAAGATAGTTGTGTAGGAGGAATTTAGAAAGTCGGGTTACGAAGAGAGGAAAGCAAATGTTTTACAGTGGTGGATTACAGTGGAAATTTTGAAAGTCATCATCAAGCAGGCCCCAATCTGCATATGGTTTTTCAGCTGTTGAGTGTACTCATTTTAGTTTTGCTGTTTGGGGCATTCTGGGTATCTGAGGTGGTAAGAGTGAAGAAATGAAGAGGTCTGATGAAAGGCATGTGGTGAGAATTGACAGAATAGCAAAGGCCGCCCCCGAAGGGGGCCTTGAGGGCCAGCGCTATAACGGCCACCAGAGCCCACAAAGGAACGGATCTGGTTGGCCCTGGTTTGCGCTGCCAGGAAAGGCCGCGTGGCGATATGCGCCTGAGGCACTCTCCCCCGTTCCAAGAACAAAGGGAAGAGAGGAAGGGGGGGATATAAGGCGACGCTCCCCCTGGGCACTTCACCTTCACATCAGGGAGCTGGGGGAGCGGTGCCAACGATTTTCGAGTGGTGCAAGGATGACCCCCCTCACTCCCCAGCAAAGAATGAGGAGGAAGTGCTCGTTCCTTCGGCGTACAGGCCGGTACTGGGCAGCCATAGGTACAGCGCTGCACCTTCCCACGTCCAGGCGCATGGAGGCCTCAGCGAGAATCGGGAGGTGGGGTCTTTTTAAAAGGAACGTCCATGGTTCGAGGCGGCACGAGAGGGAGCACGAGGCACCAGATGAAGATGTGCCAACCACAACCGTGAGAGGAAGAAGCAAACCGTCCTGGCAGGAACACGCTGCCTCCTCCCCACCAAGGGCAACGGTAAGGGTGGATTAAATGTATACTGGTAGCAGAATGCCTGCACGTCCCTTGTTTGCAGCAGGCAGCGGTGGATAGATAGATAAATCCAACCTAAGCCGTATAAGGGTTAATGTGTAAAAAGTCACTGACTTGAAGCGGGCAGGGGAGATGATATGGTGTAGCAACCAGAGCAGCCGATTCGAGTTAGGGCGTCGGCTCAACTTTCTGCCATCATGAGCAAATTGCGTAATCTCCCTACCCTCAAAACGGAATGGGTAATCAGACGACGGCTATTGAGTGAATATGTCTGTTACCTCTGTAAAATATACGATCTCGGCATATATACACATAACAAAAGCAGTGGGTACAGTTGGCAAAATGCGGTACTAAAGCAGGCATACAGTGGCACGTTAGAAACTGAGCAAAAGAGAGTGAAAATATGCATATTTGGTGGCGTAAAAAAAATACAAATACGCTAAATAATTTCGTTTTTTGATAACTAGTAAACTATGTAAACTAATTCAGCACTGTGATAGCGATGTGCAAGATGTCTCGGCGAATTAAAGATTTTCCCTATGAACATTCCGGTGTGATATGCAGCAAAAGAGTGAGTGTTCAAAGAATAATCCCTGTTAACGCCATCATTCGCAAGCTCTAATTCATGTACAAGAGATTACAAACAAGGGATACCATAATTTAAAATAGCTCTTAAGTATGGTGAATTTTTGTCCTCTGGGCGTATCTCGCCAAATGCTGGCAAGAGTTTAAAAAAAAAACAAAAAAAAACGGGGTGTGGCTTAATGTCTAGGGTGGCCGACTTTGAAGCCGGGGATCCAGGTGCGAGTCTTGGCGTCTGCTCAAAACATCCTGTGATTCTGGGAAAATCACATTATATCCTCGTGCCATAAAATGAATGTGTCCTTGCGCAATGTAGCATGTGTTCACAGAAAGCGCTCTAATACCTTTGAGTCGAGCTTGCGCTATATAAAAGTTCCAGAAAATAAATAAACGATACAAAACGTTTCGCAGACAGGGGTAGCATCTCCCACCATTTAAATCATGTGCGATCAAGTGGTGCACCACCTGGCAGGAAGTAGTAGCAGAATTAAGCATGCGTGTGCCGCCTATCATCGCCATGCTTCCCAGCCTCCTGGCGCCCGTAACAGAGTGCCTTTCCAGTCTCAGAATTAAGCATGTGTGTGTCGCCTATCATCGCCGTGCTTCCCGACCTTCTGGCGCCCGTAACAGAGTGCCATTCCACTAGGTATAGTTCAGGTGCTGAGAGAGGGAGAACTGTGCTGAAATTACACAGTGCCAAGCCTGTATCACCAGGTAACACTGGGGCGGTGCTTGAGCTGCCGAAGTGGGGAACTACGCCCTGTGAGCCTGCTCTTCTAAGTTGAATCTGGGTCAGGCCTCATAAATAATTGACTTGTTTGCATTACGAGAATTGATAGCTTCGTAGAGCAGAGAGGGGCGGTATGAGCATAGTGGAAACAAAAGTACAGGTCCTGTGTTACTCTTACGAATGAAAACGTGGCTTAACTAATGTGGCTGACGGGCATTTACCAAGGCAAATATTTAAATGTGATGTTTTTCAATGGAGACTCACTGACCTTTGTGGAACACAGTAGTGTAGCCATTAAGACAGAGATTTGTGACGAATATAGTAAGCAGGTATTAATGGAGGTTGTCAAACTGATGCTCTGTTCAACTCATAAATACCCGGGTTCTAGGGACACAGGGTCACCCCATTAACTTTATTGGTCAGCGAGTAAACGCTTCAGGGATCTCCATGCCAGCACGCAGGTTTTCGCAGCTACGAGGCTCCGGGTCCAACCCCCCCCACCCCACAAAAAAAAGGGTGCGCGAAAATGTCATGGCTCAGTATCCGGTGAGTCTAGGGCAAACCACTTAATCCCCCCGTGCATAGCAGGTTGGAGCAGTTCTTGGGAAACATGGCTGGTGCTCATGTATAGTGCTTGGTTACCTTCAGGCAGAGTACGTGCTAGATAAAAGCGTCAGAATACAACCCATGGGGTTTAAGACAAAAAAAAAAAGTTGTGATCAAATAGTTTCACAGTTGGACATGAAGGCACCAACTGGGAGCAGAGTACTCTAGACATTAGAAGCCCCGACAAAACGCGATCAGATGTGTTTATCTCACGCCGGGTGCTAACGTAATGGCCTCTGAGAAATTAACATCATTCACATACAGTGCCTAGGCCCATATGAATCTACGTCCACTAAAAGGGGCCAGAGTCCATAGAGGGGCATAAGCTTACACACCCATCAAGTGAAACGCAAGGGGAACACTAAGTTATTTATATGCCGATATGCTGGGCAGGTATTTGAGACAAGTGAGTGAGAGATGGAAGGTTGTAGAAACACCAGGTCACAGAATGATAGATGAGAAGAACATACCTAGGTCGAGGCCTTTGCTTGCCTCAGGGCCACTGGTCCAAACCCGGCGGGCCCCTCAGCTGTTCATCCTGCTGAGGTAAAAAAAAAAAAAGAAATGATCAGCACCATCAAGTGGGTAACAATAAACAACTGTTACTCAGTGCCAGGATACCCTTGGGTAACATGTGCATTACTAATATGGATGGTAGGTGTCCTGCAATCCCGGATGGGTCAACTCGCAATTTACATCCCTCCAAAGTAAGAAATAAGAACAGTGAAGTTGCGTGGTAGGGAAAGTATAACTGTCCAAATTGACAGTACTACTATGAAATGCGCAATCAAGTTACAGGCGACAAATTAAAGACAGTAATGCACCCACAAATGCATTGAAAAAAATAAAATAATAATAAATAAATAAATATGTATTTATTTGTAAAATGTTACATTGAGTGTGCAAGCTCAAGAACATTAAGCAAACGCGTGGCCAAGGCGAACTCTAAGAGAGGGAAATGATTTACGTTATTTCAATAGGGGATGGCAAAGGCAGCTTAAAATAAAAACACAGATTGAGAGGTTAACTTGTGATTTCCCCCTCCAAAAGTAGAAAATCAGTATGGTAGAGTGGCAGAGTAAGAAATAAGTACTGTGGAGGGGGTATTACAGCCGGGCGCATACGAATCAGGGTACTGGTTTCGCAGGGGTGCTTACCAGGGGGAGCCTGCCAGGAGCATGAGAGAAGTAGAGGATGGAATTTAAGTAATTTATGTAGTATCACCCCTTCCCAAGCGGTATCTGACTATCTCCCAATTTTGTTTGATTTCATGTACGACCCATGGTGAGTGGATATAGTGCTGTAAGACTCTGAACAGGACACAAGCTTGCCACTACATAAGGGCAAGGACGGAGCAGAGCACACCATGGTGTTTGTGTGAAGATTACCATCAGAGCTTACCAGACGTCAGCCTCCCGGAGACACAGCTAGAGGTTGGTATACTACTGCTCGAGCGGGGCAACGGCATGGGCAGGCTCCACAGTAAGAGCAGCGGGAGGCGCAAAGGGATGACATAAGGGTGGGGGAGCCGCAGGAAGATGGAAGCCTCCCTGGCAGCATGGCTGAAACAAAAGGTGTATTGGTTTGGTTATGGAAACACACCGTATCCAAAAAAAGGGGAGGGGGGGACCAGGAGCTGGTTAATGGTCCAGTGCCTGTGCTCCGAGAAGTCAATAGGGTAATTACTAGAAGGCACTGTTCCAGGGTCGGTATGGTTGAAAGTCAACCAAGACCGTACCTCAACAAGAGGAAAGTAAAGAGGAAGGGATGGATCTATCTGTTCGTGGTCTAGGATGGGGTACTCAGGATGGGGGGGAGACAACAAAAGTGTCTCTTGTTGCCCTCACACACCCCGAAGGATGTCATGCTTCATCATCGGGCAGTGCTCCTCGTCGGGCCGGCGGTGCAATCCCCTACGGGTCCCCCGAAGGGTCTCTTTAGCGGAGATCTTTTAAGAGAGCTGCCGATTGGTGCATGCGGGTATGTGGAGGGGGAGTGCCAGGGTCAGTGGTGACGGTAGTGTGTGCAGGAATAAAAATAACTAAGGGTTACCTGGGAAGCTAATTTAATAAGAAGGTACCCTTGGTACACTAAAAAACGTGGAAAGATGTTACTAATCAAAACGTAATGTGTCAGTAGTAACTGAAGATACAGGTCAAATGGTCGACATGTTTCGCGCCTTTTAGTGGGCAGAATGATCCATGGCGCTTCATCAGGACCAGTAGAGGTGAAGAGTGTGGGGAGGGGTGCCCAGACTATGTGTAGTGGGGGGGGTAAAATATCCCCCTCTCACTCGGCAATAAAGGGGGGGGAGTACAGTGTCTCCTAAACAGCTAGTGTGTGAAAAAAGGAGTCTGTTATGCCCCCTTTGCGTTGTACCTATAATAAGAGTTGGAATTACTCCTTGAGTTAAAAAGCGGCGTAGGAGGCCCACACCATCTAGGGGGGTTGCTCAGGTGACGGCACTGGAAACCTGCCCCGTCCAGACGCCTGCTCAGCTCCGAGCAGGCGTCTGGACCGGGCAGGTTTCCAGTGCCGTCACCTGAGCAACCCCCCTAGATGGTGTGGGCCTCCTACGCCGCTTTTTAACTCAAGGAGTAATTCCAACTCTTATTATAGGTACAAAGCAAAGGGGGCATAACAGACTCCTTTTTTCACACACTACCTGTTTAGGAGACACTGTACTCCCCCCCCTTTATTGCCGAGTGAGAGGGGGATATTTTACCCCCCCCACTACACATAGTCTGGGCACCCCTCCCCACACTCTTCACCTCTACTGGTCCTGATGAAGCGCCATGGATCATTCTGACCACTAAAAGGCGCGAAACATGTCGACCATTTGACCTGTATCTTCAGTTACTACTGACACATTACGTTTTGATTAGTAACATCTTTCCACGTTTTTTAGTGTACCAAGGGTACCTTCTTATTAAATTAGCTTCCCAGGTAACCCTTAGGTATTTTTATTCCTGCACACACTACCGTCACCACTGACCCTGGCACTCCCCCTCCACATACCCGCATGCACCAATCGGCAGCTCTCTTAAAAGATCTCCGCTAAAGAGACCCTTCGGGGGACCCGTAGGGCATTGCACCGCCGGCCCGACGAGGAGCACTGCCCGATGATGAAGCATGACATCCTTCGGGGTGTGTGAGGGCAACAAGAGACACTTTTGTTGTCTCCCCCCCATCCTGAGTACCCCATCCTAGACCACGAACAGATAGATCCACCTCTACTTTCCTCTTGTTGAGGTACGGTCTTGGTTGACTTTCAACCATACCGACCCTGGAACAGTGCCTTCTATGGAAACACACCGACAGGGCGGTGTGTAGAAGGAGGGCCACTCACTCTGGGATGCCTCACAGCTGGGTGAGTACACCTGACAAAAATCGGGGTAGCAAACGGAGACGGCACTCGCTGCCCAGCCCCCGCCAGATGACAGGGCACAAAAGAGACTAGTAAGGTAGAGAGTTGGGGCCTAACTCCGGGGAAGGGCTACCCCCCACACGCAAAGGGTTGTGGAAAACAACAAAGAACAATCTACGAGCTGTCAGGGTGATTTACGACCCTAGGAGATGCCAATGAGCAAAAGACAAACCAGTGATTTATGGCAAGCCGATGATTTATGGCTGAGGATTTATGATGATCATGCAGAATGATTTGTGACAACAAAATGATGACAGATTTGTGATAGAATGATTTATGACATCCGGATGATTTATGACTATGATTTATGGCTGCTGATTTATGATGATGAGGCAGAGTGATTTATGACAACAAAATGATGGCCGATTGCGGCAGAATGATTTATGATACGCGGTGATTTATGACCCATGATTTATGATGTCCAAATGACACCCAATTTGCGACAATATATGATCATGATTTATGACCCCGGCCCCAAGAAAGTGTCCCGGGGAGTTGTACAAATATGACGTACGTCATGAGTAATAAAACTGCGGCCAACAACCACCACAAAAAATACAATGACTGTTGGCTGTGTGTAGTAATGCAGATACACATGTATAGTACTGTTCCTGGAATGGTCACAGTGCGGCTGTTATGTGAGTGTGGGTACAAAACTGCAGGACTGATCAAAGCTGACCTCGTAATATGGTGTGAATCAGATCTTTGAGGATGAGGCTCATGTATCTAGTAAGATATAAAAAGCTAAGCGCCATTAAAACATAATGAAATATTAATTAGCACTCTTTTGATCAATATAGTGCAGTCCAAAATGAAAAATGACCCACAGTGTGCCTTCATTTAAATCCAATTTCACTTACTTCGAACTTAGCAATAATGAATCACATTTGAATCCCTTCAAAAGTATGGGCCCGATTCACAGAATTAACTTAAGACAAAATCCTAAACTTACTACCATTTTAGTATTCACAGAATGCACTTATTACTTTTGGTATTCACAGAATGGATTTACGACTACTAAATTTACGTCCACACTCGGGCCGGAAATTCCGGCCCGGAGGCGGAGCTTCCGGCCTGGAAGCGGGGTTTCCAGGCCAGAGGCGGAGCTTCCGGCCTGGAGGTGGGGATTCCGGCTAGTGGCGGAGATTTAGCCATGGCCAAAATCTCCACCTCTGGGCCGGAAGCTCCGCCTCCGGCCTGGGAGCCCCACCTCGGGGCCAGAAGCCCCGCCTCCGGGCCGGAAGCTCCGCCCCTGAGCTGGAAGCTCCGCCTCCGGGCCGGAATTTCCGGCCCGAGTGCGGACGTAAAGATAGCAGTCGTAAATCCATTCTGTGAATACCAAAAGTAGTAAGTGCATTCTGTGAATACCAAAAGCAGTAAGTGCATTCTGTGAATACCAAAATGGTAGTAAGTTTAGGATTTTGTCTTAAGTTAGTTCTGTGAATCGGGCCCCAAGTCTTTAAAATTGAAAGACACTCAAATTACGTACACGTAAGGGTTAAAAATATGCTCTGTCATCACATTGAAAACATTTCCCTTTGGCAAAACTGCTCCTGAGAGTGCCCACGAGCTGAGGTCTGCACTCCATGCGAGGTGTTTGGAGTGCAGGTCTGCAACTTTGCGGATTTCTGATGGCAACAGTTGGAGGAGGACTGGTTGAAACCAGGGACATCTTAAGAATTTTGGGGGTCCTGGACAAAACGTATTTAGGGGCGGTCTGTTTGGAGCAGCTCTTTCTTGGCCTCTTTGGCCAGGCCACTGATAGTGCACAGCCACACCGGTCCAAATTCCAACAGCCCGAATCACAAAGGTAAACTTACAATTTTGTGCAAGTTTATGATTGTTTTTTATTCACAAAGGGCAGGGTTTTAAGTGGGCCAGGTCTCATCGGTGCTGAGCACCAGCAGTTTTTTAAAGGGGTCTTGAAACGGGTCTCTATCAGGCTCTGTTTTGTGCCCTGGCACAGGTGGTCTGTTTTTTTCTGGACTGCAGTGACAGAAGACATATTGATGTGTGCGTGCTCAAACTGCTCACTTCTCACTAGTGGAGAAGTTACGGCATGACATCATGACAGGTAAGCTTTGTAGAGGAAGGGAAATCCTTTAAAGAGAGTCATTTTCTCTCTGGATTTCCCTTCTCTTTTTCAAACTCAGGAGCAGCTGATCCAGTGGGTTACCAACCTCAGGTACTCCAACATGTCCAACATGAACTCACCTGGGCCCATAAACACACACACTATCACATAGGCTAGTAAATACCGCTGGGGTCAATTTTATAATATTTATGAGATTAGTTACCTGTCAAAATTTAACTAATCTTCACTGATCAAAAAGTTCTTTCCTCTGGTCAATGGACCATATAGTTGGAACTAGTTGATGGTGAAATGACATCAAGGTTATTTATATTCCTTATCATTCTGAAATAACCACATACTCGGGATTTTTTTTTTATGTTTATCTAGTTAATTCATGTGAGCCAAACAAGAATACAGTACAAACTCCGTTTCTCCAGGGAGGAAAAGTGAATTAATACTCTGTCACCTATATTAAATTAATATTTCACAATGACGGTACTTCAGAAAGGAGAAGATAGAGAGAGCAGCACAATGACATACTGCACAGAATTATAGTTACCTAGGATGGTGTGGAAACCAACTCCTTGGCCAAGGAGCTGGGAAGGTCCCCTGGGAAAGATCAGGTGACAAAGACTTCAGGACAGGTTTTCAGGACAGGATTCAGGACAGGATAGATGACCTCTTCTAGAAACGACGCCTGTGTTGCACCCCTCTCTGACACTATCTTCCTCCTCGATTCTTCCGCGATCTTCTTCTATTATGTGCCTCCTCGATTCTTCCCCAATCTTCTTCTATTAATTGGCTCAAATTCTAAGTCTGGAAATCAATTTCTTCAGCATTTATTCAGTTCGCGGACAGCATCCCGGTCTCTCAGCATCTCGGCAACACGAGCATAACTAACTATCTAAACTACCTCAATTATACCCTTCTAATAGCATGTACCACCCCTTAATGCTTCAGTTTCATACAAGCCCTAATTCTGATTGGAGAGGCAAGGGGTGATGATCATGACACCATGCTAAGTTTAATAATTTTCTTTAGTCTTTTGTTCAATGTTCCCGCCCATTAATTTATTTTCCCAAACTCTATTTCCCACCCATATTCACATCTTTATCAACAATTTGTATACATGTGGCTTTATTTTTTGCTCAAATATCAGGATGTTCACCAGGTTCCCAGGGCATGTTGCGAATGTAGCCCTGGGGCGAGATTCAAGTACACCATCATGGTTTCCCGGCTTGTTGTTACTGCGCATGCGTAAGGAGTCAAGGGCTGTACAACCATTATCATCTCTCGGAGGCCCAGATACGAACTAGTAGAGAGGTTAAAAGAAAACATATTAAATTCAAAATAAAATTATTTCACTGTATACCACCTATCTCTTCTCTAACCCCATATACTTATAATAGCTCTCCCTGCATTAGCATTTAGTACATAGCATGTTTTAGTTTCAGCAAAGCAGGTTGCTTAGCATGTGAGCTTTCAAGCAGCCATTTTAAAAGCGTTTGCGCAGGTGCAGGAAATTCCCTCCAAGCAAAGACTCGTCATACTGCGTAGATGCAGTTGATGCATGTGCAGTACAGTCTCCTGCGTTAGCAGCCATTTTAAATCTCACTCGGGTTACTTGTTAGTAAAACACATATGCAAGCTTCATCTTGCTAAAAATTTATGGATTTGCAAGTTAATTTACACAATACTTTATTAATACAGTGTTATGAGTTACATGAGAGGGTTGCATCCGAGCAAGTCTCTTTTATACGAGCCCTTGCTCCAGCACAGCAACATTGTCGTGGTGTCACCAGGGCTTTAAGTGGAAGATTTTTCAATATTATATACAAGCCATAGTTGCTGCTTATTTATCTTATTCAACTAACAACCGTTGACAAAGCCAATAGTCGACTTGTTGTAGGTATGATGTTACTTGTTGTATCATATATCTGGATGCAATTACAGAAACAGCAAGATTCAAGTCGGGCGGCTCACAATGCTAAGCACAGATTTTCAGCTTACCTGTTCTTAAACCATGCCCTTAATTACTTTGGCCACGCCCCTTTGAGAGACCCCCCCCGCCGTTTTTTCATCCCACTTAAAGCCCTGGGAAAGGGTTTTACGAGCAGTATCTTTAGGAGTGAGGAATCTCTGCACATGCAAAAGGCCTATCTTTTTATGTGCGGATAATCCACACTCGTAAACATACTAATCGCAAATCACTCGTAGATTGCAAACAGTCATAAACTTACACAAAAGTGTAAATTTGCCTTTGTGAATTTGGCCGTAAATGTGTCTACATCTAATAGTGAGGTATAGTGATGTTTGTTTTCAATATTATGGGGAAAAAAGCAGCACACTAATATTATTGCAAATATGCTGTGTGATCTCCTCCTCCCATTTCTCATAAGTGAGGTCTTTTTTTATCTAAAATAAAAGTTTTATGTAAGTTGCATGGTGTTGGAAAACAAAAATTTCTCTGCAAAGTCAATACGACACTTGCATAGTTCCCACATTAAAAATTAAGGAAAAATGCATTTAAAGCATTCTGTGTAAGAAGTATTCAAGGTCATCAGGCCAAGACTCTCTGCAGAACAGAGCTGGCTTTATCTGGGGGCCCCTTGAAAGGCTGGGGCCCGGGTCAAGGCCCACTTGCCCATGCCTTTAAAGTGTATCTGGTTTAAGCAGCAACGCACTGGGTTATTCCTGTCAACCTGGTACAGATTTGTGGATCTCTAGAGAGTGTCTTATCTGAGTCAATTTCTAACATTTTAGCAAGGGAAAGAAAAAAGGTCGGTCGGATTCCGTGCATTGCATAGGTGGGCTTTTACACTAAATTTGGGCTGGCATTTGTACTACTCTAATAGAACAAAATATAATATTTGCACTGGTAATTTGGATCAAATATTGGTTTTGTGTTTGTCATGTGCCCCAACATTACACCAATAAAAGTGATTTATAAGTAATTGGCACAAGTTCGCTTATGAATCCACTACATCAGTTCAACTATGAATTGGGTCCCAAAGAATTTGCGGTCGTTACTCAAATTGTAACTGGAGTGGCAGTTGGAGGTTATTTTGTGAAGAATTAGCCTCACCATTAATGTTTCCTGGCCTGGTCAAAATTCATCCAGGATGAAGTTGTCTTTGCCCGATCCGCCGCAGTAACAATTTACTGTAGCATGTAGCAGGAAACTTTTGTATGCTACCATTATCAAACCGTTGTACAAGCAGATGGTTTCCAGGAAAAGTACTCTAGACCTGCATCCTTTGGGAGGTAGATATTAGCATCCTCATGGGGGTGTTTGGGAAAAGGAAGGGAGAAGTTCTTGAACTCCATTCCCCCAGTCAATCCACGACTAAATGAGGATTCCAGATTATCATTTCTGTTGGTAAAATATAAAATGTATATTCTAAAACTTACAGTGAAAAGAAACAAGAGAGTCTTGGAGCCTGTGGCTGAAAGAAAGTAAACATTGTATAAAAAAAGTGTTTAATTGTAGCCCAATGGCTACCTTGTGGGTGTCCAGGATAATGCTTGCAGGCAGTGCTTGAGCATCTCTTTGGAGACACGTGAACAGCACTTGGGTTGTAAATAACTCTGATATTTTTCAAAGTAATATAGGGACTGGCGGAAGGAGCTGCAATATCCATCTGCGAAACTGAACCCAGGATCTAGCGTGTGGCGCAGAAATAATGGATGAAAGTGTGAAAGAAAATATGGATTATATATAATTTATGTGAAAATCACATGAAAATATGTTTTTTGCATGACACGTAGATTTACTTAGCCTTTACCTTGTCTGAAAAATGAATCCAAGGGCATACATTTATGCTCCAACTCCACACCCTCTATTTAAATCTGAGCAAGGCTACCTCCGGGAAAAACTGTGCCTTTACTCTCCCCACCCTCGCAACTCCCTAGCATGACTACCTCAGACCCATATCTTTTTGGTATTCTACTGCCTAGAGTATATTTTGTTTATATACTATTACTGCGAATTTTTATTTTCTCTTTACGTAGCTCTTGCAATTACTGCTATGCTGTTTACATATACTGCTGTCTATCGTATACTCCTTTTTATACCGCTATTATGTATTTTTATTTACTCTTTATGTAACTTGTGTAATTGCTGCTGTGCTAACTCTGTAGAGTGCTCTAATACCTTCAGGTCAAGTTCACACTATACAAAATACAATAAATAAATACCTTGCATAGGCAAGTGACACAAGATACTGGCAGGTGGTTGGTTCAAGCAGAAATTGTCTCTGTGAGACGTTTTCTGCTCAAGACAGTCTTCGGTAATGGAAGAAAATGTGCACAGTTCAAGTGAAGCAGAATGCTCTAGTTTCATCAATGCGATGAAAATGTTGCCCTGGTCAAGCAGAGCTGAAAGAACATTTGTATATGTAATTTAAATATATTTTAGTGTTTTTTAAATTTTGATTATGTATATATTTATGTTTCATTTTTTATTTAATTATTTTACATTACTAAATATTATAAATAATTTTAGATTTTTTCAAATGAACAACACATTATTCACTATGTTATCGGTACATGATAAATGTATCGTTTTTTTTAAATAGTGTGTTAAAAGTAATGTTTTATTTATTTTATTGATAAATAGTTGTTATGTTTTACTATGGAGAATGTATTTTGTATATATCTGTTTTAGTGTTTACTAACTTCTTGTCTTTGCTTTTGATTGGAGTGGGAATAGTAATTGTTAACCCTTTAGTGACCAATGCCTTCTCTAAAATGGTTTAGATTGGAGTTGAAATAGTAAATGCAACCCCTTTAGTGTCCAACACATACCCACAAATGGTTAATGTTGGAGTGGGAATAGATAATTTAATCAATTTAGTGCCCAAAAGTTTCCTCAAAACCATTCTGATTGGAGTGGGAATATTGAACGTATCATGTTTAGTGTCCAACACCTTCCTCAAAATGATTTAGATTGGAGTGGGAATAGTAAATGTGACCCCTTTAGTGTCCAACACCTTTCCCAAATTGGTCACGTAGGAGTAGGAATAGGCAATAGTGACCCCTATGTGCCCCACACCTTCCCCAAAATGGTTTAGATTGTAATGGGGATAGTAAATGGCACCTCTTTAGTTTCCAACACCTTTCCCAAAATGGTTTAGATTGGAGTGGGAATAGTAGATGTCAACCGTTTGGTGTCCAATACCGCCCCCAAAAAAGGTTTCGAATGGAGTGGGAATAGTAAATGTGACCACTTTAGAGTCCAACACTTTTCTCAAAATGGTTTAGATTGAAGTGGGGATAGTAAATGTGATCCATTTCATGTCCAACACTTTCCTCAAAATGGGTTAGATTGCAGTTGTAATACTAAATGTAAACCTTTTAGTGTCTAACACCTTCCCCAAACTGGTTTAGATTGGAGTGGAAATAGTAAATGTGACCACTTTAGTGTCCAATGCCTTTTGCAATATTGTTTAGATTGGAGTCGGAATAGTAAATGGGACCCTTTTAGTGTCCAATACCTTTGTTAAAATGGTTTAGCACACAGTAGGAGTAGTTAATGTAATGTAATTAGTATCCCAGAATGTCAAACAAATAATTTACATTGGAGTTAGTTGTGCAAATGTTATAGGACATATTTATATTTAGATTTCTTTAATATAATAAAAGTACATAACACAGTTTAAAATAACAAACAAAGAAACCCCTGTGTCTGATACAGAAAGGAATGAGTACTATCAAAGTAGTCCTTTTAAAGGACGATTTCCCTCCTCCACCCATAGGTGGCATGCTTAATCATAGGGTAACCTCCTTGCAATGTGAACCTACTCACAAAGCTGGCTACAACTCCCTCACTGAGAAGGAGGAGATCAGGGACGTTTTGGTAGAGAAAGGTATACTAAATACTGTGGATAAGCTAGGAACGGCGAGTGGTGTAGAGCAAGAAAATAGTGATCTAAAACTAGCTCTAAGGTTCGGAAACAACTTTATTGGGGCACACCTGGGCCAGCATTTAAATTAAGCCTCAACATGAGGGAATTCAACTGGTCATTGTGTGGAAAAATGGTTCAAAATGTTTCAACCCGATACCCTAAATTGAGGTGTGGCGGACTTCTTCAAGACCTAATAGAAGCTTCTGAAACAATGTAAAAAAAATTAAGGTAAACCATTGGTGATGTGGTCTCCACTTAATCAGAGATCCACAGGTTGATGCATCCACAAACGCCAGGTATAAATTTCCAACTTAACCGTGACGCAAACTCAAAGCGGCAAAACATCCTTGCAATAAGGATAGCCTGGACATGGATTATGCTGCAGAAGGAAATAGTGTGTTATTGTTTACTAAATAGAGAATCATAACCCCGTGGGTCTTTAAAAACTCACACTAACCCTTATAGTGTTGTGACATAACACAGTTTGTCATTTTTTTTTATTTTTGTCTCATTTTATTTAATGTATATATTTACATTTTTTAACATATGCAATTGAGTAGTAGAATAAAGTGACCATTGGAGATTGTCCTGCTTGACCATGAAAACCAGCCAAACGAAAGCATCTCCTCCCCCCACCATCTCCGGAAAAAGTCCCCCAGAGTGTTAATGTCTGACTACATTAGAGTATGTAGTGTTAGCTTTTCTATAGTGGGAGGAAGCAAAGGATTGTACCAGGCCGTGCTTAATTTGTCCCTATGGTTTCCTGTGCCCGGCATGTAAATGTCAACACAGGGTCTTATGGCTGTCTGCCACATGGTGGTGCTGATTTAGAGATGAGCACAACAACAACTGTTTATTAATTCAAAATACATTACAAATGCCTAATACCTTGCACCAAGCTATTCTTATAGCTTTGGGACCTGGAAGAATCTGAATTGTCACACTTGTAGGAGTGTGATTGTTAGTAGTTGTGTTGGTACTGTCGTTGGCAGCACTGGCATAGGCAATGGGCAATCCGAGCTGTGGTAGTCTCCTAGCAAGGAGTGCAATGTCTACTCTGTGCCTGTCCTAATAGGCTAACACTCACTTAGATTTCTGCGGATTGTTAATGCCACCGACATTCATGCTAAGTAACCTGACCATGTCTAGCCTGTATGTCCCATAAATTCTGTTGAACTACATATCTGTCAATCCTATTAAATGATACAAAAAAAGTGTACTCACAGTGCCGATCAGCTTACAAAAAAGCAACAGGAGCCAAAAAACACAAAGAACTCCCAATTGCACACCGAAACTCACCCACCTACCACAACGACCCCAATCGCCAGTCAGTATCCCACACAACCCAAACTAAAAAAAACACCTTTACCAAGTAGACTGTCATCGGGCAAGCCTGCTGGGGACTTTTGCAAGCTCAACGTGTTGGGGGAGTAAGATAGAAAAGCCATCCTAGGCCAAAGCCCAATTTCAAATCAGAGCAAAACCAGGGGTTCTGCAACAACATGGAACCCTAAGCATATTAGCAGTCAAATCAGTCTAAATATTGTACATCGGTGCACAACAATGGAGCACAGACAAAGATTCACAGCATGTCAGTACAGAAAATGTAATTATATTAAAATGCAAATAAGGAACACAGTAAACGTGGGGCAGGAAGTGGAAGAAAACGAATCGCTGTCACTTAGAGTTGAGGATTCCCCCTCGCCGAAACAAGACTGATGGACAAAGAACCCTGGCAGCCGCCATGCCACAGGTGAATGTCTATGAAGTCGGAGGGTGCATTCAGGTTCATGAAGAAATGTGTCCTGCCACTATTTTCCACTCGAAGCGTGGCTGGGCAAAGCATGGAATATTGGACAGCGTGAGCCGGCAAAGTCTGCTTGACGTGAATGAAAAAGCACTGCGCCTCCTGGATAACCAGAGTACAGTAGGGCTTGAAGGCCATGGAGGAGCCATCATAGGGAAGGTCAGGCTGTGCCCTGTTGGGCCACAGGATCTAGTCATGATCTCTATAACTCGGCAGGCAGACTATGATGGTTCTAGGATTCATTCCAGGTAACAGCCCGGATTCCAACCAGTGGTGAGCCCGCTCAACGATGAAAACACTAGGGAATGCATCCCGACCAAACAAGGAGACAAACACGCCCTCCACAATGGTCTCTATATTCCAGCCGCCAGAAGATTCTTCAACCCCTAATATGTGCACATTATTCCTCCTCACCTGGCACTCGAGATGATTATTCTTTGCCTTTATGGTAGCTAGCTCATGCTAGAGATCAGAAAGAGAGTTGGACGTCTGACGCTGCGAGTCTTTGATGTCAGAGACGTGTGTTTCAGCTTCCGTGAGTCTAGCATCCTGTTGGCTCATACGGTCTTGGAAACGATCCATATACGGTGTGTCAGGGTGTGGATTTTGAAATCAGCACTGTGCAGACCATCCTTCACATCACATAGCAGGGCTCTGATAACACAGTCCTAGAGAGCAGTCTTAGGGGAGTCCTCAGACCTAGCAGTTGTCTGCTTTTTGTTGAATACAACATTGGATTGCTGATTGTTGCTTTTACTCATGATTGCAACGTGGAAGGGGGGAGTCGCAGAAAGCAGCGGGCACAGAAGCACACCAACAGAGAAGGTCACAGGAGGAATCTGGTTATGGGAAGGGCAAGGAGGTTGTCACCATCCGGTAGGGCAGCTAAGAATAAGGTTGTAATCCAAGCCTCCCACCACAGAGGGGAATGGACAGCCAGTAAGCAGCTGAGCACGAGGCAGGACAAAGAGACACAAGTTGCACAGCCAAAAGCTGCTCACCTGAACCTCTAACAGTCAATCCGCATCCCACCGGCAGCACCCCAATAAAATCCAGCCCACTCGCAGAAGCAGGCCTCGACCGGCTGTGGGTAATATAAAAGGGGAGAAAGAGCCCCAGATGGAGAGATGAGCAACAGTAGGTCACAGGGTTATGCAGCTAATCAGCTCACTGCACAATGAAGGGAGGCATGCATGGACATGCCCATCACTGACCGCATACTGGACAAAGGTTTCGATAACACTGACAGATCTGACTGGCATCACACCATGGAATACCCCAGCACGCTGTCTATTAAGGTTGTATCTCAGACCAAAAATGTCCAAAGTGGCATTACGCTTTTTTGACTTGACCCTTCTTCTGGCAAAGCGACTAATTATGAGACACTGGAAATCCCCTAAACCCCTAGAAGTGAGTATATGGAGAGAGGAGGTCATACATGGGGGACTTTCAAGGAGAGTGGAGAGATCCAGAGGGAAGAATATAGAGGGTTGCGAAAAAGACACATTTCACTAGAATGGGATGCACTCTTGGAATGGATCAAGTTACAGGACGAAGCCTGAGGAGTAGGGGTTATGATTATTATACCCATCCCTCCTATGGATTTCTAGTTTGTACCAAATCCCCTCCTACATCCATTGCCCACTACACTTCTAAGCCTGCATACTATGTATCCCTCTTTTTTGTACATCACAACCTGATATCCTCGCCAGCACTCCCAGCATAACACCAGTTCTTCCCTGGTATTCTCCTGTCCCTCAGCATGCACTGCTGTCGCCCACTTGGCTTCCATAGATGATTTTTAACACACCAGTACTCTCAGATGGGTGACGTGATTAAGTAAATCTGAGGCCGCGTGAAAATCCATGGGTGCTGCATGGGAAAGCTCACTGCAACACCCATGGAACACCTCTTTGACACAGAGTAGGCAAGACAGTGACTTGCACTGCTTTTTCTTACTTCATATCTATGAAGCCATGCAAAGCTACACAGAGTAGCTTTGCGTTGCTTCATGGATATGATTGAGAGGCTTGTGCCACTGGAGCATCAAAACAAGTGATGCTCCGGTAATGCAATCCTGTGATAAATAAGCCCCTAGGTTTCAAGCTCTGACATGAACAGTCAGCACAGCTGGGCTCCAATAAAACTCCCAGAGGACTTGAGAAAGAGTGCTAGATGATTGTGTTATTTCTGTGGGGAGTGGAGAAGTTATTGTTTGAGCAGTACAGAGGGCCCAGACTACCACTCTCCATGGCCCCTCCCCATCTTAAGGGCCTGTTCCCTTTTCCCCAAGCCATCATATGGTGAAAACTAGTCTAAGGATGGCAGGTCTGTGTTGGAGTAAAGTTTAGCTGCAACTGCCTTCAGAAGGGAACGTCTCCCACAAATTACACAAACACACAGGGCAAGGTTGCAAGGGCCCCTTTTGGGTAGACTATCCTGTTTTTTTCATGAGTGGGCTTAGGCTCAGATTAGTGCAAAATTTGACCCCCAAATATTTTTATTTTCTTTTGATTTCCAAACACAGCTTTAGCAGACACCAATTGTTATTTAGCTTTTCTTACACATATTCCATAATTCTCCATTTTGATGGTGATATACACCAGTTATTGTCATTATGCAGGTGCAGTGCGCCTAATAATCTTTTCTGACCAGTGGAAATCTGATCAAGAAGTTTAAGCAGCATAAGCCATGTAAGGTAGCTGGATCCCACTCAGAGTAAAGACAAGCCAAAATGACTGCGGTGCTTCTGGCTGGTTTGAGTGTAGATCTCTTGCAACTCTCCCTTTGGCCAATGGACCATGTCCCCAACTTTTCTGTTTGTTCTAAATGTTCCAGGTAAAGAAAAACTTTGGAACTTTAAATAACAACTTAGGTTTCATCAGTTATCTCCTACTGCACCTATTAGGCTGAGCAGAATTCTTCCTTTTTATAACATCCGAAAGTCAACATTCTCTCAAACCATTTTGAAGTAATTGGGTCTTGTCTTGATTATTTCCATGCCCTCTATCTGGCCATCAACAAATACTTTTTATGGAGAACTCACCATAAACAAAACTAGGGAGGCATTCTTGTACATACTGGGCCTCATTTACAATGATTTGGTGTAGGGCAGCACCAAAAGTCTTTTTGTTGTGCTGCCCTACACCATATTGAAAGGACAGGAATATATATGATTTATGAGATACTGTGCATTCATGTGCTTTCAGCATGTGCTGGCACACAATATGGTGACTAGCACCAATACAGGTACTCTTGCACCATGGTGCAAGGGTGTATGAGTTGTTGGCAGGATTGTTTTTGGGGAGGAAGGGACACCTTCGTCACAAATACAAACCATGGAGGCATTTTCCTCTTTCTATGTGTGCTACAAAATGCAGCACACATGGAACGAGGAAAAAGGAGGATAAAAAAACATAGCTCTCCTTGTTACACCTGCCCTGGGTAGGCATACAGTTTTGACACATTCCCAGGTTTACAGATACTTGTAAATCTGAGAATGCCACAAAACCCATGGGTGTTGCGTGGGAACACCAACCGCAATCCCCATGGAACGCCTCCCTGACACAGTGTTAGGAAAAGCAGCAAATTGCACAGCGTTGCCTTACACCATATCTACGAGGCCATGAAAAGCCATACAAAGATGCTTTGCATGGCCTTGTAGATATGGGTCTGCACTCTGCACCACTGGAGTGTCATAAAAAGTGATGCGCTGGCGGAGCAAGGGGTTTGTAAATTAGCACCTCTGTTTCTCCGTTTAACAGCTTTCATTTTTGCACAGCATTAATATTTGTAGTGGCCCCTTCGGGTGAGCGCCAAAGCGCTTGCAGCCCTGCCAGCAACCTGTAAATGACTCAGTTAAATGGGGTCGCTCAGGAGCCGGCCACAGCAATTTTAAAAATACTTTTAACTCAGGGTGCGCTGGTGCCCACCCGTCGCATCCCATAACATTTTTTACATTGGAGAATGTGGGGGGGCTCCATTGGCCCCGCGGCTCCTCTTGCTCAATACATGTGGCCTTGTTGTATGGGGATATACAGGACCCAGACACCTTCTTTTTCTAACACTGGTATGTCCTGGTGACTACCCGGGGCACCCAACAACATTTCTTACATTGGAACGCACAAGGGAGCCCCACAGTCCCCACAGCCATGTCAGCTCCCCTGCATGCAAACCGCGATTCTCCAAGAGTCAGCAGTATTTTTTTTTTTTTCTATTTTCCGACCAGGTCTTTGGGGGGCAGCGTATTCCTACAGTGCTACCTCATATGTTTCTTAAACTTACTTACCGGACAGGAGACTCAGTCCACAAGTCCTAAAATGGCTGTCTCCGCAGCTTTCTTGATGCACTGGCAGCCAATCAGAACTTGTATTAAGGTCTGTTGCTTCTAAGGATCATCCTCAGCATGAAAAATGCAAACTTTTTGAGTCTTAATTTCTCAAAACTGCTAAATGAATTTATCAAGTCACAAAAAGTGTGCTTTTCAGAGCAAGATCTTGCTTTCTCACAAATGTAGTGTAATTCGGTTTTGCGGTATCACTGTAAAAGTTTCATATATTATATAAAAAATGTTCATGCTTCCACAAAGCAGAGCAGATTTGCTTTTGGACAGAGAGTGATGCATGTTAGCAGCTCCCTCTGCCCAAAAACATTGCCAGCTCCCTTAGGAAGCGGGGAGCAAGCAGAGACCATGGCGGCTTTCAGGCTTCCCCCATGGTCTACAACGGAGAAGCCAGGCCCGGCAGGTGGGGTCCCCGGGGCCAAAGTTGGACCAGGCAAGGGGCCCCATGGCCCCCTCCCCTCTAAAAAAAATCTTTATATATATAAAGGTCTGACCCCTGGGGATAGGGTCTCCGGGGCCAAAATTGGCCTGGGGTGTTGCAGCACACCCTTTTTTTCAAAAATATAAATTAAAAAAACAGGCAGACTCTGGGTCATGGGGTCCCCGGGGACAAAAATGGCCCTGGAAGGGGGCGTGCAGCCCCCTTTCCCTTGGTTATCAAAAAATAATTAGAGGCCAGGCACCAGGGGATGGAGGACGGGGGATCTGCCCAGGAGTGGGGCCGTACGGCCCCCCTACAATTTCTTTAACAAAAAATGGGTCAGGCCCTGGGGATGTGGTCCCTGTGGCCCTAAATGGTCCAGGGAAGGGGGGTCACACAGCCCCCCTTCCTAAAAAACAGCAAATCAAAAAAGTAGGCAAATCGCTGAGGCCACTTCCTCCTTCTCCACTATTCTGCAAATGCTCCTCCTGGCAAGCTCCTGGTTGAGGAATGAAGTCACCTTGGCTGCTAAGGGTCCTTAGGGGCCAAGAAGACCTCCTGTTACCTCCAGTAAGCCCCACACAGTGGGTCTGCTGACAGGTGGTCAGACGCCATGTCCCCTTTCTCCACCACTCTGCACACGTGCCTCTTGGGGCACTGCTGGTGGGGGGATGAGGTTTCCTTGCCTCCTGAGGCCCCACGACTAAACTGGAATTCATTCCCGAATTAGAAGTGTGCCAGGTGCTGCGTTTGCAGAGTGGTGGAGAAAAGCGGCATGGCCTCTGTCCACCTTCCAGCAATGCACCTGAAGGGGTGTTACTGGAGGTAACAGGAGGGCTAGTTGGCTCTCAAGGACTCTGAAGAGCCAAGGAGACTTCATCCCCCAACTAGAAGTGTGCCAGGAGGCACGCTTGCAGAGTGGTGGAGAAAGGGGGTGTGGCATCTAACAACTTCTCAGCAATCGTGCTGTGTAACACTTACTGGAGGTAACAACAGTGGTAGATGGCCCCCAAAGAAATCCTTGGGGAGCAACTACCCTCAGTAAGTCCAACACAGTGGGATTGCTAAAAGGTGTTCAGAGGCCACACGCCCTTTCTCCACCACTCTGCAAACGTGGCTCTTGGTGCACTACTGGTTGGGGGATGAAGTTCACTTTACTCCTGAGACACCTTGGGGGCCAAGAACCGCTCCTGGTACCTCCTATAAGTCCTATACAGCAGAATTCATGAGAATTGTTCAGAGGGTCCGCTCCCTTTCTCCACCACTCTGCAAACATGACTACTACTTTAAAAACCATAGAAATTCACTAAAAAAACAAATGGTATAGAGAAGCTATAGTTAGGAATTAGCATTTCAAGAATGTTTGAAATTCACTGAAAAAGCTAATGGTTATAGGGACGTTATAGTTAAGAAATCTTATTATTTTTTTTAAAACCTTAGAAATTCACTGAAAAAAACAAAGGTTACGGGGACGTTATAGTTAGGCTGACATTTTACTCATACAAAACCAGAGAAATTCAGCAGTTATAGTTAGCAGAGCTAACTATAACTTATGCCTCCGCAATGCACTTCTTATAACCTCACATATTACATCACTGATGACATCTCATATGACATCACCGATGACATCACTGATGACACCCTCCACAACATTACTAATGCACCCAATCACACCCCTTAGAACTTTTCATACACCCACTCCCACTCAACCAATTACAAACCCATTCACTGACCCATACCAGTACTTACGCACCCACTTACTGATTCATGGATCTACACACAAATCCACTCACTCACCCATACAATAGAAATTCTGCAGTTATAGTTACCTGAGCTAACTATAACTTGTGCCCCCGCAATGCACTGCTTATGACCTCACATATTACATCACTCATATCATGGTCAGTGACATCACTCATGGCATCTCAAATGACATCACTGATGACATCATCCAGTGAGTGTAAATGTTTTGTAAAAGTACAGAGACTTTAGATATATGCTAAGCTACTACATTAGTAACTTTACTAATACTTCTGTACTACTTAGGAGTGATACTATTTCAAATATGTCATCTGATCTGTAATCCCGTTTTTAAAGTGGGTGTACTATTTATGAGTGAACTAGCATGTGCACTGACACATTTCCCCTACTGATGTCTGTGTATGGTAGTGGTTTTCGACAGTCTAAGTTGTTCATTGAGACTTCACTCCACAGTGATTTCTGAGTATAGTTCTGTTTTATGACATACGGACCAGTTTCCTTTGTCCTCTGTCCTTTGTGATGAATGAGTGTAGTAGTAGATTGCAATAAATTAATCTGTTTACCAGGACCATTCTCCAGGGTGATGGCTCAGTGTAGTAGAAATTTACAAAAGACTGAAATCTCTGCTCACACCTTTCATCAGGTTGAAGAATAATTGCACTAGTGGTTTGTAACACAGTGACCTTTCTGCTAAGACCTCTCTATTGGTTGTATGTTGTAGCAGTTTGTGTAAATCTGACATTTGCACTAAAACCTCTTTCCAGGTTCACAAATGTTGTTGTTGTAATTTACAATATCCTAGCCTATATGGTTAGATATTTCACTTTGGTCATTAGTGTTTAGAGTAGTGGTTCAGAAGAGAGTACTATATGCTGAGAAATGTCTCTTAGGTGATAAGTGAGTTTAGTAGGTGATAAGGTTAAAGTAAGCTCTCTTCTGGGGAAGGAGCTTGCCTGGCCTAAAAATGGCTGCCTTTTAGGCAAGTTCCTTTGGCCACACTTTTTATTCTTAATACTCCTGTGCCCAAATCGACAATCAAGGCTGCCACTATAGTGGCCCTATCTGCTGCTTACTTGGTATAACTAACCAAGCTGAAATTTTGCAACGCAACAGCACCTGGGACCCTGTTGCAGCTCCTCGCCGACAGCCACGTGGATGGGAGAGAGCATGGGCCACAGGGCCTACTATCTGGCCTGTGAAATGGTGCAGAGCACGGCCAGCGAATCTCAGCCGCCTTTGTCACTCCGGAGGGGAACTTTAATGTCCCCAAGCACCCATACCTGTGTGCTGGCCGGGATTGTCTGACGTGGCTGCCAGGGTCCAAGGAAAAGGACAGCAGCAGGGGACTGGAACACTTCTCTCCGCCTGAAGGCCTTGTGCAAGGCCGTGACATCAAGCAGAAGCAGAGCGGCCCGGAGAGCGAGCTCAGACCTGCATCCCTCACCATCCTTGGGAGATTGAAGTGAGAGCCTGGCTGGGAGCCCACCTGGGGCCCCAAAGAAATTTGATGCGGGACAGGCGGTATCAGGGTAAGTACAAAAATTCTAAAGGAAGAAAAACCACCTCCCAAAGATAAAAGGGCCTGAAGGATAGGTCCCTACATATGACGAACACTCAGTAGGAGCTGAACGAACAGAAGGGTAAATTTACCCTTCTGTTCGTTCAGCTCCTACTGAGTGTTCGAAATCAGACTATTTCTAGAGAAATGGGCCCTAATCTCCAATAGATGCTCACGCGACTGGATGATGTTGATCATCGAGACGGCAAGAGAAGTTCTAGCCATTATGAACAAGGAAATAGAGGAACTAGAAGAGAGACTAAAAAAAGATAACTCTGTTGAAATGGCCACTAAAAAACTAGAAGAAATTGCACAAGAACTGGATTCCTTCTCGACCTACCTCCTAAAAAGGAAAACGGATAAACTAAAGAAAGATATCAGGCTATTCTCACAGGAACGGACATATCCCTACCTTATGTCTAACTTTTATAACATGTCGGATATGAATGGACCCAACAATAGTAATATGAGATGGGGCAACAACAAGAAAGTCATCACCTTCTCTGATACGACTGACTCAGAAGATGAAGGGTCCACTGACTATGAGACTAACTATAACCCGAACTTCCAACCACGACATGAATCCTTTGATAGGCCAGCCATGCCCGATCATTTTTTAGGCAATCGCAGAGGGAACTACCGCCCCAGATCCAGAACACCACGAATGAGGAACTACTATCAGTCTCAGGGCCAACCACAGATGTATATCCAAACCAGGCACAACCAGTACTGGAAAACACAGTAAATATACCAGTGTTTAATCTCTCCACCACTGATGTTGACACTGAGTCCTTAACTCTTCTCTCCAGGCCTTTATCATTTGTCCCTACATCTTCCTTCAATAAATTTGAATTTATGAAGGATCTACATTCGTTTTTCAGGAAAATTAGGCTAAACATTTTTTTCATGAAAAAACCAACTCCAGACTCGGGAGACAATCTCTCTGGACTCAGACCCCCCTCCGAGTTTACGCCTTGTCTAGACCTTGTCGGTCCGGAGGTAGGCATTTTTGAGAAGGTTGTTTCATCTAAATTTTCAAACATTTTAAAGAATATTCCTAGGTCTGTTAACAACTTACCTTTTAGTGAACAGAAAGCCCTGAAATCCTTACAAGACAATAAGCAGTTGACTATCAAGCCGTGTGATAAGGGAGGGGTATTGTTGTTTTCAATACCTCTACCTATATTGAAAAAATGAATACTCTTTTGTCGTCCACCGAACATTATAAATGTATTCTAAGAAATCCCGAGATCAATCTCAAACAACGCATCCTATTGATGGTGAAGGCTGCAGCGGATGAAAATTTCATCTGCGCCAAGGAAGCTGAATTCCTGACACCCAGCTATACTCGAATGCCCATCATCTACGGGGTGCCTAAAACTCACAAAAACACCTTGGACCCCCCCCCTGAGACCCATTGTCTCCACCATCGGCTCGGCCATTGAACCTCTTTCCAAGTACGTCGATTGCTTTTTGAAACCCCTGGTGAGCAATCTCGAATCCTACGTGAAAGATACTGGCCATTTCATTTCCAAGATTGAGAACACCCCTTTTGATCCAGATAGGGAATTCCTGGTCACGCTTGATCTAGAATCCCTATATACCAACATACCCCAGAAGGGTGCACTATCCGTGCTAGAAGAGATATTGGCGATGGAAACTGAAATCACCAATGCCCCATTCATCATTCAATGCCTAAAGATGGTGCTATATGAAAACTATTTTGAATTCAATGGCAAAAACTTTCACCAGATCCAGGGCGTCAGTATGGGGGCATCTTGTGCCCCCAGCATAGCATGCCTTTACATGGGTAGATTCGAACAGATTAACATCTATAATGACCTGGCACCGTTTTACGAGAACGTTCGGGCGTGGTCACGCTTCATTGATGATATTTTTTTTATCTGGAGTGGTGACAATAGCTCCCTTAGTGAATTCATTGCCTGGTTAAATGCAGCTGATATCAACCTTAAGTTCACTGCCCATGTCAGCAACACCAGGGTTGAATTCCTGGATGTTTGGGTTGAACATCAGCAAAACAGCTTATGCGTGTCTTTGTACATAAAACCTACTGCCAGAAACACACTGTTACAATATAGCAGCTACCATCCTAGAAGCCAGAGGGACAGTATTCCCTTTAGCCAATTCCTCCGTGTTCGGAGAAATTGTTCCCACATGAATGACTTTTTACGTCAGGCTGAAAACCTCAAGTCTAAGTTCCTGAGTCGTGGATACCCTCAGAAATTGATTAAGGACTCATTTAAACGAGCCAGATGTTTCAATAGAGATTCCATGTTTGAACAGAGGACTATCAACCCCATGGACAAGTTAGTATATGTTACCAAACACTCTAACATCAACAACACTATCAGACAAACCATCAATTCATCATGGCACCTATTGAACATGGGCAACGATGAGATGAAAATCCCCAAACCCATGTTCGCCTTTCGACGAAACAAGAATTTGAAAAACTTTCTCATAAGCGGGAAAATCCCAGAGGAAAAAATGTTAACTCAGACCTCTATCTCTGGACTTAAACCTATTGAAGGTAACCACCGTTGTGGTACATGTCAGGCATGCCCGAATGCCATTGTGGGCAATACCATCAATACCAACAACCGATCCATTACCCTCCAAGGGATGTCTAACTGTCGCACCTCCAATGTTGTTTATATCATTGCATGTCCATGCGATCTTATATACATTGGTGAAACAGGCCGCGAGATACGAATTAGGATATGTGAACACAAATCCAATATTCGCACAAAAAAAAACACTGCGCCCCTTGTCAACCACTGGCTGGACACAAACCACATTGATAAAGACCTCAGATGGTCTATCCTGGAAAAAATACGCACTCCCCCTGGAAGAGATCCAACGTCCATCAGAAAAAAGAGGGAGACATTCTGGATCTTTTACCTTGACTCTGTCCACCATGGGTTGAATGAAATGATCCAGTGGGAAAATGCTATCATGTAATGCCCTCTTCACCCCTGAACCCCTCCCCCTCTGACCTCTATCAGAAGTTTGCTGCTCATGTACTTTAGACCCTAAGTTGGGAATTTCATGCTATATCTGATGTTAGGATCCCTACTTGCTCTCAATGACCCTGATTGATGTCCTTTTATCCTTTACGCTCTGTTTTCTTTGGCTACGATCCGTCAGTTTCATCGGATCTGATGCTTCGTTCTTATTTGGCTGCGATTGGGCGCCTGTTCTACATATTTAGTTCTCTCCTGCAGTCCTCGTTTTAACTCGTATCTGACATTTATCAGATTTTGGTTGCTCACACACTCGAGACTTTTAATAGCTAACATGCGCCCCACTGTATACCAGCATCTACAAACTTTTTGCTCCGCTCCAATTTGGCCGCCTTTGGGCACCTTCGTTACATATTAATTTCACCCTTGCAGTCCTCTCTCTACTTGTATCTGCCTTTTCAGCCGGGAATCCTCCGATTGGCCCGTGAGAATTCCTTTCCGTCCACTTAAGGAAGTTCCCTGTCAGTATAACCAGCTGAGGCGTCCGGGCTGGTTCATCCGACGTATCGCTGATGGTTCCATAGACTCCCGCTCCAGGATTTTCTATCAGGTATGTAACTTTGCGAGATCCGGTTTTGATATGCGTTACCGGGTCCATGGGTGGATATATACCCCCTCCCCCGTCCGGGCCTCTGTTGACTGTGTTTTACCTCCCCTTTGTTTAGCCGCCATTAGCTGCCCTCGTTCATACCTGACCTTTATGCCCTTACTGAGGTTGCCTCTATTGGGCGTATATTTGTTATATTGTGTCCATCTTGTTTGTGAATCCACCTAGTGATTCGTGTGCTGCTCACACCCCCCATGACGCCTTTAATCCTACTCCCACTGCCCCGTAAAATCTGACAGTGTCTGTTTGGCGGTTCGTTGTTCATTTCTGCCTATTTTCAGCAACGTCATGCCTGTTTATTGTATTCTATTTATTGCAAGAGATCACTGAGATCTAAAAGAAAACTTGCTCCTCTAGCGTCTTTCCGCCATCTTTTCGCCATGAGCTCCCCTGCCTTATAAACTGGGCTTATTCGTTTGAATCCTTTGGCTCCTCCGACCATGGCTTTATTCTGATTTCCAAGTACGTATTTATCAAATAAATACCTTTTTCCTAACCTATTAGCATGAAGGCCTTTCTCCCAGTTTAACTATTGGTTCTGGAATTACTTCATCTATTCCTAACCCTTGTGCTTTCCCCACACTTGCCTGCCACTGGGTCCGATAGAACCCTGTCCCTGCACTGCTAGGGGTGCTGCAAAGTCCTTCCCTGGGTGGGGACCGGTGGCCACTCCTTCTTCTTGCTGGTCTAATGTGCATGACATTCCGTACTCTTTGGTGTGAATAACGGACATTCTCAGCAACCTATGTGCTTTGATCTAGAAGCAGTACCCCCTGTAAGATCCTTAACGTGGCTGTGGTAAGCCGGTGCCTGTGCTACTTGCCACTCTCCAGGGACTTCCAGCAAGCGTTGGGCTGGGAGACCTGCCGGGGGCCTCTGTCCGGGTGGTGGTGGCGTCGCTGTACCCCTACAGGTAATTTAAAAGCAGGCTGCAATTGCGTGGGACCAGGACTGACAACATATGTGCTGCTCCTGGGTCTGATCATGGGATGCATACGTTGCAGAGGTTAATTGCAGGGGGTGCAGGTCGCTGGGTGTAACGCCCCTCTGCATGGCCTCTTGACTGAATACTTACCTGAACTTGGGCTTGGTCCTGGCCTTGTCACTACACTGGTGTGAGTGTGAGTTCTAGGTCCTTAGGGTGTACTTGGCGGTCACAACTGTTAACAACCAGCCTTTTGTCACCTGGATTATATGTCTTTTGATCCTACCAGGCACCCTATGGGACTAGACATGTACACGGAGCCCCCTACAAGTTCTTCACTGCTGGCGTACCAGCGCGAGGTGCTGTGCTGAACTGCCGATGGTACTCTTGAACAGCTCTGTGGTGGGTTTACCCAGTCTGCACTTGTCTTAACAGAGATGATGCATGTTTTTCTGACAGTAGAGCTCGGAAACACAGGGTAGTAGTTGCTTTTTTTTTATTTACCAGCTTTGCTTTCAGAAAAACATGCAATAACTGGGAACCAAAGAGAAACACACAGATCCCTTTTGCACTCGCTCAACGAAGAATATAGCTTCATAATAAGACCCCGGATGTCAGAAGCAAGCGTGAAACCAATTTAACTACATTTCTGATTCACTCTGGCCTAGCTTATAGCAGTATGTCCTATGTACCTACTTACTGTCAAATCTATCTCTGCAGATCGGTTCAACTACGCTGGTGCCTTATATTTTTAGCTGGGTGAAGATATTTTTCTATTACACTTACTCTTCAGCCTTTACGCCCGTTTTAGACATGACTGGGCTCTTTAGTCAACGACTAGCAGCAGATCTCCAGCTGGCGTCGTACAGCAGCCTGTCCGCAAACCGTCGATTAGCTCCGCAAACACTGGTACTTCACAGAATACCGAGCGTGAGGAAACACTAAACACGCACTCAGCGTACACATTAATTGGCTCGCGGCGCTACTGCAGTCACCCACAGCGTGCCTGAGGTATGTCGGCGATGAGCGCGCGGCTGCTGCACTGTATCAGGCGGGGAGCCTGTTAATGACAAGCAGGCTGCCGCACCCCCTAGACAGGAATAGATCTCCCAGTGAAATGAAACAAAGGATCAATGCGTAATTCCAGGAATTAGGGGCTGTGGAAGAGACGGGCCAATTCATTCGCCAGTGCTTTTGCGGCTGGTTTGTTTTCTTTTTTCTTCAGTGAGGTACACCGCAGTGCTGTCAAACAACCTGCAAGGCAAGCAACGCGTTTACATGTTTAGTGAGTGCCTTAACATTGACAACTGTCACTTGTGTACAATGAAACCTGATACGCTGAGTAGTATTCCGAAGCACTACTAAACTAACATGTTGTAAATATTTATTCGGCCCATGCATGCGATGCACAGCACGGCGCAGAGGATTTCTTTGGGCTTGACTAATAGACAATACGTTAGGTGTGGATGCACAACAGAGCTATCTCGCTAGCTCTCTCTGTGAATCGTAGCATAATTTTTCTGGTGGAATTGTTCCTGCCATTCATTTTAAATTTAAGACATCATTGACATATACCACTGAGAGCGAAGTCATGTTAAACAAAAACCTGATCATTCAGTAACAACATAGCCGATCAATGGCACGAGCGCACCTTGAAGATTCCAGACATGAGAAGTATCTTATAAGTGCGAATAGTCCGGTGAAAGTGCACAGCGGGACTGAGTAATGTGTATTTTCAGTAGCTACACGTTTTTGTTGGTCACAACGTGAAAGCAGCCTCACTAAAGTGCAGGTTAGCCTGCATCGGCCTTCTTTTGATCCGTGGTGACATCATAGCGTTGGCCTCCCACTGCCTCTGATTTACTGCTAGGAAGATCATGGCGTGGAATCTACAACATGTAAACAGCTCTCATCGAACCCTGTTTACTTCACTTACTGCCACCTTCCACATAACCCCTGATACCAGGGGTAGCAGGCACAGCTCCAGTGCTACCAATGGGTTACTGATGACTATTGGGGTCACATGATGTCCCTTCCTACCTCTACACTGTAGAGTCTATCGTAATGCCTGCTTTCAATTAGCGGCAGTCCCCCTCAAAAGTGCACTATAGAATCAACTGCGTGACTTTGCAATTGAGTGGTATCAAAGGCTTCATTATTTGACCAAATGTCCTACTGCAAAAAGTTAAGTGGACAATTTAGGCCTTACTGAAATGAATAACACGTAGCTATGGGTCAACCAGAGGGGAACACTTCACAAAAAAGACTACTAAGTTCAAATATGAAGGGGAGCGGGCTCAAGCTCGAGGGCTGCAACAGCTTGGACATCATCTGAGGAGCACAGACGAAGGAGGTCACCGTGCTAGACATTTCTTTGCATCATATAGCTGTTGGAGTGCTCAGGAGCCCGAGAACTGGGACTTCTGGCAAGGATATTGGCTCCGGAGACCTATAACTGGCACGACTCTGGTTTCTCTCACAGAAATAGATGTAACTGTGGAGTTTGACTGAGGAAGAACATTTATCTCCAGGGGCATAAAATGTGTGTCTTTGGCTTCATCATTCTTATTTCTGCATACGTGGCAGTTTGCAGTACACTGACAACATACAGTGCTCTGTGTGTACTTCTCTTTTCATCATTAAATGTTTTTGCAGTGGAAATGACAGTGGACAGTAGTTCCAAAAGTGACTTTTTTGGACGGCATTTCTGAAAGTCAGATTGGCACAGAACTGAGTATGTGATGGTGAACAAAAGCAGGGGTGTGCAAAGTTGAGTCATTTGCTTTTCAGTAATTAGGTACAATATCTGGAAAATTACATGAAATTATGCACAATTACAGAAAATGCAAATATGGCAATTAACACTGCATTTTAGAGTGAACTGAGTTGTCAAGTCCATTTTGGACATGATGACTCATTTCACACTAAAAATAGCACCAAAATTGAAATACCAGCATTGACAGTTGCTGGCATTCTGGCGACGGGCGTAATTTTGGGATGCAACAAGAATAACACAAAATTCCTGAAATTACACAAATCCACTGACATATTTGATATTTTCCCAGCCCTAAAAAAAGTTGTTTCCCAAATACCTCAACAACTTGGCCTTAGTGTCCTCATGAGGAAGGAGCTCCTAGCATGTTCCCACACATTAGAAGTGTCAAAAGGTTAGAGCTCATTGAGGAGAAGTATTGACGAGTAGGATAGTCATTCCAAAGATAACCCCTCGAGTTCCAGTGGATAGAGGACGTCATATACTTGGAAAGATACTAGCAGGGACAATGCCCTCACTCGGGGGTGTCATGAGTTGTGACAGCTAACCACGTCTTGTCCACTGCTTTCCCTGGACCTACCGTTATTACCCCTGGTTTTATGAGTTCAATATTCTTTCTGCAGTTTTACACATTTGTCTTTCCCTTAACCTCATAGCAGCAAATATAAGGTTATTGATGGGCCAAAGATCAGCCTGGGCATCAACTCTACTGTTGTCATTTGTGGTCCACCGAAGCGAGATGTCACTTCCACTATCTTATCATTTTGGTAAATGGACATCTTTACTCGGCAATCCCCTTTCTCTTCTAAATATAAAACTTGAAAAGCCTTGGAGGTAGGCATTCTAATGTGGAGTTGCTGCTTTGTTTGTCATAATCCACCTATCCACCTACCCAGGCCATCCCTCACCCTTATAGTGGATGAGCCTGGATCTCATAATGAAAGTCACACTATCGTATTCAGCCTTGGATGCTAGCTAGTAAAGTGAAACTTGGAGGAGAAACATCACAAAGTATGTCTGTCATATTGCTACTGTCAGACCCTGTTATGAGGGACCTGGGCAAGCAGTAAAAATTGGTCAGCAACAAGGATGTGGCCTAATGGCTAGAGCGCTCGCCCTCAAATCTAAAGAACCGGGTTCAAGTCTCGGTAACAATGCACAGCATCTTGTGATTCTGGGCAAATCACTTAATCTCCCTGTGCCTAACAAAAAAAAAATGAACGTCTCCTTGTGTATTGCAACCAGTGCTCATGTGAAGTGCTCCGATACCTTCGGGTCAAGTTCGCACTATATAAAACTCTGGAGAAAAAAAAAACAATGGGGTTGAGGTATTTTCTACTGATGTCCTGGAGCACCTCCTACTATGGCTCTGCAAACTGAGTTATGAACAACACATTCCACACTTGACTCAGTACAGTTGGACAAGCACTCAAAGGCTATAAAAACAAGCATTTGCAATGCAATAGGTCTCGCATTAGGAAAGTTTGAGCCAATGGTATTGTAAATGCCAAATTTTGTATTTATGTATTGGTTTTCAAAAAAGCTAAATTAATAGCTTTGTCATTTACAATTCCAATAGTTTAAACTTTCGCAAAATCTACTGATGCGTTTTAGAAACGCTTTGGTCCGTAACGTTTGTGTTTTTGTTAAAATTTAGAAAAGGCACCTACTGACATCGTAAGAACTAGGGGGCAGTGTGTAAGAGGGCAGTGTGTGAGGGGGAATTGTATGAGGGCACAGTGTGAGTGCGTAAGGGTGCGGGATGTGTGTGTGTGCGGGGTGTAAGGGTGCAGTGTGTGTGACCTAAAGTACTGTGAGTGGGAAATGTGTGAGAGCGTGTGTGAGAAATGTGTGAGAGCAGTGTATGTGGGGGCAGTGTGTCAAGGAGGTGTGTGAGGAGGGGTCAGTGTGAGTGGTTTGTGTGAGAGGGGGGCTGTATGTAGTCTGTGTGAGAGGGGGCAGTGTGTGTAGTCTGTGTGAGGGGGGCAGTCTGTGTGGTCTGTGTGAGGGGGCAGTGTGTGAGGTCGGTGTGAGGGGGCAGTGTGTGTAGTCTGTGCGAGGGGGCAGTGTGTGTGGTCTGTGTGGAGGGGTAAGTGTGAGTGGTCTGTGTGGAGGGGTAAGTGTGAGTGGTATGTGTGAAGGGTGCAGTGTTTGTGGTCTGTGTGAGAGGGGGGCAGTGTGAACTTTGTTCATTTGTTAAATAAAGTTAAACAATAATGCTAATTTAAGCACAAAACACCTAGTACCAATAGACATTAACCGACGAAAATACCCCAATATCTACTGATGCGTTTTAGAAACGCTTTGATCCAGTAACATTTGTGTTTTTGTTAAAATTTAGAAAAGGCACCTACTGACATCGTACAAACTAGGGGGCAGTGTGCTAGAGGGCAGTGTGTGAGGGGGAATTGTATGAGGGCACAGTGTGAGTGTGTAAGGGTGTGGGCTTTGTGTGTTTGCGGGGTGTAAGTGTGCAGTGTGTGTGACCTAAAGTACTGTGAGTGGGTAATGTGTGAGAGCAGTGTATGTGGGTGCAGTATGTCAAGGGGTCAGTGTGTGATGAGGGGTCAATGTGTGTGGTTTGTTTGAGAGGGGGGCAGTTGTGTGTAGTCTGTGTGAGGGGGCAGTGTGTGTGGTCTGTGTGAGGGGGCAGTGTGTGTAGTCTGTGTGAGGGGGGCAGTGTGTGTGGTCTGTGTGGAGGGGTAAGTGTGAGTGGTCTGTGTGGAGGGGTAAGTGTGAGTGGTATGTGTAAGGGGGGCAGTGTTTGTGGTCTGTGTGAGAGGGTGGCAGTGTGAACTTTGTTCATTTGTTAAATAAAGTTAAACAAAAATTCTAATTCAAGCACAAAACACCTAGCACCAATAGACATTAACCGACGAAAAAACCCAAAAATCTACTGATGTGTTTTAGAAACGCTTTGATCCTGTAATGTTTGTGTTTTTGTTAAAATTTAGAAAAGGCACCTACTGACATCGTACAAACTAGGGGGCAGTGTGTAAGAGGGCAGTGTGTGAGGGGGAATTGTATGAGGACACAGTATGAGTGAGTAAGGGTGCGGGCTGTGTGTGTGTGTGCGGGGTGTAAGGGTGCAGTGTGTGTGACCTAAAGCACTGTGAGTGGGTAATGTGTGAGAGCAGTGTATGTGGGGGCAGTGTGTCAAGGGGTCAGTGTGTCAGGAGGGGTCAGTGTGTGTGGTTTGTGTGAGGGGGCAGTGTGTGTAGTCTGTGTGAGAGGGGACAGTGTGTGTAGTCTGTGTGAAGGGGGCAGTGTGTGTGGTCTGTGTGAGGGGGCAGTGTGTGTGGTCTGTGTGAGGGGGGCAGTGTGTGTAGTCTGTGTGAGGGGGGCAGTGTGTGTGGTCTGTGTGGAGGGGTAAGTGTGAGTGGTCCGTGTGGAGGGGTAAGTGAGTGGTATGTGTGAGGGGGCAGTGTTTGTGGTCTGTTTGAGAGGGGGCAGTGTGTGTGGTCTGAGTGAGAGGGGGCAGTGTTGGTTAGTGACTTGTCAGTAAACTGTATTTCTATTTTCTTTAAAGGCTGTATTAGTATTGAAAAAAAATACACAATCTGACACTGGCTCACATAAATGACTGCAGTGCCTTGGAAGTAAACTGTATTCTTATTTATTTGAGGGTGGGGGAGTGCATAGTGTGAGGGGGCTAATGTGTGTAGGGCAGTGTGTGATTTGGCATTTTGTGGGGTCTAATGTGTGTAGGGTAGTGTGTGAGGTGGCAGTTTGAGGGTCTAATGTGTGTAGAGCAGTGTGTGAGGTGGTATTTTGTGTGGTCTAATGTGTGTAGGGCATTGTGTGAGGTAAAACAGAATAAAATGATAAAAGTGCTGTTTGTAGAGATAGTGATTTTTTGTTTGTTTTGCATGAGAATGTAAGCAGGAAACTCTGACAAAAGCATATGTGTTTGGATGCGTAAAGTAGAACACAGAGGCTGGAAACTATTGAAGACGAGGGCAGACAGCAAAACACAGAGAGGCGAGACAGGATAAAAGTGCTGTTTGTGGAGAGAGTGTTTTTTTTTTCGCACAAGAATGTAAGAAGGAAAGGAAACAATGAACGTGTTTGGGTGCGTAAAGTTAAATTTAAAAAAAACATTCAAAGTAAATAAATATAATAGACGCATGCAAAACTCATAGGCATGAGGTCAAGTAGTCAGACACGCAAAGCCCCCCCAAAAAAAAAATGCAAGAAAGAAAAGGCGGGGCGTAACTACATGGAAGAGGAGAGACGCATGGGCGGAGAGGAGTGCTGTTTATAGAGAGAGTGATTTTTTGTTTGTTTTGCATGAGATTGTAAGCAGGAAAATCAGACAAAAGCATACGTGTTTGGATGCGTAAAGCAGAACACAGAGGCTGGAAACTATTGAAAACAAGGGCAGACAGCAAAACACAGAGAGGCGAGACAGGATAAAAGTGCTGTTTGTGGAGAGAGTGTTTTTTTTTTCGCACAAGAATGTAAGAAGGAAAGGAAACAATGAACGTGTTTGGGTGCGTAACGTTAAATTAAAAAAAACCTTTGGGTGCGTAAAGTTAAATAAAAAAAAACATTCAAAGTAAATAAATATAATAGACGCATGCAAAACTCATAGGCACGAGGTCAAGTAGTCAGTCGCACAAAGCCGAAAATCAGAAAAAGATGCGAGAAAGAAAAGGCGGAGGGGAACTACATGGAAGAGGAGAGACGCGTGGGCGGTTAAAAAAAACAAAGCATTCAAAGTAAATAAATATAATAGATGCATGCAAAACTCATAGGCACGAGGTCAAGTAGTCAGTCACACAAAGCCCCCAAAAAAACAATTATGAGCTGTAAACCTGGTGGGAATAAAAGTGAATTAGTCTGGTAGGATCATATTAATAAGAAGTGACTGGAGCCTAGTGGCCAGAATTTTGCCTAGTATGTTTGCGTCTATGTTGATAAGTGATAGTGGTCTATAAGAATCACAGTTCTTGGGTGTCTTGTCGAGCTTGAATAGGGTAGACCTTCCTGTATATTAATGTGTGTTATTTGCGATGAAGCCCAGGACTCCCTAACTTTGAATGCCAAATTTCTACTGTGACGCCCCCTCCCCCTATGACCTCACAATATATCGCTTAGAGAGGTAGCAGACTTCCTGCTTTGCTATATCTTTGTAGACTGTGTAATGTTCTTGAATGTCAGCTAATATGTTGGGACTGGGTGTACTCTCATATTGATTTTCCAAAGTCTGAAGACTTTGTTCTATTTTTTGTAACTGAGTTTGCAACGCTTGCAATCCGCTGCTTGCTTACTAATGCAGATACCTCTTATGTACACCTTGAACACCTCGCAAAGCATGCCAGCCCCTTTCACAGATCTCTCATTATTTGCGAAGTAATCTGCGATTGCATCTCTCAGACCATCCCTAATTACAGAGTCATGTAGGGCTGTGGGTTGAAATCTCCAGGAGAAGGGTGCAGGAATATGTGCTGGCAGTTCCAGTACCACTCTCACTGGTGCATAGTCAGATGATGTTCTTGCCATATGTTGTAGCACAGATGTCCATGTGTTTACCTCTCTGGTCACTTACCAACAATCCAATCTGGACCATGTTCCGTACACAGATCAGATGAATGTTCCCTCAGTGCCACCTGGATGTCTTAGTCGCCATAGGTCCACTAATCTCTTTTACTCCATTCCCTCACTCAGGACCTGGGCAAAGTTTTTGCCCTGCCAGTCTCCTGTAGCTGATCTGTCCACCGAGGGCTCTAGATATAGGTCTAGGTCACCTCATCAAATAACAGCTGTGGGTTGTAGCTTGTGTAATTGATGCCATATTTCTGGGTAAAACTCAAGATAATCTATATTATGCCCAAACGTAGCAATAAGGATGATGAGAGTGCCATATAGTCTGCTCTGCAATATCACAAAGCGTCCCTCTTCATTTGTTTTAGAATGGATAAGTGTGAATTTAACGCCCCACTTTACTAATATGGGTAACCTCCTCAAGTATGAAGATAAGATGATGTCACTTGGACACATGCCCAACTAGCTCCAATACCCCCTTCTGTTTGCTTAGTGAGGTCTGTCTCCTGGAGGAGAGCAATCTGCACATGCTGCCTATCTAAATATGCCACCTAGTACATGCATATTATCTTTGACTGCACCATGGTGAAAATCTAAAAACATAAACAAATGAGAACTATCCAGTGCCACCTTAGCAACCCAAATTCCCTAAAGACAACATCATCGTACCAACACCCCATTAATAAAGAAGAAACAATTACATCAGCAGTATGAAGTATTGCCATCAGTATCAACAACAACAAAAAGGGAAAAACCATTTGGGGTACCCACGTTGGGGTATCCCCAGTGCTTCACCAGTCTCCTGATGGTGAGGAGGTGGCCAGGAATATTTATGTATTGGCCACAGAGTATTATGTCATAGGGAATATCAGGGTTCCCAGTGTTATGTTCTGATGCAATAGTTTCCTGATACTGCTCAAGGTACTCTCAGCAGACTAGTGTGTAGCCTCATATTGCCGAAGCTAACTCATTGAGTGGCACTGTCAGAGATGTATGTCCACTAATCTGGGACCAGCATTTATACCCCAGATGTGCAAATTTTACTTTATGGACTTTAGGTACCAAAACTGTGTGAGATGAGGTCATCAAAGCTAGTAAGACATTGAAGTGTATCATTCAGGGATCTTGGTAGTTCAGTCAACCTGATCTTCTAGATCTAATTTAGTCTTTTCACAAATGACAGTGCTGTTTTGGGAGTCATCAAAATTCTTTGCTAGCCACAGTGATCCACTCGCAAACTGACTGGGTATAGCATAGCATACTTGATCCCTAGCTGCTGTAATTTCTTTTTTACTGTATCAAGTTCCCTGCGTGCTGCCTGTGCTGCTATTGTAAAGTATGGGAAGAACGCTACAGAATTACTTTAATATTGAATGTTGCCCTTTTACCTTGATCGGCGGAGTACTGCGTCTCTATCTCTATGTTGGAGAAGGGGGTCTCTAGTGGGCAGAGCTAGATACCTTTGACCAAATAGGGACCCTTGCTTCTAGTCAGGGTAAGAGGAATACAGACTTTAGATAACCCCTGTTCACCCCTTTGGTAGCTTGGCACGAGCAAACAGGCTTATCCAATTCAATTCAATTTATTTATTATGTTTTGGCACTACAAAGAGGGCCACACAAACAAAATACACAAAATACATATACATATTCCATCATAAAAAGAAAAAATAAACAATTACAACATTCTCCATCGAAAAGGGCATACTATGACACAATCCTCCTCATTTCATCAATAAATATCTAAAAAACCTTTAAAAAAGTTAAAAATATTGAAGCAAAACATTTCATTGGGAGGGGTATATAAAGCTTTTAAAAAGGAATTCGCATCAAGGATTCCTAGTTGTAGACAAATTGATTTTAACCACCTTAAACGAAGTAAACGTAATGCAGGACAAATAAACAATACATGAGTACGATCCTGTGCTGACATATTACAGAGATTACATAGGGGGGAAGACCCATACCATTTAGCCAAGAGGGAATTAAGCGGCAATAAATCTTGCCTCAAAAGAAACCAAAATCTCCGAATACCATGTGTTAAATTCCAAAATACATAAGGTTGAACAAACTTCCTAGAGTAAGAATTGCACAGTAGGGCACTTCGCTTCTTAGCTATCATGGATTCTTTATCCCTCCTGAAGCAAAGAGACCAGGAAGCCTGCTTCAAAAGAGATTTTAGTTGGGAAGAAGAAATAATAAAAATAGAACTCTCATCTAATTCAAGAAGTGCCACTGCCTTTCTGAAATTCTTAACAATTTGAGAGTGCTCTTTAAAACTTCCCAATAATTCACTCTTGAGAAGGGATCTCAAAGTCCCCATTTCTCCTCTGGCAAGGCTGGCGACCCAACGTACTAATGCAGACAGGCCCTGTACCCAACTGCTACGCAGACCAAATTCTAGTCTAAGAGCAGCTGTAGAGCAAGCCGAATTCAGGGTGGTTAAAGACCTTAATAATTTTCCTTCAATCATATGAAGGAAGCCCCAGTGTTTTAAATCCATCAATTCTATTCCGTATAGGAGGGTTGAGGGGATTTTTGCCTTATAAACCTCTAATAAAAGAGCAAAATGTCTTCTCCCTGTAGCGGAATAAAGAGAACTCAAGCTTTTGCCTTGAGACAGGGCTTTACGAGAGTTGTTATCAATGTGTTGCCTCTCGCTCAGGTTTGCTGAAACAATTCTTCCTAAAAAGGTATATGATTTAACCACTTCTAATTTCTGCCCACCTACTGACCAACCATAATTCTCAGATTTGGATTTTTTCCTCCCTGTGATGCACATAATTTTACTTTTTGAGGCATTTATCTTCAAAAAGTGGGACTCAGCAAAATCATGTAAAGCCTGCAGACGATTAGCTAAGCCTTTAGGAGTTAAATCTAAAATTAAAATATCGTCAGCATATAAAAGGCAGGCTATATTATAACCCCCCACTACCGGGGCTATACCAACACAAGATGCGAGCGAGTTTGGAAGATCAGCAATATACAGGGAGAACAACAGAGGAGCCAGAAGACAACCTTGTTTTAAACCATTAGTGGAGGGAATAGCACACGAGAGTCCCCTTTCTCCACCCTGTAACACTCGACACCAAGTGTCCGAATGTAGAGATCGTACTAGGTCTAATAGAAGAGGGGGCATACCTAATATAGCTAGCTTTCTCCACAGCAGAGGACGATCCACTTTGTCGAATGCTGTAGAGAAATCAATAAAAGCCGCATAGACTCCTCCACCCCGAACTCTTACATATTTGTCCAGGATAACCTGCAGGGCTGTAAGGTTATCCAAAGTACTATGCCCTTTGCGGAAGCCCGTTTGTTCAAGAGGCAAAATCTGATTCGCCTCGACCCAATCAGTGATTAAAGCTAGAAGGCATTTGGAAAAGACTTTTCCAATAGCATCAAGGAGAGCTATCTGACGATAGTTCATTGGATTATTCCTATCGCCCTTCTTGAACAGGGGCACCAAAATGCTCCCCTTCCAAGAGGATGGCACAGTCTTACTTGAAAAGCAAGCACTAAATAAAGGAAAGAGGATTTTACTCCATAGAACAGGATCTAACTTTAGTATCGAAATGGGAAGTTCATCGGGCCCCATAGCTCCAGAGGAACGCATATCCTTAATAGCCATTTCAATGGTTTTCTCTGAAGGGGCTTCAATAGAAAGCTCAACATCTCTCGGAGCTTCTAAGGAGCACTCACCTTCAAATGTTACGCCATTCCCAGCATAAAGGGCGGAGATAAACGACACCCATAATGATTCGGCAATAGGAATAGGATGAGGGCTGACTCTAGCTCCACAACCCTCTCCGATGAGAGACCAAAATTTTCTAGTATTGCCATGAACAACCGCCTCCCTTAATCTGATCCAAAGAGAATCCTCTTTTTCCTTTTTAAGTTTCTTCTTGATGCGACTTCTCCTTCTTTTTAACAAATATATTTTGTTTTTTAATTCAGTAGATCTACACAGAAATTGTTCCCGCACTAACCTGTTTATTGCCTTATTTAAAGGGATCAGCGAACTGGGAACAAAGCTCCTCTTTTTGGAAAAGGAGGATCTATTAGCAACACGAATAACCTCCTTCATAAAATCCTCAAAATGAGTCAGTTCAGAACCCTGCCAATAGATCAATTCTAGGATAGTTTTTCCTAAAATACACTTCAGGCCCTTCCTGGCTTTAAAATTCCAGAAACATCTTCCAGTATTCTTATGAAAATTAAATATATCGCTATTAAGATGCCATGAGTCAGAATTTGGAAAAAATAAAGACAAATCTATAGTGATCACGTTGTGATCACTGAATAATGTCGGTAAGACTACCAGATCTTTTACTAGAGAAAAGACATCATAATCAATAATTACATAATCCAAGATTGACTGACTGAAGGGGGATCTATGAGTATAGTTAGCAGGAAAATCGGAGGGAAGCCTACCATTCACTATTATCCCCTCAGTTGCAGAAAGTTCTTCCAATAACAACTTCCCTCTTTTATTAGTTTTAATTTTATTAGGGAAGAGAATCTGAGGGATAAGGTAGGCTTCTTCTTTACATTTATTTCTGAATAACTCTAAACTAGTGTTGGAAACCTTACAATTAAAATCGCCAACTAACAGTACATGGGGGGAAGGATCTAGCTCTTTTAGCTGTTTAATGTATGAAAAGACTTGCTTCAATAAAATATTAAAACATTCATCCGGGGGAATATATACATTTATTATTACTAATGAAGTATTGGTACCCCAACTTGATTGCGAGCAGAGGGTCACTGCCTGAAAGAGATTCTTTGGATCAACATAATGTGTAAAATTCCATTTCAATCTATTTGACAAGAGGCATGCAAGACCACCTTTTGCATGCCCTTTCTTTGAAGGTAATGCCCTAGCCTCTAGGACAAAATAGTCTTTTCCTGCATATAAACTACTAGAACACCAGGTCTCTTGGAGGCAAATAATGCTAGCTTTCATAGAGAATAAATACTGTAATTTCTCAGCATTATTATGAATGCCAGCAGCATTCCAAGAGATTACTTTTAAACTATTGCTAAAGATGTTGAAAAAGCTTAGGATTGTCTAAAGTTTTAGTAGACAAAACCCCAGGCAACCAATTCCACTGAGAATTTTCATTGTTTGGGGGAATAGTCTGGGAAAGCGAAACTGGCTTTACCTGAGTCACCCGGCGTGTATTTTTTGAAACAGAAATCTTTAATTCATCATATAGGGAAAAGAGAGTATCTTGACCATTGCCCTGCTGAGAAAGTCTATTTGGAGGGAAACAATTTCTCCCAAAGGGAAGAACAGGTAAAACATCAATTCCCCTACACTGAAAACTCTCGGCCTGTTGTAGAATAAGGTTTAATATAAGTTTAGAATAGAATTTTACCCTAACAAAGGGAGCGGACGCTGTTCCCAATATAGAGACTAAATCAATATCATTAGATTGAATCAATTTTAGGCTCTCAATATCCTTAAAATATTTGAGTAGCCATGCTCTATTTAGGGATAAGTCTGAATCAAATAAGGGTAAAAAATCTACTGTAAATGTATCTACATAGACTTCAGGAATTTTTGAGGGCAAATGCTGGGGCCGTACCTCTCCCACATCCAAAGCAGGAAAAACGGGGGCAAAAGGATCAAGAGCTACAGACCGCCCAGGCGATTCTACCTCGGGCAGGGGAGTTGCCCATCTCCCTACATCCGATGGGGGACCATTCCCAGGGCAATCAGAAATGATTTCTGTGCCCGGGACTGAGAACTTTAAGATATCAGAAGAATGGGAAACCACCTCCTTACACATTAATTCTCCCGTCATTTGGAACTTAGAGTCTAAGACCTGGGAATCCTCAAAAATGATTTGTTTCTGCTTTTTCTTTCTGAATCTACGGATTGGTTTCCTCTTTTTTCCTAGATTCTTTCTTTGTTTTCTAATTTTTCCCTTTTCAACCCCCCCTGATCCCTTTGATTCAGGTAAAAAGATTGAAAATAGTTCTCTTTCAAGATTTGGAGCAGCAACCTCAATGATTTCTTCTTCAATTTCAAGGTCGCAAAGCTTTGCGCAATTAGATACAGGTAAAATGGGAGCTACAGGGGGCTTATTTTGAACTGAGTTTACATTTTCATTTAAGAGCACACTACCCAACTCATGCCCCAGAGGGCTTACTTTAGAAACAACATCAGGAACCTTTTCCTGAGCTTTTAACACTAAGGCTTTTAGTATCTGGGTGACTGATTCCAGAATGCAATCGGAACTTCCCACAAATTTACTCAATAACTGTAGGATGGATGCCAGCAAATGTTCCAATGCAATCAAGGATTCAGAAATCGGTTTTTCCACTTTATCATAACCGAGTAGACCCTTATGACCAGTGTCAGATAAATTAAGCAGTGGACTCATGGAGAAATTAGACTGAGAAAAAATATCTGGCAATTTTAGAGAAGGGGTACTACTAAAAAGAAAGAGACCAGAGGAAGAAACACCAGTCGGGGGTTTAATCACTTCAGGTAAATTCAAAGGACCGTCAGCTAAGTATCGACCACAGAGCTCCAGGTCAATACTTGACAACTGAGAAACTCCCTTACTGTCCGTCATTAATTGTGGACCTCCAATGGGGTCAGCAAGGGGAAACTCTGCAGAGACGGCAGGCGCATTGGTTTGCTGTCCAGTCTTAGGATAAAAAGAAACATCCCCATTATTTCCTGACCTATCAGATGGCGGTAGGAAGGGATCTTCAGGAGGAGGGATGTCTGACTGATCTTTTTTCCCCCTACTAGATACCGTCTTCTCCCAAAATTGAGGCAGCAGGGACTGACCCTTTAGTAGCAAATTACTAGAAGATCTGTTGCTAGGGGAAATGGGTTTTGACATTATACAGACCCTATCCCCTATTACTCTCCCGGACCGTAGTTTTTTGGCTGACATCTTTATATAACAAAGTACTATAGCCCCAAAAGAATACAATAAATATATGTTAAAATTAAAAGAAGATGAAATATTTGAGGGAGAGTGACGAAGGGTTCCTAATCACAAGGAGAATGTGCACACCAGAAAAATATAATACCAATAATAAAAGATATTTTAACACAATCGATAAATAAATAGGCCCAGTCCAGTCTCCTCGAGCCTATGAGGGCCACAGAGGGCCCGCCCTTTGCCTGGGCTTAGCCCGGCACTGCCCGCGCGCTGTCCCGCGACGCGGGAGGTATGCAGAAATTTAAAGCGCCTCCGGGCGCGTGAATAACGTCACCTGATTGGCCCACCGGAGCAGGGGAGGCTGGGGTGTGTAGTTCTCTCCACTCGGCGGCCGCGATTTCAGCAAGGCGACGGCGGGAGAAAATGGGTCCAGGAGCAGCCAGAGCTACAGCAAGGGGCTGCAGGTAAGTTTTAAATGGGTCCCAGAGTTCGCCACAGCGTCAGAGCAACACCCGCTCCCCCGGAGGTATGCAGAAATTTAAAGCGCCTCCGGGCGCGTGAATAACGTCACCTGATTGGCCCACCGGAGCAGGGGAGGCTGGGGTGTGTAGTTCTCTCCACTCGGCGGCCGCGATTTCAGCAAGGCGACGGCGGGAGAAAATGGGTCCAGGAGCAGCCAGAGCTACAGCAAGGGGCTGCAGGTAAGTTTTAAATGGGTCCCAGAGTTCGCCACAGCGTCAGAGCAACACCCGCTCCCCCGGAGGTATGCAGAAATTTAAAGCGCCTCCGGGCGCGTGAATAACGTCACCTGATTGGCCCACCGGAGCAGGGGAGGCTGGGGTGTGTAGTTCTCTCCACTCGGCGGCCGCGATTTCAGCAAGGCGACGGCGGGAGAAAATGGGTCCAGGAGCAGCCAGAGCTACAGCAAGGGGCTGCAGGTAAGTTTTAAAAGGGTCCCAGAGTTCGCCACAGGCTTATCCCCAAGGCAATGTGTAAAGTATTTGTACCAGCACCCACAGAAACCCAGTGAAAACACCACAAATGTACACAACACCAGTTTAGAAAAAATAAAATTTCTTTATCTAAACTAAACAAGACCAAAACGACAAAAATCCAACATGCAGTCACTTAGAAGAATGTCTTTAAAAAGGTTGTTGCAAAAATAAATTTGTAGATGATCAATGCGACACTTTAGTCTCAAAGTACCTGGGATGTGTAACGCAAAACAAACAAAAGGGGAGCTGAAAAGGCGATGCGTTGATTCTTCCTGTCCTCTGGTTCTGATGCGACAAGATGGCACCTCGATGCGTTGTGACCATCTGGTGCAATGCGACAAAATAGCATCTCTGTTGCGATGCGACAGCATAGAAGCGATGTGTGCACGCCAGATGGCCGTGTGGCCAACTCGGTGGTTTCCTGAGCCGCAACATGCTTTTACGGTGATGCGATGGTGAACAGCAGCGACACGCTTCCTCAGCGATTCGATGGCCCTGCGACGCGCTTCTCCGGTGGTGCGGTGGCGAACAGCAGCTGCGGCGGCACGCTTCCTCGATGATGCGACAGTGGCTGCTGCGGCAACAACACACTTCTCCCTCGTTGCATCGCGCTTCCAGCTCTCAACAGCAAAAAGGCCTCATTCACAGTTACAGGCCCTCCTGGTAGATTAGAACTCCCCGCAAGGAAGTTCAGGGAAGCTTGGGGTGAAGTCTTTTTGTGCCTGGGACTTCAGAAACAGGAGGCCTGCTCTTCTAAGGCCCTTGGAGACTTTTCTTCAGATGGACATAGCACACAGCAAAGTCCTTCTTCAAGCAGGGGACACAGCACACAGCAAAGTCCCTTGATCCTCCCCTCAGTAGAAACAGCAAACTGAAGGCCAACCCCAGACACACAGCAAGGGCAGTACTTCTCCTCAGACTCTTCAGCTGATCTTCTTTGGCAGGGATTCCTGGTCACGAAGTAGTCTTGGAAACTTTTATATCCCTGTGTTTCCACAACAGTAGGCCAGCTCTTCTCAGGCCCTTGGAGACTTTCTTTTCAGGACACAGCATACAGCAAAGTCCTTTCTTCAAGCGGGGGGGGGGGGGGGCACAGCACACAGCAAAGTCCTTCTCCTTCCTTTGGCAGAAATAGCAATTGTAGGCCAGCCCTAGACACACTTGGGCAGTACTTCTCGGTCAGCTCTTCAGCTTTTCTCCTCAGCAAAGGTTCCTCCTTGATTCCAAAGTAGTCTAAATTTCCGAGGTTTCAGCTCTAGTATTTATACCCTAGGTGTGAGGGGTCCTAGACCCAGTCCAAACCAGTTCTGGGTGCACTCTGCCAGTGCACATCTTCTTCCTGTGTGAGTGTGGGCCAGGGCCATCAGACACATGGCAGGGGATGGAGCCAGCATTGTGGAAGGCAGGCACAGCCCTATTCAGGGCCAGGTGCTACTCCTCCCACCACTCCAAATGCAGATCGGCCTATTCAACCTAGTGCTGACTCACCCAGCCTCCTTGAGCCACATCAGCCCCTGTCACTTTCAAACCAGACAGTCAATCCACTAACAGGCAGAGGCACACGGAAAGGTTGAACAAGAATATAGCCACTTTCTAAAAGTGCTATTTTCAAACACAGAATTTAAAAACCATCCTTCCTAAAAGATGTGTTATCAAATTCTGGGTTCAGGGACACCACATTCCAAATTTCTATCTTGTTCCTATGGGAAGATATGCAAGTAAATATGTTACACAGCATTCCCCATTCTGTCCTACGGGCAAGATAGCCTTTCAATAGTGAAAAACGAAATCGGCAGTATTTCACTATCAGGACAAGTTACCCACACTAGTACATGTCCTAACTTTCACATACACTGCACCCTGCCTAGGGGGGTACCTTGGGCCTACCATAGGGGTTTCCAATGGGTAAGAAAAGGGAAGGGTCAGGCCTGGCAAGTGGGTACACTGGCCAGGTCAACAGGGCAGTTGACAAACTGCGCATCGGCACTGCGGTGGCAGGCCTGAGACATCATTTTAGGGCTACTCATGTGGTTGGCAAAATCAGTGCGGCAAGCTCACTAGTAGCATTTGAATAACCAGCCCTGGCACACTCAGTGCACTTTACTAGGGACCTACTGGTAAAACAAATATACCAATCATGGATAACCAATCACAATAACAATTTACACAGAGAGCATATGCACTTTAGCACTGATCAGCAGGGGAAAAGTGCCCAGAGTCCTATAGCCAATAACCACAGGTCAGGAAAAACAAAGGAGGAAGAAGCAACAAGTTTGGGGATAACCCTGCAAAAAGAGCCATTTCCAACACTCTATAATAGAGAAGTCTTGCAATGATCGATCATGACATTGCACCTGGCGGAGATTTTTTTAGCCAGAGATCTGTGGGTATGCTCAATGACTAACATGGCAGAGAGATTCTCTCCACCAAATATAGCTCGCAGCATATCTTCCAAACACTGTTCCATTGGGCCTTTTTTTTGTAGATTACGCTATTCCTGTAATTATCATGTTTTTGCAGCAGGAACACTCTTCAAGGTCTTCATTCTTGGCGTGTATCATGCCAGTACCTTTTCCATATTTAGGCACTTTGATGTGACTGATTGCAGGTTATCTTCCACATTGGATATTCTCTGCTCCACAGCTGCTATACATGTAGTTTGTTTATCTAACTTAGCTGCCATGAGATCCATATGAAGATTGAGAGAGTCTATCTTTCCATCTATCGTTCGAGACTTTGCTGCATGTCAATCAATGTGTTCTCCAGGGTTGTTGTGCTTGTAGGCAAAATGTCACCGTCTGGCTCCGGCACTGATTCAGACTGAGATATAGTTAGTCGCCAGGATTCAAAGGTGAGACGCGGCTCGTTTCTATCTGTCTTACCCATCATGGAGACGGGTGTGCAGGCGGGTAACAGCAAGGAGGGCACAACTCGGGTTCTGAATCTGATTGTTTCCACCTAGGTATCTCTCGGTGATTGTCTCATCATGCCTGCGCTTTCTCCAACTGTGTTAATTATACACAAGTGCCAGTACTATCTAGTGCCTCCCAAAAGCTATCACTCCCTAGAGTTGTTGAGACCCAGACACCACCTAGAAGCCTATGCTATGCAGCACTGAAATAGATGCACAGTTTTCTGCCCCTAAAGCGGCGATAATTTTATTGCCTGTCTTAATAATATGACCCCAAGTGAGTGCTCTCTATTCGAGTTCTGCACCTTTTAAGCACTGTTTCTTGGCACATGATGCATCCTTGCATCCATTTTAGACATGAGGGTGCAATTTGCTTCAAGAAAATTGAGCTAAATTCCATTAGTAAGGTGCACAAAACTCCTGCCCCAAGCGCTCCTTAAGCAATAGCGAGCAGCTGCTTGTCCTCACTACTCATGTGATGTTGCATTTAGCACTATTTCTTAGAGCAAAGTGCACCCTCACATCAATTTTCGACATGTGGGGACATTTTTGCACTAAGAAATAGTGCTAAATGCAGAATTACTCTTTTCGCTTAATTCAAGCACAATCTTGTGGAATTCTTAGGTATTTACGTATGATTACGCTGACCCCTAGATAGGGTGTTTGCATCTTAACTCTCCTCTCTACCTCCCTGACTTGCTCAAACTCTCTATCTGTAAAATAGATCTGAACAGTATTTCTCCTTGACAGAGCATTATAGAAAGTATTCAAATAAATGCATTCACAACTGTGTACATTTATATTTTATTGTTGCTTCTAACCATCCTTTTCCACAAGCTTACATCCTGGCCAGGGGATCCAGAAGTCCTCTTACACTAAATTACTAAACCTGTCACAGCCTAGGCATTACAAGTCTGACTTTGAATATCTCTTTCATCATCTCTATAACTCTCTAGTGTACAAAGGTTTCCTTCTTAAACCTCACTTGATTAGGCTTCTCCACTACATTCATTGTCTTATCTGATTACGTATTGTTTCTAATCAGTGTTAATATTTCTTGGGATGCAGATTACAGACTAACACAGAAAACTCCAGAAGGAGCCTCCTGAACTGGACAGACAAATGTGGAAGCAGCCTTTAGAACTCCTTGCAAAACTCTGGAAGGGGTTGCCAGAATGGGATTGAAGATTCCAGTTGAGGTCTCCAGTGGACACAAAGACCTTTAGAATTAAGCACAAAACTTCAGATGTAGCCTAAAAATTATGTTTAACCCTTTGGGTGCAGAGGATGGGACATTAGCATACTCCCTACTAAGTCCCCAGTATAGAGCATGTGAGCATCTATCAATCAACCTGTAGGTAGGAAATTCCTATGGTGTGAGCATCAGAAGAATTTCTGTCTTCATAAATGAAACTTGAGCTGCGAGGCAAGAGCTACCCTTACAGCCCAAGATGTTTTGATATTTTTTTCACTCTCTCTGACATGCAGCATGCAATAAAAGTGGAAGGCTTTGCTGCTCTCACTGAGATCGGTGCGGGGGGGGGGGTATATGTCAGCCCTCTCAAGCACTGATCACCAAGGTAAAGGTAATATTGGAAAGGGGAGAAAAGTCCCCTTTCCAATGGTATCTCTCCTTAGCGGATTCCTCGATGAGGGGGGGGGGGGAGTAGTCCGTAGGCATGACGAGCGCTCACCCTCCAAAAAAGGACATGGTCAGCAGAATGTTCGATCCCAGCCTCAGCTTCGCTTTCAAAGAACGAAAAGTGATATATTTATTTTTCAGGCAATTGATCTCCAGACCAAATTTGTCACAAACATTTGCAAACCTATTTAATGCGTTCTGCATGCCAATTGGGGTCTTTGAGATCAGCAGCATATCATCAGCAAAATGGAGTGCTTGAATTAGTCTGCCAGCTAATTTGTAGGGGTCATCACCACAATCAAAAAGTGCATTGATTAACCCATTGAAATATAAAGTATATAATGTGCAGGCTAGCACACAGCCTTGGTGGACTATTCTATTAAAACATACATTTTCTTGGTGAGATCACTGACCTTGCTCCACCTAGTTTGTGTATAATTTTCTTTATGCAAATGCACTATAAGTTGCAGCAGGCCTGTGGGCATCCCCACATTCCTCAGTGCAGGCCACAATTCGTCTCAATCACAGAATTGAACCAAAAGCAGATTTAAAATCCACAAACTCAACATAGAGGTTCCCCTTCCCAATGACAACAATCTTCCAAATGATCAATGAAATGAGGAACACCTGGTCCAAGGTGCTTGTGAATGCCCTAAAACCATCTTGCAAGTGTGACAATATCCTATTTTCCTCAATCCATGTTTGCGTCTGTGTAAAGATTAGTTTCTAAAAACATTCTGCGCAGTATCTGTCAGGCTAATTGGCCTGTAGTTTATAGGGTCCCCTTTATCCCCTTTCTTGTAAATTGGGATAATTTCAGCACCCTTCCATGTGCTTGGAATTTCCCCCCACAAGCAATAGCGTTAAACACTAGATTGAGTAAATAGCCCCATATGAACGGCTCTAAACAGTAAATATCTCCAGGTCTTTGCCCCTTTTCAGACTCACAATTGTGGCTACAGTTTTCTCCAGCTTAAAACTAACTATATCCCTTCCTCTATGTCTGGAGTAATATACTGGACTTCCTCCACAGTCCCAAATCCTCACTCTCCCACCCCCAGAGTACAATTTAGTGCCGTGCTCTTCCCATACATGTGGTTCTATAAAGAGATCCTCTTCCTTAACCGTATGTGCTACCCCTCTAGCAAACAAGTGCCAGAATAACTGGTTCTCTTTCATTTTCAACACGCAAACTAGCATACGACTATATTCTATAATAGGCCCTTCTACCCCCTGCTATAGCAGTGCTATTACCACTATTCACAGCTGTAATCAGGGCTGATATTGCCAGCTTACAGTTTTCCTTATAACATGGCTCATCTTTCCGTCTGGCTGGGATGTTTTGATATTGTCTTCAAAAATATCCCTTGATGGACTTAACTAAATTGGAGAAGCCACATAATAATTGGATCTTCAGAATGAATGTTCTCCAACATGGTTAAGATCAGGATTACTTCCTCATAGATACCAGCTAGAGACTCCCCATCAGATAGCTCAAAAGGCCATTTTATCCCCCTATCATTATTTGCGGTGACTATGGGGAAATCCGGCACATCAGTGCAATTGGTCAGATAAGGAATGTCAGTTAACTCCAAAACCAATGCATTGTGATGCACTATCAGGTCTGTCTATTACTATCATATCATGTACCTTAGGGCACAAATCTAGAACAATCACAATATAATCTATCCTGGCTTGGGTCTTTGCCCTTTTAAAAGTGAAAGATGCACAAGAGTCAGAGGTCATTTGCCCATTGAAAGTGTGAAAACCATAAGCTATGGTGAGAGACAAAGCTTGCTGCCCAACTTTCAAACAGTTATGTATAAATGGGGTAACCCGTTTGACCACTGGACTCGGGTAAATAGCGGTACAAACAAGAATAGTCACAGTGGAAATAATTCACAATGTATCAACAACCAATACATGGTCAATGGAAATAAAATTATGACAACAACAAAAAGCTCATACAGTAAATGACTGTAATTTAATCAATTACACAGGGATTGTCAATAGATCGAGGGCTCACAGGATAAACTATATATCACATTCGGCATTTTAGTAAAACCAGGTGCAAATAACATGAAGTGACGAGTGCGAAATTGGGATAAGTGCAAGTGGTTGTGCAAAGGGAAGGTGGTGCACATATATATACATCAACATTCAGTGGTGAAAACCTATCCTGCCAGGTTTCTGGCAAACACAAACAATGCAAAATCATAAAACAACAGATGCAGTTATAAATTCACTGTCATCCGGGTTTGATGTAGAAGGAAGGAAAAAAGTCAAAGTTCCGACCTCTATGGAGACCAGGGGGGGGGGGGCACCAGCGGCAGAAAGACTCCTTCGTGCTGGAAATTGGTGATGTGGGCCTGCGAGGCTCGGTTTGTACAATTATCTGTGTACTGTGTACCATAGGGTCAGAGTTGTCTATGGTGGCAGATGTATCAGTAGCGAAGGCGCAAGGTTCAATAGTAACCTATGGCTCCGGGCAGCGTCGAAGCATCTGACAGCTAACCATTTCACTTCATTTCATTTAACTTTCAAACATCTCCTAAGAGGGGGAATCTGCAGTGTTTTTAATACCACTTGCTATCTCTTCTTCTTGAACAAGGTCCTGTATAAAATCTACTAGCTCAGAAGACCCGATATAATCCCATTCAATGATAAGGTAATATCTCCTATTCAAATTCTCTAGAAATGTTTTTAGGGTCGAAAGTGTGACAGAGTTCTGATTCCGGCTATTAAAGGGATTGTAAATATTAATCAACCTTACTTCAAACTTTCCTCTTAGTGATTCAAAGTCATCACCCAATGTATTGGCTGACTCAATATTTAACCTCTGAATGTTTCAGGCCAGACTAATCTTTATCCAAATAAGTAAACCACTGGCTGGGTGGCCTGCAGGCGGTTGTCTAGCCTGAACACTAAAATGTATACAACCCACCCCATAGATTGGCTGAGTTGCCCAGTTTTCTTCAAATAAGCATATATGACACCCATCTATGAACTCACCCCAATTTGAATCTCCCAATTTAGACCTCAAAACAGCGACATTCCATGACATTACTTTAGGATGTTGATAATCTACCTTCATCTGCAAGATTTCTCCCAGACTTTGGGCTTTACCCTGAATTAGGGGTCTCTCGAGAGCTTTATTCCCATCTAATCTGCAACCAATCTCTTGGCATGATCAAAGCCGGGGCAGATTCTCTTGTTGAATGGTTAAACCATTATTTTTGCAAATACTTTCTCTCTGTGTACAATGGGAAAACTGTTTTGGGGCACCACCGTAAACATAGTAACACCCATTGGTCATCAATCTAGTCTGTCAAGGTCCGTAAGTGGTTGAAATCTTTTATAAATTGTAATTTGGGATTTCTGTTGTTCCAAAAGCATATTCTGTGCTGGACAGCCTCTAGGTGCGATTATTGAGTGGGTAGGAATAAGATGTCTATTAAAATAACCCAAGGGAATAATGCCTATGCCATGACCCATACCCTCCCAACCAAGTTTGGCACCATAATTAATCAATCGTTCTGCGAGTTTGGGGTATCTGCAGGTTAGGAGTTGTTCTGTGGAAGTGAAATGGGAGCATAGCAGTGCCAAATTGCAGCCCCTTCTCCCCTCGACCTGCTGGAGAAAAGTGTTGGACCAGCCCGCTACAGCATGTGAGTCCCAAGTATGGGTACGGACTCACTAGGGGATCGTGGGGGCCAGCAGCCAGGCCAGCACTGCCCGAATTCCTGACCAGTCTCTTCAGAGACAGATTGGCAGCTGGGAAACTCCTCCTTGATTTAGGTGAGGGGAGGATGGTACATTAGGCACTACAGGGTCGGCAGCCTGAGCTGCGGATGCAGCCTCTCTATTGAGCAGGTGCGACTTGTACTTCTGAGGCACTGCCTGTATCCCCCTCCTTGCTTCCCTGGACTTGTTAGTCCAGTGACTGCTGAGCCTGACATTTTTGCTGTCATCTTTTCGTGCTGCTGGTCTGAGGGATTTCCCTCCCTGTGCTATCGTACTCACTGGAAAGTGCCACCAGCTGAAGGGTTTTAAAGTCTAGTGAGGCAGTTGGGGATATGCATTTTTTGTTTTTGGACTCACTCTGTTCTACTGGGGTGGGGCTACGTCCTCCAGCAGACAAAGCTAACCATGATCTTGCCATGAGGAGGAGGAACCTTGTAGTGCTTGAAAAGCACTCCACCACTATGGCATGGGACACATGCCAAGTTGAAGAGCGGGCTCGTGTGCGCCCCCGGGGCTAGTAAGGATTGAGTCGGGCCACTCCCCTTGGATGTGATTTTGATCTACAAGTAACTGGTGATTGCTCACTATTGAGTTTCAAGTGTGCAGGCATACCAAACCCACAGAAAAAGGTGAAACAAAAAACTTTAGGCGAGAAAGAAGTCTCTCCCAAGAGGCCGCAAGGTCCTTCTCTGGACTCTTTTTTGGTTCGCCCCTAAGTAATTGACAATGAGATCACACTGGCTGAATGCCCCCTGTCATTGGAAATGGGAGATTCCATCATATTACCCACAGATTTTTGCAGCAACTCTGAGTCCGCCTTTAGTGAAATCAGCATTATGGATGAGGTCTCTCAAATTTTGCCTTATCCATCAATAAATTGGGAGGGGCGTGGCTAGCTGCCTAAGATGGCGGTTGTGCTTTGGTAGAGCTCCGGAGCCCTGGGGGGATACAATCATCCTGCACCACCACTCGCGCTCTCTTCGCTCCCTGAATGAGGGGCACCAGCCCACTGTGGCTCGCTGCCCACGTTGAGCTCTGTCCAGACCCTGAGAGCTGCGATCCCACGATCTAGGGAGGACGGGTTTACTGCCGCTGTGATCGGGCGCTGCCCGGCGCTCCTCTGACGACGGAGCGGACTGGACTGCGGGATGGCGCTCGGCGCCTGCACTGGTCCCCGATGAGGTGGGAGCGGAGCGCCAGCTGGGTGATGCGGCCCGTTGACACCCGGAGGCGGCTGTGCGGCGGGGAGCTGGTGATACCTCTACATTTACAGAAGTGGAGCGGGCGGTGTCTTTGATGCTGCCGGCGGGACCTGTGCGGCGGGCTGCTGGGGAGAGTGTTGCGATCGTGCGGAGGGGAGGAGAGTCCACGGACGATGTGGTGTTTCACCCATTGTGCACTGTGAGTACCCGGAGGCCAGAGTGGAGGGTCGTCGACCGTGGGGAGCACCGTGAGTACGCTGGTGGTCCCTTCCCCCTGCTGTTATGGGACAGTTCCCCCCATGCTATTGCCTGCAGGATACTTGTGCAGCACAGAGGAGTGGAGCTAACATGGCCGGACAGGGCTGAGAGAAGCCTTTAGACAACCCGGTGTTTCACCTCCCCCGCACCTTCAAAACTAAAGCACGATCTTAACTGCTATGGCCTGGGAAACTACAAGGCCCGAAGTTGGGGCAGGGAGTCCTTGGTGTCCTTCTCCTGAGTCTCCCCCCACTAGTACTACCGCACAGGATATTTGCCGGACAATTGAACCCACACTGGCCCTGCATGTGTAAGACTGTGGCGCGGGTTCTTCGCTACTCTGCCCCAAAGGGGGGGGGTGGCCTGGGCTGCGGTGCATGGGCGGGCCGGGGCCGTGGGGCATAAATCAGATGCTTCCTTTTCCTTGATAAGGGGGATCGGAGCTGGACCAGAGGATCTCTGACGACTGCGCTGAGTAGCTGGGCTCTGACCTTTCCAGGTGAGGTCCCCTGGGCACGCTCTCATTCTAATTGTTTGAAGAGCAGAAGTCCTTACTGATATTTTCATGATATTCCGACGGCTGCTTGGTCCCAGTCCAGTAGGGTGGGCATGGCCCTGACACGCTGCCCTGGTTTCTAGAGGAGATTATCGGGTGGACTGACTGCAGAGGCACCTCTTTTTGTAGTAACGTCGTAGGGGGTCTGGGACCGTACAGGAAGGAGTAGGAGTGTTGCCCCCCCTCCATCCTCATACCTGCATACCTATCACAAGCAACTAGAAGACATGACTCCCCACCGCGGACGACACGCAGCATGGGCAGGGTCCGTGGGAAAACAATGGATGGCCACCGGGGTGCAGGTGCCCCCCCGCTGGGCCGGTGGACTCCAGTCAGCCCCCTTCGCCAGGGAAGGCATCTCCTGAGCTCAGACAAGCTAGATCTAATATTAAAAGAAATCCAGGACTCTAGGGCAGCCCTCGAATTGCAAATCGGCACGCTCACCATGGGGCTTACCCTACTCAGGGCTGACCACGGGAAACTGGCAGATACCGTTAAGGCACACAACCAGACCCTCCAAGACATGGATCCTCGAGTGACGGCAAACACCACGACCCTTCAACAACTACAACAGCAGGTGACGGGCTTGCTGGACCGCGTGGAGGATGCAGAAGGCAGGAACAGATGAAATAACATCCACGTCATAGGCCTGCCGGAACGCAGTGAAGGCACGCAAGCAGCAGAATTTATGGAAACATGGTTCAAGGACCAAAAATCCGATTGGCCGCACTCTGCTAGTCCTACCAGCGTGTTACACCAAAGAATTGTGGTCCATGAAGTAGCGTCGGCGGGTACGCCTATGCCAAAAGTTTAAAATGAAAATAAGTGTCGCGTTAGCCATCCCTGGACACGTGTTTCGAGGTAGTTGCCTCTCGTCAGCAGGGAGTAGGTATGTGTGTAGGGTTGCTGCGTAGGCTGCCAAAAAATATTCTCAGGTAAAGTACCACTCAAGGCGTGCAGGTGCGTAGCCATGGGCTCGTCAGCCCCACCGGCTCAAGGGAGCCTGAATGTAAACAAAAATCCGATTGGCCGCACTCTGCTAGTCCTACCAGCGTGTTACCCCAAAGAATTGTGGTCCATGAAGTAGCGTCGGCGGGTACGCCTATGCCAAAAGTTTAAAATGAAAATAAGTGTCGCGTTAGCCATCCCTGGACACGTTTTTCGAGGTAGTTGCCTCTCGTCAGCAGGGAGTAGGTATGTGTGTAGGGTTGCTGCGTAGGCTGCCAAAAAATATTCTCAGGTAAAGTACCACTCAAGGCGTGCAGGTGCGTAGCCATGGGCTCGTCAGCCCCACCGGCTCAAGGGAGCCTGAATGTAAACAAAAATCTGATTGGCCGCACTTTGCTGATAGGATTAGCAGAGTGCGGCCAATCGGATTTATGGTTCAAGGACCATATAGCACAAGAAGGTCTGTCTCCTTACTTCTGTGTCGAACGTGCCCACCAAATTCCGACTGGTGCACCCAAACCGGGCACACCGCCTCGACCTCTGATAGTAAAAATACTGAATTATAGGGACCGCGATCTCCTCTTACAAACAGCAAGAGAAAAAGCACTGATCCAGTATGAAAACCATCGTATCTCTCAATATCCTGATTATACCATCATGGTTCAAACACAGAGGTCGCCCTATCAAGCCGTGAAGAAAAAGCTACAAAAAGCACAGCTTAAATACGCCCTTTTATATCCAGCCAGACTGAAAGTCATTTATGACAAGAAAATCCACTTCTTTGAAAGCCCGGCGGACGCGGAGGAATGGCTTGAGGTCATGTGTATTGGAGCAAGCCAGGGTAGTCAAACAGTCTTATCTTCGCAAGGATCTGGCAAATCGCAGAGACTAAGTCATCGCCGGGCACAGCAGTCCACTCAGGACAGGGGTGGTGCAGGACCTTCACGTGAACAGCAACGACTCGATCGGGAAGAGGCCCTTGCGGTTGCCGAGACATTCCGAGAAGACTCCACCAAGGCTCATACGGACTCGGAGGACAGCACCCTCAACTCAGACTCTGAACATAGTATTAATAGTATTAATTTGTTCCCGACGATCATGCCTCGGACGGCCGACGATCTCTTCGATACCTGAAGTGGGTTTGGATCACGTAATAAGTGTGACGCGGCACAGGGTCCCCCTGCGATGTGAACTCCTGTGCAGAAGATGTGCTCGTCGACAATCAGAGACCAATATGTCCTTTTCTATGCTCTGTTTGCAAATATTCTCGCTATGTTTTATTTGTATGATTCTGACTTGCGTTTGGCTTGTTGTTGAGGATGGGGTAGGGGACTGCTCCTATGTTACTGCCAATGCTCGCTGCTATTCTGGACTTCTGCCTGTTGATTACTCAGAAAAGTGTGGGCGACAACACTGTCACTGACATGATTAGGTATATCCCCCCCTCTGGGCTCCGTTGAGCAGCCGGGACCGTAGCCTCAGTATGGCCATGCTTGTGGCCGGTGGCAGCAACACCCCTCAGAGCGTATGCACCGTTATTGGTTATATGATAGTTGCTGTTGGTTGTTGGGCCCAGCGTAGTTCAGGCGCAGAGCCAAGTTTTGTTATTGTTATAGGGAATGGGGACTCCTGGTCGACATTAGCCTATCAGCTCCATCTAAAGTGGAGCCTCACGCAGTCTAAAACTTCATGCCTAGAACTGTTGCCACATTAGGGTCCTACAACCTACTAACATGGAATGTGAGAGGGATGGGGCGATCCAGAAGAGGCACCGTATCCACGCTTATCTCCTTAGGCGTAACACACATATAGGATTCCTACAGGAATCCCATTTAACTGAGTCTGAAGCACAAAAAACGCGCAAGAAATGGCAGGTTTACTCTACTAATTATTCTGCTTTCGCTAGAGGGACAACCATATGGGTGCGCCATGGGGTCCCTTTCGTCGAATTAGAGCGCCGCATAGATGACCAAGGGCGATATGTTCTAATTAAGGGTGCGCTCGATGGCTCACCGGTGATTCTGGGCAGTGTTTACGCCCCTAACTATGATCAAGACCACTTCTTCCAGAGACTGGGTACAGTACTAGCGGAATGGGATGGTATCCCCTGGGTATTGGGGGGGATTGGAACGCAGTCCTGGACACGAATATTGACAGATCCCATCCCCCACTGCACGGTACGAATGTCCGTAAATTAGCCGACATATTTACTACCTGGTCAAAAGGTTGGATGCTTGCGGATGTCTGGAGATGTCTACACCCTACTCATAAAGAATACTCATTTTACTCTCCTGTGCATAGTCTCCATACTAGGATTGATAGATTTCTCTGCTCCACTTCAATTGTCACACAGGTCTGCCATTCCACATATCTAGCGAACACCCTCTCGAACCACAACCCACTAGAGCTCAAACTCGCCTGGGGTTGTGTGCCTACCCCAGTACCCACCTGGAAATTGCACCCACAGCTGCTTGAGGATGCCCCATTCCGAATAGGACTCTCCACCACCATCACAAATTATCTAGCCGAAAACTGGAACACAGCCTCCTCTAACCTTGTGGAGTGGGATACGCTAAAGGTTGTGGTAAGGGGAGCTTCCATAGGACAGATTGTAGCAGCCCGACAGGAGACATATCAAACCCTGATCAGTATTGAAGAGCAAATGACTACACTAGAGCAAGAGGCAGTGTCTGACCCTGATAAACGGGAGGCGTTACAAAATGTGCGTATTAACCATGCTGAAATACTACAAACCTTACGGACGATCGATCACAGGGCCTATATACAACGCAAACACTCTGAAGCTAATAGAGCTGGGTAACTGCTTGCCCGTATAATATGAGACAAGCCTGACCCACCACCTATAACGCAGTTACGCACACCAGATGGGAGTATGGCCCATACACAACAAGAGATTAATGAAGCCTTTTATACACATCTCAGCACTCTCTATACTGAACCCAAACTAAATAAGACCCCTTCCCTCATGGCCTTTTTGCAAGATCTCACAATTCTGATACTCTCAGCTGCAGTACAAAAGAAAATCGGTGGCCCTATCAAACAGCAGGAAATCCGTACCACAATTAAGGGTCTGAATCGTAATAAGGCACCTGGCCTCGACAGCCTGCAGATCGAATGTTACCATACATATGCAGATGTCCTGGTCCCCACACTAGAGGCCGTATATAAGACTGCTCAGGAGGCCGGCCATTTACCACAATCCACCATGGAAGCATTGGTGACCGTGTTGCCAAAACCGGGATGAGATAACCTTGACTTGTCCAATTATAGGCCCCTCTCATTGTTGGCGGCCGAGTATAAAATCCTGAGTAAAGCTCTAGTTAATCGTATACAACCCTACCTCATGACTCTCATACATAGCGATCAATGCAGATTTCTACCGAACCGCAGCACGTCCCTCAACACAAGACGATTACATTACGTCATGAAGGCCACCCCGGGCACTTATCAGACCGCGGGGTGTTTGACACTAGACCTCAGACAGGCCTTTGATTCTTTATCCTGGGATTATATGTTTTTGACACTTCAATGATTCGGGCTTCCGGACGCCTATCTTCAATGGGTACGCAAATGACTACACTAGAGCAAGAGGCAGTGTCTGACCCTGATAAACGGGAGGCGTTACAAAATGTGCGTATTAACCATGCTGAAATACTAGAAACCTTACGGACGATCGATCACAGGGCCTATATACAACGCAAACACTCTGAAGCTAATAGAGCTGGGTAACTGCTTGCCCGTATAATATGAGACAAGCCTGACCCACCACCTATAACGCAGATACGCACACCAGATGGGAGTATGACCCATACACAACAAGAGATTAATGAAGCCTTTTATACACATCTCAGCACTCTCTATACTGAACCCAAACTAAATAAGACCCCTTCCCTCATGGCCTTTTTGCAAGATCTCACAATTCTGATACTCTCAGCTGCAGTACAAAAGAAAATCGGTGGCCCTATCAAACAGCAGGAAATCCGTACCACAATTAAGGGTCTAAATCGTAATAAGGCACCTGGCCTCGACAGCCTGCAGATCGAATGTTACCATACATATGCAGATGTCCTGGTCCCCACACTAGAGGCCGTATATAAGACTGCTCAGGAGGCCGGCCATTTACCACAATCCACCATGGAAGCATTGGTGACCGTGTTGCCAAAACCGGGATGAGATAACCTTGACTTGTCCAATTATAGGCCCCTCTCATTGTTGGCGGCCGAGTATAAAATCCTGAGTAAAGCTCTAGCTAATCGTATACAACCCTACCTCACGACTCTCATACATAGCGATCAATGCAGATTTCTACCGAACCGCAGCACGTCCCTCAACACAAGACGATTACATTACGTCATGAAGGCCACCCCGGGCACTTATCAGACCGCGGGGTGTTTGACACTAGACCTCAGACAGGCCTTTGATTCTTTATCCTGGGATTATATGTTTTTGACACTTCAATGATTCGGGCTTCCGGACGCCTATCTTCAATGGGTACGCAAATGACTACACTAGAGCAAGAGGCAGTGTCTGACCCTGATAAACGGGAGGCGTTACAAAATGTGCGTATTAACCATGCTGAAATACTAGAAACCTTACGGACGATCGATCACAGGGCCTATATACAACGTAAACACTCTGAAGCTAATAGAGCTGGGTAACTGCTTGCCCGTATAATATGAGACAAGCCTGACCCACCACCTATAACGCAGATACGCACACCAGATGGGAGTATGGCCCATACACAACAAGAGATTAATGAAGTCTTTTATACACATCTCAGCACTCTCTATACTGAACCCAAACTAAATAAGACCCCTGCCCTCATGGCCTTTTTGCAAGATCTCACAATTCTGATACTCTCAGCTGCAGTACAAAAGAAAATCGGTGGCCCTATCAAACAGCAGGAAATCCGTACCACAATTAAGGGTCTGAATCGTAATAAGGCACCTGGCCTCGACAGCCTGCAGATCGAATGTTACCATACATATGCAGATGTCCTGGTCCCCACACTAGAGGCCGTATATAAGACTGCTCAGGAGGCCGGCCATTTACCACAATCCACCATGGAAGCATTGGTGACCGTGTTGCCAAAACCGGGATGAGATAACCTTGACTTGTCCAATTATAGGCCCCTCTCATTGTTGGCGGCCGAGTATAAAATCCTGAGTAAAGCTCTAGCTAATCGTATACAACCCTACCTCACGACTCTCATATATAGCGATCAATGCAGATTTCTACCGAACCGCAGCACGTCCCTCAACACAAGACGATTATATTACGTCATGAAGGCCACCCCGGGCACTTATCAGACCGCGGGGTGTTTGACACTAGACCTCAGACAGGCCTTAGATTCTTTATCCTGGGATTATATGTTTTTGACACTTCAATGATTCGGGCTTCCGGAAGCCTATCTTCAATGGGTACGCCTACTGTATACTTCCCCCACTGCTCGAGCACGCATGGGCCGCTACATTTCCCGACAGTACACCATCCATAGGGGAACCCGACAGGGATGTCCGTTGTCTCCCCTATTATTCGTACTCGCGCTGGAGCCTCTGGCGGTGGCACTCAGGAGATCGCCAGACCGCCTGGGCATCCCCATTGAGGGCACAACCAACCTCATTTCGATTTATGCGGATGACATCCTATTATACCTGCGTGATTTGACTGCAGATAATGAGCCCCTTCCCGCTATTTTTTCCACCTTTGAACAGGTGTCGGGCCTTGCTATAAACCCGAGGAAATCCCTGGCTTATTTTTTTCCAGACACACCATACCCAGACGATTTACGATTTGGCACGTACTCTTTGCCGGTAGCCCTTTCCATGTTTAAATATTTAGGCATTCACCTATATAGAACAAAGCTGGATCAACTAGATGGCAATCTGGGAAAGGCCATAACAGCCCTTAGAGCTAGTGTGACTTTCTGGATCTCCCTACCTCTATCGGTGATGGGGCGTATCGCTATCTCCAAAATGGTGATGCTCCCTCGCCTGTTGTACTACTTTGTGAACATACCTATTGTAGTCCCACAGTCTATCTTTAAAACCCTGAATACTTTATTAGTTGAACTCATATGGGGGGCGGGCCGACGAAGAGTGAGCTTGCAGAAGCTCCAGCTGGAGTCTGATGGTGGGGGCCTGGGATTCCCCGACCTCAGGGCATACTATTACTCTAGTCAGCTTCGATGGCTCTCCTTTTGGACGGTGGGGAGGAATTTACAAGAAATCGGTTACACACCCAGGGATCTAGAGCGAGGTGCACTACATTCCCTACTTCTGCCTCACATCAAAATCCCTACAGACAGCCCTCCTCTGCTACGGACGGCACTGCAATGTTGGAGGTAGGCGTTATCATATACCCCTACAGTGTCCCCATATTCAGCAAACATCCCACAGCTGGGTATCCCCACACCACAGGGCAGGATTACAAAGACCAGGATCAGTGCCTGGACAGAAGTGGGAGTGGAGGATGCTGGAGCTTTCTTTGGGGAAGCCAATCTACTCGATCATGACTCCTTCATACAAGCGACAGGGGCACCTCCACGCTCATATCTATTATATGCTATGGTCTCCCATTACATCAAGACTACATGGGCCCCACAACGTAGAGAACCTCCACAACATAACTTGGTTCATCTTCTATATTATATGGGGAATGGGGGACACCTAGTTAGATGGATATATAGAGGTATACATGCACATGCAGCAATCCCACTTACGTCCCTCAGAACAAAATGGTCCGAGGATGCTAACATTGAACTCACGGATAAGGCTTGGAAGTGCATCCTTCAACACCCTAAAAGAGTCTCCCGTAATGTCAGATTAAAATTTATACAGACCATGGTTCTCCACAGATCGTACCTCACTCCACAGAGGATCCATCGCATGTTCCCTGAGGCACACCACCATTGCCCTAGGTGCAGGGGTGATGAAGCAGACTTCCTCCATATGCTTTGGTCATGCCCCCGTCTTCAGGTCTACTGGGGAGGTGTTCGGCAATCTCTAGGTGAGGTCACACACTTACCTGTCTCGGATTGCGCCCTGGAGTGTCTCTTAGGCCTTCGGAGACGCACAGACTTGGCCCTCATACTGGTGATACGGGCCATTACCATGAGGTGGAAATCTCCCAAATGCCTGGCAGACAGACATAATACAGTGGGGGAAAGCCGAGAGCATAGCCCTACGGTGGGAGGAAGATCAAGGGTTATGGAAACATCCCATCTCCATGACATGGGACATTATGTTACACGATCTTGAACTACTAGATTTAATACCACTGCCACATCTCCCTCCACCATCACTCTACTTACGGTTCTACGATCGCATGCCTTAATTATCCCACAATCTGAGGTACTTACAACTCTATGTGGGTGGGGTAGGTCCCCTGGAGAATCCCTATTAGACACCTTAGGCTAACAGCTTCATTAGCGTCTTCAGACCAGGAGTACGGGGTGGGCGGGATAGGGAGGGTGGGAAATAGATAGGTTTGTTTGGTTAATTGGAAATCTATCTGTGCTACAAGTTCACGATATTTAGATAACTTTATTTCATGATCAGGGAATATTTGATATGATGCTATAGTACTTGCATTTTGTTTCCGGTCCTGCTGTTTGAATACTGGTCGGTGGATTCACACAATTGTAATTGTATTGTTGAAACTATACAAAAAGCAAATGACCTAATGTAATAATTTTCTGTACTGATAATGACATCACGGTCCTCAATAAAGTATGTTATAAAAAAAAAATCCATCAATAAATTGCATGGGTGGGCCCACGATGAAGAAGAAAAAAAACTTAGCATATGAGCATTAAACAAGTGCCAAGAACAAGATTGAACTAGGACACAACTGCACAATGCATTGTCGTTGATATGTCCACACCATCCTTGCTTCCAAATGCAGATAAGACTCCAGCTCCTAAAATCTCTGATCCCTAATTGAAATCTGACTTGGATTTGGACTATATAAATAGCAAGTTTGAGTCTGTACTGGCAGCAAGGCTTTCCTCGCTATTGGCTAGACTCAGTAAATTGGAGGGTCGTGTATTATTGCTCCAGACTCCATTGGACAGTATGAAAGTTTTGGCAAGGAATGACAGTATTAATGGGGGAGGCTTTCGAGCTGGTCGCTTGTATCCCCAGTGCTTTATTACTGTTCCTTCTTCTTCCTCTTCCTCTCCCACTTATAAAATGGAACAGGAGAGCCTCGGATTGAGGGTGCACCAAAAGGCTTTCATGCTAGATTGGGTAAATCAGACAAAAAGGGAACAATGGGTCTGGAAGAATGGCACCAGCATAAAGACAATAAGAGGGGCTGTAGATCTGCACCCAGAGAATTTATCAAAACTTTTGTAAGAACACAGCCCACCACAAGTAGGCTACATTGGATCTTCCTCTAGAGGGCTGGCCTGGTAATCTAAACCAATGTTCCCCAATTGAGTACCAATAGTGACAAGTCTGGGGGCTAGCTAAAGAATAATGGGGCACATTTACTTTTAGTGATGTACATGTGTCGATAGGGGCTTCGCCTTATTTACAAGGTGGTGTTAAGCCACTTAACGTGGCTTACCTCCGCCGCCTTGTAAATGAGGCACCCTTTCACACTATACTTAGTGTGAAAGGGGTGGGCAATGTGTGTTGCAGTGGGCATTCTGCTGCAACACCCAATGTTTTTGACGCTGCCCCCTATTTACAAGGATGGCGTAAATAGGAGCCAGCGCCAAAATATAGACTAGGGAAAAGCCTTTATTCATCTTCGTTTTTGCTGTTTATATGTGGGCTGCACTGCGCAGCACACATAGAAACAGCAAAACGCCATGAATAACTGTTTATGTGCGGGGGGCAGTAGTGAGCCCGAAGCAAGATGGCCGCACATTAGTGCTGCTTGGCTGGTCGGGGCCACAATCCGATTCAAAATCCTGCATTAGAGCTGCCATTGAGTACGGAACAGCACAGGGACAGTGCAGATATGTCCCAAAGGAAACATTAATTGCCTGCAAGCCACAAATCGTGCAAGCCACCCCTTGCTCCAGTCAGGTGCAGGACCTGGAGAAAATGTCAGCCTTCATATGAATTTGCCGAAGTGGCGAGTGTGGGGACACACAAAGGGCGTAGCCGCGGCTGCTGCGCCTGCCGATCGGACCTGCATGGCACGGGCCTGATGACAAATCATGAGTCACCTGGCGAGTCCTTGGAGGGAGTGAGAGAGTTTGGCACCTGCTGCAGGTGAGCGGGCCGTTACTGCTTGGTACCATCGCTCTGAGAGAGCTTGGGCAAACCGATCCTCTGTGCAGCCGCCTAGATGGAACCTGCCCAATATTGAGCAGCGGTGATGAGTGTGACACCAGGCAGTGGGGGCCTGATGCGTCATGCTCCTTCCGGAGCAAAAATCAAGCGGCACCGGTCCTGAGTTCGCTACTGAGAGGGGGCGCTTGGCCTGGTCGGAACAAGGCCGATGGATCGCTAGTGTGGACATGGCCCAGCATCCATCTCGTGTGGAGGACGATCATGGGGCTGGGAGAGGAGAGCGGCCCTGAAGAAGATTGTATCTAGCTACACAAGAGTGGACAGACAGTAAGGCATTTCAAAGTGGCATAGTAGTCCCTAATCCACTCCTCTGGCTGAAGCAGACAATGGCATGGTAAGATGCCTGGATTGGCCCAGCGCAAGGATGAGAGGCCGAAGTGTGAGAGCAGCGCACAGGCCGCGGCGGAAGGGAGTCATAAGCAGCCAGGGACACTGTATTATCACTAGGATAGAGACCCACACACATAACTGAGAACCTGGAGCGCTGCTAGCCCTGAACGGGGGGCTCGGTATTGCTGCGGGAGTGACGGTTGCATCGGCACTGCCATGGATAGTGGACCTGCTCTGCTGTGGTGTGGCTGTTTACTGGTGAAAATAATTGTATGGTCTGAAGCATGGTGAACAGAAGTGACTCAAATAGAACGTTCTTACAATACACCCCACAAACTGAGCAGAGCACGCAGGAGATACAATAACCCCAGTATACCTACTCAGTGGGGTGGCTAATCTGTAATGGTACCGACTTCTGTATTTACAGTAAGCGACTAGCGGACACCAAGCTACTGCAGGGTGGAATAGGCTACTGAGGCATGCAGTGGAACACAGTGTTGAGAGAGCACTGCCATAGATACATCGGGCCCAGGCAAAAGAGACTACCATGGGTAAGTCGGACAAGCACCAATCCAAGCTTACCTTCGAGTCCAGGCGCCTCACCAGATCCCAGCCTAAAGTGAAATCGGACCCTGAACAAGAGTCGGAGGCAGGGGACAGCAACACCCTAGAAAGCACCTTATTGGCGATGCAGCACAGCTTACAATCCATTGACAGCAAGATAGACAACCTCAATCTTTGAATGGATCACATGGCGGCAAAACTCAATAAACAAGGGACTTGCCTTACGGAGGCAGAACAACGGATGTCCATGACAGAAGATACGTTGGGCACGGTGCGTACATCATGTTCCCAAATGGAGAAGCTTCTAGCTGTGATACAAGCTAAGAATGAAGATATTGAAGCTAGGTCACAACATAAAAATCTCCGCATCATGGGAGTCCCTCAGACCACAAACACAGGCAAAACGGAGCTCTATGTTGTAGCCTTGTTGAAGAATATGCTCGGAGCGGAGCACTTCTCGCCAATGCTCATTTGTAGAGCATGGCAATAGGTCCTTGGCCCCTAAACCAAAACCGGGCGCTCTGCTGAGGTATATGACTCATTACATCGCATATTAATACAAAGCGTACCATTACAACATGGGTATTACTACGCGATGTCAATGATAATGACGTGCCTTTACATTGCAAACTTTTACCACGACTATACCTTTACCACACATGCCATTACAACGCAAAGACATGCATGGTAAAGGTATAATCATGGTAAAAGTTTGAAAGGTAAGTGACTCTACAATGCCCTTCCCTAAACCCTAATTTAGTACCCGTGCATGGCCACGCCCCGACCCCAGTCCTCTCCCTACAATAACACTACACTACCCTGCACGACCCCCGACATTATCCTAAACCCTAAAACACTACCCTACACTACACAAACACCACAACACTATCCCAAACCCTAAAACCCTACCCCCAGCATGACCCTCCCCTACCTCCAGTCCGATCCCTACACTCAAACACTACCCTGCACGACCCGCCAACACTACACTAGACCCTAAAACACTACCCTACACTGCACAAACGCAACAACACTACTTTAAACCCTAAAACACTACCCCCTGCATGACCCTCCCCTACCCCCAGTTCGGTTCCTACGCTGAAACACTACCCTGCACGACCCCCCAACACTACACTAAACCCTAAAACACTACCCTACACTACACAAACACCACAACACTACCCTAAACCCTAAAACACTACCCCCTACATGACCCTCCCCCTACCCCCAGTCTGGTCCCTATACTCAAACACTGCCCTGCATGAGACCCAACACTACACTAAACCCTAAAACACTACCCTACACTACACAAACACAACACTACCCTAAATCCTAAAACACTGCCCCCTGCCCGACCTACCCCTGCCACCAGTCCGCTCCCTACACTGAAACAATACACCCAGCACAACCCTCCCCTGCCTACACTACACAAACACCACAACACTACCCTAAACCCTAAAACACTACACCCAGCACAACCCCCCACCCCCAGTCTGCTCCCTACACTGAAACACTACACCCAGCATGATCCTCCCCCTACCTACACTACACAAATACCACAACACTACCCGAAACCCTAAAACACTACACCCAGCATGACCATCCCCAGCCCCCCAGTCCGCTCCCTACACTGAAACACTACACCCAGCACTACCCTTCCCCTACCCCAATCCCCCTCACCTCTCTCTCCTCGTGGTTGCTCTCTCCTGTTTCCAGCATCATCTGAGGGGCAATGCACGTCACAACGTCGTTGTGTGGAAACAGAAGAGGCTCAGTTTCCTCACAATGATGTTGATAGCCATTACATCGCATGCGTTGTAAAAGCACATGTGATGTAACAGCCTGCATAGTAATAGTACATGTTGTTACATCGCATGCGTTGTAACGCATGCAATGTAATGACTTCAGGTGAAACATCCACGTTGTAATGGCTGTTCACCTCTGCTGATGCCCTTTATTGCTTGATTGCTGAACTATGGTGACTGAGACACAGCTCTTAGATTGGCAAGAGAGCTAGGTAAGGTTTCCCTATACCAAGACTTCATGATTGCTGTGCAGCAGGCACAATGGGAATTCCATGCAGGTCAAGAAGAAACTGTAAACTTTGAATATTCAATACGCCATGCTATATCCAACTCACCTCAGCATCCAGCACAGGAGCAAAACAAAGATTTTTCTGTAACCCATAGAAGCAATGACATTTGTCAAGCAACTAGAAAGAAGCAGTTCACCGCCCAGGCGAGTATGTCGACACTGAAGACCGAACTGTCATATGCTGGTCGCCACACCAGGAAAACTGCTTCATAGTAAGCAGGGGAAAGTGGGTGGGGGAGGATGTGGGGACATTTAAATTGCATATGGCAGCCACAAACCCAATTTGTTATAGATAGACCAGGTGGTAGTAGTGAGATTTGATACATATACGAACTACAACGAGAAAGCTTGATAACTATTGCTACATACTAGGTGTGGGCATATATATAGTATGGGAAACAATCTTTACAGCGCAGTCATTACATCGCACTACCTTTACAAAGCAGTCATTACACCGCAACATCCTTTACATCGCATGTCACTACAACGCATGTCATTACAATGCATGTCACTATAACGCAGGGATTACATCGCAAGTCATTACAATGCATACCATTACAACGCATAGTACCCTTACACTATCCAACACTTACCCTACTGTTGCATTCACTGGAGTTAGAATAGTAATTTTTATCCCTACACTATCCAACACTTACCTTAGATGCGATGTAATGGTATGCATTGCAATGGTATGTGTTGTAAAGGTATAATGCGATGTAATGGAATGCGTTGTAAAGGTAGTCTCTGAAAATGCTATGTAATGGCATGCGATGTAAAACAATGATTTTTAAAGGATGTTGCGATGTAAAAACTGCGTTGTAAAGCCATTCATTGTAAATGTATGCGTTGTAACATCATACATTCATATAGTATGACTAGGACAATGACTAATAGCCTGAGCTGAAAGGTGCCGACCAGTTAATGTGATGCTGTGGTGGCTCAAGAAACTGCCTCGACCCCCCCTAACACCAAGTGGACGAGCGGGCTACTAGCAACCCCCTGGAAGGAATACCCCAACTATTAGAACTTCTTGTACGTAGAAACCTGTGACCAGGTATTATGATTGTTGACCTATTGTGTTATTGTTGTGCATTGTTACTAGGGGGAGCTCTTGGTATGATTGGGATGCAAAGGTGGGAGGGATGTGGGCTAAGGGATTTTGTGTTTAGTCAGAAACATAGTGTGCCTGATACAAGCAGCAAAACCAATACAGTGACAACTTCATGTCCGGTACTCACTGGTATGGGTAGATTGCAGGGGGCGATGCAGCGGTAAAAGTTAAAAGTGGTCTATCCTGGATAACATGAAATGTACGGGGCCTCAATTACCCAAAAAAAACACGTCAGTTGCTGGCCTACTTGGACCGGCAAGGTATACAGGTGGCACTGCTACAAGAAACTCACCTTACAAAATCCTCAGAGAAAAAAGTGCCCGAAAGATGGGCTGGGGTGAAGTTAGCATCCTCCTACTCCTCACATTCGAGAGAAGTGATGATCCTCATAAAAAAGAATATCCCCTTCACAATCACACACTCTGAAATAGATAAGCAGGGCCGGTATATCATAGCGCAGGGAATGCTATGTGGCACACTGATTACTATTGTCAATGTCTATGGGGCTAATGATGATGACCCTGAGTTCTTTGTAGTGCTATGGTCCAAACTACATAGTTTACTGCCCTCTGCAATTGTATGGGGTTGTCATTTCAACACTCTGTTGGTACAATCTGAAGATGGGCTGTTCACATCAGAGGGACCACCTATAAAATGGCAGAGGTCCTAGTGGGAGGAATGCAGGATATGGGCCTCATTGATATCTGGAGGCTGAGGCACCCTGGGGTCAAGGAGGGCATACCACTCCTATATACATAACTCATGGTGACAACTAGACTATTGGTTATTCACAAAAGACATAACTATGTGGATAAATGCAGTTAAACATTTGCCAAAGACAATATGAGACATGTATAAGTCTCCAGGCCAGGGTCCTCAGGTCCATTCGAGGGCGGCTTCAACAGCTTGAATTGCACTTGGGGTGCTTGGAGAGGGCAAATGAAGATACACATGGGGTTGCCACGTTGGCAGAGACTAGGGTGAAAATCACAGAATATAATGAGACAGCAGAACATGAGGTGCACCACATGTCACGGCGATGGCAGGCAAGAGCTTATGGGGAAGGATCCTGAGAATGTGTTAGCCAATAGAATCGCAGAACCCTAGGTGGGAGCGCAGATAGTGGAAGCAATTTCTGACAAAGGTGTTGCAAGTTATGACACCCTGGGTATTCTCAACACATTCGTACAATATTACAAATGTTTGTATGCTGTGTGAGAATCAGCAGAGGAGCCAGAAATCGCAACCTATTTTGAGGACATAGCGCTGGTATGGCTCACACAGGGACAGCGGGAATTTTTAGCACAGCCAATAACGGTGGAGGAGATCAGGGAGTCCATCGCCACCCTACCCAATGGGAAATCTACTGGAAGTGATGGCCTGCCTGGTAAATTCTATAGAGAATATGTTGACCTATTAGCCCCACACCTGCACTCTATGTATTTGCAGTCATATTAGTGTTGCTGTCTACCTGATACTCTTCCTGAGCCCCTCATTATTACATTCTTGAAACCCGGTAAACCATCATATAGCTGCGATTCATACAGACCGCTATTGCTTCTTAACACTAACGCTAAGATATTGGCAAAGGGCATAGCTACACAACTCCACTTGCTCTTACCCACAATGGTGCTGCCAGACCAAACGGGATTTATGCTAGCACAGTCCACCACGCACAATTTGCGTATGCTGTTTACGGTGTTGCATATTCTGCACCCCACATTGCCTGCGGTGGCGGTGTTATTGGACACTGCCAAAGCTTTCGATTCTATTTAATGGAAGTATATGTTTGCAGTGCCACTAGCATACACAAATTGGATTAGGATTTTGTATATACACATAACTTACACTACACACAACATGCAACCATCATCTTCATCAATATTCATGGCCTGTAAAGTAGCCTTCCACCTGTGATAGCCATACACCTACAAGTTACATAACCAAAGTTTTCCCCACTACCAGAGGTAACATAGTTACATACACTGCCCACAGCCCAATGTAATATCATACGGCCCAGGGGCACTATCATGCATAGATAATGAACACACGGATACAGATAGATAGTGGAAGTGGGTATGAGCACATGCGCTCGACACCTTTTTATTAACAGGATCACATATCCAGTAACGTCTGTGGTGGATGCGTGTGGAGGCAGTTTAAACCATTCCTCAAGGAATAGTTGCTGCTATCATCTACTACAACAGTAATCATTGGATCACACACAGATATTCAATAATAAAAGAATCAATAGTTTGTACTGCAGTAAGGTAGGGACAGTAGATGTGAAGTAATACAGAAAAATATTCTATCGTAAAAGAAACCCAACTTATAGTATACTGAGACACAATTAATACATAAGAAATAATACACAAAAAGATTTTATCATAAAGGGTCCATCAGTTTTAGTGCACTCAGAAAGCCACATCAAAATCATTCAGCATGTCAACAACCAGCAATGATGTGTGCTGTAGACGGGTAAGCCGTACTTGGAGTAATATCTGTTGCCATCAACAGAACATCATCAGCAATAGCAACTCAATCTAAATTGTGAACACTGCTGTCTACAGTTTAGGCCAGAGAGAGCGGTTAGCAAGGGCCCACAGCTACGTAAGGTGGAATTCAGCTACACAGTTTGTCGTAACGCGAAGCAACAAAAGCGTGTCTGGAGCCTGTAATAATACGTATTCATGGTGTAGACAGAGCGCACTGGAGCAATGTCTTTTCCTACAGAACTGCGTCATCTACAAGACCAACTCGATCCGAATTGTGAACACTGCTATCTGCAGTGTTAATCGTAAACAGTACTCACACAGACATTCATGAATACTTTCTCTCACTTCCTCTTAACAAAAGACAACAACATCAATTGCAGAAAAATCTGCAATAAATAAAACAAAACAATTCAAATACCATTTCTGCTGCCTACAGTGCAGACTATTCAGTGTTCCTTTGCACTTGCAAATTAAATTTGGTCATTGTACTAAACCTGTAAGTCATTTCAAAAAATGTCTTCAAAGAAGTATACTAAAAACATAATATGTATATTCCAATAGACGTTGTAGTTACTTGACTACTGGATTCTATAATTAAACAATCAGCACTCGATCTGAATTGAGAACACTTCTGTCTGCATTGTATGCCAGACTCACTATTCATTAACACCTGACAGCCATGTACCGTTCAATTCGAAAGCATGGACTTGCTTGCAGCAGATCAGAAGGGGTACACAGAAATAATATCAAACTTCAACTTCTGATATCCTCAATCATGCAATCAAGACCCCATTTCACTGTTCTGACCTGCTGTAACACAGTGTACTCCACCGACTAGTGTCAACCAAGGACAATAATAATGTGCAACAGATAGCTACGGAAACACCGAGTCTGATGCACCTCAGCGGAGGGAGTTCTATGAAAACCAAGCAACAAGTAATATCGGACATCTCCCACTGTGGAATCAAGACACCGTTCCACTGTTGGGACCTACAGTTCCTTGCACTTCGTCGAAGGGAGTACCTTCATCTCCACTCTCAGATGAAGTTCTAACATCCTCCATTTGTAGATCAAGACACCGTTCCACTGTTGGGACCTAGAGTTTGATGCACCTCATCGGAGGGGGTACCACACATCATCACAAACTGTAACTTCTGACATCTTCAATCATAGAATCAAGGCCCTGTTCCACTGTTCGGACCTGCTGTACCGTGGTATACTCCACCAACTACAGTCAACCAAGGCCATTAATCATGTGCAGCAGTTAACTACGGAAGCACAAAGTCTGATGCACCTCAACAGAAGGACCTCTGAAAATTCACCTGCACGTTAAATCGGACATCATCTATTGTGGGATCAAGACACCGTTCCACTGTTGGGACCTAGAGTTGGTTGCACCTGGTCAAAAGGAGAACCTTCATCTCCACTCTCAGAGGCAGTTCTAACATCATCCATTGTGGGATCATAAGACCGTTCCACTGTTGGAACCTACAGTTCGTTGCACCTGATCAGAGGGGGTACACAAAAATCATCACACACTTTAACTTCTCACATCCTTAATCACAGAATCAAGATCCCGTTTCACTGTTTGAACCTGCTGTATCACGGTGTACTTCACTGACTGGTGTCAACGAAGTACAATAATCATGTGCAACAGTTAACTACGGAAGCACAGTGTCGGATGCACCTCAACGGAGTAAGTTCTATGAAAACCAAGCAACAAGTAATATTGGACATCTTCCATTCTGGGATCAAGACACCGTTCCACTATTAGGACCTAGAGCTGGTTGCACCTGGTCAAAGGGGTTACACAGAAATAAACACAGACTTTAACTTACTTCTGACATCCTCAATAACTTATTGATGAACTTTAGTTTTAAGATCGTGGTTCACTGCATACGACAAAGAAGACAGATCACTTTCAAACAAAAAAGTGAAATATGTATAAAATGCACTGTCGAAATCTAGGATCTTCAGAATATAATCTGAAATTTCAAGTGGTCAAATAGAGAAAGTGGACAAGTCAAGGACTGAAGATATTTATGAATATTACACAATATGTCATTTGCATTCAAAAGAAGTAATAGGAAACAGCATTGAGTTATTTGAAATGAAAAAAGCACAGGGAACTCCAATAAGTGTATGGGAGAAAACCTTGGAAGGTCATTATTTTCCACAGCTGTTTCCTACAGGAGAATGTGGACGGTATAATGATCCACCTGTACCAATTGCAGCTTCAGAATATCGATCAACAAGATTCATCTTCTAAATTATTACCTGTTCACCCACTTTTACAGTTTTGTAATAAACATTGTTCTCTATAAGATATAAGGTAGCCTTTTCAACTTTATTAACACCCACACAATCTTGCCATATTTTCCGTCTTTTTGTTACTACAACATTTACTAGAATGACTACTGCCTAATTTTCCTCATTCACTCCAGAAATAATTTCAATATTTTTCTTAAAATCCAAAGGTAAGTACACTACTCTTCCTTCACACCTCTTTGCAAGTCTGTTCGTGACAGTTTACATGTTTTAGTCTCCATCCGAATTATAGTTTGAAAAGAATTAACACATTGAATTAGAACAGACTCATATGTATTCAATTCTGCCAGTTCCTCCGGAATAGCTACTAATTCTAAGTTATTATGTACTGCTCTAAAAGGCATTTTGTTCTCTTCTAATTTGTTATAACAATATTTACATATACGTTGATCACTACCTAACTCAAATTGACCTTCCACCAACAAGTAAATTGTAAATTCTACCCACTTACCATTGTTCTCCTTTTCACTTTTCAAATACAAAATCAACATTCCTACTTTGACTTTTATAATCAGTACGTCGACAACAAACACAAACATATTCTCCTATTTCACACCACACTACATTAAACTTTCCAATTTCTTCTGCAAACTGATCAGTGCTAATCACTTTCCCATCTCCTCCAACATCTTTAATTTTCAAACTTTCACATTCTATGAACTGCTCCTCTGGACCAAAATATCGCATTTCAATAGCATCACACTTTTTTTGAACAACTAATAAAGAAGCATATAAAAGACTTGTACTCAGTTCACTTAAAAATAATGCAGAACTTTTTACATAGTATACTTTCCTCACAAACATCCGCATTTCTGAATAACATACTGCTAACATCCTCAACTGATAAAAAACACTTTTACAAACTTTTCTTTAAAGACAAGCCAGAGAATGCCCATACTTCTCAGTATATTTTCGTACGTGACATAGATCTAGTCCTTGTAACAACTTAACGTTCTGTTTAATACTTTCTCTTCAAAATCACAATGAGTAACTTCTGTTTTAACCCCTTCCATGCTGCGCAGATTCCGCCGCTGTGCTGACGGAATCTTGCGCGGGCGTGGTCATGACGGAACGGTTCCGTCATGAGCACAGCTCAACCGTGGCTCATGACGGAACCGTTCCGTCATGAGCACCGAAGGGGTTAAATTGAAAGCACTATCCACTATACTTTCAATATGCTGTTTCTCTTTCAATTCAAAAACATTCCTTTTATATTTGAAGCATTCTTTCATTGAATTCTGAATCACTCTATATCGAAAAAGTCTCTGACGATTTCCATGAAACTCCTTTTGTCTCCGAGTAACAGATACTATTTCTTTATCATCTTTCCTTTTCCTGGTATTTGAAATTGAACTCTGCTTCACCTTACTTGAAAAAATCCTATTTTTCCTCTTGTGTGATCCTTTTTTCATCTTGTACTTATAGTAGAACAAAGTTTTTCTGTACTACTCCCATTTTTCCCAAATACAAACTTTTGTCTTTTGCACAAATATATATTTTTCTTCTCTTTTTTTTTTTTTTTTACTTCTTCTTGGCATTTACAAATTTTAATCCAAACGAAATAATTTTCTGAAAAAAAAATAGATTCAATTATTTTTCACATTTGTTCACTATGTTAAAATTATAACATACAATTACAAAACTTCCACTAACAACTTCCACACCCAGTGCTGCAACGTGATTGAACACGACAGAGCAGCACTAACATGACAAGTAGTGCCATAGAACATACAGCAAGTATTTATTTAATTATTTACAAACACCTTTACAATTTATATGTAAGTGCACTACCTCGTACTTTTTACCTCTCCGTCGCACCCCACCACCCCACACCACTCTCTCTGCAACCCACCACAGACAACTTTATAGATAGTATTTTTAAAAATTTTTAATCTCTGTACTTAAGATGATATTATCAACCAAAAGCACACACACAAATTACCATTATTAACCTACAATTTTATCTACAACTTTCCAAACATAACACTGCCCCCCCGGTTTTAATTGCGGGGGGGAGGGGTGTCTGTGGGTGTCTGAGCAACAACACTTTATTTTAGGTGGCCTCGAAACAGGTCTTTATGGGGGTCTACATTCGGGCCTTGCAAACCTCATCCCTTCTTTTTTCTTTATTGCACTGCAGGGAGACTGTTAGAGCATGCACATTACTCACTACTTAGAAGTGCAGACATCATGCCAGGTGACTCGCATTGTAGGAGAAGGGAAATCCTTTAAACAGACACTTTTTTCTCAGAATTTCCCTTCTCTTTTTGCAATGCAGGAGCAACATCATTGTGGAGTAATTAGCAAACACACCACCAGGCGCGCATCGCCCATTGCCCCGGACTCTCTCAAACAGCTTCCCGAGCGCACACACACAGACGCACCCGAGTACTTCACAGGTTTTCAAAAGATCATTTTTTGGTAAAGAAGACTCTCTTCTTTTTTCACCCTTTTTTACAGACCTTACATCCCCACTCTGCCTATTGCCGAAAAAATTAGGCTCCCCGAAATTTCGCTCTGGTTGCGCCTCTTGAAACGACCACAAGCAAGCAACTCCAGCATGAACCTGCTCTGACCTTACACATTCTCTTGTTTTAGGGCTATGGAAACACACGCTTTGCCTGTCACACTTAGTTCTCACACCCCCTCTTTAATATGAACATAAAAGCTTTCCACTTACTTTTATATTCCTATACTGTACTTCACATAGAAATATAGAAATCAAGGTTCTCACCACCCCAAATTACCTCTCTGGTATGCTTTCTCAAATGTAAGAAATACAGGTATTCTGTATCTGTCAGTCACGGCCACTTTTAAACAGTGTACCTTTATACAACTCGACAAAACGTTCTGTTTCTAAATTAACGTCTTACATTTAAAAGCTACTTTACATTTCTTTCGCTATATGTACCTTTCTTTAAAACACCACCAGAGAAGGATGGTGAAGTATGCTCCACAAAGAGCAACTCAAAGCTTTGTTATTCTTTATAAAATAATCTGCCTGTCAATGCTTTTCGCCAACCTTTTCGACCCGTTAACAGGCTGGATGGATGAGTATAATACGTCCTATTTAGGATCGGGGGCTGACGATGCCCGAAAATAAGAACGTATAGTTGAATAAAAGGCGAGTGGATGCATGGCCAGATGCATCAATGCATACATACATAGATGGATGTATAAATGGAAGGATAAATGAATACAGAGACCAGTACGTACGATAGACTGGTGGACTGATAGATGCTTAGAACTGGTTATGGGACAGATGTATCTATGGATATATAGGCATATGGCTGCATGAATGACACAGTGCTTACAATAGGCGAATGCGCTCATAGATGCTTAAGATAAGTGCAGGAACAGATGTATGTATGTATATAAGTAGGAATGTATGCATCAATTAAAAGATGGTTGGATGGCACAGTGCTTAGGATAGAGGAATGCTGGGCTTTAATTGGGCCGGGTCTGAGGACCAGCACTTATGTTCAAGGAGCCTCCAAAAGGGTCTCTATCAGGCTCTATTTTCAGCCCTCGCAAACATAGTCCATTTTATTTTCGGCCCTCGCAAACATAGTCAATTTTGTAATTTTTTTTATTGCACGCATGCTTATTTTGCTCACTACTGAGAACTGGAGACATCACGCTAAGTTACCCACATTGTAGAAGGAAGGGAAATCCTTTAAAGAATGTTTTTTTCCAAACGTAGGATAACTGGAGAGGATTTATTATTTTTTTTTTTTTTGAAAACCTTTATTTCGAAATTCAGGACACAGCTATTCAGCCGACAGCCCGAAGGTTCGGCAGCATTGCAAGTTAGATACAGTGATGTGTCCCCAATACAGTTCAAAAAGTAATGCAAAGGTCCAATTTTAAATAAACACAGAAAAAACACACAACAAACCCCAGCAAGGCAGAACATTGAAAGCCCATGGCGAAAGCCCCCAGGGGAGGCCGGACCCCACTCATCTACTAAGTATAAGACTGTGTGCGGAGGAAGAAGGGGAACAGCAGAGGCCCAGAACGGTTACTAAAACCAAACTGTGCTGGAAAGTAGATCAGGGGGAAAGCTGTTCCTCGGGAGGTTCCAGTTCCGGGGCAAGACATATTCCCCCCCTGTATTGGTTCCACCGCCCCCAGATGGCATGCCACTTCCGGGGGCGACCTCTAGAGCAGTAGACCGTCTTCTCCCTAAACATGCTCCAATCCATGTTCTCCTTCCACGCGGTCAGTGTAGGGGGTCCCGAGGAGCCCCATAATCGCGCGATATCCCTTTTAGCTACCATGTTACCCAGAGTCACCCATTGGGTCTGCGCCTCATCGAGGTCAGAGGGTCCCCAGACGTTCAGGAGGCAGCACCGCGCCTCCGGCTGTACCACAATGCCCGTCCCCCATAACTGCATGGACTCTCCTCCAGAATTCCACAATGACACCACATTCCCAAATGATGTGCAGGAAAGTACCCACCATACCACATCCCCTTCTGCACAGGCCGTCCTCCGAGAATCCCATGTGGACCAGCCTTGGCCCCGTCACATACACCCGGTGCAGTATTTTAAGCTGTACCAGCCTCAGACGTGACGGGATCGCAACCTCCTTAGGCGAAGAAACCGCTGACTGCCAGTCCTCATTATCCAACTCAAGGCCATCCCTGGTCCACTGTTCTCTCACCCCCAATAGCAAGTCTGCCCGGACGTTTATCAACTTCTTATATATAAGCGAAATCGTGCTCTCGGGCATATGACCATCAAGGACTCGGTCCTCAAGGGGAGAGGACTCCGGCACCTTCTCACCCTCCACGAGGACTGATCGGAGGGCGTGACGCAACTGGATATACCTAAAATACTCTGAGGGCCCTAGCTCAAACTCAGTCTGCAACTCCTCGAAGGACTTCACCCTCCCCTTATGCAGCACATCTCCCACCTTGGATATACCTATCAGATCCCACTTATCAAAGCCCTTCGTATGCCAGAGTCTTCCCAATCTTTCCGATTCAAACAATGGGGTAGCGAGGGTTAGCCTATCCTTCCAGCCCAGCGAGTCGGTCGCCATCTTCCATACGCGCACCGCCACACCTGTGGGCCCCGTGAGGGACGAGTCTAAGGACCGCGAATACAACGCCCTGTAGTAGTTGCCGCCGCGCAGCAGCCACCTATCCATGGCATACCCAGGGCTGAGGGCAGGGCCATAAAACCCGTGGTTGATCGCGCTCAGCTGCGTGGCCCAATAGTACCGTCGGATGTCCGGGAGCGCAATGCCCCCATCGTACCATGGGAGCGTCAACTTTGAAATAGCTATTCGCGGCCGCCCATCCCACAGCAACGTCCGTTGGAGGCCTTCGACCTCCCGAAAGTATTTGGCCGGTACCCAGTCCAAGGTGTTCTGGAGGGCGTAGAGGAAACGGGGAAGAGACATCATTTTGAACAGGGCCGCACGCCCAACAAGGGAGAGCGGCAGCCTCCGCCAACCTTCAACATCTCGCCTCAAGCGTGCCAAGGGGGGGAGCAGATTCCTCTCATAGCGCACAGCAGGATCCATGGATATAAAACTCCCCAAATACACGAAGCCCTGCTGGGCAACCTGTATCGAACATGTTCTAGGGATCGGTGGGACCTCGCCACTAAGAACGTACAAGTACAATTTGCCCCAATTAATCACAAGCCCCGAGTTCCTGCCGAACGATGCGAGTACGTCACAGACCACTATAAGTGACTTCTTAGGTGAGGCAAGATACAACAGGATATCATCGGCATAAAGCGAAATACGGTCCTCGTGATCAGGCGACCACCGAAGGCCCCGTATATCCGGGTGCCAACGTATCCACGCAGCCAACGGTTCGAGGGCGAGGGCGAACAACAGAGGTGACAGGGGGCAGCCCTGCCGAGTACCCCTACCAAGCTGAAACGGAGTAGATGCCCGACCATTCACCACAACATTCGCTAGTGGCCCCTCGTACAGCAACCGAACCCAACTCACAAACCCGCGACCGAAACCAAACTTGGCCAGCACGGCCCATAAATATGCCCACTCCACCGTGTCAAAGGCCATCGTGGCATCAAGAGATGCCACAACAGCCGGTTCACGCAGCGTGTCCGCCCTGGCGATGACGCCATGTAGCCGCCTAAGGTTCAATGCTGTGTTTCGGTGCGGGATGAATCCAGATTGGTCCGGATGGACCAAATCGCCAAGTACCCTAATCAAACGGGTAGCCAGGAGTTTGGCCAGAATTTTCGGCTCAGCGTTGAGGAGTGAAATGGGCCGATAGGAGGCGCATCTATCTCGGGGTTTACCCTCTTTATGTATGACCACGATCGACGCCAGCCGCTGATCCAACGGAAGGATCCCATCCCCCCGCACCTCCAAAAACATGGCGCGCAGGTGAGGGGCGACCCTATCCGGGAACAATTTGTACAGGTCGATCGGCAGTCCGTTCGGTCCGGAGGCCTTACCCGAGTTCAACGCGCGAATCGCCCCCGCCACCTCGTCAATCGTGATGTCACCATCCAAATCGTCCCTATCTATGTCAGAGAGGCAGGGCAACTCAATATCACGGAGGAGATCAGACGAGTCCTCGGGCGGCCTGTCCGACACAGAGGAATCAATAAACCCTATGAAAATACTCCGCGAAACACTCCACAATCCCCTCAGGTTCCACAATCGCCTCTCCCCCCTCTCCAATCAACTCTGGCACCACTCTATTGACCCGTTCTTTCCTGTCCAACCACGCCAGGAGTTTCCCTGCCTTATCCCCAACGTCATAAAGGCGGCCCTGTTGCTCCCTGCTGAGGGTCTTGGCGGCGTTCGTCACCAGGTCCCTATACTCCGCCTGCTTCAGGCAAAGCTCATGCAATGAGGACTCTGTAACATCATCCTCCATATCCCCCTCAAGGGCCGCAATCTCCTCCTCCACTTGCCGCACCTCGCAATCCCTCCGGTTTTTGGCAGCCACCACCAGGGAGAGGGCCTCCCCCGAAGCACGGTCTTAAAAGCTTCCCACAGCGACACCGCCGAGTCCACGGTTCCCAGATTGTCCTTAAAGTAATTATCTACCTTCTTTACCAGGGCGCTGCGCATCTTGGGGTCTCGGAAATACCATGGGTTGATGGGGGCCACCCTCCCTCCTCCCTCCCGACCTAGATCCAGCCGGATCCACACTGGCGAGTGATCAGAGATACCACGTGCCATGTGCCTCGCCTCGGATATCAACGAGGCATGTGCGGCCAGAGTGAGCAGGTAGTCAATCCTGGAGAGGCTACCATGCGCCCCGGAGTGAAACGTGTATTGACTCTGTGTGGGGTGCAGGAGCCTCCAGCAGTCTATCAGACCAAACGTATCCAGGAAGTCTGGAAGCCATTTCTGAGCCCCCCCTGTGTCCCTGGGCGGGTATCTATCCAACAGTCCGCAACCCACAGCGTTGAAATCCCCTCCCACTACCAGCATTCCCCCCGGGAGAGTCAGCAAAGCCCTGCCCAGTTCAGCAAATGTGGAGGCCTGCAGGGCCGGCGGGACATAAACCGAAACCAAAACCAAAGTCCTTCCTTCCCACCTCCCCGCCACCGCCACAAACCTCCCCCTATCGTCAACAATGGTGGAGTCCACCTCAAAAGGCAACGATGCTCTAACGAGGATGCCCACACCCCTGGACCCAGAAGAGAATCCCGAGTGTGCAATGAATTTATACCCCTTCCTATTCAGGGCATAGCACGTATTGCCTATGAGATGCGTCTCCTGCAGCAGGACAACGTCTGGCATTGAACGTTTCAGAAATTGCAAAACAATCCCCCTCTTGATGCGATCCCCTAAACCATTAACATTCCAGCTTATAACACTTAAGCCTCTACCCCCCATCCTCAAACGGAAAGAGGCCCACCCCACACCCGAGGCGCCACCATGGAACAGTCCTGAGGATAATCATCATGCCTTGCAGAAATAAACCCCCCAACAACAAACTCAAAATCCCCATACCTCCCCCCACCCTGCACCCCTGCTGCAGCTTAAAAAGCCCCCCCAACTTGCAGTGTGCCTGTCGCCCTACAAAAACAAAAATCTACAAAAAGTACCCTAAGGGAGGAAAAGAGCACCCCTCGTCCTCCCGCAACCCTCCACAGTTACTGCACTCTGTTCAAATCTTCAAGTATGGTCAAATCAAGTCAGGCCGGCTTTGAGATTTCAGCCCTGTCCATCCCGGCCACTGTCTCCATGCTCGGCTGTGTCGTCCCCGGTCCGTCGCCGGGGCAAAGCGTCCAGCCATTCGTCGGCCATAACAGGAGAGTCAAAAAAGAATGTCCGATCTTCATGCACCACCCGTAGTCTGGCGGGGAAAAGCATGGCATACTTCAGGTCCAGTTCCCGAAGTCTCCGCTTCACCCCCAGGAAGCTCTGTCTCTGTCTCTGCACCTGCTGGGTGAAGTCCGGATAAAAATTCACCGACGCATTCTGGAAGGGGACTGGGCCCGTCACCCTCGAAGCTTGCAGGATAGCGTCCCGATCTCGAAAATGAAAGAGCCGGGAGACAATCGGCCGCGGCGGGGCACCCGCCTTGGGCCGTCCGCCCGGCACCCTATGGGCCCTTTCCACCGCAAAAAACTTCCCAAGGCCCCTAGGCTTCAGATGATTGAGGACCAAATCTTCCACAAGCAGGTCCGTCGAATCCTCATCCGAGGACTCCGGGACCCCGATGACGCGCACGTTGTTGCGCCTGGACCGGCTCTCGAAGTCCTCCAGCCGGCGGGCGGCGAGGTCACTCTCGGCCCTCAGCTTCCGGACCTCGTTCTGCAAATCCGCAACATCGTCAGTGAGGCCCGTGGTCTTGTGGTCCAGGTCCTTAACGCGTTCGTTTGTCTTGCCCAGGTCCGAGCGGATCAAGTTGACATCCACCAGGATGGCATCCACCTTATGCGCCAGGGCCTCGAATTGCCTCCCCATCGAGCTCTGCATCCCATCAAGCGCGCCCATGACATCCTGCAGGGAGAGCTCCGGTGTCCCAGGCGAGTCCTCCTTCTGGGCATCCGGCGCCTGGCTCGATCCACTCGGCGATGTCTTCAGGAGGGCGTAGCGGTCCATACTGTTGACTTGGGAATACGTTCCCCGCCTGGTGGACTTAGTCTTCAGCCGATCCCCTTCTGCTTTGCCCGACATAATGGACTCCAGGCAGTCCAATGCAGTGAAGACCGTTCCCTCTCAGAGAGAGGAATAAGGAGTGAGCAGGTCCGCCTCGTGCTGCCAGAGTAGCCCGCCGAGCGTCCTTGGGGTTATAAAGCCACCCAGAGCTCTACAGTGTCCGGGCAGACAAAGGGAACGAAATCGAAAGTGAAAGAGCGAGGGCCTCCGTCCGACAGTTCACACCTCACCAGGCCGTTGTTGATCAACTAGGAGTCGGGCATCCTGCCAACTCTAGCCCCTGGCATCTCCGGGAGTTAGGCTGCAATCTTTCGCCAGTCATAAGTCCGGTTCCCGATGGGCGATCCGACCGCGGGTAGCATCAATCGCCTCCCTGACAACTCAGCAACACGGTGCCATGCATACCAGCAGGATTAGAGACAGGATAGTCGACGGAGGGCGCGAGGGTCTCGGGAGCTCTAAGCTCACGCGGCCATCTTGGTCAAGCGCTAGGCTCCTCCGGAGAGGATTTTATAAAGCACACAATGATACTTATCTTGATTTAGACCACGGCCCAACTTGCATAGCCCAGACCCCTTTAAGAGATTTGCCCCCCCCCCCTTTAGAGCACCCCCACTTTCTGAAACGCTCATAAGCAAAGCATATTAAAACATGTAAATTTGCGGGTAAAACATATACCATGCCATACAGCGCTTTATAAGTGCTCCCAGTGGTACTACATCACCTTTAGTAGCTCCACATCTCCACGTTACTATATTCTGTGTTTCAGACAGCAACATAACTACCTCCCCCACACCCACCCCCGCCCTTGGTTAACAGTACGAAATCAAACAGAAACCCCCACCATTCCCAGTAGCGCCACTATACCCATATACAACATTAATTTTAACAGGTGTCTGCCGGAACACTTATCAACAAAAAGTATTCAAACATGCAAATTGGCGGGTAAAACATAAACCATCCCAAAGCATGGTTTATAAATGGGCCCAGTTGAACTACACCACCTTTACTAGCTAGACATCTATATGTTACGAAAGTCGTTTTAACACTCTGTAGAGTGTATAGCAGGGCATGGGGAGAGTAAACAAAGTTCTAATTTCCAAACTTTTGATATACAGTCCCTTTACTGTATCTATTTTAAAGATATTAAATGAAATGAATAAATTGACGAGTGTCTCAAAAGGGATAGTGAAGCTCACCATCAGAAAAACACGAACCACTTCAACACCTACATATATCTGCCACAGCGACACAGCCTGACAAATAGTATCACTTATAATCGCATGTAGTTCTCTAATGTCAACAAAGTTATACAGAAAATATACCGCATATTTACATTTTTTTTATCTCTCACACATTTATAAAACATCTCTTCTAAAGAAGCACTCCCCAACTACTTCTATTCCATAAGAACAGACAATAATTAATACGTTTGCTAGCATATATTTTAGTATATATACCTTTTTATTATTCACAAGTCAGAAATTACAAAAACTATTCACTATACCCAAATGCAAACCAGAAACCATATTCATATTTATCTCAACTTAGGATCACATGATTCAAACTATGCATACATATAAAAGGATCGTATCACTTTTCCTATCTCCATCTCCTCTCCATGGAATCTCAAAACACTGTACACGGCCCCACTGTACAACAACCTACCCTGACTTACATTCAAACCTAGCTCTCGGTGTCAAAAATAAGACCACAACCTTCCCACATAACATTTCTGCATTTTGTTTTATTGCTTTTAACTTCATAACACATACGTCTCCTACCACCACCCCCCACCACACTATTTCCACAAAAAGTATCAGTTGCAAACGTGCAACATTTTCTTTATCTCCCAAAATATATTACAAACTCAAATTAACGCTGTACCTCATTTTCAAAACAATACAGTCCTATAAAGATGACAAACTACACTTCTTCTCTGTGACAAATTCCTAAACATATATAAAATACTTATATAACGACAGCTCAAATTTTATGCATATTTCATAACCAATATCAAACACCACACTTTACTAACACTATATTACTTTGAAATAAAAAATACTTTCAAAATTAAAAACATCACCTCAAATACTTAATCAATACTATAAAACACATAACACACCTTGTTCATTTCTAACTCACCTTTGTAGTTGTTATCCAGATTTCAAATTACACACGCATACAATTCTCTCTTTCTCACATAGTAGATGTAAAGCTTCGACTTCATCAAGAATGAAACCAGGAATGGCACAATTTCTCTGTCGCTCCACACATAAATACATGTAAAGAACAAATCAGAATACTTCATTCCTTCAACGACATTCCAAAACTTACCTCCATTGGTTAATTTTGAATTTTCCTTCCGAAAAGCTACTTATTAATCCGCGCCACATACAGGTCACAAGTTCAACCTATTATATCATCACACTTACTGGAACCTTCTACAACACCTGCAGGTTAAAAGTTCAGCATTTTTTTTTAACCTAACGGTATACTTTTGCAACATTTTATCGAACATTCAACGGCACATACACGTTAAAACTTCACAATAGGGGTCAGTAGTTCATCAGCTTTATTCCCAACTCCAGCAGCACCTCACCTTACGCCCCCAGCGCCATCAGACCCGTAAAAGTCACTGCTTTCCACTTTCCAAATACCAAATTCATTTCATACACACAAATGTACCTTCGCACTCCCTATATAACACCCCCTAAGCACCATATACAAGTGTCAATGCTTGAAACATAAGTTCCTCCAAGTAGCTATAACTACATGCTGACACTACTTGCACAGATGTGGCACAGCGGACAGAGCACATGACTTCACAGCATATGACACACAGTTTGGGCTCACGCATTCACCCCCGAGTCCGGCAGCAGCTCAGCTTAACAGCATGAGACTCTACACACAAGCTCACATATTTTCCGTACCCCAGAACTTTCAGACCAGTACGGGTCAGTAGTTCCTCCTAGTAGTTATAAACACATGCTAACACTACTTCCACAGCTGTACTGCAGCGGCCACGGCACATGACTTCACAATTTAGACTCACGCTCTAATCCCCGAGTCCCGCACCACCTCACCTTAGCAGCATCACACTCTAGGCAATACCTCACTTAATTTTTGTAGCCTAGCACTTTCAAACTGGTCGGTATGAGTAGTTCACTTCGCACCGCCTCTATAGCACACCCTAAACACCCCACAGAGGCTGCAGTGCTCCTACCCTCCTATTTCCCACTTTTTTCCCACTTTTTTCCCCTTACTCGCTTCAACGGAATCACAAAATGGCGGCCAACACTTTCTAGTTGCATACGCTCGCAGTGCTCGCTGCCAATCAGCAGCAAGCTTGTGCTCGTAACGCCTCAGCCAATCAGATGGCAGAATTCCCAAATATCGATATCTGTAATTTTCGATATTTCTCAAAAACTACTGAGCTGATTTACACCAAATAAATAAAAGCGTGCTTTCTAAACTAAGACCCTTCTCCCTTTTTTCATTAGCCAATAACTTTGGTTTCGTTTGATGATTCCTCTCAAAATTTTCAAAACCAATATGCCAGTCACTTCAGCTCCTGTCTTGTAACTTTCAGGGTGATCCATCAAGCAGGGGCAGAGAAAAAGGGGGGGTCCCAAAACGCTTTTTCTCTATGTTAATTTCCATAGTAAACTTTAGATACAGCCCCAATTGCTGAGCGGAATTACACCACATATGGCAAAAATTAGCTCTTGGTCCAGAAAGAACTCTTTTTCTTAGGTGGTGTAAATCCATTCAGTAGTTCCTGAGAAATTTGAAGATTTCTCAGATATACAACTGTGGCGGATCCAGGAACCCTCCCAATCTCGTGCCTGAGATCTGATTGACTACGACACTTCAAACCAGGAAATGTTGGCAGCCATCTTGTGACTCAGTTGAACCGAGTCACAGGAAAAAACATTGAAAAAAGATAAGGGGGCAGGGTAGAAACACCGATAGGATTCAGGGGGTTAGGGTAGAAACACCCTAACCCCCTGGATCTCTTGGGGTGTCCCACAGGTACACTCTATGGCCCAAAAAGCATTTCTTTTTTGGCCGGGAGTCATGGTGAATCCACAAATCCCACCCAAAAATTTAAAAACGAAGCTCCGGCTCCTGCGCTTCGTTTAATTAGGCCCCCAGGTCCAGGTCCTTTGGCAATTTGAAATAATAATGCAGGCCCTCTCAGGCAAATTCAAAGGCATGGGGGGGCTCCAGCCCCCATGCAGCCTAGGGGACCCCCACCTCCCCGGGGCTAATATATAAAAAAGCGGGAGCATGCACCCTACTGCCCTGGTGTTGGACAGGCCACACAGAGGGCTTGCTCCCCCCCCGCACGACAGGGCCCGAGCTCCGGGCCACCAGGCATACCCCCGTGACAAGCCCCTGTACTCCGTCTCCCGACGGACCCTCTGCCCTCGGACCCCTACTCATCACGGGGTCCAGCCCCACCGGCTTCCCCGGCCGGGTCAAGCCGCCATCTTGGGCCCTGCACCACGTGGCCGCGTGGCCTCACCTCGACCCTAACCCCGGGCCTGGCCGGCCCCGACATCCCGGCACCACCATCCACCCAGGAGGTGAGCGGACCACTTGGCAGGTCAATGGGAGAACGAAGCGTCAAGAGCTCTTCCCCCGCCAGGTGCCGATCGCCTCCAGCAGCCCCCAGGCGCTGGCTCCACCCCCTGCTGGGTGTCTGGACACCTTCATCCCGGACCCTCCGACCTCCAAGTGCGAGGGTCCGGACATCAAAGGGCACCAGCCCTATGACTAAGACAGCTCCGGAGCAGGAAGGCAGTTGTATCCTGGAGTCGAGAGACACCGAGTGAACTCAACCCTGACGGTCTACTGGCGCTGCCGTAGCCCGCTCTTGTGAACCATCGTCCTGCCTGCTGGCGCTGCCGCGGCCTTCTGCAACCTTCATCTTCCTGGGACCTGCTGGCGCTGCCGCGGCCCGTTGTAACGACCATCCTCACCGGGACTGCTGGCGCTGCCGCGGACCGTCATCTTCCTGGGACCTGCTGGCGCTGCCGCGGCCCGTTGTAACGACCATCTTCCTGGGACCTGCTGGCGCTGCCGCGGCCCGTTGTAACGACCATCCTCACCGGGACCTGCTGGCGCTGCCGCGGACCGTACATCTTCCGGGGACCTGCTGGCGCTGCCGCGGCCCGTTGTATCAACCATCCTTACCGGGACCTGCTGGCGCTGCCGCGGACCGTACCACCTAAACACCAAGCTCGAGGATTGTGAGCTCATCCTCATCTCATCCGAACTACCTGATTGGTAAATAGACTGACCCGCTACCCCCTTCCCTACCTTACGAGACTCTAATCGAGGGGACCCCTGCGTCCAGACCTCCTTGTACCATTCTACCGTATCATAACTAAGTACCTATAAAGAACACTGAACCTTATCCGTGTGTGATTTCTGTCTGTGGGGGGGAAGTTACTTGTCTGTACGATCGCTGGAGACGGCTCTCCCCGGAGACCTCTCCCCCTGACCCCGGCCGGCCCTCCCGGTCCGTCTACCTTTTCTAACATTGGTGGCCAGCGGCGCGATCCGAATCAACGCGTAATCGTACAGAGAGTAGCTCACCCCACGACAAAAACACGATGTCGACTAAAGATAGCAGCTCCACCGAGAAATTCCAAATGGAGAAATTAGAAGAATACAACCACCGCGAACTGAGACAATTTTGCATAGAACTTGACATTGCTACCACCGGCCTGAGTACAAAGGATGATCAAAAGCGCGCTCTGGAGTCATGGACAGAAACGGGGGTCACAGGACCCTCCGACCAAAGCAGCGTCACACCAGACCAAACCAGCATCACACCAGAGGGGAACGCCACGGCTCCCGAGGAGCGGGGAACGGGCCTCCCGCAAGAGGAGATCCGAGAAAGAGACAGAGTCAGATTACACGAGTTGGAGATGGCACGACTCAAGATGGATGGGGAACTCAAGTTAGCTGAACAGAAACTTAACCTCGAGCATATGCGGCTTCGAGAGGAACGAGAAGAAAAGCAGAGACAGAGAGAGCTGGAAGAGAAAAAAATAACGCTCGAGCACGAGCGCCGACTAGCGGAAATAGAACTGCGCAAACAGAATAAGGAACTGGGGGTGCCTGAGCGACCACACACCCCGGGGCCAAGTGAGAAAAAAGTTCACATCCCCAAGGATGTTGTCCGCGAATATGTCCGAGAAGACGACATACAACAGTGGTTTAAAGCCTATGAGATCGCAATGACCTCCCACCGAATCGACCGGAGTGATTGGGGAGCCGGACTTTGGGGGAGATTTATCAACGAGGGTCGCGATGCCCTGCTGCAGCTCCCCGATCACCAAATGTCGTCCTACGACCACATGAAGGCTGCCCTCCTCACCCGCTACGGCCTCACGCCCGAGATGTACCGCCAGAGGTTCAGAGATTGCACCAGGATCCCAGGTACAACTTGGGTAGAATACGTGAACTATTTCAGCCGGGCATTCGAAGGGTGGATCAAGGGAAGTCAGGTCACCACTTACGAACAACTCTTCAACCTTATGGTATGGGAGCACCTGTCAAACAACTGTTTCGTCGAGCTCCGGCAGCACCTACTCGACAGTAAGCTGACCGACCCCCGGCAGCTCGCCGCCGAAGCTGACCGGTGGGAAAGCACCCGAGTGGGCCGGAGAGGGCCCCACGACCAGAACAGAGGCAACCAAGGCCAGCACCGTCCTCGGGGAGGAGGAGGGGGCCAGGGGCGAGGGAGAGACGCCTTACCAACAACACCCGTGGCCAGCACCCCGCCTCCGGCCGGCCGGGGCAACCCCCCGTTGCGGCCTGGGTACCGAGCCAACGTCACGTGCCACCGGTGCCAGCGACTAGGCCACTACGCCAATGACCCGAACTGCCCGCTAAATCAAACACCCAAGCCCCGCCAGGTAGCGGCCGCTGCCCTAGGGGAAGAGCAATCATCGGAGGGACCCGAAGAGTACGAGCCGGCCCAGCAAGGGTGGGAACCGGCCGCCATGGTCCTGGCATGCCTAGGGGGAAGAGACATGGTTCCGCGGGCTCCCCTACCCGCCAACACCAGAAAATACGGTCAGTGGGTGACCATTAATGGACAGAGAGCCGAGGCCTTACGGGACACCGGCGCCAGCGTGACGGCCGTCCGCTGTCATCTGGTGAAGCCCGAGCAGATCCTGCCGAACATTCTCTGCCCCGTCCGCTCGGCAGATAACTCTGAGAGTATGTGTAAGATGGCCTGCGTCCCGTTTGAATGGGGAGGGGTCTCCGGCCTACTGAAGGTGACGGTCCGGGACGATGCCCCCGTGGACTGCCTCCTGGGGAATGACCTCGAGAGTTCCCCGTGGGCCACCGTCGAGAAAAGAGAGCACCTGGGGATGCTGGGCCTCCCGGACTGGGCCTGCATAACCACCCGATCCATGGCCGCCCGGGCCACCCCCCGATCAGAAGAAACCGAATGGCCAGCACCTCCGCCCCCGGTTGCCCCCGTCGAGGACAACGGCGAGTCCGACCTCCCGGACCCGACTATCGAAGCAGACGCACAACACCAGGACCTTCCGGATCTGGCTCAGTGGCGTCAAGAGGGGGGGCCCACCCAAGAACAGTTCCGCCAGGAACAAAAGACCTGTCCCTCCCTCGAGGGACTCCGCCAACAAGCCGATACCCAAAACGCAGGGGACACCACCGGAACCCACTGGGTCTACTGGGACAACGACCTGCTCTACAGCGAGCAAAGAATCGCCGAGCTGGGGGCCGGTCGAGTTCTGGTGGTACCGCTCCGCTTCCGAGACTTTCTGCTCAACCTGGCCCACGATGTCCCCCTGGCTGGACACCTGGGCCAGGACAAAACATACAGTCGCCTGGTGACCCACTTTTTCTGGCCAAAAATGAGGAATGACGTCCTGAACAACTGCCGATCTTGCCCCACGTGCCAAGCCAGCGGGAAGAGTGGTCGGAAGCTGAAGGCCCCTCTGCAACCCTTCCCTGTGGTCACCACCCCGTTCGAGAGGGTGGGGATAGACATTGTGGGGCCTCTGGACCCCCGCACGGCACAAGGACACAGGTTCATCTTGGTACTAGTGGACCATGCCACCCGCTATCCCGAGGCGGTGCCCCTACGGACAGTGACAGCTCCGGTGGTTGGCCGGGCCCTGATGGGGATCTTCTCCAGGGTAGGCTTCCCCCGAGAAGTCGTCAGCGACCGAGGTACGAATTTCATATCTAAATACATGAAGTCCCTCTGGCAACAATGCGGGGTCACCTACAGATTCACGACCCCCTATCACCCCCAAGGGAACGGACTAGTGGAGCGTTTTAACCGCACTCTCAAGGGGATGATTGGGGGATTGGAAGAGCCTCTCCGTCGCCAGTGGGATGTGCTGCTCCCGTGCCTCCTCTTCGCCTACCGAGAAGTCCCCCAGAAGTCCCTCGGCTTTAGCCCTTTCGAACTCTTGTACGGGCACCCTGTGCGAGGGCCCCTCAGCCTAGTCAAGGAAGGTTGGGAGATGGCCCCCTTAACGACCCCTCCCGACGTCTTCAAATACATCCTGGCCCTACGAAACCAGACCCGGCGCTTCAGGGAGATGGCCAAGGCGAACCTCGAGGCCAGTCAGGAGGACATGAAGAGGTGGTATGATCACAATGCCTCCTCCGTTGAATTCGAGCCTGGGCAGCAAGTATGGGTGATGTCCCCCACCGAACCATGTGCCCTGCAAGACAAGTGGACGGGGCCCTTCAAAGTGGTCGAGCGTAAAAGCCCCGTCACTTACCTCATCGACATGGGGTCCACCCGGAACCCCCTGCGGGTCCTCCACACCAACCGGCTCAAACCACACTTTGTGCGCTCCGAACTAAGCCTCCTGATGGCGACCGACAGTGGTACAGAAGAAGACTCCGAGCCCCTCCCGGATCTCTTAAAGACTCAGGAGAAGGACGGCTCCGTGGATGGGGTCCGGCTCTCCGACGCCCTCACTTCGGAGCAACGCCAGGACTGCCGGGACCTCCTGCTGCAGTTCGCTGCCCTGTTCTCCCTCACCCCCGGGGTCACCCCGTGGTGTTTGCACGACGTAGACACCGGGGACAGTCCCCCTGTCCGGCACCGGGCCTACCGCGTACCAGATCGGGTACGGGCCTGCATACAGGAGGAAGTGGCCAAGATGCTCACGATCGGGGTCATCGAGCCCTCGGACAGTCCCTGGGCCAGTCCGGTTGTATTAGTTCCCAAGGCCGCTGCCCCCGGCACCGCCCCTGAACTGAGGTTCTGCGTCGACTACCGGGGCTTGAACGCTGTCTCCCGGACCGACGCTCATTGCATCCCCCGAGCAGACGAGCTGATCGACCGGCTGGGGGCCGCCCGCTACCTTAGTATCTTCGACCTAACGGCGGGCTACTGGCAGATCGGCCTCACACCCAGGGCTCAGGAACGGTCAGCCTTCTCCACCCCCTATGGCCACTATCAATTTAAGGTCATGCCCTTTGGCATGAAGAATGCCCCCGCCACATTCCAACGTCTTGTGAACCAGGTCTTGGCAGGGCTCGAAGAATTCAGCGCTGCCTACCTGGACGATATCGCTGTATACAGCCGCCACTGGTCCGACCACCTCCGTCACCTCCAAGAGGTCCTCCAAGCCCTCCAGCGGGCCGGCCTCACCATTAAAGCCGGCAAGTGCCAAATTGGCCAAGGGTCTGTGACCTACCTTGGGCACCAAGTGGGAAGCGGGCTGGTGGCCCCACTACAACTTAAGATTGCTGCCATCCAGTCCTGGCAGCCCCCCGTCACCCAGACCGAGGTCCGAGCCTTCTTGGGGCTCACCGGCTACTACCGGCGGTTCGTGAAGGACTACGGCAGCATCGTGGGGCCCCTCACGGGACTCACATCCAAGAATCAACCGAAGCGGGTCCACTGGACTCCTGATTGTCAAGCGGCCTTCGAGGAGCTGAAGGCCGCCCTGTGCACCGCCCCGGTGCTCCAGGCCCCCGATTACAGTCGGGAATTTGTGGTGCAGACCGACGCCTCCGACCACGGCATCGGGGCCGTCCTCTCTCAGCTGAACTCCGAAGGTCATGACCAGCCGGTGGCCTTCATCAGTCGACGTCTCCTGGCCCGAGAACAGCGTTGGAGCACAATCGAGAGGGAGGCATTTGCAGTAGTGTGGGCCCTCAAAAAGCTCCGACCCTATCTCTTCGGTACCCACTTCCGGGTACAAACCGACCATCGACCCCTGCAATGGCTGATGCAGATGCGGGGGGAGAACCCAAAACTCTTGCGCTGGTCCATTTCCCTGCAGGGAATGGACTTCACTGTGGAGCACCGGCCAGGCCAAGACCACGCCAACGCGGATGGCCTGTCCCGCTTTTTCCGCCTCGACGAAGAGAGTCCCCAAGGAGATGGGTGACTCTCCCCGCCTTCAGCTGGGGGGGACGCATGTTGGACAGGCCACACAGAGGGCTTGCTCCCCCCCCGCACGACAGGGCCCGAGCTCCGGGCCACCAGGCATACCCCCGTGACAAGCCCCTGTACTCCGTCTCCCGACGGACCCTCTGCCCTCGGACCCCTACTCATCACGGGGTCCAGCCCCACCGGCTTCCCCGGCGGGGTCAAGCCGCCATCTTGGGCCCTGCACCACGCGGCCGCGTGGCCTCACCTCGACCCTAACCCCGGGCCTGGCCGGCCCCGACATCCCGGCACCACCATCCACCCAGGAGGTGAGCGGACCACTTGGCAGGTCAATGGGAGAACGAAGCGTCAAGAGCTCTTCCCCCGCCAGGTGCCGATCGCCTCCAGCAGCCCCCAGGCGCTGGCTCCACCCCCTGCTGGGTGTCTGGACACCTTCATCCCGGACCCTCCGACCTCCAAGTGCGAGGGTCCGGACATCAAAGGGCACCAGCCCTATAACTAAGACAGCTCCGGAGCAGGAAGGCAGTTGTATCCTGGAGTCGAGAGACACCGAGTGAACTCAACCCTGACGGTCTACTGGCGCTGCCGTAGCCCGCTCTTGTGAACCATCGTCCTGCCTGCTGGCGCTGCCGCGGCCTTCTGCAACCTTCATCTTCCTGGGACCTGCTGGCGCTGCCGCGGCCCGTTGTAACGACCATCCTCACCGGGACCTGCTGGCGCTGCCGCGGACCGTCATCTTCCTGGGACCTGCTGGCGCTGCCGCGGCCCGTTGTAACGACCATCTTCCTGGGACCTGCTGGCGCTGCCGCGGCCCGTTGTAACGACCATCCTCACCGGGACCTGCTGGCGCTGCCGCGGACCGTACATCTTCCGGGGACCTGCTGGCGCTGCCGCGGCCCGTTGTATCAACCATCCTTACCGGGACCTGCTGGCGCTGCCGTGGACCGTACCACCTAAACACCAAGCTCGAGGATTGTGAGCTCATCCTCATCTCATCCGAACTACCTGATTGGTAAATAGACTGACCCGCTACCCCCTTCCCTACCTTACGAGACTCTAATCGAGGGGACCCCTGCGTCCAGACCTCCTTGTACCATTCTACCGTATCATAACTAAGTACCTATAAAGAACACTGAACCTTATCCGTGTGTGATTTCTGTCTGTGGGGGGGAAGTTACTTGTCTGTACGATCGCTGGAGACGGCTCTCCCCGGAGACCTCTCCCCCTGACCCCGGCCGGCCCTCCCGGTCCGTCTACCTTTTCTAACATTGGTGGCCAGCGGCGCGATCCGAATCAACGCGTAATCGTACAGAGAGTAGCTCACCCCACGACAAAAACACGATGTCGACTAAAGATAGCAGCTCCACCGAGAAATTCCAAATGGAGAAATTAGAAGAATACAACCACCGCGAACTGAGACAATTTTGCATAGAACTTGACATTGCTACCACCGGCCTGAGTACAAAGGATGATCAAAAGCGCGCTCTGGAGTCATGGACAGAAACGGGGGTCACAGGACCCTCCGACCAAAGCAGCGTCACACCAGACCAAACCAGCATCACACCAGAGGGGAACGCCACGGCTCCCGAGGAGCGGGGAACGGGCCTCCCGCAAGAGGAGATCCGAGAAAGAGACAGAGTCAGATTACACGAGTTGGAGATGGCACGACTCAAGATGGATGGGGAACTCAAGTTAGCTGAACAGAAACTTAACCTCGAGCATATGCGGCTTCGAGAGGAACGAGAAGAAAAGCAGAGACAGAGAGAGCTGGAAGAGAAAAAAATAACGCTCGAGCACGAGCGCCGACTAGCGGAAATAGAACTGCGCAAACAGAATAAGGAACTGGGGGTGCCTGAGCGACCACACACCCCGGGGCCAAGTGAGAAAAAAGTTCACATCCCCAAGGATGTTGTCCGCGAATATGTCCGAGAAGACGACATACAACAGTGGTTTAAAGCCTATGAGATCGCAATGACCTCCCACCGAATCGACCGGAGTGATTGGGGAGCCGGACTTTGGGGGAGATTTATCAACGAGGGTCGCGATGCCCTGCTGCAGCTCCCCGATCACCAAATGTCGTCCTACGACCACATGAAGGCTGCCCTCCTCACCCGCTACGGCCTCACGCCCGAGATGTACCGCCAGAGGTTCAGAGATTGCACCAGGATCCCAGGTACAACTTGGGTAGAATACGTGAACTATTTCAGCCGGGCATTCGAAGGGTGGATCAAGGGAAGTCAGGTCACCACTTACGAACAACTCTTCAACCTTATGGTATGGGAGCACCTGTCAAACAACTGTTTCGTCGAGCTCCGGCAGCACCTACTCGACAGTAAGCTGACCGACCCCCGGCAGCTCGCCGCCGAAGCTGACCGGTGGGAAAGCACCCGAGTGGGCCGGAGAGGGCCCCACGACCAGAACAGAGGCAACCAAGGCCAGCACCGTCCTCGGGGAGGAGGAGGGGGCCAGGGGCGAGGGAGAGACGCCTTACCAACAACACCCGTGGCCAGCACCCCGCCTCCGGCCGGCCGGGGCAACCCCCCGTTGCGGCCTGGGTACCGAGCCAACGTCACGTGCCACCGGTGCCAGCGACTAGGCCACTACGCCAATGACCCGAACTGCCCGCTAAATCAAACACCCAAGCCCCGCCAGGTAGCGGCCGCTGCCCTAGGGGAAGAGCAATCATCGGAGGGACCCGAAGAGTACGAGCCGGCCCAGCAAGGGTGGGAACCGGCCGCCATGGTCCTGGCATGCCTAGGGGGAAGAGACATGGTTCCGCGGGCTCCCCTACCCGCCAACACCAGAAAATACGGTCAGTGGGTGACCATTAATGGACAGAGAGCCGAGGCCTTACGGGACACCGGCGCCAGCGTGACGGCCGTCCGCTGTCATCTGGTGAAGCCCGAGCAGATCCTGCCGAACATTCTCTGCCCCGTCCGCTCGGCAGATAACTCTGAGAGTATGTGTAAGATGGCCTGCGTCCCGTTTGAATGGGGAGGGGTCTCCGGCCTACTGAAGGTGACGGTCCGGGACGATGCCCCCGTGGACTGCCTCCTGGGGAATGACCTCGAGAGTTCCCCGTGGGCCACCGTCGAGAAAAGAGAGCACCTGGGGATGCTGGGCCTCCCGGACTGGGCCTGCATAACCACCCGATCCATGGCCGCCCGGGCCACCCCCCGATCAGAAGAAACCGAATGGCCAGCACCTCCGCCCCCGGTTGCCCCCGTCGAGGACAACGGCGAGTCCGACCTCCCGGACCCGACTATCGAAGCAGACGCACAACACCAGGACCTTCCGGATCTGGCTCAGTGGCGTCAAGAGGGGGGGCCCACCCAAGAACAGTTCCGCCAGGAACAAAAGACCTGTCCCTCCCTCGAGGGACTCCGCCAACAAGCCGATACCCAAAACGCAGGGGACACCACCGGAACCCACTGGGTCTACTGGGACAACGACCTGCTCTACAGCGAGCAAAGAATCGCCGAGCTGGGGGGCGGTCGAGTTCTGGTGGTACCGCTCCGCTTCCGAGACTTTCTGCTCAACCTGGCCCACGATGTCCCCCTGGCTGGACACCTGGGCCAGGACAAAACATACAGTCGCCTGGTGACCCACTTTTTCTGGCCAAAAATGAGGAATGACGTCCTGAACCACTGCCGATCTTGCCCCACGTGCCAAGCCAGCGGGAAGAGTGGTCGGAAGCTGAAGGCCCCTCTGCAACCCTTCCCTGTGGTCACCACCCCGTTCGAGAGGGTGGGATAGACATTGTGGGGCCTCTGGACCCCCGCACGGCACAAGGACACAGGTTCATCTTGGTACTAGTGGACCATGCCACCCGCTATCCCGAGGCGGTGCCCCTACGGACAGTGACAGCTCCGGTGGTTGGCCGGGCCCTGATGGGGATCTTCTCCAGGGTAGGCTTCCCCCGAGAAGTCGTCAGCGACCGAGGTACGAATTTCATATCTAAATACATGAAGTCCCTCTGGCAACAATGCGGGGTCACCTACAGATTCACGACCCCCTATCACCCCCAAGGGAACGGACTAGTGGAGCGTTTTAACCGCACTCTCAAGGGGATGATTGGGGGATTGGAAGAGCCTCTCCGTCGCCAGTGGGATGTGCTGCTCCCGTGCCTCCTCTTCGCCTACCGAGAAGTCCCCCAGAAGTCCCTCGGCTTTAGCCCTTTCGAACTCTTGTACGGGCACCCTGTGCGAGGGCCCCTCAGCCTAGTCAAGGAAGGTTGGGAGATGGCCCCCTTAACGACCCCTCCCGACGTCTTCAAATACATCCTGGCCCTACGAAACCAGACCCGGCGCTTCAGGGAGATGGCCAAGGCGAACCTCGAGGCCAGTCAGGAGGACATGAAGAGGTGGTATGATCACAATGCCTCCTCCGTTGAATTCGAGCCTGGGCAGCAAGTATGGGTGATGTCCCCCACCGAACCATGTGCCCTGCAAGACAAGTGGACGGGGCCCTTCAAAGTGGTCGAGCGTAAAAGCCCCGTCACTTACCTCATCGACATGGGGTCCACCCGGAACCCCCTGCGGGTCCTCCACACCAACCGGCTCAAACCACACTTTGTGCGCTCCGAACTAAGCCTCCTGATGGCGACCGACAGTGGTACAGAAGAAGACTCCGAGCCCCTCCCGGATCTCTTAAAGACTCAGGAGAAGGACGGCTCCGTGGATGGGGTCCGGCTCTCCGACGCCCTCACTTCGGAGCAACGCCAGGACTGCCGGGACCTCCTGCTGCAGTTCGCTGCCCTGTTCTCCCTCACCCCCGGGGTCACCCCGTGGTGTTTGCACGACGTAGACACCGGGGACAGTCCCCCTGTCCGGCACCGGGCCTACCGCGTACCAGATCGGGTACGGGCCTGCATACAGGAGGAAGTGGCCAAGATGCTCACGATCGGGGTCATCGAGCCCTCGGACAGTCCCTGGGCCAGTCCGGTTGTATTAGTTCCCAAGGCCGCTGCCCCCGGCACCGCCCCTGAACTGAGGTTCTGCGTCGACTACCGGGGCTTGAACGCTGTCACCCGGACCGACGCTCATTGCATCCCCCGAGCAGACGAGCTGATCGACCGGCTGGGGGCCGCCCGCTACCTTAGTATCTTCGACCTAACGGCGGGCTACTGGCAGATCGGCCTCACACCCAGGGCTCAGGAACGGTCAGCCTTCTCCACCCCCGATGGCCACTATCAATTTAAGGTCATGCCCTTTGGCATGAAGAATGCCCCCGCCACATTCCAACGTCTTGTGAACCAGGTCTTGGCAGGGCTCGAAGAATTCAGCGCTGCCTACCTGGACGATATCGCTGTATACAGCCGCCACTGGTCCGACCACCTCCGTCACCTCCAAGAGGTCCTCCAAGCCCTCCAGCGGGCCGGCCTCACCATTAAAGCCGGCAAGTGCCAAATTGGCCAAGGGTCTGTGACCTACCTTGGGCACCAAGTGGGAAGCGGGCTGGTGGCCCCACTACAACTTAAGATTGCTGCCATCCAGTCCTGGCAGCCCCCCGTCACCCAGACCGAGGTCCGAGCCTTCTTGGGGCTCACCGGCTACTACCGGCGGTTCGTGAAGGACTACGGCAGCATCGTGGGGCCCCTCACGGGACTCACATCCAAGAATCAACCGAAGCGGGTCCACTGGACTCCTGATTGTCAAGCGGCCTTCGAGGAGCTGAAGGCCGCCCTGTGCACCGCCCCGGTGCTCCAGGCCCCCGATTACAGTCGGGAATTTGTGGTGCAGACCGACGCCTCCGACCACGGCATCGGGGCCGTCCTCTCTCAGCTGAACTCCGAAGGTCATGACCAGCCGGTGGCCTTCATCAGTCGACGTCTCCTGGCCCGAGAACAGCGTTGGAGCACAATCGAGAGGGAGGCATTTGCAGTAGTGTGGGCCCTCAAAAAGCTCCGACCCTATCTCTTCGGTACCCACTTCCGGGTACAAACCGACCATCGACCCCTGCAATGGCTGATGCAGATGCGGGGGGAGAACCCAAAACTCTTGCGCTGGTCCATTTCCCTGCAGGGAATGGACTTCACTGTGGAGCACCGGCCAGGCCAAGACCACGCCAACGCGGATGGCCTGTCCCGCTTTTTCCGCCTCGACGAAGAGAGTCCCCAAGGAGATGGGTGACTCTCCCCGCCTTCAGCTGGGGGGGACGCATGTTGGACAGGCCACACAGAGGGCTTGCTCCCCCCCCGCACGACAGGGCCCGAGCTCCGGGCCACCAGGCATACCCCCGTGACAAGCCCCTGTACTCCGTCTCCCGACGGACCCTCTGCCCTCGGACCCCTACTCATCACGGGGTCCAGCCCCACCGGCTTCCCCGGCGGGGTCAAGCCGCCATCTTGGGCCCTGCACCACGCGGCCGCGTGGCCTCACCTCGACCCTAACCCCGGGCCTGGCCGGCCCCGACATCCCGGCACCACCATCCACCCAGGAGGTGAGCGGACCACTTGGCAGGTCAATGGGAGAACGAAGCGTCAAGAGCTCTTCCCCCGCCAGGTGCCGATCGCCTCCAGCAGCCCCCAGGCGCTGGCTCCACCCCCTGCTGGGTGTCTGGACACCTTCATCCCGGACCCTCCGACCTCCAAGTGCGAGGGTCCGGACATCAAAGGGCACCAGCCCTATAACTAAGACAGCTCCGGAGCAGGAAGGCAGTTGTATCCTGGAGTCGAGAGACACCGAGTGAACTCAACCCTGACGGTCTACTGGCGCTGCCGTAGCCCGCTCTTGTGAACCATCGTCCTGCCTGCTGGCGCTGCCGCGGCCTTCTGCAACCTTCATCTTCCTGGGACCTGCTGGCGCTGCCGCGGCCCGTTGTAACGACCATCCTCACCGGGACCTGCTGGCGCTGCCGCGGACCGTCATCTTCCTGGGACCTGCTGGCGCTGCCGCGGCCCGTTGTAACGACCATCTTCCTGGGACCTGCTGGCGCTGCCGCGGCCCGTTGTAACGACCATCCTCACCGGGACCTGCTGGCGCTGCCGCGGACCGTACATCTTCCGGGGACCTGCTGGCGCTGCCGCGGCCCGTTGTATCAACCATCCTTACCGGGACCTGCTGGCGCTGCCGTGGACCGTACCACCTAAACACCAAGCTCGAGGATTGTGAGCTCATCCTCATCTCATCCGAACTACCTGATTGGTAAATAGACTGACCCGCTACCCCCTTCCCTACCTTACGAGACTCTAATCGAGGGGACCCCTGCGTCCAGACCTCCTTGTACCATTCTACCGTATCATAACTAAGTACCTATAAAGAACACTGAACCTTATCCGTGTGTGATTTCTGTCTGTGGGGGGGAAGTTACTTGTCTGTACGATCGCTGGAGACGGCTCTCCCCGGAGACCTCTCCCCCTGACCCCGGCCGGCCCTCCCGGTCCGTCTACCTTTTCTAACACCTGGTGACCGCCACCTCCCGGGGCTAATATATTAAAAAGCAGGTGCACTCGCCCGCCGCTGCCCCAGGAACTGCCATGTCCCAAGGGCTATATGAAAACATGATGCGTGGGGAGGCTCCATCCCCCCATGCAGCCCTGGGGACCACCACCTCTAATATATTAAAATGTGGTGACCCACTTGCCACCCCATGGCCCCTGGGACCACCAGCCGCCCGCGCAGCCCTGCGGACCACTACCTTCTCAGGGCTCTGCAGAAGATGCGAGCCCCCTGCTGGAGCCGTAAATGGCTCTGAGTAGCAGTGCTCCCACCATGCGATAGCAAACAGTGTGCTCCACTTTGAACAAGCGAGAGCATTATGCTCTTGTTTGGTCAAAGCAGAGCATACTTTGCTTTATACATGCATGGAGCTGCATGTTAGCTGCTCCCTGGGTGTAAAAAGCAATGCCGCCTCCCGCAAGAGGCAGGAGCCGGCCGGGAGCGGGGGGCCTTCAGGCTCCCCCCGCTTTCACCAGCCAGCTGGCCATGCCCCGGGGAGGGGTCCCCGGGGCTGAAAATGGCCTGGAAGGAGATCCCTTTTTTTTCTTAAAAAAGAAAAGGCCTTGCCCTGGGGGATGTGGTTCCCGGGGCCAAAAATGGCCCGGGAGTGGAGCCCTTCAGCCCTCCACCTGTTAAGAATATATAATTTTTTTCAATGGACGGGCTCCTGGGAGTGGGGTCCCCAGGCCGTAACTGGCCTCAGGAGGGGGGCCATGCAGCCCCCATCCTTTTTTTACAAAGATATAAAAAGGGGTAGGCTCTAGGGCATGGTGTCCTTGGTGCAAAAAATGGTCCGGGGAAAGAGGGGGCACTCCCCCTTCCTTTCATTAATAAAAAAAAAGAAATTAAAGACCGGGCCCATGGGATGGGGTTCCTGGGCCAAAATCATCATTCCCCCACCAGCAGTGCACCAGGAGGTGCGTTTGCAGAGTGGTGGAGAAAGGGGGCGGGACCTCTGACCACCTCTCAGCATCCCAGCTGTGCGGGGCTTACTGGAGGTAACAAGACAGCTAGTTGGCCACCAAGGACCCTCAAGACCCAAGGGAATTTTTAACCCAAATAGGAGTGTGCCAGGAGGCAAGTTAGCAAAGTGGATGAGAAAGTGGGCGAGGTAACCGAATACCTCTCAGCAAACCCACTATGTGGGACTTCCTGGAGGTAGCAAGAGGGGTAGTTAGCCCTCAAGGAGCCTCAATAGCCAAGGGGACTTCATTCCCCTACTAGTAGTGCATCAGGAGGTGCGTTTGCAAAGTGGTGGAGAAAGGGGATGCGGCCTGCTATCAGATCTCAACAATCCTGCTGTGTGGGACTTACTGGAGGGAATGGGGGTAGTTGGCCCCCAAGGACGTCCTTGGGGGCCAAGTACCCATCCTGTTAGCTCAAGTAAGTCCCACACAGTAGAATTGCTGAGAAGTTGTCAGAAGCCACGCCCCCTTTCTCCACCACTCCTCAGCACATTACTAGTTGGGGGATAAAGACTCCTTCGAGCTGGGGCAAAGAACCACAGCCCCCAGGCTCCCTCACTTCACCCGCATCATCCCTCAACATCTGGAGGCACACATAAGCAACTGCAGGACCCTGCTGTGTGGCATGAGACTCCTTTGAGCCAGGGTAAGGAACCACAGCTCCCAGGCTCGCTCACTTCTCCTGCATTATCCCTTAGTACCCAGAGTAATGCATAAGCAGCTTCAGGGCCCATCCGCACCAGTCATAGCTGGAAGAGGCTGGGCTGGGCCACCCCCTGACATCTTGCTCCAGAGGGCTATGTTTTGACACCTACGACATCTATGATAAGGAAAAGGTACTATGTTTAGATAGCAATCTGCTGGTTGAGTCTCTTTCCCTTCTCTTCTTTTCAACTTGAATTGTAATGGGGAAGCGGAAAGTTTCTGAGGGTGATTTGGGTGAAGCCCACAAGGAGAAGGTGAAAAGAAAGTTGTGACAATAAACTCAGCTGCTGGGGCCGGTGTATTGGATTGCATAGATAATCTATTATCTGAATGTGAGGGTCTCCTTGATTCATCTTCTGTTGACACCTCACCTAAGCACAGTAATCCACAGGCACCCAAAAGTCCTATACAAACTGGGAGTATACTTTCTATGTTTAAGAGGGCAGCTAGCAGGAATCAGCCATCGGAAGCCTCTATTGTACCACCTCGGAGACATGCAAGCAGGGATACTACAAGTTCCCTTGGCCGATCTGGCTGCTTTTCCCTGTAGCAATAGATTTTCATTACTCGCAGGCCATGTAGAAACATCAGATACCCTCACTAGTCCAAGGAGCCAGGTGCACAGTGAGGGCCCAGAGGCTAGCACATGTAACATAAAAGATGTCCAATTAGTAATGTGCCCTGTTTTACACCCAAGTAGCATAGATATAAATAATAGTGACAGGCAACCAAACCATATTACCAACATGCCCATTGAGGAGCCTTCTCAAAGACCGCTCACCCTGCAAATAAAAGACATGGTGCAGGAAATTAGAGCTCTTAAAGTAACTATCAGTAGCCTCTCTGATTCCCTAAGTAAGGTACTTTTAGACGTGCAACAAGTAAAAAAACAACTGGGAACTCACACAATTTCTACAGCTAATGCCCAAGGGGTCATAGATCATGTTAGACAGGGGCACGGCAAGACAGAGTATGAATACAGCAGGCAGGGAAAACGTATCAACACGTATTAATACTGATCTCCCAGATCCTACACAACTCAGCAGGGCAGATCAAAATAGGGGAGAACATTGCCAATTTGTTAATTCTACTGTGGCCCCAGACCTTTTATTAGATCATGTTCACTCATGGGCAGATGTAACTCAATCCCCACGTTGTGCCGTAAGGCCCCAGATACAAGAAGTATAGTATATATGACAAATTTACCAAAGCTTTCTCTCAGCCTATCTAAATAAGATGAGGGATCCCTAATAAATAAGTGCACCCAATGGACACATCATGTAAGGGGTTGCCAGTCTGTTATAAGGGACGACATCATAGGGGCCAAAAGATATTCCCTTCCAGGGACTGCCTTTGATTTCATTGCTCTCCTGTTATCACACCAAGATCTAGTTGAGAACCTGGTGGCCTTTGATATCGGCACTCAACATCTCACTAAAACCAATATCCATTTCAAATATAATCCCCTGGAAATGGCTTCACGGATGAATCCAGTCCATCTTATACCATCACAAAATGGTACGTCTCCCTTACGAGAGATAGAATGAAGGTTTTTTCCACCACCGGATGGTCGCACACAGGTCATGATGCCAATACCCACCAATAAGACTATTGTACCCCTTCTAGTAGCAAAATCTTGCCTGGAGTTGACTAGCCCAAACAATATTAAGAGTTGGGCGGGTTGTACACTAGGGGTTCTAGATCCTGGGAATGGGATGACACTGGAATTACACCTAACATCACGTAGAATAGCACTTTTGTCATGGAATATCGCTGGGTTGAGGTTCAAGGGCATCTCCCCTGACTGGAACAGCTTTGTTGGACGGTATGACTTCTGCGCTTTTCAGGAAACCTGGACTGTAGATCCAGTTTATCACTTAGGGTATTCAAACTATTACATTTCAGCAACTCATGGCAGAAAGGGTCATCCATCAGGCGGGTTAACAATAAGGGTGGGCAGCAAATTCCGTTCCGCCCCCAGAATTTGCAAAATGTCGGCAATTCTGCGTTCTGCACGGAATGTGGAGTTGCTGAAAATTCCGCGATCCACGGTGGAACGGAACTCGTGGGCAAATATGCAGAGTAGGATTCATTCTGGCACGATGTCCTTGTCACAAAAATTAAACCTCAACAGGAAGCACTTACAGATATAAATAAAGCAGGTGCCCGAGTTGCAGCTCAAATTCGGTAACGCATTAATCAGCCCAAAAAATTTGTGAGCTCGGTCAAGGCTGGGCAGGTGTGCTTTCTCCCCATATCTACCGTCAAACATAAGCTGTGATGCGTGATGGAGATCTTTGCATCCATGACTTTCTCGAGCGCAATCCCCATGTAGTTCCTGTGACCAGGAGGTTCTTTCTCCTCATCTGCTGCACTGATCGGTCTCTGACCTTTTATTAAACAGAGGCATGTGAACCCGCATAGAAGCCCTGCCCATTTGGCCCTGCCCCACACAAACTAGCGGTATAAAAGTCTTCTCGCCATTTACCCACTATGATGGACAGCTCACTCAAGGGACCCTGGCGCCTTTCAGAGTGGTGGCAAAGTTACAAGGGCAAAAGACAAGAAATTTTCACGAGCAAGCGGAATTACGCGTGCTCGCAGAGATTTTTTGATGTTTCGCGGAACTTTGCATAGCGCAGCTACGCAAATTCCGCCCACCCCTAGTTAACAATCTGGGTTCACCAGGATATTGACCTTAAGATACAGGAACTCCCAACCCAGTGTAATGATATTCTTGCCATCCAGTTGGTGACCCACCCCTATGGTAACATTGACATTTATAACGTATATGTGAGAGGGCACAGCGGGGGACGGAGATCTGTAACTATAATCGCCTTGATGAGCTCCTAGACACCCACTCTTGGGCCACTTCAGTTGTTATAGCGGGGATTTTAACTCGACTTTTGAGCATCTTGATAGTGAGAAAAAATGACCTGGTGGGAGAGGAAGATGCGTAGTGGGGTATTCCATGCCTTGAAATATTACCAGTTAAAAGTTGTACAGAAGCAGCTATCCAACTAAAGCGGTATGCCTAGAAAAAGACTTAAGGGCGACCAATGGTAGAACAATCTCTGACAGGCAAGGGGCTAATACGTTCAACAATGGCTATTATTCTATCTGTATTGACTATCTTTAAATTAATCTAGAATTATGGCTCGCCCTCGAGGACATGGTTGTGTTGAACCGTGTGGAGAGCGATCACAACCCATTATGTTCCGTATTCGAATTTATGAATCTACACAAAACAACATAACCCCTTAATTTATCCACCACAAGAGACTTGCAAATTGCCAATGACATGCAGCGACTAAAATGGTCCATGATCCTAGAAAAAGCAGATACTCTGTCCGCTATTGCCAGAGATGTTGAAAATGTGCTTGCAGAGATGGAGGTTTCTCTCCTTAATTCTCTGCCAATTAATGAAATAGTACAGATCCATAATACACTATTTGCTAAAATACGGTCACACTTTCAAAGACCCCATAAGGCTAAGGAGAACTGTATTAAGCCCCAGCACCACTGGTTTAATAAAGAATGCAAGCAAGCCTGCAGACTCTTAGGGAAGACCATTAGACCAGGAGATTTGCGTAGTTTACAGAATTTCAGGAAAATCTACAGGAAGGCGCTGGAAAATGCTAAAAAAAACATGAGATGAAAATAGATGGCAGGATCTTAAACTATCATACATCAGGAACAATTTCCAACGTTTCTGGAATTTGGTAAAATGGGGTAGGGGTGGAGTCTCACTGCCCCCTCAAAACCATGTAGCAGCGGACTCCTGGGTAAATCACTTCGCAATACAATATGTCAACGACGATAAAGAGATTAGTGAACTCTCCCCCACCCATTTTTACTTAACCAACAAGGTTTTTGACCTAGCTGACGTGAGAGCTGCCCTTAGTGCCATCACAGGGGGAAAAGCACCAGGCATTGAAAGTATTCTGGCAGATATCTTTTTACATGACAAGGCCAAATGGAGCAGGTATATAATGCTGTTGGCAAATGCCATTGCTCACAGTGCCCTCATCCCAGACACCTAGAGGGGGTGGACATTATAAAAAAGGTGATAAGACGTTGCCAGGAATTCACAGGCCAATAATCCATATCCATTCTATCCAAAAGGTGGTGCCTGCCTTGTCCTGGCAAAGGTCCAAGAGTGGATAGATGCTAATGATATCCTAACCCCACTCCAGGCGGGTTCTCAGGCAAATATTAGTGCGATAGACCAGGTCTTCTGATTTATATTAATATGCTGGCAGACTGTAGTCCTTGGCAAGGGCAGCATTTATGCTGCCTTTGTCGAACTTAAGTCAGCTTTCGAAGTGCTCTCATGCAGCAAACTCTGGGTGGTGCTACATGAGCTGGGGATGCCTACGGATTTGCTCTGCCTTATTGTCCGTCTTCACGAGAAACATTTTGCACAAATACGATAGTGCTTGCAGGGGAATATAACAGAGCCCTTTCCTACAGAAAAGAGAGTGCGCTAAGGAGGTAGTGTAGGAATACCCTGATGCCTTTGGCCTCGTGAGCCACTCAGACCATTGAATAAGAACCCAACCATTGATTCCGACGCCACTTTCTAGTATTCCTACTAATCCGAAGGACCTGCACGCTTGATGGACAACATAAGCTTTGGGTGAGGTGCCTAGACTGATTCAGGGCACCCGGCAGGATATGTTGGCTTAGAGACCATCTAGCTCACTGCCCCAACATAAGCCCCCCTAACCTTACCAGGGAGCTAATGGTTTCTAGCAACCAACTGAACATGACAACCATGACCCCTCTGGGATCGTGGAAACAGATTAGAACCGTTCGCTCAGTCACTTGTGCTTACTAGTGCTCAGAGAAGTATACAGAATACAAGTAGGATGTTTTCAATATATTTATTGAATCAACATTATTCTGGTATAGAATAAATGTGCTGTGATAATCAGTAGACAGAATCAGATGAAAGTGATCACAAGCACCAAAAAAGTAAATAGAAGATACAGTTCTACCGTGGTGCTATAACAGTGTATATATGTAGGCATATACGAAAGGCAGTAATCAGGCATACTCCTACTATGCAAGCCCTACACTGAGTGTACCTAGAGTGCGTGTAGGTGTGAAGCCAAGAATCCCGCAAGGGTTGATCCAACCCTATTATCTGGCAGGAAAAGATGTGGGACCCCTTCTTGGTCACAAACTGGACACCCAGATAATGGAGATGTCCGACCTCTGCTTGGTGAAGTCTCAGCATGCAGGGTTACTCGGTGTCAGATGAACTGCCTCCTCTGCTAATGTTTTGGGATGATCTTTATTCATAATAGAAAGCAGCCTTGCGATGTACTTATAGATTAGGAATGTTATGGATATGTAGATAGCCCTGTCGCCCTGTGGAAGAAGATAGGACAACATTTGTACATAGTGCATAGAAGGGCCTTGTACATTATGTTCGAGGCAGAGTGATAATGTTGTGCAAAGCTAGACGTGTAAACAAAGTAGTTTCAGAGAAACGAATCCAACATTGTCATGCACGAAAATATGTGCAAAAGGTTACATCAGAAATGTTATCGTGAAAATAGGACAATGTAAGAAATGAGCCATTTCGCAACATGGGCCTAACCCAGGCACATTGAACTTTGCGCATTGCAGACGGGCCACCAAACTCTCATCCAATTGAAGAAAGAATGTAAATTCTCGAATATGCATGAGGTTTTATTGAGTAACTACTGATTTTTACCTATCAAGAATCAACTGAATTCTTTTGCACCTAAGTGCAGGTCCTCCCTGCAAACCCCGGCTGGGGCATTATATTTTCTTGCTTTTTATCACGCTAAGGAAGGGTAGACATATGCTATAATTGATACGCAAGGCTCCTCAGATCACCTCCAGCTGGGGCATACATTCTCGCGCTCTCTAAAGCGTGGAGCTACGTCTCAGGAACTGGTTCAATTTTATTCTTAGCCTGCAGTCATCTGCCCAGTGAAATTGTACGTCATGCTGTGCAAGTTTATTTCCATTCACAAGACTTCATGTCCAATGTAAATAGTGGTTCTCATAGTGAACAGACCTAAAACTCGATGTCTACTCGATACTGAGTCTCTGATTCTGTACATACATCTACAGTGTACCTGATATGGATGGCCTGCGGCCACTGATGTATTCTTTTTTTTCCAGAGCCCTGATGAAGGAATTTTTAGTGTACATCACACTTTCCGAAACGCGCGTCGGCGCATTTCTGTCTTTTGTTTTAGTATGTATTGACTATTGTGTATTATATTTGTATGTGGGATATATTGTGTTTACAGGATGTTGTGTGGAGTCTTTCTTATTGTTTTGTTGTTTGTTTGTATTATTATTTTTCTCTTCGGTTTCTGTTGAACTGTATATTGCATTTATTATTCCTCATCTCCATTACTGTGGGGCTCCTGTCATGTTAAAGTATTTATCGAATTTTTTATGAACATTCGTGATGCCTGAAAATTAAATGAATTATATTATATGTACCCTTTTGATAATACATTTTGATAAATAATTGGTCTATGCGATCTGTATATTTCTGGATGCATTACTGTGTTTAAAAAGCAATAGTAGGGAGAAGCCTCTGTTGTTATTTACTAACCCAGGCACATAACAGCACCAATGCTTATTAGTTGGGGTTGTCAGTATGCATGTACAGTGGTGGATACTTACTCAGGCTACTTGATTGCCTTTCCATGTAAATGGGATACTCAGCAGAATACTCTGAAAACCCTGAATCTACTCATTTTGTATTATGCTATTCCATTGCAGATTCAAAGTGACAAAGCTTCTCATTTCAAAGACATATTGTTGCAGGATTAAGTTGCACAACACAATATAGAGTGGATATTCTATATTTCTTACTACCCACAGGCTGTGGGCCTTATGGACAGGATGAATGGATTGTTGAAAGCTCAGTTGGAAAATTGTCAGATGGGTCATTAAAAGGTTGGCCAGATAACTTGCTTGACGCATTGTTAATTTTGAACATTAGGTCTTTGGCAAATGCAGAAACTCCATTAATGCAAATGCTGACACCAGCTTTGCAGATTTAGCCTGGCGTAACCACTAACACTATCTTGTCCTGGAAGGAACCCCTTGAGCCTTGGCTCCATATCGGGCCACCCCAGAGGCTGAAGGTCTTGATTTACATGCTTTGTAGATGCACATACTGAAATCCAGAGATATAGCTTTAATTGAAACCGGGGTTGGAATTCAGATTCCCCAGGAGCATTTTGGATTGATTGTCCCTCGTACTGGGCTTGCCTTCAAAGGTATCCAAGTTTTGGGAGGGTAGTGGACTCTGATTACCAAAAAGAGATAAAAGTGATACGGTTGAACAGTGGAGAAACTGATCTAGCAGTGCAAGCTGAAGATCGAGTCTCACAGATTATCATTGTACCAGTTTCTGGAGGAATTGTTAGGAAGGGGACTGCCCGACCCCTTCCTACAGGGAGGGTTTGGCTCTACTGATATGAACCCAGGAGCCAAAGTATGGATTGAATCCCTCAAGAACCCTCCTACATCTGCTGAAATTATAGCTGCAGGAAAAGAAACCTTGCTGTAGCGAGACCTTGAGAGGAGAAATAGGAACATGTGCCTGTTGATAAATGTTATTTGCTAGTATAAATAATACTTGTTTGTTCTTTGTTTATGTCCTGGTTGTTCTGTGTGGACTGTGTTCGGGTGTGTCTGTAGGGGACCGGGAGGGTCCAGGAATGCCCAAAGCCAAGGGACTCAACTGCCAGTATCAAATGACGACATTCTTATAGCAGCCGGAGAACATATGGACTTATTTGGCGGAAAATGTGCTAAAAATATCCCACTTCTGTATGCGAAATATTATTAGCATCCTTGACATTATCTCGACGTCTGGTTGTTATACCTACTACTGCTAATGTTCTCTTAAATAGCCATAATGCTATGAATCGTGATGAGGTGGTGGAAGAGAGTGATGTAAAAACCCACCTCTCTCTCTATGAATACTGCAAATTTAATCCTTAGGTGGCAGGAAATCTGTTGAGAAACATGACCCATATAATACAATTCATTATCTCTTCTGCAGACATCTGTTTTAACCATACTTGTGCTTAAATAGGCAAGTGGCAGCAGCTTAAGCTTGATGGTTCCATAAATGGAAGTTCTAGAGAGCAACATACCTTGTGTCAGTTACGGAACAATAATGTGTGTACCACTGTAAATAGCACTATGTCTTGCAAGTATATAGGGCCCAATTCACAAAGGTAAAGTGAGACAAAGGTCTACCGTTATGACTTTCGGTATTCACAAAGGGCATTTATTACTCGTAAAAGCCCTTTGTGAATACCAAAGGTCTAACTTTACGACTTTCAGTATCAATAAAGGGCATTTATGAGTAGTAAATGCCCCTTGTTAATACCGAAAGTCAGGAAGTTAGACTTTCGTCTCACGTTTCATTTGCAAATTGGGCCCCTCATGCCTGTTGCTAGTCACTTTAGGCATGTTAAATTAACCAAGGGATGGCTCTTTTCATGTGGAAATGCGTCATACACCTGTGTTCCAGTGAACCTAAATGGTGGACCATATGCCTTAACTAGGACTTATGATGTTTCCTTTGCATTCAGCTTTACACTCTCGCTATGCTAGAGACACATTTCAATTCCTAAAGACTGTGATTCTGAAATGTCATAAAAGAGAACAAACTGTCTGAAAAAAGTTTTAATTGGTGGAGTATCTTGCCCTACTTCAAGGAGTCTTAGTGTGTATATACATATATGTCACAGCCACATTAAACAAGCATATAAAGAGCCATCAATGCCTCGATACTAAATTTCATTAAATAAATAAGTTATCTATGATAGTCATCATAATATGAAAATACATATATCTATACATATCAAGTACACAACATTACAGAATTTACATAAATAGCACTGAATTAATGTACCATACATTTAAGCATCATGGAGCTCTCCCTACTAACACTCAAATTCAAACACCCATACCCATTAATTCAACAAATATTCTCACACTTGTCAACAGCCAACAAACAGACAAGACAACAGTAGAACAAAAAACAATATTCAACAAAGTGCACTGATGGACAAACAGATATGAACAAAAAAAGAGAGAAAGAAACTATCAAGATTCTCCTATTTTACATACACATATACAACAAATAGTTTCTTAAAACATGATTAGTTCACATTTCATACATTCTAATAATCTAGTGTTGTTGTCTGAAGATGCGCCGACTCGTGTTTTGGTGAAGATCAAAACTTTTGGTCACACCTTCTTCAGGGCGCTAACAATAGTCAGTAGTAGGGTGAACAAAGAGGTGCATCTGATGCGAAACCTGAAATTATAGGGTGGAATTGTCAATCCCTGTATTCAATTACATATATATGCATACACCTAGGCTCCATAGCAAGAAAAAAGATAAACATAGATATAGTGTACAGAAAGAAATATAGAAACTAAAATGTATAGCCCCCAAACAATCCAAGATGGGAAAGAAAATAAAAAGGAGAAGGAAAACATAAATAAGAATCCAAGGTGAACAGGTCATGCAGTGCCTGAGAATTTCTCCATGTGAATGATGGTGGTGATCTATATATATCACCGAACCAACTCCCAACCCAGTGTGGATATCACCTGAGTACCTTATATCCCACCGTGGGCATTATTTCAATCCTCTTCAGGAGACAGCCGTAGAGGCCTTTTAAAAAATGAGGCATATACCTGGCATTAAGCGTACCAATGAAAGATAAAGGCAAGGCTGCCGTCAAGCTTATGATTGAGGAGGGAGCTCAATTAAACTGCTGTTTCCACTGCTCCTGCAAGTATCCTAATAGAGTGTAAAAGGATAATATGAAAGGCAAAAAATCTGGTTCAAGTTATATTGCTAAAATGCCAGATTTATCCACAAAAGGAGTATAGCTAAGGAGTTAAAATTCCTTAGAGGTACAAAAAACCACCACTATTAAAATATCGAGCTCTTTTAAAGGAGTCTTTTATCAGTTTTTGAGGATAGCCTCTAGCTGCGAGTTTGAATTTGTTGTTATGTTATTAAAATTTATAATGCGCACGAATACCAAACAGTGTCTTGGCGCAAGCATTCCTGAGAAAGCTGGAGCCTCTATTTGTTAAATAGCCAAGTTTTGTGAGCTTTTCTGAAGGATGTCAAAGAAGGGAGAATTCTGATGGAAATGGGGAGGCTATCCAGAGCTTCGTAGCCCCCACTCTGAAACTTCTGCCGCCCCAGTTGGACTTACAACATCTGCGAGTGAGCATCAGTTTCACCCCTTCCAAACAAATGCATCTATTTGGAGAATACCAGTACAGTGACGGCCTCAAGAACTGAGGACCGGTGCCGTGTAGCTTTGCATGTTTTAAGAATTCCACTATGGTGGTACAATTCCTGCGCAACCACAGGAATCGGCTGAAAGGTATACCTTGCTTTTAACAGCGTGGGTGGAAACAACTTAATTGTTGGAGGGTGTTCCTGGCCGTAGGTTTGGTGCATAATGATACCTGTAGTTGTTGATTATGATGTTCAACCCACATGTCCAGGAATTCACCCTGTCCTTGCTTACATTTGCAGTAAATTTGAGGTTGACGTCACAGTCATTAATCCATTCCACAAATTAGTTAAGAACCTCTATGCTTCCTCTCCAGATGAAGAAGATATTGTCAATGAACCATGACCAATTGAAGATGTCCTCAACAAAAGTGGCGACAATTAGATCTGTTAGCTTTATGTCCTTTCCTGGTTATTTTTTTTTTTATCTAGGTAAGATTTTCATCTTGAACCTATCTGGTTTCTCGTTAGGAAAATTGTTTCTGTTTAGTTCCCTTCACTGTACTCATACCTACATTGCAACTTTTTCGATTCATACGTTTTTACACCTACAGCCCTTATTATGCTCCCTTTGGGTTTGTCTTGAAGTGTCGGATCTTCAATTTAGATCTGACTATTGTTTTGACCCTGCCAGGCTGTCCTTGCTTTTTTGAGCCTTTCTGTCAACCTTCTGGGTCCCTTCTCTCGCACCCTCACTCATGGTGCAGACGTTAGGCCTACCTTTATTACTGAATACAATGGGCCCGATTCACAGAACTAACTTAAGACAAAATCCTAAACTTATTACTATTGGTATTCACAGAAGTTAGGATTTTGTCTTAAGTTTGTCTTAAGACAAACTTAAGACAGACTTAAGACAGACTTAAGACGAATTTAAGACTGACTTAAGACAGACTTAAGACTGACTTAAGACAGACTTAAGACAGACTTAAGACACACTTAAGACAAAATCCTAACTTAAGTCTGTCTTAAGTCTGTCTTAAGTCTGTCTTAAGTCTGTCTTAAGTTTGTCTTAAGTCTGTCTTAAGTCTATCTTAAGTCTGTCTTAAGTTTGTCTTAATTCTGTCTTAAGTCTGTCTTAAGTTTGACTGACTCTATAAGTGAGTGATTAAACATATCTTACTGAATGCATGGGTTAGTGTGTAAACTGTGTGAATGTCTGTATCTGTCTGTCTGCTGGTGTGTAAGTGGCTGTATGGGTTTCAAATGGCTACATGATTGTCTATATGGGTTATAGATTGGTTGTCTGAGTATTGGTATGGGTGCCTGAGTGTTTGTGTGGGTGGGTGTGTGTGACTCGGTGCATAGATATGTGAGTGGGTGATTCACTGCGTGCATGGTTTCAAGACTAGGTCTGTGATGGACTGTATGGGTGGGTGAGAGTGTGTGTATGGTTGTGCTAGTGAGTGAATATATATTTCATTAGTACATGTGTGATTTAATACATATGTGAACAGCAGTATATATGTGTGTTGGAGTACAGAAATGACTATAAGTGGGAGTGTGTGATCGCGTGAGTGGCTGTATGGATGAGTGTGTGATTGTATCATTGATTCTATAAGAGCATAAGAATGTGCTAGTTTGTATGAGTAATTGAGCTAGAATGTGTATAACTGTATAGGTGAGTAAATGGCAGTGTGATTAATTATTTGCATGACTGAGTACGTGTGTGAGTACTTCTATGGATGAGTAGCGGTATGTGAGTGTCTATATAGGTGTATGAGTGCATATGATAGTCCTGTACTGAGTGACCATAAGTATGAGTGACTGTACGGGTGAGTGAGTGGATGTGTGTGTAGACCAAAGACTCTGTGATGGGGTATGTACTTATTGGTGTTGGAGTGTCTATGGCTTTGAGAATGGCAGTATGTAATTTAGAGTGGGTGTATCAAAGGTTATATTAGGTTGTGAGAAGATGCATCAAATTATCACATGGATGACGTCATCAGTGATGTCATCAGTGATGTCATTTGAGATGTCATCAGTGATGTCATGAGTGATGTCACTGACCATGTCATGAGTGATGTAATATGTGACGTCATCAGCAGTGCATTGCGGGGGCGTGAGATATAGTTAGCTGAACTAACTATAACGGGGGAATTTCAATGGTTTTGTACGAGGGAAGTGTCCAGCTAACTATAACGCCCCTGAAACCTATGGTTTTTTCAGTGAATTTCCAAGGTTTTTTAAATGCTAATTCCTAACTATAACGTACCTGAAACCTATGTTTTTTTCAGTGAATTTTAAAGGTTTTTTAAATGCTAATTCCTAACTATAACGTGCCTGAAACCTATGGTTTTTTCAGTGAATTTCAAAGGTTTTTTAAATGCTAATTCCTATCTATAAATTATCTCTAACCTATGTTTTTTTACTGAATTTCATAGGATTTCTAAATCTTTATTTTTCAGTGTATCGATTGCTTTATTTATGTCTTTTCTACTGTTTTTCTTCATTTTTTAAAGTTGTTTTTTATACATACTTAAAAAAAAATATTACATGTTTTAATGAAATTTTTGTAACAGTATTTGTAAACATTTTTTAACTCTATTTTTTGTTTTCTTTTTAAATTTTTTTTTAAACTATATTGTTAATCTTTTTTTATTATTCTTTTTTACAATTATTTTTTGGAGTCGCACACCCAATGCATATCTTTCTCGATCCCTGTGCGGAACCTAGTCACCATTTTACGATTGCTGTGTAGGATCCGCGTAGGGTGTGCTTTGGGTGCGTATTGTACTGCGCGATCACTATGCGACTGGTACGCGACTCCAGGTGCATACGCGACACATACGTAATACGTTACAAAATGCTCTCACGCTTCCACGAAACGTCATGTACGTGATCGACGCGGTAGGTGTGCGACTCCCGCAAAAAATGTTAATGTCGAAAAAGATATATATATGTATTCAATGTAAATATTAAGGCAAGACATTATCTGACCTGATCATAAAAATAATACACTTTACTTTTAATAAACCTATATTAGTTTTTAATGCGATTTCACGAAGTCGCGCTGGGTGCGTGCTACCTATGCGCAGGGTGCGCGGACCCCATGTGACCTGAAAAAAAGAGATTTGATTGGTTCATTACATTTCCCATTGTAACTATTGAAGGTCCCCACCCATTTCCATCATTCTTTATTGAGCTTCTTTGGAGGAACATCTCACACCTCAGAAGAACTTTTTGGGGGAGATTTCCACAGCTGCTATTCATTTCAATCTGAAGAAAATGGCTTTTGGACAGCAGCCACCATCTGATTCAGAACATTCTTCAGATGATGGGTTTCTTCCTGATCCTCCACGCCCTGAACGATACACTTCAGTGGTTTGGAAAATGTTTTCCTTTCCTGAAGGACAAACTAAAACTAATGCAACTAAAGTCACTTGCAAAATTTGCCAGAGGGTCCTGTCAAGAGGTGATCCAACCAAAAAGTACTCTTGCGGGACCGCAAGTATGATGAAGCACCTCAGGACTCTCCACCCGTCAACCTTGCAAGGGAAGAGTGCAGAAGAATGCGTCACAACCCTCCGCCTGCAGTGCCAAGTACATCTGCGGCTTCGCCATCTGTCGGTCACCCGGACATACGTTCCGAATTTGGACAACTGAAAATTAGTTGCATTAAATGCAACAAACTGCCCTGCTATGGAGAGCAGTCCATTGACCTTATCTGCAGAGCGCAGAAAAACCACCAGTGTTAAACTTTTGTTTATTTTTTTCCCTAAAGTTCACTATTTTGTTCATCCTGTTCCCTTTTTTTGTTGAAATTTTTTTTTTAAATCACAAAATCGTTGAAAAAAGCACATAAAAATATAAAACAAAAAAGCAGAAAAAAAGTTCTTGTCAGAACAAACTTCTCTGTTTAAAAAAGAGCTATATTTGTATGATAGTGTGTGAAAGTTTAGATGAATGTATGTATAGTGCATAATTGACTGAACAAATGAATTGGTAGTGTATGGTGAATGAATAGGTGCAGAACTATGAGGAAGTGCTGCAGCATCACACAGTAGCTCTTTAACTGCAGTGTGCTGTGGTACTTCCGAAGCACAGGGATGCAACATATGTATATAAATATGTTGCAAGTCTATGCTTCTCTCTGCATGTCTGCTTAAACTGCAGCCATGTGGTGACACAGGCACCCTTGCACCATGGTGCAAGGATATCTTTGTCATGTGGAGTTTGTTTTTGTGCATGAAGACACACTTTCTTGCACAAGAACAATCAGTAAAGGCATTTTTCTCCTTCAATGTATGCTGGACATTGTAGCATATATTGAAAGACAAAAAATGAGGAGAAATGAAAAAATTCTCCTTGTTGTGCCTTGCTACACCAATTGGAGGATGGTGCACCATTCACACACATGTCCAGATTTATGATTTTTGATAAATCTGGAGATGTGCCTTGTTCGATGATTATTCTGTGCAATCACGCACAGCAACACTTACAGAACGCCATTTCAACGCAAAGTGGTGTGTATGATGAGGTCGTATTTACATGGAGAAGAAAAGGTACACAGAGTGTCTTTTCCTCTCTTTGTAAATATGAAGAAGTGTCTTGCGCCATAACTATGTTGCAAAAAGTGACATATTTCTGTTTGGACAATTGCTTGCGAATGATAGGAGGTAAGCACAGAGTTTTGTCTGCAAAGATGCGCAAAGAAGAATGATTGAAATCATTGCGATCCTTCAATAGGGGCAATGGGAAATATTATGAACCACTCAAATCTGTTTTTTTGCAGGTCACATGATATCCTATGACAGGGAGATTCCAAAACTACATAGGTATAAACAGGGTGTTTTGAAAAACGTATTCAAACTTTGTAGCTTCTTGCAGATCTGCCCATTGTGCATATCAATACTTAATTAAACTTACCTTCACAGTAATAGAAATAAAAAATGGTACACATTTTTTTCAGATGTTTTTTGTAATGTCAATTGGGGTAAATTGCTTATTTTAGAATTAGGATCTGTGAAATAAAAGAAAAAATAGTTATAACATGTAACAATATATTTTTAACAACACAGCATACTTTAAACAAAGTACTTTGTTTGCCTTTTTTGCTGTTCTCAGAATATATTGAATTTCACTAGAAATAGTGATTTCAATCGTACTCATCACGTAACAGCGGGCAAAAAAAAAACAATCAAAAAGATTGTTTAAAAAAAAACAACATTCTATTCTCAGTAAAATACCAGAAAATACAAATCACACCTATATAAAATGCTTACTGCAAACAAAATTTTATACCTTCAATTTATAAAAACTGTAAATGTTGTCGCTTTAAAATATTCACTGAGTCAATGAATAAGAAAAAGTCCAGTATTCAAACATACCTTTCCTTGAGGCCAAATGGTATTTTTGCACTGTTTTTTATGTAAATTGTCCAATGGTAATCCTAATAAATTATAATAATAAGTTCCTCAGAGACTGAATTATCTTCCTAAAACTTTGGCTTTAAAAATATTAGGTAGGAATTTGGTAATTCACTAGGCAAACATTGTTTGAAAACCAACTGGGCATCATTACAAAGTGTCCAGCCTTTGTCACATTTTAGATAGGCAGTGTAATGTCCAGATGTTGTGGAAGGACCATCATGGAAAATTATAGCAATTGCTACAAAAGTCCTTCCTGATATTGTTAGTTGTGTTGCAACAAATTGCTTCATTAAAGTGTCCAATTTTCTTCCATCAGCTGTACAACGTTGCATCATTAAAATTATATATTGTCCATATTTTTTTTTAAATAATGTGGATAACATTTCTGATTTACATTGGCTACACTCCATGTTTTGATTTGCAGCTTTAACCAATTTATTGAAAGACATTGATTTACAGTCCGGTAATGTTAAATATAGAAATCTTTCAGTGTCTACATTAGTGCTAGATGTATACATACAATTTTCACAATGATGTTCCCATTTGTAACAAAGGCCAACAATATTTTCTATTTCTACATCTTCATTTTCAAAAATGGTAAGCATATACATTAAAAATTCTTGAGCATCTTGTTGGATATTTTGCGTAAAATTGTATAGAACCAGAACATACATCTAAAAGATTACGAACATCTGAAACAGTTTGTTTTTTACTTGTATCTGTTCTCAGTTTTTCAGAAACAGAATGCAACAAGGAACAAAACATTTTTTCCCAATTCCTCATAATTTGTTGTTGCAAACCTTCAAGATAAAAAAACAACATTGACCACTACATTAGCATAGCAGTTGACACCTGAACTATTTTCAAACTGATAACCAACAATCTCTTCAACAGTGTCCTTTTTCTTTTTGCTTGCAATCACAACATTATCTTGTTCTTTTCCCTTCTCTACACCTTCAGTACAGATATTCTCATACCTTCTTTTTCGACCAACCACACGCTTTTCAAATACAGGATATTGACCTAAATTGGGAGCATACGCCCTTCTTAACCTATTATACTCTTTTACACAGTTTGCATCTGCAGTAACCTTTGTATCATCAAAATCAATAAAAAAAAACATAATTTTCTTACTCGTGACAAAGCAACATATGCCATACCCTCTTTAAACACGGTAGATCCAATGTTCACCAATTCACTGTCTACACTTAATCCTTGAGATTTATGAATAGTCACTGCGTATGCCAGAGAAAATGGAAATTGTTTCCTACGGACATATAAATCTTTAACAAGCAAAAAACGAACTGAACAACGACCAATTTCTTTAACTTCTTCAATCTGATCAAATTTAATTTTTAAAAATTCAATTCCATCTTTTTTCTGATAATTAACAATCCTCACCACTTTACTCATTGCTCCATTAACTAAACCTTTTTCTACATCCAAATTACGCCTTAAAATTACCAGACAGTCTATACATGCATATAGAGTCTTTTCTAAACCAGCCATTTTAGATATCTTTTTTTCTAAAGAATCCAGTTTTGTTTTCAATTTTCCAGTCAAAATAATAGTGATTCCTTCATGCTCTATTTTATCGATGGCTTCTATTTTTATAATTTCTTCATTTTCCAGTTTCAATAGTTCTTCGTTGAATATAGAACACTCGTGCAGTGTTGGCGTTAAGCAGATCACTGATTTATTTTCTGCAATTGTTATGTGTATTTTCTCAGGAACTACATTTTCATTTGGAAACAAATTGGAAAGTAATCGACTCTGCAAAGCTTGTTTGCCATGTTCTGTCAGAAGTCCAATTCTTATATCAAGAAGAATACTTCCATATTCAGCATCATTTGCCTGTCGCATATTATTCGTCAGTTCTTTGTATTCAAAATATGTCCAAATGTTCACGTTTCCAACACTACCCAGAGACATTCTGGTATCTTCATGCGCAAGTGTTTTAAATACTGGTTGTCCTTTTACAGGAGTCAGTTGCAGTAGATCTCCAAAAACTATGACGTGTTTTCCTCAAAATAACACATCATACTCTGTTTTAAGAATTTGTTTCATTCTTAAATGCACAAAGGCAAGCATCAAGTTTGAGAAAATGCTTACCTCATCAATAATGAGAAGTTTCATTTTCTTCAGGGCTCTTGAAACTTCACAACAAGCTTCTCCAGATAGTTTGTGGTATTCCAATTTGTTCTCATGCTCTACTGGTAGCATCAGTAAACGATGTAAGGTAATTCCATTAATGTTATGTGCTGCCAACCCAGTTGGAGCAGTGACAACACAAGACAAATGCGACTCAGTTGTTTTCTGCAGATAACTTGTAATTACTTTAATTAAGAAACTTTTTCCTGTTCCAGCTTGACCACTCACATACATTCGGATAGGTTGAAATGATGTACATGAGAACTCTTTCTTTTCATTAAGTAATCCATGGTCAATCTATTCTTTTACTTGCTGATTTATTTGTTTCTGTTCAACATTTAGTTGTTCTTCCAAGTTTCCTAACTGCATTACATCTTCTTTAGCTTGATGCATTGCTGTTTCCACCTCATTCATGGCAATCACTATTTCATTTTCAACAATTGGTTGTCCTAGTGGATCTTGACTCAGTGCAGCAGAACTTTGACTGTCTTGAGAACTGTCTCTAGCAATCTCAGCTGCAATTGTAGCTTCTTGATCAATTTCATCATTCAACATTTTCACATAATTTGCAAAAGCACTACATTGTATGCTATCTTTACAAGCATTAAATGAATCTTCATAGCTCTGAAAATCTCCAAGTACTTCCAGTTCTGAACGCCACGGTTTGAACATTTGCAAAAGGGCTAAATAGTATAATTCCCTTTTATCAGCAGTGTCGCAACTCAGTTTCCTGTGATTAATTAAATTTCCTTTCCTTTGTTTCACCAAACATCCTTCGAAACCAGTCACTGCATATTTTCCATCATTAATGGTCTCTGTAGTATTCCATTTAAAAGTGTAGTTTTGCAGCACTTCATAGAGACACATGTTCTTAAGATGATGACTTCTGTTTGGGTAATATGTGTCCAACATATTCGTTTTCAAAATATCTGTACTTTCTGGTTCTTTTTCTGCTAAATATTCAATTTCTTGAACAGACTTCAGTACTCGATTTCGCATTGCTGCAAGACCTAGACTCACCCAAATGATTCTTCTACTTGTGGAGTATAGACTTGCAGATGATAACCGATCTGAGCATTCATATGCTCCAATTTCTCGATGCGATAACATCTTCAAGCTGAAACTGTATAATTTCTTACTTAGAGTCTTCTCGTGAGAAATCTCTTCCCACATTTCTTTCAATTCCGTCTTTTCTGATTTAGTAATGTAGGACGTTACATATCGTGCAACAGCAATGGAATTGTCCGCAACATACTGAATATCCATGTTAGCGTTCCACATGGATAAAATAACTGGAATGTAGTCATTTATGTATTTTGACTCTTCACTTCTTCTGAAGTTGTAGGTATTTTTCGGAGACTTTCTTGTGATGGTATGTCGCATAGCTATAAAACTGTTGACTCTTCCTTTAGATAATACAGGACGTGGAAATGCAAAACGACATTTGGTATAGAACTTATCCTTAGACTTGTACTTATGTCGACAGTATTTCCACATCTATGGCTTTGGAATCGTAAGACTTGTTGTTTTAAGATTTTATCTTCTCTGCTATTGGGTACAGCACATGTGGAATATTCTTCAATGAAAGACAAAACAGTATCATCTGAATCTGTTCCAAATTTGGGGGCGTCCTTGATCCATAACAACATATGTATATGAGGAGCACCTCTTGCTTGATACTCCTTTCTCCAAAAGAAATCCACAACTTATCCAAGAGGAGGATTCTTTTTATTGCAGATGAAAGACATCATAGCTTCAAATCTATGATTGAAATATCTACATACATTAACAGGATCAAAAGAGCACAATTCTCCAGGTGTCTTGTATTCAATATTTTTTATATTTGAATTTGCCTCTCAAAGAAATTCAAGTAAATCATCCCAGCACAGCTTAGTGTAAGGAACCATGTAGGAGTTCCTAAGTTCCGTAGCATACATTTCAGTTCTCCATGACGACGGTACCAATATTCATTAGTCCCACGCTGACATGCCATCAGATTAATCAACTGAGATTCTAAATGATCATCTCTCTGATGCTCTTTATCCATAAAATCCTTTGCAGTTACATTTTGCAGATGCATTCCAGTTTTTAAAATGTGAGTTACTGCATATGAAAGTCCAGACAAGTCACTTTCAAACAGAAGATGAAACATATAAGGGATACATTGTCGAAATCTTGGATCTTCTGCATATAATCTTGTTGTTCGATATTCAGATGCAGGAATCTGCACAGGACGCTCATCATATCGTCCACCTTTTCCTGTTGGAAACAACTGTGGGAAACAACGAGCTTCCAAGCTCTCTTCCCATACACTCATGGGACTTCCTTTTGCTTTTTTCATTTGGAACAACTCAATCGTATTCCCTATCAGTTCTTTGGAATGAAGTGGATGTACACTGTAATGTTAATAGATTTCTTCACATCTGGACATGTCCACTTTTTCAATTTGTCCACTTAATGTTTCAGTATATTCTGTTAAATCTATTTCTTCTTCTCCTATAAACACATTTCTATAGTACTCATTATTTTTTATCAGATACAATGTTGCCTTTTGCACTTTTCTAACATCCACTAACTCTTGCCAGATTTTCTTATTCTTAGTAGGAACACCATTAACTAGAATAACTAGTGGTTCATTTTCTGCACGGTCTACACCAATAGTTTCAATGTTTTTCTTTAAATCTAACGGTAAATACACAAGTCTTCCTTTCAATCCTCTTTGTAAGTCTGATGGAGGCAATTTACCTGTTTTAGGCTCCAGACGATCAATAGCCTGAAACGGGTGCACACATTGAATGAGAATAGACTCATAGGTATTTAAATCTATCAGCTCTGGAGGAATAGCAACCAACTCTAGATTATTATGAACAGCTCTAGCAGGCATTTTATTCTCATCTAATTTGTTATAACAATATTTACAAATACTCTGCTCAGATCCCAAATCAAAACAATCCTCTGACAACAAATAAGTTGCAAATTCCTTCCACTTATCATTATCTTCTGTTTCGCTTTTTAAATACAGATTGACACTCCTAGTCTGATTTTTATAGTGAGTTCGCCGACAACAAATACAAGAAACATTTGGTCTTTCACCTGAAATCACCTTAAACTTTGTGATTTCATCCTCAAAATATTTTGTAATTACGGGTTCTACATTGTCTTCAACATTTTGTTCTACTAATGTATCAGTTTCTGCACTCTCTTGCTGAGGACCAAAGTAACAAAACTCAGTATCATCACAAACCTTCTTCACATCTGATACTGACCCATGCAAAAGAGCACTGTTCAACTCATTTATCTTTAGTGCTGGACTTTGTGCATAATACAATCTTCTCACTAACTTCCGCATTTGAGTATGATGTACTGCCAACATCCTGAAATGGTGAAAAACACTTTGACAAACTTTCCTAGAAAGACAAGACAGAGACTGACCTTGCAAACCAGTATTTTTTCTCACTCTGTAAGGGTCTAGTCCTTGCAACACCTTAATCTTTTGTTTAACACTATTTTTACTATATGTTAACTGCATAATTTATTAATAGATTCTTGTCGTACACTACAAATACTATTGCAATCCCAAGTGTACACAGGGTCTTTAGGACGTCTCCCTAGAACTTCATCAGCTATCACTTCTTCAGCATTTCTTTGAACCATTTTATCTTTGTCAATTGGACAACCATTTCTAACCTCATAACCTCGACCACTGGTGTCAACTGCATACAATAAAGTATTGCTCTGTAAATAACTCTCTTCATTAAAGAAAGGCTCAGAACTTGAACTGTGTTTCCATTCACCCCAAAAAAATCACAAAAATGTGTTCTGTTAATTACTCTTTTCCCCTTTCTTTTGGCCTTCATTAAATGGATTGGTTTATCTAGTGATCGAATTCTGTTTAATACTAAAATGAATAGTTTCCTTTTTACTTCAAATGCCTTTTCAACAATGGTTTCAATATGCTTCTTCTTTTTATAAAATAGAGCTCTCTTTTTATATTTCTTCACATCTTTCAGCAAATTATGTACTACTCTCTTGTAAAATCATTTTTTGCGTATTTCTTTATACTGATTTTGTCTTCTTTTACCATAATTCGTCTCCTTTGACTGTCCATTTGCTTTTTTGCTTTTCCTATTATTTTGAATATTTTTTCTAGTTAAAGCATTCTCAGAGGTTTCAGCATTCTGTACATTCTGTCTGGTCCTACAAACATTTTTAATAAATTGCTTTGTGATCTTACCAGAAGATTTTTTCTTTTTAGCCACATTATGTTGTTCATTCAATACTTGTGGTTGATTTTTCTTCAAGTAACTGTCCTTTTTCTGTTCTTTTCATTTTTTTTACTTTGTCCGGCATGATTTCTCTATTTTAATGGTAATAAACAGTATCTGTAAAAATTAATCACAAAAAAATGTATATTAATATCTTTATATATTATACTTTTCTATTACTATACAAACAAATTTTATATAAATACTGACTAAGAAATTATAGGCCTGAAGCACAAGTGTGAAGGTGGTTAGACCACTACATGCATAGTGCATACTACTTTGAAGCAGTTCATGCCCTAAAGCCTGCCTCACTGAAAGACTACATGCTTACTGACTGAATGATTACAGTACTATAAGGAGAGACACTGAGTGAATTCACAGTTGTTTGAGATTTACTTTACTGAATAGATTACTACATGGTACTGAAAGACTCAATATGGGTTTGCAACAGCAGTCACAGTTTGTTTGCTGAAGTGTATGCATAGTGACTGTGGAAAAGTAGGCCTGAAGCACAAGTGTGAAAGTGGTTAGACCACTACATGCATAATGGATAGTTGTTTCAAACAGTCCTTGTGAAAAGGCATGCTTCACTGCATGAGTACCTGGGTACTGACTGAAACATTAGAGTAATGCAAGGAGAGTGCCTGAATGAATCTTTTAAAGTTCCGGGTTTTGCGCAGTGAATAGATTAGTACATGGTGCCGGATGAGTCACTGGAGGTGTGCAAGGGGAGTGTTAGTTTATTCTTTTGAGTTTATAGATACTGACTAGTCAATTTAAGGTGTGAAAGACAATTGTGAAGGTGGTTAGAGGCCTCCATGCATAGTGGATAGACATTTGAAGAACTCCATGTGCTAAGGCCGGGTTCACTACATAAGTACCTAGGCACTGCCTGAATCATTAGAGTACTACATGGAGAGTGTCTCGCTGAATTTATAAGTCGTTGGGTTTTGGTGTAGTCAATGGATTAGTACATGATGTTGAATGGGTCACTGGAGGAGTGTAAGGGGACTGACAGGGTGTTTGTGGGAACTGTATGAATACTGACTGGGGTATTGAAGGTCTGAAAGACAAGTGTATAGGTGGTTAGAGGCCGGCATACATAGTGCATAGACGTTTGAATCAGTCCATGTGCTAAGGCCTGCCTCACTTCATTAGTACTTGGATAGTAACTGAATGTTTAGAGTATTGCAAGGAGAGTGCCTGGGGGAATTTATACGCGTTTGGGTTTTGGCGCAGTAAATGAATTACTACATGGTACTGAACGAGTCATTGAAGGAGTGTAAGGGAAGTGACAGGGTGTTTGAAGGAACTATATGAATACTGACTGGGGTATTGAAGGTGTGAAAGACAAGTGTGATGGTGGTTAGAAGCCTGCATGCATAGTGGATAGACATTTGAATCAGTCCATGGGCTAAGGCCTGCCTCACTCCATTAGTACTTGGGTACTAACTGAATCATTAGAGTACTGCAAGTAGAGTGCCTGGGTGAATCTTTTTAAGCTTTCGAGTTTTGGCGCAGTGAAGAGATTAGTATATGGTGCCAGATGAGTCACTAGAGGTGTGCAAGGGGAGTGACAGGGTGTTAATTGGAGTTCATAGATAATGACTGGTCATTTGAAGGTGTGAAAGACAATTTTGTACCTGTTAGAGACCTACATGCATAGTGAATAGATGTTTGAAGTACTCCATGTGCTAAGGCCAGGTTCACTACATAAGTACCTGTGTACTGACTGAATCATTAGAGTACTACAAGGAGAGTGTCTCGCTGAATTTATAAGTGGTTGGGTTTTGGTACACTCAGTGGATTAATTCATGACATTGAATGGGTCACTGGAAGAGTGTAAGGGGACTGACAGGGTGTTTGCGGTAACTGTATGAATACTGACTGGCGTATTGAAGGTCTGAAAGATAAGTATGTAGGTGGCTAGAGACCTGCATGCATTCGGGCGTAGACGTTTGATGCAGTGCATGTACTAAAGCTGGGTTCACTACATAAGTACCTCAATACTGACTCAATCATTAGAGTACTTCAAGGACTGTGCCTGGGTAAATGTATTACTGGTTGGGTTTTGGCGCAGTGAATAGATTAGTACATAGTGCTGAATAGGTCACTGGAGACGTGTAAGGGGAGTGACAAGGTGTTTGCGGGAACTGTATGAATACTAACTGGGGTATTGAAGGTGTGAAGGTGGTTAGAGGCCTGCATGCATAGTGGCTAGGCATTTGAATCAATCCATGTGCTAAGGCCTGCCTCACTCCATTAGTACTTGGATAGTAACTGAATGTTTAGAGTATTGCAAGGAGAGTGCAAGGGTGAATTTATAAGTGTTTGGGTTTTGGAGCAGTAAATTGATTACTACATGATGCTGAATGAGTCACTGAAGGAGTGTAAGGGGAGTGACAGGGTGTTTGCAAGAACTGTATGAATACTGTCTGGGGTATGAAGGTGTGAAAGACAAGTGTATAGCTGATTAGAGGCCTGCATACATAGTGGATAGACATTTGAAACAGTTCATGGGCTAAGGCCTGGGTCACTGTATGATTACCTGGGTACTGACTGAATCATTAGAGTACTGCAAGGAGAGTGCCTGGGTTAATCTTTTTACGTTTTTGGGTTTTGGCGCCGTGAATAGATTAGTACATAGTGCCAGATGAGTCACGAGAGGTGTGCAAGTGGAGTGAAAGAGTGTCTATTCGAGTTTATAGATACTGGCTGGTAAATTGAAGGTCTGAAAGACAATTGTGTAGGTGGTTAGAGGCCTCCATGCATAGTGGATAGGCGTTTCAATCAATCCATGCGCTAAGGCCTGCCTCACTCCATTAGTACTTGGATATTAACTGAATGTTTAGAGTATTGCAAGAAGAGTGCCTGGGTTAATTTATAGGTGTTTGGGTTTTGGCGCAGTAAATAGATTACTACATGGTGCTGAATGAGTCACTGGAGGAGTGCAAGGTGAGTGACAGGGTGTTTGCTGGAAGTGTATGGATACTGACTGGGGAATTCAAGGTGTTAAAGACAAGTGTATAGTAGGTTAGAGGCCTGCATGCATAGCGGAGAGACTTTTGAAGCGGTCCATGTGGTAATGCATGGTTCACTGCATGAGTATCTGAGTACTTACTGAATCATTAGACTACTGCTAGGAGAGTGCCTGGGTGAAGCTTTTAAGTTTTTCGGTTTTGGCACAGTGAATAGATTAGTGCATGGTACTGGATGAGCCACTGGAGGTGTGCAAGGTGAGTGACAGGGTGTTTATTGAAGTATATAGATACTGACTGGGCAATTGAAGGTGTGAAAGACAATTGTGTAGGTGGTTAGAGGCCTGCATGCATAGTGGATAGGCGTTTGAATCAATCCGTGGGCTAAGGCCTGGCTCACTGCATGAGTACTTGGGTACTGACTGAATGATTAGAGTACTGCAAGGAGAGTGTGTGGGTGAATTGATAAGATTTGGGTTTTGGCGCAGTGAATGGATTAGTACATGGTGCTGAATGAGTCACTGGAGGAGTGTAAGGGGAGTGACAGGGTGTTTGCTGGAAGTGTATGGATACTGACTGGGGAGTTGAAGGTGTGAAAGACAAGTGTGTAGGTGGTTAGAGGCCTGCATGCATAGTGGATAGGTGTTTGAAGCAGTCCATGTGCTAAGGCTTGGCTCACTGCATGAGTACCTGGGTACTGACTAAATCATTAGAGTACTGCAAGGAGAGTGCCTGGGTGCATCTTTTAAGTGTTTGGTTTTTGGCGCAGTGAATGGATTAGTACATGGTGCTGAATGGATCAGTGAAGGAGTGCAAGTGGAGTAACAGGGTGTTTGCTGGAGTGTATAGATACTGACTGGGGTATTGAAGGTGTGAAAGACAAGTGTGTAGGTGTTTAGAGAACTGCATGCATAGTGGATAGGCGTTTGAATCAATCCATGTGCTAAGGCTTGGCTCACTGCATGAGTACTTGGGTACTGACTGAATGATTAGAGTACTGCAAGGAGAGTGTGTGGGTGAATTGATAAGATTTGGGTTTTGGCGCAGTGAATGGATTAGTACATGGTGCTGAATGAGTCACTGGAGGAGTGTAAGGGGAGTGACAGGGTGTTTGCTGGAAGTGTATGGATACTGACTGGGGAGTTGAAGGTGTGAAAGACAAGTGTGTAGGTGGTTAGAGGCCTGCATGCATAGTGGATAGGTGTTTGAAGCAGTCCATGTGCTAAGGCTTGGCTCACTGCATGAGTACCTGGGTACTGACTAAATCATTAGAGTACTGCAAGGAGAGTGCCTGGGTGCATCTTTTAAGTGTTTGGTTTTTGGCGCAGTGAATGGATTAGTACATGGTGCTGAATGGATCAGTGAAGGAGTGCAAGTGGAGTAACAGGGTGTTTGCTGGAGTGTATAGATACTGACTGGGGTATTGAAGGTGTGAAAGACAAGTGTGTAGGTGTTTAGAGAACTGCATGCATAGTGGATAGGCGTTTGAATCAATCCATGTGCTAAGGCTTGGCTCACTGCATGAGTACTTGGGTACTGACTGAATGATTAGAGTTTTTTAACCAGTTATGTGTATGCAAAGACATGAAGCACCCAAAACCTTCTCTCAGAATGGTCCCTAAATGCATATAGACTCTCAGTGTGATTCTAGACAACAAACACTATCCCTTGCATATTACCAAAACACATTTTCTTGTCTGGAATGGGTAAACGAAGTACACACAGTCCACATATTTTACTACTGCACAATATTGTAGAACCCTGACTCATTTTACAAATACATAAGCAATGACTGGTTTCTTATTCTACCAAAGTATGAGAATAGGATAGGTTTTTAACCAGTTATATATCTGCAAACACATGAAATACCCAAATCCTTCTCTTAGTACAGTTTCTAAATGCACACAGACTCACAGTGTGATTCTAGAAAACAAACAATATCAGGTTTTAAAGCAGTTATCTGTCTGCAAAAACATGAAATACCCAAATGCTGCTCTCACAATGGTTGCCTAAATGCACACAGACTCACAGTGTGATTCTAGACAAGCAACACCATCCCTTGGACTTTACCAAAACACATTCACTAGTCTGGAAGGGGTAAGGTGACTGCACACATTCTACATATTTCAATACTGCATACTACTGTGAAAGCCTGACTCATTTTGTGATTGCATAACCAATGACTGGCTTCTAATGCTACTAAAACTTGACAACATGACAGGTTTTTCAGCCGTTATCTGTCAGCAACTACATGATGTAACTAAATGCTTCTCTCACAATGGTTGCCCAAATGCACACAGACTCACAGTGTGATTCTAGACAAGCAACACTATCCCTTAGACTTTACCAAAACACATTCACTACTCTGGAAGGGGTAAGGGGAGTGCACACAATCTACATATTTCAGTACTGCACTTTCGTGTCAAAGCCTGACTAATTTTATGAATGCATAAGCAATGACTGGCTTCTAATGCTACTAAAACTTGACAACATGACAGGTTTTAAAACAGTTATCTGTCAGAAAATACACAATGTTACCAAATGCCTCTCTCACAATGGTTACCCAAATGCAGAGAGACTCACACTGTGATTCTAGACAAGCAACACTATCTCCTGTACTTTACCAAAACACATTCACTACTCTGGAAGAGGTAAACTAACTGCACACATTCTACATATTTCAGTACTGCACTATGGTTTAGAAGCCTGACTCATTTTCGAATACATAAGCAATGACTGGCTTCTAATGCTACCAAAACTTGAGAACAGGAAAGGTTTCTAAGCAGTTACGTGTATGCAAAGATGCTTCTCTCTCAGTGGCTCCCAAATGCATACAGACTCACAGTGTGATTCTAGACAAGCAACACTCTTCCTTGTACTTTACCAAGACACAATCACTAGTCTAGAAGGGGTAAGGTGACTGCACACATTCTCCATATTTCAATACTGCCCACTACTGTGAAAGCCTGACTCATTTTGCAATTGCAAAAGCAGTGACTGCCCTCTAATGCTACTCAAACTTGACAACAAAACAGGTTTTAAATCAGTTATCTGCCAGCAAATACATGATGTTACCAAATGCTTTTCTCACAATAGTTGCCCAAATGCACACAGACTCACAGTGTGATTGTAGAAAACCAACTATCCCTTGTACAAAATACATTTACTAGTCTACAAGATGTAAGGTGACTGCACACATTGCAGAAAATGTTCTACTCCACAGTAGTACCAAAATGTTTCTCTCAAAATGATTCCTAAATGCACACAGACTCACTGTGTGATTCTAGACAAACAACACTGTCCCTTGCATTGTACCAAAACACATTTCTTAATCTAGAAAGAGTAATACATTTTAGTGTAGAAACATGACTCATTTTGCAAATACATAAACAATGACTGCTTCTAATTCTACCAAAACTTGAAAACAGCACAGTTATCTGTCTGCAAACACATGAAAAACACAAATGCTTTTCACAGAATGGTTTCTACGTGCACACACACTGACAATAAGATTGTAGACAAAAAAAAGTACTCCCTGCACTTTAGCAGGAGAAATACATTAGTCTGATTAAAATCAAAATAGACCACATACATCCCCTCACAATTAAATAACTCACCTTTCAAGTTGTTTTGTAGATTAAGAAGTATGTCAGTCACCCAACAGATTTTCTTATACAGAAACTCTGCACTGTGCACCTGTCTGCAAAACCAAAGAATGTCAAAGTTTCCCTCTCATTTTGCACACATATACATGTAAACACCAAATCACATTCCTTCCCACATTAATTCAAAAGCTAACACACATTTCTATTGGTTAAACAATTCAACCCTTTCCACATGACATAAATTTGAACCGTACCCCTTATCTGCCTTCTGCCTGTTACCATAGAAACAGTTCATAGAACACTTAAATGAGCACACAGGTCACAAGTTCAGCACACAATGTTGCTAATCAAAACAGCAAGTGTGCTTGACTTTTCAACATATCAGTTCATCATATATAATGTTCCTTTCAATCATTTTTCGTTAACCAATAAGAATCATGCATTTAAAAAACAGAAACATACACCCTAGTTTTCAGTGTAGAACGTTGTCAAACAACCAATCATTTCTTTTCTTTAATCAAAACTGCATGTTATCCACCATTTTAGAAAAATCTTACTTTTCAAACTGCCATTTCATTTACAGAGACCATCTGAGTGCATCCAGACCTCCCTTCAAGATGCTTAGAGTGTGGATTGTGGGACACTGCTATATTTTCTGGAGCCAGAGGTATGCAGAAAACAAAGACATTCACAAAGACCTAGGTTTGCCACATGTAGACATTAAATGGATTGGACAGAGAGGGTTAAAGTGGCACCAATTGATGCCATTGGTAAAATCCTTTCAGCATCTCCAACACCCTGACCTCATAATTGTGCACTGTGGTGGCAATGACCTAGGAACTTTGACTGGGGTAGGTCTGAAAATGCTTATCAAGGACACCTTTGCAGAAATGATTTCACTTTTTCCCCAAACTGCCTTTGTCTATTCTAACATATGCCAAAGGCAGAAATGGAACTGGTCCAATCATTTTTGTCCACAGATTAAGAAAGCTAGGAAACATGTGACTAAATCTGTTTCTGCTTTTCTCTGAGACTATAGAATGGGGTCCATTTACAATAACAATCTGGGTTTTTTAATATGCAACAGGTGTATAGGAGAGATGGTGTACACTTTACTGATGAAGGAAACAGAGTCTTCCTCAACAACTTTAGACTCTCTATAGGCACTTACTTATAAGTACCAAAAACTCTCAATGAACAAAACGGCTCTTTTTAGAGCCACTCAAGAACGAAACACATGCTTGGATTCGCGCATCCAACTTGATAGGAACCGCGCACCCTACGTGCGAGAAATCATGCACCCAACGCGTTAGGAGTCGTGCACCCAATGCGTTGAGAGTCACGCTGGATGCGCGACTACGAATTTTACCGTAAAAAATAAATAAATAGCCTCTATCACTAATTTTTATTATCCCCGGGGACCCCATCCCCCGGGGCTTATAAAAAACATTGGGGACCGTGGGGGGAGCCCCAACGCCCCCATGGTCCCAGCCGGCTACCCTGGTCCTTCGGGAGCCGGCATTGCTTTTCCACATGGGGAGCTGCTGACATGCAGCTCCCCGTGTAGAAAAGCATTATAGTTTGGATTTTGAAAAAGAGAGCAGGTTTCACTGCTCTCTCTTTCAAAATCCAAACGAAGTTTGCTATGGGAGGGCGGGAGATTCCCGCCCTCTCATAGCAAACAACAGTGTCCTGGGGGTGGGCACCCCAGGACACTGCAGGAGCCGGCCCTGGGGAGTGGCGGTCCCCAGGGCCCTCGAGGGCTCGAGGAGGGGGGCCACACAGCCCCCTCCCTCAAAAAACAAAGCCCTGGGGGGTTGTGGTCCCCAGGGCTTGGGGGGGGGGCGTTCAGCCCCCTTACCCATTTATTTTCTAGCCCTGGGGGTAGCGGTCCCCGGGGCTGGAGGGCTCCTGGCCCCCCAATAAATGTTACAGTGTTTGACCCCGGGATTTGGCCCCCCGGGGGCTAATTATTAAGGAAACGTGGTAGCCCACGTTTCATTATGTTTTTTTTTTTACGTCCGGATCCGCGCACCCTGCGTGCATTTTGTCATTTAAAAAAATAAAAAGGGGTGCTGGGAGTCATTTTGGGACCCCCTAAGCAAGTCTAGAGGGTCAGAGTATTTCTACCCTGCCTCCTTTATATGTTTTACACACTTAGGGGCAGATTTATGTTAACTGGCGCATCCCTGCATATCAGCAGGGATGCGCCAATTATTATGCGCCACAGCTGCGCCACCATGGATGCGCCGCATTTATAATGCGGCGCACCATGGGGCAAAAACGGCACAAATGCGTGACGCATCTGTGCCGTAAAAGTGGCGCATTGCTGGAGTTGCGTCGCAAGCGCGACGCAGCTCCAGCAATGTTCTGGGGGGCCCTATCTGTACAATGATGCGTCAATCCTTATGCCTGCTTCAAGCAGGCGCAGGGTTTTGACGCAGCATGGGCCTAAAAGTGACTGAGTGAAATCTTGTAGATTTCACTCAGCCACTTTTAGGAGGCGTTCCTGCGCCGGAACGCCCCCACCTGCCCTGGAACGCCTACATGTGGCGCAGGGCTTTACAACGTGACGCATCTCCCAGATGCGTCACGTTATAAATACCCCGCACCATGGCGCAGGATTTGCGCCGCCGCTGCGTCACAAAAGTGACGCAACGGCGGCGTAAATGAGGCGCGAGGCTTCAAAAATCTGCCCCATATTTCCCTTACTTCTTCAGCCTCGCGTCTACCAATGCACAAAATGGCTGCCAACAGTTCCTGGTCTCGAATGTTGACAAACACTTGACAGCCAATTAGCATTCAGCGCGTGATCGGTAGGGTGCGCGCACGGTGCGCAGAGGTTGCGCTCAGGGTGTGCATAGGGTGCCCACCAGGTACCTCCAGTAAGTGCCACGGAGCTGCGTTGCAGAGTGTTGTAAAAAAGGGGCATGGCCTCTGAACACTGATGTCATTTGAGATGTCATCAGTGATGTCACTGACCATGTCATGAATGATGTAATATATGACATCATCAGCAGTGGATTGCGGGCGCGCGAGATGTAGTTAGTACAACTAACTATATTGGAGGAATTTCAATGGTTTTGTTCGAGTGAAATGTCCAGCTAACTATAACACCCCTAAAACCTATTGTTTTTTCAGTGAATTTCACAGGTTTTTTAAATGCTAATTCCTAACTGTATCAGGCCTGAAACCTATGGTTTTTCAGTGAATTTCAAAGGTTTTGTAAATGACAATTTTTAATGTATTAATTGTTATACTGATTTTTTTGATACTGACTTACTACATTGTTTAAACTCTTTATCTTTAGATATTTTATTTTTTTTAATTACATTATACATTACAATACAAAATATACTTTCTCAGAATGAATTACTTTAGTTTAAATACTTTGCAAATAGGCAATAGACTTTTAAGTACAGTAGTTACAGTTGTTGCAATAGGCAACACAATTTCAAACACAAAGCAACATTGAGCTCAATGTGAATTTCTAGTCAAATGCAATTAGTTACTTTATGGATTACTTTTCTAACCACAGGACCGGATGCTAGATTCAGTCCTTGGACATCTCCTGTAAACAGTTGAGTAAAAGCGATTTGGTTACAGTAGTGATTTTTAAGGATTATTATTGTATTTTAAAAGTTGACACTTAGAACATTTTTCACATAGAATCACCAATGTTATCCTATGTCAGAAAATTCACTTAGCAGGTAAGTCCTGTTATCATTACTTTTTCTTACTCAGTGGTGGATCCTGGATCCAGCACAGGTGAATCTCCTGTAAACAGTTGAAAGAATGTGTTTAAGTCATACAGACGATTTTTTAGGAATATTTTTAGTTTGTGAAAATAGACACACAGAAACTTTTCTGGTGAAAACCACACAATGGATTCCTATGGAAGGAAATACAAGTTACTGTTAAGTACGCTTAAAATAACTTTTCAGGGTCAGTGCTGGTCTAGAAGATGCAGCCCTGGGTTCTCTCCTGATAACAGGTGAATAAATCGGAATTCGTAGTTCGGCTGATTTTAGAGGAATATTTGTACGTTTCAAAAATGGACACTTAGAAACTTTTCTGGTGAAAACCACACAATGGATTCCTATGGAAGGAAATACAAGTTACTGGTAAGTACGCATAGAATTACTTTTTAGGGTCTGTGCTGGTCTAAAAGATGCAGCTCTGGATTCTCTTCTGGTAACAGGTGAGTAAATCGGAATTCGTAGTTCGGCTGATTTTAGAGGAATATTTTTACGTTTCAAAAATGGACACTTAGAAACTTTTCTGCTGAAAACCACACAATTGATTCCTATGGAAGGAAATACAAGTTACTGGTAAGTACGCTTAGAATTACTTTTCAGGGTCTCTGCTGGTCTAAAAGATGCAGCCCTGGATTCTCTCCTGATAACAGGTGAGTAAATCAGAATTCGTAGTTCGGCTGATTTTAGAGGAATATTTGTGCAATGGTAAAGGAAGGGTGCGGGGACTGAGGTGCCGTGTGCAAACGCGCCCTGTGGCATGTTTTAAGTTGGGGAATTAATTCCTCTTCAATCTTGCGGTCCCCTGTTAAATGGTGTAAATCCGTTCAGTAGTTCCTAATAAAATCAAAATCACATATATATCTGGGCAGAGCCCAGAGGCGCAACTAGAGCCAAATTTCTGGGGGGGCTAAGAAAAAATTTCGGGGGGGGCTGAATCTTTTAAGCCATAGGCAGAGTGGAGCTGCAGGGGCTCTTAGAAGGGGTGAAACAACAGCGAGGCCTCATTAACATGCAAATGGTCTTTTAAAGACCTGTGAAGTGCTCGGGTGCGGCTGTGTTGTGCCCGGGAAGCTGTCTCATCCCGGGCTGCCACACACGACGGGGGGGGCTGAAGCCCTGTGAGTCCAATGGGTGTTACGCGCCTGGCAGAGCCTAACCACATATCTCATCGTGACATCTGATTGTCTCTCAGCACTTCATCCAAGAGGTGTTGGCAGCCATCTTGGGACCAATATACATGATAGCACCTCATTAAAAAGCATTGCAGTTAATAGAAGGTTTTAAGACTTTAGTTACATTATCAATCATTTGTTGATGGTACCATACTTATTTTAGGAATTGTGGTGTGTTCTAAGGTGATTTTACAATGTGAAAAAGCCTTCTGCTCTGATATCATGAATCATGTTTGAGAGAAAACTATTTTCTCATGCTTTTCCCACAGAGGTTTGTAAGGTGATCTATAAGCTAATCTGAGAGCATATTTTCTGTAAATTCACATTATCTTTCTCAGTCATGTGAGAATGAAGTCTGACATTCTCAGTAAAACATGTACATCCAACAAGGGCAGAGACTGTCAGTTGATTTCTTTGTGTTCTACTGCAGCTTCCCAGAGTGTTCTAAAGAACAACTAGAGCACTAACAGTCCTACTTTTGACAAACATATTGCACACCTGAAGCCATCTTGGTTGGAATAAAGTGGTAACTCTTAAAACATTTAATTTAAAAGGAACAAAATGAGGGGGTTCATTTTGCCATAGAAAGTATGATTAGTGCTGCAGAAAGAAAAATTAGGGCACATTTTGAGTGACTTCTCAAATCCTCTTCTATTTCATTAAAACATTCTGACATGCAGACTGAAACATATACTTTGAATACCAGCAGCAGACTTCCCTGGTGACTTCTTCATGCGCATTTGCCAGAAGAAATTAGAAACAGAAAGAGGGATCCCCGGAGACGCCGCGCTTACGGTAAGTCGACTTACTTTAATTTATTTTTCATTGCTTATATTATTAAAAGGAGGGCAGGCGGGAGGTGGGTGGCGGGTGGCAAGCAGCTACGCTTCGCCCTCGGCGTGTGCGTAGCGCTGACCTGCTTCGCCTACTTCGGAAAGTGCGAAGCAGGCAGCGCTACGTACACTACGTGGGCGAAGCGTAGTGCTACGCCCGGGGTTAATCTGAATGCCTTCTTGATGGAATCAAAGTAAAAAACTGAAAGTATTTCCTACTGAGGAGACTGTAGTAAATGAGGAAATTAGGAATTTTCATAACAATTAAGTCTCCCAAGATGGCCACCAGAGACAAAACAGCCCAAATGTAGCACAAATATCACCCAGATGTAGCCCAAGCATAGCCCAATGACAGAATGTCCCAGAGTGTTCTAACGAACAACTAGAGCGCTAACAGTCTTACTTATGACAAAAGTATGGCACACCTCAAGCCATCTTGATTGGAATAAAGTGGTAACACTTAAAACATTTAATTTGCAAAGGAACAAAATGAGGGGGTTCATTTTGCCATAGAAATGTTGATTAGTGCTGCAGAAAGAAAAATTAGGGCACATTTTGACTTCTCAAATCCTCTTGTATTTCATTAAAACATTCTGACATGCAGACTGAAAAATATACTTTGAATACCAGCAGCAGACTTCCCTGGTGAGCAGTAGCTTTATTCTAGTGATCTAATGAGCAACTAGAGTACTAACATTCAGAATTTACGGCAAATGTGTGACACATCTGAATGCCTTCTTGATGGAACCAAAGTAAAAAACTGAAAGTATTTCCTACTGTGGAGACTGCAGTAAATGAGTAAATTAGGAAACTTCATAGCAAATAAGTCTCCCAAGATGGCCACCAGAGACAAAAGAGCCCAAATGTAGCACAAATATCACCCAGATGTAGCCCGAGTATAGCCCAATGACAGAATGTCCTAGAGTGTTCTTAGGAACAACTAGGACGCGTACTGTCTTACTCATGACAAAAGAATGGCACACCTGAAACCATCTTGATTGGAATAAACTGGTAACACTTAAAACAATTAATTTAAAAAGGAACACAATGAGGGGGTTCATTTTGCCATAGAAATTATAATTAGTGCTGAAGAAAGAAAAATTAGGGCACATTTTGAGTGACTTCTCAAATCCTCTTCTATTTCATTAAAACATTCTGACATGCAGACTGAAACATGCACTTTTAATACCAGCAGCAGACTTCCGTGGTGAGCAGTAGCTTTACCACAGTGATCTAATGAGCAACTAGAGTGTTAACATTCAGAATTTATGGCAAATGTGTGACATATCTGAATACCTTCTTGATGGAGTCAAAGTAAAAGACTGAAAGCATTTCCTTCTGAGGAGACTGCAGTAAATGAGGAAATTAGGAAACTTCATAACAAATAAATCTCCCAAGATGGCCACCAGAGACAAAGAGCCCAGATGCAGCACAAATATCACCCAGATGTAGCCCACATGAAGCCCAACGACAGAAGTGTGCAAAACACTTATTTTTTGTGTTTTTGCAGTATTACATAGTCTTGTCAGGTATTGGAGTGCTTTACATGAGCATTGGTTACATCACACAAGAACAAATTCATTTTGGTTGTAGACATGGGGAGATTAAGTGATTTGACCAGAATCACAGAATGTCGAGCTGAAGCAGAAACTCCAACCTGGTTCCCCAGTTGCAAAGTCTGCAGCTCTGGAAGTAACACCACATCCTCTCCCCTTAGTGCAACATTTAATCAAGTGGTCAACTGGATAAAAAAACATAAAGATAACAAATAATTTAAAAGTGCTTTGTCGCTATTTCAAAACTCAGAAAATATGTCCTCATTTAAGATTTTTAGAGCACTAACCATAATTTTGATGCAAATAAGACCCTCTCATATATGTAATTTCTAAAGGAAATGCTCTAGGTATTACAGTTTTGATTACATCAAGATGACGTCAGACGTCCCACACTTTGTAATAAATATAGAATGTTAGCAATCTAGTTGTTCATTAGGACACTGTTGAGAGGCAGAGGCCAGGGGCACGGACTCTGAAAATTGAAGGCAGGTAGGAGGTGCAGAGGCAACAATTTGACCACACTGGGCAGGCAGAAAGGGCAGTGGCAGCACAACAGACTATGGAGGGCAGTGGAAAGGGGGGCAGGGGCAACAAACCAACAATACAGGACTGGCAAGAGAGGCTGTGGCTATATAATAGACCATTGTGGGCAGAAGGAAGAGGCAGTGGTAGTACAACCATACATGCCAACAGACCTGATTCCGACAGGAAACATCCAATGTTTTTAAGCTCAATTGGGATTTTTTTGATCTGTCTCCTGTCTACAATCTCCTCTTTTTCAATGTAAGTTAAAGGGGAAAATCAATATCCCAGGTTTTTTTCAAATTCTCCCTCTTACCAAGTTCAAAATGTTCGCAAGTATGGTACATTGGATCACGGAAGGCAGGAGGAATTGGGGTAGGGACATGGACTCGGATAACAGAGGACAGGAGGGACATGGAGAGGTGTACCAAACTGACCCTACAGGGCAGGCATCAGGGTTTGCAGCAGCACAATATACCACACAGGGCATGCAGGACAGGAGTGAAGCACAACAATCCATCACATGGACAACAGAGAACAGAGGGGAAAGAGGCAATGGTAGCTAGCTGACCATAATGGACAGACAGGAGAGAAAGCTGCTGCATAACAAGCCATAAAGGGCAGGAGGGACGGATCAGGGGCATTACAATGGAACAGACAAGCCAGGAGGGAGGGAATAGGGGTCTGCACATGGAAACAGAGGGCTGGGGGCAAGGGGACAGGGCAGGAGCAGCAAGATGACCATGGAGGTCAGGCAGGATGGGCACTAGAAGCAAGACACACTATGGAGAACAACAGTGAGGCTATGACGACATGCACACAGACCATGGAGGGAAGGTGGGAGGGGGTCAGGGGCAGCTAGCTGACCACACAGGGAAGGTGGGAGGGGCCGTGGCAGCACAGAAGACCATGCATGGCAAGCGGCAGGGTTAGTGGCAGCACAATGGCTATGATGGGCAAGAAGGAGGGTGTAGGGGCATGCAGAAAGGACCAAGGAGGATAGAAGTGAGGGTCAGGACCTGGGCACAGACAAGAGAGTTCAGGGGAAGGGGCCTCACAACAGACCGCACGGGGCAGACAGGAAGAGCAGTTGCAGCACAACAGACCAGGGAGGGCAGAAGGGTGTGGCACTAAAATGGACCATGGAGGACAGGTGGAAGGGGATAGGGGCATGGCATGTGGACAGGCAGGATGGAGGTGGCAGGGACAGGTTACAGTCAACTGACAATGCTAGGTAAGTGGGAGGGGAGTGGCCGCTCAACAGAACACTCAGAGTAGATAGGAGTGGCAGGTCCGTGGACCATGGTGGGCAAAAAGAATGGAGCAGGAGCATATTGCAAAGACATCGGAGGGCAGGGGGAAGGATGATATGGGCAGCAAGCTAAGCACAGAGGCTAAGCAGGAGGTCAATTATGGGACATAGAATTGGGCAATGGAGGGCAGGAGGAGTGGACTGGTACATCATGCTAAATGGAGGGCAGTGGCAGCACATCAGACCATGCATGGCAGGAGGGAGGAGGCTAGTCCATGGATTCAGACAACAGAGGATAGGAAGGAGGTGGATGGGGCAGCAAACTAACTCTTCAGAGAAGGTGGGTATTAGGAACTTTATTGTTTTTAAAATGTGTGTCTGTGTGAACTACTTAAAATATGAACAAGTATGCAGCATAATCTCACTTTTATTCAGGAAGAAGAGGACGTTTGTGACTGTGTCTCCGGGCTCACTTGGCAGAAACACCCCATGACCCTCCACCCCCATTGCAAAATGTAATACCCGTGAAAAGGGTAGGTGAACGCAGTGGTATATAGAACATAGTCCTGAGAGCATGTTTGAAAATGAAAACTAGATATAGTGTATAGTATAAACTATGCACCAAAAAGTGTGATATAAGATGAACCGGGTGTGAAATATAATATGCAATACATTGTGCGCAATGACAGATTCTTTGGAGAGCGCGAGATAGCACAGGAACTAGCGCGTGCTATGCAATATGCGCCTTGGAGTGTAATATGCACACGGCAGTGTTGTGTAACCTAACTAGTCTCGAAAGTTGTAATATAAAATATGTGCTGGGGAGTATAACGTTGCATATACACTGTGACAAAGATATGGATCCCAGATTGTAATAAGTAAGGCATAGTGCTGTACGTTATAACATAGGCATCGAGGAAGGCACGTTAGATGGGGCAATATAACCCGTGTGAAGGCAAGTGTGGCATGACATATTCACGGGGTGGTGTTACAGTGCACATGGGCTAGAGAGTTTCATAGCATACGCACTAGCTGATGGAATACAGCACAGAGGTGTGTGGCACTCGGTGGGCACTGGTGGGTGTAACACAGCATTGGGCTCAGCCAGGAGCGTGCTGTGACTCTCAAGTGAGGTTCGTCTCCTTTCCAGAGAGTAAAATAAAAAATATTACCCATGCGGCAGTGGATGTGTGTTTTATTAACCGTAAGGGGGGTTTCTTGCATAATTTTGGGCGAATTTTTGTCGAATCCCCTTTGAATGGCTTGGTGTGCGTGTGTATTAAATGTGCCCGTCAATAGCTACCCATGTTTGTATAAATAAACGACAAGGGTGTCTACTTGGAGAGTACCCACCAGCGGGGGTGCCGGGATTAGGCACGGTATGGCGTCAGACACGTCAGAGCTTCACTAGTGGTGTAAATTCATTCCACATGGATTCATTGTATGCATAGTCACCTTTTAATGAATATCACGCAAAACGTCATGGTGATAGGTACGTACGGTTTGTCCAGCATGTCCTAAGTGTTTCTATAAATATATATTTTTTTAAAACAAAAAAACAAAGGCCGGCCCAGGGGGATGGGGTCCCCGGGGCTATAAGTGGCCTGAGGAGGGGGGCAACGCCCATGCCCCGGGGGTTGGGGTCCCCAGGCCCGATTAAGGCCTTGGGAGCGGGGCCTCGCGGCCCCCTTCCAAATTTTTTTATTCTAAAAAAACAATTAGGGGCAGGCCCTTGGGGATGGTGTCCCCAGGGCCAATAAATTAGAAAAAGAAGGGGGGACCACACAGCCCCCCTTCTTAAAAAAATAAAAGAAAGAAAAGACCGGCATCGCGCCGAGGCCATGCCCCCTCTTTGCAGCACTCTGCAAACGCGCCCCCTGGCGAGTTGTAAGTTGGGGAATTAATTCCCCTTCTTTACTGAGGGTCCCTGATGGCCAACTAGCCCAACAGGTATCTCCAGTACGCACCAGGGAGCTGCGTTGCAGACATTTGTTCTGAGGCCACGCCCCTTTTTACACCTCTCTGCAACGCAGCTCTGTGGCGCTTACTGGAGGTACCTAGTGGGCTAGTTTGACCCTAGGGACCTTTAGGATTCAAGGGGACTTAATCTCTCAACTTCAAACGGCAAAGGGCGCGTTTACACAGTGGTGAAGGGAGGGGACGGTGCCTGAGGTGACATGTGCAAACACACCCTGTGATGCGTTTTAAGTTGAGGAAATAATTCCCTTTCAATCCTGAGGGACCCTGGGGGCCAACTAGCCCAGATGGTGCTTCCAGTAAGCGCCACTGTACTGCGTTGCAGAGAGGTGGTGCAGGCCATGCCCATTTTTACACCTCTCTGCAATGGCGCTTACTGGACGTACCTAGTGGGCTTTTTTGCCCCTAGGGACCCTCAGGATTCAAGGGGACTTAATCTCCCAACTTAAAACTGCCACAGGGCGTGTTTACACAGTGGGGAAGGAAGGGGACGGGGCCTGAGGTGATGTGTGCAAACATGCCCTATGGTGCGTTTTAAGTTGGGGAAATAATTCCCCTTCAATCCTGAGGGCCCCTGGGGGCTAACTAGCCCACCAGGTGCTTCCAGTAAGCGCCACTGCGCTGTGTTGCAGAGAGGTGGTCCAGGTCGTGCCACTTTTTACACCTCTCTGCAAAGCAGCTCTGTGGCGCTTACTGGAGGTACCTAGTGGGCAAGTTGGACCCTCAGGATTCAAATGAACTTAATCTTCCAACTAAAAGCAGCCACAGGCCACAGTTACAACAACCTATTCATCAATTCTAAGATCCACATACACATCCACTCATTCACCAACAGTCCTATATAGTCACTCATACATGTGCTCACTCATCATATGTACTCACACATCATATGTACTCACACACCTATACGTCCTGTTACACAACACCACTCATCCATAGAGTTACTCACACACATAGTCACTCATGCTAATAAAGAATCAAACATCCATTAACTTGCATATACAGTTATACCCACACCACCACACTTACTTCTACAGAAACTTAAACATACTTACTCTTTTAAACAATCACTTATAGAAACATACTTATTCATACAGGAACTCTTCCAATCTCTCACTCTCACATATACTCACTTATATACACCAATCGTCACATATACTAGATTAAAACATATGTAGTTAATCATAAAGACACTATTGAGACAGTCATTCACTCACTAACACACCCATACACACACTCATCCACCCATACAGTCCTGCACACATGCTGTCTTCAACACATACAAACAGTGAGTCACTCATTCATGCACCTATGCACTACGTAATACCCACCACCGAATCATACAGACACAGACACCCATTCTGATACTCAAAAAAACAACTAATAACCTATAGAGACACTCATGTAGCTACTCACCAACCCATGCAGCCACTTATACACAAAGTGAGAGACAGATACAGATATTTACATATTTAAACATTTCTCACTAAGCCATGTATTCACTAAGGTACACTTAATCAGTCAGTTATACAATCAATTTTTGAAAAACAGAGCATCCATTTAGACACTTATATAGCCATTTATTCTTCCATTGACCTTGAGATATACATATATAAAACATATTAATTTTCAGAAAAACACATTCACTGGATGATGTCATCAGTGATGTCATTTGAGATGTCATCAGTGATGTCATGAATGAGGTCACTGACCATGTCATGAGTGATGTAATATGTGACGTCATCAGCAGTGCATTGCGGGCGCGCGAGTTATAGTTAGCTGACCGGGGGAATTTCAATGGTTTTGTACAAGTGAAAAGTCCAGCTATCTATAACGCCCCTTAAACCTATGTTTTTTTTCTGTGATATATATATATATATATATATATATATATATATATATATATAGATATAGATATAGAGATATAGATATAGATATACACACAATATTTCCTCCAGGTAAAGAGAAGAATCTGCATTTGGCCGTAGGTATACTTCCTCATTTAATTGCACCCATTCTTAATATTTACAATGTTTTCCTATAATTTTCTCTATTTCTCTCCATTATCTTTTTTCAATTTTTTCATCATATATATATATATATATAACCTACTGGCGGTCGCCAGTAGGTAGTTATAGTTAGGACCTTGTTTCTATTCAAAAAGCGTTTATTCTTTTCCCAATAACCTTGGCGTCGGTTGACGAATCTTCGCAAAATTTTCAAAACGTTGGTCCAGTCAGCTCATATCCTGAAAGTTTCGGGGTGATTCGCCAAGCGGGGGCCAAGAAAAAAGATGGTCCCAAAATGCGTTTTCTCCATGTTATTTTCCATAGGACTTAATCCTCCAACTCACAACGCGCCACTGTGCGTTTGCACAGTGGTGAAGGGAGGGGGCAGGGCCTGAGGTGACGTATACAAACACACCCTGTGGTGCATTTTAAGTTGGGGAATTAATTCCCCTTCAATCCTGAGGGCCCCTGGGGGCCAACTAGACCACCAGGAGCTTCCAGTAAGCGCCTCTGCGCTTCATTGCAGAGAGGTGGTCAAGGCCATGCCCCTTTTTACACCTCTCTGCAACGCAGCTCTGTGGCACTTACTGGAGGTACCTGGTGGGCTAATTGGACCCCAGGGACACTCAGGATTCAAGGGGACTTTATCCCACAACTTAAAACGGCCACGGTGTGCAAACGCACCCGTGGTGCATTTTAAGAGGTAGTTTTAATCCCCCTGCCCTATCATGTACTAGGGACTTACAGAGGAGGTCATGCTAATCACAGGGTACCCCCAACGCATAGTGTTCCCGTGTGTCTGTATGTGTTTTCACTGTATTCTAAGTGTCTTTTAGCATAGCACTGGGTCTAGGCCTGGTTAGTCAGAGTCAGTTACCACCAGTACCCGTCTGAAAAAGTTGTGGGTATAGGAGGACTTTATGCTCCTCTGTTGGTTCTTTCTGCACATCTCTTCTTCTTCCTGCACTTTTCTTCGTCTTTGTGGACTTCTGTTGCTTCTTTGTGCATCTCCTTTTTTTCTTTCTGTGCATTGTTTCTTCTTTCATCACATGTCCTACCTCTGTAGGCATAGTTAGAAACTAGCATTTAAAAAACCTTTGAAATTCACTGAAAAAACCATAGGTTTCAGGCATGTTATAGTTAGGAATTAGCATTTAAAAAACCTTAGAAATTCACAGAAAAAAACATAGGTTTTAGGGAAAGTTATAGTTAGAAATTAGCATTTAAAAAACCTTAGAAATTCACTGAAAAAACCACAGGTTTTAGGGAAAGTTATAGTTAGCTGAACATTTCACTCGTACAAAACCAGAGAAATTCCCCCATTATAGTTAGTTCAGGTAACTATAACTCTCGCCCCCGCAATGTACTGCTGATGACGTCACATATTACATCACTCATGACATGGTCAGTGACATCACTGATGACATCACTGATGACATCTCAAATGACATCACTGATGACATCACTGATGACATCATCCTGCTGATAATTTCATGCATCTTCTCACACCCCAATATAACTTTTGATACACCCACTCTAAATTACAGACTGCCATTCTCAAAACCATATAAACTCCAACATCAATAACTACATACCCACTCACTGATTCTTAGGTCTACACACACATCCATCCTCTCACCCGTACAGTCACTCATACTTATGGTCACTCAGTACAGGACTATTATATACGCTCATACACCTATATAGACACTCATACACCGCCACTCATTCATAGAGGTACTCACACATCTAGTCAGTCATGCAAATAATTTATCACACTCCCATTTACTCACCTATACAGTTATACACAGACCAGCTCACATACTCATACAAATACTAGCACATTCTTATGCTCTTATACAGTCACTGACACAAGCACACACTCATCCATACAGCTACTCTCATAATCACACACTCTCACTTATAGCCATTTATATACTCTAACACACATATATACTGCCTTCCACATATGTAGTTACTCACACATGTACCACTGAGATATACATTCACTCACTAACACACCCATACACACATTCACCTACCCATACAGTCCATCACAGATGCACTCTTGAAACCATGCACCCAGTGAATCACCCACTCACACATCTATGCACAGAGTCACGCACACCCCACCCACACAAACACTCAGGCACCCATACAGATACTCAGACAACCAATCAATAACTCATATAGACACTCATGTAGCTATTTACAAACCCATGCAGCCGCTTACACACCAACAGACAAACGGATACAGACATTCACACAGTTTAGTCACTAACCCATGCGTTCAGTAAGATACGTTTAATCACTCACTTATAGAGTCAGTCACACACCTACCAAATCATCCATTCAGACACATACACCCTCTCATTCTTCAATACGCCTTTACCTATATTACCTATATTTAAACTTTACAGAAAGACGCAGTCACTGGATGATGTCATCAGTGATGTCATCAGTGATGTCATTTTAGTTGTTATCAGTGATGTCATCAGTGATGTCACTGACCATGTCATGAGTGATGTCACATGTGACGTCATCAGCAGTGCATTGCGGGGCGCGAGTTATAGTTAGCTGAACTAACTATAAAGGGGGAATTTCTCTGGTTTTGTACAAGTGAAATGTCCAACTAACTATAACTCTCCCTAAAACCTATGGTTTTTTAGTGAAAAAAATAAATAAATAATAATAATATATATATATATATATATATATATATATATATATACATTTTTAGATTTTTTCATTAGTTCTGCTTATGATCTTGGCTTTTTTAGCATTTGTTTCTAAAGCATCTGCATTCTTATTATCTTTGGTTCATTTCAATATGGCTTCAACAGAATTGTCTTACTTGGTACCTTGGAGCTGCTGAGGACTGGGTTTGTTATCTCCCTGGCCTGCCGGGATACCTGGCTCACGTATTTTCATGAGGACATGAAGAGTGCGGTCATTTCTGAGTGTGGCGGCCACCACAATCCATTGCCACATGATGTTTTTATTGCCCCACTGTACTAATTTGCCAGGTAAGAAGCCACTATCTAGGTACCACTCCGGTCATCCATTGAGGATCTCTGCCCTTGTCTGTTCCTTGTGCTTGCTGTTAGCTGCCTGTCTGTCTCTAACTGACTTGGCTGTCTAACCCACTACCCGCCGGGTCAATTGGTTCGGCGCATAGCCCTGCAGATTTAATTCACTGTTGTCAGGATCTTGAGTCACATTTGACTTTGATATTCAGTCGGGGACCTTATTTCCATCGGTTATAGCAATTAGGCTTTGGCCTAATTATCTCCCTATCTCATCGGTAGATGTCTATAACTACTTCCATTAGGGTTTAATAGTACATCCCATTCTTTGTTTGGTGTCCTTACAGATGGTGCATTTTTTTCCTGTCCCAGATGCAAAGAGATTGATTCAGCCTCTATCTGTCTTTACACCGTATGAGCAGCGCTTTTAGTTTTGATCCACCCCTACTTCATTCTTTACATTACATTGCAGAGTCCCAGTGGTGAGTTTTAGCACCACTAAGGTATTTTAACTCCTTAATTATACTCCATTTGTGGATAAATCTGGCGTTTTAGCAATATAACCTCAACCAGAAGTTTTGCACTTTATTAGGATACCTGCTAGAGCAGTGGATACAGCATTTTAATTGAGCTCCCTCCTCATCCATAAGCTTGAGGGCAGCCTTGCCTTTATCTATCCATGATAGGCTTGAAGCCAGGTATAAGTCTAATTTTCGGAAAGGCCTCCACAGCTGTCTCCTAAAATGGATTATAATAATATCCACGGTGGGATGTAAGATACTCAGGTGATATCTCACCCTGGGTTGGGATTTGGTTGGGTGAAATGTAAAGATCACTACCACCATTCACATGGAGAAATTCTCAGGCACTGCATGGCCGCTTCTCCTTGGATTCTTATTTATGTTTTCCTTCTACTTTTTTTCTTATTTTCTTCTCTTCTTGGATCGTTTGGGGGCTATAAATTTTAGTTTGTATTTTCTTTCTGTACACCATTTCTACGTTACCATGCTCTGGAGTCCAGGTGTATGAATATATAATTGAATACATGGATTGACGATTCTACCCTGTTATTTCAGATTTATTATCAGGTGCAACCCTTTAGTATCCTATTACTGATTATTGTTAGAGCCCTGAAGAAGGTGTGACCAAAAGTTTAGGTTTTCAATGAAATGCACGTCGGCGCATCTTCAGACAACAATACTAGATTATTAGAATGTATGAAATGTTAACTAATCATGTTTTAAGACGCTATTTGTTATGTATATGTATGTAAAATAATTGAATCTTGATATTGTCTTTCTCTCTTTTTTGTTCATATCTGTTTGTCCATCTGTGCACTTTGTTGAATATTGTTTTTTTTCCTATTGTTGTCTTATCTTTTTGTTGGCTGTTGACATTTGTAAGAATATTTATTGAATGAATGGGTATGGGCGTTTGAATTTGGGTATTAGTGGGAAGGGCTCCATGATGCTTAAATGTATGGTACATTAATTCTGTGCTATTTATGTAAATTCTGTAATGTTGTGTACTTGATATGTTTAGATATATGTATTTTCATATGATGATGACTATAATAAGTAACTTTTATTTTTGAAAAAGTCCGGATCAAGGTATTGATGACTCCTTATATACATGATTAATGTGGCTGTGACATATACATAGACCCTAAAACTCCTCAATGACTTGACAAGCATCCTTGAAGTAGGGCAAGGTACTCTGCCAATTAAAACGTTTTCAGGCAGTTTGTTCTGTTTTTTGGCATTGCTTTTGCTTCCCTTATTTTTCTGCCTGTTTATCATTACCCAGGGGTCCTCTTCGTTGTGCCACTTTTTGTGATTCTGAAATTACCATGTTATTCAAAACTGAATATATTCGTCTAGCTAGATCCTTTGTAGGCGTTCCTGGGTTAACTGTGTACAATACTAGGATAATAAACAAGCTTGCATGTTTAATGGTAAAAAACATAAATGAAACTTCTGCTGCTTTAACTGAATTGCTATTAGATGTTCAGGGAACAAGAAAAGCCACATTACAAAATAGGGCTGCTATTGATTATTTGCTTTTAAAACATAACCATGGCTGTGCAGACTTTGAAGGTTTTTGCTGTTTTAATTTGTCTGACCATTCCACTTTGACTTTCATCCATTCACATTTGAATGCCTTAGATGAATTAGTCAAGGGAGTGAAACAGGCTGTGGACAAGGAGTGGTGGGATTGGTTATTTAGATGGTTGCCTGATTTTGGGGAGCCCGTTGGGCATTGCAGCACCGGCCCAACAAGGAGCTGCCCTATGACGAAGCATGACACCCCTCGGGTGTGTGAGGGCCCTTGCTCCTTATAGGACCTATCCCTGGATGAGTACACAAATCTTTACTCTACCTAGCACCTTACAGAAAATAGCCACCACTGCCGTGGCCTGCTCCTTGCACTCCCCCCCTTGTCACCCACAGAAACAGTATACCTTTACTGTGTATTGTATTTTAAGTGTCATGTTTATTATAATTTGTATTTTGATATCTATTTCTTGCTGTATGCAATGTGTGCCTAATCTTGTACCTTGTTTCATCCTAGAACCATGACGTTTTCGCATGAAAGGTATGCTATTTATTAGTCAATGGTCAAGGGGTGGAGTGTAATGCTACAGTCAACTACATGTAATTGAGATCATGTATTTGTATTGATGAGTGACTCATTTTTTTTAACTGCATTTTGTGAGCATGGTTTCATCTTGTTTCTGCCTTACCCTGCCTTTCAGCGGCAGAGGCAGGCAGGCCCCAGGTTACTTACACAAACACAGAAATGTTTTTGTTTTTCACTTCACCGAGCGGGAGGGATAAGTTGCTAGAATCGACAGTGTGGGCTATGTAGCCCAAGGATGAGAAAGTTACGAATTCTGCCTCAGCTCTTATCGGGGCCGGGCCAGCTCCGTTGAGTGACCTCAACGCAGACAGTGCAGCCAGCACCTACAGTGCAGATAAAGTGAGGCGAGCTTTTGGAAGCCTTTCTCTGTGTTAGTAAGAGTATAAAGATGAAGACCTCTTGGCGTTTTGTCAGGAACTCTTCTAGGGGTGGACGCACCACCTAGAGACCTTTCCCGGTTGAAGAGCTTCTGCCAAGACTGTCAACCGGGTTCCCCAGTCGTGCTGGCAGGATGATGCAAAACAGACAACCGGTAAAGTATTTTAAGTTCTAATTCCCTATTCTTGTGGACATGCAGTTTTTTTTCTGTGCATTTATTCTTGTGCATCTACATCTACTATCTACATTTATTTTATATGTGCATTATTGCTATTTGACATATGGGAACTTGCTGAAATAAATACTCCTCTTTACCTAGCAAATTTGTGTTGGCCTTTTGTTTATGTTGTATTTTGGTACTCTAAAGTGTGTAGAGTTCTATTTTGAAGAGTGACTACATTGTATCCTGGTGTTTTGAAGTCTTGCTCAGGTGTTCCGAAGAGAAAGCAAGACAGGCGTGTCAATTTTTTGGCACAACCCTAGCGCAAAATCTCATTTGTTAAATATTGTAATATGCTCAAATCTAGTCATGATAGACCTGCTAAACATATGTGAGGTCTTAAGATCTGATGTCACTACCTGTGAGGTCATGGGTTGTGATGTCACGTCCTGTGATGCCACGTGCGATGTCAGACACTGTGATGTCACCCGCCATGATATCACTTGTATACTGCCTAACTTGGTCCCCCCACTTCTCTTTTTAGGACTTGTGCCCTGCAGAACTTTCGCTTTGCCTAGAATCTTGGCTGCGTACTACTGATTATTAAAAAATTTAGGGTCATATCATCAAGGGATTTTTTGCCGCGTTAGCGTCAGTTTTTGGCGATAAAGCGGCGATAATTTTATCGCCCTATCAATAAGGCATTGCTAACCCCCTTTAGAGTTAGTTTTCCGGCGATAGCGACCGGAAATTTATCGCCTTGCACGGCAGTGATATTCAATGCTAATGACATGAAAAGTAGGTGTTCCTGACTGAAATTTCACAAAAAAGTTTGCTAACACAGCTTCTCACTATTATTAATGCTATCGCTAACCCGCTTAGCTACAAAAAAAGTCACACTAACTCCCGTTAACTCCAGTTATTAACACCTGATAAAAACCTGACTTATACTGGAGATAAGTCGGTGTATATAAGGGAGATTAGGCCCGAGCTTTCCCAGAACAGCCAAAGAAGCCATGAAGGTAGTCATTATGCAGATTGCAGTCCCACCAAGGCAACAACAACAACCACCGCCAATGCCACCACCCCCAGGACCACCACCACCGATGCAGCGACGAAGAAGACAGTGGGCACTGCGTAGACGTGTCTGCCTCGCAGACTTAAGGCCAGAGGAAGTCATAGCCGACTACAGGATCAAAAGGACATCCACCCAGCATATCCTGACCCTGATTGCCCACAGGCTGACGCCACCAACACAGCGGAGAACCAACACCCCTCCGCTGACAAAACTGCTTGCTGTGCTGCACTTTTTGGCCTCTGGGACATTTCAACTAACACTAGCCAGAGTTGGTGGAGTATCACAGGCAGCCTTCTCAACCTTCCTCCTCACTGTCTTGGATGGCATACTTAGCCTGATTCCCCAGCACCTTCACTTCCCCAACACTGTGCAGGAGCAGATTGCCATCAAGCAAGGATTCTATGCCATCGCTGGCTTCCCGCAGGTGGTTTGTGCAATTGACTGCACACATGTATCATTTGTGCCCCCTGCGGATAGCGCACACATATACCGCAACAGGAAGCACACATATACAATGAATGTGCAGGCAATACTGGACCACCGCAGACTGTTTACAAATGTCATTGCCAAATTCCCAGGGAGTGTGCATGATGCATTCATCTTTGGATACTGCATCATAAACCACCGCTTCCAGAATGGCACATATGGAAATTCATTGCTTGTCGGTAAGTACCAACTGAACACACCACATGCCCAAAATACACAATCATGTTGACCCATCAAGAGGGAGGATGTAAAGACGTTGCCTAGGTACCGATGGAGGGGCGCAAAAAGGCATGGGCACATCACTTCGTGTTACATGCTGATGTATTGTGTACGAGGATGAGGTCTACAGGCTCCACTGCGTAGAGTAACCCCCAGCTTCTAAACATCTATGTAGCAAATCAAAGTCATTTTCAATGGTATCCCAGTCCGGTGTGTGGTTGTATTGTCGATCAATCAATCATAGCATTTGTAAAGTGCACTACTCACCCGTGAGGGTCTCAAGGCGCTGAGGGTGGGGAATGCAGCTACTGTTCAAAAAGCCAGGTCTTGAGGAGTCTTCTGACGGTCAGCAGGTCTTGGGTCTGCCGTAGGTGGATGGGGAAGGTGTTCCATGTCTTGGCAGTGATGTGGGAGAACGATCTGCTGCCGGCGGTCGCTTCCCGGATGAGGGGGACTGTGGCGAGGGCAAGGTCGGCGGAGTGGAGCTGGCGGATTGGGGTGTAGAAGCTGAGTCGTCTGTTGAAGTATACTGGTCCGGTGTATTGGAGTGCCTTGTGTGCGTGGGTGAGGAGCTTGAAGGTTATTCTCTTGTCGACGGGGAGTCAGTGCAGGTCTCTTAGGTGGGGGTGATGTTGCTGCAGCGAGGGATGTCGAGGATCAGGCATGCAGAGGCGTTCTGGATGCGTTGAAGCCGTTTCAGGAGTTTCGTCCGAAGCTCCTGCAGAGCGTGCGTTTCGGTTGTCCAGCCTGCTGCTGACGAGGGCCAGTGTGATTGTTCTTCCCGTTTCGGTGGGGATCCACTTATACATCTTATGGAGCATGCGGAAGGTGTTGAAGCAGGAGGAAGATACGGCGTTGACCTGCTTAGTCATGGAGAGGGTGGAGCTGAGGATGACCCTTAGGTTGCATGCGTGGTTGGTGGGTGTTGGCGCTGTTCCCAGTGCAGTCAGCCACCAGGAGTCGTCCCAGGCTGAAGGGGTGGATCTGAGGATGAGGACCTCCGTCTTGTCTGAGTTCAGCTTCAGTCGGTTGTTCCTCATCCATTCGGCAATGGCCTTCATTCCTTCGTGGAGGTTGGTTTTGGCAGTGTGGGGGTACTTGGTGAGGGAGAGGATCAGCTGGGTGTCATCGGCGTAGGAGATGATGTTGAGGTCATGCAGTCAGGCGATGTGGGCGAGAGGTGCCATGTAGATGTTAAACAGCGTTGGGCTTAGGGATGAGCCCTGGGGTACGCCGCAGAGGATCTTGGTGGCTATCGTAGTGGAAAGGGGGAGGCGGACGCTCTGTGTTCTGCCAGAGAGAAAGGAGGTGGTCCAGTTCAGGGCCTTCTCTTGGATTCCGGCATCATGGACGCATGCTCATAGTGCGCGGTGGCAGACCGTGTCGAAGGCGGCTGACAGGTCCAGGAGGATGAGGGCCGTAGTTTCTCTGTTGTCTAGCAGGGTTCTGATGTCATCAGTGGCACCGACGAGGGCAGTTTCAGTGCTGTGGTTGCTGCAGGACCCGGACTGGGATGGGTCCAAGATGCTGTTCTCCTCGAGGTAGAGGGTCAGTTGTTTGTTCACGGTCTTTTCGATGACCTTCGCCGGGAACAGGAGCAGGGAGAGGGGCCGGAAGTTCTTGAGGTCCTTGGGGTCTGCCTTTGGTTTCTTGAGTAAGGCGTTGATCTCGGCGTGCTTCCAGCTCTCTGGGAAGGTTGCTGTCTTGAAGGAGATGTTGATGGCTTTCCGGAGATGGGGTGCGATGGTGGTGCTGGCTTTGTTGAAGATGTGTTGTGGGCATGGGTCTGACGGAGAGCCGGAGTGGATGTTGTACATTATCTTGATGGTGTCGTCCTCGTTGATGTTGGTCCAGGAGAGCAGGCGGTTGGTGCAGATGGTGGTCGTGGGGGTGGAGGTCTCAGTGGTTGTCGGGGCAGTCATGGCATTGAAGCTGTCGTGGATGTCTGTGATCTTGTGATGGAAGAAGGTGGCCAGCGAGTCGCACAGGTCTTGCGAAGGTGTGATGTCATTGGTGTTGGAGCTGGGGTTGGAGAGTTCCTTTGCAATGTTGAAGAGCTCTTTGCTGTTGTGTGTGTGTTGTTGTCTAGGCGGTCTTTGAAGCAGGACTTTTTGGCAGATCTGATGAGGTTATGGTGTTTGTGGGTGGCGTTCCTGTGGGCTGCGTAGCTGTCTGGTGTTTGTTCATGGAGCCAGTTCTTTTCCAGCTTTCAGCAGGTTTGCTTGGAGGCTTTCAGTGAACCAGCTGGCATTCTTTTTGGTGTGACTGTTGGTGGGTTTCTTGAGCGGGGCGAGGGTGTTGGCACAGTCGTCGATCCACTTCCTGAGGGCGGCAGTGTCGGGGTCGGTGGGGTCGGAGGGTGGGCTCCGGGCAAGGGTGGTGGTTAGCTGGTCTGCAGTGACTTTGCTCCAGCAGCGGCGAGGCATCTGTTTGGTGCAGTGGTGCAGGGTGGGTTTCCAGAAGGTGAAGTGGAAGCAGCGATGGATGGTCCAGTGGGGTCCGGTGGTGTGGTTGTAGGAGATGTGGGGGCATGCGGAGAAGATGGGGTCAAGCGTGTGTCCAGCAGAGTGGGTGGGTGTTGTGACGAGCTGTCTGAGTCCGAGGTTGGCTAGGTTGTCAATCAGGTTGGTGGAGTTGGTGTCCTTGTTGTTGTCGAGGTGGAAGTTCAGGTCCCCAAGGAGGATGTAGTCCGTGGAGGCGAGGGCGTGTGTGCTGACGAAGTCGGCGATGGAGTTGCTGAACTGTGGTCATGGTCCAGGGGATCTGTAGACGAGGGTTCCTCTGAGGGTGGTGTTGGGGTCGGTGTGGGAGGGAAGAGCTGAGAGGGGGGAGTGGACGAATTGGAGCGTGTGGGGGGTGGAGCCGCAGGGGACGCAGTGGCGTGAAACAGGGGTGTGGAACGGCGCGGGATGCAGAAGGAAAAAAGATGGACAAAGGGCACAGTGATGACGCAGGTGGGGAAAGAAGACACCAACAATTACAGTGAAGAATACCAAGAGCATGAGCGGGAGCAAAGGAGGGTCTCGAACCCCTGTCAGCAGCAGTGGCAGCCGGGCTGAGGGCACGGGCACACAGGTGGTGCTGTGCGGCGTGGGGAGCGACCTGCCAGAGGGTCAAGGGTCGAAGTTGTGTTATGTGAGTTTGATGCTCTGCTCGTGACAGATGACGCAGTCCAGGAAGTCTACGTCGTGTCATGTGATGTTGTTGATGGTGTGTGCAAACTGTCACTGTCCTCAGTGGGCCCTGCAGGTGAGGTGGCTGCTGCCTGTTGCTTTGTTTTAGCTCTGAACATACAATTACATGGCTTGTGTCGTGTCACAGGTCTGCCATCAGCATGAGATGCATGTCTGAATGTAAGCTGTGTCAGGCGTGGCCTATGACATTTGAACATTCACATGGCGGTGACTGCGAGGAGTGTGGATCAGTGCCATCGCTAGATAGTAGGAGAGCCAGGGTGCCTGATGGAGTCTGTGTTTTTGGTGCAGGTCTCATTCACATTTTGTACAGTTGTATTGACGCTGATGCAACCGTGCAGCAAACACTAGCAAAATGGCTGTTTGGAGGATCAACACTGAGGAAATGTACTCAGCATTGATGCCACTAAATAGCCAGAATCAACACATGTCTAACCTAAGTCTGAAAATAGCAAAAATCACTATAGACTAAACTGTCAACACTGCCAACATAGTATGCCTAATGAATCATGAACCCATCTCCCTCTTACATGTCACAGGTGATCAAGGATATGCTCTCTGCCCGTGGATGATGACACCCATACGAAACCCCACCACCCAGGCACAGAGGCAGTACAATGCTGCACATTGACGCACACGTTGTATCGTGGAGCGCACATTTGGCGTGCTGAAGTCCCGTTTCCGTTGCTTGGAAATCACAGGTGGCAAACTGCTGTACAGCCCAGAAATGGTAAACAATATCATACTAGCATGTTGTGTATTTCACAACATTTGTGTGCGCACATATGCCGCCTGGATCCAAGTGCCTGCAGCACCGGACGATGATGAGGAAGATCTGCGAGGTGGACCCCACCACATAGCCACTGCAGCAAGAATTGCCCGAATGGACAGTGTAATAAACAATTACTTTCCGTGAGCACATCACATTGTGAATGTCAAAAACTAAAGATAGGTCTTTGGAAAATTACCACAATACCTGCTTGTGACAATAAACAAACTCAACACACATACCCTGTCTGCAAATTACTCTCCTGCATAAGTAGATCTCAATGAAATGTTACCATTGTACAATAATTGCAAGTAAGATCCCAAATGTTAAATCATGGTGTGTATGTCCCCTCATTACAGAGATGCCATAGTGTGTCAATTGTGAACAACTTGACTTTACAAGGGGTAAAATCTGGCACCCAATTCATCAATTGATGTGTCAAATTGTATGTAAATCATGATTCACAGGGTGTACTTGGTATGAAATCTTGAAATGTAGGGGTTTGTAAGTGGTAAATAATGAATTTGAATGTTTAGTCGGTGTTAAATTTCACTGTTAAGGTTGTGAAAAGGGGGCCAAATCTGAAAATTGGGTGTGAAATTGGGGGTCAAATCAGAAAAATTGGTCAGAAATTGTGGGCAAATATGAAAATTGGGTGTTGAATGGGTGTCAAATCTGAAAAGTGGGTGTGAAATTGGGGGTCAAATCGGAAAAATGGTCAGAAATTGTGGGCAAATATGAAAATTGGGTGTTGAATGGAGGTCAAATCTGAAAAGTGGGTGTGAAATTGGGGGTCAAATCAGAAAAATGGGTCAGAAATTGTGGGCAAATAAGAAAATTGGGTGTTGAATGGGGTCAATTCTGAAAAGTGGTTGTGAAATTGGGGGTCAAATTGGAAAAATGGGTGAGAAATTGTGGGCAAATAGAAAAATTGGGTGTTGAATGGGGGTCAAATCTGAAAAGTGGGTGTGAAATGGGGGTCAAGTCTGAAAAGTGGGTGTGAAATGGGGGTCAATTAAGAAAATATATCTCTGCATGCATCCTATACTTTGAATGAGCCACCAGCAGAGCTCACATGCACCCCATCCCTGAACACCTTCATGAAGACAGTCAAGACCTGTCTCTACATTGAACAAATCTGCGCATTGGCAGTATGACCCAACAGACAAGACAAACTATCTGACCATCTCCCTACACCCTGTGGCGGACAAAGTCACCCAGAGACTCATAAACACCCAGCTGACTTCCTTCATTGAAGAGAACTCCATCATGGACCACTCCCAGTCTGGGATTGGCAGCAAGCACAGCACCAAGAATGCACACCTTGCTGGCAATAATTACATACACATGCCACTTGACCTGGATCATATTGCGGCCAACACATCCTACTATACCTCTACGCAGCTCTCAACACTGTCTCACACCGCACCACATATGCCACACTCCACGACCCGGGGATACGAGGAACCGCCCTCTCATAGATCCACTCCTTCCTCTCCGCAATAAGCCAAAGGATCAGACCCCCCTTCCATCTCCGAACCCACAGAGACCAACTGCGGAGTACCCTAGGGACCGTCACTAAGACCCACGCTTCTCAATATCTACATGTCCACTCTCAATGCTATTGTCAGCCAGCATGGGCTTAGCATATCATCCCACACAGAGAACACACAGCTCATCCTCTCCCTCACGAAGAAAGACGCAGACACAAAACCCTGCGCCCAGTAATGAATGTCTGAACTTGATGATTGGATGAAAAACATCTGCCTAAAGCTAAACTCAGAGAAGAATGACCTCCTCATCCTTGGTCCATTCACATCCGCATGGGACAACCCCTGGTGGATCTCTGGCCTTGTGAGCCTGCCCTCAGTGACAGACCACGCCCGCAACCTCAGCATCATCCTCTACTCCATCATCATGACCTGCCAGATCAACTCTATTGCCTGCGACAGCTACAACTGCATACTGATCCAACTCAATAAATTCCAATGGGTAACCCCATAATACATCACAAATGTCATCAACGAACTCATCACCAGGAGTACGGCAACGCCCTCAATGCAGGGCTGAACAAAACGCCACTACACAAGCTCGAAAACATACAAAAGGCTGATGACAGACCCATCCTCAGAACCCCACGTCACTAACACATTAGCCAACACATACAAAACCTCCACTGGCACACCGTCAGGAAAAAAGTTACAGTCAAACTACTCACACACGCCTACAAATCACTCCACATCATTGGACTCAAAGACATCCATGAGAGAGTCACCCCAACATCCCCAAGAGGAACGGCTGCTCCGCCAACCTTGCCCTCGCACGCTCCCTGGATCTGTAATGCTAGAGCGGGAGGAAGAGCTCTCACCTACATCGCCAGCAAAGCCATGAACAAGATGACAGTCAACATCAAACGCTCCACCACCATGAACGCTTACATGCGGTACGACAAGGCATGGCTATTTGACTGAGACGGAACTGCACTCTCACTCCCCCACAGCGACTTGTGAGCCTCATGTGTGAGTAGCGCACATCATGGCCACACTTATTGTCTGATTGATCTGTGCACATACTCATCACCTACAGACCACCACAGGTGAGTAGTGCCCTTACAATTTACATCATTTTTGGGAATAAATGTTTGTGCAAATTGCGATTGAGATGGTGATGATTCATGTTGCATGCAAGTTAGGCTGTCAACTGACATGAAATATAAAATGTAGGCTGTCTTCATTGTGGAAATCAATCCTTTCAGTTTATTATTGTGCTTTGATTTGGAATTTGCTCTGACTGTCCATCTGTGTATGGAATTTGTCTGGGCTTTAAATATTTACGCTCATGCGATGTTTCTATCATCCTTGATATGGAAAAAACATTGCTGTACAATACTGTATCAGCATTGGGACATTTGCGGCCTCTTTGCGTGCAGATTTTAATTGCATTCAACAAAACGGGCCGCATACACATTACAGTATCAGACTAAGGACATTTGCGGCCTATTTGCGTGCAGATTTTAATCGCATTCAACAAAACGGGCCGCATACACAGCACAGTATCAGACTAGGGACATTTGAGGCCTATTTGTTTGCAGAATTTTATCGCATTCCAAATAAAGGCCCGCAAACACACACGAAGTGATATATGCATGCTTTCTGTCTCACAGGGGAGTAGACTTCACTTTCACTTTTGAGCACATTGCTGATGATTTGTCTGAGTGAAGGAGGTGTCTGGTGGTTTGTGGTGTTGTGCTGAGAGTTAGAGAGTGTTGCTGTGTCCTGTGTCTTGTCAAAAGTGTCTGTAGAATCTGTTTTTATTGTTTTAAATTGTCTAACTGTCTACTGTCCGCAGTCTTGTTGTGTTTGTGTAGGGGTATTTAATTACAGTTTGTTTAGAGGGTTATTATTTTTATTAGGCTTGAGTGGTTACTAGGGGACAGGGAGATGCCGGCTGTGGGCAGGTCTGGGAGAATGACTGAGGGGTCATTGGGGGGCTTCCTCTGGATGATACACTTTTACCTGCCATTAATGTTGGAGAGGGTAGGACGTATCCTGCAGGGGTACAATGTCTCAGTGCGGAAGCTGCGGTTGGAGCGAGTGGGTGTCCATATGCTCCGGTGCTTTGGAGGGGACCGGACTAGGCAACAGTGGAAGCACCGCTGGCAGGACATGCTGGCACGTGAGGCCGACCTCCACAATTTCACTGGAGTGCTGCCAGGCCTACAGGGTGGTAAGTACAAAGCCTATTTTTTGTCCATGGCTAATGTTACGTACATAAATAAGTGACGTGTGTGACAAGAAGGTATGACATCATAATGCTCAACACCGTGACACTGTAACAACGTGGTCAAGACAATGCAATTCACCAAGTACACTTGCGCATGATGCACGGTACTTTGGATTTGTATGACTTAGTCTTCCCACAGCAGTGTGTGAAACAGTCGAGAAGGTGTTTGAATAGTCATTCCTAATATCCCTTATTGTAGAGCGCCATCCAGTGCAAGTTGTAGTGACGAGTTGCGTTGTAATGACCGCGTTGAAAAGGTTTTGAGCTGGAAAGACCACATTGAAACAGAGGTCTCGCGTGTGACCCATCCTAAAATTCATATGCTTATTGTGAGTGGCTACTCAGCAGTAAGGGTCTCATGGTGCGGGGAGCTTTGCATGATGAAGTAAATCAAGGGGGGTGTCTGTCGAAGAGATATGTCCAGAGTTTATCATTATTGATGGTGAGCAATGTTGTCTGTCGGAGGTGGAGCCGAATCTCGTTACAGGCTAGGTCTGTGAGGTAGGAAAAGGAGCAGACTCACGATCTGGTCTCTCTGGTGCGGGTGAACACGTCGTAGGATAGATGGTCAGATCGTAGGGTCCTTTGGTGTGTGGAAAGTGAGTCAGACGTTAAGGTATACTGGCCCAGTGTTGAGGAGGGCTGGGTGAGCGTGGGTGAACATCTTGAAGGGGACTTTAGCTCCAATGTGGAGACAGTGGAGTGTGCGCAGGTGGTGGGAGATGTGTCAGTGTCCTGGCAGTGTGAGGATCAGTCCTGCGGTGGCATTTGGGACGTCCTGTAGCTTGCGGATGTGGTTTGTGTGAATTCTGGCATGGAGATTGGTGCTGTAGTTGGGTGAGCTGCTGCCCAGGGCATGAGTGACTGTCCATGTGTGTTTGAGTGGGAAACATTTGTTGGCCTAACGTAGAAGGCAGAGGGTGTGGAAGCAGGAGGAGGAGATGGGGTAGATCTTGCTGTTCATTTTGATATTTGAGTCCATGATGATTCACAGGTTGCATGCGTTGTCCGTGGGGGTTTCCTAGTGCGTGGGATCACCAGGTGTACATCCATGCGTCGCTGTTTTGGAGCATAGCGGGACCGAACATTTTGTTGTTGTTAGTTGTAGGCAGTTGTCTGCAATCCATATGGCGATGCCTTCCATGCCTTCGCAAAAGTTGTGTATGGCGGAGTTGTGTCATTTGGATGTGAAGAGGAGGAGTTGTTTGTCCTCTGCGTCTGGTACAATGTTGAGTCCATAGGTTATGACGATTGTGGCAGGTGGAGCCATGTAGATGTTGAAGAGCGTAGGGCTGAGGGCAGTTCCCTGGTGGACTCCACAGGTGGCTGTTGTAGGGTCTGAGAGGAAAGGAGGGAGTCTGACCCACAGCGTTTGTCCGTAGAGGAAGGAGCAGATCCAGTTGAGGGCCTTGTCTTTGATCCCTTCGTTGTGGAGTCTGCATATTGTTGTGTTTTTAGAGACAGAGTTTGTTTGTTTGTTTGTTTGTTTGAGCTTTATTTCGGCTTATATAGCCATAAAAGCAAGAAGTACATAAAAAGACATTTCCAACAATTGTATACAAATACACAGACCAAATATTCAAGTTAATACATACAGTGGGGCGAACAACAATTAATCTACATCAACGATTGTGCAATTACTGGTTAAAAATCAAAAACATACTTTTTTAAATTAATTTAAAAAGCCAGATTTTAAAATATTTTTTTTAAAACACGTTAAAAGAAGGAATCAGTGCATTTTATACTAACTATACAGGGCTAAGGAAGACTGCAGACCAACCAATCTGTTTCCTAATGAGGTACACGTTAAATAAAAACCTACTTGTACAAAACACTACCAGTTGCGAGGTATTTAACTTGATTATACGTTCTGCCTCTTTGTAAGACTCAACCCCCATGTTTTTGCATAAGGGTTTGATCCAACGGTCCCTACATTTTTTATAGACTGGACAAAAGAACAATAGATGGACATCATCTTCTTTTGCCTTTAGAGAGCAGAGGGTACACAAATCACTGTCATTTTTACCCCCCCACCTGCAAGTAATTGCGGCAGTCTGTAGGACCCCATATCTGAATTGCAGATATAACGTTTTTGCTAATGGTGGTCCTATCTCATCCATGAATTGTTCAAATTCAGGATTATCTTTATAGTCAAACATTTCTGAGTCAATGTGCCAATCGATGAGCTATGAAATAATTCACCATTGACATAAGACCAGAAAGTAGACTTTACGAGCCTTTTGAAGGGTGGCGTCATGTTCTGAGGATCTTCCCATAAATGGGAGAGCCCTAACCTGTAATACCACTGGAAAATGTGCTTTAACCATGCAATTTTCTTATATCCATCGATCTGAATTATTTCTATCAATCCACTCTTATAATCACTCAACTCCGGGGTTGTCCATAACCTAACCCAATACAGCATTGGCCATAATATGGCTTGATAGTCTGTCCTTTTAAGATTAATATCCAGGAACACTGGGACTAGGGGGGTTCTAATTGGTATTTTAAGCAATCTACGTATAAAATAATTTTCTTCCTTTTCAAAGTTGCTTTTACAGGAATGCCCCCATACCTCAGCACCATAAAGTGCCGCTGATTGGGCCTTCGCCTTAAATACCTCAAGAGCCGGCGTAATGGCTTTAGAATGGCTACCGCCGTGCACTTTTAAAATAGGCATCAAATTTTGTTTCAAGGATAATTTACTTTTTTCCAACTGCCCCTTCCATGAAAGGGTACTATCCAGCATAATTCCTAGATAATTAAAACTCCCCACGTACTCCAGTTTTTGATTATTTAAGGCCAAATTCTTCCTAAAAGACTTCTGAGGATTTATGGACATATATTTTGTTTAAGATGAATTTATTTCTAACCCCTTCCCTACACAGTAGCTATAGAAGGAATTCACTAAGTTTTGTAAACCCTTTGGAGTCAGTGAGATGAGAATCGTATCATCGGCAAAAAGTAATGCCGTGATCGCCTCATCTCCTAACTTTGGGGAGTCATGGTCACAGTCCCTTAAGTAAATAGGTATATCATTAACGTATAATGAAAAGAGGTTAGGCGCCAGCACACAGCCTTGGCGCACACCCCGTCCTACAGGTATGGCTTTTGAGATTTCACCACCCTTCCCCCATCTGACTTTGGCGTAATTCCCTGTATGTAATCTGATGAGTTCCTTAAGTAACTCACCAGGGACCGCCATATTCTTAAGTGTGGACCACAACAAATTACGTGGAACGAGGTCAAAAGCGGCCCTCAAGTCTATAAATGCCACATACAAACTGCCCTTCCTTATATTAATGTACTTCCAGCAGATGCACGTGAACCTAAATACCTGATCAACCGTGCTGGTTTTTGATCTGAACCCTGCCTGGTATTTAGTTAATATCTGGGTCCCCTCTATCCATTCTAAAAGTCTATTTAAAATATGTCTGGCAAAAACCTTTTGTAAAAGATCTATTAAACTTATAGGACGGTAATTGCCCGGATCATAACGATCACCTTTTTTAAAAATTGTTACGATTTCTGCCCCTTTCCGGGTTTCGGGGATTGGTGTTCCGGCCACTATGGAGTTACATAAAAAATTAATATAGGGCCCCCAAACTTCCACATCATGCTTCAATAAATCACCGGGGATCTTATCAGGACCTGGCGCTTTGCCCGTTTTGACAGCCTGTAATACCTGGGTAGTCTCCTCTAAGCTAAGTCGCAAGGGAGCAATACTCAATGCTAAGTTGATCTCTTGATCCCCTATGGGCAACCCCTCATTGTCGTTAGAATAAAGTTTCGAAAAAAGGTCGCACCATGTTTTTTCATCTAGGTAAATATCCTCAGGTGATCTGCCCTTTTTATTTCCCTTTGAAATTAAATTCCAAAAAGCGCCCTGATCTCTCAATTTAGCCGCATTTAAAAGATCATCCCATAAGGCATCATCCCAAGCTTTTTTTGCTTGGGTCAATGTTTTATTATATGCCTGTCTACTATCTCTTATACCCTGCGGGTTATTAGATTTGACAGCCTGAATCAAATGTGACTTAGCTATGCGACATTCCTTCTTATACCATTGACTAGCTAACTCTAAATAGTTTTCTTTTCGGTTCATGTCCCTTTTGTAAATTTTGCTCAAGAGGGGAGTTAGCGCATCTACCAATTTATAGGGCAAATCTAAAACACCCTGGGTGCCCAATAGAGGCATCTGGCATGCTTCAATGGTATCAGCAAATGTATTATAGATATTTAGCATCGTCTCTTCTTTAGCCAGGATATAAGGCCATCTTAGAGCACGCCTATTATTTGTTGCCTGAGGTTCCCCAAGAGAGCTATTTAACATAGCTTCTCCAGCTAATTTGGATATAAAAGGCTCAGGGTCTAACCATAATTGAAGTGGAAGATGGTCACTCTCTGTCCTATAATCTATTTTAAAATCAATTATTAAATACCATAGGCTCAGAGAGACCAATATAAAGTCTATATGTGACCTACAGTTGCCTTTACAAAATGTTGGAGCCGATGGACTCCACAGGTGGCTGTTGTAGGGTCTGAGAGGAAAGGAGGGAGTCTGACCCACAGCGTTTGTCCGTAGAGGAAGGAGCAGATCCAGTTGAGGGCCTTGTCTTTGATCCCTTCGTCGTGGAGTCTGCATATTGGTGTATTTTGAGAGACAGAGTTGAACACCGCAGAGAGGTCGAGTATGATGAGGGCAGCAGTGTTTCCTTTGTCAAGTAGGGTGCGGATGTCATTCCTTGCGTCGAGGATGGTGGTTCATAGACTGTGGTTTTACATGATGCTGTATTGTGAGGAGTCGAGGATGTTGTCCTGTCTGATGAAGGTTGCAAGTTGGCTGTTGATGGCTTTCTCAAAGAGTTTTGCAGGGATAGGTAGCAGGGAGATGGCTCTGTAGTTTTGGATGTTTGTGGGGTCTGCCTCGGGTTCCATCATGAGTGGCTTGATCTCGGCGTGTTTCCTGTCGTTGGGCAACAATGCATTTGCCAGAGAGCGTTTGATGATGTGGCAGAGTATGGGTGCAATGTATTTTGCAGACAAGTTGAAAAAGTGGGTGCGGCAGCGGTCCGTGCGGCACCCGGAGTGGATTGACTTCATTGCCTTCAGTGTGCCTTCGTTGGTGATGGGTGTCCAGTTGTTGATCGCTGGTTTCCGGGTGGTGGTGGTGGATGGTGAGGGTTCCGTGTGTTTGTTGTCTTTGTCAGACTTGTCATACATTCTCATGGTTTAGTGTTTTAAACACAATTGATCCTAAATAATGGAGAGTTGGTCGCAGATGTCTTGTGAGGGAGGGATGTTGGTGAACTCGCTGGTGTGTCGGGCCAACTCCATGGATGATGTGAAATATTCTTTTGATGTTGTGCGCATGAGTGCGGATCCTGTCAACATTTAATGGTTCTAATGTTTGTCCTGATGAGTTGGTGTTGGCCGTTGGTGGCGAGTCGGAAGTTGTAGTGGTGTTCTGTTGCATGTTGTTCCTCCATGCCTTTTTAATGCGGCGGCAAGTGCGTCTGGACTTGCAAAGTATGTTTAAAAACCATCTTGCTTTCGGGGGGGTTGTCTAGTTTCTTCTGGGGGGCCATGGTGTTGTCGCTGTTGGAGATGCATCTGTGCATGTCTTGTGATGCATTGTCGTGGGTCTAGTCTTCAACAATGTTTGGGGTGGAGTTGCTGAGTGATGAGTTTAGATGTTGAGCACTGAGGATTCTGGGGCAGTCTGTTTGTGGGAGTAGGTGCAGGTTCCTGTGGATGGTGACTGACGTGAAGGTGAATTGGACACATCGATGGTCAGTCAATGCAATTTTGGGGGTGTGGCTAAAGCTCATTGAGTCTCCTGTTGTGTAGAGTGGCGCAAGAGTGGTTCCTGATGAGTGCGTGAGGTCAGTCACGATCTGGCAGAGTACAATGTTGCGTAGGATGTCCAGTAGGAATTTTGTGCTGGGGTACATTTGTTTTTCGACGTGGAAGTTGCGGTTCCCAAGCGGGTTGTAGTTGGTGGATACAATGGCATGCGGGGAGATGATGTCGGTGATGGAGATGGCAAGAGGCCCGCAGGGGCAATAGTTAGTGGATGAGGGTGAAAAGATTTGATGTTACAATTTTCAATGATTGCAATATGGAGCGGTAAGCGGGAGACAGAGGTCCACTGGAACACCAGGGATGAAGCACAGGTGAACCTGCGGATGGAGGAGGCCTTCAGACACTCACACTAGAGAGTGCAGTGGCTTGTGGGAGCCCACATGCAATGGTGGATCTGAGAGGGGGGAGAGCTATTTCACTGACAAACAGTCAGTGGTCTTGCTCGTCTGTCCCCGAAGCGGACGTCATTAAGTAGTGATCCAATTGCTAAAGATTTGCAGAGTGAGGTGTGAGGTGCAATGTGTCTTTGCATTATGTGGTCACATCAGACACACAATGCTGCATCATGTTGACAAGCATAGGGGGCTATTGTGGGTGACCCGCTGCGCAGGATCAACACTTGGCAATGTGGTGCCAAATCTGGAACAATTGTGCAAATACTGTGTGCAGGTTGCCGTATGTGTGTGTCCAGTAAGCGTGACTGTACATGTTCAATCCAAGCCATTGTATGTGTGAGCTAGGACAGAACCTAGTGTAAAAATTGCAGCCCTACATGAAAAGTTGATCCGTACCTATGCTGCCCCTGTACATAGTTAATGTGTGTTAATGTACTTGGGAGGTGTTAGAGATGGGATTTCTGGTTGGCTAAGGCTTGCGCCAAAGCCAGGCAGGAATCCCATTTCTAACATTGGTGGCAGTGGTGGGATTGATTTCTAAAAGCGGGTGCCCACCCCGCATTGCGGTGCTCGTTGGCGGAACCCTACCTTGCTCGGTATTAGAGAAGCGCCGCCGCAACCCGGCAAAACAGGAAGTCAGGCCAGGTGGTGCCTCTAGGGGCAGGGCTTCCGAGAGGAAAGGGAAGCCCCGCGTGTTGCGCAGGAAGCCCACCGGAAGTGAAGAGAGGGGCTCCCGTGGTGATCGGGGGAGTCCCGCGCATGCAGAGAAGCCAGGCGGGAGCATACCCCGCTCTGGCAAAACACCCAAAAGTCACCGGAGACCGCGAGAGAGACAGCACGATGCTGCTGCCTGGTCAACGGTGACCCGGGCAGCCCAGGACGTCCAGAGCCTCGCAGGCTCCTTATCGAAGTCCTGGTCCCAGGAGAGGGACCGTGTGAAGAGCAGAGAAACCTGCTTTGCTGGCCTGGAAAGAACGAGGCAGAGAAGTTGCTCCGTGAAGAGCCGGGAGCCTACCTCGCCTCCGTGTGGAGTCTGCCTGCAAGCCCCGGTTAGTGAGGCTCAGTTGTTAACTTGGTGGGGGTGTGTCGGGGCACATTGCTGGTGTTCCCCCCCCCTGTGGTAGTGCTTCGGGCACCGGGAGTGCCCCTGCTGATTTCCCAGCTAGCCCTTACAAGAACGGGCAGCTGCAACGTGGGAGTTGTCGTAGTCAGGAGTCCTAGTGGGGCTCCACCTTTGCACCGAGCGGCCCTTTGTGTTTTAGAAATCCCAGTGGGGCTTCAGTGGCACAGTGGTGCCAGGGTGCATTCCCCAGCTGCCCTGCGAGCTCGCAGGCAGCTGCAACATTTGGGGCACATTTCTTTTGTTACAGCAATTAGTGGGCAGCTGCTACGTTTAGGCTGGTGTGACTGCGCACTTTTGCTTTAGCTGCATGCGCAGCCAGCCCTGACACTGTTGGACATAGGGCGTAGGAGCCCTGTGAGAGGCCAGTTGGCCTGGGGACAGTTTTCATGTATTGTGCCCCCGCTTGGGGCACACTGTGTTTATGCCTAAATGTGATGTCTACTGCGCAATGCCTTTATGCCCTGATCTATGCCTCAAATGATGTTTATGGTTATGAGGTTCGTGCGTAATATGGTTATGCTAATACTTCTACCCAAGATCTGTAGTATTTCCATCCCAACCTGCCCATGGCTACTCTCTTCCTACTACCAACTTCCCCATTATGATGAACAACAGGAATTCTGCCTATGTGCATCATGCAGCTACAATTGCAGAAACATCTGGGTGGAATACAGTACCTACTAGGCCAAGTATCACTGTACATAGGAGCACGGACTATCCAGTGCTATTCACTCCACTGGCGGTGTCTAACAGGTTTGACATCTTTAGTGGTCTGGATGCCTGTGATTGAAGTCTACAGTCAAGAGGGGAGGAGATAGTGGGTGCACATTTTTTAAACGTAGGTGGTTTGGTTGAGGCTTTGGAAGGGAATGTACCCACTGTTTCAAATATATCTGATGGAGTTCCTGATTCGACTAGTGTCATTATATATGTGCCAAATAATTCTGACCACTGTACACAAACAGACAATCAAGGTAGCCGTGTTAGTGATACAACTATCCATGGTCTAACCAATTATGAAGCTGTCCCCGGAGTCACAGGTTATCTTACACCTAGTAACTGTCCAGGGAAGGCCAACGAAATTGGATGTCTAGTGGAGGTCAGTGGATCAGAGACAGAGGGAGTGTTGGTTAGAAGCAGCATAGGAGATACTACAAATGTTCACAATCCCTTAAGCAGTAATGTGGAGAGCCAGGTTTTGGTTTCGTGGAATGTGGCAGGTCTTAAAAATAAGTTGGCCTCCCGGGATTGGGCTACTTTTATTGATAATTATATGATTGTCAATATGCAAGAAACATGGGCATTAGAACCCCAACATAGATCAGGGTATCTTCATTTTGCAATAGCTGCAACCAAAACAAATAAAGGGAGACCTAAGGGGGGACTGACCACTTGGGTAAAACAGGATGATGGATTTACAACTACACAACTAGAAATCAATTCGAGGGACATTCTGGCGGTCAAGTTAAAATCTCCCTCATTTGGTGAACTCATCATTTTTAATGTGTATGCCAGGGGAAAGCCGGGAGGGAAACCATCAGAAGTTGTGGTGGAACTGGGACACTATGTTAGTATTTGGAGGGGAGGTGCCAACATATTAATCTGCGGAGATTTCAACTGATCCTATGAGCCTCTGGACCATATGGATCTAGAGCTCACGGAGGCAGAGGATATCTGTTGGCAAATCCCCCCCCTTAGTATACCCCCTATTAAACGGTGGACCCAGGCGGCCCTACAACTTAAGACCTTCAGTTTAGAACACGGGCTGAGAGCAGTGAACGGTAGGACACGAGGGGATGAGCAGGGTAATCCAACTTTTAATAACGGACTGAGCACTAGCAGAATTGACTATATTCTGGTCAATCTTGAATTCTGGACTTCAATACGTGATATGACTGTAATTCATCGTATTGAAAGTGACCATAACCCGCTCAGTCTTGAGCTACAGCTTCACAAAGGGTTGGGGCTAATACCAGATGATATAATAGATGATATCGCCATGACAAATGATACTCGGCGGGTCAGATGGGCCGAGTGTCTGGGTAAACCCGAAACCATTAGTAAAATGAATGACATGGTAAAAGAAGCAATCATTGAAATGCAGGGGCAGCTGGATCACGAGGATTACTGCAGTAGGGTAGTCCATATTCACTCGACCCTTTTTTTTAAACTAAGTAAATATTTTAGTATTCTGAGGAAGAGGAACCCTGGTAAGGGGAAAAGAAAACAGGAATCATGGTATGATAAAAACTGCAGGACTGCATACAAATGTTTAGCTGATGCAGTGCGATCCACTGATAGGGAGGCTATACGGGCGGCAAGGAATCATTACAAACGGACACAAAATGCCGCGAAAAAAGCATGGGACACTAAATACTGGGAGGAGCTATTGGCAGCCAGTAAGTCCAGAGACTCGACGGACTTCTGGCATCTTGTGAGGTGGGGCATGGGGAACCAAAAACCAATCCCGGTTAATCATGTCCCACCAGAAAACTGGGTAAAGCCCTTTAAGTCCCAGTTCGCTAATACAAATAATGTCCCACCACCTGCCATAGCCTCTCTCAGCCGTCCCTTATCAGCAAACACGCTAGTGTTCACCAAGAAAGATGTTGAAAGTGCCCTCAATTTAATTCCCAAAGGCAGGGCCCCGGGCTTAGATAAAATTCCCGCAGATTTGTTTCTGCATAGCAAATCAGTCTGGGTCCCTTACATTGAATTACTGGCGAACACTATTGCCAAAGGCACTACGGTGCCGGATATATGGCGGGGAGCAGAAATCATACCAATTTTTAAGAAGGGTGACCGAGCTGTCCCGGGAAACTACAGGCCAATTAGCCTAATAGCCTGTATTCAGAAGGTTGTGGCCAGAATGGTACTTCTCAGGGTCCAGAATTGGATCGAGGATTCGGGAGTCATGTCCACTTTACAGGCTGGCTTCCGACCCCTGACTAGCACGGTAGATCAAGTTTTTAGATTTTCCACAATATATTGGAAATGGGTGGTTCTGGGGGGTGGCACACTATATGCAGCCTTTGTTGATTTAAAGGCTGCATTTGACCTAGTCCCAAGAGATAGGCTGTGGAGAGTGCTCCACGAGCAGGGTATCCCACCTGAACTGCTTACGGTTTTGATTAAACTACATGAAAATAATTACGCGCAGGTCAGATGGGGTAACCAGAGCCAGGTGACCGTCAGTTTTCCAACAGAAAGGGGCGTGCGGCAAGGGTGTGTGCTGGCACCCACATTATTCACACTATATATAAATAGAATCATAGATTATTATAGGGATTCTACCACTGACGCACCCAAACAGAACGGCATCCCCGTCCCCCTGCTAATGTTTGCCGATGACACCCTCTTATTATCAAAGACTCAGGAAGGGCTACAGAAGGCAATAGACCGCTTTGAAAAATTTTGCAATGACTATGGCCTCTCTGTTAATGTCTCTAAAACCAAATTTATGACGATGCATAGGCATAGGAACATTAGGGGCAGAGTCTTTATGAATGGGGAACCATTAGGGGTGGGCGGAATTTGCGGAATTAACTTCCGCAAATTATCGCGAGAATGCAGAAAATCTCCGCAAACACGCCGGAAATATCGCGAAGACGCGGAAGTTTTTTTGCCACCTGTTCGCGGTATTTTTTCCGTGATCGCGGGTCGCCAACTTACCCATGCGGTTGCTCACGGGCGCGGCCATCTTGTTTTCACTTGTCCCGCCCTCTGGCGATGTTTACTTCCTGTTCCGGGTCGCGCAATGCATGTTCGCGGTCGATATTTCCTGTTCGCGACCGCTTTTACTTGATCGCGTTGCTTTTTGCTTGCTCAGGGAGAAAATATCGCACGAACTTGCGCACGTGGTCGCAATGGGCGCGGCCATCTTGTTTTCCACTCTATTGCATGGTTCTGGGGCCTGATTTTCAATCCTCCCTAAATCTTTTCAATCCTTTGTTTATAGCCACTTTTTTGGATCTTTATTACTTATTATTTCTCTAACTATTTTCCTGCCTCTATATTTTTTGTTTTTGTCTACTTTTTTTTTGTTTTTTAGCTACTTTTTCTCTTTGTATTGCCCGCTATTTATTTCCTTACTCCTTTATTTATTTTACCTTTTCTTTCCCGCCCCGTCCCCAGAACCATGTCCAAGGGCAGGGCTGTTTGCCGGCGCAACCAGAGCCGCGACCGCCTTCCTTGCGGAAGGCACCGCCCACAAGGGGTGCATGCACGGGCCTTATTTGGGGAGGCGGAGTTGGCTGCACTAATTTTCTTTGTGCAGCGCCACCTCCCCTCAACCCTGGCAGCAGGTGGCAGGCCTGGGTCCGGGTACGGCCTCCGGGAGCGTCGGCAGCGGTGGGGGAAGGTGCGCCGGGCAGTGTCGCGCATCTCTGGGGTCCGGCGCACCCAGGCACAGCTGACGCACCGGTGGTCCGACATCCTGGACCGTGAGCAGGACCTGCTGGACCTGCTAGGAGTGGAGGTCCCGGGGCTTGGTGAGTACCTATTTAATTATTACAACTTTGTGTCTGTTCTTCTGCTCTATGTTATATATTGCGAATATCTTTTTTTCCTTCCAACCAGCTAGAATGTTGCTGCTTACAATACATTCCTGGTTAATAACGTTTAAAAGTCTTCTGTGATTATGACACAGGTGCTCTTCTGCGCTACTACTAATCTTACTTGTTTGCAGCTTTGCGTTTGCGCTTGCTTAGCGTGATTCTTTACGAGTTTATTTTAGAGAAATTAAGTTACGTAATGCTACAGTGACTCACGTCCACTCCTTACTTTGTCCTGTCACTAATAGATAGGGGCGGATTGATACTTAGGTTTAGGTACTTTGTATGAGCTTCTAATTGGTTAGTGGTATGCGTGATGCCCCCCCCCTCACTCAGTTACGTGACGTGCTGCTAGTACGGCAGTCTTTAGAACCTTTTCTAGTTTGTTCAATGAGTGGAGGTAGGCTTTGCAGTTACTTAGCAGTAGCAGATCAGCATCAATCAAACCAAAATTTGGTGTATACAAAAAATGTAGTCATGTTCATGTGTCCTCCATGATTGGATCATACACAATGTTGAGGAATACAGTGGAAATGCATACTTAATGTACAATTGGCATGCCTGGAATAGGTGGGCTAGGTTGGGTGGTACGTTGTACTAATACTTAGGCTTACTTGTAACTTAGTTTTCTGGAATCAGAATGGAAGAATGGATTACTGTTGATAAATAGTAACTTAAGTAGTCGAACTGCGAATCCCACGATATTACATGTTGACCAGATGAGATCGGTCAATGTAGTTATTGCAATTGTTGTTTACATAAGTGTTTTTTGACCGTTGTTGAAAAATATTGTATTTGTTTGACACCATCCATCAATGTTTGTCTCTTTCTTAATTCTTATATCTCTCCTGTCCATCAGCACCCAGGGGCAGACCGACAGGGACTGGACAGTCGGCGGGACAGGAACACCACCAGGAGGACACCGCTGAGGGCTCCTCTGCTGGCCCCAGTAAGTCTTCTTGTTTTTAATAATATTTCTTATTCCATAACTTTTACTGCCCCATTTCTCCCGAACTATAGTGTGTTTCCAAATGCTATTTTTTTACCACCAATTATCCTTCCATCTGTACGGTTTCAAAAAGCTTATCCCTGCCTCCGCTATGATGACTGAGTACTACTACATACTATCAGTCTGTCTGTCTGTACTGTAGTAGCTAGTCTTGCCCAGTTGGCCAGTGCCACTCTTTGTGAAAGGTTGTAATATAAAACTCATATTCACCAGTAGCTCGTACAATCCGTTGGGTCGTTGTCTTGTACTACTTTTTACTCTTATTGATGTTGAGGCTTTGAAAATTCACAGCAACAACAGCCCTACCAGATTTCTTAATATTTTGACATGATACCCTATAGGACATACCACTGTTGTAGGGATCTTGCACATACATTTGCACCAGAAAATAGGATGTTGGTGATGGTAGGTTGGACCTTCCTTGCACACCTCAATCAGAAATTCCGCAACCACCACAATTCCACTGCTTGACTATAGTACTGTCTTGTCATACCTATTAGGTCTCGGAACCCTCCCCCCAAGATAACCAACAAGTAGACAACCCAGAACATAACACACCCAACCTCTGTCGTGGAAGCAATTCACATGCACACCCTTACTTTAATTTGCTCACTCGTGTAAGTTAGTCCACTCCACACCAAATACCACGAAGTCTATGTAAGTTTAAAATGTTTATTTCAATTTGAGAAGGTCTGTACACTGTTTTCTTAGCAGCACCAACCGGAAAATCAATAACATTAAAACAATATACATTGTTACACTTATACAGTTGGGAATTAAATCATGATAACTGAACAGTGGTGGAAGGCAGCACCACCATCCCATAGCAATTTAGTTTATATACATTTATAAATGAAGATGTGAGTGAAGGGACCCCTCACCTCAGAAGAACCTAGTACTGGTAGTTGGTGCATCGTTCAGAAGCTCTGGTTCGTAGAAGGGAATCTTGCGTCTGTAATGCGAAAAAAGAAATGGTGTGCGTTAGTATATTGCAACTTGCAAGCATTTCTCAGCCGTGCCAAAAAGTGGAGCATCTATGGATAAGCAATATGGACTAACAGTAACAGTAGTACACCAGTTCTTCCTAAAAAAGTGGCTTGTTAATGTTTGTTGACCGCTTGTACGCAGCGCGTAGACTAGACAGTAGCAGTGTGAGGCAGGTCATGTGGGCTCAAAGGTGTCTTAAGAAGCTGCAAGGTAAAGGTAACGTCACATCTGCATGGCTAGGGCTAATCAAGCAAATGCTACAATGATCATATAACTTAGTGTCTACTCTACTACTACCTGATTTGTACTAGTGATGTATGTTAGTATTAACTCATTTTTCAACCTTGCTACTGATCAATAGGGGGGAGGTGTATATGTCGCCTAATAAATGTGTAATGTTTTCTAGGCGCACTACCGACCACCATTGCTGGGGCCAGCGAAGGCGACGCCGAGGGCGAGGATGCGGCAGTTGCAGATAGCAACGGAGGGGGAGTGGCAGCACCAGTGGCAGGCGGTGGTAAGTTAGATTCATAGGGGCAGATTTATGAGCCCCTTGCGACACTTTTGCGTCACTTTTAACATGGGAATAGTGACGCAAAAGTGGCGCAAGGGGCTCATAAATCTGCCCCATAATCTTTAACTATTGTTGAACTTGACAGCACACTCACTGCAAAGGTGTACTGTATGTATATGTATACTGTACAGTTGTGTATTAGGGCCCCATTAGGATGGTGGGCGTATTGCCCCCGCCGGGCCGGCTGGAATTCACTGCCGTCACCGCAGGGGCAAACCTCCCGCCATCCCTGTAGAAAATATTCAGACATGTCCAGGCGGAAAAGGGTTCAATATGGCGGTGGTGTCTCTCTCACCACACCGGCAGCCATATAATCTGCATTTTGGAATGCCTTTGCGTGGCGGCATTGCCGTCCGCCACGGAAAGGCATGCACACATTGCAGAGTATGCTTGGGGGCCCCCATGGAGGGTACCTACCGATGCTATGGTACCCCCCCGACTTTCAAAGCAAAACGTGACAGGCTCCGTGCGAGGCCCGTCATGTTGTGCTTGGAAAAACAGCACAACATTTTAGCATTGCTTTCAGCAAAGCCAACCAGAATTTAAATTTAAAAAAACAGGGTGCGCCCGCCACTGTGCCGGGCGCATCATCCTAATTAATTGTCCCCACGAGACCCCCACCCTTTTTAGCAGTCGGTTGGCGGGCGGACAAAGTCCGCCCGCTATCCGATGTCGTAAGTAAGTATGAGTTCTTGGGGACGTTTGAAGAGTGAACTAGAAGACTAGAATTCCCTTTAATTGGTATAGGACTAGGAGCCGGAGTATTGAGTAACCAATGTCCTCATCTATCTGATTTCAACTCCGCTTTGAAAGTTTTATGGAGAAGAGCACCTGGTGCACTTTTCAACTAAAAAGTGTAAGACAGGTGGAAGGAAGAAGGACGGGCGACATTTAAAATGTTATGTACTACTGTGCTTTATTTTATAGTGCTACTCTACCATGCCACTATGTGTATAAATAATTACCTTGTCCTACTGTTTTATTAAGACTATATTTTACAATTGTCTTGTTTTTTTCTTTTTGATACACAGAAACTCCGAAACTCAACCGTAAGGAGTTGGCCGCCAAGGCACGGCGCCGGAAGCTGGAGGCAATCCAGCAGGAATACCGGCGGCTGGTGGTCCTAGCCGAGGAGGAGGAGGAGGCTGCTGCAGCTATTGAAGCCTCCTCCAGTGCCCCGGGCCCCAGCCACTGCCCTCCAGCGGTACGGCGCCACCGCCGGACGGCTGCCCGCCGCCACCGTGTCATCTCCGGTGCCTCCCCCCACTGTGCCTGCAACTGCCGCGGCCTTAGACGCCGCGTCGCCCATTTAGAGGACCAGATGCGTGTCCTCCTCCAATCCCGCCCCACCAGTTAGTCCCTGTCACTGCCCCTTTTTTAATTCCTGTTCGTTCTTCACTCGTTTGGGCGTTCTCTACTTCTATGGACAGTCGTTGGGGTTAGGGAGGTGGGTGGGTCAGCTTTTGTGGGTTTAGTTTATTTGTTAGGGTCAATTAAATATATTTTTCTATGTTACATGCAATATTGTTAATGTTTTGTAGGTGGGGTAACTGTTTTACATCACACTGTTTCCTTGCTGGTGCATGGCCGCCCATAGCGTGTGTTTGATTTCAATAATTTGCTGACTGTATAAGACACAAACAGATAGATGCGACACACCTCACTCATTGACTGGTCCTACTATGCATTCTTTGGAGTGGTGTTTGAAACTGAAATCATTGACAACATGTCCATTATTAATTCTGCCTCCCCCAAACTTCTCTCTTACCGGTGCTTGATGTTTATGTCCAACTGTGGCACAGCACTGGCTGCATGGTGGAGATGGTTTCCTTTTTCATACATGCCATGATTGGGGTGGTGGTGGTGGTAGTATAGTAGTAGTAGTATACACTGGCAGGGTTGCAGCATTTCCAAAAAAAGAAAAGGAGATAGTCAATAGCCTTTGAGAGACTGTTAGAGGAGTAGTTGAATGAAGTACATCACAGAATTTACCGAGCCACAATTATATGCTCAAATATTTGACAAAAAAACTGAATGCTGGTTATTATGAGGATAGCCTACTAGACAGAGTTACAAACTATAGTTTTGTCACTTGACTATGCCTACAGTCTAACAGTTAGTGCTGTATATGAGGAATGACAACAAACAAATCCAATCAATGCCGGCAATTCATGCTGAGGTATATGTTCCTTTGTTAAATAAAATAACCTCTGAAATATCCTACTCATGGGTGGGCAAGCAGAAGAAGATCATCGCTCTGCATTGAAATTGAAGTAGTGTTGCTTTCACCACATCCACCCCAGCAAGTGTGTGATTAAGTATTGGTGTACATTTAATTTAGTTACACCTCGACAATAAGTCACACAGCCCGGGGGAAGAGGGTTAGGGTCCGTTGATTGGATGGGAAGGGGGATTTTGGGAAAAGTTTGACATAGAAAAACAGTATGCATACATAGACAAACAAACGACAATCATTGAAGACTACCATACCATATCCATTCCATATTGTTAGACCTGGCACCTTGGCGTGAGTCTCCCTTCCTCTTTTTGTCGCTGTGCCTCATGTGATTTTATGGTGTTGGCCGCTCAGCGCGCTGTGCCACTGCCAACCAGTGTCGCGGTGCGAGTGCTCCCTTGTAAATTGTATATGTTGGTTGGATTCCATGATTGGATTGTTTGGTTTACTATCAGACCCCAGTAAAGTGCGCCAGGAGCGCCAGGGCATGTAAATGCAAACACCGCTGGTGGGCTTGCAGCACTGGTTGTGCCACCCACAGAAGCGGCCGGTAAAATATGTCTAAGGTCTGCCACCGCAGAACCTGCGTGCAGTCTGGTACTGACATGCTGACTGGCAAGTGCCCACACTGGCCGGTCCCTAAAACCTTCCCTTAGCTGCATGTTAGTCACCCCTCTGGTAGGCCCACGGGCAGGGTGCATTGTAAGCCTAAGGTAGGACAAGCCTGGATGCGTGGCATGTCCTAGTAGTGAATGACCGCCATCTTGTTGTTCACTACTGCAAGGCTACCCTGTTCTCATAGGCCAGTATGGGCGGCCTGGATTGTTACACCCTATGATCCTAACCGACCCAGGGAACATGGTAGGAGATCGAGTTTAGTATGCCTGAACTCGGAATAATAAAGTACATCTTTTCGCAAGGTTTATTTTAATATTCCGGGTTTGCAAATGCCACTTTTAGAAAGTTGGCCTTTGCTTGCCTAAACATTTCAGCCGCCTCTGCGTGATGTGTATCTGATGTCTGGCTGGTGTGAGTGACAGGGCTGGGGGAACCCAGATGGGCAGGGCTAGGTAGCCTGGTGGTGAATAGGACGATCGACAGGTAGATGGGTGGGAGGAGTGCTCCTAGGCTCTGAATAGGACAGTGCTCTGCTACCTCAATACCGGCTCCGCCCCCTGTGGAGCGTCTGATGACTCTGCCCTGCACTCTGAAAGAAGAAGCCTGCATCGCGTAAACAAAGTGCTCAGAAACCGGACTGGACTAGGCAAGGGCCCCCCTGGCCTGGGAGAACAAAAGATTTGCTGTATAAATGTAGGAGCCCTGCTCCTAAGAAACTAGATCCGCTTTTGACCAAGAAGAATCTCTGCCTGAGGAGGCACCGGGAAAGCTGTAGGAGGAAGACTGTCCCTATCCTGGGGGATTGGCCTACAGTGGTGACCTTGCTGCCAAAGGGGAGAAGAGAAACTGTTGCTGAAGACTTTGCTTATTTTTACTTTCAAGACTTGTGCTTTTCCAAAACGATCTCCAAGGGCTTGGAACTGAGCTTGCCCCCTGAACTGAGCCCCAGGACCATTGGGCTCTACCTGATCTTCACTCGCCTGCCGCTGGACTGTGGTGTCCTTTCCCTCGCCGGAGCTGTGACCCTCGTGCCTCAGTCCCTCCCTGAGCCGTGACCAGGACTGCTTAGCCGCCCCCGCCTTGGGAAGAGCCTCGCTCGATCGGAGCCGCTCCCCCTACGCTGTGCTGGGCTGCCCCTGTCACCTCGCTCGCCGGAGGCTCGCTGTGCACCTTCACCCTCCCGCCGGAATCAGCGTTGTGAGCATCTCCAAGCCTCGGACGGCCCGGACGTACTCTGCGTGCCCGGCTGCCCCGCTTTGTTCACCCGCCACCTGCAACACCCGCTCTTGTCGTGAGCCTGAAGATCAGACTCCCATCGTGAAGTGTGGGAGCCTCGGACGCCGCCTCGCCCTTCTGTCGAAGAGCCGCTGGAATCCCGCACCCGCCTTTGCGTCAAGAAACAAGGTACTGTACTTACGAACTCGACCGCAAGCTCGCATCGGATCCAGGGTCCGCAACGTTCTGATTTCCCTGTCATCTGCCGTGTGCTTCCCGGTCGCCGCTTCAGCACGGAGTGCGCTGAGGCCTGCAGTTACCTTGTGCCGCCTAAAGAACTTTCCGTAAAAAAGAGAACTTGACCGTATTCCTAAGAATTGTGGCCCCATCAACGTTACTGGGCCTTGTATTTGAATCTGCTGAATCTACATAAAAGCTTATTTTTATATACTACCTGATTGGTGTCCGTTTGTGGTGCATGCAAGGGGTTTACTGTATGTGTAATTGCATTTGCTTAACCGTGTACGCCTGAGACTTAGCCTAGACTGCTCGCGCCACGCACCTAGAGGGTGAGCAGGGGTTATTCTGGGGAGTCATCCTTCGCCCTGACAAGAAGTAAAGGGTCCCTGCTTGTTGTGGGTTCACACCTGCGTCAACCAGAGCCCCCTCATTTCTAACATTGGTGGCAGCGGTGAGGATTTACGGATTTGCATTTGTGGTTTGCGTATAGTGAATCACTGATCACCACGTAGTGAGAGCAGACCAGTAACACAGCCACAAGGCTAGCAGTTGTTTTTGTTTTGCCAAGAATCTCCGTTGTTAAAGCCATGCCTGGTTCACTTTCCGCCGGAAGGGCAGCTTCTATAATCTCTAGATTTGAGGACGTAGATTGGGAAGAAGACGCACTTCAGAATCGTACCAATGAAGAATTGAAAGGTTTTTGCTCCAAGTTCAGGATTGCCCAAACTGGATTAAAAAACAAGGCCCACCTCGTGAAGGCGCTGAGGGCCTGGTATGAGTCAAAGGCACCAGAGAATCAGGTGGAAATGGTTCCACCAGAAAGTGTCCATGAGTTTGGCAGAGGCCTGTCGCCAGAAGAGTTGGCAGACAGGGCAGCAACCCGGGCACACGAGGTGGAGATGGCAAAACTTCATGGGCAGATGGATATGGAAAAACAAAGATTAGCCATGGAAGAAAAGAAACTACAATTAGAGCATGACATGAAGCTGAGGGAGCTGGAGCTGAAAGCAAAAAGTTTGGAGCTTAATCCCTCTGGTGGCAGCACACCGCCAGTACCGGCGGAACCAAGAGTTTATATTCCAAAGGATGTAGTGAAGGAGTTCTTCAAGAATGACGACATCGGGCAGTGGTTCAGAGCCTACGAGGTAGCCATGTCTTCCCACCGGGTCCCGGAGAAAGATTGGGGAGCGGGGTTGTGGGGACGGTTCCTGAGTGAAGGGCGGGACACACTGTTAGATTTACCTGCTGATGTTCATAATTCTTATGCCCATATGAAGGAAGCATTGATGGCTAGGTATGGGTTGACCCCTGAGTTATATAGACAGAGGTTCAGGGGTTGCACTAAGATCCCCAATAGTACGTATGTGGAGTATGTGACTTTCTTTTGCAGAGCGCTGGATGGTTGGGTAAAGGGTAGTAAGGTAAATGATTATCAAGGGCTTCTTGATTTAATGGCATGGGAGCACTTGTCCAGTAATTGTTTTCCTGAGCTTCGCCAGCACCTGATAGATAGTAGGCTGACTAACCCGAGGAAGCTTGCTGAGGAGGCGGACCGCTGAGTCAGTACCAGGGTCCACAAGGGTACCGTGGGAGATTCCGCCAAAGGTGGGCAGGGTCCCCAGCAGAAGAGTGGGGGGGACAGGGGTAAACAGAAGCAGTTCCAAAAAGGGCCCCAAAATAGTCCCCAAGGGAACCAAGGGAAGGGTTCTCAGCCTCCCCCACCCCAGAAACCGACCGGGGCCCCGACAGGTCCTCCTGTTCAGAAGGGGCCCGTAAGATGTTACAGGTGTAACAATTTGGGGCATTTTGCCTCTGATTTAAAGTGTCCGTTGTTTGGTAAGCCAGCACCCACTGGTGCTCCACCCCGGCAGGTGACTAGTGTAGCCTTGGGGGAGGAGAGGGATGTCCAAGGTGGGTGGGGTCCCGCAGAGATGTCCCTGGTCTCGCTAGGAGACCGTGAAGTGGTCCCTCCAACCCAGCTGCCTGAGAACACTAAGAAGTACAGGCAGTGGGTGACCATAAATGGCCATAGGGTGGAAGCTCTTAGAGATACAGGAGCCAGTGTGACAGCTGTCAGGTGTCACCTGGTGTCTCAGGAGCAGGTGGTCCCCAATGCATTCTATCCCGTTGTTGCCGCTGACAACACAGAGAGGCACTGCAAGGTGGCTCAGGTTCCCTTCGAGTGGGGGGGTCTCTGGTACTCTTCAGGTAGCTGTGAGGCCCGCCATGCCTGTAGACTGTTTGTTAGGGAACGATTTGGAGAGCTCACCTTGGGCTAAGGTGGAGCGGAGTGCTCACCTGGAGATGTTGGGTATGCCGGATTGGGCGTGTGTCACCACACGGTCCATGGCAGCCAGTAGAGGTACTCAAGAGGTCCTGGAGCCTGAGAGGGAGGCCCAGGAACCAGCCTCAGAGAGAAGGCGCAAGGGGCGCGGGAAGCCGGCCCCTGAAGTTCCCACGGTCCAGGAGGAAGCAGACCTTGAGGGGGATGCCCTGGAGCCTACAGGGGAACAAATAGCTGAACTGGGAGACCTGCCGGAGCTGACCCATTGGCAGCAGGAAGGGGGTCCCACCAGGGAGGACTTTTGTAAGGCGCAGAAGGAGTGCCCTTCTCTCGTGGGTATGCGGCAGCAGGTTGCAGACCAGGCAGCAGGTGATCAGTCAGGATCACATTTCGTTTACTGGGAGAACAACCTCCTATATACAGAGCCTAAGGTTGCTGAGCCTGGGTCAGCCCGTGCGCTGGTGGTACCCCAGGACTTCAGAGCCTTCCTACTGGGGCTGGCTCACGATGTGCCATTGGCAGGGCATTTGGGGCAGGACAAGACCTTTGAAAGGCTTGTCACCCACTTTTATTGGCCTCAAATGCGCAGGAGTTCAGATACTCACTGCAGGACATGCCAGACTTGCCAGGCAAGTGGAAAGAGTGGAAGGAAGCAGAAGGCTCCACTCCAGCCATTCCCTGTGGTCGGTACTCCATTCCAGCGAGTGGGGATTGACATTGTAGGGCCACTGGACCCCAGGACAGCGATGGGCAATAGGTTCATCCTGGTACTGGTGGACCATGCCACCCGGTACCCGGAAGCCATTCCTCTGAGGACAGTAACGGCCCCCGTGGTGGGACGTGCACTGATGGGAATTTTCTCCCGAGTGGGATTCCCTCTAGAGGTGGTGTCTGACCGAGGTACCATTTCATGTCCAAGTACATGAAATCTCTTTGGCAAGAGTGTGGTGTAACCTACAAGTTCACCACCCCTTACCACCCCCAAGGAAACGGGTTGGTTGAGAGATTCAACCGAACCCTCAAAGGCATGATAATGGGCCTAGAAGGACCCATGAGGCGTAAGTGGGACGTCCTCTTACCATGCCTTCTCTTCGCTTACCGTGAGGTGCCACAGAAGTCTCTGGGGTTCAGTCCCTTTGAGCTTCTGTATGGTCACCCAGTCAGAGGACCTCTAAGTCTGGTCAAGGAAGGCTGGGAGCAATCTCCCAGGAAACCTCCCCAGAATGTATATAGCTACATGCTGGCCTTCAGGAATCAGACTAGGCGTTTCAGGCAACTTGCTGAGGCAAATCTGGAAGCCAGCCAGGAGGAGATGAAGCGGTGGTACGACCAGAATGCCACTCTGGTAGAGCTTCAGCCCGGGCAGAAAGTATGGGTCTTGGCCCCCGTGGAGCCGTGTGCGCTCCAGGATAAGTGGACCGGTCCCTTTGAGGTGGTGGAGCGCAAGAGTCCTGTTACCTACGTGGTGGACCTGAAGTCTCCTAGGAACCCCTTACGGGTCCTACATGTCAACCGCCTCAAGCCCCACTTGGAGAGGTCCCAAGTGGGCATGCTCTTGGCAACAGATGCTGGGATGGAAGAGGAGACAGAACCTCTTCCTGACCTCCTGTCAGCCAAGGAGCAAGATGGGTCAGTGGATGGTGTCATCCTCTCTTCCACCCTGACCCCTGAGCAACAGAATGATTGTCGCCAGTTGCTGGGACAATTTTCTGATCTGTTTTCCCTGGTCCCTGGTGTCACTGATTGGTGCGTCCATGATGTGGACACTGGGGATAGTCCACCTGTGCGGCACTAGGCCTACAGGGTGACTGACAGGGTGAGGACATGCATCAAGGAGGAGGTCTCCTAGATGTTTGCACTCGGGGTAATTGAGTCTTCTAGCAGTCCTTGGGCCAGCCCCGTGGTCTTGGTCCCAAAGGCTGCAGCGCCGGGAGCCACACCCGAACTCCGGTTCTGTGTGGACTACAGAGGACTCAATTCAGTCACTAGGACTGACGCACACCCCATCCCCAGAGCTGATGAGCTCATCGATCGGCTAGGGGCTGCCAACTACCTCAGCACGTTTGATTTAACGTCTGGGTATTGGCAGATCGCCTTGACCGAGGGGGCCAAAGAGAGGTCAGCATTTTCCACCCCAGATGGGCACTACCAGTTCCGGGTTATGCCATTTGGGATGAAGAATGCCCCTGCCACCCTCCAGAGATTGGTCAACCAGGTGTTGGCTGGGCTGGATGCGTTCAGTGCAGCCTACCTGGATGACATCGCAGTGTTCAGCTCCACTTGGGAGGAACACTTGCGTCACCTCTGGGAAGTGTTGATGGCGCTGCGCAAGGCAGGCCTCACGATCAAGGCGAGTAAGTGCCAGATCGGGCAGGGTTCCGTGGTGTACTTGGGACACCAAGTTGGGAGTGGCCAGGTGGCACCCCTTCAGCCCAAGATAGAAACCATCCTGAATTGGGAGGCGCCCAAAACCCAGACGGAGGTGAGAGCCTTCCTAGGTCTCACCGGGTACTACAGGAGGTTTGTCAAGGGGTATGGCAACATGGTTGCCCCCTTGACAGCGCTGACTTCGAAGAAGCAGCCCAGGAAAGTGATTTGGACTGACACCTGTCAGAAAGCTTTTGAGGCCTTGAAAACTGCTATGTGCACGGCGCCCGTGCTCTTGGCTCCCAACTTCTCCAAAGAGTTTATCGTTCAGACAGACGCTTCAGAGCATGGTGTGGGGGCTGTTCTTTCACAGATTAATGAGGAGGGCCTAGATCAACCTGTAGCCTTTCTTAGCAGGAGGTTACTTCCACGGGAACAAAGGTGGAGTGCTATTGAGCGTGAGGCATTTGCTGTGGTCTGGGCGCTGAAGAAGCTAAGACCCTACTTGTTTGGGTCTCACTTCCGGGTTCAGACGGACCACAGGCCCCTCAGATGGTTGATGCATATGAGGGGTGAGAATCCAAAGCTGTTGAGGTGGTCCATTTCCCTACAGGGTATGGATTTCACGGTGGAACATCGCCCTGGTACAGATCACGCCAATGCTGACGGTCTGTCCAGATTTTTCCGCCTTAGTGATGAGGAACTCCCTGGGGTAGGGTAGTTCTCCCCACTTTTCAGCTGGAGGGGACACGTGTTAGACCTGGCACCTTGGCGTGAGTCTCCCTTCCTCTTTTTGTCGCTGTGCCTCATGTTATTTTATGGTGTTGGCCGCTCAGCGTGCTGTGCCACTGCCAACCAGTGTCGCGGTGCGAGTGCTCCCTTGTAAATTGTATATGTTGGTTGGATTCCATGATTGAATTGTTTGGTTTACTATCAGACCCCAGTAAAGTGCGCCAGGAGCGCCAGGGCATGTAAATGCAAACACCGCTGGTGGGCTTGCAGCACTGGTTGTGCCACCCACAGAAGCGGCCGGTAAAATATGTCTAAGGTCTGCCATCGCAGAACCTGCTTGCAGTCTGGTACTGACATGCTGACTGGCAAGTGCCCACACTGGCCGGTCCCTAAAACCTTCCCTTAGCTGCATGTTAGTCACCCCTGTGGTAGGCCCACGGGCAGGGTGCATTGTAAGCCTAAGGTAGGACAAGCCTGGATGCGTGGCATGTCCTAGTAGTGAATGACCGCCATCTTGTTGTTCACTACTGCAAGGCTACCCTGTTCTCATAGGCCAGTATGGGCGGCCTGGATTGTTACACCCTATGATCCTAACCGACCCAGGGAACATGGTAAGAGATCGAGTTTAGTATGCCTGAACTCGGAATAATAAAGTACATCTTTTCGCAAGGTTTATTTTCATATTCCGGGTTTGCAAATGCCACTTTTAGAAAGTTGGCCTTTGCTTGCCTAAACATTTCAGCCGCCTCTGCGTGATGTGTATCTGATGTCTGGCTGGTGTGAGTGACAGGGCTGGGGGAACCCAGATGGGCAGGGCTAGGTAGCCTGGTGGTGAATAGGACGATCGACAGGTAGATGGGTGGGAGGAGTGCTCCTAGGCTCTGAATAGGACAGTGCTCTGCTACCTCAATACCGGCTCCGCCCCCTGTGGAGCGTCTGATGACTCTGCCCTGCACTCTGAAAGAAGAAGCCTGCATCGCGTAAACAAAGTGCTCAGAAACCGGACTGGACTAGGCAAGGGCCCCCCTGGCCTGGGAGAACAAAAGATTTGCTGTATAAATGTAGGAGCCCTGCTCCTAAGAAACTAGATCCGCTTTTGACCAAGAAGAATCTCTGCCTGAGGAGGAGGCACCGGGAAAGCTGTAGGAGGAAGACTGTCCCTATCCTGGGGGATTGGCCTACAGTGGTGACCTTGCTGCCAAAGGGGAGAAGAGGAACTGTTGCTGAAGACTTTGCTTATTTTTACTTTCAAGACTTGTGCTTTTCCAAAACGATCTCCAAGGGCTTGGAACTGAGCTTGCCCCCTGAACTGAGCCCCAGGACCATTGGGCTCTACCTGATCTTCACTCGCCTGCCGCTGGACTGTGGTGTCCTTTCCCCAAGCCGGAGCTGTGACCCTCGTGCCTCAGTCCCTCCCTGAGCCGTGACCAGGACTGCTTAGCCGCCCCCGCCTTGGGAAGAGCCTCGCTCGATCGGAGCCGCTCCCCCTACGCTGTGCTGGGCTGCCCCTGTCACCTCGCTCGCCGGAGGCTCGCTGTGCACCTTCACCCTCCCGCCGGAATCAGCGTTGTGAGCATCTCCAAGCCACGGACGGCCCGGACGTATTCTGCGTGCCCGGCTGCCCCGCTTTGTTCACCCGCCACCTGCAACACCCGCTCTTGTCGTGAGCCTGAAGATCAGACCCCCATCGTGAAGTGTGGGAGCCTCGGACGCCGCCTCGCCCTTCTGTCGAAGAGCCGCTGGAATCCCGCACCCGCCTTTGCGTCAAGAAACAAGGTACTGTACTTACGAACTCGACCGCAAGCTCGCATCGGATCCAGGGTCCGCAACGTTCTGATTTCCCTGTCATCTGCCGTGTGCTTCCCGGTCGCCGCTTCAGCACGGAGTGCGCTGAGGCCTGCAGTTACCTTGTGCCGCCTAAAGAACTTTCCGTAACAAAGAGAACTTGACCGTATTCCTAAGAATTGTGGCTCCATCAACGTTACTGGGCCTTGTATTTGAATCTGCTGAATCTACATAAAAGCTTATTTTTATATACTACCTGATTGGTGTCCGTTTGTGGTGCATGCAAGGGGTTTACTGTATGTGTAATTGCATTTGCTTAACCGTGTACGCCTGAGACTTAGCCTAGACTGCTCGCGCCACGCACCTAGAGGGTGAGCAGGGGTTATTCTGGGGAGTCATCCTTCGCCCTGACAAGAAGTAAAGGGTCCCTGCTTGTTGTGGGTTCACACCTGCGTCAACCAGAGCCCCCTCATTTCTAACACATATGTTAAGGGAGAAAAATTCAATGCATGCATGATGATGAGACCCGGATTACATACACTTCTATTTCTTGTTCTGTTCCGGCCTTAATACTTTAACAGATAGCAAATAGAAATTTTAAATATTGGTAGTGAAGAATCGCAAACACAGAGCAAACGTAATGATGATTGATATAAAACAACTCCAAGAACACACTGTTGTAAAGAATGTATACAAGATATTAATCAAATTATTTAAAAGAAGTGAAAAGTGGATACTGTTACTGTCTTATCCTGGTCAAAAATGTGGACTGGTTTTTTGCATCTCAGCATTCCTCTTGCTCCTCTCGTCCATCAATCTTGGGTGTGTCGCCTCGCCACTCGCCACTGCCCGGCTGGAATAAAAAGGTGATTGATTGGTAAGGTAATTAATATGCATTGTAATGTTTTACAAAGTTTTGGACAAAGCCCGGCCTGTAATTTTAGATTGAAAACCAAAGGGGATATTCAGAAAGAAAGTGAAAACAAATGCACAAGTGATGGTGTAGTGCAACAAGAACACTTTCCGAGGTGGCATGTATGCATATGCATCATCTCTACTGTAGTCTGTTTCCAGCATAGACCTTCAACAGTAACAGGAGAGATCAGGCCCACAGTGCTTACCATTAGCACATCCTACGTTAACACTTTAGAGTCCTTTTTTTTTCTCTCAAAGAGTTGGACAAACGCAAAGCACATTATCCATTCCAAACATAGCATTTTACAGTTAAAGTTAGTAAAATCAATGCACTGCAGTCATCCCACCGCTACACTCTATTCAACTTCTACACAGACATTTGGGTGTGCTGTGGTTGTTGTTGACGTGTTTACCTTTAGGCTTTTCCGTTTTATGCCACTCATGAAACATCCTCCTGACTTCATCATCAGCTCTGATACTTCTACTGACTGACTGGAGATCGGCCTGCAGTACAAGTGTAATTTTTATGACACAACAAGAGTAGAAATATAAATATTACTGACTTGAGTCATTCTTTATTGTGTACAGAAAGATAGATTACCACTAGTACACTTTGACATCACTTTGTGCACAACAAACAACGCAAACACAAAGACCAATAGCTCAGAGTCAGGTGTCCAATGCATGCCATTAATTGTCATCATTCATTACCTGTTCCTACTCATCTTAAGTTAACGGGCCATCTCTTTCGCCATCCTCATGATGGACGGTGCTGTTAAGTCACAGTCATTTGCATTGCGCAGATTGAGTGAGTCCCCTTCCTGTATTGAATTAAAAGCAATGTATCACCAAGATGCAGGAGAAGTACACATTTCTTGTTTGCAAGAAGGGGAAAATTAGTAATTACTAGTGTGTTCTGTAGAAAGTTGATTAGTGGCAGTGCACAATTACATCAATTCATGCGCAACACACACCACAAAATCTACATCATTCAGTCTGCCATTCTGCGGCCAATGCATGGCATCAATCATTACCTGTTGCATCTCATCTCGTTAACGCTGCAGGCCGTCTCTTTCGCCATCATCATAATGGACGGTGCTGTTAAGTCACAGTCATTTGCATTGCGCAGATTGACTGAGTCCCCTTCCTGTATTGAATTAAAAGCAATGTATCACCAAGATGCAGGAGAAGTACACATTTCTTGTTTGCAAGAAGGGGAAAATTAGTGTGTTCTGTAGAATGTTGATTAGTGGCAGTGCACAATTACATCAATTCATTCATGCGCAACACACACAACAAAATCTACATCATTCAGTCTGCTATTCTGCGGCCAATGCATGGCATCAATCATTACCTGTTCCATCTCATCTTGTTAACGTTGCAGGCCGTCTCTTTCGCCATCATCATGATGGACGGTGCTGTTAAGTCACAGTCATTTGCATTGCGCAGATTGAGTGAGTCCCCTTCCTGTACTGAATTAAAAGCAATGTATCACCAAGATGCAGGAGAAGTACACATTTCTTGTTTACAAGAAGGGGAAAACTAGTAATTACTAGTGTGTTCTGTAGAAAGTTGATTAGTGGCAGTGCACAATTACATCAATTCATGCGCAACACACACAACAAAATCTACATCATTCAGTCTGCTATTCTGCGGCCAATGCATGGCATCAATCATTACCTGTTGCATCTTATTTTCAGTTAATGGCCAGTCTCTCTCGGCTCTGAAGGAGGATAGCTATAGTAGTCATCTGATTCATGGTCCACTTGTTTTGGAAGGACGAGGAAAGTTTGAATTTGTTGTTACCATCATCCAATCATCATTCATGAGGGAAATGGAATTGAGCAGGAGATGCAGTATGATCGAGCAGAGGAGCTGGATTCTGAGGACTGTAGTGTCAAATGGCAGACACCTGAAACTTGTATCTTAAATTAGAAGAGTAGAAGACGGTGATAATGCATTTGTTGCGATTCACAAGTTTATAACCGGAACGACAGACACATAAACAAAGGGGAAAAAAAGGGAGGAAGACAGTAAGTGCGAGCCTAATTGTCAGGGAAGTATAGCTCGTCCTCAAACTCTGGGGGATCTTCCAGTAGTAGGTAATCATCTGACACAATACTTCCGTCACCTGAGCCGCTGTCCTCATCTTCCTCTGTTGATTCATGCATTGTGTAATTTGGTGGTATGAAGTGCTGATTCATTTTGATCATTGTTAACCTCTCCACGTTTTTGGGAGATAGACTGGTCCTTCTCAAGGTTACAATGGAACCAGCAGCACTGAAAACACGTTCGGAAGAGACACTTGCGACAGGGCAAGCCAGATAGCTTATCGCCAGCCTGCTGAGCTGTGGCCATTCAGACCTTTTCCTATACCAATACTGCACTGGGTTTTGATCAACGTACACCTCTGTTGGGTCGTCCAGATAGGCCTGGACCATCGGCTCAATGTTCAGGGTTGCTGCTGGTAAGCTTTTGTGCTGTTTTTTCTGTGCATCAGCACTGTGCTTAAGGCCCATCTTTACATACCAATCTGATAATGATTGTACTCGGCCGAATGATCCAGTTATTGTTTTTGTAGTCGATGGTGATGGTGAGTGTTGCGATTGTGAGCCAACCGCACTGCCCTCAGCCGACGAAGTTGCACTTGATTCTGCATGGCCTGCTTCAGTATCAGAACTTGTTGTGGGTTGATGTGGCGGGCTTTTAATTAGCAGCCCTTCGTTTTCAAACTTGATGGCTGCTTCAGCTATACAACTTTTGTAGCGGGCAACATCAGTGTCGGAAAAAGAAAGGAATAGTCCTAATTTTGCACGTGGATCCAGAATTGTGGCACAAATGTAATGTTCTTGTGACAAAATTTTATTTTGTATCCTTACATTTTCTGATAAGCGCCTGGATAAGCTCTCCACCAAGTCATGGGCTTGCCTTCTGTCCTCTACACCTTTGTAGGATTCAGACACATTATTCAGCTCATGCTCTAGCATTTGCAACAATGGGATAGCTTGGCCCATTGTACAGTCCTCCTTGCTGACTTCACGTGTGAAGACCTCAAAAGGAGACAGCATCTCAGTCAGGCATTGAATTAGGGTCCATTGCTCCCTCTGAAGGGTCATGCCTTTAACACTAGCATCACTGCTTCTGTACCAGACATATTCATTGAGTGACCTCTGCTGTTCGTACAGACGATCAAGCATGTAATACGTTGAGTTCCAACGTGTTGCCACCTCCTGGATGAGTGCCTTGACTGGCATCCTACGCTCACGTTGGAGGATCCTCAGCTGCTTCCGAGCTTTAAAAGAATGGCTGAAATGAGTGCATATTCTTCGGCAGATGGCCAGTAAATTGCTTACTATGGGTTCTTTTTTCAGAAAGTCTTGCACTATAATGTTTATGCAGTGTGCCAAACACGGAACCCTGAAATAGGAACCAAGTTCCATGGCCTTAAGTACATTACTGCCATTGTCTGTGGCAACAAAACCAATACCAAGCCCTCTGGGCCGCAGCCATTCCAAAACCTTGGTGCGAAACTCTTCTAAAATGTTTTCAGCCGTATGAGATTTCTCCATGGCGAACATGGCTACAGTTGCATGTTTCCGAGTACCTTCAAAAATCGCAGCTGTGTCAACAACACCTCGAGCAGATAGTTGATCTCTAACCCCCACAAAAGAGATCCAGTGTGCAGTGATGCACATGTAATCTGTGGCTTGGCAACTGGTCCACATGTCTGTTGTCAGGTGGATATTGTGCACAGCACTCTGCTGCAAACCGTGACCAACCAATTCCAGCACATCATGATGTAGTGCCGGAACAGCAATTCTTGCGAAATAGGACCGGCTGGGAACTTTCCATTTTGGGCAGATGGCAGACACAAATTCAAGGAAACCCACCCCTTCCACAAATAAAAAAGGAAGAAGGTCCAGCGCTAACATTTTAGCCAGCTTCGCATTGTACAATCGTGCCGTTGGGTGGTTGCGTTGGAACTGCCCCTCCAACCTAAACATGCTGTCAATGGTAGGCTGGCTTAATTTCCTTAGTGGTGCTGTTTTCATTAACCCACTAAGGCTCAACGACACAGATTGTCTCATTGAGGTACTCGCCGGTCGCCTTGGTGTCTCACCCACACTCTGAGTATGGCTCTTACTGCGGTGCCACTCTGATGTTACTGAGGAGGATGTGGGCGTTACCACTGCAGTGACTGCACTACTGGAGACAGGGCTAGAAATGCCTCCCTGTTCTTCACCTGCCACCACAATAATATCGCTCCCTGATTCCTGACCAACTTCAAAGGGTTTAGTTTTCCTACGTTCTTTTAACTTACGTAGGTGATCCTCCGACACGATATTGTGGTGTATTCTGAGATGACTTGCTTGTCCTCCGGTACCATAGTTTGTACCAAGCTTACCACGCCGAACACCTTGCCGACAAATTGCGCATATAGCAACGTTCTCCTCATTGGCGCTAACAGAAAAGAAGTCCCAAACTGGGGAGGAGAACTTTCTGGCACTGCTGGATGTGCCACTTTCAACACCAGATGAACTTGAGGGGGTGCTTGAAAATATGTGACCCTGTCCACCTACACTGTGACTTTTACTACCACTTCCTACTGAGATGGTTGAGCTGGATGTAGGTCCCTGCCGGGCCTTGGAAAATATGGCAGCTGGAGGTAGTGGTGGTGTAACCTGTGTTGGTGAGATCCGTGCTACATCCCGCTCAGTAGCAGCCTTTCTGGATAGGGTGAGAATGTCAGTCTCCAATCCCTTTGGGGCGGGAGTAATGTGCGTGATGACTGGCTCGTCTTCATCAACATCATCACCCCCCTCTTCTACATCTACCTCCATAACTCTAAGTTTTTCTGGGACCTTCCTTTTCAGAAGCAATGTCTTGTGGCGTACTTCACTCTCAGACCGAGCTGGTGGGACCCAAGTGTCATCACGATCATCAGAAGCGGGGCTTGAAGAAGAAGATGATGGACTAAGCCTCCTTTTCCTTGCTGGTGGTCTGGAAGACAATTGATCTTCTGAAACAGTGGTTTGACTTCGCTCCACTTTGTCTGCAGGAAGCTCGATTTCCTGAAATGCCCCTACGTCAGGAGCAACAACTACTATGGTGGGCTGTTGCTGTTCTGGTTGCGGCGGCTGCTGCTGTTCTGGTTGCGGCGGCTGCTGCTGTTCTGGTTGCGGCGGCTGCTGCTGTTCTGGTTGCGGCGGCTGCTGCTGTTCTGGTTGCGGCGGCTTGACACTGAAATGCTGAGTTTGCGCCTGCGTTGAACTTGATTGTGTACTACTTTGCGGTAATGACATTTCTTCAACATCGCTGCCCGTTAGTAGACTGGCTACCTCTGCAACAGTAAAGCCCTTGGGCCTAGGTTGGTGGGGTTGCTGGACCGCTGTGCTGGTCCCAGCTTGGTTCCCGGACAACGCTTTGGTGCCAAAAAAAACCCTGGCCGGCACACCACCAGTCGTGGTTAATGGCACTTCCTTTTTCTGTTCCTTCTTCTCACCAGCAACTTTCTTGGTACTGGACCTGGTACCTTTCTTTGGGGCCATCTTCTTCCGATGTCAGGCAGGAGGCAGATGCACAACAAGTTCTGGTCACACGTGGCCGTGATGCGCAGCAGGACTTCTGTCTGGCTGGCAGTACAACGGGTAGCCAGGTGATGCCGATGACACCTCCTACTCTGTCTTTTGTGCACCTAAAAGCAAAGAAGACAGGAGAAGAACATCAGTGAAATGTTGCATTTGTTTTTGTGGTTCAGTTACTTAGTACTGTACTAGTGCAAACAAAAGATAGTCTAGCCATTTATGACTTTTTTTTAACTAGAGCTATGTTATACTACTAGTACTGTGTACAGCCACACACTACACTCTCAGGAAGGTGATGTCTAAAATTTCAACAGATCACATAGAAAACACTTGATCAATAAAGCTGTGGCTACCTGCTCTGATCCTAGTGGATGAAAAAGCAGGCCTGTTGGCAGACAAGGCCAGGCAAGCTTGCAGGCCTAGGCCTCAAAATGGCCACCAGCCACATGGCCAGGCCCAACAACATCAGCAAGGCCACCCCAAAAAACACACTTCCCCAACTCAATCCAATGGCATCCATGCCCTAAATGATGTCTAAATTCACCAGAGCACACAGAAAACAGCAGATTACTAAAGCTGTGGCTACCTGCTCTGGTAGCAGTGGATGAAAGCAGGCCTGTTGGCAGACAAGGCCAGGCAAGCTTGCAGGCCTAGGCCTCAAAATGGCCACCAGCCACATGGCCAGGCCCAACAACATCAGCAAGGCCACCCCAAAAAACACACTTCCCCAACTCAATCCAATGCCATCCATGCCCTAAATGATGTCTAAATTCACCAGAGCAAACAGAAAACAGTAGATTACTAAAGCTGTGGCTACCTGCTCTGGTAGCAGTGGATGAAAGCAGGCCTGTTGGCAGACAAGGCCAGGCAAGCTTGCAGGCCTGGGCCTCAAAATGGCCACCAGCCACATGGCCAGGCCCAACAACATCAGCAAGGCCACCCCAAAAAACACACTTCCCCAACTCAATCCAATGCCATCCATGCCCTAAATGATGTCTAAATTCACCAGAGCAAACAGAAAACAGTAGATTACTAAAGCTGTGGCTACCTGCTCTGGTAGCAGTGGATGAAAGCAGGCCTGTTGGCAGACAAGGCCAGGCAAGCTTGCAGGCCTAGGCCTCAAAATGGCCACCAGCCACATGGCCAGGCCCAACAACATCAGCAAGGCCACCCCAAAAAACACACTTCCCCAACTCAATCCAATGCCATCCATGCCCTAAATGATGTCTAAATTCACCAGAGCAAACAGAAAACAGTAGATTACTAAAGCTGTGGCTACCTGCTCTGGTAGCAGTGGATGAAAGCAGGCCTGTTGGCAGACAAGGCCAGGCAAGCTTGCAGGCCTAGGCCTCAAAATGGCCACCAGCCACATGGCCAGGCCCAACAACATCAGCAAGGCCACCCCAAAAAACACACTTCCCCAACTCAATCCAATGCCATCCATGCCCTAAATGATGTCTAAATTCAACAGAGCAAACCGAAAACAGTAGATTACTAAAGCTGTGGCTACCTGCTCTGGTAGCAGTGGATGAAAGCAGGCCTGTTGGCAGACAAGGCCAGGCAAGCTTGCAGGCCTAGGCCTCAAAATGGCCACCAGCCACATGGCCAGGCCCAACAACATCAGCAAGGCCACCCCAAAAAACACACTTCCCCAACTCAATCCAATGCCATCCATGCCCTAAATGATGTCTAAATTCACCAGAGCAAACAGAAAACAGTAGATTACTAAAGCTGTGGCTACCTGCTCTGGCAGCAGTGGATGAAAGCAGGCCTGTTGGCAGACAAGGCCAGGCAAGCTTGCAGGCCTAGGCCTCAAAATGGCCACCAGTCACATGGCCAGGCCCAACAACATCAGCAAGGCCACCCCAAAAAACACACTTCCCCAACTCAATCCAATGCCATCCATGCCCTAAATGATGTCTAAATTCACCAGAGCACACAGAAAACAGTAGATTACTAAAGCTGTGGCTACCTGCTCTGGTAGCAGTGGATGAAAGCAGGCCTGTTGGCAGACAAGGCCAGGCAAGCTTGCAGGCCTAGGCCTCAAAATGGCCACCAGCCACATGGCCAGGCCCAACAACATCAGCAAGGCCACCCCAAAAAACACACTTCCCCAACTCAATCCAATGCCATCCATGCCCTAAATGATGTCTAAATTCACCAGAGCACACAGAAAACAGTAGATTACTAAAGCTGTGGCTACCTGCTCTGGTAGCAGTGGATGAAAGCAGGCCTGTTGGCAGACAAGGCCAGGCAAGCTTGAAGGCCTAGGCCTCAAAATGGCCACCAGCCACATGGCCAGGCCCAACAACATCAGCAAGGCCACCCCAAAAAACACACTTCCCCAACTCAATCCAATGCCATCCATGCCCTAAATGATGTCTAAATTCACCAGAGCACACAGAAAACAGTAGATTACTAAAGCTGTGGCTACCTGCTCTGGTAGCAGTGGATGAAAGCAGGCCTGTTGGCAGACAAGGCCAGGCAAGCTTGCAGGCCTAGGCCTCAAAATGGCCACCAGCCACATGGCCAGGCCCAACAACATCAGCAAGGCCACCCCAAAAAACACACTTCCCCAACTCAATCCAATGCCATCCATGCCCTAAATGATGTCTAAATTCAACAGAGCACACAGAAAACAGTAGATTACTAAAGCTGTGGCTACCTGCTCTGGTAGCAGTGGATGAAAGCAGGCCTGTTGGCAGACAAGGCCAGGCAAGCTTGCAGGCCTAGGCCTCAAAATGGCCACCAGCCACATGGCCAGGCCCAACAACATCAGCAAGGCCACCCCAAAAAACACACTTCCCCAACTCAATCCAATGCCATCCATGCCCTAAATGATGTCTAAATTCAACAGAGCACACAGAAAACAGTAGATTACTAAAGCTGTGGCTACCTGCTCTGGTAGCAGTGGATGAAAGCAGGCCTGTTGGCAGACAAGGCCAGGCAAGCTTGCAGGCCTAGGCCTCAAAATGGCCACCAGCCACATGGCCAGGCCCAACAACATCAGCAAGGCCACCCCAAAAAACACACTTTACCAACTCAATCCAATGCCATCCATGCCCTAAATGATGTCTAAATTCAACAGAGCAAACAGAAAACAGTAGATTACTAAAGCTGTGGCTACCTGCTCTGGTAGCAGTGGATGAAAGCAGGCCTGTTGGCAGACAAGGCCAGGCAAGCTTGCAGGCCTAGGCCTCAAAATGGCCACCAGCCACATGGCCAGGCCCAACAACATCAGCAAGGCCACCCCAAAAAACACACTTCCCCAACTCAATCCAATGCCATCCATGCCCTAAATGTGCTTGAAAATGAAATATATTAAAAAAACAAAAGGAACAGTTGCTTCATCATGCACGCACACACACACCCATGAGGCCATGCCCATGGCTAGCTCGGGCCTACTACTACAACCCACAAAATTTAAAAAAAAATTAAAAAAAAAGGAATGATGATAATTAATTAATTATCAAAAATAAATTGTAGTTACACAACAACTGCAATGCCCACAATCAAACACAACAACCACTTGTAAAATATCCTATTCCAAAAATCCTGAAATCCAATTGCAATGATGCAGCAGACAAAAAGAGTGATCTTTCCAGCTCCAAATCCAAAGGCAGAATGAGCAGGAGATGGACAAAGCACTGGGAGGAGCCTGCTGGACAGGAACAGGAAGTTGGAGATTCTGTGTCACTTCCTCCCTCTCTCCACCTTGTAAAAAAATGACTCCTTGCACAAAAAAGGAAAGCCAAATGTGAATGTAAGGAGTTCTTTTCATCCAAAATCAGTATTTGCAGATGGTTTCATGCTGCTAGAGCCGATATTCCTCTCCAAATTGTAAATTTTACGTTGTTGAGTTCTCGAGCTTCACATTACTTCCGCCGGCGTGTCGAAAACGATATGATCGCGTTCTCTTCTTTGTCCCTGTCGCGTTGGATATGACGTGTTCGGGGTCTCTTTCTCCTGTTCGCGTTCGATTTCACGTGCCCGCGTCCTCATCCTCTGGCTCGCGATGTAGAATGACATGTTCGAGATCTCAATCTTCTCATACTCGCGCGGTGCATGATCGCGAGAAGAAAGACGTGATCGCGCGACAAATGACGTGATCGCGTGAAAAATGACTTTAATTCGGCCGCGAACTCTCGCGAGACAGCGCAAAATGGCTACCAAAATCCAACATCTCGTGGAGAACGCGACCGGGTCAAGAAAACTTGTCGGAGAATGCAGGGATTCAGGTAAGGCGATCGCGCGCGTGCGAGAATGTATTGTTTTACAGCGCGAGCAAGAAAAAAATTATCGCTAAGCTGCGGAATGCGGAAATTTTGACATTTTCGCGCTTTCCGCGGAACGCGAAAATGCCAAAATATCGCAATTTCCGCGAACGGAACGGAATTTTGGCCCAGGCCTAGGAACCATTAGAGCAGACTGATAGCTTCAGTTACCTGGGTATTACATTGGGCTCTAGGCTAGGTCCTTGCCGCTCCTGGACACACCCATGGCCCTTTCTCCTGCTACTCCTGCAAATTCAGCGGCACCGACAACATCTCTGCTACGTCCACACCACAGATTCCCGACCCCAACCACCTACAATGCATCCTTCTCAACACCCGATCGGTCCATAGGCATGCCATTGACCTATGGAATCTACTAGACACCATTTCCCCGGACATCGCCTTCCTTACGGAAACATGGATGAATGCTTCCTCCGCACCAGACATCACCATTGCCATCCCTGAAGACTATAAGATCACCCGCAAAGACCGTACCAGACACACAGGAGGAGGAATCGCCATCGTCCACAAGAAATCTATCCGCATCTCAACCAGCTCTGACGTCAATCTCGCCAACTCCGAACATCTTCACTTCCAGATCCACATCGACCCCAAAACAACACTCAGAGGCACTCTCCTCTACAGACCACCAGGACCCCGCGCAAAATTCAGTGAAGACATCACGGACTTCATCACCCCACACGCGCTCCCCTCCAAAGATTACATCCTTCTGGGAGACCTCAACTTTCACCTTGAAAAGACCAACGACCACAACACCTCCACCCTCGTGGACAACCTCGCCAACCTCGGACTTAAACAACTAGTCACTTCCCCCACCCACATCGCAGGTCACACACTCGACCCCATCTTCACATCCAGCAATCATATCTCCTTCTGCCACACTACGGATCTCCTCTGGACCGACCACAGCTGCGTTCACTTCATCTACAACAAGCCGAAACCCATCATCCACTCCCAACCTACCCTGCAAAGAAACTGGAACAAAATCACCACGGACCAAATCTCCGCATCGCTCCTTCGAAACTCCCCAGCCCTCTCCTCTAACGCCAACGAAGCCGCCGCCAACCTCACCCTATGGTTATCCAACACCGCCGACACCTTAGCTCCACTGAAAAAACGTCAAAGCAAACCTGGCAGCAAGAAAGCCTCATGGTTCAACGATGATCTCAAGAAGTCCAAGAAACTCTGCCGCTCCCTTGAAAAGGCCTGGAAAAAAGACCCAACCACCAGCACCAAGGACGCCTTCAAAAGCGCCACCCACACCCACCACCAACTGATCCGAAAAGCCAAGAAAACAGCTTTCAAGGATCGACTTGACAACAACGCCCACAACAGCAAGGAACTTTTCAACATCGTCAAGGAATTTTCCAATCCCTCGGCCAACTCCAACGACATCACCCCCTCTCAAACCCTCTGCGACTCCCTAGCCTCTTTTTTCCACAACAAGATTGCAGACATCCACAACAGCTTTGACAACCAACCCGGAAACCAACCCACCCTACCATCTGCTGACCACCTTCCCCCCGTGAACACCCTTAACGCCTGGAACCCAATCTCCACTGAGGACACCATCCGCCTGATGAATTCCATCCACTCAGGATCCCCCACAGACCCATGCCCTCACCACTTCTTGAACAAAGCAGACTCCGTCATAGCACCGCACCTCCGAGACGTCATCAACTGCTCCTTCAACTCCGCTACCTTCCCAGAAGACTGGAAACACGCCGAACTCACTGCCCTTCTGAAAAAACCAACAGCGGACCCCACCGAACTCAAAAATTACCGCCCCATCTCGCTTCTTCCATTCCCGGCCAAAGTCATCGAGAAAGCCGTCAACAACCAGCTCGCCGCTTTCCTCGAAGCCAACAAATCCCTCGACTCCTCACAGTCCGGCTTCCGAGCCAAACACAGCACTGAGACCGCCCTCATCGCAGCAACAGATGACATTCGAACTCTACTGGACAACGGAGACACAGTCGCCCTCATCCTCCTCGACCTCTCTGCAGCATTCGATACAGTCTGCCACAGCACCCTTCTACAACGCCTCAATAACATCGGAATCCAAGGAAAAGCACTTGAATGGATCACCTCGTTCCTCACCGGAAGAACCCAGAGAGTCCGCCTTCCTCCATTCAAGTCCGAGGCCTCTGAAGTCATCTGCGGCGTCCCTCAAGGATCCTCACTCAGTCCCACCCTCTTCAACGTATACATGAGCCCCCTCGCGGCCATCGCACGCCGACACAACTTCAACATCATCTCCTACGCGGACGACACTCAACTAATCCTTTCTCTCACCAATGACCCTAGCACCGCCAAAACTAACCTACACGAAGGAATGAAAGAAGTTGCCGAATGGATGAAACAAAGCCGTCTGAAACTGAACTCAGACAAAACTGAAGTCCTCATCCTAGGTACATCCCCCTCTGCATGGGACGATTCCTGGTGGCCTGAAGCCCTCGGAAAAGCACCCATCCCGACAGACCACGCACGGAACCTAGGCGTCATCCTGGATTCTTCACTCTCAATGAACAGACAAGTCAGCGCCGTATCCTCTTCCTGCTTCAACATTCTTCGCATGCTCAGAAAAACATTTCGCTGGATCCCCCTCGAAACAAGGAAAACAGTTACCCACGCTCTTGTCACGAGCCGACTGGACTACGGAAACACCCTCTACGCGGGTACTACCGCAAAGCTCCAGAAGAAACTCCAACGAATCCAAAACGCATCAGCCAGGCTCATATTAGACATCCCTCGCAACGAACACATCTCTGATCACCTTAAAGACCTCCACTGGCTACCCGTCAATAAGAGGATCACCTTCCGACTGCTTACCCACGCACACAAATCACTCTACGACATCGGACCAGATTGCCTCAACTCTCGACTGTCCTTCTACACCCCCTCCCGCCAACTACGATCTTCCAGCCAAGCCCTCGCCACTATACCTCGCATCAACAAGACCACCATGGGAGGCAGATCCTTTGCATACCTGGCTGCTAAAACATGGAACTCACTCCCCGCCTACCTTCGCCTCACCCAGAACCACCTAGCGTTCAGAAAGCAGCTTAAAACGTGGATATTTGACAAATAACCCTCCTCCCCTTCCTAAGCGCCTTGAAACCCTCTGGGTACGTAGTGCGCTATACAAATTCTATGACTTGACTTGACTTGACTGACTTGACATTGGAAGCCGCATGTGGCCCATTTAATCTCTAAGCACGCACAACTATCTGGCGTCCTTCTAAGAGAATTTAAGTTGTCAGCCACTAAACCTGTAGCCCCAGTATTAAGAATTTATGACTCAAGTGTAAGATCTTCCATGTTATATGGAGCGGAACTGTGGGGGTCGTCTGATATAGCAGGTTTACAAAAAGCACATATCAAATTTCTCCGCTGTATTACAGGGCTCCCACATTCTACACCACTTGTTCCTCTGCGCATGGATTTGGGATGTCAGAGTCTAGAAAATATTTGTAGATTTAGACCAGTTGCTTACTGCAGAAGACTGTGGGTAACCCCAGAATTGAATCACTATGCGTTAGCACTCTTGGAAACGCGTGATATGGATTCTGGGGGTAAAATTCTATGGTTTAGAAAGGTTAAAATTCTCCTTAAGTCCCTAGGATTGGGGGATCTTTGGGATAATCCTCAGGGGACATTATTTCCTACCAAACAACAGTTAAAAGAGGCCTACTGGTCATTCATATCCCAGGAGGAGTTTCAGTCACACATTGCTCCATCGTATACTAAGGCTTTTTTGGAGCTGAAACATACTCCTGCGTATGAGATGTACTGGGATCTGATTACAATGCCTCATGATAGGAAATTATTCCATCAGTTTAGGGTAGGTACTCTCCCACTGAATACGGTCACCTGCAAATGGGCATCTAGTAAAAATGACCAATTGTGCCCTTTTTGCATAACATACCCGGAAACCATAGCCCATGTTTTGTTTATTTGCCCAGAATATAAGGCTCCCCGTCATAAATGGATAAGAGCAGTTTGTATTCAAAAGGGTATTATGACGGGGATTACTGCACTGAGAATATTTCAAACCGACTGTTCTGAAACAATAGTGATAGCTTTAGCAAAATTTCTGAAATGGATGTGGACAATAAGAGTTGGGAAATTGAAAGCCCTCCAGTCGCCCTAAAGTAAACCCAGTACAATTGTGGTACCTTTTTATAGTTTTAGTGTGTTTTTATGGAAGACAGTTATTTATTTTCTTATTTGGTCGAGTAGGAATACCACCTATGTAGTGAACTTAAATCCTGCTGTTTTTAGCTTCAGTGTCATGATTTCTGTGTATAACTCAAATGTGTAAGCTCAAACGGATATACCTGATGATGAACTGTCCTTTTTCTTTTTTTTTATTTGATGATGAAATGTGTTTTTAATTTGTCTTTTATGACAATAAGTCGAAATAAAGACTGATTGATTGGTTATGCTAAGGGTTTTTAAGCCTAATATGTTTTATGCCTAATGTGATTATCACCGCATAGTGTGTTCTTAACTTTTACCAGTAGTTACTGGTTGTGCTCTACATTTATTATTTGTGTTACATTTACATTTGGTGATTTGTGATTGTTCTGGCAGTGGTCCAATTGGCCCTGTCATGTGTATATAATCCCCTGTAGATACTGCCCAGTGCCAGTTGGCACAGTGCATATTATGTGATTATGATCGAATGTGTTTATTATAATACAAAGGCTATTTTTATATATAACCTTGTGTGGAGGTCCTTTTGTGGTGTGCCTGGGATGTTGTGCATGCGCAAATGCTTTACACATTGCCTCCGGGATAAGCCTGACTGCTCATGCCAAGCTGCCAAGGGGGTGAGCAGGGGTTATCTTTGGCGTGTAACTTCCTGGCCCTGACTAGAGTGGTGGTTTCTGCCTGGCTTTGGCGCAAGCCTTAGCCAACCAGAAATCCCATTTCTAACAGGAAGTCAAAAGACACCAAGGAGATATGACAACTACAGAGTGTCATACACAAAAAACCTCTGTGTAACTGCCTCTTTCAAACTTCAGAGATGCCATCATACACAGAACAATTTTTATCTCATGCCTGTGTAGAAATTATGCCTTGAGATTGCGTGACACAACTCATATGTGCATGTCTTTAAGCACTGATGTTTTGTGTGGCCCGCCACTGCATTCACAGGTCGTGTGTGAATGGCAGTCAAAGTAGACACAGTCATGCGGACAACATGTAAGTCAACCCCACAGTGATGTTGCATTTTCAGTGACTGTAGTGGATTTCACTATGAATATGTCACGTTTGTTTATGTCTGGTAACAACACATATTTATATTTGTTCACTCACAGATGGATGTCCACCTATCACACAGGGGGACATTGACAGATTCCAGGACCCACATGCCACAGGTGAGTATGGACAAGGTATATTGACATGGTGTGGTATCACTTGCCCACAATGTGAAGATGTATTTGTTTTTTCAGATTTGTGTATAAATTGGAAGGTGAAGGTGGGGCAATGCATCTTATTCACAGTTGTGACTTTGCCCATCAACAGTCAGTGATACACCTTTCAATTCATGTGCATAATTTCTAGCACCTAATCACGCAGACTAGTCATTTTCACTGAAGTTGTGTTGGCAATAGGCTCCTTGATTTTAGCACCTGTTGAGTTGCGCTGCCTAGTCAATAAGGCACACTTTCATGCTGTGTATATCGTCCAAGGTGCATGCAGTGGGTGTTGCGTAGTGCGCAAGGACGCAGTGCTCTTCAGGCCGTGCAAGCTCAGACATGTTAGCACAGTGAATTCTAAGGTATGCTGCATTGCAGCTTCACAGAAGTGGCAGTGTGTAGCCTAGAGCCAAACGTATCAATGGCATGTTACACACACGTGCAAAAGATGTGTATATTAATTACAATTGCATCTTTGTGCACTGCAATGGTGTTGTCAGGCTGTGTCTGTGGGGACATTCCATGCTTGACTCTGGATCATGTGTACAAACTCCTCTGTCACAATTGGTGACATTACTCAACAAGCATTCTTTATGCATGCTTTCCCTCAGCATTATCTGATGTCACATTGTTTTGACAATGCAGGGCTCTACCACACTCTCTGTGAGTAGGCATTAGCCATCAGAATTACACAACCCTCATGACCCCAGGGTGCCATTACAATGTGGCATCCATTGTAACAGTTTGTGTTGTGAATGCGTGCGTGTTCTCATCTACTACGGAATGAGATTAGTGGTAACAAGACATGCATGAGTGACATATTTGGTTAAATGATGTCTGCCCCTCGAAGTGTCAAAATATCAGATATGGTATAGTAATGATGGAGTGAGTAACAGCACATCAAGCAATAGTCAGCGTTCATACAACAAACATGTTTCCATGTGTGCTGCATGATGCAGCATGATTGTAAATGTGAGTAGCGCTGTCCCAGTCTTGTTCCTGTGCATGTAGGGTGAGCTTACAATAGGTTGACATTCACACCTGCATACAGCCACCCTTGCACTCTTGTGGAAGAGTGCCAGTCTTGTCACTGACTCGATGTTCTGCACACAGTTGCTGGTGGACACACAGGGCTGCACATGTGCACTGTACATGAGTATCAGCAGTGTGTCACAGGATCGGATGAGGGTGGTGTTGTGCACGGAGGGCTAATGCCTCCCTACTCAAGTCAATTGTACATGTCACCCACACTCAGGGTGTACAATGGTGCCATGTTTTGACCGTGTCATTAGCATTTTTTCATGTCAGTACATGTCCCATGCCATGCACTGTCATGTCAGTCTCCACAACCTGTAGTGAATGATTCATGCCTTGACATTTGCCTCCCATGTTGTTTTGAACTTGGAACATAGATTTCATGTTTTACCATGACATAGTGTGAGTGCCTGAAAATTGACTTTTAGCATATTTTACAGACAACATGACACCTGCTGAGCAGCATGCATTCCAGGTGGCCAAGGACCACTACCTCCATGTGAGAAAGGTCAACAAAGGCTTTTGACAAATGGCGAGGAGGCACCGCAATGAAAAGAAAGCTGGAACCTGGAAGGTGCTTCCTGAGTATGACATGAACAGCCGGCAGCCCATCCCCTCAACCTCTGGGGCCAGTGTGGGCCATCTATCAGTGAATCCCCCTCCAACCACACCCACCCAGGTGTCAGTGCCCCCACACCTGTGGCTCAGGTGTCGGCTTCAAATGCAGAGCTACTGCGTATGGTCACTAGGAACCACTCATTGCTGACTGACATTCACAGTGAACTCCTCTACCTTAACAGGCAGATCCACGAAATTCGTGGCCATCTTGGACTTCCGTAATTCCTCCCCATGTTGTCCCCCATCCTCCTCTTCTCCCTTCCCACAATGTTAATGTTTACAGTAGATGTGTTGTTAGTGATCTTTTGTCTGTTTTAGGTAGAGCAGTTTTAGCATAGGCATAGTTAGTTTTAGATTCTGACTCTTTTTTGTTCTAGATTGTGATAGTATTTGAGGGTAAGTTACATTTTGCTTTGGGTGGGGGGTTGATGTCCATTTTATTTAAGTGTGGTAGTGATTAGTTAGGTTAGAAAGTTTAGTAAATTTTAAGATATTTTTAGATAGTTTAGATTTAGTGTTAGCATTAGGGATTAGTGTTAGTGTAGGGAATTATAACATTTCAGTTGTATAATAAATCTTTTTATCTTTGATTATTGTTTGCACTGATGTCAGGGACGATGCTGGGTGTGGGGCTTGCTCCATTGTATGCAGCTCATACCATCAGTGGAATAATACTTGTATTTGTCACTATAGCAGGATGGATTTTGTCCAGATACCTTAGATGTGAGCACAGTGAACTTGCATGGCTGACAGAGTTGCAAGGATAGTTCACGGCCTAGTCTAGTGACAGCTTTTTGTGACGTCCAACATCTTAGGTGTGATGCACAGAGTTGTACTGCACATTGTTGCACATTTACAACTCAAAGTAGGCACTTAGCATTGTGTGTCTGTCAGAGTTTCTACAGTTATCCATCATGGAGATGTATGTATGCCCCGGCTAACACATATTGCGTCAAAGAAATGCATATCAGAGGCTCCAGGCTCTGAGTCCATCACCATTGCACAGACCTTGGCACACTTGATGCGTGGTGCCAGTTCATCAGCTTGCTTTGCCCTACATGTTCCTGTGCATGGACGACCAATCGCCTTTACATGCATGATGTAGGTCAAATGTGTGTCCATTGGTAACGTCACAGGGCACAACAGTGTTTGGGAGTCACATGAAAAATGTGGTACTGAGTTATGACTTTGAAATTGAGCTCATTCACAGATGTCATTTATGATTTGCACTGTTGGGTAGACTGACTTATCTTCTACTATCTTCCTTTTGTGACACCCTTAATAAGTTAAGTAATGCTTTAGTCACTTATGGCGTTTTGTTGCAGGCACACTGTTCTGCAGCACCCAGGTGGTGACATGTTGCATTGCTACCTGCACCAACAGTGTCATAGCCACTCATCCCAGCTGTTACTTTTGGCATTGGCTCATAGTGATGACACTTGAAATGTTACCACTGAATCAGACTATGTGCTAATTGCAGTTCTACAGACATCCATTGAAACTTTGGCCAATATGCTCACAGTGTGCACAGCATGAGAGGGCTCAGAATTTGTTTGGCATTGTTTGTGCACAGGTAGGGGCTGACTGACGCTTTACACTTTGGCTACAGTCACTATTGTGGTCTCAAATATAGTGTGGCTGACTTTGTAGTTCCATATATGTATGTTACACATGTGCCCTTAGGTCATCTCATCAATGTGAATCTGCTGTGCCACATCTAGGCATGTGATATGCAATGCGCAACATCACAACAATCTTCGTCCACCACATCCAGTGTAAGTAGATATGCCATGAGATTATGGTTTGCTATCCTTCTGGGTGACACTACTTGTGTCCTGACTTGTACATGTTATCACACATGCATTTTTCATCAATGGAAGTGGGTCAAAGTTAGTACAATGCTAGATTTTGCTATCTGATAAATGTGGGCACAGCATCTTAGCCCGTGTACTCATGTTTTAACCCCTGTTCTTCTTCTTCACTGTCTGCCTTCTGTAATTTCTTCGGTGCCTTTTTTATGCTAATGTAATTTTATTTTGACCACTGTGCCCCCTTCTGCTTGATTTGGTAGTATTGCTCCTTTTCAATATTTACCGATGTATTGTGTCCATCTTTTTTCCGCACATCTCCGCCCTCACTTCCCACAGCAGCATCCACTGCGGCGACGCCTCCACGCACGGCAATTTGTCCTGCTACCTCTCACAGCTGCTCCTTCATCCCACCTTCCCTTCTTATGGCAGCCACTCTGTGTCCGCATCGCTGGGACGCCAAAGGCACACATAAGGCAGGCCCGTCTGTGTCCATCCACGCCTGGACCACGCACAGCGCCAGAACGCCTGGCTCACACAAATGCCACAAAACCCAACGCCACTACGATGCCAGCAGCCTCCACGCACTCAACATTGGACGATCACACACCTGCTTCCGACCCGCAATGGAACACACACAAGGACCCTTCTCATGCTGGATCTGCAGCTCCACCAGCTTCCTATCCACAAATCCACCAACCGGGTAAGAACCCAACTACCTCAGATGCATTCTTCTCGAAACACACTCCGCCCGCAAATACGCCGTTGAACTCTGGGACCTACTCGTCACAACATCCCCAGATGTTGTCTTCCTGCCGGAGACCTGCGGGAACCCCTCCTCGGCACCCAACATCTCCATAGCCACCCTGGACGGCTACAAGATCACCCGCAGCGACCGCACCAATGGAGTAGGAGGAGGAATTGCCATCCTCCACAGAAACACTCTCAGAGTCTCGACCAACACCAACGACATCCTCAGCAATGCCGAACACCTGCACTTCATGATCCACACCGATCCTAACACCACCCTCAGAGGAACGATTGTCTACAGACCCCCAAGACCCCGATCACAGTTCAGCGACTCCATTGGCTACTTCGTTAGTACACACACCCTTGCCTCCACAGACTGCATCCTTCTCAGGGACCTTGACTTCCACCTCGGGAACAACAACAACACCAACTCCACCGCCCTGATTGACAGCCTCGCCAGACTCCGACTCAGACTAATCGTCACAACACCCACCCACTCTGCCGGCAAAATGCTTGACCACATCTTCTCCGCAAGCTTCCACGTCTCCTTCAACCACACCACCGAACTCAACTGGACCGCCCATCTACGCATCCACTTCAACTTCCAGAACCCCTCAAACAGACACACCAGCAGGAAAGCCATCAGGTTCAGTGAGGACCTCCTAGACTCCAAGCAAACGTGCCAAAACCCAGAGGAGGTATGTCAATGTGTACAGACACCGGACAGCTACGCAGCCCAAAATAATGCCACCTGCAGACACCATCACCTCATCTGATCCGTAAAAGGGCCTCCTTGAAAGACCGTCTAGGCAACTACAGCACTGAAACTGCCCTCATCACCACCACCGGTGGGGATGAGGGCAGGGAAATTACGATGCACTGGAAGGCGAGTGGGGCCACGAGTTTAGATCAATGGAAGAGAGAGTTCACCAAATGGGCAGAGTGTGATGGGATAGTTAGGCTACTACTAGTCAAGGGAACGGTGAGCGAGGGATCACTTGAGGCGGCTAGGGCATGGGAACATTTGGTTGGACTATTGGTAGACCAAAACACTGATAGAGATGTCAACACTGAGCCAGGAGAGCTGGTAACAGGCTAGAGCCTTTATAGCGAGTAGATGTAACCATACGACCCCATTGGAGATATGCATGATGAGTGAATCTAAAGCGGCAACCTGCATAATGGGTTTTTATTGTTTACCTTCTGGAGACCACCGATTACGCACTGCTAATGGATATCGAAGAGTACAGAGTAACATGGGTTGTGACATGCCTGGAGGGAGGGGGGAGGTGGAAATTAGCTTAAGGATAGATTTATTAGTGATAATGATGTTTGTTTATATGGGCTCCATTGATAATATTTGTGTTATTCCCCTTATTATATGGTTCTTAATCTTCAAGGTAGTAGAGGAGAAATGTCATAGGAACGAGCCAAGGATCCTATGCTTGTACACATGTACATCATAGTGAGGGGAGGCGGACTAGGTTGGTGATTTGGTAGATGTCAAGATCTTGCTTTCTCAGACCTAAGGATTTTTTTTTTTACAAGACAATATAGTAAATGCCAGGCGGTGACGTGGGGAGGGGGAGGGTGGTGGGTAGTATGGACAGTAATGCAGATGAATGCAGGTAGGTAGACTTTGAATGAATGAAAGGATTTCGTGCTGCGCCCTGCATCGCATTTAGCAATTGAGGGCGCACAACAAAATCAGTTTTGTTGTTTTAAATGTCTCCTTACCTACATTCATCCGTATTCCAGTGTTTGCTAGCCCCCACACTGCACCTCCCCCACCCCACGTCACAGTCCAGCAGCACACCCTATGATGTCCGCTACTGGTGTGTGGTACATGATTTATAGTAAGTTGATTTTCAGATGCGTATTTATGTTGTTCAGTCCTTGTCAGTGCAACCCTATCAACAGGTGCAAATGTCATGGTGATGTGTATCTGTGTATGTGCTACACAGCTGCAGACATGGATGATATTCAATGCTTGGCTTTGCGTGTGGGTGATTACTGACATGACGGGATGTTTCTTCGATGAAACAGTTGACTTACCATGAAGGATGTGTTAACATGCACATTATCGTGTGACGGCCAACTCAAATGATGACAGAGATGGAATGCTGTTCTCAGAATCGTCGATGTGTACACTTGGTGGTGTATCAGGGTAAATTGACCTTATATTTGAGTGTGGCATTTGTGTCTTGTTAATTTATTGTGGCAGATTTGCTATCCTTGCTTGTTGTCATACTTTGTTTGGCATACTTCTTTACGTGGACATTGTGGTTGTGTGAGCTTGTCACAACAACAAGTGAAGTAGTACAAGTTTGTGAGACACATTGCTTACATGCATTGTCCACGTACCGTGGTGTTGCAGATATTGCCCCCCTGTTCATTGCATGCCATTGCCCCGTGAGTACAGTCTGCCGCATGTGTGCATTTAGTCATATGACTCTTTTGGGCATCGGCCTACATGGTCACTTTGTTGTGACATGGCATGTGTTGCCAGTATGCAGACTCACTCGGTGCTTTCTCATCTTGCTGTACGCATTACTGCATAGCATGTACAGGCAAGGGAGCATTTTTGTTGGCAATGCATGAGGTTGTCACAATGTCCCCCTTGCCTCATCACCACGCATATCCAAAGCATCTTCACAAGGCTGCTTCTCCCATTTGCCAAAATGAGTATGTAGTGTGAATATGACTGATCACGTGCACGAGTAAGCATGCCAGCAACAAGTTCAGCACACCTGCACAACATTGCACATGTCTCTGGCTCGTGTGCAAGGTTGTGTGTGGCCATCCAAGTCACCCTTGATGGCCGCGCACAACCTTGCACACAAGTCAGACACAGTGCAAGGTTGCAGGTGTGCTGAGCTTGTTGCTGGCATGCTTACTCGTGCACGTGATCAGTCACATTGACACTGCATACTCATTTTGGCAAATGGGAGATGCGGCCTTGTGAAGATGATTTGGATATGGGTTGTAATGGTGCAAGGGGTGCATTTTGGCAGCATGCAGCGTCTCTAGGTAATGTGGCACTTTGCTATTTGATGTTGCCCTTATTTTGTGGTCTGATGTTGTACCTGGACTGTGTTTGGCTGACTTTTCAGAGCACATTTCAATGTCAGTGTGTCCGGCAATATGTGTCTTGCAATGTTTCGGTTGGATCAGGTGATGTGTGTCCATGCCACCATGCACAGGGCTATCTGGGACCTGAACCACAGTAATTGTGGGTAGGCAATGCTATTTATATTATACATGAGTGCCATTGTGCCCATCCACCCCAGTCCACCCACTCCATAGTTTGTACTCACCCTGTGGTTGTGTCTGCTCACATTCAGCAGTATCCCACAGCATTGACCTTAGCTGTGATGTCCTCCCATATATCTTTTTTTCTGGACAATGGCACTGCGTTTTACGAACAGCTCCTGCTGATGTTCAGCCACCAGGGCATACAGGACCTGATTTTCTTGGTGGCTGAACCTGGGGCTCCTCTTCCTCTTGGCCTTCTCCTGGGTCTCTCTCTGCTCCTCCTGGCTGGCTGGGGGGTTGGTTGTTGGCTCAGCGCTGGTCCCAGCTTCCTCCATGTCTCTCCTACTTTCTGCTGTGTTCTCCATTTTTTTTTCTCCCCTGCTTGGGGGCCTTTTATAGTGCATTTTCACGCTTGCAGCGTGCAAAATGCAGGGCTGATAGCAATTATCGGGCTGCTTTTCTCAATAATTGGCCCAACGCGACTTTTCTCGTGTTAGTGCATGTTTTTTATCACCGGCGCTAAGGATTTCTCGCCATCCATTTGTGCCAGGTAGCGGCGCATTGTGAATTCGTCACTACCACGGCAAAAAAAACAGGACTTCGCCGGCGATAAAAAAAGTTAACGCTAAGAGCGCTTTGCGATATATCGTCATTTGTTGCTGCTATGCCCCTTAGCCTCAATATATGAGAGCGGGTTTAGACTGGGAGCAGGGCGGTGGGAGAAGCGATGTGTAAATTTAAGACTCTACACTGAAAATCTGCCTAAATCCTCCTGCCCCCAGATTATCCTCACAGCCCTGCACCCCTCGCCATACCGGCTACAACCCTCAATAGTGCAATAAAATGATCAGTACCCGAGAAGTCACTTTTCGGTAAATCTGCCAATAAATTCCAGGAACATAAATTTTGCAAGGATGCCTTATTTGTAAACTCTCAAGAGATGCCCATGAGATTTTTTTCTTTATTAATCCATTTGAGTCTGTGGGTGTTTTCAGCAAGTCATTTTCCCTTTCTGACATTAAAAAAGCATCAAATGTGACCATGCAAGGTCGTGTTCATTACATAAACAAAACACTTCAATTACTAAATGAAGCAGCAGCGTGGCCTATAACATGCATTCATTCATTCCCCTGGGCTGGAATTCTCGGCTGTTTATTTCCCAGTAAACATTGTTTTAAATGCCTTTAAGGCTATCAAGACCACAAAAGCGGGAAATGAGATAACGTACGAAGCTCCAGTTTGTGTTTTCTGTATTCAGAATTTGTTTCCGAAAGGGCACTGCCGTAATAAGGCAAAGCCGAGGAAAAAACACAGAGGCATGCTAGGATCTGTGAGATTACAAAAACTGCCGGGAGGCGCGAGCTGGCTAACTAAGCAGAAGAAGTGACCAATCAATAGGAAATGAAATCCAAGCAAAAACAATTTCACGCAGAGAATATCTGAATAGAAACAACGAACTGTGTGATTTTTCTCTTTATGCTCCTGAGGGAAAGGCTGACATATTTCTTAAATGCAATTAAAATCAGTGTTTAGTTGCGGTGCAGTAATCGTAGCGCACCGCAGGTACAATGGAAATACACGGGGAGCCTTGTGTACATACATGTATTGGGGCTGACAATATGCGCGAAGACTCTCTCTCTTAAGGACAAAATAAAACGCAGAGTTCAAAAGTGTTTTTAAATTGTAAACATATTGCCGACTTGAGCTGTTCACCCTGGTTGAGAACATAAGCCACAACAACTGGTACTCAGCTTTAATCTTATCTAAGCAATGCATTGCCTTTTTTAAACTTGTGTAATAATACTGGATGTTTCAAGAGGAAAAAAATACCGATCAAAATATCTCTGTTACATATTTTACATAAACTGGCAGATGCGCAGTGATACATCTGTGCATGATGTTGCAGATGTTGGGCACCAGCACTTCTTTTTTGAAGACCAGGACTTGTCATCATCAGACTTTGACCGAGAGCAAAAGAGAAAAAGACTGAACAGGAAAAAGGACGAGGACGAAAAAATATAGAAAAACAGCAACGAAGAGAGAAAGCAGGGATGAAAAGTTACCTACAAGAGTAAGAGATAGAGATGAGAAGTAAAGGGGGAATAAAAGTGGCATGGTGTTGAATCCAAATTAAGCAGCCTTGGTATCCGGCAACCCCACAATTTAGTATCAATATGCTTTGAAGAAAATCTTTGGACAGGTGTACTTATTTGCAGGCCTGGGCGTAGTTCGCAGAGTTTGCTACACGGAACTTCCCAAAAAGTTATAAAAAAACTCTGCGAAGTTCCACGAGTGGTGGAATGCAGTGCAAACTGCAGTTTGTGCTGGTATTCCTGAAGCTCAGGTAGAAATTCTACCCTAGCGGCAGCTCGCGAACTTACTATTTGCGATAGCGAACTTACCATTCGCAATTGCGAACGGAGAAATTACCCCGCTGCACATCGCTAAGTTGAGTTTTCTGCACTCCGCGTGCTCCGGGGAGTGCGGAGTGTAGAAAACTCCGCAAACTCTGCGAACGGAGCGAAGTTCACCGCCCAGGCCTACTTATTTGTTACTTAATTATTACAAATTAATTTATCAATACTGATGTTCATAGTGTTGGTGGCAGTTGGAATTCTTGACATGATATTTTGGTAGTTTCATAGTAAAACTACTATAGTCAAAGTTCAAAGCCATGTGCTTCTGCCACCACATACTTCACCAACAAAGTCCGAAATATCTGCACTCCATGATCCAGCCGTACATTCCTGGTTGCGATTTCAGATCATCTGTTGCAAAACTCGCTACTTTCCATAGGGCAATGAAAGCCAGACCGGCGGCTCTTTCCTTCTCCTTTCTGGCCTCTAAAATGTGGAACTTCCTCCCCTATGATCTGAGAGCAGCACCTTTGGAGAAAAGTTTCAGAAGAAAAACTGAAAACCTGGCTCTTTAACTATCCCGATGTCTTTTGGTTCGATTCATTTTGATCTCTTCTTTCTGTCTGTTGGTCTGGGCCTTAGCGCGGGGACACACCGTTAGGTGTAACCAGGTGCTTTACAAAACACATTCTTATTATTATTTTGGAAGTAAATTATTAGATTGGGACATCTTCAGTCATAAGATCATCCCACTCTTATGGAAATATCCTTCATGAAACTCCAAAAATAGCACTTTGGTGGATACTAGTAGTCATAAAACAAAACAAAAAAACAATTATCAAGGGAGCAAGGAATTACTAATTTGTAAAGATGCCATTCAATGCTCTCTAGGTCAGACAGCATCAATAAGCTAAGGGTACAAATTAGTTGAGGCTGGGGCTTCCAAGTTCTCAGCCTCACATATCATATGTATAGCGATATCATCCTAATAGTGACAATCCACCATTAAGGTTTCAATCGCCAAGCAGCATCAAGGACTGAAGGGTGAGCAAGCATCTGTCTAAAAATATAGGTTCCAGGGGGCACAAACATCAGACAGTGGGTTCCTTGTGGTTTGCTGGCATCTAGTACTGCCAGATGCCTTTGAAAAGGGGGGACTGTGAAGCCTTAGTTCCGTCCCTAAAACCTCAACTAATTTTGAGAGTGGTACCTTCACTGTTTTACAATAGAAATTAACTAATTTCATTCCATGACAGGGCTAAACTTCATACTTTTCTCAGGACATGAGATTCTTTGCATGAGTAAATCGTTTTCCTAGAGCAAAAACAACCTTTGAGAAGTTCAAGGGGCTGATTTATGAGAGGGTTCTCTCTTGTTTGCACCATGCCACGGGGTACATTTCTGATGCAAACCTCTAGGTCAGAGTTTTGAAGCCACACATAGCCACTTTAGGAGGCTCTGAGTGGCTTCAAAAATCTGGAGTAGTGCAGCTCAGCACAAATCACTGCGTTACTCTGCCCTGGGAAGGTGTTCCATGCAACTCCCATGGATTTTGATGCATCCCCAGATTTACAAAAATGTATAAACCTGGGGATTTGCCAAATTGCACAACTTTCCTGGGAGGTATAGGGAGGAGAAATATCTCTGTTTCTCTTCGATCCCTTCCTCTTCCTATGTATACTGCATTCTGCAGCACACATAGAAAGAAGAATATGCCTTCCAGGATTCTTTTTGTGCAGGAAGGTGCCTGTTCCTGCATAAAAACAATCCTACTTGTAACACAGGCACAATTGCACCATGTTGCAAGGGTGCCTGCGTTGGGGCTAGGCTGCCAAAAGAGCACCAGCACAAGGGAAAGGACGGGAAAGTGCTGTATTTCCTTAAAAACAGGGCATTCTTGCCCTTTCCTGTATGGCAGTGAGCTGCACTGCTTCCCGTTCCCATAAATGCGCCCCTAAATGTGTTGCAGTCACAAAAAAGGTTGTCTGAATGTGAAAGCCAAACTGAGCATCCTTTAATTGTCTAAAATCATTTTATACTAGTTAGGAATCGGGCCTTGGCAGAGTCACTGCTCAGATCTATCCTTCTAGAAACCCTCTTTTGTTCACTGGGCAAAGTTCACACTCCTTGGTCTGCAAACTAGGGAAAGGAACTAGGACAATTTCTCTGGAAATTATTCACTTTAAATGGAATAGTAAGAACTAAATGTTCCAAATGAGACTATGAATGATTCCCGAGGAGGGCGCTCGGTGCTCTACTGGTAAAAAAAGAATAAAAAAAAAAAAACATAAGTCCAGAGGCTCACACAGCTTTTTTTAGGAGCACATCATCGGCTCTCCGAAATGCCAGTGTTGCCAATCAGCAAGGCTGCCTTTTCTTGATTCCATTTAGTGCCTCTTTCTTCATCCAGACTAATATTCTTGTCTTCATCTCTCTCTTGAAAACTATTTTTCATCCCTGCTTTCTCTTTTGCTCACTGTTTTCCTCTAGGTGAAGATGAAAACAGTTGCCGTCCTCCACAACGCGTGCTGGTGCCCACCACCTGCACACATTACATTAGGCGCAGGGAGGGCCCCTCTTCTATTGTGAAGGCCATGAGATATGACTCAGTAAGGGGAGAGTGGGAGGAAGTAAATACATTCCATGGTGAGGTTTCCGTGTGTGACAAAACAAAAACAGCATGTTCCTCAGACCTCTACCCCCTCTCCGTCCTTAGATTATCTCCACTCACTCCATGTAAGTTTCGCTTGACTTCATTTCCCCGCTGCATTTATCAAGAGAACTCTTCAATGCTGAATGGAATGCCTTCAGACATGCTGCGTGTGTCCTGCCCTGGGCACATGTATGGCCTGGGGTGATAATAACTCTCTACAAATCGCGTTCCTTATGCTACATCAATTAGTTGAAAATAGTTGCCCTGACTTTAAAAGCCTTTGTGGTTTGGACCTGTGCCACGCCTGGACACTGACATTACAGCTGTCTCCAACCTCTAGCTTAATGGGAAACAGCTTAAATTAATTCTGTTTATGCTCAGGGAACATGCAGCAGCGCTCGTTTTTATGTGTGGCTTCCTGGGTGGTGGTTGTTTTGACAGAATGTTCTGTTAGCAGCAACGAACTGAGGGTTTAAGACGTGATCTAATGCTAAATTAACTTAAGTACATCTCAAATTGGACTTTGCATCATTTTATCCAGTGGAAAATGTAATTAGGTGTTTTATTATATTTGCCATAGTCATCCATCCATGCAGCTTATTTTCGTTCCAAGACCATTAATTACAATGGGGCGACCCTGTGCCCCTCAGAACCTGGCCTTACAACAGTATATAGTTACAATGGGTTCTGTTGGGAAAGGAATATTTCTTCAGTAGTTCAAACTTTGTTTTTTCATTTTAATATATCACTAAATGATCACCAATACACATAAGTCTGAGTTTCCATCGTATATTGGTGAAGTTACAGAAACAGAACAAGCAAGGCTATTTCGGATGGTGAAGTGCTCGTGAACCCAAGTGATGTTATATCGGAAGCCGCGTGGGGGGGAGGGGAGAAGCAATGGTAAGTTCCTTTCTGAGAGCCCATCTTACATTTATGCTTAATTTTTGTGGCTGGTAGGAAGAAGAAGTTCTACCCAGGATGGGATGAGCTTTAAGTAGGAGCTGTGTATCCAGTTTTAACTGAGAACAAGATTTTTTTTTTTTATTGCCGAATGTCATGAGCAATATATCGATGGATCTTGATGCTGCTCTTGTTGAGTTCAAATACAAGGGAGTTCATGTAGAGATTGAAGAGCAAAAGATGAAAATTTGCTGTATTTTATAGCATATAGAGAATTTCCGAGGACGCCATCAAATAGAATTGGTGAATGTTAGACCTGGCATGCATTGGTGTGGTTTCCCCTGTCTTTTTCCCTCTACCTCCTGTATTTTTGGACTGTGTGCTGGATTTAGTTTTCGCTGGTTTAGGTACTCTGGGCACTTTGCCACTGCTGATCAGTGCCAATGTGCAAGTGCTTTCTGGGTAAATTGTGATTCTTATTGATTATCCATGATTGGCATATTTGATGAACTGGTAAGCCCCTGGTAAAGTGCATTGAGTATGCCCAGGGCCTATAAATCAAATGCTTCTTGTGGGCATGCAGCACTGGTTGTGCCACTCACATGAGTAGCCCTGAAAATGTTTCTCAGACCTGCCCATGCAGTGTCTGAGCACAGTTTTCAACTGACATGTCGACCTGGCAACTGCACCTACTTGCTAGGTCCTAACCTTCCCTTTTTCTGCAAGTAAGGGACTCCTGAGGTAAGCCCAAGGTACCTCCATGGACAGGGTGCAGTGTATGTGAAAGGTAGGACATGTGCTGGTGTATTTTGCATGTCCTGATAGTAAATTACTGCACATTTTATGGTTCACTATTGAAAGGCTGTCTGTTCCATAGGTTAATGTGTGAGCTGCCTTGTGACATCCAACAAGTATACATTTCTATTGGGACAAGATAGAGAATAGGCAAAAACTTGTAACAACCCAGCAAGATGAGTAGGACACGGACCGCTCTGCCAGTAATGCTCCCCAGAAGCTAGCAAACGAAGGAAAAATAATTGTCTTATCAGAGTTTTATATCCGGAACTCACCTGCTAGTGCAGATTAGGCATCCTGCATCGAAAACCGCTCTGCCAACAAAACGAGGACAGCAGATGCTAACTGGCAGCTTCCTCGACGTTATGTGGTTTCCGACGCTGTTTCTACGGTTTTGACATTTTCTGATACATTGCTGCTGCAGAGCCTGGCCGTGTATCGGGGAAAACCAGCCCGAGCACAGGAGTGCCGGGGGGGGGGCTCCTTTCTCCTCCTCCTCCTCCTCCCAAGATGCTGGTAAGGGGTGAGGGGTGGAATTCCAAATCAGGAAGTGACTGTCGATAAAGGGAGGACCAAAATTACCAGCTTGGAGAGTGGTACCAGGAACCGGCCTGGGAAGACTGGGACACATGGGGCACAAGAACAGTCCCAAATCACTACCCTGTTTTCTGGTAGTAGCAAGGCAATGGACCAGAAAACTAGTAAGGGGCAAGGGGAAGTTCTAGCTGGCAAGTCTGAAGAAGGAATGGTGGGAAAAGCGGATACTCCCTCCAAAGAGGCTATTTTGACATTGGGGACTGTGAATAATAGCAGCGTTGGGCAGAGTGTGACCTTAAATCCCACTATTGGTGTAGGGGGGCCGGCAGAGGTAACTTCTATAACAGTGACCCCAAAGGATACTAGAGGAGAGGCCTCAGAAAAAGGGAACGATAATGGGGGCCAGATTCAAGACAGAAGTAAACAGACGCAAGCAAGCAGGAAGCATAAGGAAGCACAATGTCTGACTCAACCTGCGAATGCTGGCTACCTCAAGGTCCTTAAGGACACTAGCTCCCGGGCTGCCCTGGATCCGGTGTTAGATCTTGGGAAGATGAAAGACAAGTTAATCCCAGTCGCAGCTAAATCTCCAGAGGGTGGTGATAAGTTCTATTCACTGACGGATGACTCAGAACTCTAGAATATTGGAGAATCATCATGCTCCTTAACCGATGATCCTGTTTTAGTATCTTCTTCCAGTGAGGCCCCAGACGAGACTACCTATGCCACCCAACAGAGGAGGTTGGGGAAAGGATCTCAGGGAAAGAAGCTCTAAAGCAAGTAGCGAGGATGGCTCCTTGGGAAAGCTTCAATGGGACTACTCTGTCTCAAGGCTGGCGTTTTCAGGAGGCTAAAGAGGGGGCTACGGGCACAGCCGATCTACAACCGCAATTACCCTTGGTAGGGTGGTCCCTGGCGACAATCCTACATACAATAAAACAAGTTCAAGATGAAGCCAGGAGCTTGTGTCGCCGGGTGAGACTTGGCACCAAGAAGCTACATGGGACTGTGAAAAAGATCAATAAGACCTGATCCGATATCGCTGGCAGATTGCCCATGGTGGCGGAACGTACTGAGAATCTGGAATTCGATGCTAAGACACTAAGGATACAAGAAGCTTCACAGGCAGCAACGATGGCTGATGTTTTATGGAAACTTGAAGAGTGCGAGAATAGGCAGAGACGTAACAACTTGAGAGTCCTGGGGATTGCCGAGGGGGTGAAAGGCCCTGATGTACATGCCTAAATCATATCTCTCTTCAAGGGCCCCATCCCCGAGAAAACTCACATGGATTGGAGCATAGAGATCCAGCGTGCTCACAGGTGCCCCCCTAATGATAAAGAAATTACGATCTAACGATTCAGAAAGACCTAGGGCAATCTTGGTGTATTTTGGGAATTTCCTCTTGCAGCAAGAAATATACGATCAAGCCCATCCCAATGCAAGGAAGGTGTTCGGAGATACCTCGTTTTTCATAAGACCAGACTTTGCCCATGCTACAGTGGAGAGGCGGTGGCGGCTGCAACAGCTGTTCAACCATTTTCAGCAGCATGGAGCAGAAGTTTTTCTCCTCAATCCTGCTCGCTTAAAAGTGACTTATAAAGGACAAACACAAAGTTTCACTTCGGAAATCAGATCGCAGGAGTATTTAAAAGAAATAGGTGGAGGAAATGTAGAGTAAATATGAACTGTAATTAGTTAGGGATCTCCGCTCTATGATTCCGGGTTAATGATCGGTGGTACCAATCACTAGATTCCTGGGGCTCTAAGGATGATTTAGTTTTCACAGAATGAGGTTAGAGGGGATTTTTAGGCTTTGGGGGACTTTTTTTTCCATTTGGCGGTGCTTTTTCTATTTTCTCTCTCTTTATGGGGGGCATGGGTTAGGAGTGATTGGGGAGGTACTCTTGCATAGGCGCTATCATTCAGGCTGTTGGCCTGATTGCTTATTGGTGGAGGGGAGGAGGGAGGGGTTGTTGGGGGGGTTCAGGTGGAAGGGCGCTATACAAGGGGAGGAATGGACACAAGGAAATAGAAGGAAATATAGGAGGAAATCATGCTGCCTATGATACGAAAGCGCCCTTTCTGGTTAGTAAATGGCAAGGGTTTAAGTCCCAGATTTGTGTAAAGAGGGGAGGTAGGAGACTGGGCCAATGACTAAACTATGAATTGCCTTGGTGAACATCTGTGGTCTTAATGATAGGAAAAAAGGGCCAGGGTAGCCCTGGAGTTGCAAGCAATAGAGGCAGTCATTGTATGTCTTCAAGAGACCCATATTGAAGGAAAGCAGCAGTCTTTACTGGACACGTTAGGCTTTAAACTAATTGCGGGCACATGTCAAAATATGCAGACTTTTAAGGGTGACTGTGTTGGCTAGAAGGGATCTAGCTTAGTTTTTCTTGCGAATGCATACCGATAGTCGGGGGAGATGGGCCTTAATGGAATATTGGTCCAATGTGTGCACCTTCACATTGTGCTCTTTATATGGACCAATTCTAGATGATGCCGGGCTAAATGGCTGGTTGAATAATGAACTTGTGTCTTGGCCAGCACCCATTATTTTATGTGGCGATTTAAACATCAATTTAGCCAACAACTGGTCATGTGAGAAACATTATAAATACCATGGTAGGAAACCAAGGATATTTTGGTCTCTTAAAAGTTTGTGCAAAGATTATACCCTGATGGACATGTGGCAGTGTAGGAAGCCAAGTGAACATGGTTACACGTTTTTCTCCTCACCCCATCAATCACATGCCCGTCTCGATTATTTTTTGTCTCACACGCTATAATACAAGACTGTGACATCAAACTTTTCCCATGGGTCATGTCTGACCACAACCCTCTAGTTTTGATGATCAAGGTGGGGGTAGTGGCAGGCAATGGAGCTTTGAGCGCGCACTATTGGTAAATGAAGAATATGTAACCCATATGAAAAACTGGATTGGAATGTTACTTTGTGAGAATCTGGGTAGTACTTCCCTAGAAATAGTTTGGAATACACTAAAAGCTGAGATTCGTGGGGCAACCCTCCAGTTCTCGTTGACTAGGATAAGGAAGGAGAAGCAAAAGATGAGAGAACTATAAATCTTATTAGCTCAGGAAGAAGAAAAATTAATAACAGCTGCACAACAGGGGGGTGATTGCCAGGAAGAGCAAATAGGAGTTATGAGGGTTAAAGCAACCATTAATGATATTGCTGTACAGAAAACTGCAGCAAAATTCTTAGCCAATAGGGAGCAAGCCTACGAATATGAAGAACAAATGGGCCGCACATTAACTATAAGGACAAAGCAAAATAATGGCCAGAATGAAGTTAGGGAACTAAGGGACCCTGACCTGGGTATTGTTTCTGATCCAGAGAGGATAAGAGCTGCACTTAAACATTTTTACCAGAAATTATATCTCGAAACTGGTACGGGGGGATCAGGAAGATATTGATAACTATATAGATTTAAGTAAAATTTTGAAATTTGATGAAGATGACCAGGCAGGATTAGAAGAGATCCCCCCGTGGAAAGAGATTCTAACCGCTATTTCATCTATGGCGACTGGGAAAGCCGCGGGTGAAGATGGCATCCCACAGAGTTCTATAGAGCATTTGCTCTGGACCTTAAGGACAGTCTTGTGAGATTAGTCAAACATATTTTTGAAGGTAATAAACCCCCTCCCTCTTGATCTCAAGCGAAGATTGTAGTTTTTCATTAAAAGAAAAATCGGTCAGGGAACTCGTATCATATAGGCCAATCACTCTTATTAACGGGGACACCGAAATATATTCTAAAATCTTAGCTTCTTGGCTGTCCCCTGGTATTAGGAAAGTGGTAGGCGGGTTGCAACATGGATTTGTACCTTGGAAGAGCACTCCAGACCACATTAGGCAGGTAATAATGCTGTTTGATGCTGCCCAGGTATCAGGAGACCCTATGGCATTAGTTTTGTAAGATGCAGAGAAGGATGTTTGATAGAATCTCCTGGGGCTAACTGTGGAAAGTGCTCGAACAAATAAATATAGTGCCCGAATTTAGGCAAGCACTTGAGGCACTTTATAGAAACCTGAAGCTGGGGTGTTTGTGGCCGGGGACCTATCAGACTAATTTCCAATATCACGAGGGACGAGGCAGGGTTGCCCCTGCTCCACATTGCTGTTTTACCTCTATATTGACACGTTTATTTGTAGGCTAGAAGGCAATGAAAAGATCTGTCCGATGACATATAACGGGTGGGATACTAAAATGCTTGCGTATGTGGATGACATTGTGGTAGTGACGCCAGAGCCCGCCTTGGCAATGGTGGAAAGTGAGAAAGGAGAAGGGGAATTTGGTCTTATCTTGGGCTATTCACTAAATAAAGATAAAACTGTAATCTTAGTTAATAGCAAAATATACTGGCAGGACTCACGGGTGGCTACAAATGCGACCTATTTAGGAGTAGTTATCACGCCTGAGGTGGATTGTATTATTAGGGACAATTTTGAGCTTCTAATTGAAAAAATCTAAATAATAACTAATGAGTTTAAATAATCTGCATTTATCCCTGGCAGATCGATGCAACGTCATTAAAATGACTTTATTTCCTAAAATTATTAATTTTTTTAGGGCCTTCCCATTAGGAATAAGTAAGCTATGGTTTAAAAAATTAAATTACTTAATTTCCCGATTTATGTTGGCTTATTCTAAGCCTAGGCGTGCAATTAAATTTCTGATGCTCCCCAAAGATGGGGGAGGGTGGGGGCTCCCAAATTTAAAGCTGAACTACTGGTCTACTCTGCTTCAGAATCTTGTCCCTCTACTACAAGAAAAAACTCTGTGTGGCCTGCAGGTATAGTTTATTTCCCCTCTCTAAATGAGTTATTGATTGGTGAGAGGGTGTGGGGAAATTTTTAGAGACAAATTGAATTAAGTTACTACAAGTGTGTATGTTTTAAGACCCTGTGGAATGCATTTGAGTTCTGGCCTATAGTCCGCAAGCTGATGGGTATAGGTTGACTCAACTTCTACACTCCTTTGAAGGATAACCCAATTTTCACAGGCATCTTTTCAGATCAACATAAGTCAGGGTGGATGAATACTGGCTCAAATAAGGTAGGCCTGTTGTTCTTCACTAGGGAGATAAAGTAGTTTCAAGAAATTTGAGAAAATTATGATTTTAGTCCTAAGGCTTTTTTTAAATTCCTACAAGTAAGGGATTTTCTTCTCCGCAAGGCTGGAGGAGCAATTGGATTTCGGCAGTGTATTCTGGTTTACGCTTTGATAGCCGAGCATAAGCCCTCATTAAGATTTATCTATTCCTTCCTCAACAAATACATGGGAGACGATATACACAAACACTCGCAGAGATGGCAAGAACAGCTGGCCATCTCAGATGCCTGCTTCCGGTAATCATTTGCTCTGGCACAGACGTCATTTATATCATCTACACTACATGTTCAATATTACAAAACATGCTTCAATTTACATTATACCCCTAGTAAGATAAATAAATGGGGAGAAAGGAAAGGAACCCTCTGCTCCAGATGTCATCTGAGGGACTCCGACAGTGTCCACATTTTTTCTACCTGTCCATCCTAATCTAATATTAAGCACCAGATAAATGAATTCTTATCAACAAACTGAAGATCCAGGTACAGCTATCCCCTACTGTGATTTTTCTGGGAGTGTCTGAACATAAGAGTCCAGAAAGAGGCAAAGAGCTGATTTTTATTGCTATGACTGTTTTTCGGTCATGTGTTGCCTCAGCCTGGCTAGATAGTAATCCACCAGTGTTCCAGCAGTGGCTAGCCAGGGTACTCGCTGCTTGTAATTTAGAGAAGGCAATTTTTCTAAGGAAAGGGATACATAACAAAAAGAAATGATGGAAGAGGTGGGATCCGCTACTGGATTGGATGAAAGTCAGTTGTGGCTGATGTTTGGCGCGAGGCACACCAAGATATAATGCACTTTGCTATTCTGATTGTTAGTAGGGTAATAATGAATATTTTCTTTGTCTCTCTTTTGTGCTTATCTTTTTATGGCTTGTATTGGTAGTAATCAAAGTGATGTATGAATCTGATGGTATGGCAGTGCTATCTAAGCATTTTTGCTTTTTGATTCTTTTTTTTTTGGTTTTGTCTGTTTTCTTTTATTTCCAATGGTGTATTGAGGATGGGTGGTTGGATGGGGGGCTCTTTTAATTTTCTGGGATCGAGGTCCTAATGAATTTTTTTCTATCATGTATTAAGAATTTGCAAATTACAATAAAAATATAATTTAAAAAAAAGATTTGGAGTTTACGCTCTCTGAATTCAGAATTTATTAGCACACCTTTTAGTGAAGCTGGTTTTTATATTGTGTGTTTGAAAATGGCACTTTTAGAAAATGTTATTTTTCTTGTTTAACCATCCTGAGTAACTCTGCCTGTTTGTGTATTCACTATCTGGTTTTGGAGTAACAGAAGCTGGGGGTGGGCATTTATTCCAGAATTCATAAAGGAGGTTGAGGTGTGTCCTGCCTTTCATAGGTGACTGATAGCCAGGCTGAATAGACCTTTCTGCATTTAGAGTGGTGAGAGGAGTTTTCACTAGCACCTGAATAGGCTGTGTCTGCTCTTCACAATGCTGTGTCCACCTCCTGTAAGGAAGCTGGACCAGAAAGGACAGAGCTGGTTTTTACTCTTGCAACAAAGACTGCGAAGAGAAAATTGGGTATAAATATTAGATCTAATTCCCCAGAACTTTAGATTACTTCTGGAATCAAGAGTAACCTCTGCCAAGTAAGAAGCGCTGAGGAGCTGTGAGGAGGAGACTGCCTCTTAGTTGTGTGTTCCTTAGCTGGGTGGGCCTGCAGTTGCTGTTTCTGCCAAGGAGAGGACAAAGACTGGAACTTTGCTTTTGAACCTGCTTGTGAAGAATCCCCAAGGAATTGTGTGTGCCTGCCTCCTGTTCTGAAGTATCAGAGCCACAAAGATTTCACCACTAGCTTCCCTGGACTCCACTGCTAGGAGTTCTGACCTGCCAGGGGTTGCGTGTTCCAGTTCTGGGCCTCTGGAGGTTGTTCCTGTTGCTGGGAGCTGAGAAATATTGAAGAAACCAAGAAAATCACTACATCGGCCTACTAGCACCTGTTTTTCTGATGCCCACCGAAGTGCTGCACCGCTGCCATACTGCTATTGAATCAACGCAGCGCCTGTCAGAGACTGAAAAATCTGCCACATGCCGAGTCCAGTGCACCTACCTCCAAAGTCTGGGATCACCGACTTCGAAGCAGGCCCTGCTGTGCGGCTGAAAGAATCAACACATCGTGAGACTGCAGCTGAAGAAATCAATGCAGTGCCTGTTTGCTGCAACTGCATCGACTTCCAGTGTGCCCAGATTTCCATGCATCGCACCTAAGCTGTAAATTTTCCGACTCATTTCCCGCAGACCAGAACCCTCTTATTATCGATGCATCACGTCTCCCTACATTCCGGATTCGATGCATCACTTCTCTTGCGTGCAGCCGAACTGCTGCATTGCCTCACCAAGGAGTCAGGAACTGATGGATCACTGTGTTTTCAATGCTTCCCTTCTCTGCAGCTGTTTGGCCTTGTGAATTTTAACACACCTAAAGGTACATTATGTAACATCATGCATCCATAGACATGAACAGAATTGCTTGAAATCTTTTAAAAGTCATATTTTGAATTGTGTATATTCGATGTTTGTCATTTTATTCATATTTGGTTAAGACAAAAATACTTTATTTTTCTAAATCAGTTTGATGTCCATGTGTAGTGTTTTCAATGTTTTGATGTGTGCCTGGGTGCAAATTCTTCACTCATTGCCTTTGGTAAAAAGCCTGTCTGCTCATGCCAAGCTGCCAAGGGGGTGAGCAGTGGTTATCTAAAGTCTGAAGCTCCCTAATCCTGACTAGAAGGGAGGGTCCCTACTTGGACAAGGTGCATACCTCTGACACTTAGAGACCCCTATTTTTAACAGTGACAGTAGCATGATAGTAGGTGAACCTCTCCAGGGCAAAGTCACATTATAAACCCAGTGTGTGGAGCAGTGCTTGGTGGTCAACTGTGCAAATGGCTGTTGAAAATTTGAGTAGGACCAGTCAGGTTCTTGATGGCAGTAATCAGAAGGGCAAATGGTAGTTTGCCCCATTGTGGTCTAAAGCCAGATTTGTGGGCCTGGAAAAGGTTTTCCTTACTCATCTGTTTGGAGATTGCTTTCTTTTTTCTTATTCACATGAAAGGAAGGTGGGTGAGTTGGAAGCAGTTCATCAGTTTTTATGCTTCCGTGTGGGTTTTTCCAGTTGAAGGAGGATCCGTCCTCACTACAGGGCACCTGGGAGTATTACCTGATTGATGATGTTGAGGAGGGCCTTAAGAATATATCCATAGAAAAATTTCACAATCAATGAGGGTAGCATTTCACATTGGTAGGTGATGGCCTTGACAAGTTATCGGTTTTGATGAAGTCATTATGTTAGAGGAGGGTGAAGGCCATACCTTAGGCACCCGCAAGCCATCTTTTGTTGGGGACTGTAGCATGAGGGAGCCCATCCAGCCCCCTGGCCAGCACCGTACTGGGTGCTGACAGGAGCCAGCATAATTCCTTCACTCTCACCTAGGCGTAAGCAGTTGTTGTTCATTGCTCCCATTGGGCAGGGGCAAAGTTGTTGTGTTTTCCACTTGGGAGAGTGCATACAGGGTATGCACTCAATCTCCTGGGTAGAAATCAGCATTGTCCCAGGAAATGGGTCCCCTGACACTACTTACATCTTGCCCTGAGAGATGGGATCCCCGGGGCCAATCTTCTGCTGCAACAGATGGGAGGCAGTACTCACCCCTCTTCTAATATTTTAAACAGCCATGGGGAATTGGGTCTCTCTCTGGGAGCTCTTAGGGACTTGGGGAAGGTGGTTGTGTACCCTCTTCCTCTTATAATTTAAACAGCCCTGAGGGATGGGGTCACAGAGGCCTCCTAAGACTCAGAGAGAGGGTTACTCTTCATTGAAATACCCCTGGGTGTGGTGTCCCCTGGTCCTCCTATAGTCTCAGGGAGGGGGGCATGTAAAATACATCAAAGTGCCAACTCCGGATGCTGGCCCTCTCCAGGGAGAAGTTCATAGCACAAATTTGCAGTAAAGTTTTCAATATCATAATTTTGGCCCAAGGGGTAATTACTTTGTGACCTGGCCCCCACCAGGCCTAGGAAACATGGTATACCTACCCTGCCCCCTTGTATCTTTTTTACACTTATCTCCAGGAAAGGGGCTTAATCCCCAAGTCATAAAATGGGACGTGCCATAGACTGTTTTTCTCCCGCCGTGAGGGAAACGGCCAACGAAGACTCATTCCCCAGCAGCCCCAGCCCAGGCGCCTGACACCAGCGTCACCAGGCAGCCCCAGGGCTGCATTAAAGCAGAGCCGGTGCCCCGCTGCGCAGGACGCGCGCGGGGGTGCGCTGGGCTAAGCCCGGGCAAAGGGCGTGTCGTCTGTGGCCGTCAGGGGCCAAAGAAGGCCGGGCGATCCCTCCAAGCGGGACATACCGCATTTGGTAATTTTAATATGTTGTTCAGTCAAAGTTAGGCTTTAAAGTGATTATTTCATATGACTCACTGTTACAGCGTTTTTAATGGTGTTATTGTTAACTCCTTAAAGACCACTACCCTTTGCAAATTGTGAAGTACTGGGTTACTGCTATCCTAAACGATTAAGCATTGTACGTGTTGCATCATGGGCAAAACAAATCCTCCAACCGCTCGCCCTCTCACACGATAAAAAGCAGCCCTAATACCCCCAGTCCCAAGTTTAACTGCTATAGATAAAATGTTACAAAAAACAATAGGGGTGGTAGCATCGGCTATTAAGAATGCCGAAAGACGCCTTTCCCTTACTCCAGCTATACCCCCCTTTTGCCGTCTGGGAATATATCTTTGGCCTCTTGTAATTCACCTGACTCACTGTTAGCCTCCTCCTTTGCTGAGCTCCCTTGCGCACAGGTAGTGCAAGATGTTAGCTATCCTACTAATTTGGTCACTGAGACAGCTCCTAAGGCGATTAAAAATGCACCTAATCACCGCCCCAGAAATAAGAAATCAAAAACGAAAAAAAAACTATCCAAGACTAATACATCTGCCCTAGACACCTCTCAGGATGATTTAGGCACCCCTTTCTCCATCTTAGCATCCCCGGTCTGGACCACTCACTTAATAATCGATTTTCAGTCCCAAATGGAATAGCTTATCAAATCTCAGTTTAAAATCTTGATGAGTAGAATTGACAAAGTAGTCTCAATGATTAACAATAAGAGTGAACTACATAAACAGAGTGTTTTTAGAAACGTGTTTCAACTTTGTAGCTTCTTGCAGGCCTCTTCATTCTGCATATTGAGACTTAGTTAAACTTACCTTCACAGTAATAGGAATAAAAAATGTATACATTTTTTTCAGTTTTTCACTCAAATAAAAAATTCTTAAAAATTGCTTATTTTAAAATTTGGATCTGTGAAAGAAAAGAAAAAAAAATTATAACGTGTAATAATACATTTTTTACAACACAAAATAATTTCCACAAAGTAATTTGTTTGCCTTTTTCGCTGTTCTCAGAATATATTGAATTTCACTAGAAATAGTGATTTCAATGGTACTCATCACTGATCAGAAAGATTGCTAAAAAAAAACAACATGCTATTCTCAGTAAAATACCAGAAAATACAAATCATACATATATGAAATGCTTACAGATTACAAAATGTTATAACTTTAAGTTATAAAAACTGTAAATGTCGCCGCATTAAAATAATCACCGAATAAATGACCACCAAAAAGTCCATAATTCAAGATTATACCTTTCCTTGAGGCCAAATGGTATTTTTGCACCTCTTCTTTATGTAAATTGTCCAATGGTAGTCCTATTAAATTATAATAATAAATTCCTCAGAGAGTGAATTATCTTCCTAAAACTTTGGCTTTAAAAATATTAGGTAGGAATTTGGTAATTCACTAGGCAAACGTTGTTTGAAAACCAACCGGGCATCATTACAAAGTGTCCAGCCTTTGTCACATTTTAGATAGGCAGTGTAATGTCCAGATGTGGTGGAAGGACGATCATGGAAAATTATTGCAATTGCTACAAAAGTCCTTCCTGATATTGATAGTTGTGCTGCTACAAATTGTTTTATTAAAGTATCCAATTTTCTTCCGTCAGCTGTACAACGTTGCATCATTAAAGTTATGTATTTTCCATATTTTGTTAAGAATAATGTGGATAACATTTCTGATTTACACTCCATGTTTTGAATTACACCATTCACTAATTTATTGAAAGACACTGATTTACAGTCTGGTAATGTTAAATACAGAAATCTCTCAGTGTCTACATTGGTGCTACATATATACATGACATTTTCACAATAATGTTCCCATTTGTGAGAAAGGCCAAAAATATTTTCTATTTCTACACCTTCATTTTCAAAAATGGTAAGCATATACATTACAAATTCCTGAGCATCTTGTTGGATATTTTGTGTAAATTGTGTAGAACCAGAACACACATCCAAAAGATTACGAACATCTGAAACAGATTGTATTTTACTTCTATCTGTTGTCAATTTTTCATAAACAGAATGCAACAGAGAACAAAATCTTTTTTCCCGATTCTGCATAATTTGTTCTTGCAAAACTTCGAGATAAAAAACAACATTGACCACTACATTAGCATAGCAGTTGACACCAGAACTATTTTCAAACTGATAACCAACAATCTCTTCAACAGTGTCCAATTTCTTTTACCTGCAATCACAACATTATCTTGTTCTTTTCTTTTCTTGATACCTTCAGAACAGATATTCTCTAACCTTCTTTTTCGACCAACCATACGCTTTTCAAATACAGGATATTGACCTAAATTTGGAGCATACACCCTTCTTAACCTATTATACTCTTTTACACAGTTTGCATCTGTAGTAACCTTTGTCTCATCAAAATCAATCAAAAACAAACCAGATAATGTTCTTACTCGCGACAACTCAACATATGCCATACCCTCTTTAAATACAGTAGATCCAATGTTCACCAATGCACTGTCTACACGTAATCCTTGAGATTTATGAATAACCACTGCATATGCCAGAGAAAATGGAAATTGTTTCCTACGGACATATAAATCTTTAACAAGCAAAAAACGAACTGAACAACGACCAATTTCTTTAACTTCATCAATCTGATCAAATGTAATTTTTAAAAATCCAATTCCTTCTTTTTTCTAATAATTCACAAAATCCACCACTTTACCCATTGCACCATTAACTAAACCTTTCTCTACATCCAAATTAAAATTACTCAACAGTTTACACACGCATACAGTGTCTTTTCCAACCCAGCAGTTTTAGATATTTCTTTTTCTAAACAATCTAGTTTTGATCTCAACTTACCCGTCAAAATAATAGTGATTTCTTCATGTAGTATTTTATCGATGGCTTCCATTTTTACAATTTCTTCATTTTCCAATTTTAATAATTCTTCGTTGAATATTGAACACTCACGCAGTGTTGGCATTAAGCAAATCACTGACTTATTTTTAGCAGTTTCCATGTACACTTTTGCAGGAACTGCATTTTCATTTGGAAAGACATTGCAAAGTAATCGACTCTCCAAAGCTTCTTTCCCTTTTTTGACAGACTTCCAATTCTTATATCTTGAAGAATACTTCCATATTCAGCATCATTTGCCTGTTGCATATTTGTTGTCAGTTCTTTGTATTCAAAATGACTCCAAATGTTCACATTACCAACACTGCCAAGAGACTTTCTGGTATCTTCATGGGCAAGTGTTTTAAATACTGGTTGTCCTTTTACCGGTGTCAGTTGCAGTAGATCTCCAAAAACTATGACGTGTTTTCCTCCAAATAACACGTCATACTCTGTTTTAAGAATTTGCTGCATTCCTAAATGCACAAAGGCAAGCATCAAGTTTGAAACCATGCTCACCTCATCAATAATGAGAAGTTTCATTTTCTTCAGCACTCTTGAAACTTCACAACAAGCTTCTCCAGATAGCTTATGGTAGTCCAATTTGTTCTAATGCTCTACTGGCAGCATTAGTAAACGATGTAAAGTAATTCCTTTAATGTTATGTGCTGCCAACCCAGTTGGAGCAGTGACAACACAAGACAAATGCGACTCAGTTGTTTTTTGCAGATAACTTGTAATTACTTTAATTAAGGAACTCTTTCCTGTTCCAGCTTGACCACTCACATACATTCGGATATTTTGAAATGATGTACATGAGCACACTCTCTTTTCATGAAGTAATCCATGGTCAATCTGCTCTTTCACTTGCTGATATATTTGTTTCTGTTCAACATTTAGTTGCTCTTCCAAGTTTCCTAACTGTATTGCATCTTCTTGTGCTTAATACATTGCAGTTTCCACCTCATGCATTGCAATCGCTGCTTCATTTTCAACAATTGGTTTTCCTACTGGATCTTGACTCAGTGCAGCAGAACTTTGACTGTCTTGAGAACTGTCTCTAGCAATCTCAGCTGCAATTGTAGCTTCTTGATCAATTTCATCATTCAACATTTTGACATAATTTGCGAACGCACTGCATTGTATGCTATCTTTACAAGCATTAAATGAATCTTCATAGCTGGGAAAATCTCCAAGTAATTCCAGTTCAGAACGCCATGGTTTGAACATTTGCAAAAAGGCTAAATAGTAAAATTCCCTTTTGTCACCAGTGTCGCAACTCAGTTTTCTGTGATTAATTAAATTTCCTTTCCTTTGTTTCACCAGACATCCTTCAGAACCAATCACTCCATATTTTCCATCGTATATGTTGTCTGTAATATTCCGTTTAAAAGTGTAGTTTTGCAGCACTTCATAGAGACATATGTTCTCAAGATGATGACTTCTCTTTGGATAGTATGTGTCCAACATATTGGTTTTCAAAATATCTGTACTTTCAGGGTCATTTTCTGCTAAATATTCAATTTCTTGAACAGATTTCAGTACCCGATTTTGCATTCCTGCAAGACCTAGACTCACCCAAATGATTCTTCTACTTTTGGAATATAGACTTGCAGATGATAACCGATATGAACATTCATATGCTCCAATTTCACGATGCGATAACATCTTCAAAATGAAACTGTATGATTTCTTACTTAGAGTCTTCTCGTGAGAAATCTCTTCCCACATTTCTTTTCTGATTTAGTAATGTAAGATGTTACATATCGAGCAACAGCAATGGAATTGGCCGCAACATACTGAATATCCATGTTAGCGTTCCACATGGATAAAATAACTGGATTGTAGTCATTTATGTATTTTGATTCTTCGCTTCTTCTTAAGTTGTAGATGTTTTTCGGAGACTTTATTGTGATGGTATGTCATACAGCTGACATAAAACTGTTCACTCTTCCTTTGGATAATACAGGATGTGGAAATCCAAAACGACATTTGGTATAGAACTTATCCTTTGACTTGTACTTTCGTCGACAGTATTTTCCACACCTGTGGCTTTGAAATCGTAAGACTTGTTGTTTTAAGTTTTTCTCTTCTCTGCTATTTGGAAGAGCACATGTAGCATAATTTTCAATGAAAGACAAAACAGTTTCATCTGAATCTGTTCCAAATTTGGGGGCGTCCTTGACCCATAACAACATATGAATGTGAGGAGCACCTCTTGCTTGATTCTCCTTTCTCCAAAAGAAATCCACAACTTCTCCAAGAGGAGGATTCTTTTTATTTTAGATGAAAGACATCATAGCTTCAAATCTATGATTTAAATATCTGCATACATTGACAGGAGCCAAAGAGCACACTTCTCCAGGTGTCTTGTATGCAATATTTTTTATATTGGAATTTGCCTCTCGAAGAAATTCAAGTAAATCATCCCAAGCATACTCAGCACAGCTTAGTGTAACAAACCATGTAGGAGTTCCCAAGTTCCGTAGCATACATTTCAGTTCTCCATGTCGACGGTACCAATATTCATTAGTCCCACGCAGACATGCCATCAGATTAATCAACTGAGATTCTAAATGATCATCTCTCTGATGCACTTTATCCATAAAATCCTTTGCAGTTACATTTTGAAGATGCATTCCAGTTTTTAAAATATGATTTACTGCATATGAAAGTCCAGACAAGTCACTTTCAAACAGAAGATGAAACATATAAGGGATACATTGTCGAAATCTTGGATCTTCTGCATATAATCTTGTTGTCCGATATTCAGATGCAGGAATCTGCACAGGACGTTCATCATATCGTCCACCTTTTCCTGTCAGAAACAACTGCGGGAAACAACGAGCTTCCAAGCTCTCTTCCCACACACTCTTGGGACTTCCTGTTGCTTTTTTCATTTGAAACAACTCAATTGTATTCCCCATCACCTCTTTGGAATGAAGTGGATGTACACTGTAATGTTCATAGATCTCTTCACATCTGGACATGTCCACTTTTTCAATTTGTCCACTTAATATTTCACTATATTCAGCTAAATCTATTTCTTCTTCTCCAACAAACACATTTCTATAGTACTCATTATTTTTTAACAGATACAATGATGCCTTTTGCACTTTTCTAACATCCACTAACTCTTGCCAGATTTTCTTATTCTTAGTAGGAACACCATTAACTAGAATGACTAGTGGCTCATTTTCTGCATAAGCTACACCAATAGTTTCAACATTTTTCCTTAAATCTAATGGTAAATACACAACTCTTCCTTTCAATCCTCTTTTTAACTCTGATGGAGGTAATTTACTTGTTTTGGGCTCCATACGAACAATAGCCTGAAACGGGTGAACACATTGTATCAGAATAAACTCATACGTATTTAAATCTATCAGCTCTGGAGGAATAGCAACCAACTCTAGATTATTATGAACAGCTCTAGCAGGCATTTTATTCTCATCTAATTTATTATAACAATATTTGCAAATACGCTGCTCACATACCAAATCAAAACAATCCTCTACCAACAAATAAGTTGCAAATTCCATCCACTTATCATTATCTTCTATTTCACTTTTTAAATACAGATTGACACCCCTAGTCTGATTTTTATAGTGACTTCGCCGACAACAAATACAAGAAACATTTGGTCTTTCACCTGAAATTACCTTAAACTTTGTGATTTCATCCTCAAATTTTTCTGTAATTACAGGTTCTACATTGTCGTCAACATTTTGTTCTACTAATGTGTCAGTTTCTTCACTCTCTTGCTGAGGCCCAAAGTAACAAAACTCAATTTCCTCGCAGACCTGCTTCACATCTGAAACTGACCCACGTAAAAAAGCACTGTTCAACTCACTTAACTTTAGTGCTGGACTTTTTGCATAATACAACCTTCTCACTAACTTCTGCATTTGAGTATGATGTACTGCCAGCATTCTGAAATGGTGAAAAACACTTTCACAAACTTTCCTAGAAAGACATGCCAGAGAATGACCTTGCAAACCAGTATGTTTTCGCACTCTGCAAGGGTCTAGTCCTTGCAACAGCTTAATCTTTTTTTTTACACTTTTTTTAGTATAGACTCGTAAAAAACGACATAATTTTTCAATAGATTCCTGTCGTACACTACAAACACTACTGCAATCCCAAGTGTACACAGGATTTTTAGCACGTCTCCCTAAAACTTCATCAGCTATCACTTCTTCTGCATTTCTTTCAACCATTTTCTCTTTATCAATTGGACAACTGTCGCTAACCTCATAACCTCAACCACTGGTATCAACTGCATACAGTAATTTTTCGCTCAGTGAATAACTCTCTTCGTTAAAAAAAGGCTCTGAACTGGAACTGTGTTTCCATTCTCCCAAAAACACATCACAATTTTTTTTTTATTATTAACTCTTTTCCTCCTACTTTTGGCCTTCATTACATATATTGGTTTATCTAGTGATCGAATTCTGTTTAACACTAAAATAAACAGTTTCCTTTTTACTTCAAAAGCCTTTTCCACAATGCTTTCAATATGCTTCTTCTTTTTATAAAATAAAACTCTCTTTTTATATTTCTTCACATCTTTGAGCAAATTATGCACTACTCTCTTGTAAAATATTTTTTTGCGTAATTCCTTATACTGATTTTGGCTTCTTTTACCATACTTTATCTCCTTTGACTGAACATTTGCTTTTTTACTTTTCCTCTTATTTTGATTTTTTTTCTTACTTAAAAAATTCTCTGAAGTTGCAGCATTATCTACATTCTGTTTGCTCCTACAAACATTTTTAATAAATTGCTTCGTGATCTTACCAGAAGATTTTTTCCTTTTAGCCACATTATCTTGTTCATTCAATACTTGTGGTTGATGTTTCTTCATATAATCCTCCTGTCTCTATTCTTTTCTTTTTCTTTCTTTTTCTGGCATAATTTCTCTATTTTAATGTTGAAAACAGTATATGTAAAAAAGAATCACAAATAAATGTATATTAATAACTTTCAAATTTACAGTATTCCATTACTGTACAAACACATTTTATATAAAAACTGACTAAGAAACTATAGACCTGAACCACAAGTGTGACGATGATTAAAACACTACATACATAGTGCATACTACTTTGAAGCAGTTCATGCTCTAAAGCCTACCTCACTGAAAGACTACATGCTAACTGACTGAATGATTACAGTACTAAAAGGAGACACACTGGGTGAGTAACAGGGCATTTTCTTGAAGTGTATGAATACTAACTGGGGATTTGAAAGTGTGAAAGACAACTGTGTAGCTGATTAGAGGACTGAATGCATACTGGATAGGCATTTAAAGCAGTCCATGTGCTAAGGCCTGGCTCACTGCATGAGTACTTGGGTACTGACTGAATGATTAGACTACAGCAAGGAGACTGCCTGGATGAATTTATAAGTGGTAGGCTTTTCACACAGGGAATGGATTAGTACTTGGTACTGAATGGGTCACTAGAAGAGTGCAAAGGGAGTGACAGGATGTTTGCTGGACTATATGGATACTGACTAGGGAATTGAAAGTGTAAAAGACAAGTGTCTAGGTGGTTAGAAGACTGCATGCATAGTGCATAGGGGTTTGAAGCAGTCCATGTGCTAAGGCCTGGCTCAGTGCATGAATACTTAGGCAGTGACTGAATCATTAGAGTACTGGAAAGAGAGTGTCTTGGTGAATGTATAAGTGTTTGGGTTTTGGCACAGTGAATGGATTACTACATGGTGCTGAATGGGTCATTAGAAGACTGCAAAGGGAGTGACAGGGTATTTCCTGGAAGTGTATAGATACTGACTAGGGAGTTGAAGGTGTGAAAAACAACTGTGTAGGTGGTTAGAGAACTACATGCATACTGCATAGACATTTGAAGCAGTCTATTTGGTAATGAATGGTTCACAACATAAGTACTTAGAAACTGACTAAATCATCAGACTACTTCTAGGACAGTACCTGGGTAAAAATTTTACATTTTCAGTTCTGGTGCAGTGAAGACAATACTACATGGTACTGCACTTTAGTGTCAAAGCATGACTCATTTTAACAATACATAAGCAAACACTGGCTTCTAATGCTACTAAAACTTGACAACATGACAGGTTTTAAAACACTTATCTGCCACCAAATACACAATGTTACCAAATGCTTCTCTCACGGTGGTTCCCAAATGCACACAAACTCACAGTGTAATTTTAGACAACAACCACTATCCCTAGGAGTTTACCAAAACTCATTCACTACAGTGCAAGTGATAAGGGAACTGCACACAATCTACATATTTCACGACTACACTTTACTGTCAATACCTGACTCATTTAATGAAAGCATAAGCCATAACTGTCTTCTAATGCTACTAAAACTTGACAACATGACATGTTTTAAAACAGTTATCTGTCAGCAAATACACGATGTTACCAAATGCTTCTCTCACAGTGGCTCCCAAATGCACACAGACTCACAGTGTGATTCTACACAAACACCACTATCCCTAGAAGTTTACCAAAACTCATTCACTACAGTGGAAGTGGTAGGGGAACTGCACACAATCTACATATTTGACGACTGCACTTTAGTGTCAATGCCTGACTCATTTAATCAACGCATAAGCAATGACTGGCTTCTAATGCTACTAAAAATTGACAACATGACAGGTTTTAAAATAGTTATCTGTCAGCAAATACACGATGTTACCAAATGCTTCTCTCACAGTGGTTCCCAAATGCACACACACTCACAGTGTGATTCTACACAAACACCACTATCCCTAGGAGTTTACCAAAACTCATTCACTACAGTGCAAGTGATAAGGGAACTGCACACAATCTACATATTTCACGACTACACTTTACTGTCAATACCTGACTCATTTAATGAAAGCATAAGCCATAACTGTCTTCTAATGCTACTAAAACTTGACAACATGACATGTTTTTAAACAGTTATCTGTCAGCAAATACACGATGTTACCAAATGCTTCTCTCACAGTGGCTCCCAAATGCACACAGACTCACAGTGTGATTCTACACAAACACCACTATCCCTAGAAGTTTACCAAAACTCATTCACTACAGTGGAAGTGGTAGGGGAACTGCACACAATCTACATATTTGACGACTGCACTTTAGTGTCAATGCCTGACTCATTTAATCAACGCATAAGCAATGACTGGCTTCTAATGCTACTAAAAATTGACAACATGACAGGTTTTAAAATAGTTATCTGTCAGCAAATACACGATGTTACCAAATGCTTCTCTCACAGTGGTTCCCAAATGCACACACACTCACAGTGTGATTCTACACAAACACCACTATCCCTAGGAGTTTACCAAAACTCATTCACTACAGTGGAAGTGGTAAGGGAACTGCACACAATTGACATATTTCACGACTACACTTTAGTGTCAATACCTGACTCATTTAATCAACGCATAAGCAATGACTGGCTTCTAATGCTACTAAAACTTGACAACATGACAGGTTTTAAAATAGTTATCTGTCAGAAAATACACAATGTTACCAAATGCTTCTCTCACAGTGGTTCCCAAATGCACACACACTCACAGTGTGATTCTACGCAAGCACCACTATCCCTAGGAGTTTACCAAAACTCATTCACTACAGTGGAAGTGGTAAGGGAACTGCACACAATCTACATCACGACTACACTTTACTCTCAATACCTAACTCATTTAATGAAAGCATAAGCCATAACTGTCTTCTAATGCTACTAAAACTTCACAACATGACATGTTTTAAAACAGTTATCTGTCAGCAAATAAACAATGTTACCAAACGCTTCTCTCACAGTGGTTCCCAAATGTACACAGACTCACAGTGTGATTCTAGACAAGCACCACTATCCCTAGGAGTTTAACAAAACTCATTCACTACAGTGAAAGTGGTAAGGGAACTGCACACAATCTACATATTTCACGACTGCACTTTAGTGTCAATGCCTGACTCATTTAATCAACGCATAAGCAAAGACTGCCTTCTAATGCTACTAAAACTTGCCAACATGACAGGTTTTAAAACAGTTAGCTGTCAGAAAATACACGATGTTACCAAACGCTTCTCTCACAGTGGTTCCCAAATGCACACAGACTCACAGTGTGATTCTAGACAAGCACCACTATCCCTAGGAGTTTATCAAAACTCATTCACTACAGTGGAACTGGTAAGGGAACTGCACACAATCTACATATTTCACGACTGCACTTTAGTGTCAATGCCTGACTCATTTAATCAACGCATAAGCAATGACTGACTTCTAATGCTACTAAAACTTGACAACATGATAGGATTTAAAATAGTTATCTGTCAGCAAATACACAATGTTACCAAATGCTTCTCTCACATTGGTTCCCAAATGCACACAGACTCACAATGTGATTCTAGACAACAACCACTATCCCTACGAGTTTACCAAAAATTATTTCCTGCTATGGAAGTGGTAAGGGAACTGCACACAATGTGCATATTTCAAAAGTGCACTTTTGTGTCAAAGCCTGACTCATTTAATCAACGCAGAAGCTAAGATTGGCTACTAATGCTACTAAAACTTGACAACATGACAGGTTTTAAAAGAGTTATCTGTCAGCAAATACAAGATGTTACTAAATGCTTCTCTCACAGTGGTTCCCAAATACACACAGGCTCTGTGTGTGATTCTAGACAAACAACACTATCCCTTGCACTATATCAAAACACATTTCTTCATCTACAAGGAGAACTACATTTTACTGCAGAAACATAACTCATTTCACAAATTCATAAACAATGACTGCTTTCTAATTCTACCAAAATATAAAAACTGCATAGTTATCTGTCTACAAACACATGAAAAAAACAAATCCTTATCACAAAATGCTTTCTACATGCACACACACTGTCAATAAGATTGTAGAGAAAAAAAGAACTCCCTACACTTCAGCAGAAGAAATACATTAGTCTGATTAAAATAAAAATAGTCTACATACATCCCCTCACAATTAAATAACTCATCTTTCAAGATGTTTTGTAGATTAAGAAGTATATCAGTCACACACCAGATATCAGTCACACACCAGATTTTCTTATACAGAATCTCTGCACTGTGCACCTGTCAGCAGAACCAAAGAATGTCAAAGTTTCCCTCTAATTTTCCACACATATACATGTAAACATCAAATAACATTCCTTCCCACATAAATTCAAAAGCAAACACACATTTCTATTGGTTAAACATTTCAACCCTTTCCAAATGACATAAACTTCAACCCTTCCCCCAATCTGCCTTCTGCCCGTTACCATAGAAACAGGTCATGGAACACTGTACTGAGCACACAGGTCACAAGTTCAGCACACACAATGTTGCTAATCAAAACAGCAAGTGTGCTTGACTTCTCAACATATCAGCTTATCTATCATATATTATGTTCCTTACAATAAGTTTTTGTTAACCAATAAGAATCACACGTTTAAAAAACAGAAATATGCACCCTACCTTTCAGTGTAGAAGGTTGTCAAACAACCAATGATTTCTAGTCTTTTTTCAAAATTGCATCTTAGCCACCATTTTACAAACATCTTACTTTCCAAACTGCCATTTCATTTACAGAGACCATCTGAGTGCATCCAGACCTCCTTACAAGATGCTTACAGTGTGGATTGTGGGACACAGCTACATTTTCTGGAGCCAAAGGTATGCAGAAAACAAAGGCATTCACAAAGACCTAGGTTTGCCAAATGTAGACATTAAATGGATTGAACAGAGAGGGTTAAAGTGGCACCAATTGATGCCATTGGTGAAATCCTTCATGCAAATCCAACACCCTGACCTCATAATAGTGCACTGTGGTGGCAATGACCTAGGCACTTTGACTGGGGTAGGTCTGGAAATGCTTATGAAGGACACCTTTGCAGAACTGATTTCACTTTTCCCTAAAACTGCCTTTGTGTATTCTAACATATGCCAAAGGCAGAAATGGAACTGGTCCGATCATTTTTGTCCACAGATTGAGAAAGCTAGGAAACATGTGAATAAATCTGTTTCTGCTTTTCTCCGAGACTACAGAATGGGGTCCATTTACAATAACAATCTGCTCTTTCACATGCAAGAGATGTATAGGAGAGATGGAGTACGCTTTACTGATGAAGGAAACAGAGTCTTCCTCAACAACTTTAGACTCTGTATAGATACTTACGTATAAGTACCAAAAACTCTGAATGAACACAACGGCTCTTTTTAGAGCCACTCAAGAACAAAACACTTAAGCTTAATCTTTATCTCCCAACAATTTCATTTTTTTTCCCTTGGATCCGCGAACCCACCGGGTGAGAATCCATGCATCCAACGCAATAGGAAGCGCGCACCGTGCGCGCATTTCGCCGTTTAAAAAAAAAAAAAAGGGGGGCCCCAGGGGGTCCTTCTGGGATCCCCTAAGCACCTCTAGAGGGTCAGAGTATTTCCACTCTGCCCCCTTTATATGTTTTACATACTTATTCCCCTTGCTTCTTCAGCCTCGCTTCTACCGAGGCAGAAAATGGCCACCAACAGTTCCTGGTTTCGAATGTAGAGAGACACTCGACAGCCAATTAGCATTCAGTGCGCCATCCGGAGGGTGCGCGCTCAGTTCGGGGAGGGTGCGCTTATGGTGCGTGTACGGTCCGCGGATCCTCCGCGGCCATAGATATTTATGTACATTTAACTCTAATTTTCTCAGGAACTACTGAACAGATTCACAGCATATATGCACAAGGCATGAGTCTGAACTGAGGACTACCTCTTTGCCAAATTTGGTGTCATTCCGTTCAGCGGTTTGGGCTGTAGCTGCGACAACAGAGCCTATGGGAAATTTCATGGGGAAAACGTGTTTTGGGACCCCCCTTTTTTCTCGGCCCCCGCTTGACGAATCACCACAAAACTTTCAGGGTAGGAGCGGAGCGGAGCTGGGCAAAAGATTTGAAAATTTCACGAGGATTCATCAACCGGCGCCAGACTTATTGGGAATAGAATGTTGCAGATTTCCTATGGAAAATAGGTCCTAACTATAACTATAGGTCCTAACTATAACTATCTACTGCTTGATATATATATCAAGCAGAAAGAGCACCCACAGTTGGAGAACCTCTCACTTTGTGTCGTATTCTTTTATTTTTGCCAGGCAGCATCGCAAATCAACGAGGGTGAGAACAGCACCGCAATGACCCGATGTGGACACAGCAATCCATTGTGAAAGTTAAGAAACTGTTAGGAGAATTGGCAGCGATACCTACGAGAGGATAATTTAATGAAAGACTACTAGTACCAGAATACATAGAGCGGATACGCCCACCGGGCGGGACTTGAACGGTTCAAATATCTGTGACGCTGCCTCTCCACTTGAGCATTGCCCATGAACAAGGGCAAGATGATGCCAGAAACGCATTGGGGAGAACTGTGGCAAGACTAGCCTTTATCTACTAAGTTCAATTGCGATGCTGCCTGGTGAAAATAAAAGAATATGACACAAAAGTGAGAGGTTCTCCAACTGTGGGTGCTCTTTCTGTTTGGAAAATATATATATATTCACTGAAAAAACCATAGGTTTCACACACGTTATAGTTAGGAATTAGCATTTAAAAAACCTTAGAAATTCAGTGAAAAAACCATAGGTTTCACACATGTTATAGTTAGCTGGACATTTTACTCGTAAAAAACCAATGAAATTGCCCCGTTATAGTTAGTTCAGCTAACTATAACTCGCGCGCCCGCAATGCACTGCTGATGACGTCACATATTACATCACTCATGACATGGTCAGTGACATCACTCATGACATCACTGATGACATCTCAAATGACATCACTGATGACATCGTCCAGTGAATGTGTGTTTTTCTGAAAATTAAATATGTTTTATATATGTGTATCTCAAGGTCGATGGAAGAATAAATGGGTATATAAGTGTCTAGATGGATGATTTGTTTTTGAAAAATTGATTGTGTTACTGACTGATTAAGTGTATCTCTCACTTTGTGTATAAGTGGCTGCATGGGTTGGTGAGTAGCTACATGGGTGTCTATATAGGTTATTAGTTGTTTTTTTGAGTATCAGTCTGAGTGTCTGTATGGTACGGTGGGGGGTATTACGTAGTGCATAGGTGTATGAATGAGTGACTCACTGTTTGTATGTGTTGAAGACAGCATGTGTGCAGGACTGTATGTGTGGATGAGTGTGTGTATGGGTGTGTTATTGAGTGAATGACTGTCTCAATAGTGTCTTCAGGAGTAACTACATATGTTTTTAACTAGTATATGTGACTATTGGTGTATATATGTGAGTATATGTGAGAGGGAGAGATTGAAAGAGTTCCTGTATGAATAAGTATGTGTTTCTATAAGTGATTGTTTAAAAGACTAAGTATGTGTAAGTTTCCGTAGAAGTAAGTATGGTGGTGTGTGTATTACTGTATATGCAAGTAAATGTATGTTTTATTCTTTATTAGCATGAGTGACTATGTGTGTGAGTAACTCTATGGATGAGTGGCATTGTGTAACAGGATGTATAGATGTATGAGTACATATGATGAGTGAGTACATGTATGAGTGACTGTATAGGACTGTTGGTGAATGAGTGGATGTGTATGTGGATCTTAGAATTACTGAAGAGGTTGTTGTAACTGGTATTGGTATGTCCATTGTTTTGAAATTTTTAGTCTCTATTTTTGAATGTGTGTATCAAAGCTTATATTAAGGTGAGAGGAGGTCTGCCACTCTATCACAAGGATGATGTCATCAGTGATGTCATCAGTGATGTCATTTGAGATGTCATCAGTGATGTCATGAGTGATGTCACTGACCATGTCATGAGTGATGTAATATGTGACGTCATCAGCAGTGCATTGCGGGCGCGCGAGTTATAGTTAGCTGAACTAACTATAACGGGGCAATTTCATTGGTTTTTTACGAGTAAAATGTCCAGCTAACTATAACATGTGTGAAACCTATGGTTTTTTCACTGAATTTCTAAGGTTTTTTAAATGCTAATTCCTAACTATAACGTGTGTGAAACCTATGGTTTTTTCAGTGAATTTCTAAGGTTTTTTAAATGCTAATTCCTAACTATAACGAGTGTGAAACCCATGGTTTTTTCAGTGAATTTTCAAGGTTTTTTAAATGCTAATTCCTAACTATAACGTGTGTGAAACCCATGGTTTTTTCAGTGAATTTGCAAGGTTTTTTAAATGCTATTTTTTTCTTTTATTCTTCATTTTTTTCAAACATATTTTTAATTTAATTTTTGTTATCTTTTATAAAGACTATGCTTAAATTTTTAAAATCCTTAAATATTTTTTTTATATATATTTTTTAAAATAAACATGTAAAATGTATTTCCAGATTTTTTTTTTTTTTTTTTTTTTTTTTTTATAGTACGCGTACCGTAAGCTCACGGTAAGCGTACGGTTTACGCAACGTCCGTAATCTATCTACGCTGCTTGCGCATAGTTACGTACTTTGCGTGGCCGCGCGTACTGCGCGTGGGACGCGTGCGCGCTTACGCAACACGCGCACGTTACGCGGAAGTGCCGGGAAATGACTGTTATGCGCATGCGCGCAAGCGCGTGTCTTTTTTACGCGCACGCGTACTTTTTGCCGTAAGCGTACCGTAAGCGTACCGTAAGCGTACGGTAGGTCATGTGATCTTGAAACACAACTTTTGATTGGTTGAAACTACTTTCAGTTCTAGAACTCTCCTACACCACACCCATTCCCCTCATTTCTGCTTGTGATCCCTTGGGAGAAGGAGCTGGTTTGTCTTTGGGATACGATGGCAGAACAGCAGAGCTCTTCTGAGAGTGAGGCTAGCACCAGCAGCACTGTCTTGAGGCAGAGAGCGAGGAAAGTAAAGCCTTCTTACGTTTGGGAGTATTTTACTTTTCCAGAAGGCCAGCAAAAGGTGAATGCACCCTTAGTTACTTGCAAGCTGTGTAAGCGTGTACTTTCTAGAGGTAATCCTAACAGGAAGTATTCCTTTGGGAATCACACCATGAAGAGACACCTCCAGGAAGTACACAGAAGGACACATGGTCATCTTTTTGGAGGTAACTCTTCAGAAAGACGAGCCAGTACATCCACAGCAGCTCAGCCTGGACCATCATCTGCAGGGCAGACTCCTTCTTCTGCAGGTCAGGTGAGCCCTTCATCTGTGGGGGGAGAATCTCCTTTTGCTGGCCCTCTGGAAATTAACCCTCGGTTTGCGAGGGTTGAAGTACGGTGCGCCACTTGTCACGATCTAATTACTTATAGGGAGACCAGTGTTTCCCTGGTGAACAGTAAAATAGATCAGCACACTTGTCGTACCGTCTAATATTCCCAATCTTTCTTTCCTCTGTCCCTGCATGAACACAACGGTTCTTTTAAGAGCCAACCTTATCTTTCATCTTTTTTTTTCTTTTTTTTTAAAAACTTTTTTTTTTTTTTTTACCGTACGCGTACGGTAAGCGTACCTTTTTTTTATTTTTTTTAAAAAAACACTAAAAATCATTTATCTCATTACAAAGTCCTTGAGAGACTACAATTTTTATTTTTAACTTACCATACTCACTAAAAAAAATATTTATTCATTTGTTTTTTTAAAAAATAGTTTTTAAAATGGTTGTAGTTTCCGAAAATTTTCTATATCGATCTGAAAATAAAGAAAAAAGTATTAATATTTTTTATCCATTTTATAATACAATACACATATTTACATTTTTAACAAAAAAATATTTTTGCCTTATTTTTGCTGTTTTCAGAATATATTGCATTTCACTATTAATTGTGAAAGCAATTGCATTCATCATTTTACAGCGGGCAAAAAAAATTAACAATCACAAAGATTGTATTAAAAAAGCCCAGAATGTCTTCTCACTTAAACTTATCATTACAGAAATGCATATTATTCTAAAAAAATATCATCTAAAAACAATACTTTTTTCTTTAAAATACCGTCTGATATGTTTGTTTCAGAAGTATAATCACAATATTATATCTCAAATAACTCCAAAATACATCTGATTTTATTTCCTTTAGGCCAAATAGTATTTTTTTTTTTTCCTGGAATAAATTTCCAAGGGAAAACCATTAAAATTCTAAAGTTTAATCTGTCCAGATCTCACCAATTCTCTGTAACATTTTGGTTCACGAAAATTTTTTGAATAATTTATTTAGTCCACAATAGAATTGCTTACTTTTCCACATGGCCAAATAGTAATTTTTTAAATCATTTTTGAAAAAATTTCCAATGGCAGTCCAATAGCATTCCATAATTTAAAATGTGCAGAAGTTACCGATTATCTCTAAATTATTGGTTTTTGAAAATTGCATTAAAATTTAAAAAAGTCCACATTACAATTGGTTATCTTTCCTTTAGGCCAAATGATAATTTTAAAAATCTTTTTTCTACAAAATTGCAATGGTAATCCAGTAAAATGGTAAAATTATTTTGTCCAGATCTTGCCAAATCTCTCTAAAATTTAGGTTTCAGGAAGATTAGATAGGAATTTGCTAAATCAAAAGGCAAACGTTGTTTGAAAATCAATTGGGAATCATTACACAGTGTCCAGCCTTTTTCACATTTTAGATAAACTGTGTAATGTCCAGAAGTAACAGTAGGTCCATCATGGAAAATTATTGCAACAGTTACAAAAGTTTTTCCTGAAATTGATAATTGCTGTCCTGTAAACTTCTTTATTAAAGTATCCAATTTTGATCCATCAGCTCTACATCGTTGCATCATTAAAATTACATACTGTCCGTATTCCCTTAAAATTAATGTTGAAAACATGTCAGAATTACACTCACCACATTTCATGCTATGATTAGCATCTTTAACTAATTTTGCAAAAGTGACTGTTTTACTCTCTGGCAATGTCAAATAAATAAACCTTTCATTATCAACAATAGAGCCACATATATTATAACAATTATCACAACTATGTTCCCATTTATAAGAGAGACCAAAAAAAATGTCAATGGGAACTCCTTCTTCTTCCACTACCTGAAGAAAATACATCAAAAATTTGTGTGCATCTTGCTGTTCATTTTGAGAAAACTGTGTTCGTCCTGAACATACATCTAAAAGTTTTCTAATTTCAGTAGCACTTTCTATTTGAGTTTTATCTTTACTCAGCTTTTCAAAAAGGAGACTGAGCTCTGAACAGAATCTTTTTCCCTGATTTACTATTATCTGCTCTTGCAAACTTTCCAGATAAAATGCAACATTCAGCACTACATTAGCGTAGCAGTTGACACCAGAGCTATTTTCAAAATGACATCCTACAACCTGTTCTTCATTTTCCTTATTCTTTTTGCTTGCAATTACATCACTCCTCTTTTTTTTCCTCTTCTCTACATCTTCATTACAGATATTCTCATTTCTCCTTTTACGAGAAACTACACGTTTCTCCAACACAGGATACTGACCTAAATGAGGAGCATAGCTTCTTCTTAATCTATTATACTCCTTTACACAGTTTGTATCAGCACTAACTTTTGAGTCATCAAAGTCTATCATGAATAAACCTGATAATGTTTTGACTCGTGACAAAGCTACATATGCCATACCTTCTTTGAACACAGTTGAACCAATGTTCACAAATGCACAATCTACAGTCAATCCTTGAGACTTGTGGATAGTTACAGCATATGCTAGTGAAAACGGAAACTGCTTCCTACGTACATATAAGTCTTTCACAAGCATGAAACGAACTGAACAACGACAAATGTCTTTAACTTCCTCTATCTGATCAAATTTTATCTGTAAACATTCAATTCCTTCTTTTTTCTGATAATTAATAAAACCCACAACTCTTCCCATCGCTCCATTCACTAAGCCTTTCTCAACATCCAAATTTCTCCTTAAAAACACTCTACAGTTCATGCAAACATAAAGATTTTTTTCTAATCCTGCTGTTTTGGAGATGTTCTTCTCTAGTGAGTCCAATTTATTTTTCAGTTTGCCTGTTACTGTGACTGTAATTCTTCCATCCTCAATTTTGTCCACTGCTTCCAATTTCCTGATGTCTTCCTTTTCCAATTTCAAAAGCTCCTCATTAAATATTGAGCATTCACGTAGAGTTGGCATTAAGCAGATGACACTTTTGTTTTCTGCAATATTCTTGTATATTTTCTCTGCAACTATTTCTTCCTTTGGAAATAAATTATGTAGCAGCCGACTCTGTAATGCTTTTTTCCCAACATCTGTGAGTAGTCCAATCCTGATATCTTTCAGAATACTTCCATATTCTTCATCGTTTGCTTGCCTCATATTAGTTGTAAGTTCCTTGTACTCAAAGAAGGACCAAATATTTGTATTTCCAATGCTTCCCAATGACTTCTTTGTGTCTTCATGTGTCACAGTATTAAACACTGGTTGTCCTTTAACTGGAGTAAGTTGCAAAAGATCCCCAAAAACTATGACGTGTTTTCCACCAAATAACACGTCATAGTCTGTCTTCAAAATTTGCTGCATTCTTAAATGCACAAAGGCAAGCATTAAGTTTGATACCATGCTCACCTCATCAATAATGAGAACTTGCATCTTCTTCAATACTCGTGAAACTTCCAAGGATGCTTCTCCAGTTAGCTTGTTGAATTGTATTTTGTTCTCATGCTCCACTGGTAACATTAGCAAACGATGTAAGGTGATTCCTTTTATGTTATATGCTGCTAACCCAGTTGGAGCAGTAACCACACAAGACAAAGTAGAATCCGTTTTTTGCTTTAGGTAGCTTCTGATGACTTTAATTAGGAAACTTTTTCCAGTGCCAGCTTGTCCGCTTACATACATCCTGATTGGATGAAATGATGTGCATGAGCACTCTTTTTTGATATGTAGAAATCCGTGATCAATTTTGTTTTTGATCTCTTCATAAATTTGTTGCTGCTCTTGATTCAGTTGTCTTTCCAAATTTTCTAAGTCTATAAATTCTTCTTGAGCTTGATTCATAGCCGTTTCCACTTCATTCATGGCTATTGATGCTTCATTTTCAACGATTGGTTGTCCTAGGGGATCTTGACTGTGTGTTCCTGAACTTTGGCTGTCCTGAGAACTGTCTCTAGCTATTTCTGCTGCAATTGTAGTTTCCTGTTTAATTTCTTCATTTAACATTTGCAGATAAGTTGAGAATGTACTGCATTGTATGCTGTCTTTGCAAGCATTAAAGGAATCTTCATAGCTTTGAAATTCTCCCAGTAGTTCATCCTCTGTACGCCATGGTTTAAACAACTGTAAAAGAGCCAAGTAGTAAAATTCTTTCTTGTCGGTAGTGTCGCAACTCAGCTTCCGGTGATTTATCAAACTTCCTTTGGTTTGCTTCACCAAACATCCTTCTTCACCAACAACTTTATATTTTCCACTGTTGATGTCTTCTGCAGCTTTCCGTGAATAAATGTAGTTCTGTAACACTTCATAGAGACACATGTTCTCCAGATGATGACTTCTCTTGGGATAATATGTGTCCAACATGTTTGTTTTCAATATGTCTGTACTTTCTGGGTCATTCTCAGCCAAATATTCAATTTCTCCAACAGATTTCAGTACCCGATTTCTCATTGCTGCAAGGCCTAAACTTGCCCAAATTATTCTTCTTGACTTCGAGTAGAGACTTGCAGAAGATAACCTATCTGAACATTCGTAGGATCCAATTTCTCGATGCGATAACATCTTCAAACTGAAACTGTACAGCTTCTTACTGACAGTCTTCTCGTGAGAAATCTCTTCCCACATTTCCTTCAATTCTGTTTTTTCTGATTTCGTAATGTAAGACGTTACATATCGAGCAACAGCAATGGAATTGTCAGCAACATACTGTATATCCATGTTAGCGTTCCACATGGATAAAATGACTGGGTTGTAGTCATTTATATTTTTTGATTCTTCTTTTCTTTTAAGGTTGTAGGTATTCTTAGGTGATTTTCTTGTGATAGTATGTCTCACAGCTGACATAAAACTGTTGACTCTTCCATTTGTAAGAACAGGTCTAGGAAATCCAAATCGACATTTAGTGTAGTATTTTTCTTTGCTCTTGTATTTCCGTCGACAGTATTTTCCACACCGATGACTTTGGAAACGTAGAACTTGCTCCTTTAACTTGTTCTCTTCTGTGCTTTTAGGTATAGCACATGTTGCATATTCTTCAATGTAAGATAACACTGCTTCATCAGTATCTGTTCCAAACTTTGGGGCATCCTTGATCCACAGCAGCATATGAATATGAGGAGCACCTCTTGCCTGGTACTCTTTTCTCCAAAAGAAATCCACTACTTCTCCAAGGGGTGGATTTTTTTTATTGCAGATGAAGGACATCATAGCCTCAAATCTATGATTGAAATATCTGCAAACATTAACCGGATCCAATGAGCACAGTTCTCCTGCTGTCTTGTATTCGATGTTTTTAATGTTTGAATTGGCCTCTCGTAGAAAATCCAGTAAATCATCCCAAGCGTACTCGGCACAGCTTAGGGTAAGGAACCATGTTGGTGTTCCTAAATTGCGTAACATGCATTTTAGTTCACCATGGCGTCGGTACCAATATTCATTTGTCCCACGCTGACAAGCCATCAGATTGATCAGTTGTGTTTCCAAATGATCATCTCGGTGCTGCACTTTCTCCATAAAATCCTTAGCAGACACATTTTGTAAATGTACTCCACTTTTTAAAATGTGATTTACTGCATAAGACAGTGCAGACAAGTCGCTTTCAAATAAAAGATGGAACAAATAAGGAATACTTTGTCGAAATCTGGGATCTTCAGCATATAGTCTTGTAGTTCGATACTCTGAAGCTGGAATCTGTTCTGGACGTTCATCGTATCGTCCTCCTTTTCCTTTAGGAAACAGCTGGGGAAAACATCGAGCTTCCAAGCTCTCCTCCCATACACTCACGGGATTTCCTTTTGCTTTCTTCATCTGAAAGAGATCAATATTGTCTCCCATAACTTCTTTCGAATGGAGAGGATGTATGCTAAAATGTTCATAAATTTCTTCTTCCTTTGACTTGTCCACTTTTTCAATTTGTCCAGTTGGTGTTTCTGTGTCTCCTTGTAAATCTTCTTCTTCTTCTTCTTCTTCTTCTATATAAATTGATTCATACCATTTGTTATTTTTTTTCAAATACAAATTTGCTCTTTGTACTTTCCGCACATCTACCAGCTCCTGCCAAATCTTCTTATTCTTTGTAGGTACACCATTAACCAGAATAATTAATGGTTCAGTTTCCAAAGTATCCGCATCAATAGTTTCCATATTTTTTTTCAAATCCAAGGGCAAATACACCACTCTACCTTTTAAACCTCTCAGTAAATCTGAAGGAGGTAATTTACCAGTTTTGGGCTCCATACGTACTATGGTCTGGAACGGATGAACACATTGAATGAGTATAGACTCATATGTATTTAATTCAGAAAGTTCAGCAGGAATAGCATCCAATTCTAAATTATTATGTACAGCTCTGGTCGGCATTCTATTTTCCTCTAACTTGTTGTAGCAGTATTTACAAATACGCTGATCTTCACCCAATTCAAAACAATTTTCAAGAAATATATATGTGGCAAAATCCATCCACTTATAATTATCTTCATTTTCACTCTTTCTGTAGAGATCAACATTCCTAGTTTGTTTTCTATAATGAGTTCTGCGGCAACAAATACAAGTAACATTTGGTCTTTCATTAGAGATTATTGCAAATTTTGTTATGTGATCATTAAATGTCTTACTTACACAAGGTTCTACATTCTCTTCCACTTCTGCCTCATTTACTGTGTCCTTCTCTGCACTGTTTTGTTCAGGACCAAAGTAACAAAACTGAATTTCATCAACAACCTTCTCTACATCTGATACCGTTCCTCGGAACAGAGCCCTATTCAATTCATTTAACTTTATTGCTGGACTTTTGGCAAAATACAACCGTCTCACAAACTTTCTCATTTCAGTATGATGAACAGCCAGCATCCTAAAATGATGGAAAACACTATTGCACACTTTTCTAGATAGACAAGCAAGAGAATGACCCTGCAAACCAGTATTCTCTCTCACTCTGCATGGATCCAGACTTTGAAGCACCTTAATCTTTTGTTTTACACTTTTTTTACTATATTCTCTTAGAAACTCTCGAAATCTGTCAATAGATTCCTGACGCACAGTGCAAATACTACTACAATTCCAAGTGTACACTGGGGCTTTAGGACGTCTCCCCATTGCCTCATCTGCCATCACTTGTACCTCATCTCTTGGAACCATTATCTCCTTCTCCATTATGCTACCATTTTTTACTTCGTATGAACGACCTCTGGTGTCAACTGCATGCAGCAAACTATTACTTTGAAAATAGCTCTCTTCATTAAAAAAAGGTTCACTACTTGAACTATGCATCCACTTTCCTAAAAAAACTTTACAAAAGTTTGTTCTGTTCACTACTCTTTTGCTTTTGCTTTGTGATTTCAGTACATTAACCATTTTATCTAATGTACGCATCCTATTCAAAATTTAAATGAATAGTTTCCTTTTTAATTCTAATGCCTTTGCTGCAATGGCTTCAATTTCTTTTTTTCTCTTGTAATATTTTGCCTTTTGCTTATATTTCTTTATATCCTTTATCAAATTGGACATAACTCTTCTCTGAAACATTTTTCTACGTATCTCTTTAAATGCTGTTTTTCTGTTTATGTTAAACTTTTCAATTGCAGAAGGTATATTTGCATTAACTAAATTCTCAATTTTTTGCTGTTCTCTATTTTTTGTTACATTTTTCCGAGAACAGACATTTTGTACATTTTTCTTTGTTTTGAATATTTTGTTTACAAATTGTTTTTTTTGCTTACCAGAAGATTTTTTCTTTTTCCCAACATCAGCATCTTCTACTAACTTTGGTCCTCCAGTTGTCTTCAAATATAGTTTTTTTTTTAGCGTTTTTTGAACTCGAGATTTTGTAGGCATCTTAAATTTTGTTCACTGTTCTTCAGCAATACCTGAAAAAAACTAAAAAAAAAATCCGTTATTGTATTTAAATATATTACTAAATTTCTTTTCACAATAGTCACAAAACGAAATTTCTTTGCCAATTTGAATTCACACAAACTGCTCTTTTTTTTGGGCAAGTGAAAATCTCTTTTACAAACTGTCACATTATGAAACCACTTTTCAGATTTTTTAAAAAGCCCATGTCCACAGTGCTACACTCCACCAAGGGCAACCAGCCTTAGTGATGCTGAATGTATTTGCATTACAGACTTAAACCTGAAAACCCCACTGGCTTGTACATACTGTGCATGACTATACACGGCAAGGACATGGGTGTGTGCTAAGCCTCTGCTTCTTCCCCCAAAAATTCGCTCCCCCTTTCCATCTAATGCAACTGTGAAATCACCAGAGCAAGACGCAATAAATCTCTGTCTATAATTCTACTATGCACACAGAGTCATGTTTTCACATTAGTGCCAAAACGAAATTTCTTTGCCAATTTCAAAGCACACTTACTGCTCTTTTATTTTTTCAGGGGCAAGTGAAAATCTCTTTTTACAATTTGAAATCACTTTTACAGACTGACACATTATGAATCCACTATTTTTGCTTTATTTAATTGCACGTGTCCAAGCTGTTTTTTTTTCAGACCACCACCATGTGCATTCTCTGTGACTGCCTACACTCCACCAAGGGCAACCAGCCTTAGTGATGCTGAATGTATTTGCATTACAGACTTAAACCTGAAAACCCCACTGGCTTGTACATACTGTGCATGACTATACACGGCAAGGACATGGGTGTGTGCTAAGCCTCTGCTTCTTCCCCCAAAAATTCGCTCCCCCTTTCCATCTAATGCAACTGTGAAATCACCAGAGCAAGACGCAATAAATCTCTGTCTATAATTCTTCTATGCACACAGAGTCATGTTTTCACATTAGTGCCAAAACGAAATTTCTTTGCCAATTTCAAAGCACACTTACTGCTCTTTTATTTTTTCAGGGGCAAGTGAAAATCTCTTTTTACAATTTGAAATCACTTTTACAGACTGACACATTATGAAACCACTATTTTTGCTTTATTTAATTGCACGTGTCCAAGCTGTTTTTTTTTCAGACCACCACCATGTGCATTCTCTGTGACTGCCTACACTCCACCAAGGGCAACCAGCCTTAGTGATGCTGAATGTATTTGCATTACAGACTTAAACCTGAAAACCCCACTGGCTTGTACATACTGTGCATGACTATACACGGCAAGGACATGGGTGTGTGCTAAGCCTCTGCTTCTTCCCCCAAAAATTCGCTCCCCCTTTCCATCTAATGCAACTGTGAAATCACCAGAGCAAGACGCAATAAATCTCTGTCTATAATTCTTCTATGCACACAGAGTCATGTTTTCACATTAGTGCCAAAACGAAATTTCTTTGCCAATTTCAAAGCACACTTACTGCTCTTTTATTTTTTCAGGGGCAAGTGAAAATCTCTTTTTACAATTTGAAATCACTTTTACAGACTGACACATTATGAAACCACTATTTTTGCTTTATTTAATTGCACGTGTCCAAGCTGTTTTTTTTTCAGACCACCACCATGTGCATTCTCTGTGACTGCCTACACTCCACCAAGGGCAACCAGCCTTAGTGATGCTGAATGTATTTGCATTACAGACTTAAACCTGAAAACCCCACTGGCTTGTACATACTGTGCATGACTATACACGGCAAGGACATGGGTGTGTGCTAAGCCTCTGCTTCTTCCCCCAAAAATTCGCTCCCCCTTTCCATCTAATGCAACTGTGAAATCACCAGAGCAAGACGCAATAAATCTCTGTCTATAATTCTTCTATGCACACAGAGTCATGTTTTCACATTAGTGCCAAAACGAAATTTCTTTGCCAATTTCAAAGCACACTTACTGCTCTTTTATTTTTTCAGGGGCAAGTGAAAATCTCTTTTTACAATTTGAAATCACTTTTACAGACTGACACATTATGAAACCACTATTTTTGCTTTATTTAATTGCACGTGTCCAAGCTGTTTTTTTTTCAGACCACCACCATGTGCATTCTCTGTGACTGCCTACACTCCACCAAGGGCAACCAGCCTTAGTGATGCTGAATGTATTTGCATTACAGACTTAAACCTGAAAACCCCACTGGCTTGTACATACTGTGCATGACTATACACGGCAAGGACATGGGTGTGTGCTAAGCCTCTGCTTCTTCCCCCAAAAATTCGCTCCCCCTTTCCATCTAATGCAACTGTGAAATCACCAGAGCAAGACGCAATAAATCTCTGTCTATAATTCTTCTATGCACACAGAGTCATGTTTTCACATTAGTGCCAAAACGAAATTTCTTTGCCAATTTCAAAGCACACTTACTGCTCTTTTATTTTTTCAGGGGCAAGTGAAAATCTCTTTTTACAATTTGAAATCACTTTTACAGACTGACACATTATGAAACCACTATTTTTGCTTTATTTAATTGCACGTGTCCAAGCTGTTTTTTTTTCAGACCACCACCATGTGCATTCTCTGTGACTGCCTACACTCCACCAAGGGCAACCAGCCTTAGTGATGCTGAATGTATTTGCATTACAGACTTAAACCTGAAAACCCCACTGGCTTGTACATACTGAGCATGACTATACACGGCAAGGACATGGGTGTGTGCTAAGCCTCTGCTTCTTCCCCCAAAAATTCGCTCCCCCTTTCCATCTAATGCAACTGTGAAATCACCAGAGCAAGACGCAATAAATCTCTGTCTATAATTCTTCTATGCACACAGAGTCATGTTTTCACATTAGTGCCAAAACGAAATTTCTTTGCCAATTTCAAAGCACACTTACTGCTCTTTTATTTTTTCAGGGGCAAGTGAAAATCTCTTTTTACAATTTGAAATCACTTTTACAGACTGACACATTATGAAACCACTATTTTTGCTTTATTTAATTGCACGTGTCCAAGCTGTTTTTTTTTCAGACCACCACCATGTGCATTCTCTGTGACTGCCTACACTCCACCAAGGGCAACCAGCCTTAGTGATGCTGAATGTATTTGCATTACAGACTTAAACCTGAAAACCCCACTGGCTTGTACATACTGAGCATGACTATACACGGCAAGGACATGGGTGTGTGCTAAGCCTCTGCTTCTTCCCCCAAAAATTCGCTCCCCCTTTCCATCTAATGCAACTGTGAAATCACCAGAGCAAGACGCAATAAATCTCTGTCTATAATTCTTCTATGCACACAGAGTCATGTTTTCACATTAGTGCCAAAACGAAATTTCTTTGCCAATTTCAAAGCACACTTACTGCTCTTTTATTTTTTCAGGGGCAAGTGAAAATCTCTTTTTACAATTTGAAATCACTTTTACAGACTGACACATTATGAAACCACTATTTTTGCTTTATTTAATTGCACGTGTCCAAGCTGTTTTTTTTTCAGACCACCACCATGTGCATTCTCTGTGACTGCCTACACTCCACCAAGGGCAACCAGCCTTAGTGATGCTGAATGTATTTGCATTACAGACTTAAACCTGAAAACCCCACTGGCTTGTACATACTGTGCATGACTATACACGGCAAGGACATGGGTGTGTGCTAAGCCTCTGCTTCTTCCCCCAAAAATTCGCTCCCCCTTTCCATCTAATGCAACTGTGAAATCACCAGAGCAAGACGCAATAAATCTCTGTCTATAATTCTTCTATGCACACAGAGTCATGTTTTCACATTAGTGCCAAAACGAAATTTCTTTGCCAATTTCAAAGCACACTTACTGCTCTTTTATTTTTTCAGGGGCAAGTGAAAATCTCTTTTTACAATTTGAAATCACTTTTACAGACTGACACATTATGAAACCACTATTTTTGCTTTATTTAATTGCACGTGTCCAAGCTGTTTTTTTTTCAGACCACCACCATGTGCATTCTCTGTGACTGCCTACACTCCACCAAGGGCAACCAGCCTTAGTGATGCTGAATGTATTTGCATTACAGACTTAAACCTGAAAACCCCACTGGCTTGTACATACTGTGCATGACTATACACGGCAAGGACATGGGTGTGTGCTAAGCCTCTGCTTCTTCCCCCAAAAATTCGCTCCCCCTTTCCATCTAATGCAACTGTGAAATCACCAGAGCAAGACGCAATAAATCTCTGTCTATAATTCTTCTATGCACACAGAGTCATGTTTTCACATTAGTGCCAAAACGAAATTTCTTTGCCAATTTCAAAGCACACTTACTGCTCTTTTATTTTTTCAGGGGCAAGTGAAAATCTCTTTTTACAATTTGAAATCACTTTTACAGACTGACACATTATGAAACCACTATTTTTGCTTTATTTAATTGCACGTGTCCAAGCTGTTTTTTTTTCAGACCACCACCATGTGCATTCTCTGTGACTGCCTACACTCCACCAAGGGCAACCAGCCTTAGTGATGCTGAATGTATTTGCATTACAGACTTAAACCTGAAAACCCCACTGGCTTGTACATACTGTGCATGACTATACACGGCAAGGACATGGGTGTGTGCTAAGCCTCTGCTTCTTCCCCCAAAAATTCGCTCCCCCTTTCCATCTAATGCAACTGTGAAATCACCAGAGCAAGACGCAATAAATCTCTGTCTATAATTCTTCTATGCACACAGAGTCATGTTTTCACATTAGTGCCAAAACGAAATTTCTTTGCCAATTTCAAAGCACACTTACTGCTCTTTTATTTTTTCAGGGGCAAATGTAAATCACTTTTACACACTGACACATTATGAAACCACCATGTGTAACTACAACAAAAACAATTCCCATTTCTATTATTCATTTCTTAAGTTACCACATACATACCCTCTCAAACTGAAAACTCACCTTTAAAATTAGTTAGTTCTGAAAGAAATGTGACACTCAAACAGCAGATTATCAGAGCCAGGATCTCTGTTCTGTTCACCTGTCTCCTCTCAGCAGAACCAGATAATGGCAAACTTTCCCTCTATTTTTCCACACATATACATGTAAGTTTCAAATCTCAGTGCTTCCCCCTTTTTTTTAAATGTAATCTCACATTTCTATTGGTTGAAAACCAACCCTTTTCCAAAAGTACCCTGCCCCCAACTTGACTTCTGCCTAGTACCCTTCCCCCAACTTGACTTCTGCCTGCTACCATAGCAACAGCTCATGGAACACTGCTGTGTTCAGTTAGGTCAGAAGTTCGACACACAATGTTTCAATTCCACAGAGCAAGAGTGCTTGACTTTTCAAACCTAACAGCAAATCCATAGTACTATTCTTTAGTCACACATTTTTTTGTACCAATACAAAACATGCTTGTATTAATTTTCACATACAGCCTAGTTTTTTTTCTAGAATGGTATGAAACAGCCAATCAGTTCTTTTTGTTTTGTAAAAAATATGTATGCCTCCATTTCCAAACTGTCTTTCTTTTCATATTGCCATTCTACTGAAAGACACCTCCTGAGTGCATCCAGTTCTCCTTTGAAGATGTTCACAGTGTGGATTGTAGGGCACAGCTATGTCTTCTGGAGTGAAAAGTTTGCAGAGAAAACAGATATGGTGAGAGACCTTGCTTTGCCAAATGTAGACATTAAATGGATTGGTCAGAGAGGGTTAAAGTGGCACCAATTGATGCCATTGGTGAAATCCTTCATTCAAATCCAACACCCTGACCTCATAATAGTGCACTGTGGTGGCAATGACCTAGGCACTTTGACTGGGGTAGGTCTGGAAATGCTTATGAAGGACACCTTTGCACAACTGTTTACACTTTTCCCTAAAACTGCCTTTGTGTTTTCCAACATATGCCAAAGGCAAAAATGGAACTGGTCCAATCATTTCTGTCCACAGATTGACAAAGCAAGAAAGCACGTCAACAAATCTGTTTCTGCTTTCCTCCGTGACTATGGTATGGGTGCCATTTACCACAACAACTTGCGTTATGACATGCAAGACATTTATAGAGGAGATGGTGTGCACTTCAATGATGAAGGGAACAGAGTCTTCCTCTTGAACCTTAGACTCTGCATCGGTACTTACTTGTAGGTACCACTAAAAAAATGACTTCATAAACCCAACAGCTCTTTTTAGAGCTCCCTAATATCTAAACTCTTAAATCTGCTTTTCATTTATTTATTTTTATTTTTTTTACCGTACGCTTACCGTAAGCTTACCGTACGCGTACCCCGTGATTTTTTTAAAAATCAATAAATGTTTTTTTTGTACTTTTCTGTCCTTCTTTGCCCCCTTACAAATGTTAGGGGGTCTGTAACTCTCCTCATTGCCCCCTTTCCTTGTTTTCACTCTTTTTTTTCAGAGTGAAATACACAAAATGGCGGCCGCCGCTTCCTGGTTTCGGCCGATTCGAATGTTTACTAAGATCTAACAGCCAATCAGAATCGCGCTCGCGCACGCCGCCGTACGCTTACCGTAAGCGTACGGTAAGCGTACCGTAAGCGGGCTCAGATATATATATTGATTTAAAGGCTATTTTCTCAGAATCTACTGAACAGATTTACACCAAACCTACAAAAGGCACTTCCTTGACCTAGGGACTACCTCTCTGCCAAATTTTGAGTAATTCTGTTCAGCCGTTCGGGCTGTAGCTCGTTCTAAAGGTCCTATGGAAAAATGCATGGGAAAAACGCGTTTTGGGACCCCCCTTTTATCTCAGCCCCCGCTTGACGGATCCCCCCGAAACTTTCAGGGTAGGAGCGGAGCGTAGCGCCCCACCTATTTTGAGAAATTCGCGAGGATTCGTCGACCGGCGCCAAAGTTATTCAAAATAGAATGTTGAGGTTTTCCTATGGAAACGTGGTCCTAACTATAACTACCTACTGGCGACCGCCAGTAGGTAATATATATATATATATATATATATATATATATATATATATATATATATATATATACATGTATATATATATACATATATATATATATATATATGAGAATCCTAATTATGCCGACTCTCAATGATTTAGATGCTGATCTAATCAAACAATGGCAGGCTGACACCAATGAATGCTCCTTTAGATTAATGACCACTCTAATTTCACATGCAGAAAGAAAATTAACCAACATCACTACACTCATTAAGGATTTGGAGGAGGAATTAAACCAATATTCTTCAGATGAAGAAACAGGAAAACTAATTGAATCCATGGAGAAGAAAATCAACAAACATGAGGATGACATTGAAAAACGTAAAGCCAGTAAATTCAACAGGGACAGGCTGGATTATCTCAATGGGCGAATATACACATTTGCCAGAAAGTATGACACATACAGAAATCGTGTCGTGATGGACAAACATAGTGGCTACGAAACACCAGGAACAGCAGAAAGCTCTGAATTGAGCTCAGCAGATGAGGATCAAACCACTTCGAGTTTGGATTTTTCCGGGGAAATGCGCCTCATGCAGATGATAACGCGACAAAGAGGACGAGGTCGAGGATCAACACGGGGAAGAGGACGATCACAACCCCCAAACGAAGAACCAGAAGAGGTGGCAAGACCCAAGAAAGGAAGAGGAAGAACAAAGCAAAATTGAAGAAAGTCCTACAGAAAACTAATTTGATTGTTAACATCTCCAACAAAATTCTAAGTACAGCACAATCCTCGCTGCTAAATAAAGGTTTATCTTTTTGTCCTAACAAAGACATGGATCTGGCAAATATACGTATTGATCTTTATAAATGTTGCCGTAAAATCAAACTCAAAAAATACTTTGAAGAAAGAAAGTCTCAACCATCATCTATACCCACAAGCCAAATCATTCCACCGTTGAGCATAAAGGATATTCCAGCCCTCAGAACAGCAACCTCACTACAAACTGAGTCAAGCTCACAAGTAGAAATGAGTGAATCCTCTCAAATATCTGACTTACAATACTGCCTGCTAACGGGTTATGAAACAAACAGAGGTGGCAATAGTGGCCTCAAAACACGATCAACCTTCTGCCCACAACTTCCTCCAGGAAACAAAATAGACCTTTTCCAAGAAATCATGGTAGAGGAAATTAACAAAATGTCAACCAATCATCCGATGTCATATTCAAAGAAAAAAATCAAAAGGAAAAAGACATGGAATCTCACACCCAACGAACACATGGCATTACAAGAATTACGGGAAGATTCAAGTATAATCATCAAAGCCTCAGATAAAGGCGGTAACATAGTCATCCAATCCTGTGAAGACTATGTTAAAGAAGCCTACAGACAATTGAATGTTGAGGAACATTATGAGAAGCTCACGATAAACCCGATTAAGGACTGGACTGAGGAATACCATGGAAATCTTTTGGCCTGGAAAGAAAGAGACCTCATTGATTCAGAAGAATATCTATATCTGAAAACGAACCATCCCATCACGGCAACCATCTATTTCCTCCCAAAGATCCACAAATCCACCATCAACCCACCAGGCAGGCCCATTGTCAGTTCCATTGGTTCCCTATTGGAATCTACATCCCGCTTCATTGACATCTTCCTGATGAACTATGTCACAGCCTTACCATCCTATTTGAGGGACACAATGGATTTCTTACAAAAAATTGAAAAACTGGAATGGAAAGAAAATTACATCATGGCTTCCATCGACGTATCATCCCTGTACACATCCATTCATCATTCAGACGGAATAGCAGCAGTGAAACAGTTCCTGGATACCAGACCAATTTGCTATTTAGAACATTCAGATATGTTAATACAAATGCTCACATTCTGCTTGACACACAATATTTTCCTTTTCAGAGGAGACTTATTTTTACAAAGACAAGGGACCGCGATGGGGACTTCATTTGCTCCAACGTACGCCAATCTCCTTATGGCTGTATGGGAGACGGAGGTTTTAAAAGAAGAGAAAGCGAGGAACATAAGATCTTGGTCCAGATACATCGATGACCTTTTCATCATATGGGAAGGCGACAATGACGGCCTTAGGAATTTCCTTGACTCTCTCAACACCAACAAATACAAGCTGACCTTCACCTCTACCACAAGCACTACTAACATTGTATTTTTGGATGTCGAAGTTTATATTTCAAATGGCAAAATCTGCACCAAAATGCATAGGAAACCGACTGCCAGCAACAGCATTCTTCATGCCAACAGTGGACATCCAAAAAAACTCAAATGGAGCATCCCCTACGGGGAAATGTTAAGAGCAAAAAGAAATTGTTCAGAGCTCTCTGACTTAAACTCCCAACTTCAAGAAATGAGTCAACGTTTTCTACAACGAGGATACCCGATGGAAGTCATCAACACAGCTAAAGACAGAGTCAGCATAAAGAACCGATCTGATCTTCTTCAAACCAAGCTGGTGAAAGATGTTGAAACAACCTCTAGGTTAATTATTGATTTCAACAATCAAAGTGATGACCTACGCAAAATTGTACGAAAACATTGGGAAATATTGTTACTGGATGAAACTGTCAAAAAAATCTTATCATTGAGACCTAAGACCACCTATAGGAAAACTGCGTCTCTGGGTGATCTATTGACACACAGTCACTATGAGATTAAACCAACAACTACAACATCCTGGCTGAACACCCCGGGTTTTTGGAAGTGCTCAAAGTGCAAAGCATGTGAACACGGAAAGAACACAACTTCATATCAATTACAAAATGGTCATGCTGAATTAATCAAAGATCACATCACTTGTGAATCCAAATTTGCAATTTACATTCTAGAATGTCCATGTAAAAAACTATATGTAGGGAGCACGATTAATAAACTCAAACTCCGCATCCTTCAACATCTCCGTGCCATCAAAAACAGAGATTTTTCCTACCCCATGGCCAAACATTTTTCTGAATTCCACACTGGTGACAGCAATCTTCTAAAATATTTTGGCATCAAAATCATCAAACAGAAAGAGAGGGGTGGAAATAGAATCCTTGAGTTGAGAAGAGCGGAGTCAAGAACAATATTGTCAATTGGCACCGAAAAACCATGGGGTCATAATCTGGATGCTGAACTACATGTACACCTATAAATCAGGGAAAGAAGGACATGGACATTCCCCCTAAAAATGACATAACCAACCTGGCTTCTATTAATTCACTAGTTGATCCTTGATTTTTATTACACACAACAGAAGACTGTACACTGCTGTATTCCCTTCACTCCCTCTGTAACAGATTAGATTGTCAAAAAACTTTTTGCAAATGGTTTCTTCAGGCAGGTGGGAACGTATTGTTTGATGTGAATTCCACTATCAACATCTTATTGTGCCAACTTTGACCACCCAGTACTTTACTAACACATGATTTAAACATACATATATTTCTCTTTACAAGAATCACTATCTAAAAATATGATATCACATGTAGATACCATTAGAGAATTTTGTTGCAAAGATTGTATATATAAATTATTGATTGACAGGGTTGTAGTCAATATCAATTGGAATCTCCCTTTTCCGCAATCATGTTCCCTCCCCCTTTTAAATCGGTACTTTACCTTGATTTCTAGTTACCTCAAAAACCGATAGCAATTTACAAATACTTATTTACCCCACCAACCATTTGAAATTGTGGATGAATTGTAGCAACAAAAAGCAAAATTATTGTTTACTTTAAAAAAACGTTTTGTCGACCATGCCCAGTATGTTTTCACTTTCTACTCGTTAATTTGTATCAACACCTTAAATTGACACTCTGGGCCTCGAGACTCTATGGTCCAGTCGAAGGCCGAGTGCCGAAACGCGTAGACCGTCTCTTGCGTATGCCCTGTTCCATCTATAAATAAATACCACTGGAATGTGCTTTGTGGTGCTGTGATTCTTATCGACGACGTACCTTCAACATTTGGAGGAGAAGCGAGGGGAACTTCTTATTATATATATATATATATATATATATATATATATATATATATATATATATATATATATATATATATATATATATATATATATATATATATATATATGTCAAAGCAAGATTTGATAATCAAATGCCTCACTCTTCCTGGATTTCAAAATGAGTTTAATGACCTTCTCTCCACCTACGCGTTTCGAACTGGAACAGTTCTTGATCACGGTAGTTGCATAAGTCCTTTGTTTATTTCACCTATTTATACCAAAATTCCATATAGCCAACAATGAGGCATTATGGGCATGGTAGTTCATTGCACCGATCATGCACGATTGCGCGCTATTCAAATCATGCTGATTCCGCTGATCCGATATGCGTGTCAAGCATCGGCATATTATAGATGTTGTTATTCATGTTTTGATTAAGATAAAGCAAAACCAAAGGAAATGATGGACGGAGTGTTGAACATTGCAAGCACTCACCCCCAGTCAACTGATCTGGGTTTAATCCATCACCGTTCTTTAGCTCACTCTACCACCCCAGTGCAGACATGGCCATATGCAAATCAGTCTGACCCTGTGCCTCATGGGAACAGTCCAGCTCGAACTGCCAAGCCATGTCTTCCCTGGACTGGAAACAAGCTTCCTAGGACCGGTTTCTGGCATTTCAGCCGTCTTCAGCCAGTGCTTGCAATGTTCAACACTCCGCCCATCATTTCCTTTGGTTTTTCCTTGATTAAGATAAACCCAATAAGAGTGATAAACTGTTAGCACTCTAACGCTTTGCATTTGCACTAATTTATGCGTGTGGTCAGGTTTATACAGATGCGATTCACTCGCAAGTGTTCTTAACAAATATTAACTGAGTGTCAGATGATTTCCGGCTGAGTGCCATATATACATCTGTAAGCCAATGCGTGACACCATGCCTGACAGCAGATCAGAAAATGAATAAAAAGTTTTAACTACCAATACTATAACCATCCTCATTTTATATATATATATATATATATATATATCACAGACTTCGCCTCACAACATCCAGTTTTCCGGATACGGACAAACTCGGACCCATGAATTTGGTGCAAATGGATTTATTAGCTGCCCTGCACCACTGCCATAACGCGTTTCGGCCTCCCAAAGACCTTGATCACATGATGCATTGCGTAGTGCCTTCAAATATTTAAAGTGCTAGCCTAGTGCAAGAAGTCGTGATAAAACGTGTGAAGTGATCTTAGACATAGAAGAGTCCAAAGTAATATATAGCATTGAATGTGTACCAAACAAACACAGCAATTGAAAATACAGGTAAAAATGGATGTCAGCTTAATAAATATTAATATCCTAAAATTAATTTAAACATTAATCTAAAAGCTGGTGCATTTTTCAAATCAATTTCTTTCATATATACACACAATGCTCCGAGGTACCTGGATAGCACATGGCAATAAAATATAGTGGGGTCTTTGTTGAAAATATTGAATTGGCAAAAACAAAGCTCAATGTCAATGCAAGTGCATGTTTACCTCAATTGTAAATATCACACATACCTCAACTGTTTATTATTCCATTGCTATGTTTGTAAATTGCTGGTGCTTATTACTTTAGTCCACAGTGGGCCTTGGACCTCTCCCATGTATTGATGTGATAAAGTGCTAATGCTCTAAAGTGACACCATATTGAATCAACAGTGATTCATAAAGTGTAAAGTGCTAATTGTATGAAGACTAAAAAAAGTGTCTGAGGGACTGAGTTGTTACAAGAGTAAAACCAGACTGTGCAAACGAGCTACGGGAGAGTCCTGATTATAGGCAAGTGTGGAAATCGTCACTTGAATTGAGGCCAAATGGTGTATTTGTGTCTAGCTCAAAAATGTACCTAGTTTCCAGTTGGCGTAGCTGGGCCTCACTGGTTGCCTCCCCTTCTAAGTGGTGGAATTGTATCGACAACATAGTATCTAAGGTGTTCAGGACTCCCATCGTTAGTTTCCCTGAAATGCTTCACAACTGGGTATGCTGGATCACAGTTGATGATAGCCCTTATGTGCTGGAGTATCCTCTTGCGAACCTGCAACTTGGGGCTACCAGTGTAGCGCAGGCCACAAGGACACTCCAGCACATAAACCGTGTATTCCGTCTTACAGGTAAGTCTTTTCTTACTGGTTACCGGTTTTGGTCTAAACAGGCTAGTGTAGCTTGTCTTGCTATTGGCAAAACTACATGCTTTACAAGGGGAGCATTTGACAAATCCCTTACAGGAGTTGAGCCAATTTTTTGTGCCTGTCAGTTCAGGACTGCTTTTCACCAAGGTATTACTCATGGATCGAGCTTTCCTGAATGTCATATCAGAAGTTTTGGGTAGATGATCTCCCAAGACTGGGTCATTACGCACCAATCCCCAATTCCTGTTGCGCAGGGATTGGTGTTGTCGATTGTACTTGAGAATCATTCTTGTAGGTGGAATTGGTTGAAAAACTGTTATTTTTTGTGGACTAGGTCTGTTGGACAGGGCATCAGCTCTCACAATTGTCTTGGTTTTGTTGATTACATTATCAATTACCTTAGTGGCATAGCCCCTAGCCAGGAACCTTTCTCTACTTTCGTGCTGGAGAATATTACAGTCACCCTCCGTGCTGCAAATGCGTTTGATATGTAGCATTTCCCCATACGGAATGCTTTGAATTAAATGTCTGGGGTGATGACTTGTTGCGTGGAGTACTGTATTTCCAGCGGTAGGCTTCCTATGCATCCTAGTCTTAATCTTGTCATCATTTACAAATACCTCAACATTAAGAAAACATACTGCTTCTTTACTGATATGTGCAGTAAATTGGAGATTAAGGTAATTACAATTGATCTGTTCAATGAATTGATGAGCCTGTTCCTCAGGGTCTCTCCAAATAAAGAACAGATCATCGATGTATCTAAACCAGTATGGCTCATGTTGTCTCATGGTTTCTCCAAATTGTACCTTGAGGACCTGCTCCTCCCACAGACCTATATGCAGACAGGCATAGCTGGGAGAGAAGCAGGCCCCCGTAGCCACCCCTCTGGTTTGCTGGTACACCTGGTTTTGAAAAACAAAAATATTGTGTTCCAAACATGTTATCACCATTCTAACAAGCATCTTATTTTGCATGTACAAAAACATTGGTCTTTTGTCCAAATAGTGTTTAATGGCCTTAATTCCATCCTGATAATGGATACTTGTGTAAAGTGACGTCACGTCCAAAGTTAGTAACACACAATCCGAGTCCCATGTAACCTCACAGATCTTTCTCAGAAAGTCACTGGTATCCTGCAGATACGATGGTAGATTCTTCATATGTTCTTGAAGAAAGTAGTCCACATACCTTGACGTGTTCTCCATAAGGCTGTTGCATGCGGAAATAATCGGCCTTCCCGGTGGTTTGCTTGCATTTTTATGTTTTTTTGGGATGAAGTAAATTATGGGAATGACAGGATGCTCGTTCTTTAGAAATCTAAATCCTTCCACGCTTAAGAGACCTTCACTTTTCCATGCTAGGAGTTTGGAGTAGTTCTCATTCCATGCTAGCTTGACACTTTGTATGTTGCTCCTTTTATAGCAGTCCTTGTCATTTAATTGAGCTAGTGCTTCCTCCATGTATAGATTTTTTGTGGCCACAACACCATATTGCCCCCTTTGTCCGACTGTCTTACAATGATATTGTCATTGCTTTGTAATTTCTTCATCAGCTTGACATAGCAATTATTCTGCCTGCTGCGAGTGTGTCGGGCACATGTGGTAGATCTATAAAGCCATTTTAATTCTACAGTCATTTACTCATGATAGACATCCAAGTTGACATGTAGCATCAACGGTTGAAAAGTGGACTTAGGTTTGAACGGTGTCCTTATAGTTCCACTAATGTCCAGCGATGATGGATTGATTCCTGTATTGCCAATGATTTGGTCATTTTGCAGATGATACAGATCCTGTAATAAATCCACATACCCTGCCACTAGTAGGGATGGACTTTCAATATCCACATGGAACTGATTGCTTGTTGTTTTGTTTGGCCTGCAATGGATGGAACTTGAAGTAATTTCAACTTGCGTATGAATCTATAGACATCCATGCGTGTTTCCACATAATTGAAACTACTCTCTGGAGTATATGACAGCCCTAGGGCCAAGATTTGTTTTTCAGCAATGCTCAGGTTGGTGTCAGTCAAGTTGATTACTGTATGTGGATCGATTTGTTATCCTTGTGTTTTTTACTTTTGATTCCATTTGGCCCTGGCCAGTTTTCTATTGCTTTGCTTTTCGCTGTTGGCTGTGTTTACGTCTTTCCCGTCATTTCTGGTTGTTTCTTTGGTGTTTTATTCACTGTGTACACGGGGCTTCAGGGTTTGCCTCCTGTCTTGGCGGTGGCAGTCCACCTCCTGGGTGAGGGAAAGTTTGGTAAACCCCAATTCTGCGCTGGCTCATGGTGTTTCACCCTCAGATTCACTTTCCAGCGCTGATCTTAATTCCAACGCTGATGTGGATACAACAGTACTACCACTTGTGCTGTCTTTACTCGTAGGTGGATTGCCTCTATTTTTTCTTGCTTTTACTGCATCATATTTGCGTGAAAATGTAAACACCTGACTGTTCTCATAATCTAACTTGTTTCTTTGAAACTTGTATGCCTTGCGTTTCTTGATTATTTCCTCATCTTTTTGCTCAATGTCAAGGCAAGTGCATGTTTACCTCAATTTTAAATATCACACATACCTCCACTGTTTATTATTCCATTGCTATAAGTTTATAAATTGCTGTTGTTTGTTACTTTATATATATTTCCTGCTGGCGGTCGCCAGTAGGTAGTTATAGTTAGAACCTAGTTTCCATAGGAAAAGCGTTTTTTGATTTTCCAATATCATTGTCGCTGTCTGAGGACCTCAGGACACAAGTGGACTTCATCCCCCGAGCAGCAGTGTGCCAGGAGCTGCGTTTGCAGAGTGGTGCAAAAAGGGGGCATACTCTGTGATGCATACTGGAGGTGCCTGGTAGGCTAGGTGGCCCCCAAGGACACTCAGGAATGAAGGGGACTTAATACCCCAACTGAGAACATGCCAGGGGGCGTGTTTGCAGAGTGGTGGGGAAAGGGGGCATGGCCTTTGTCCACCTCTCAGCAATCCCACTGTGTGGGGCTTACTGGAGGTAAGATGTAGGCTAGTTGGCCCCTAAAGGACCCCCAGCACCAAAGGGGACTTCAATCCCCATCCAAGAGTGCGCCAGGAAGCATGTTTGCAGAGTGGTGGGCAAAGGTGGCGTGGCCTGCTATGAGAACTTAGCAATCCTGTTGTGTGGGTATTACTGGAGGTAATAGGAGGGGTAGTCGGCCCCCAAAGATGTAATTGGGGCCAACTACCCCTCTTGTTACCTGGAGTAAGTTTCACACAGTGAGATTGCTGAGACGTCTAAGGAGGGCATGTCCCCCTTTCTCCACCACTCTACAAACACACCTACTGGCAGACTATGGGATGGGAGATGAAGTTGAATTTACTCCGAAGGGACTTTGGGGGCCAAAAAGCCCTCTTGGTGCCTCCTCTAAGTCCTATGCAGCGGACTTCCTGAGCACTGGTTGGAGGCCCGGCACCCTAAGTCCACCACTCTGCAAACGTGACTACTACTTAGAGAAGCATCTTTCTGTACCTCTGACTTAGAGGTAGGTTTAATCCCCCTGCCCTATTATGTACTAGGGCCTTACAGAGAAGGTCATGCCAATCACAGGGGTACCCCAAGGCATAGTGTTCCCAAGTGTATGTAGGTGTTTTCACTGTATTCTAAGTGTCTTTTAGCGTGGCACTGGCTCTAGGCCTGGTTAGTCAGAGTCAGTTACCACCAGTACCCGTCAGCAAAAAGTTGGGGGCACAGGATGACTTTGCTCCTCTGTTGGTTCTTTGTGCACATCTCTTGCTTCTTTCTGCACCTTTCTTCATCTTTCTGGACTTCTGTTGCCTCTTTCTGCATTTCTCTTGCCTCTTTCTGCACCTTTATTCCTCTTTATGCACATGTCGTACCTCTGTAGGCATAGTTAGAAATTAGCATTTTAAAAACCCTTGAAATTCACTGAAAAAACCACAGGTTTCAGGGACGTTATAGTTAGAAATTAGCATTCAAAGAATCTTAGAAATTCACTGAAAAAACCACAGGTTTCAGGCACGTTTTAGTTAGTTGGACATTTTACTCATACAAAACCAGTGAAATCCAGCCATCATAGTTAGTTCTGCTAACTATAACTTGCGCCCCCGCAATGCACTGCTGATGACGTCACATATTACATCACTCATGACATGGTCAGTGACATCACTGATGGCATCACTGATGACATCTTAAATGACATCACTGATGATATCATCCACGTGATACTCTGATGCATCTTCTCACACCCTAATATAACCTTTTATACACCCACTCTAAATAACAGACTGCTATTCTCAAAACCAATGACAATCCAACACTAATAACTACATACCCACTTACTGATTCTTAGGCCTACACACACATCCACTCAGTCACCCATACAGTCACTCATACTTTCGGTCAATCATCAGTACAGGACTATCATATGCAATCATACACCAATATAGACACTCATACACCACCACTCATCCATAGAGTTACTCACACACCTAGTCAGTCATGCAAAGAATTAATCACACTCCCATTTACTCTCCTATACAATTATACACACACCACCTCATTTACTCATACAGATACTAACACATACTTATGCTCTTATACAATCGCTGATAGAAGCACACACTCATCAATACAGCCACTCTCCCAATCACTCACTCTCACATATAGTCATGTATATACTCCAACACTCACGTATACTGCCTTTCACTTATGTAGTTACTCACACATGTACCACTGAGACATCCATTCACTCACCATCTGTCATGGACCCCACAAGCCTTACCTTCTGCCTGTAGAGTAGTCTTGCGGGGATGATATGAATATCCTCCACTGTCTCCCACCTGCGTCCCTGTCCTACCTTGAATAGTACCAGACCAGGGAATGGTGAAGGCTGGGGGAAGGAATCCTCAAGCGGTGGTGTTCCGTATGGTGTGTTGAGGTGATGACTGATACCCAGTGGATTTGTTGCTTTTCTGGACCGTCAGCCTGAAATGACAACCAACAAGCAGTCCAGGAGAAGTAAGGCAACCCCCTAAAACATAAATAACTTAGAGGTCAGGGAAAAGGGGGAAAAAAACAAGAATTACAAATAGATAATATCCCTCTAGACCTATATTTCTTTCCATAAGGCTTTTATAAACTCATATCTGGGGCACAAAGAACACTCTTTTGTACACACTGCTAATATGTCTTTCTTTCATATTGTATTTCTTTTTCATCATTTTTTAATCATTCATCTTTTTTATATTATTACATACAAAACCATAGAATATTAAAAATGTGACCAACTTTACAAATATATTTTTTCTAAATCTATATGAGACAAAAATTGTGCAAAGCATGATACAGAATATATATCAATTGGAACCAACATCTGGATATTAGCAATTAATTAAAAATATCCAAGTTCGCAGGCCCCCGTACTCTTTCACACCTCTTCTCACTCCGCATCCATATCACTTACACTCTATACATACATACTACCCACCCCAGAACCAGACTACATGCACAGATGAAACCACTGGGGTGAGGGACTCAACCCTCAAATGCTGTGCTGAGAGCTGGGGCGTGTCACTCAAACTGGCCAACGCGCGTTTTGATGGCTTATTTTACTTTGTATGCCATCTTCTTCAGGACCTGTTACTTTAAGACTTTGTAACGGGCAGGATGAAGGGGGAGAGCAGATTTTCTGTAATGATAATGCAGAGTGGTATTTTACTACTTGCAATAAGCCCCACAGGAGATATCTTGCATTTCTCCCTAAAAAATATATATATACATACATGTATAATGCAAATGTGCCACTCTAAGGCGTTCTCTTGGAAAAGAATAGGCCCACACCAGTGATAAGCATGCTAAACAGCTGAAAAAGCAAGAACCAGGTGACACATGTGCTCACCTCTATCTTACATTGACATGGGGTTCATCTCCCTCATGTTACGTTAAAATCTAATTCTTAAATGGACACTTATATATCACAGTAACAAGAGTTTTTATTGGTTTACCAAAAGAGGCATAGGTAGAGATACAGTATCCGGGGAAACATAAATACACCCAAGAGACACAGGTCCAAACAGATTTTCCAAAGGAAATGCATGCTTTCCAAGAATTCATAACCACATTGCTGCAAATTACCTTGCAATATGTAGATTTCTGGAGATACTTCTACCACATTTGTCATTATGTGGTTACCCTCGTTTTTCCAATACCGTATTCTCAGTCTATGTATTAACCCCTTCAGCGCCGCGCGAATTACTGCGCTCTGCTGAAGGTTCTATTGCGCGGGAGGGGCCATGACGGAGCGGTTCTGTCATACGCACAGCGCAACCGATGCGCATGACGGAACCGCTCCGTCATGCGTATCGAAGGGGTTAATACAGTAAGGAGACATATCTATCAGTTAAGCACTCACACTTATTTATGTGAGCTAAGAATATATAACATTCACATCCTATATTTTAACAAATGTACCTATTGTTCTACTTTATTGCTCCATGGTTTTATGGGAATCCCTTTTCAGAACAAGCTTCACTTCAGTGTTGCTCTAAGAATACCATGTTGGATACCATAATCAATGTCATACTCATTCTCTTTGTATTAAGAAGAGTGAACAAAACATCAGTGTGGCTATCCCTACTAGTTACTATTTGGTAATAGTTTCAATGTTATACTTTCAAAAACAACACTTTTTTATGATAGACATACCTAGCCGCGTTGGTGTCTTTAAGCTTCACCTTCCTTTTTCTCTTTTTTTGCGGCGACAATACGTGGAGGCTGCCGTTAAAGTGTTTGATTCCTTCCTCTTCGGCTGGCCCTACTTTCAATACAAAACAATAGTGCAAATTGTCTTAAGTTATATGGCGCTGCAAGGATATGCCACAGTGATGCTCAATATATCATAGTTTCACTCATTGTTTATCGAGGCATTATTTTGCCAATTGCGAGGCTTAACTTTGAATGTATCACTGTATGGGTGACAGATGTTTAAAAACAACCCTGTTCCTTGAAAAAACATTATGACCTCGGTAATCTCTCATCCATAGTTTCTATGTCTCAACACACCCAATCAGTCGAACAGGTGTTGTAGATTCACTGTGTTTAGTCTAGGGGGTCGCTATTGATATCAAACATTACATGTCAGGCCACCGGGTACATCCGGGAACTCTAACACGTTATATAAAACGGGCCGATAACACTTATCCCCTTACAAATGCGAGTAGGGTATGTTTAAATCAGAAGTCCTACTTAACACGTACAATCTTGCCTTTCCGTAATAGTCCCTTCATCTAACGTATCTCAATACAAATGCCCTCAGCGTCTACTTTACCTTTGAATTGTGGCAATTTCACATATCCGGCATGACCCCACATTGTCAAGTCTCTGCGAATATACGTTCGCTATTTCTCTGCTTTTATTTCCCTTCTAACCAAGGCTCTCGGGTCTTCCGAAATTGAACACAGCCGCGAAGTGCCATGTCGTCATCCTCAGTGCGACGGCACTGGAAATGTTTTTCAAAAAGAGTCTGCGAATCTCGGGCCATCTTGGAACAGTTATACGTTAATAGAATACAATATAAATTTGCCACCACATCATACGCAAAAGACCATACATACAATGTAAGTCCATAATTGGTAAAATCCTTTAACCATATTATACTTTATGCGACTTCTGAATACCTTCACGTCATATACAATGTATTGACGCTAATGATATGTATCCAAATATGAAGTCTCAGTGCCATCTTAGAGCTATGTTTATACTCTCTCATCACATAGTTTAGTGAATATCTCTGTTTTTAAGATACGACCATTGTGTCTATCAGTGATTCATACACTATCTTGGTACCAGAGATATACCAAATAAATACTTTGAGGTACTTATTAGCAGATTTGGAAGTTCTCGTCATTTAATTCCACATGTATAGTGCTTACTGCTGCTGCAGACTAATCTAGATGGACAGAACAGGAGACTCTACATGATGGAAATTTGGTGACAACAGAAAAAAAGCCAAGGAAAGGAGAGTAAAACCCTCTCTATTGGACTTCATCATATGGGGTATGAGGTCTTATACAATATTTGTAATGTGTAGTGCTCAATGTGTCATGGCCACGATATTCTGTACCCCTAGTTTACTACATGTCCTACGCCTCATCTTGTATGCCAAATTATTTCTTCATTAAGGCCATTCTTTACCGTATCTAAAGTATAAATCCAGAATGTTTCTCGGCATTTCTGAACTTCATTTATGTTTTTCCCTGGTATGTCTGTTACCTTCTCAAGGATCAACCACCTAAGTTCCTTTTCATTATGTTTAAGATCAATACAGTGTTGGACCATTGGGCATGATATTTTCCGTATCTTGATTGCTGATCTGTGTTCACTATACCGAGTTCTAAATTCATGACCTGTCTCTCCTACATATCCTTGAGAACAAGGGCAAAGGATGAGATAGACAAGGTTATGGCTCCTGCAATTTGTGAAATCTCGTAGTTTCCCTTTCTTGCCATGATAGTCCAAATTTTGGGTAACAATGGCACTGTCACATGCAATGCATGTTCCACATTTATGGTTCCCCAGAATGGGGGGTCCTATAATAGTGGTTTGTTTACTAGATCTATTCTGTCTAGGCCTTGTATGGACTAGACTGTCTTTGAGATTCCTATCTCTGCAGTACGCAAGAATAGGTTTCTGGATAGTCTCCTGCTCCTCATTCATGTTCAAAATATGCCAGTTATTATCCAAGATTTTTTTCACTTTGAAATTCAATGTTGAATGGTTTATAACACAAACCATTCTGTCATTTTTGGGATGTGTGCTACCTGCTAATAAGGCGTCACGGTTATAATATCGTTCCCTTTTATAAGCTGTCCTAATCAGACGTTTCAGATATCCACGTTGTAATAAGCTTTGTTTTAGATCTTCTCCGTTTGCATCATAGTCCCTAAGGCTTGAACAATTGCATCTGATTCTTAAGAACTCTCCAAAGGAAATCGAGTCTTTTTGACAATTAGGATGGTAACTATCATGCGACAAAATGGTGTTCTTAGATGTTGGCTTTCTGAAGAAATTCACAGAAATTTCTCCCATTTCTCCTTTGAGGATTATGTCCGAAAACTCCACTGATGTGGTACTTTTGTGAGATGTGAACTTCAAATTCTCATCGCTGGCATTAAGCCAGTCAATAAACTTTAAGAGTGTGTTCTCATCTCCCCGCCAGATAAAAAAGATATAATCAATAAATCTATGCCATCTAAGGACATTCTCGTAAAAAGGTGCCATTTCATTGAAAATGTGTTTCAATTCATACTCCTCCATGTATATGTTGGCTACACTGGGGGCACAAGATGCCCCCATGCTGGTCCCTTTAACTTGGTGATAAAGATTCCCTTTGAAATCGAAGTAGTTGTTTTTCAATACAATTTTTAAACATTCCACTATAAATGCATCAGGCCTCTCTCCGGGTGTTCTCACTAGAAGAGTCCTTACTTCTTCTATTGCCTGTTGCTGTGGTATATTTGTATATAATGCTTTGATGTCCAATGTCACCAAGATTTCACAATTAGGGTCATATGGTACATGTTCCAATTTATTGATAATGTCTCCTGTGTCTCTAATATGGGATTTATACTTAGTAGTTAGAGGACCCAGGAACGTATCAATATATTTGGACAGATGTTCTGTAGAGGAATTTATGGAGGATACTATTGGTCATAAGGGTGGATCTTGGATGTTTTAGTGCTTTTTTGGCACACCATATAGTGCTGGAATTACTGTATTGGCTTTATTCAAGAACTAATATTCCTTTTCACAACTGGTGTGCTCTTCGTATGCCTTACTCGTAACGCTATCAATTTGCTCCTTTAGTTTAGTGATCGCCCCTGAACTTATGGGTCTATAATGTTTCGCCACTGCCAACATTTGATTCACTTTATCCTCATATTTCCCAGTATCCATCAGGACTATGCCCCCTCCTTTATCACAAGGTTTTATAGTCAGGTTACAGGTGTTATGGAGTTGTTGGAGCGCTAATCTTTCTGCGACAGACAAGTTGGGTCTGCTGTTATAATTATATTTGGTTAACTTATTGATTTCATTCAGAACAGACTTCTCAAATATGGCCACTTCAGGGCCTTCCATCTCCAGGGTAGGAGTGAAAGTTGATTTTGGTTTACATCCTGAGAGGTTCTCTTCCTCATCTCCTTCTTCTCTGATTGAGAAGAATTTTTTAAGACGACTTTTCCTAAAAAAGGAAAAATGTCTTGAGTAAGCTTGAACTTGTCGCAATAGATATTTGGTACGAAGGACAACCCTCTGCTTAGAATGCTTATTTCGTCATGACTCATAATATGTGTGGACAAGTTAAAAATGGGTATGGTGTCTGTCCTACACTCATTATTTAGGTTTTCCAGTACTGATGATTCCTGGTCCTCATGTACATTTGAGGAGGTGGAGGGTCCATCTGTTGGTACCCTCTCCTTTCTGGCTTAGTGTAACAAGTTCAGTTCTGACCTCGGCCTCTCCCTAAAAAAGGAGGTGGTGTTTGATAGTAAGATTGATAATCTCTGCCTCTCCCTCTTTGGGGTCGTGGTCCCTGAAATTGGTCCTCATAGATATTAGGGACATCTCCTTCAGATTCTGATGAATTAGTATCTGAGAAAGTAAGAACTTTTCTCTTATTATTATAACCATATGCTTGGGTCTCATTTTCATTTTGCCATTCTTGATAGTAGTTGGTCCTCAAATATGGATATGCCTTTTCTTGAGTGAACCATTTTATATCCTTCTTAAGCTTGTCACTCTTTTTCTTTATTATATATTCTTCAAAGTCATGTAATTCAGAATTCAAGCTGTCTAGTTTAAGCTTAGCCTCCTCTACAGCTGTACTGATCTTAAGTTTATCTTCTAACTCTTGAATTTCTATATTCAGGGCCTCACCTAGTTCTCTCGCTGTTTCAATGATTAAGATCATCCAATCTCTTGAACACCTGTTACTTATATGAGACCATCTCTCCAAAAATGTTCGTAATTCCACAAATAAAGTAGGCACTTTACGTACTCGTAATCCTGATGGAATGAATCCGGCTCGAAGATACTCTAACATAAATGTCACATGTGACTCCATTCTCTTACATTTTTTTCTCAAATTCAGTAGTGCTTGCCATTCATTGTTTTCAGCACTAGATAGTGTGACTCTCTGATTGGTACTGATAGTGTCACCTATCAGTGCTGTAAAATCAGCATCCGGGAAGCCAAATGTCTGTAGGGCTTCCATGTTTATTTTGTAGGAGGTCTGTGGTAAATATTGGCCAATATTATCACTCAGCAATAATAAAACCTACTTATTAGTGTGTGAAACTAAATATAGTGAGAAAAACAACAAAAAAAGTTAAGACAATAAATATTATCCAAGAAAGAGGAGTAATGAAGCCAAAAAAGAAAGGTTTGTTTTCCCCACACACCACTTTGTTAGAGAAGAATCAAATCAGAAAGTGAGAACACTCTTATGGTAGACACATTTGCTTACCTCATCAGACAGACGAGACAACCCAGAGAGGCCTGTGATTGAATAACCACTGTTAACCAGGAGAAGTAAGGCAACCCCCTAAAACATAACTAACCTAGAGGTCAGGGAAAGGGGGAAAAAAACAAGAATTCCAAATATGTAAATATCCCTCTAGACCTATATTTCTTTCCATAATGCTTTTATAAGCTGATATCTGGAGCACAAAGAACACTCTTTTGTACACACTGCTAATATTTCTTTCTTTCACATTTTCTTTCTTTCATCATTTTTTAATCATTCATCTTTTTATATTATTACATACAAAACCATATAATATTAAAAATGTGACCAACTTTACAAATATCACCACATAACGACACACGTGGTAGAAGTATCTCCAGAAATCTACATATTGCAAGGTAATTTGCAGCAATGTGGTTATCAATTCTTGGAAAGCATGCTTTTCCTTTGGCAAATCTGTTTGGACTTGTGTCTCTTGGGTGTATTTATGTTTCCCCGGATACTGTATCTCTACCTATGCCTCTTTTGGTAAAGCAATAAAAACTCTCCTGACTGTGATATAAGTGTCCATTTAAGAATGAGATTTTAACGTAACATGAGGGAGATGAACCCCATGTCAATGTAAGATAGAGGTGAGCACGTGTGTCACCTGGTTCTTGCTTTTTCACCTGTTTTGCATGCTTATCAATGGTGTGGGTCTATTCTTTTCCAAGAGAACGCCTTAGAGTGGCACATTTGCATTATACATGTATGTATATATATTTTTTAGGGAGAAATGCAAGATATCTCCTGTGGGGCTTATTGCAAGTAGTAAAATAACACTCTGAATTATCATTACAGAAAATCTGCTCTCCCCCTTCAACCTGCCCATTACAAAGTCTTAAAGTAACACGTCCTGAATAAGATGGCATACAAAGTAAAATAAGCCATCGAAACGCGCGTTGACCAGTTTGAGTGACACGCCCCAGCTCTCAGCACAGCATTTGAGGGTTGAGTCCCTCACCCCAATGGTTTCATCTGTGCATGTAGTTTGGTTCTGGGGTGGGTAGTATGTATGTATAGATTGTAAATGATATGGATGCAGAGTGAGAAGAGGTGTGAAAGAGTACGGGGGCTTGCGAACTTGGATATTTTTAATAATTTGCTAATATCCAGATGTTGGTTCCAATTGATATATATTCTGTATCATGCTTTGCACAATTTTTGTCTCTTAAATATATTTTGAAAAAATATATTTGTAAAGTTGGTCACATTTGTAATATTATATGGTTTTGTATGTAATAATATAAAAAAGATGAATGATTAAAAAATGATAAAAAAGAAATAAAATATGAAAGAAAGAAATATTAGCAGTGTGTACAAAAGAGTGTTCTTTGTGCCCCAGATATGAGTTTATAAAAGCCTTATTAAAAGAACTATAGGTCTAGAGGGATATTATCTATTTGTAAAACCAACAAGCAGTCACCACTGCTTCAACCAGCATAAACATACACACACTTGACTGGGGAATGGTAGGGAGAGTCACAGTAGTCACCTGAAATGAAGTGTCTTTAGCAACGAATCTCCGGTAGGTGCGCCAGCAACCCAGGGTCTTGGAATGGATAGAAGGTGCACCTACGCTGAACATCACGGTATCAGGAGGGTAGAGGATTCCCAGGAACAGTATTCATGGTATGAAGCACTCCTGCACTGCTGCTCCTGCGCCGTGTGGAGGAAGAAAGGAAGGGGGCGGTGATGCGCTCCTGCGCTCACCCAGATGCTGGCAAGGGTGGTGACGCACTCCTGCACTCACCGGGATGCTTGTGAAGTAAAGGGTGGTGACGCGCTCCTGCACTCACCGGGATGCTTGCGAAGTAAAGGGAGGTGACGTGTTCCTGCGCTCACCAGGAAGCTGGCAAGGAACAAGGGTGGTGATGCGCTCCTGCGCTCACCGGGAAGCTAGCAGGGAACCAGGGCGGTGATGCGCTCCTGCGCTCTCTGGGATGCTGGCAATGTAAGGGGTGGTGACGCGCTCCTGTGCTCACCGGGATGCTGGCAAGGGACAAGGGTGGTGATGCGCTCCTGCGCTCACCCAGATGCTGGCAGGGGACAAGGGCAGTGACGCGCTCCTGTGCTCACCAGGATGCTACAAGAAAAAGGGAGAGTACTCCTGCCTCTCTCATAACAGTAGCAGCGCTCCTACGCTGACAGGATCGGAAGGCTGCGTGAGGCACTGCGACGCGTTCATGTGTGCAGCAGAAGAAGCCTCCATTGAGAGCGAGGAAAGGAAGGGTTCATGCTTAGAGCACCTACAGGGAAACGGGTCCACGGGTTCTGGCTCCAAGCACGTAGCGTCTTAATCAGAAGCACAAGGTGCCATGCATAGAAGGGTTTTACGTGGTGTCACCCAGAAGTGATCTGGTGGTGACCCATGGTACTGCACTCCCGGGGAGAGCTAGATAGGCTAGACAGGCAACCAATAGCACGCACTCCCCCATACATACGAACATGACACCAACACACCTATACACGCACTCACCGACCCATACAGCCCTTTACAGATGCACTCTTGAATCCATACACCCAGTGAATCACCCACTCACACATCTATGCACAGAGTCACACACTTCCCACCCACACAAACAATGAGGCACCCATACAGATACTCAGACAACTAATCAATAACCCATATAGATACTCATGTAGCTATTCACCAACCCATGCAGACGCTTTCACAGCAACAGAGAGACTGATATATGAAACATATTTCAACTTTTCAGAAACACACAGTCACTGGATGATGTCATTTGAGATGTCATCAGTGATGTCATCAGTGATGTCCCTGACCATGTCATGAGTGATGTAATATGTGACATCATCAGCAGTGCATTGCAGGGGCGTGAGTTATAGTTAGCTGAACTAACTATAATGGCCGAAGTTCACTGGTTTTGTATGACTGAAATGTCCAACTAACTATAACGTGCATGAAACATGTGTTTTTTTCAGTGAATATAGACATATATATATATTAACTACTGGTAGTCACCAGTAGGTAGACAAAGTTAGGACCTAGTTTCCATAGGAAAATCATTTTTTGTCTTGGCCATAACGTTGGCGTAGTTTGACCAATCTTTATGAAATTTTCCAGAGAAAGATTGAAGGTAGGTTCTGGTTGTCATGGAAAGTTTGGGGGTGATCAGTACATTGGGGACTGAGAATTTCGGGCACAAAGTAAAGGTACATGTGTAATGTTAATTTCCATTGAAACCTTTAGCCACATTTACAGCCCGAGCCGCTGATGGGGGTTCAAGAAGTGCCTTTTTTTGCTTATTTGGTGAAAAATCTGTTCAGTAGTTTTTGAGAAATTTAAGTTTAAAATTACAGTGATATCACTGGTCACTAAATCTTTGCGAACAAAGAGAGCCTGTGCAGAGAAATGCACCGCTTTGATTGGCTGCCAACATTTCAACCAGGAAGTGTTTGCAGCCATCTTGGGACTCAGCATCAAGCCGAGTCCCCAAAAAAGTTGTGAAATAAAGAAAAGGGGGCAGGGTAGGACTATCCTGCCCAAGAGCCATGGTTTTGGGGTCCCAGAGGGAGCTGCATGTTTGCAGCTCCCTCTGTCCAAAGCAATACCAGCTCCCGCAGTAGAAATGGAGATGGCAGGGCCTGCGGGGTTCCTTGAGGCTCCCCTCATGGTCCCCAAGAAGCTGGCCATGCTCCAGTGGATCAGCTCCCCAGGGCAATATAGGCTCTGGGATGGGGGCCATGCTGGCCCCCTCCCCATTTAAATAAAAAAATGTTGAAGGGGCAAAAATAGGCCTGGGGAGGCGGGCCGTGCGACTTCCCTCCCATGTGAAAAATAAAGGCGAGGCACTGGGAAATGGGATCCCCAGGGCCAAAATCAGTCCAGGAAGGGGTCCGCACACTCCCCCCGTTTTTTAATAAGAAATTAAAAGAAGGATCGGGCAATGAGGGATGGTGTTCCAGGGGCCTAAAATGGTCCTAAAAGTTTTTTTTTTCAAAGCTGCAACTTGTGGGATGCTCCACACCCTTTCTCCACTACCCTGCAAATGCACCTCCTGGCGAGCTCCTGGCTGGGGAATTAAGGCCCCGTGGCTGCTGACGGTCCTTAGTGGCCAAGAAGACCTCCTATTACCTACAGTAAGCCCAACACAGTGGGATTGCTGAGAGGTGGTCAGAGGTCACGCCCCTTTCTTCACCACTCTGTGAATGTACCTCTTGGTGCACTGCAGATGGGGGGAATTATGTCCTCCTCCTTTCTCCACTACTCTCAAAACGTGACTACTACTTTAAAAACCATAGAAATTCACTGAAAAAAAACAAAGATGACAGGAACGTTATGGTTAAGCTGATATTTCACTCAAACAAAACCAGAGAAATTCAGCAGTTAGAGTTAGCTGAGTTAACTATTACTCGGGTCCTCGCAATGCACTGCTTATCACCTCACATAAGCCACCACTCATGACATGGTCAGTGATATCACTGATGACATCTCAAATGACATCACTGATGGCATCATCCAGTGAGTGTGAGTTTTTTTAAATATTTTTATGAGTGTTAAATATATACAACACGGTGTATTGATGAATCAGTGGCTGTATGAGTGCCTGTGTGGATGATTCAGAGGGTGTGTGATTGACTGTATAATTGAATGATTAGGTGTCTCTGTGAATGTATGGGAGAGTGACTAAGTTTTGAGAATGTCTGTATCAGTCTGTGAGATGGTGTCCGAGTGGCTGTATGGGTTGGTGAGTGGTTATGTGAGTGGGTGCTTTGGTGATTGAATGGGTGTCTGAGTATCAGTATTGGTGTATGAGTGTCTGTGTGGCTGGGTGAGAGGGTGTGTGACTGCCTACATGGATGATCGATTGGGCAAGGCAGTGGTTCTATGAGTGTTTAAGTAAGGGGCTGTATAGTGTGTGTATGGGTATGTCGGTGAGTGAGTTACTGGATATGTAAAAAGCAGTATAGGTGAGTGTAGGAGTATATGAGTGACTGTAAGTGTGAGTGAGGGATTGTGAAAGTGGCTGTATGGGTGAGTGTGTGCTTGTGTCAGTGATTGTATAGGTAAGGGAGTATGTGTTAGTATCTACATGAATACGTGAGTGTGTATAACTGTTTAGGTGAGTAAATGGCTGTGTGAGTCACTCGCTAGGTGAGGGAATTGGTATATGAGTAGCCCTATGAGTGACTGAAAGTGTGTGAGTGGCTGCATGGGTGTATGAGTGGATATATCAGTGACTATTTTAGTGAGTGAGTTTTGCATGAGTGAAATCTGAGCCTAAGTATAACTTTCCTGTAACCTTTATTTTTCAGTGAATATACAAAGATTACAGGGATGTTATAGTTAGGCTCAGATTTCACTCATGCAAAACCACAGATATTCAATAGTTATATTTATCTGATCTAACTATACCTTACACCCACAATGCACTGCTTATGACCTAACATATTACACCACTCATGACATGGCCATTAACATCACTGATGACATCACTGATGATATCTCAAATTACATAAATGATGACATCATCCAGTGTGTGTAAGTGTTTTGTAAACCTTCCATAGACTTAAAGATATATTCTAAGCTGCATCATGAGTTAAATTACTAGTCTTTCTGTACTACTAAAGAGTGGTACTGTTTCTAACATATGTCATCTGAGTGCCTTTGTGACTGTCTGTATCAGTGTTTGAGTATTTAGTGGCTGTTTGGGTGTGTGAGTGGCCATATGGATCTGCCAGTGGGTGTGTGAGTGGCTATATAGGCCTGCCAGGTGATATAAATGAGTGGCTGTATGGATATGTAAATGAATTTGTGGGTGGTTTCCTGGATATATGAATGGCTGTGTGAGTCATTCTGTGGGTGCGTGATTGGATATGTGAGTAGTTGTATGGGTGTGTGAGTGGCCGTATGGGTATGTGAATGGCTTTATGGATGTGTGAGTAGGTGTCTGAGTAGCTGTGTAGGTATGTGAGTGGTTGTATGGGTGAGTTAGTGGGTGTTTGAGTGGTTGTATGTTATGGAAGTGTGTGTGTGAGTCATGTGTATGTGTGACAGGATGTGAATGGTTGTTTGGGTGTATAAGTAGGTGTGTGAGTGCTTTGTAGGTCTCTGAATGTTTTGTGGATATGTGAGTGGTTGTGTGCATGTGTGAGAAGTTGTATGCATGTGTGAGTGATTGTGTAAATGGTTCTGTGGATGATATCATCAGTGATGTAATTTGAGATGTCATGAGTGATATCATGAGTGATGTCACTGACAATGTCAAGAGTGATGTCATATTTTGGGTTATTTGCAGTGCATTGCAAGTGGCATAAGTCAAAGGGCCAGATTCACAAAAGTAATCTGAGAAAAAATCCTATCTTTACAACTTGTGGTATTCACAAAAGGCATTCAGTTGTAGTAAAGTTAGGATTCCTAACTTTACTACTGCTAAACTGAGACAAAATCCTAACTTTACGACTTTCGGTATTCACAAAAGGCATACAGTAGTAGTAAAGTTAGGATTCCCAACTTTACTGCTACTAAATGCCTTTTGTGAATACTGAAAGTTGTAAAGTTAGAATTTTTCTCAGTTTAGTAGTAGTAAAGTTAGGAATCCTAACTTTACTAATAATAAATGCCTTTTGTGAATACCAAAAGTCATAAAGTTAGGATTTTTCTCAGTTTATTAGTAGTAAAGTTAGAAATCCTAACTTTGCTACTACTAAATGCCTTTTGTGAATACCGAAAGTTGTAAAGTTAGGATGTTTTTTCAGATTACTTTTGTGAATCAGGCCCAAAGTTAGCTCAGGAAACTATTACTTCTGAATTCCACTGGCTTTGTACAAGTAAATCTGAGACGAACTATACCGTACTTGTAACCTATTATTTATCATCTGATTTCTAAGGTTGCTTTAATACTATTTAATAACTATAGCATCTCTGTCACCTTTGGTCTTTTAAGTGGATTCTATGGTTTTTTAATGTTATCACCAAGCTATAACATCCCTGTAAACTCTGTTTTTTAATTGAATTTCTATGTTTTTATGTTATTTCCTAACTATAACGTCCCTGTAACCTTTGTTTTTTTCAATACTTTTCAATTTTTGTTATTGTTTTCCCGAATTATAACATATCTGTAACATTTAGTTTTTTAAGTGAATTTCTACACCTTTTGCTATTGTATTTCTTAATAGTAACTTTCCTGTAACCTTTGCTTTTTAAGTGAATATATACATACATATTTATACTATTTACCTGCAAATTTGCACCATCCGATCAACTATGTCCTTTTTTTAAACCAGGACCTCACCACCATTTTAACTGTCTTTCATTTTGAAAACAGTCTCATTTTGCCCCAGCCTTCTCTTGTGTGCTACTCCTCCTTGCCTTCAAAATGGTTAGAGGGTGGATTGTGGGTCACAGCTTTGTATTTTGGGCTAGAGAGTGTGCTCAAAAGAGTGGCATTGACAGGGACTTGGGTTTGCTTAATATGGACATTACTTTGATTGGCCTGAGAGGGTTAAAGTAGCATCAATTAATTACTGCCTCTGCTTGAAAGCATTGCAGATAGCCAACGCACTGACCTCATGATTGTGCTCTGTAAAGGCAATAACTGAGGCACACTTACTGAGGTAGGATTGGAAATCCTAATGAAGGATACCTTTGCTCAATTAAGGGTACATTTCCCTCAGACTGCCTTGGTGTTCTCCAACACATGCCGAAGGCAGATATGAAGTGGTCAAGCAAATTCTGTCCAAAGATAGACAAAGCAAGGGAAGAAGTCAATAAAAATGTTTCTGCATTCCTTACAGACCATAACATGGGCTCTAGCTGCAACAACTTATGCTTTGACATGGATGGTATTTGTAGAAATTATGCAATTCACTTCCTAGTAAACTCGAAAGACTATAACCTGTATCATGTGCAGTTATCACCGACACACAATAAATACAAAGGCTCTTCTCAGTACCACCCTATTTACCAAACACTGATTTATTTTCTTTTTAGAACCCTTTTTTGTTTATTTTCAAATTTGCTGTGAATATGCCAAAAATACACTAAACAAAAGCAGACACTAAACTAACACCAGCACATTTAAAGTTCACAACTATATAAGTGACTCTGTACCTTTGACTCAGTGCAACAGTGTCTGAATGAGTCTGTAAGTGGTTGCATACATCTCTGAGTGGGTCTGTGACTTGGTGCTTGAGTCTCTCAGTGGGTTTTGAGTGGGTGCATAAGTGTCTGAGTGGGTTTGTGAGTGGGTGCATGAGAGTCTAAATTGGTCTGTGAGTAGGTATTGGACTGTCTGAGTGAGTCTCTGAGTGAGTATGTGAGAGAGTGAGTGAGTGAGTGAGTGTCTAACTGGGTCTTTAAGTGGGTACATAACTCTCTGAGTAAGTCTGTGAGTGGGTGCATGAGTGTGTGAGTGGGTCTATAAGTGGGTACATGAGTCTCTCATTTGGTATATGAGTCAGTGCGTAAGTATCTGAGTGGGTCTGTGAGTGGGTGCATGATTGTCTGAGTGGGTCTGTGAGTATGTGTGAGTGTCTGACTGGGTCTGTGAGTAGATACCTGAGTCTATCAATAGCTCTATGAGTGGATGAGTAAGTGTCTGAGTGGGTCTGTGAGTGGCTGCATGAGTGTCTGAGAGGGTCTGCGAGTGGGAATTTGAGAGCCTGAGTTCTATGAGTGGTATTGGGAGTGTCAGACTGGGTCTGTGAGGGAGTGTGTCTGAGTGGGTCTGTGAGTGGGTGCATGATTGTATGAAGAGGTCTGTAAGTGGGTGCCTGAATGTGCAAGTGAGTCTGTGAGTGAATCAGCTCTGGGCTGAGGACAAGGGCATAATTTCAGAGTTAGAGTATGAATTTCGCCAAGGCTTGGGCACCGTTGAACAGAGCTTGAATCTAAATCGCCTGTTGGGAAAATATCTACAGGCCAAAAGGTGGAGTTTATACTTGTGTTTTGTTGATTTGAGTTCAGCATTCGATTTTGTCAACCACCAGAAGTTATGGAGCATACTAGAGACCGTGGGGCTGGAACCGCCACTTATACATTTTTTGAAACTGTCATATCTAAAAGCTCGGGCTCGGGTTCGTTATGGGAGAAGCAGCGAACTCAGTTACAATTTCCCCGTTAAGAAGGAGGTGCAGCAGGGGTGTGTGCTAGCCCCCTTCTGTTCACTCTTTTTATTAACAGCTTGGGAGCAACATTGTCAAGGGAATGCCAGGACCTACCACATATCGGCAAATGGCCAATTGGAGCATAGTTATATGCGGACAACGCCGTTCTTTTGGCCCGTACTCCGCTTGGCCTGCAGAAAACTCTGTCTAGCTTTGCTGCCTATATGTCAAATTTAGACCTTAATGTAAACAATAACAAAACATTTACTATTTAATGCAGTAAGCCCAATGTCAAGTGTCGAGAACAGGAAACTCGACTTTACCAATCATTTTTCCTATTTGGGCATTGTATTTGAAAGAAGGGGTCTATGGGCCAAATCTATTGACTCTAGAAAACTGTTATTTTGCAAAGCTATAGGCGCATTAATACATTTTGCCAGAAAATTAGGAAAGCGTCCAATTGCCGATCTATTGACAATCTATAGAGCTAAATGTATACCTATTGCCATGTATGGAGCTGGTATTTGGGCCTATACTAATGTTGAGCCATTACAGCTAGCAGAGAATAGGTTCCTAAGATACCTCTTAGCGCTACCAAATAGCACATCAATGTTCATCTGCCATGCTGAATTGGGTCTATTATATCTGCCCGACCTGATCAAAATGCAGCCTATCCTACTATGGCATAAGGTTTGGACCGGTATTACTTTCAGTCTAAACCGGGATGTGATTAATGAACACAGGGTAGATCGTATTCCCTTGATTACATATTTAAAAAAAATTGCAAATGATCTAGGACATCCTGAGAATTTTGTTAGTCCTGATAGTCTGAATCATGTCACTAGGAAGGAATTGTATTGACCATTTGGAGACTATTAGATTGTCTATTAATATTATGAAACCATCTGTAAGAGCAAATCAATTGCTCCTGACTCAACCGGGAATACAACCCTACCTGATAAATACTTTAGGAACCTATGATAGGTTGTTATTAACCCGTTTACACCTTGAAAATTTTCATATTAGGGTTACTTTTCCAAATATAAATGACTGGTCTCGTTCCCTATGCGCATGTCTTTGCGACAACATTTCTGCACAGTCCACAATTCATGTTATTTTTTTTGTATGTTCTATATTTTACTTTTAAAAGTGTATGGCCTGAGACAATTTCGACTTGCTTTTATAAAGTTACAACTTTTAAATGATGACATTTTTACTGATCACATAGCTAAATATTTGAAAGGGGTGGTCAGATACAGGAAGACAATGGATGGTCACTCTGTCTCTTAAACTGCTTGTGATTCTTTTTTATATAAATTGTATAGATGTATTTCTGCTTTTAATGTATTGTGCTTTTATGGTTTAATATTTCTTAAATCAAATAAAGCGTATTCTGTGAGTGGGTGTGTGAGTGTCTGAGTGGGTCTGTAAGTGGGTGCACGCATGCCTGAGTGGGTCTGTAGGTAGGTGCATGAGTCTGAGTTTGTCTGTGAGTGTGAGTGTGTGTGTGAATGGGTCGGTGAGTGGGTACATGAGTCTCTCAGTAGCTGTATGGGTGGGTGTGTAAATGTCTGAGTTGGTCTGTGAGTGGGTACATGCGTCTCTGAGTGGGTTTGTGAGTGATTGCATGAGTCTCTGAGTGGGTGTGTGTGGGTGCATGAGTCTCTGAGAGGGTATGTGAGTAGGTGCATAAGGGTCTGAGTGTGTCTGTGAGTGGGTACATGAATGTCTGAGTGGGTTTGTAAGTAGGTGCAAGAGTCTCTGAGTGGGTCTCAGTGAGTGCATGAGTTTCTGTATTTATCTGTGAGTGGGTATGTGTGTGTCTGACTGTGTCTGTGGGTGGGTGAGTGTCTGAGTGAGACTGAGGATGGGTGTGTGAATACATATTTTTAAAATATTTATTCAGTGATATTTGTGAATTGGTCCCAACGTTAAAAGAGGACATGATGAGTGTTGTACGAATTCGAGAATATTGCAAGCGGATATACAAAATACATTTCTTGATGTATTTTTCGCATAGAGAATCTCTCAAACACCCATATATGCCCCCATGGGGTAAGAGGACCTCTATCCTGAGCCCTTATGATACTTTTGATGATCAGTCTCAGCTCTGGGAAGCATGTCCCATTGCTTAAAATAGTGGTTACAACCTCTGCTCAGGTTGCAGAGAAGCCAATCATGGCATTCTTGTTGACATGCGCATTCGTGATTCAGCGCGAAGTAGTCGCGATTTAGTCATGACTCTAGATATACAAATTTGGATTTCCTTTAATATGCCAATCTACTAAATGGATTTACACCAAATTACACAAAGTGTTCTTTATGGACCAAGATGTAGCTTTCTGTCAAATTTGGTGTAATTCCATTCAGGGGTTCAGGGTGTAGTAATGTCTAAAATCTCTATGGGAATTAACATGGCAAAACCACTTTTCTGACCACGCTTCACAGATCACCCCGAAACATTCCATGTACAACTAGAATGACCGGCACACTTTTTGGGGTGAAATTTCATGATGATTCATCAAGCGGTACCAAAGACACAGCCAAGTAAAAAAATGCTTTTCCAATTGAAACATGGTCCTAACTATAACTAACCACTGGCGACCGCTAGTAGGATATATATATATATATATATATTCACTGAAAAAACCATAGGTTTCAGGCCTGATATAGTTAGGAATTAGCATTTAAAAAACCTTAGAAATTCACTGAAAAAACAATAGGTTTTAGGGGTGTTATAGTTAGCTGGACATTTCACTCGAACAAAACCATTGAAATTCCTCCGATATAGTTAGTTATACTAACTACATCTCACGCGCCCGTAATCCACTGCTGATGATGTCACATATTACATAATTCATGACATGGTCAGTGACATCACTGATGACATCTCAAATGACATCACTGATGACATCACTGATGACATCATCCAGTGAATGTGGTTTGGTTCGTTATTTAAATATGTATGATATATATATATATAGCAATTTGCATTGAAGAATGGGTGGATATATAAATATAAATATCTGGATGAAGGATTTAGTAGCAGTATGATTGACTGTTTACTTGAATAATTTATAGTGTCTCACTAAATATATTGGATAGTGACAAAACTGTGTGAATATCTGTATCACTTCGTCAGTTGTTGTGTAAACTGCTGCACCAGTTGGTTACTAGCTACGTGAAAGTCTATCTTATTTATTGATTAGTTAACTGAGTATTTGTATGGAAGAGTGAATGGGTGTGTGGTTCGGTGGGGGGTGTGTGAATGCCCAAAGATGTGTGAATAGTTGATTCAGTAGGTATCTGAAGTTAAAACTACATGTTATAACAGTTGTTTGAGTGAGTGAATATCTTTGTGGGTGTGGCGATGAGCCAATATATATAAGACTCAGTGATTGTATGAGTGACTGTATGGATAACTGTATAGTTGTAATAGTGTTTTTATAACACACTAAGTATGAGCTATTATCTATATGAATAGATGAAGTGGTGTTTTTATAAGTGTATAGCTAAGTAAAGTATGATCCATTGTTTGCATAACTGAGTAGGATGAATTCATAAGTGATTAGGATGTGTGCTGGTGTGTAATGTCGATATAGGTGTATAAGTATATTTGATAGTGTTCTATTGATCATTGACAGCATGTATGATTGAATCTATAGGTAAGTGATAAGATGTGTGTATAGATCTAGGAATCACTGGGTGGGTGATTAGAAACTTGTATTGGTGTGTCAATGGTTTTATATCTGGCACTCTCTATTTTACAGTGAGTGATGAAAGGTTATACTAGCGTATGATGAGGTGTATCTGATTGTCACGTGGATGATGTCATGAGTGATGTCATCAGTGATGTCATTTGAGATGTCATCAGTGATGTCACTGACCATGTCCCCCCTCCGACACAGACAAGTTATCCCGGAGGTGGAGGTCCCCGGAGCTGGGGGGGCCTGAGAGCCCCCCATCCCACATAATTTTAAGCCCCGGGGGGTGGCGGTCCCCAGGGCTGGGTGGGCTGCAAGCCCCCCACCCATTTTCTATAAGCCCCGGGGGGTGGTGGTCCCCGGGGCTGCGAGGGGGCCGTGAGCCCCCCTGCATATAGTATCTCTGAGCCCGGGAGGTGGCGGTCCCCGGGGCAGTGTGGTGGGGATTGGGACCCCCCACACTTTTTAATTTCTGCCCCCGGGATTTGGCCGAAATTCGCGCTGGGTGCGTGAATCTCGTTGATTTTTCTTTAAAAAAAATGCTTTTTTCGGCCCTGGGGGTCCTTGTGGGACCCCATGAGCAGGCCTAGGGGGTCAGGGTGTTTCTACCCTGCCCCCTTGTTGCATTTTTTGCGTTTGTATTATAGGTTCCTTGTGCCTCGGTACTAGCGAGGCACAAGTTGGCTGCCAACACTTCCTGACCTGGAGTGTTGACAGCCAATTAGAATACAGCTTGTGCACGGCAGGGTGCGCGCTGGGTGCGGGGAGGGTGTGCGGATCCTCCGAGGCCATAAATATATCTATCTTTTTAACTCTAATTTTCGCAGGAACTACTGAACGGATTTAAACCATTTAAGCAAAAGGCACGAATCTGAACTGAGGACTACCCCTTTGCCAAATTTGGTGTAATTCCGTTCAGCAGTTCGGGCTGTAACTGCGTCAACAGGTCCTATGTGAAAATGCATGGGTAAAATGTGTTTTGGGACTCCCCTTTTTTCTCAGCCCCCTCTTGACGAATCACAGTGAAATTCTCAGGATAGGAGCGGACCGGAGCTGGCCAAAAGTTTGGAAAATTTCGCGAAGATTCGTCAATCGGCGCCAATGTTATTCCAAATAGAATGTTGCAGATTTCCTATGGAAAATAGGTCCTAACTATATCTACCTACTGGTATATATATATATATATATATATATATATATATATATATATATATGTATATTATCTACTGGCGGTCGCCAGTAGATAGTTATAGTTAGGACCGTGTTTCCATAGGAAAACCGCAACATTCTATTTGAAATAAATTTGGCGCCGGTTGACGAATCCTCGTGAAATTTTCAAAATAGGTGGGGCGCTCCGCTCCGCTCCTACCCTGAAAGTCTCGGGGGGATTCGTCAAGCGGTTGGTGACTAAAAATGGGGGTCCCAAAACGCGTTTTCCCCATGCAATTTTCCATAGGGGCCTTTAGTCCAAGGTACAGCCCGAACGGCTAAACAGAATTACTTGAAATTTGGCAGAGAGGTAGTCCTCAGCTCAGGGAAGTGCCTTTTGCAGGTCTGGTGTCAATCTGTTCAGTAGTTCCTGAGAAAATCAAAAGTAACATCATATATATATGTGGGCATAGCCTAACCCCACATCTCATCCTGAGGTCTGATTGGCTGTCAGCACTTCATCCAAGAAGTGTTGGCAGCCATCTTGGGACCAATATACATGATAGCACCTCATTAAAAAGCATTGCAGTTAATAGAAGGTTTTAAGACTTTAGTTACATTATAAATCATTTGTTGATGGTACCATACTCATTTTAGGAATTGTGGTATGTTCTTAGGTGATTTCGCCATGTGAAAAAGCCTTCTGCTGGGATATCATGATTGAGAGAAAAATATTTTCTCATGCTTTTCCCACAGAGGTTTGGAAGGTGATCTATAAGCTAAACTGAGAGCTTATTTTCTGTAAATTCACATTATCTTTCTCAGTCATGTGAGAATGAAGTCTGACATTCTCAGTAAAACATGTACATCCAAAAAGGGCAGAGACTGTCAGTTGATTCCTTTGTGTTCTACTGCAGCTTCCCAGAGTGTTCCAAAGAACAACTAGAGCGCTAACAGTCCTACTTATGATAAACGTATGGCACACCTGAAGCCATCTTGCGTGGATTAAATTGGTAACTCTTAAAACATTTAATTTAAAAAGGAACAAAATGAGGGGGTTCATTTTTCCATAACAAGTATGATTAGTGCTGCAAAAAAAAAACTAGGGCACATTTTGACTTCTGAAATCCTCTTTTATTTCATTAAAAAATTCTGACATGCAGACTGAAACATGCACTTTCAATACCAGCAGCAGTTTTTCCTGGTGAGCAGTAGCTTTACTACAGTGATCCAATGAGCAAAAAGAGTGCTAACATTCTGAATTTATGGCAAATGTGTGACACACCTGAATGCCTTCTTGATGGAATCAAAGTAAAAAACTGAAAGTATTTCCTACTGAGGAGACTGCAGTAAATGAGGAAATTAGGAAACTTCATAACAAATAAGTCTCCCGAGGTGGCCACCAGAGACAAAAGAGCCCAAATGTAGCCCAAATATCATCCAGATGTAGCCCAAGTATAGGCAAATGACAGAATGTCCCAGAGTGTTCTTAAAAACAACTAGAGCGTTTACTGTCTTAATTATGACAAAAGTATGGCACACCTGAAGCCATCTTGATTTGAATAAACTGGTAACACTTAAAACATTTAATTTAAAAAGGAACACAATGATGGGGTTCATTTTGCCATAGAAATTATGATTATTGCTGAAGAAAGAAAATGAGGGCACGTTTTGAGTGACTTTTCAAATCCTCTTCTATTTCATTAAAACATTCTGACATGCAGACTGAAACATGCACTTTTAATACCAGGAGCAGACTTCCATGGTGAACAGTAGTTTTACTACAGTGATCTAATGAGCAACTAGAGTGCTAACTTTCAGAATTTATGGCACATGTGTGACATATCTGAATACCTTCATGATGGAATCAAAGTAAAAAACTGAAAGCATTTCCTACTGAGGAGACAGCAGTACATGAGGAAATTAGGAAACTTCATAACAAATAAATCTCCCAAAATGGCCACCGGAGACAAAAGAGCCCAAATGTAGCCCAAGATCACCCAGATGTAGCCCAAATATAGCCCAATGACAGAAGTGCACAAAACACTTATTATTTTGTGTTTTTGCAGTGTTATATAGTGCAGACTTGTCAGGTATTGGAGTGCTTTACATGAGCATTGGTTACATCACACAAGAACAAATTAATTTTGGTTGTAGACATGGGGAGACTAAGTGATTTGACCAGAATCACAGAATGTCGAGCTGAAGCAGAAACTCCAACCTGGTTCCCCAGTTGCAAAGTCTGCAGTTCTGGATGTAACACCACATCCTCTCCCCTAAGTGCAACATTTAATCAAGTGGTCAACTGGATAAAAAAACATAAAGATTACAAATAATTTAAAAGTGCTTTGTCGCTATTTGAAAACTCAGAAAATATGTCCTTATTTTAGTCTTTTAGAGCACTAACCATAATTTTGATGCCAATATATGTAATTTCTAAAGGAAATGCTCTAGGTATTACAGTTTTGATTACATCAAGATGACGTCAGGCGTTCCACACTTTTGTAATAAATATAGAATGTTAGCAATCTAGTTGTTCATTAGGATACTGTTGAGAGGCAGAGGCCAGGGGCACGGACTCTGAAAATTGAAGGCAGGTAGGAGGGTGCAAAGGCAACAATTTAACCACACTGAGCAGGCAGGAAGGGCCGTGGCAGCACAACAGACTATGGAGGGCAGTGGAAAGGGGGGCAGGGGCAACAACCAACAATACAGGACTTGCAAGAGAGGCTGTGGCAATGTAATAGACCATTGTGGGCAGAAGGAAGAGGCAATGGTAGTACAACCATACATGCCAACAGACCCGATTCAGCCAGGAAACGGCCAATGTTTTTAAGCTCAAATGGGCTTTATTTGATCTGTCTCCTGTCTACAATCTCCTCTTTTTCAATGTAACTCAAAGGGGAAAAGCAATACCCCAGTTTTTTTTCAAAATCTCTCTCTTACCAAGTTCAAAATGTTCACAAGTATGGTACATTGGATCATGGAAGGAAATGGGGTAGGGATATGGACTTGGATAACAGAGGACAGGAGGGACATGGAGAGGTGCACCAAACTGACCCTGCAGGGCAGGCATCGGGGTTTGCAGCAGCACAATACACCACACAGGGCATGCGGGACGGGAGTGCAGCACAACAATCCATAGAAAGCAAGAGGGAGGGGACAGGACCATGCACATGGACAACAGAGAACAGAGGGGCAAGAGGCAATGGTAGCTAGCTGACCATAATGGCAGACAGGAGAGAAAGATGCAGCATAACAGACCATAAAGGGCAGGAGGGACGGATCAGGGGCATTACAATGGAACAGACAAGCCAGGAGGGAGTGAGTAGGGGTCTGCACATGTAAACAGAGGGCTGGGGGCAAGGGGGCAGGGCAGGAGCAGCAAGATAGCCATGGAGGTCAGGCAGGATGGGCACTAGAAGCAAGACACACCATGAAGAGCAACAGTGAGACTGTGATGGCATACACACAGACCATGGAGGGAAGGTGGGAGGGGGTCAGGGGCAGCTAACTGACCACACAGGGAAGGTGGGAGGGGCCATGGCAGCACAGAAGACCATGCATGGCAAGTGGGAGGGTTAGTGGCAGCTCAATGGCTATGATGGGCAAGAAGGAGGGTGCAAGGGCATGCACAAAGGACGATGGAGGATAGAAGGGAGGGTCAGGACCTGTGCACAGACAAGAAAGTTCAGGGGAAGGGGCCTCACAACAGACCACACGGGGCAGGCAGGAGGAGCAGTTGCAGCACAACAGACCAGGGAGGGCAGAAGGGTGTGGCAGTACAATGGACCATGTAGGACAGGAGGAAGAGGATAGGGGCATGGCATGTGGACTGGCAGGGTGGAGGTGGCAGGGACAGGTTACAGTCATCTAACAATGCGCTAGGCAGGTGGGAGGGGAGTGGCAGCTCAACAGAACACTCAGAGTAGATAGGAGTGGCAGGTCCATGGAACATGGTGGGCAAAAAGGATGGAGCAGGGGCATGCACAAATACATCGGAGGGCAGGGGGAAGGAGAATAGGGGCAGCAAGCTAAGCACAGAGTTTAAGCAGGAGGTCAATGATGGGCATAGAATTGGGCAATGGAGGGCAGGAGGAGGGGACTGGTACATCATACTAAATTGAGGGCAGTGGCAGCACATCAGACCATGCATGGCAGGAGGGAGGAGGCTAGTCTATGGATTCACACAACAGAGGATAGGGAGGAGGGGGATGGGGCAGCAAGCTAACTGTTCAGAGAAGGCGGGTATTAGGAACTTTATTGTTTTTAAAACGTGTGTCTGTGCGAACTACTTAAAATATGAACAAGTATGCAGCATAATCTCACTGTTATTCAGGAAGAAGAGGACGTTTGTGACTGTGACTCCGGGCTCACTTGGCAGAAACACCCCCTGACCCTCCACCCCCTATCGCAAAATGTAATGCCTGAGAGCACGATTGAAAATGAAAACTAGATATAGTGTATGGTATAAACTATGCACCAAAAAGGGTGATATAAGATGAACCGGGCGTGAAATATAATATGCAATACATTGTGCGCAATGACAGATTCATTGGAGAGCCCGAGATAGCACAGGCACTAGCGTGTGCTATGCGATGTGCGCCTTGGAGTGTAATATGCACAGGGCAGTGTTGTGTAACCTAACTAGTCTCTAAAGTTGTAATATAAAATATATGCTGGGGAGTGTAACGTTGCATATGCACTGTGACAAAGATATGGATCCCAGATTGTAATATGTATGGCATAGCACTGTGCATTATAACATAGGCATCGAGGAAGGCACGTTAGATGGGGCAATATAACCCGTGCGAAGACAAGTGTGGCATGACATATTCACGGGGTGGTGTTACAGTGCACATGGGCTAGAGAGTGTCATAGCATATGCACTAGCTGGTGGAATACAACACAGAGGTGTGTGGCACTCGGCAGGCAATGGTGGGTGTAACACAGCATTGGGCTCTGCCAGGAGCACGATGTGACTCTCAAGTGATGTTCGTCCCCTTTCCAGAGAGTAAAATAAAAAGTATTACACATCCGGCAGTGGATGTGTGTTTTATTAACCGTGAGGGGGGTTTCTTACATAGTTTTGGTCGAATTTTTGTCGAATCCCCTTTGAATTGCTTGGTGTGCATGTGTATTAAATGTGCCCGTCAATAGCTACCCATGTTTGCATAAATAAACAACAAGGGTGTCTACCGGGATTAGGCACGGTAGGGCATCAGACATGTTAGAGCTTCACTAGTGGTATAAATACATTCCACGTGGATTCATTGTATGCATAGTCGCCTTTTAATGAATATCACTCAAATCGTCATGGTGATAGGTACGTACGGTTTGTCCAGCATGTCCTAGGTGTGTCTATAAATATATATTTTTTTAAAATAATAAAAAACAGTGGCCGGCCCTGGGGATTGGGGTCAAAAAAATATAATTAGGAGACAGGCCCTGGGGGATGGGGTCATCAGGGCCAATAAATTAGAATAAGAAGGGGAACCACACAGCCCCCCTTCTTAAAAAATTAAAATAAATAAAAGACTGGCATCGTGCCGGAGGCCACGCCCCCTCCTTGCAGCACTCTGCAAACGCGCCCCCTGGCGAGTTGTAAGTTGGGGAATTAATTCCTCTTCAATACTGATGGTCCCTGAGGGCCAACTAGCTCAACAGGCATCTCCAGTATGCGCCAGGGAGCTGCGCTGCAGACAGGTGTTCTGAGGCCAAGCCCCTTTTTACACCTCTCTGCAACGCAGCTCTGTGGCGCTTACTGGAGGTTCCTAGTGGTCTAGTTTGACCCTAGGGACCCTTAGGATTCAAGGGGACTTAATCTCTCAACTTAGAACAGCCACAGGGCACGTTTACACAGTGGTGAAGGGAGGGGACGGGGCCTGAGGTGACGTGTGCAAACACGCACTATGGCACGTTTTAAATTGGGGATATAATTTCCCTTCAATACTGAGGGCCCCTGGGGGCTAACTAGCCCACCAAGTGCTTCCAGTAAGCGCCACTGAGCTGCATTGCAGATAGGTAGTCCAGGCTGTGCCACTTTTTACACCTCTCTGCAACGCAGCTCTGTGGCACTTACTGGAGGTACCTAGTGGGCTCGTTGGACCCTAGGGACCCTCAGGATTCAAGTGAACTTAATCTCCCAACTAAAAACGGACACAGGGCGTGTTTACACAGTGGTGAAGGGAGGGGACGGGGCCTGAGTTAACGTGTGCAAAAACGCCCTGTGGCCTGTTTTAAGAGGTGGTTTTAATCCCCCTGCCCTATTATATACTAGGGGCTTACAGAGGAGGTCATGCTAATCACAGGGGGACCCCAACGCATAATGTTCCCTAGTGTATGTAGGTGTTTTCACTGTATTCTAAGTGTCTTTTAACATAGCACTGGCTCTAGGACTGGTTAGTCAGACTCAGTTACCACCAGTATCTGTCTGAAAAAGTTGAGGGTACAGGATGATTTTGCAACAAGGATTCTTTCTGCTCTTCTTTTTGTTCTTTCTGCACGTTATCCTTCTTCCTGCACTTTTCTTCGACTTTGAGGACTTCTGTTGCTTCTTTCTGCACTTCTTTTTTTTCTTTCTGTGCATTTTTTCTTCTTTCTTCACATGTCCTATCTCTGTGGGCATAGTTAGAAATTAGCATTTTAAAAACCTTTGAAATTCACAGAAAAAATCATAGGTTTCAGGCACTTTATAGTTAGGAATTAGCATTTAAAAAACCTCAGAAATTCACTGAAAAAACCATAGGTTTCAGGGGTGTTATAGTTAGCTGGACTTTTCACTTGTACAAAACCATTGAAATTCCCCCGTTATAGTTAGTTCAGCTAACTATAACTCGCGCGCCCGCAATGCACTGCTGATGACGTCACATATTACATCACTCATGACATGGTCAGTGACATCACTCATGACATCACTGATGACATCTCAAATGACATCACTGATGACATCACTGATGACATCATCCTTGTGATAGAGTGGCAGACCTCCTCTCACCCTAATATAACCTTTGATACACACATTCAAAAATAGAGACTAACATTTTCAAAACAATGGACATATCAATACCAGTTACAACAACCTCTTCAGTAATTCTAAGATCCACATACACATCCACTCATTCACCAACAGTCCTATACAGTCACTCATACATGTACTCACTCATCATATGTACTCATACACCTATACATCCTGTTACACAATGCCACTCATCCATAGAGTTACTCACACACATAGTCACTCATGCTAATAAAGAATCAAACATACATTTACTTGCATATACAGTTATACACACACCACCACACTTACTTCTACGGAAACTTACACATACTTAGTCTTTTAAACAATCACTTATAGAAACACATACTTATTCATACAGGAACTCTTTCAATCTCTCACTCTCACATATACTCACTTATATACACCAATAGTCACATATACTAGTTTAAAACATATGTAGTTACTCATAAAGACACTATTGAGACAGTCATTCACTCACTAACACACCCATACACACACTCATCCACCCATACAGTCCTGCACACATGCTGTCTTCAACACATACAAACAGTGAGTCACTCATTCATGCACCTATGCACTACGTAATACCCCCTACGAACCATGCAGACACTCAGACTGATACTCAAAAAACCAACTAATAACGTATATAGATACCCATGTAGCTACTCACCAACCCATGCAGCCACTTATACACAAAGTGAGAGACTGATACAGATATTTACATATTTAAACATTACTCACTCAGCCATGTATTCACTATGATACACTTAATTAGTCAGTTACACAATCAATTTTTCAAAAACAAATCATCCATTTAGACACTTATATACCCATTTATTCTTCCATCGACCTTGAGATATACATATATAAAACATATTTAATTTTCAGAAAAACAGACATTCACTGGATGATGTCATCAGTGATGTCATCAGTGATGTCATTTGAGATGTCATCAGTGATGTCATGAGTGATGTCACTGACCATGTCATGAGTGATGTAATATGTGACGTCATCAGCAGTGCATTGCGGGCGCGCGAGTTATAGTTAGCTGAACTAACTATAACGGGGGAATTTCAATGGTTTTGTACAAGTGAAAAGTCCAGCTAACTATAACACCCCTGAAACCTATGGTTTTTTCAGTGAATATATAATTCATTAGGGCACATTTTGACATCTCAAATCCTCTACTATTTCATTAAAGAATTCTGACATGCAGACTGAAACATGCACTTTGAATACCAGCAGCAGACTTCCCTTGTGAGCAGTAGCTTTACTACAGTGATATAATAAGCAACTAGAGTGTTAACATTCTGAATTTATGGCAAATGTGTGACACATCTGAATGCCTTCTTGATGGAATCAAAGTAAAAAACTGAGAGTATTTCCTACTGAGGAGACTGCAGTAAATGAGGAAATGAGTAAACTTCATAACAAATAAATCTCCCAAGATTGCCACCAGAGACAAAAGAGCCCAAATGTAGCCCAAATATCACCCAGATGTAGCCCAAGTATAGCCCAATGACAGAATGTCCCAGAGTGTTCTAACGAACAACTGGAGCGCTAACAGTCTTACTTATGACAAAAGTATGGCACACCTGAAGCCATCTTGATTGGAATAAAGTGGTAACACTTAAAACATTTAATTTACAAAGGAACAAAATGAGGGGGTTCATTTTGCCATAGAAATTATGATTAGTTCTGCAGAAAGAAAAATTAGGGCACATTTTGACATCTCAAATCCTCTTCTATTTAATAAAAAAATTCTGACATGCAGACTGAAACATGCACTTTGAATACCAGCAGCAGACTTCCCTGGTGAGCAGTCGTTTTACTACAGTGATCTAATGAGCAACTAGAGTGCTAACATTCAGAATGTATGGCAAATGTGTGACACATCTGAATGCCTTCTTGATGGAACCAAAATAAAAAACTGAAAGTATTCCCACTGAGGAGACTGCAGTAAATGAGGAAATTAGGAAACTTCATAACAAATAAATCTCCCAAGATGGCCACCAGAGACAAAAGAGCCTAAATGTAGCCCAAATATCACCCAGATGTAGCCCAAGTATAGCCCAATGACAGAAGTGTGCAAAACACTTATTTTTTGTGTATTTGCAGTTTTATATAGTGCAGACATGTCAGGTATTGGAGTGCTTTACATGAGCATTGGTTACATCACACAAGATCAAATTCATTTTGGTTGTAGCCATGGGGAGATTAAGTGATTTGACCAGAATCACAGAATGTTGAGCTGAAGCAGAAACTCCAACCTGGTTCCCCAGTTGCAAAGTCTGCAGCTCTGGAAGTAACACCACATCCTCTCCCCTAGGTGCAACATTTAATCAAGTGGTCAACTGGATAAAAAAACATAAAGATTACAAATAATTTAAAAGTTCTTTGTCACTATTTGAAAACTCAGAAAATATGTCCTCATTTTCGTTTTTTAGAGCACTAACCATAATTTTGATGCAAATAAGACTCTCTCATATATGTAATTTCTAAAGGAAATACTCTAGGTATTACAGTTTTGATTACATCAAGATGACATCAGGCGTTCCACACTTTTGTAATAAATATAGAATGTTAGCAATCTAGTTGTTCATTGGGATACTGTTGAGAGGCAGAGGCCAGGGGCACGGACTCTGAAAATTGAAGGCAGGTAGGAGAGTGCAGATGCAACAATTTGACCACACTGGGCAGGCAGGAAGGGCAGTGGCAGCACAACAGACTATGGAGGGCAGTGGAAATGGGGGCAGGGGCAAAAAACCAACAATACAGGACTGGCAAGAGAGGCTGTGGCAATATAATAGTCCATTGTGGGCAGAAGGAAGTGGCCGTGGTAGTACAACCATACATGCCAACAGACCCGTTTCAGCCAGGAAACGTCAGATGTTTTTAAGCTCAAATGGGCTTTATTTGATCTGTCTCCTGTCTACAATCTCCTCTTTCTCAATGTAACTCAAAGGGGAAAATCAATACCCCAGTTTTTTTTCAATCTCCCCCTTACCATGTTCAAAATGTTCGCAAGTATGGTACATTGGATCATGGTAGGCAGGAGGAATTGGGGTAGGGACATGGACTGGGATAACAGAGGACAGGAGGGACATGGAGAGGTGCACCAAACTGACCCTATAGGGCAGGCATCAGGGTTTGCAGAAGCACAATACACCACACAGCGCATGCGGGACGGGAGTGCAGCACAACAATCCATAGAAAGCAATAGGGAGGGGACAGGACCATGCACATGGACAACAGAGAACAGAGGGGAAAGAGGCAATGGTAGCTAGCTGACCATAATGGACAGACAGGAGAGAAAGCTGCAGCATAACAGACCATAAACGGCAGGAGGGACGGATCTGGGGAATTACAATGGAACAGACAAACCAGGAGGGAGGAAATAGGGGTCTGCACATGGAAACAGAGGGATGGGGGCAAGGGGGCAGGGCAGGAGCAGCAAGATGACCATGGAGGTCAGGCAGGATGGGCACTAGAAACAAGACACACCATGGAGAGCAACAGTGAGACTATGATGGCATACACACAGACCATGGAGGGAAGGTGGGAGGGGGTCAGGTGCAGCTAGCTGACCACACAGAGAAGGTGGGAGGGGCCATGGTATCACAGAAGACCATGCATGGCAAGCGGGAGGGTTAGTGGCAGCACAATGGCTATGATGGGCAAGAAGGAGGGTGCAGGGGCATGCACAAAGGACCATGGAGGATAGAAGGGAGGGTCATGACCTGGGCACAGACAAGAGAGTTCAGGGGAAGGGGCCTCACAACAGACCGCGCGGGGCAGGCAGGAGGAGCAGTTGCAGCACAACAGACCAGGGAGGGCAGAAGGGTGTGGCAGTAAAATGGACCATGGAGGACAGGAGGAAGGGGATAGGGGCATGGCATGTGAACAGGCAGGGTGGAGGTGGCACGGACAGGTTACAGTCATCTGACAATGCTAGGCAGGTGGGAGGGGAGTGGCAGCTCAACAGAACACTCAGAGTAGATAGGAGTGGCAGGTCTATGGAACATGGTGGGCAAAAAGGATGGAGCAGGGGCATGCACAAAGACATCGGAGGGCAGGGGGAAGGAGAATAGGGGCAGCAATCTAAGCACAGAGGCTAAGCAGGAGGTCAATGATGGGCCATAGAATTGGGCAATGGAGGGCAGGAGGAGTGGACTGGTACATCATGCTAAATGGAGGGCAGTGGCAGCACATCAAACCATGCATGGCAGGAGGGAGGAGGCTAGTCCATGGATTCAGACAACAGAGGATAGGGAGGAGGTGGATGGGGCAGCAAGCTAACTGTTCAGAGAAGGTGGGTATTAGGAACTTAATTGTTTTTAAAATGTGTGTCTGTGCGAACTACTTAAAATATGCACAAGTATGCAGCATAATCTCACTTTTATTCAGGAAGAAGAGGACGTTTGTGACTGTGACTCCAGGCTCACTTGGCAGAAACACCCCCTGACCCTCCACCCCCATCGCAAAATGTAATTCCCGTGAAAAGGGTAGGTGGATGCAGTGTTATATAGAACATAGTCCTGAGAGCACGATTGAAAATGAAAATTACATATGGTATATGGTATAAACTATGCACCAAAAAGTGTGATATAAGATGAACTGGGGCGTGAAATATAATATGCAATACATTGTACGCAATGACATTCATTGGAGAGCGCGAGATAGCACAGGCACTAGCGCGTGCTATGCGATATGCGCCTTGGAGTGTAATATGCACAGGGCAGTGTTGTGTAACCTAACTAGTCTCTAAAGTTGTAATATAAAATATGTGCTGGGGAGTGTAACGTTGCATATGCACTGTGACAAAGATATGGATCCCAGATTGTAATATGTGTGGCATAGCGCTGTGCATTATAACATAGGCATCGAGGAAGGCATGTTAGATGGGGCAATATAACCCGTGCGAAGGCAAGTGTGGCATGACATATTCACGGGGTTGTGTTACAGTGCACATGGGCTAGAGAGTGTCATAGCATACGCACTAGCTGGTGGAATACAACACAGAGGTGTGAGGCACTCGGCGGGCACCGGTGGGTGTAACACAGCATTGGGCTCAGCCAGGAGCACGCTGTGACTCTCAAGTGAGGTTTGTCTCCTTTCCAGAGAGTAAAATAAAAAGTATTACACATCCGGCGGTGGATGTGTATTTTATTAACCGTGAGGGAGGTTTCTTGCATAGTTTGGTCGAATTTTTGTCGAGTCCCCTTTGAATGGCTTGGTGTGCGTGTATATTACATGTGCCCGTCAATAGCTACCCATGTTTGTATAAATAAACGACAAGGGTGTCTACTTGGAGAGTACCCACTGGCGGGGGCGCCGGGATTAGGCACGGTAGGGCGTCAGACCTGTCAGAGCTTCACTAGCGGTGTAAATACATTCCATGTCGATTCATTCTATGCATAGTCGCCTTTTAATGAATATCACGCAAATCGTCATGGTGATAGGTACATATGGTTTGTCCAGCATGTCCTAGATGTTTCTCTAAATATATATTTTTTAAAATAATAAAAAACAAAGGCCGGCCCCGGGGGATGGGGTCCCCGGGGCCATAAGTGGCCTGAGGAGGGGGGCAACGCAGCCCCCTCCTAAAGAATCAAAAAACCAAAAAAAAGGCCATGACCCGAGGGTTGGGATCCCCGGGGCCGATTAAGGCCTTGGGAGATCCAAATTTATTTTTTTCGACAAAAAGAATTAGGGTGCAGGCCATGGGAGATGGGGTCCCCAGGGCCAGTAAATTAGAAAAAAGAAGGGGGGCCACACAGCCCTCCTTCTTAAAAATAAAAAATAAAATAAAAGACCGGCATCGCGCAAGAGGCCATGCCCCCTCCTTGTAGCACTCTGCAAACGCGCCCCCTGGCCAGTTGTAAGTTGGGGAATTAATTCCCCTTCAATACTGAGGGTCCCTGAGGGCCAACTAGCCCAACAGGTATCTCCAGTATGCGCCAGGGAGCTGCGTTGCAGACAGGTGTTCTGAGGCCACACCCCTTTATACACATCTATGCAACGCAGCTCTGTGGCGCTTACTGGAGGTACCTAGTGGGCTAGTTTGACCCTAGGGACCCTTAGGATTCAAGGGGACTTAATCTCTCAACTTAGAACGGCCACAGGACGCGTTTACACAGTGGTGAACGGAGGGGACTGGGCCTGAGGTGACGTGTGCAAACGCGCCCTGTGGCGCATTTTAAGTTGGGGAAATAATTCCCTTTCAATCCTAAGGGACCCTGGGGGCTGACTAGCCCACCAGGTGCTTCCAGTAAGCACCACTGCTCTGCGTTGCAGAGAGGTGGTGCAGGCCGTGCCCCTTTTTACACCTCTCTGCAATGGCGCTTACTGGACGTACCTAGTGGGCTATTTTGCCCCTAGGGATCCTCAGGGTTCAAGGGGACTTAATCTCCCAACTTAAAAAATGGCCACAGGGCGTTTTTACACAGTGGGGAAGGGAGGGGATGGGGCCTGAGGTGACGTGTGCAAACACGCCCTATGGCGCGTTTTAAGTTGGGGAAATAATTCCCCTTCAATCCTGAGGGCCCCTGGGGGCTAACTAGCCCACCAGGTGCTTCCAGTAAGTGCCACTGAGCTGTGTTGCAGAGAGGTGGTCCAGGCCGTGCCACTTTTTACACCTCTCTGCTACGCAGCTCTGTGGCGCTTACTGAAGGTACCTAGTGGGCTAGTTGGACCCTAGGGACCCTCAGGATTCAAATGAACTTAATCTCCCAACTAAAAACGGCCACAGGGCGTGTTTACACAGTGGTGAAGGGAGGGTACGGGGCCTGAGTTAACGTGTGCAAACAAGCCCTGTGGCGCGTTTTAAGTTGGGGAAATAATTCCCCTTCAATCCTGAGGGACCCTGGGGGCCAACTAGCCCACCAGGTGCTTCCAGTAAGCGCCACTGAGCTGCGTTGCAGAGAGGTGGTCTAGACCGTGCCCCTTTTTACATCTCTCTGCAACGCAGCTCTGTGGCGCTTACTGGAGGTACCTAGTGGTCTAGTTGGACCCTAGGGACCCTCAGGATTCAAGGGGACTTAATCTCCCAACTTAAAATGGCCACAGGGCGTGTTTACACAGTGAGGAAGTGAGGGGATGGGGTCTGAGGTGACGTGTGCAAACACATCCTGTGGCGCGTTTTGAGAGGTAGTTTTAATCCCCTGCCCTATTATATACTAGGGGCTTACAGAGGAGGTCATGCTGATCACAGGGGGACCCCATTGCATAGTGTTCCATAGTGTATGTAGGCGTTTTCACTGTATTCTGAGTGTCTTTTAACATAGCACTGGCTCTAGGACTGGTTAGTCAGACTCAGTTACCACCAGTATCCGTCTGAAAAAGTTGAGGGTACAGGATGATTTTGCAACAAGGATTCTTTCTGCTCTTCTGTTTGTTCTTTCTGCACGTTATCCTTCTTTCTGCACTTTTCTTCGTCTTTGAGGACTTCTGTTGCTTCTTTCTGCATTTCTTTTTTTTCTTTCTGTGCGTTTTTTCTTCTTTCTTCACATGTCCTATCTCTGTAGGCATAGTTAGAAATTAGCATTTAAAAAACCTTTGAAATTCACAGAAAAAACCATAGTTTTCAGGCACGTTATAGTTAGGAATTAGCATTTAAAAAAACTTAGAAATTCACTGAAAAAACCATATGTTTCAGGGGCGTTATAGTTAGCTGGACTTTTCACTCGTACAAAACCATTGAAATTCCCCCGTTATATTTAGTTCAGCTAACTATAACTCGCGCGCCCACAATGCACTGCTGATGACGTCACGTATTACATCACTCATGACATGGTCAGTGACATCACTGATGACATCACTGATGACATCTCAAATGAGATCACTGATGACATCACTGATGACATCATCCAGTGAATGTGTGTTTTTCTGAAAATTACATATGTTTTATATATGTATATCTCAAGGTCGATGGAAGAATAATTGGGTATATAAGTGTCTAAATGGATGATTTGTTTTTGAAAAATTTAATGTATAACTGACTGATTAAGTCAAGTGTATCTTAGGGAATACAGTTAATAATGTTTAAATATGTAAATATCTGTATCAGTCTCTCACTTTGTGTATAAGTGGCTTCATGGGTTGGTGAGTAGCTGCATGAGTGACTATATAGGTTATTAGTTGGTTTTTTGAGTATCAGTATGTGTGTCCGAGTGTCTGTATGGTTCGGTGGGGGTATTACGTAGTGCATAGGTGCATGAATGAGTGACTCACTGTTTGTATGTGTTGAAGACAGCATGTGTGCAGGACTGTATGGGTGGATGAGTGTGTGCATGGGTGTGTTAGTGAGTGAATGACTGTCTCTATAGTGTCTTTATGAGTAACTACATATGTTTTAAACTAGTATATGGGACTATTGGTGTATATAAGTGAGTATATGTGAGAGTGAGAGATTGAAAGAGTTCCTGTATGAATAAGTATGTGTTTCTATAAGTGATTGTTTAAAAGACTAAGTATGTGTAAGTTTCTGTAGAAGTAAGTGTGGTGGTGTATATATGACTGTATATGCAAGTAAATGGATGTTTGATTCTTTATTAGCATGAGTGACTATGTGTGTGAGTAACTCTATGGATGAGTGGCGTTGTGTAACAGGATGTATAGGTGTATGAGTACATATGATGAGTGAGTACATGTATGAGTGACTGTATAGGACTGTTGGTGAATGAGTGGATGTGTATGTGGATCTTAGAATTACTGAATAGGTTGTTGTAACTGAAATTGGTATGTCCATTGTTTTGAAAATTTTAGTTTCTATTTTTGAATGTATCAAAGGTTATATTAGGGGGAGAGGAGGTCTGCCACTCTATCACAAGGATGATGTCATCAGTGATGTCATTTGAGATGTCATCAGTGATGTCATGAGTGATGTCACTGACCATGTCATGAGTGATGTAATAGGTGACGTCATCAGCAGTGCATTGCGGGCGCGCGAGTTATAGTTAGCTGAACTAACTATAACGGACGGAATTTCAATGGTTTTGTACGAGTGAAAAGTCCAGCTAACTATAAAGCCCCTGAAACCTATGGTTTTTTTCAGTGAATTTCTAAGGTTTTTTAAATGCTAATTCCTAACTATAACGTGCCTGAAACCTATGGTTTTTTCAGTGAATATATATATATACATATATATATTCACTGAAAAAACCATAGGTTTCATACACGTTATAGATAGGGGTGGGCGGAATTTGCGATATCCACTTTCGCAAATTATCGCAAAAATTTTAAAAATTATCGCAAACACGTGGAAATATCGCGAAGATGCGGAAGTTTTTTTCCCACATGTTCGCGAGATTTTCTGCATGGTTGCGGCTCCCCAACTTACCCATGTGGTTGCTCGCGGGCGCTGCCATCTTGTTTTCAGTTGTCTCGTGGTGCATGATCACGAGAAGAAAGACGTGATCGCGTGACGCATGACGTCACTGCGGGCGCGAACTGTCGCGAGACAGCGCAAATGGCTAAAAACAATACAACATCTCATGGAGAACTCGATCGAATCAAGAAAACTTGTCGGCGAACGCAGAGATTCAGGTAAGGCGATCGCGCGTGCGCGAGAATGTATTATTTTACAGCACGAGCAAGGAACAAATTATCGCCAAACTGCGGAATGCGGAAATTTTGACACTTTTGCGCTTTCCGCGAAACGCGAAAATGTCAAATTATCGCAATTTCCGCGAACGGAACAAAATTTTAGCCCAGGCCTAGTTATAGTTAGGAATTAGCATTTAAAAAACCTTGCAAATTCACTGAAAAAAACATAGGTTTCACAGATGTTATAGTTAGCTGGACATTTCACTTGTGCAAAACCATTGAAATTCCCCCGTTATAGTTAGTTCAGCTAACTATAACTCACGCGCCCGCAATCCACTGCTGATGACATCACATATTACATCACTCATGACATGGTCAGTGACATCACTCATGACATCACTGATGACATCTCAAATGACATCACTGATGACATCACTGATGACGTCATCCATTGAGTATGTGTTTCTGAACAGTTTTAATATGTTTAATATATATAGGGAAAGGCCTGTTGAAGAATAAGTGGGTGTACAAGTGTGTAAACGGATGATTTTTTGTGGTGCGTAACTGACTCTATAAGTGAGTCATTAAATGTATCTTACTGCAGACTAGTGACTAAACTGTGTGAATGTCTGTATGTGTCTGTATGTTGGAGTATAAGTGGCTGCATGGTTTTGTGAATAGCTATATGAGTGTCTATATGAGTTATTGATTGCTTATCTGAGTATCTGTATGGGTTCCTGAGTGTTTGTGTGGGTAGGGTGTGTGTTACTCTGTGACTAGATGTGTGAGTGGGTGATTCAGTGGGTGCATGGTTTTAAGAGTGCATCTGTGATGAACTGTATGGTTGAGTGAGTGTATATATGGGTGTATTAGGGATTGAATGTATATCTCAGTGGTACATTTGTGACTAACTACATATGTGAATGGCAGTATATATGCGTGTAAGAGTATATAAGTGGGTAGATGTGAGAGTGTGTGATTGTGAGAGTGACTGTATGGATGAGTGTGTGCTTGTATCAATGATTCTATAAGAGCGTAAGTATGTGGTACTATTTTTATGAGTAAGTGAACTTGAGTGTGTATAACCGCATAGGTGAGTAAATGGGAGTGTGAATATTTGCATGACTGACTAGGTGTGAGAGTACCTCTGTGGATGATTGGTGGTTTGTGAGTGCCTATATAGGTGTATAAATGCATATGATAGTCTTGTATGGAGTGACTGTAAGTATGAGGGACTCTACAGGTGAATGAGTGGAGGTGTATGTAGACCTAAGAGTTAATAAGTAGGTATGTAGTTATTGGTATTGGAGTATCTATGGTTTTGAGAATGGAACTCTTAAATTTTGAGTCGGTGTATCAAAGGTTATATTAGGGTGTGAGAAGATGCGGTAATTTATCACATGGATGATGTCATCAGTGATGTCATTAGTGATGTCATTTGAGATGTCATCAGTGATGTCATGAGTGATGTCACTGACCATGTCATGAGTGATGTAACATGTGACGTCATCAGCAGTGGATTGTGGGCGCGCGAGTTATAGTTAGCTGAACTAACTATAACGGGGGAATTTCAATGGTTTTGTACGAGTGAAATGTCCAGCTAACTATAACATGTGTGAAACCTATGGTTTTTTCAGTGAATTTGCAAGGTTTTTTAAATGATAATTCCTAACTATAACGTTGTGAAACCTATGGTTTTTTCAGTGAATTTGCAAGGTTTTTTAAATGCTAATTCCTAACTATAACGTGTGTGAAACCTATGTTTTTTTCAGTGAATTTGCAAGGTTTTTTAAATCCTAATTCCTAACTATAACGTGTGTGAAACCTATGTTTTTTTTTAGTGAATTTGCAAGGTTTTTTAAATGCTAAATTCTAACTATAACGTGTGTGAAACCTATGTTTTTTTTTAGTAAATTTGTAAGGTTTTTTAAATGCTAATTTATGTATGTATTATTATATTTTTTTTATAATTATTTTAAAATAAACTACCTATGTATATAGTTATAGATTGACTGTATCCTGTAATATGGAATGGCTCAGCTCTTTTTTTTTTTATTTGGATAAAGTTGAACAGCATAGTTAATATCTTCCATAAACTTATAAACAGTTTAAAAAAAAAAAAAAATGTAGGGTTTTTCACAGTGCGCGCACCATCTCCGTGAGCGCATGAGTGAGTGCTCCGTGTGCGTATAAGTGTGTGCCCCGTGTGCGCATGCGTGCGTACTCCGTGCGTGGTCCGTGTGCGCATGCGTGCGTGCTCCGTGTGCGCATGCGCGCACGGCAAGTCATGTGATTACGAAACAAAACTTTTCATTGGTTCATAGTAGTTTCAGTTCCAGAATCTTCAAACACCACACCCACTCCCCTCATTATTTCTTCTTATTTCCTGGGAGAAGGAGCTGAACAGCTTTTCCAGTAGGTGAAAATGGCAGAACAGCAATGTTCTACAGAGAGTGAAGAGGAGACCTTTATGCCTCCAAGCCAGAGGAAACAAAAGGACTCATTCATATGGAAGTTCTTTACTTTTCCATCGGCCCAGAAGAAGGTGAATGCCCCAAAAGTCACGTGCACTCTTTGTGGAGTAGTCTTATCCAGAGGAGATCCAAAAAAAAAATACTCCTTTAGTATTTATACTATGTTGAGGCACTTCCAAAATGTGCATCCTGTGGCTTATGCTCGTGAATCTACAAGAGCTACAAGAGACAACCCTCCAGGAGCTCAGCCGAGCACATCATCTGCGGCCGCAGATTCACCTGCTTCAAGACCTCTGGATATCCACCCTCTGTTCCAGAAGGTTCATATACGGTGCAATGTGTGCAATGTTGTTCTCTGTTATGGCGAGAACAGCATTAAGTTAATAGAGAACAAAATACAGCAGCACACATGCTCCACCCTATAATTTTTTTCATTTTTTGATTTTGTTCCTGTTGAACAGTTTTTCATTCCCTGTTTTTTTTTTGCTGCTCTAAAAAAATCAAAAAAATACAAAATTGTTAAAAAACTAAAAAAAAATAAAAAAAAAAAAAATACAAAAAAACTGTTCTTTTCAGAACTTACTTCACTTCTCCAAGAAGAGCTATATTCCTAATATACTGTGTTGTAATTTTATTGAATGAATGTGTAGTGTATACATGAATGATTGAAATGACTGAAATGACTGAGTGAAGAGGAGGAAAGGACTGACAGAATGAGTGAGAAAAGGAAAGTATAATCAGTCATGAAAGGGAAGTGAAAGACTGACTGCAACAAGAGGACTAAGGGTAGAGGATACAGGTAAGAAGAGTGAATGAGTAAGGGAATGGCAGTGAGTAATGGAGAGTGAGGGAGGGGGAGTGAGAAAAGGGGAGTAAGGGACGGAGATAGGAAAAGGGAGTAACAGACGAAGCGGATGAAGTAAAGCAAGGTAAAGGGATTGAAAGTAAGACAAGTGGAGTGATGGTGAGATAACAGGTATGAGGATTAAAAAAGGGGGTAAGAGAAAGTGAGAGATGGGGAGTGAGGGGATGGAGGGATTTTGGAAACTGGAGTGAGAGAAAGGGAGTCAGGATTTCAATGAGCACAGTGCTGTGTATGTAGTGGCTGTATTTACGGGGAGAGGAAAAGTCACGCAGGGCGGCTTTTCCTCTCCTTGTAAATATGGAGGAGTCCCCTGCGCCACCAGTACGTCATGAAAAGTGACATAGTGGTGGCGCAGGGGGCTTGTAAATCTGCCCCAGAGATGTTAAGGAAATTAAGGGTAAGACAGACAAAGGGAGAGAGACAGAGAGCAAGGAACTGAGAAGGAGTAAGGCAGTTAGAATGACTGAGACATATGGAGACAGGGAGAGAAACATGGTTGAAAAAATAGTGATGGAGGCAGTAAACCTAGGGGAGTAGTAGAGAAGGAGTGAGGGAGTTACGAAAGAGCAGTAAAGGAAGAAGAGAGAGAGAAGGGGAATGAGAAAAGCAGAGTGAGTAGAAGTGAAGAAAAGGGAGCATGAAAGTGAAGGGGTGAGAAATACAGATATTTCAAACTTACCTGACCAACAAAATAACTTAATTAGAAATAAATGGTTGTTTTTAATTGCAAGAAAAAAGGATTCAATTTCCTAAATTTTCTTTATAAATCTGAAAAAAAAAGAAAAAAAGAAGTAATATTTAACAATACATTTTAGAAAACAGTACACATATTTTCCTATTTAAAAAAGTAATGTTTTGCCCTTTTTTTGCTGTTTTCAGAATATATTGAATTTCACTGAAAATAGTGATATCAATTGTATTCATCACTTAACAGCGGGCAAAAAAATAAACAATCTGAAAGATTGTTTAAAAAAGCCCTGAATCTATCCTCAGTAAAACATACCTTGATAGAAATGTAACATATATTTTAAAAATATCTTCTAAGAACAATAACTATTTGCAATAAATAACATCTGTAAATCTTGTTGCTTAAGCACATACACCAAAATAATATCTGTCAAAGAAGTCTACAATAGAAACATTTACCTTTCCGTGAGGCCAAATGGTAATTTTGAAAACCTTTTTAGGTGAAATATCCAATGGTAATCCTATAAAATCGAAATATTGGTTTCTTCAGATGCTGCAATTTGTATCTAAAATTTTGGTTTTAGAAAAATTAAGTAGGAATTTGGTAATTCTGTAGGCAAACGTTGCTTGAAAATCAATTGAGAATCATTACACAGTGTCCAGCCTTTTTCACATGACCAGAAGTTATAGAAGGTCCATCATGGAAAATTATTGCAACTGCAACAAAAGTCTTTCCTGATATTGATAATTGATTTCCCACAAACTTCTTTATTAAAGTGTCCAATTTTGTTCCATCAGCTCAACAACGTTGCATCATTAAAATTATATACTGTCCATATTTCTTTAAAAATAACGTTGATAACATTTCTGATTTACATTAAGAACATTCCATGTTGTGATTTGCATGTTTAACTAATTTACTAAAAGTCACTGATTTACTCTCTGGTAATGTTAAATGTATGAACCTTTCAGAATCAACATTAGTGCTGCATGTGTTCATACAGTTTTCACAACAATGTTCCCATTTATAAGAGAGACCAAACATATTTTCTATTTCTACCCCTTCATCTTCCAGTACCATAAGCATATACATTAAGAATTCCTGTGCATCTTGCTGGACATTTTGAATAAACTGTGTACATCCAGAACATACATCTAAAAGATTTCTAACATCAGAAGCACTTTTTCATGATTTAGTATTATGTGCTCTTGCAAACTTTCACGATAAAATACAACATTCAGCACTACATTAGCGTAGCAGTTGACACCAGAGCTATTTTCAAAATGACAACCAACAACCTCTTCAACATTGTCCTTTTTCTTTTTGCTTGCAATCACATCACTCTCTTTTTGTTTTCTCTTCTGTACATCCTCATTACAGATATTCTCAATTCTCCTTTTCTGACAAACAACACGTTTTTCAAACACAGGATACTGACCTAAATGAGGAGCATAGCTTCTTCTTAATCTATTATACTCCTTTACACAATTTGCATCAGCACTAACTTTTGAGTCATCAAAGTCTATCATGAATAAACCAGATAATTTTTTCACTCGTGACAAAGCAACATATGCCATACCTTCTATAAACACCTACGTACATAGAAGTCTTTCACAATCAAAAAACGAACTGAACAACGACTAATGTCTTTAACCTCTTCAATCTGATCAAATTTTATTTTTAAAAATTCAATTCCATCTTTTTTCTGGTAATTAACAAAACCCACAACTTTACCCATAGCTCCATTCACTAAACCTTTTTCTACATTCAAATTACGTCTTAACGTCTAAACCAGCTGTTTTCGATATGTTTTTCTCTAGAGAATCCAATTTAGTTATCAATTTGCCTGTCAATATAATAGTTATTCCTTCATGCTGTATTTTATCCACGGCTTCCATTTTTATAAGTTCTTCATTTTCCAATTAAAAAAGTTCTTCATTGAATATAGAGCATTCATGCAGTGTTGGCATTAAGCAGATTACAGTTTTTTTTTCTGCAAATTTCTTGTATATTTTCTCTGGAACTATTTGTTCTGTTGGAAACAAATTACATAGCAATCGACTCTGTAAAGCTTTTCTGCCATATTCTGTGAGTAGTCCAATTCTGATATCTTTGAGAATACTTGCATAATCATCATCATTTGCTTGCCGCATATTGGTAATGAGTTCTTTGTACTCAAAGTATGACCAAATATTCACATTACCTATACTTCCTAACAACTTTATCGTGTCTTCATGTGTAAGAGTATTAAATACTGGTTGTCCTTTAACTGGAGTGAGCTGCAGTAGATCCGCAAAAACTATAACATGTTTTCCTCGAAATAACACGTCATAGTCTGTCTTTAGAATTTGCTGCATTCTTAAATGCACAAAGGCAAGCATTAAGTTTGATACCATGCTTACCTCATCATTAATGAGAACTTTCATTTTCTTCAACACTCTTGAAACTTCAAAACATGCTTCTACTGTTAGCTTGTGGTATTCTATTTTGTTCACATGCTCTACTGGTAACATTAGCAAACGATGTAAGGTAATTCCTTTTATGTTATATGCTGCTAACCCAGTTGGAGCAGTAACAACACAAGACAAAGTTGAATCAGTTTTTTTCTGTAGGTCGCTTCTGATTACTTTAATTAAGAAACTTTTTCCAGTTCCAGCTTGTCCACTCACATACATTTTGATTGGTTCAAATGATGTGCATGAGCACTCTTTATTTTCATGTAGTAATCCATGATCAATTTGTTTTGTGACTTCTTCATAATTTTGTTGTTCTTCATCATTCAGTTGCTAAGTTTATTAAATCTTCCTGAGTTTGATTCATAGCTGTTTCCACTTCAGTCATGGCTATTGCAGCTTCATTTTCTACGATTGGTTGTCCTAGGGGATCTTGACTGAGCGTACCAGAACTTTGACTGTCTTGAGAACTGTCTCTAGCTACTTCAGCTGCAATTGTAGCTTCTTGTTCAATTTCTCCATTTAAAATTTGTACATAATTTGAGAAAGTACTGCATTCTATGTTATATTTGCATGCATTAAAGGAATCTTCATAGCTCTGAAAATCTCCAAGTAATTCATCCTCTGAACGCCATGGTTTAAACAGCTGTAAAAGTGCTAAGTAGTAAAATTCCTTTTTGTCAGTAGTGTCGCAACTTAGCTTCCTGTGATTAATCAAACTTCCTTTTGTTTGTTTCACCAAACATCCTTCCTCACCAATGACATTATATTTTCCATTGTTGATTTCTTCTGTGGCATTCCATTTAAAAATGTAGTTCTGCAGCACTTCATAGAGACACATGTTCTCAAGATGATGACTTCTGTTTGGGTAATATGTGTCCAACATGTTTGTTTTCAAAATGTCTGTACTTTCTGGTTCGTTCTCTGCTAAACATTCAATTTCTCGAATAGATTTCAGTACCCGATTTCGCATTCCTGCAAGGCCTAAACATACCCAAATTATTCTTCTGGATTTGGGGTACAGACTTGCAGATGATAACCTATCTGAGCATTCGTATGACCCAATTTCTCGATGCGATAACATCTTTAAACTGAAACTGTATAGCTTTTTACTGACAGTCTTCTCGTGAGAAATCTCTTCCCACATTTCTTTCAATTCCGTTTTCTCAGATTTAGTGATGTAAGATGTGACATACCGAGCAACAGCAATAGAACTGTCAGCTACATACTGAATATCCATGTTAGCATTCCATTTTGACTCTTCTTTTCTTCTTAGGTTGTACGTATTTTTCGGAGATTTTCTTGTACTGGTATGTCGCACAGCTGACATAAAACTGTTTACTCTTCCTTTTGAAAGAACAGGTCGTGGAAATCCAAATTGACATTTTGTGTAGAATTTATCTTTACCCTTGTACTTTCGTCGACAGTATGTTCCACACCGATGACTTTGGAAACGTAAAACTTGCTCTTTTAAGTTTTTTTCTTCTGTGCTTTTAGGTATAGCGCATGTTGCATATTCTTCAATGAAAGATAAAACTGCATCATCAGAATCTGTTCCAAATTTTGGGGCATCCTTGACCCACAACAGCATATGAATATGAGGAGCACCTCTTGCTTGGTACTCTTTTCTCCAAAAGAAATCCACAACTTCTCCAAGAGGTGGATTTTTTTTATTGCAGATGAAGAACATCATAGCCTCAAATCTATGATTGAAATATCTGCAGACAATAACCGGATCCAATGAGCACAATTCTCCTGCTGTCTTGTATTGGATGTTTTCAATATTTGAATTTGCCTCTCGAAGAAAATCCAGTAAATCATCCCAAGCGTACTCAGCACAGCTTAGGGTAAGGAACCATGTAGGAGTTCCTAAATTCCGTAACATACATTTCAATTCTCCATGGCGTCGGTACCAATATTCATTAGTCCCACGCTGACAAGCCATCAGATTAATCAATTGAGATTCCAAATGATCATCTCGCTGTTGCACTTTGTTCATAAAATCATTTGCAGACACATTATTTAGATGTACTCCAGTTTTTAAAATGTGATTTACTGCATAAGATAGTGCAGACAAGTCACTTTCAAATAAAAGATGGAACAAATAAGGAATAGTTTGACGAAATCTTGGATCTTCTGAATATAATCTTGAAGTCCGATACTCAGAAGCAGGAATCTGTACTGGACGTTCATCATATCGTCCACCTTTTCCTGTAGGAAACAGCTGGGGAAAACAACGAGCTTCCAAGCTCTCCTCCCATACACTCACAGGAGTTCCTCTTGCTTTTTTCATCTGAAACAGATCAATAGTGTTTCCCATAACTTCTTTAGAATGAAGAGGATGTATGCTGAAATGTTCATACATTTCTTCTTCTTTTGACTTATCTACTTTTTCAATTTACCCAGTTGGTATTCCTGTGTCTGCTAGTAAAACTTCTTCATCTTCATCCATATAAATTGATTCATACCATTTATTATTTCTTCTCAAATATAAATTTGCTCTTTGTACTTTTCGTACATCTACTAGCTCCTGCCAAATTTTCTTATTCTTTGTAGATACACCATTAACCAGAATAACTAATGGTTCAGTTTCCAAACTATCTGCATCAATTGTTTCAATATTTTTTTTCAAATCTAATGGCAAATAGACAACTCTTCCTTTTAAACCTCTTTGTAAATCTGAAGGAGGTAATTTACCTGTTTTGGGCTCCATACCAACTATAGTCTGAAACGGATGGACACATTGAATTTAAATCATTAAGTTCTGAAGGAATATCAACCAATTCTAAATTATTATGTACAGCTCTAGCTACCATTTTATTTTCTTCTAACTTGTTATAACAGTATCTAAAAATACGCTGATCTTCACCCAAATCAAAACAATTTTCCAGAAACAAATATGTAGCGAAATCCTTCCACTCATAATTATTTTCTTTTTCACTTTTTTTATAGAGATCAACATTCCTTGTTTGAGTTTTATAATGGCTTCTCCGGCAACAAATACAAGTAATATTTGGTCTTTCATTAGAGATGATAGTAAATTTTGTCATTTGATCTTCAAAATTTTTACTAACAGTGAGTTCTACATTCTCTTCCACATTTTCCTCAATAACTGTGTCAATTCCTGCACTTTCTTGCTCTGGACCAAAGTAACAAAACTGAATTTCATCAGTAACCTTCTCTACATCTGATACAGATCCACGGAACAGAGCACTATTCAACTCATTTAACTTTAGTGCTGGACTTTTAGCAAAATACAATCTTTTCACAAACTTTCTCATTTCAGTATGATGCACTGCCAGCATCCTAAAATGGTGAAAAACACTTTGGCAAACTTTCCTAGAAAGACAAGCCAGAAAATGTCCTTGCAAACCAGTATTCTTTCTCACTCTGCATGGATCTAGGCTTTGAAGCACCTTAATCTTCTGTTTAATACTTTTTTAACTATATTCTCTTAGAAAGTCACGTAATTTATCAATAGATTCTTGTCGTACAGTACAAATACTACTACAATTTCAAGTGTACACTGGGGCTTTAGGACGTTTCCCCATAACCTCATCAGCTAACACTTCTTCCTCATTTCTTGCAACTATTTTCTCCTTTTCCATTACACAACCATCTTTAACTTCATAAGCTCGACCACTGGCATCAACTGCATGCAGCAAACTATTACTTTGAAGATAACTCTCTTCATTAAAAAATGGTTCAGTACTTGAACTATGCTTCCATTCTCCTAAGAACACTTTACAAAAGTTTTTTTTTCCGCTACTTTTTTCTTTTGCTTTTTGACTTCATTACATTGACTATTTTATCTAATGTACGGATCCTGTTCAAAATTAAAATGAATATTTTTCTTTTTAATTCCAAAGCCTTTGCAACAATTGATTCAATATGTTTCTTTTTCTTATAACATTTTGCTTTTTTCCTATATTTTTTCACATCCTTTAGCAAATTGAACATCACTCTTCTCTGAAACATTTTTCTACGGATGTTTTGAAATTCTGTTTTTCGTTTTAAGTCATTCTTTCTTGCTTCTGATTGTACATTAGCATTTAGTATTTTCTTTCTATTGTCTTGTTGTTTTCTACTTGAAACACTATTTGCAGTGGATATATTTTTTACATTTTTTCTATGTTTGAGGATATTTTTTAAAAAATCCTTACTCTGCTTACCAGAAGACTTTTTCTTTTTTCCAACATGAGGTTCTTCAACTAATTTGAGTTGTCCAGTTGTCTTCAAATATAGATGTTTTTGCTGTTCTTTTGTCTTTCTTGATTTTATAGTCATGTTTAATTTATTTCAGTGTTGTTCAGCAATACCTAAAAGAAACTAAAAAAAAAATACCTTTATGTAATTTAAATATATTACTATATATTTTTGAACTTTTCAAATCCTATCATATGAGCTGCCCATTTCCTACGAGTGCAAGTCTTACACAATAGGAGCAACACAAATTAAATATCTGACAACAATTCCTGTGTGCCCACAGATTCATGGTGTGATTCTAGGCAGAAAACGATATTTGATTGGCAATTTCAAAGCACATTTACTACTGTGGTAGAGCAAGTGATAATTACTGTAACAGCCTGACACATTTTCCTTATAGTTTAGAGAGGCAGAAAACAGCACATGTCCTAACAGCTACTTGAGACATGAGCATGTGAAAACTGGGTGAGTGATTAGACTAGAGCAAAGGAAATGAGCCTTGGTGACGTTGAATGTGTTAGCGTTACACACTGCTATCTGAAGTACCACACAGTGCTGAATAGTAAGCATGGGAGTGCAGGAGAAGCAGCTGCCTGTGTGCTAAGAGTGTGTTTCTAGAGACTGTGTATTCTCAGGTGCAAGAGAGATCTGCATGGACGCTTGCAAAACTGCATGAAGACTGCAGAGATGTATGTAAGAGTACATGTGTGGTAAGGGTTAATTGGAGTTTTGAACATGTAGGAACTACCTCACCCATTGCAAGAGTGGAAGGAAAATCTACCATGTTGATTTCAAATGTGTTAGCATTTGCCTCTCATTTGTGAGATAGTGATTTGTGCTGAATGCTAACCATCACAGTTCAAGAAAACAAGCTGCCCCTTTCCTGCGAGTGCAAGTCTTACAGAACAAGAGCAACACGAATTAAATCTCTGACAACAATCCCTGTGTGCAGACAGAATCATGGTGTGATTCTAGGCAGAAAACGATATTTGATTGGCAATTTCAAAGCACATTTACTACTGTGGTAAAGCAAGTGATAATTACTGTAACAGCCTGACACATTTTCCTTATAGTTTAGAGAGGCAGAAAAGAGCACATGTCCTAACAGCTACTTGAGACCATGAGCATGTGGAACCTGGGTGAGTGATTAGACTAGAGCAAAGCAAATGAGCCTTGGTGACGTTGAATGTGTTAGCGTTACAATCTGCTGTCTGAAATACCACACAGTGCTGAATAGTAAGCATGGGAGTGCAGTACAAGCAGCTACCTGTGTGCTAAGAGTGTGTTTCTGAAGACTGTGTATTGTCAGGTGCATGAGAGATCTGTATGGACGCTTGCACAAATGTATGAAGACTGCAGAGATGTATGTAAGAGTACATGTGTGGTAAGGGTTAATTGGAGTTTTGAACATGTAGGAACTACCTCACCCATCACAGGAGTGGAAGGAAAATCTACCATGTTGATTTCATATGTGTTAGCATTTGCCTCTCATTTGTGAGATAGTGATTTGTGCTGAATGCTAACCATCACAGTTGAAGAAAACAAGCAGCCCCTTTCCTGCGAGTGCAAGTCTTACAGAACAAGAGCAACACAAATTAAATCTCTGACAACAATTCCTGTGTGCAGACAGACTCATGGTGTGATTCTAGGCAGAAAACGATATTTGATTGGCAATTTCAAAGCACATTTACTACTGTGGTAGAGCAAGTGATAATTACTGTAACAGCCTGACACATTTTCCTCATAGTTTATAGAGGCAGTAAAGAGCACTTGTCCTAACAGCTACTTGAGACCATGAGCATGTGGAACCTGGGTGAGTGATTAGACTAGAGCAAAGGAAATGAGCCTTGGTGACGTTGAATGTGTTAGCGTTACACACTGCTATCTGAAATACCACACAGTGCTGAATAGTAAGCATGGGAGTATAGGACAAGCAGCTGCCTGTGTGCTAAGAGTGTGTTTCTGGAGACTGTGTATTGTCAGGTGCAACAGAGATCTGCATGGACGCTTGCACAACTGCATGAAGACAGCAGAGATGTATGTAAGAGTACATGTGTGGTAAGGGTTAATTGGAGTTTTGAACATGTAGGAACTACCTCACCCATTGCAGGAGTGGAAGGAAAATCTACTGTGTTGATTTCAAATGTGTTAGCATTTGCCTCTCATCTGTGAGATATTGATTTGTGCTGAATGCTAACCATCACAGTTCAAGAAAACAAGCTGCCCCTTTCCTGCGAGTGCAAGTCTTACAGAACAAGAGCAACACAAATTAAATTTCTGACAACTATTCCTGTGCGCAGACATACTCATGGTGTGATTCTAGGCACAAAAGAGTATTCCTGGGTGATACCAGTACACCTTATCTTATGGTGAAGACATACTCTATAATATCTTACAAGTTCAAGGCAGTTAAATATCTTCCAAAACATAAAATGTAAAACAGAACTTTAAAAGAAGAAACACATTTCTAATATTTATATCAAAATGCACCACATACATCCCCTCTCAAATTCATAACTCACCTTTAAAAGTAGTTCGTTGAGAAAGAAATGTGGCACTCACACAGCAGATTATCAGAGCCAGAATCTCTGAGCTGTACACCTCTCACCAGAACCAGTAAATGGCAAACTTTCCCTCTCTTTTTTCACACATATACATGTTAACTTCAAATCACATTGCTTCCCACATTTTTTCAAATGGAAACACACATTTCTATTGGTTGCAAATTTCAACCCTTTCCAAATGATTCCTACACCCAACATGACTTCAAAGCATAGCAACAGGTCATAGAACACTGGTGTGAGCAGAGAGGTCAGAAGTTCAGCACACAATGTTTCTAATCCAAAGAGCAAGAGTGCTTGACTTTTCAAACCTAAGAGCAAATCCAAAGTAATGTTCAGTGGGAACATAGTGAGGGGAGTGGGTGTGGTGTTTGAAGATTCTGGAACAGAAACTACTATGAACCAATGCTTCTGAGTGCATCCACATCTTTCTTTTCATATTGACATTCTACTGAAAGACACCTTCTGAGTGCATCCAGATCTCCTTGAAAGATGTTCACTGTGTGGATTGTAGGTCATAGCTATGTCTTCTGGAGTGAAACGTATGCAGAAAAAAGAGGTATTGTGAAAGACCTTGCTTTACCAAATGTAGACATTAAATGGATTGGTCAGAGAGGGTTAAAGTGGCACCAATGAATGCCTTTGGTGAAATCCTTCCTACATCTCCCACAGCCTAACCTTATAATTGTGCACTGTGGTGGAAATGACCTAGGCACTTTAACTGGGGTAGGCCTGGAAATGTTTGTTAAGGACACCTTTGTGCAATTGATGTCACTTTTTTCACAAACTACCTTTGTATATTCTAATATATGCCAAAGGCAAAAGTGGAAGGGGTCCCACCAATATTGTCCAAGATTGAGAAAGCAAGAAAGCACGTCAATAAGTCTGTTTCTGCTTTCCTCAGAGACTATGGTATGGGTTCTATATACCACAACAACTTGCGTTACAACATGCAAGGCATTTATAGAGGAGACGGTGTACATTTCACAGATGAAGGGAACAGAGTCTTCCTCTTGAACTTTAGACTGTGCATCGGTACTTACTTGTAGGTACCAAAAACCACTCAATAAACACAACGGCTCTTTTTAGAGCCAACCAACATCTAAACTCTTACACTTGATTTTTAATTCTATTTTTTTTATAAATTTCTTGCCGCACCCCGCGAATTTTTGAAAAAAAATAAAATGTTTTTTTCACCCTTCTGGATCCTTCAGGGACCCCCTGACAAAGGCTAGGGGATCAGGAACACTCTACCCTGCCCCCTTTTAGCGTTGTCCACCTTTCTTTTAAATGGAAACACACATTTCTATTGGTTGCAAATTTCAACCCTTTCCAAATGATTCCTACCCCCAACATGACTTCTGCCTGCTAGCATAGCAACAGATCATGGAACACTGGTGTGAGCAGAGAGGTCAGAAGTTCAGCACACAAAGTTTCTAATCCAAAGAGCAAGATTGCTTGACTTTTCAAACCTAACAGCAAATCCAAAGTAATGTTCTGTGGGAACACATTTTTCTGAACCAATATATAATATGCTGTTAAAAATGTAAACATACAGCCTAGTTTTTTAGTGTTGAATGGTCTGAAAAAGCCAATGAGCTCTTTTTATTAAAAAAAAAAGTATGGAAGCCTCCATTTTACAACTATCTTTCTTTTCATATTTCCATACTACTGAAAGACACCTTCTGAGTGCATCCAGGTCTCCTCCTCACTCTCTGAAGTAGACTGTTGTTCTGCCATTTTCAAGTAAAATTGATAGCTGTTCAGCTCCTTGTCCCAGGAAATAAGAAGAAATAGTGAGGGGAGTGGGTGTGGTGTTTGAAGATTCTGGAACAGAAACTACTATGAACCAATGCTTCTGAGTGCATCCACATCTCCTCCTCACTCCCTGAAGTAGACTGCTGTTCTGCCATTTTCAAGTAAAATTGATACCTGTTCAGCTCCTTTTCCCAGGAAATAAGAAGAAATAGTGAGAGGAGTGGCAAGGCATTTATAGAGGAGACGGTGTACATTTCACAGATGAAGGGAACAGAGTCTTCCTCTTGAACTAAAGACTCTGCATCGGTACTTACTTATAGGTACCAAAAAACACTCAATGAACACAACGGCTCTTTTTAGAGCCAACCAACATCTAAACACTTACACATGATTTTTAATTCAATTTTTTTTACGAATTTTTTGCCGCCGTGCGCGCACCCCGCGATTTTTTGAAAAAAAATACAATGTTTCCTTCACCCTTCGGGGTCCTTCAGGGACCCCCTGACAAAGGCTAGGGGGTCAGGAACTCTCTACCCTGCCCCCTTTTCACGTTCTCCACCTTTCTTTTTCACTGCCACACACAAAATGGCGTCTGACACTTCCTGATTTTGACCGATTCGAATGTTGACTGACATCTAACCACCAATCAGAATTACGCTCGCGCACGGCACCGTGCGCGCACGGTGTGCGCACGGTGCACGCATATACATATTTATGTACTTTTAACTGCAATTTTCTCAGAAACTACTGAACAGATTGACACCATATATGCAAAAGGCACATGCCTGACCGGAGGACTACCTCTTTGCCAAATTTTAAGTAATTCTGTTCAGCCGTTCGGGCTGTACCTTCGACTAAAGGTCCTATGGGAAAATGCATGGGGAAAACGCGTTTTGGGACCCCCCTTTTTTCTCAGCCCCCGCTTGACGTATCACCCCGAGACTTTCAGGGTAGGAGCTGAGCGGAGCACCCCATTAGTTTTGAAAATTTCACAAGGATTCGTCAGCCGGAATTTTCAGATATCCTATGGGAACTCGGTCCTAACTATAACTATCTACTGGCGACCGCCAGTAGATAATATATATATATATATATATATTACTGGCTTCGTCGCCGTTGCGGTGGCAGTCTGTGCATCCAAGTTATTGGAAGATCGGGACCCGCCATGGATGTTGGGGAAGAAAGAAGGCAGTCATGAGGTTACCCAACCCCATGTTGGGCGACATGCATTGTCATCGTTGCCCCTGCCAGATACAATCCCTGATCTCTGAGGCTGAGGCGGTCGGGGGACACAAGGAGGCGTGATGTTCCTTTGTAAGCAGGAAATTGGTTTTAAAACGAACGGTTCTGCCATTCCGCTCATCCATCAGGCGTTACACCCCCTATGCATTACCTACCTGGATTCTTTACATTGCCTTCTGGGTACTGCAGTTCTTCAACACCATTTGAACTGACAACAGGTGAGCAGTTGACTACAGGGGGCGGAGCGGGCCCTCAGCCAATAAGAGGGCAGCAGGACTCAGGATCGTGAAGTGAAAGCCTCCTGGACATTATGGCGCTGACGAAGGCTGATGTGCAGCCGAAATGCATTCGCCCCACAAAGGAATAAAGCTGCTTTCTTAATTTTCCCCGGTGTGGTCTCTACTCATTGGCAAGAAAGAGGTTCGTGTATATATAAATGTATATATTATATATATATATTTATTCACTGAAAAAACATGGGTTTCAGGGACGTTATAGTTAGTTAGACATTTTACTCCTACAAAACCAGAGAAATTCGGCCCACTATATAATTTGTGATTGCCCCCGGGACCTGGCTCAACCGGGGGCTTAACAATAACAAAGCTCGGGAGCCCATGCTTTGTTTTTTAAAATTTCCTCGGCAGGATTTGTGCTCTTAGGGCGAATTCTGCCATTTTAAAAAACAAAAAATGGTTTCTTTTGCCCTGTGGGACCCCCTCAGCAGGCCTAGGGGGTCAGGGTGTTTCTACCCTGCCCCTTTTTCTTGTTTTTTAACCTCTTTTTCACTTTTTTCTTGTGACTCGGTTCTACCGAGTCACAAGATGGCTGCCATCACTTCCTGGTTTGGAGTGTTTGCAGCCAATCTGAGTAAAGCTCATGCCCAGGTGGAATCTCGACTCCTCCTCGGTGCTTAGATATCTATATTCTTCTTTTTCTTATTTCTCAGGAACTACTAAACGGATTTACACCATTTAAAGAAAAGGGCTCTTTGTGTATAAGTCCACTTCCTTCGTACTGCCAGTTGGGGATATTGCATGGTGCCGGGCAAAGTGCCCAGTGTAAGCAATGAAAATAATCTCCCTCAGAGACGAGGCAGGTTGAGTGAATAAAGTATGTATTCACGGGGCTCCAGCCCCTACTTTGTGTTTCGGCCAAAGGCCTTGATCACACATGGGGGTCATAGTGATACTGGCTATATATATACCATACACGAACATCAGGTGTTCAATGCATAAGCATACACAACCGACTGGTCTCACAGTAAAGGCAGAAACTGTAAAACAATTATTGGGCATATTGGAGTGCTAATGTCTTAACATATAGCCCTGTGGTTTTTGATTGTTGTGTAATATACATACGCTGTGACTCTCATGCTTGAAGTTGCACAAATAGATATACACATATGTGAAATAAAAAATGAAGATACTAGGTGTCACCATACATATTCGTAATCTTGTGCAAGAACACCTTGTACTACCGCATTCATCTGTGTGTCAATTGCAGCAGCTGGTACTATTAAATCAGCCACCTCGTAGAACCAACAAGGCAGTTCAAAAATGAAAGTAAAATTAATGTAAATACAACGTCTTATCTTCAAATCAACTGGCACTGGCTTGTCTGCAACCTGTTAGAACCATCATGGAAGTTCTTGAACATGAGTAAAATAAAAATAAAATGTTACATTCAAATCTGTGCATCGGCAAAGATGACAATATAGAGGTGCATTCAGTGGAATACGTACAGTGTAAGCAGTACAGTTTAGGGGGCCTCCAATAAACTGGCATATACGAACATGTAATAGAATACAGTTGGGAACTTTATAATAGAGTACAGTACATGCTGTAGATGGGAGTTGCATACAGTGCAGTTGCGTGGAATAGAGCGGAGTAACTTACAGTGGATAAGTGTAGAATGTAGTGGTGTATACTCTAGTGTGATAAACTGGAGTAACATACTCTAAATAGCATACAGTGGAGTGGCATGAAGTAACAGTTATGCAGTGAAGTGGGGTAAAGTGAAGTGCGTAAATTGAAGGAAACGTACTGTTAAAGTTTGGGAACACACATTAAAAGAGGAAAATGGCTCTGAGGATTGTTTTTGTGCAGGAAGGTGTCCCTTCCTGCACAAAAACAATCCTGCCTACAACTTTGAATTAAGCAGCGGTTTGTGTGCCAGTGCAGGTCCAAAGCAGGAATGCGTTGTATAATGTTGAATGAAGTACATTCCTGTCCTCTCACTTTCAAGTAGCACAGTGCAGCAAGGTGGCTTGCAAAACTGCGTTGCGTGTAAATTTGATAAATATGCCCCCTAGTGTATATTTAAAATTGCATAGTAGTGGAGTTAATCAGTTCCCCGTTACAAAAATAAAACAACATGGAAATATGAGCGCGCACACTATGAACATATTATGTGGACATTTTTAGAATTTTTCTTTTTTTTAATTTTGAAAAATGATGCTAGATGGCGAGGTTACGAATGATGTTTGTTGGGATGCTGCAAAAGCAGCGGTTATGGGGAAAGTAATTTCACATACCTTGCTCCTTTTGAGAAGACCAGAGATAAAAGATTCCAGTAATAAGGTTGAGTAACAGCTCTGGAATCTCAGTACTGAGTACTGATTACCTAAAAGGTATACAGACTTTCTTACTAAAGGGGAGATTTGGAATAGCTAGTTATCTGTGAAATGTCAGAGAAGGTGCTCTATATGGGCCAGAACTACTGTGAGAACAGGAGCAAAACAGATTGTCTTCAGAACTTTTGCACCAGAACTTTTGCAAAGTACTAGACGAGAGAAGTGACTCACAACTCAATACTAAAGAATTACTCAAATAGTCACAACATATTGCTGAACTATATAAAGGCAAGCATTGGATGCAACAGACTAGGATGCCTATTTGGCATCCTATACACATGTGGTGATTAATCTCATTGTAGTGGGGAAGGTGGCTGTCCCTATAACTCTTGGAGGTCAGGATGACAATTCAAAGGATGCCTTTAAAAAATTCCAATGGCCTGATTGTTTTCTGCAACATTTTATATGACATTCTAGGAAATAATAGTGTAGGCCTTCCTGCAGTTTCCAACTACTTTGGCTCCTCAAAGACAATGCGGAATCTCAGATTATTGATCACACCTTTTTAATACCAAATAAAGACCACATAGTGTGTGGCTCATGTTTTTAATACTTTTTTATTAACATTTTCAAATTGGTATAGAATAAACTGTTTTACAGACAGATTGCATAATAATAAGTGGTACAGATTTTACAGTATATCATAAACTAGCAGTGGTAGTTTAGTTCATTGCATTTTAGCATAAATTTCCAAGGAGCTAGAGGAGATTTCGAGAAAGGCGGATGAAACCAGTTTGTAAGTGTGTATAAGATTGCAAACAATGTCTCTGTATTTAACCACAAGACACTGGTGCTTAGGGGGGAAGGAAGGTGGAGCAAGAGTGCCATTGCAGTTGGTAATGAGGAGGGCATGGTCTTCACAGATGAAGTTACATAAAGAGAACAGAGAAAAACAAAAACAAAAATAAGGGTCTCAGATTGAGTAGGGCTTAGAGAGGGCCATTGGTAGTGTTTGCATGGGCTATTGGAGTGCTATATGTCTGCGGCTTTTGGTGAAATATTTATTGCCATCTGTTTATGTGTCTTCCTAGGGGCAGAGGCTGCTGGCATGGCTCGTGGGTGGTGAGGTGGGGCGGGGGGCATGAGGGAAAGGGTGTGCAGGGGGGTTGTACTCAATGTTATAAAAAAATAAACATTTACCTTGCCGCCAGATCCTGCGTCTCTGCACCTGCTCTCCTCTTCTTGACTTGAGGATCAGGAAGCACAGCCATGCTCCCTTGACCAATTACAAGTGTTGTAATTGGTCTGTGCATCCTGGTTTGATGCTCAGCCAGGGATTGGAGCCCTGGGCATATTTACCATGCAGGCTATACTGCAGCCTGCATGGACAACACAGAAAGTGTGCATGACTGTTTTGGGCAGCGCGAAAGGACCGGCCAAACAGTCATGTGCACTTAGGAGTGGGCAAACCACTCCTCCCTTGCCCTGCTCCGAGAGCAGAGCAGAGCAGAAACCAGCCCACCCACCCGCACGCCCGCAAAACAGGACAGAAACATAAAATAATAATAACTCAGTTATTATCATTTTATATTTCCTTTATGTTGCAGTGCTTAAAAGCAGTGGGGTGATGCTCCTCCGCCATAGGGGAGGAGCCACCACTGCCTAGGAGGTCAAAGGGGAAGAGAGTCATCCCTGACTACACTTTTCAGCTGTATCAGCATGGCATCCCAATGATATAGGATGCATCAAAAGGCCTCTCGCCTCCTCCCTCCCCTCTCCTGAGTGCTGTGCTCTCAGCTTTGGCCCAATGAATAAATGAGTTTTGATACATGGCCGTGGAGGGCACCAGACTTGCACACCATCTTAGTGTGAATGCACGCTTAGCTAAAGTAAAGCAAGATTGGCAAACTAGCCCCTACCTTGTTTTGTTTGGTACCATAGTGATGGCGGTGAGTGTGTACTGGGCAGCATGCCAGTAGTGTGTCAAGCAGGGGCAGTACCATATCATGTGCCAAAGGTCACCTGGGTCCAATGGCACTTCTTAATCATGATGTGAAAATATTTACAAGAGTGCTGATTTCAAGATTGCACACAGTCTAGTTTAACGGGTCTTAACTTGTGGTATGGGGACCCCTGGGGATCAGCCAGCCTTACTTCGGGGGTCTGTGAATACTTAGAAAATTAAATAATATTAATGTATTAGTAAAGTGCATGTAAGTAAAGAAGTAACATTTAAAACGGAAAATATGAAAAAGTTCTGTGAATGTGTTCAAGGAATGTAAAATTGAATGCTAAAAATTAAGGGCCTGATTAACACAGGTAAATTTACACTTTTTTGTAAGTTTACTATTGTTTGCTACTCACAGTAGTTTACTAGTAGTATCTGTATTACAACTGCGGAATCTCCACACATAAAAAGATAGGACAGTCCTGTAAGTGTAAGTTTACCTTTGTGAATCAAGCCTAAAGTTGGTGTCCTCAAATTGATTCGTAAGAGCAGCAAAAATGCAGCAAAAATAGTTTAGTATGAACCATGGCTGGCATTAGTCGAATTTAGAAATGCCCCAAACTTCCCAATAAAAATACAATTCTGTTTTGTTTATATTTGTGAATGAAATAAAATATTTCATCATTTGCATATTTGTTCGGTGAATGCTTTTTTCTGTACATTTGTAAGTTTTTCGAGGTATTAATCATAGAAATTGATTAAGCCAGGGACCCCGACTTCCAGTAATGAAGTTGTGGGGTCCCTGGATTCTAATAATTATTTGGTGTTGTCCACGGATTCGAGTAATGATTAAATGGGAGTCCACAGAAGTCTGAAGTTGAAAAACTACTGATCTAGCTGATCCTGATATCCTCATACCAGTCAGGCTTTGAAAACGCTCATCAGGCAGGAGACAACACCAGACTAACAGTGAATCGCTTAACCATGGAGATACAAAGTAGTGTTCAACTGGTCCTTCTCTCATTTGACCTGGAGAAGATGATTGTTAGAGTAGATTGTCAGTTTATGTTCAAGGTGCTTTCTTAAACTTCTCTAGGTCCTACAGTGATGTTATGGTGAACTCTATACAGCTCTTAGTGTGCACTAAAGTCAATGAAGAGTTGTCCTAATAAATTCAGCACTCAAGAGGAACAAGAGAGGGGTGCCTCCTGTTGGCCTCAAAATGTTCCCTCATGATGGAGTCTCTGATTTAAGAAATCAATGAGAATCCAGATTTAAAGGGACTTGGCACAGGAAAAGGGCTGCATAAATTAGTGCTATTCCCAGATGATATTCTTTGCTTCCTTATGGGTCCTGCAAAATCTGTCCTGGTGTTAGTAGCCAAGTTATAGACATTCTCCAGGGTCACTGGGTTCAATGTTTGTCTTTGTTTTGGCTTCAATCAATCAAAGATTGTGAGTAAACTTCACCATCTCTTGTAAAGCTTTATATGCCTGCAATGTCTCATCTCTACCGGACATCCTTTTAAATATCAAAACAGACAGGGAGAATGGTGTTGTCTGGGTTCAGCATAATTAAAAGTATGAAAACAAACCTTCTACCAGTTCTCCTCTACCTGGAACAGACATATCCCATTAAATTCCTCAAGCAAATATTCGCTGACATGGAGGCTGTGCATATTGATTTTTTTCCTGGAGGTAAGGGCAAGAGAACTTCAGAAGGTGTACTGTATTTTCCAAACAAAACTCACTACATCTATCCAGCTCAGCTTTCTCAAATCCTGGGGTTTCACTGAAATGGCAGTAGCGGCCCTCCTTCTCATCACAGGCCGGATGTCCGATGTTTACTCTTCTCCACCATAATATTGTCAACACATTGGGAAAGCCTGTCTCGAAGTAAGAAGGTGACACCATTGCAATGTCCTTTATCTCACTTTGTTCACACCCCAAAATTCCCTCTGTGCTTGAATGATTCATGGTTCTTTAGTTCAGGCAACCCAGGCCTAAGAGTGCAGGGAGGCCTGTTTGAGGGATTGTTGTTAAGACCTGGAGATGACTGTTCCACAAAATATCATTTGAGGGTAAAAGATGGTTTTAGGTTGATGCAAGTGCAACATTTTGTGGGGTCAGGGCATGTAGTGACAGGAGACGCAGAAACATGACTTTGGTTGAGATGTCCTTTAACCAGGCTTTAAACATAAAAGGAACCTCACTATTAAGATGTCTCCTCAACTACTGCTAAGCATAGGTACATGTCTTTGTTGGAAAAGGATTTATAGTTGCAAATTCTTGAAGGAGTGGAATAGCATTTGGTTTACAGAAACTAATGTTATCTTTCCTGAGGGAGACAGAGGGCCATGTTTGGGAGATATGACCTTTGTTGGAGGAGTTCTCAATCAATGCTTCCAAAGGTGCATAGTTGGTGGATGTGTCACATGTGCAGCCCTGTGACCTTCATTGTTGTGTCTTATCAAAAATATAAAGGGGAAGGGCTGCCTATGGACCTGTTGGTTGTATTGTTGGGACACTCCGCCAAGGATAGCATTTACCCTTTGCACAGTACAATGGGGAAACTCATCTCCCATTTCTTATCAGCAGAAAGGCTGACAATGTCACTGTGGTGGTAGCAAGAATCTCTGCCCCATTGTGGTTTGGTGTTCAAAAATATGTCACATTTTCGCAAAGTAGAAATGAATAGTCATAATTTACAACAGGATGCACCATTTTGAGAAAATCCGGTAAGACAGACATCTGGAAGATGGCACATCATGTGTCGGAGTTAGAAAGGAGAGCGAGTTTACATAGAATGTTGGCATAATCAGTGAGGAGTGAGGAGTCTGGTAATGAGCATCCAGGTTGAGTTGGCATTGCAGGAGTTTTACTTTGTGTTTTTTTTAAGCACAGCTCAGTAGCTCTACGGAAGGACGCCAGTCCTTTGAATATTCCTGGAGTAAAATACCAACACCTACTACTCAAGATGCTTTGTGAAAATATTTTTAACTGGATTACTAAGCCACCAGTTCCAACTGATTGCATCTTACAGCTGTGTTATGGTTATTATTCGCACGGGCGCGCACAATTGTTATTGTTATACCAAGTTTAAACTGAAACTTCCAAAAATAAAGTTGTTAAAAAAAGGCTGCTAGGTCTGGGTTAAAAAAGTATCTTTGCTTGTTGGATAGTCCAACTAGCATACAACCGATCCTTTACATATATATATGGGCTCGTCTGAAGGATAGTTGTCTGTTGGTTTCACGAGGGGCCGTTTTCCATATACCTCTAAAAAGGTCATATCAGATACAGTAAAAGGTTTCAAACCAATAAGTAACACATGCACCCTGCTGACCCACTCCGAGAAATCCTGAAACATAGTTTAAGCTCAGTTAGTAAATTTTGAGAATCTGGCCTTAATGCTTAGTTAGTAATAAGGAGATGTTCCCTATGTTGTTCTTTCTTCATTAACTGCCTCTCCCATGAGCATGCCCATTCATACATACACTACATACAGACTATAAGCCTTATTTTAGAAAAAAAAATATCTCCTCATTTATTGAAAAAAAGATTGTATATACACCTTTAAAACCCAAACCAATATATAAAATATTGTTGTAAGAGAGGACAGAATTCTGTTCTTATAAGTTCTCTCTCATGTATATCATATTCATTTGTCTATGTAACATTTTTCAGTGAACACATTTCTTTGTAACACAAGACACACAATTCTATATTATTTCCGATTACATAAATTTCATTTGCCAATAATGTACGAATGAAACATATATTTTTGAGTTTCTCATACAAACAAACATACAAAATGTACACATTAAGAAAAGATTTATAAAAAAAGTTACCAGGTCAGCAGTTCAGCTGCCTGGAACTACAAAATCTGATGCCCAGGCCGACGCACAGCGGACGCACTAGAGGCAGCACATAGGTATTCCTCAGTACTTTGCATAACGCTACAGCCACAGCAGGAGCACCTGGTAAAGGGCTCCCAGATCCACTTAGCTTCCTCACTTTGTGCCAGCACTCTATCTTTTGCTTTTAAATATCACGTTCCTTCGCTCGATTTTTTAAACAGTTCTTCATGTTTTAAAATTGTCACCTTGGCTAAAAGTCACAAATTACTTGTACTCACTGTTCTTGGTCGCAATCTTGGGTCACTCAGAGGGGTTCCTCCCCGGTCCACAGCGGATTGTTCTGTTTGAGTGGAGTGAGTGTAGCACATCCCGGAAGTGACGTGCAGTTACCAGGTCAGCAGTTCAGCTGCCTGGAACTACAAAATCTGATGTCCAGGCTGACGGGCAGCGGACGCGTGAAGTGGTAAGTGGCAAGCCCGTCTGTGCCCATTCACGCCTGGTCGTTGCCTGGAGCCAGAAACCCTGCTGGTTTCAAAACGCATCAGGTAATTAGTCATGGAACCCCCACTAAATACCCCTGACAGGAGTTACTATACAGTAGGGATCACCAACGCTTGCCTGCCAGGAAAGAAGAAATGGATTAATGTGCCCACAAATTTCCAGTAGAAGTGGAGGGTCCCCTCGCGTGCATAATATGTAGATACCAGAGTATGCCCTTCACACAACCCAGTGACAATGCTGAGAATGCGAACTCAGGCACTGAAGATCCATACGACTCCCAAATTCAGGCATCCTTCCAAAAACTGGTAAAGAAAACAGCAAGCTGGGACTGCTTCCTGGCCAATGTTCGCTCACTCCCGAAGCACGCCATTAATAGATGGGACCTGCTTTCCTCCTCTCTCCCTGATAACAGGTTCCTAACAGAAACATGGATTAAGCCTACCTCTACCCCTGCAATTGCACTGGCATTACCTGATGGATACCGTATCCAAAAACTAGACCGACCACACAGGGCCGGGGTTGCTATTATATACAAAGACCCAATAAAAACTACAGTACTGGATCAACTCAGCAGCGATAAGATTGAAATCCTAGTGTTCAGAATTGACCTTCACGCACAGCTTAGTTGGAAAGTAGCGCTCGCATACCGCCCCCCCAGGACCTCTCCTCGACTCCATTACCCTACTCATGGATCTGATCTCCCCTCATGTGATCTCATCCAATCGATTTCTACTTCTGGGAGACCTAAATGTGCACAGCGAGAACCCCGGAGACCCTGATGCCACCACCCTTCTGACAGAGCTATATACACTTGCACTTACTAAAATCAATGATGCACCTTCGCACTCAGCAGGACATACCCTAGACTTCGTCTTATCCAATTCACCTCATACTATTTACAAGTCAACCTGCCCTCTGTCATGGTCAGTTCGCTCCAAAATTGAATTCTGCTTAGTGGGCTCCACAGAGCAAAAGGCCCAGAAAGAACAAATCACAAGAAACTATAGACAGTGGCATAAATTAACTCCTACACTTTTCAATGATACTTTCATACCTTCTCTTTTTTCAGCCACGGACACGGTACAAAAGCGACTAACTGACTTTCAGAGCACTATAAAATCAACCTTAGACGTGCTAATTCCGTGTAAAGGTCAATTGCAATCCCCAAATGCCCCAAGACCCCCGGTCTACGGACCTTCGGACAGAAAAGAGTCAGTGTAAGAAATTAGAGCGACAATGGCATCGAACCCGTGATCCACTCGACAAAGAACATTTTACATCTGCCCGAGCCTTATACCACAGAAATTTGATACAAGCCCGTAAGAAATATATCACCAACCAACTCGAACAGGCAGATAACACTCCCAAAGCCCTATTCCAGGTACCTAACACTCTCATCAATCTCAAAGCCTGTAACCCAGAAGAAGCGCCAACTCAGATTCTATGTGACAGTATTGCAGGATACCTCTCACAAAAAATCGATAACTTTTACAATAAAATTACCGCTACCACCAGCACCCGCCCTAAAACCTGCCTCAACCCTCCCCGTGTTTCACCTAGCACTAATATACAAGAGGAATTCCCTTTGCTCACCATTCAAGACACAGAATCCCTACTGAAATCGGCCAAATCTGGATCCCCTAACTATCTCATCCCAGCCAAAATCTCCAGAGTACTGGCCGCTTAGCTTGCGGCCCCAATCTGCTCCGTTCTAAACAGTTCAATAAAGGAAGGCAAGCTTCCAAAGGAGTGGAAAGCCGCTCAGATTCTGCCTATAAGGAAAAATACCAAACAACCCCCTGACGTGATCTCCCATAACCGACCCATCTCGCTACTCCCTCTCCATAACAAACTACTTGAAAAACATATTAATGCACACCTGTCTACTTTTATTGAATCCTCTGAGTGCCTTGACCACTCACAGTCAGGCTTCCGCTCCAGACACAATACCGAATCAGCTCCGGTTAATGTCACAGATGACATCCGAATGCATGCGGACGCTGGCTGAGCAGTAATTCTCATACTGCTCGACCTGTCCGGGGCATTCGAAACTATCTCACACCAGATCCTGCCAGAGAGACTAAGAGTCTTAGGCATTCAGGACAATGCATTAAATTGGCTGACGGATTCCCTGAAGGAGAGAACCCAAACTGTAAACCTAGGTCCGTTCAAATCTCAGACCACCACGGTTTCTAAGGGCATCTCCCAGGGCTTTTGCCTTAGCCCCACATTATTTAACATTTATGTTGCCCCACTTTCGAGAAACATTGGATTCAATCCTATATCCTACGCGGACGACACTCAGCTGCTCCTTTCCTTCGATAAAAACACCACTAACATCGAGGACATCTTCGCAGATGGTATGAAAACCATAACGGAATGGATGAGCAACAACTTCCTTCAGTTGAATGCAGAAAAAAATGAAATCATGCTATTCGAAGATGCAGTAACCAGATGGTCACCCAACTGGTGGCCCGTGGAACTGGGACCAGCACCGGCCCCAAAACCAGTGGTCCTAATAGATCACAAGTTAAACCTGGAGGAACATGTTGTTGCAATCACTCGAGAATGCTTCCATGCACTAATCCTGCTCCGTAGAGTCTTTCACCTCCTCCCTTCCTTCACACGTAAAACCCTGGTGCATGCATTGGTTCTAAGCCACCTGGACTACAGCAATGCCCTGCTGATCTCAGCAAAGGAAACCTCCTTGAGCAGGCTGCAAGTAGTCCAGAATACAGCAGCCCGTCTAGTAACCAGTGCCCCCCCCCCCCAGAACAGCCTCACTCCCCCTTCTCCGCAAACTACACTGGCTGCCCATATGTAAAAGAATGAAATTCAAGGTCAACTGCATGGTGCTTAAAGCCTTAAATAAAATGGGACCCAGATATCTGTCGGATAAATTGGTCAGATACACCCCCTCGCAAACCCTCCGGTACCGCGCATTGGGCAAACCAGATTTGGAGGCAAAGCCTTTTCTTACCTAGTCCCTCAACTCTGGAACCAACTACCCATGGACATTTGTCAATGCAAAAACTACATGTTCTTTAGGAAAAAACTAAAAACTCCACTGTTCTGATCCACCTACTCTGCTGTTCCCGAAAGCCTGAACAAAACAAAGAGAGTGCCAATGCTGCACTGAAATTTCAAGAAAAGTTTTTAAACATGAACTGAATTAAACACGTCCATTACTACCCATTTTTTTGGTTGATTTTAATCAAAAATATTTTTGCAAATTTTCTTATTATTTTGCACGGTTATATAGAAGTGATTAAAGCGTTTAAACAATCAGAAAGCAACAGATTTTTACAAATATGTACATTACATTAACACATATAAATGACGTCACCACTAGCGTACCACAATCACTCAGACAACAACAACACTCAGAACACCACAAATATGTACAAAAAGATACTAACTAAACACTATAAAACAGAGAATTTACAATTGTATGTACAAGAAACATAAGGCCATCAACAACTAGCATTTGCAGTACTTCTAAACATTTATTTTTAGTTGTTCTGACAGATGATTGGCCAAGGGCGAAGATAGGTCAAAAAAGGTCTACGCGTTTCGAATCCCTTCACCGGGGACTCTCTTCAGGACCAATACTCTCTAGGAACAAAGACGAACACAACACTAAGTTAGACCAGTTGGCCCCTCAATTCTAAAAACAATAATTAACCAAACACAAGAACTCGAGAGCCTCACCTAAAGCTTGAAAGTACGCTACTCAGGCTTTCGAAGTGAGACGACATAACAGTCCGACGCCCACAATCTGTGAATAGTAGGGTGAAATTTTTCAGAAGATAGTCAAGGGCAAGATCAGAGAAAAGCTTAAGCGTCAGAGCAAGCGTCTAATGGCCCCAAGGTGCCTTAGTCTGATGATAAAATTCTTACTTGTTGAGACGAACGGTATCTCATAGGCGCTTTGTGTATCTTAACTCTTCTTGGTCAGAGATGGTTATGTTTTCGTGCAGGAGGGCGTGTTGGGAACTGAATCGCCAGCTGAGGCCTAGGGGCAGAACGTGAAGCACGTTTTGAGACTGCGGGTCTTTAATCAATTTCAGCAACATCACGTTTTAGTTTTGTATGCTCTTAAGGACCTATTTACCTTTTATCCAGTTACTCCAATGCCGTCATAACCATCGCGCGCCGTGCTCACAGCACCGGAGACTGATTCTGGAAGGGAGCGATGGCTATTTGGTAAATACGTGTCAGCTATCAATTGGAAAATCCAAGTCGCCAGCTAAGGCCTGGGGGCAGAAAGCGAAGCAAGTTTTGAGACCGCGGGTCTTTGAACAGTTTCAGCAACATTACGTTTAGTTTTAAGCTCCTGGTTACCTTTTATCCGGTTACTCCAATGCCGCCATAACCATCGCGCACCGTGCTCACAACACCAACAACTGATTCTGAAAGGAAGTGGTGGCTATTTGGTGAATGCGTGTCGACTTGTAATTGGAAATTCAAGTTTTAGTGGGGCGGAGCTTCTCAAGCATTCTGGGAGATGTAGTTGAAATCCAATTTAGGTTTTTTGAAAAAGACGATACTTAACAACCAACTGAGCGGGATAATTTCTGTGGCATGAAGACCCTTCCGGCTCGATCGTGTGTCCGTGAAAGAACCATAATTTTGAAAAGGAAAACCGGGTTCGTGTAACATTCAACTATATTTTTTAGTATATAGAAGAAAACTTTATTGCACAGTGTGTGAAAAAACTTTATTGTAATCTCACTGAAGGGACAGTGTGGCTGGGTGCCAATCATAATAGTTATTGGCTGCTTGACAGCTCCTATAAGCGTGCAAGATGGAATTACATTCATGGCGCTCGGAAACGGCCGAGCTGAACAATCCAACAAGTTGCCTAACCAATGGGTAATCCGGTATTTTAATAGCTAAATGTCCATACATAGTTGGAGTGTAGTAGTCGGTGTACAAGTCACATACCACCTTAGTATGATACCCGTTATGGGTGCCAACCGGCAGAGTCTCGATTAGTTGAAACAACTCAACAGGTTTCACAGATTGTAAATCTCAGATAGCTCGTTCAGTCCATCCACTGATGTATTAAATTTGATAATGAGCATAGCCTCTCTTTTAACCAGTTTGGCGTCCAGGTCTCCTCCTCTGTTATCTTGTGTAACTTTAGAGATCACAGTCCATCTCACATCTTTTTCTGTGTGATTGTTGAGATGCCAGTGGTTGACCAGCGGGGCATTAGGCACATTCTTGCGTATCCGTGATTTGTGTTGTTGGATTCTTAGCCTTATCTCCTGATTTGTTTTCCCGATGTAAAGCTTGTCGCATGGACACAAGATCCCATATACAACATATTTTGTTTTACAATTGGAGAAAAGATTATGTTTCCAGTGAATTTCCTTGTGAGAGAAATGGTTCCCTTCCATGGTGGAATCGCAACAGACACATGTCCCACATTTACGATGTCCTTGTATAGGGGACAGGTTGAAGAGACTTCTAATGTCAGGACTTTTAGTTTTTGGAAGTGCAGCTCTTACTAGCTGATTGGCTATGCTCTTATCTTTTTTAAAAGCAAAAAGCGGTGGCTCTTTGAGTGAGACATCAAGGTTTTTGATCAGATGCCAGTTTTGAGTGATGGTCCTTTTCAGCCAATTCGATGTAGGACTGTAGGTGGATACACACACAATCCTGGAGGTTTTGGATTTATCTTTTCTCTCCAGAAGTGCATCACGAGGGGTCCACCATGCCCGTTTCATCGCTTTCTTCAGTAGTTTCTTGGGGTAACCCCTGGATTGTAAGTTGTTTTTCAAATTTTCAGCATGGCACAGATATTCGTCCTTGAATGTGCAATTTCGACGAATTCGCAAAAATTGGCCGTAAGGCAAGTTGTCTCTTAGACTGCGCGGATGATTGCTTGAATAATGGAGTGCTTTATTTCTATCCGTTTTTTTCTTATATAGAGTGGTGACTAGACCGCCATTGCTAGGATAGATCTCAACATCTAAAAATGGCATTTTATATTTGGAAGAGTTCAGACTGAATTTTATGTCTGGCGTTCTGTTGTTAAGCCACTGTACAAACTCCTGTAGTTGGTTTTCTTCCCCAGTCCAAGTTAGGAAGACATCATCGATGTATCGAACCCAATTAGTGATGTAAACTGCAAAGGGGTTGTTGTTGTATACAAAACGGTCCTCGTATTTGGACATGAAAAGGACTGCCAGCTCTGGGGCGAATGGACACCCCATCGCGACGCCTTTAGTTTGCAGAAAGAAGTCGAATCCACGCACACCGATCTTTTATGTCCTCCCAAAAGTGCATAAAGATCAGAGTAGTCCCCCGGGACGCCCAATAGTCTCGGGGTGTGAGTCATTGAATGAATCAATATCCAAATTCGTGGATTTTTTCCTCAAACCATTCATGCCAGATGTGAAATCGTATATACAAGACACTACGGATTTTCTAACTAAACTTAACACAATGGAATTTGAAGAAGATACACACTTCCTTGTAACACTGGACGTCACTTCCCTCTATACAGAGATCCCACAGGATGAAGGTTTGGCGGTGTTGGAGTCATTCTTGAACAGCAGACCCAAACCAGAAAAGGTTTCGACGGATTTTATCCTGGAACTAGCTACATTTGCCTTGAAAAATAATTATTTTTGTTTTAAAGACGACTTCTTTCTGCAAACTAAAGGCGTCGCGATGGGGTGTCCATTCGCCCCAGAGCTGGCAGTCCTTTTCATGTCCAAATACGAGGACCGTTTTGTATACAACAACAACCCCTTTGCAGTTTACATCACTAATTGGGTTCGATACATCGATGATGTCTTCCTAACTTGGACTGGGGAAGAAAACCAACTACAGGAGTTTGTACAGTGGCTTAACAACAGAACGCCAGACATAAAATTCAGTCTGAACTCTTCCAAATATAAAATGCCATTTTTAGATGTTGAGATCTATCCTAGCAATGGCGGTCTAGTCACCACTCTATATAAGAAAAAAACGGATAGAAATAAAGCACTCCATTATTCAAGCAATCATCCGCGCAGTCTAAGAGACAACTTGCCTTACGGCCAATTTTTGCGAATTCGTCGAAATTGCACATTCAAGGACGAATATCTGTGCCATGCTGAAAATTTGAAAAACAACTTACAATCCAGGGGTTACCCCAAGAAACTACTGAAGAAAGCGATGAAACGGGCATGGTGGACCCCTCGTGATGCACTTCTGGAGAGAAAAGATAAATCCAAAACCTCCAGGATTGTGTGTGTATCCACCTACAGTCCTACATCGAATTGGCTGAAAAGGACCATCACTCAAAACTGGCATCTGATCAAAAACCTTGATGTCTCACTCAAAGAGCCACCGCTTTTTGCTTTTAAAAAAGATAAGAGCATAGCCAATCAGCTAGTAAGAGCTGCACTTCCAAAAACTAAAAGTCCTGACATTAGAAGTCTCTTCAACCTGTCCCCTATTAAAGGACATCGTAAATGTGGGACATGTGTCTGTTGCGATTCCACCATGGAAGGGAACCATTTCTCTCACAAGGAAATTCACTGGAAACATAATCTTTTCTCCAATTGTAAAACAAAATATGTTGTATATGGGATCTTGTGTCCATGCGACAAGCTTTACATCGGGAAAACAAATCAGGAGATAAGGCTAAGAATCCAACAACACAAATCACGGATACGCAAGAATGTGCCTAATGCCCCGCTGGTCAACCACTGGCATCTCAACAATCACACAGAAAAAGATGTGAGATGGACTGTGATCTCTAAAGTTACACAAGATAACAGAGGAGGAGACCTGGACGCCAAACTGGTTAAAAGAGAGGCTATGCTCATTATCAAATTTAATACATCAGTGGATGGACTGAACGAGCTATCTGAGATTTACAATCTGTGAAACCTGTTGAGTTGTTTCAACTAATCGAGACTCTGCCGGTTGGCACCCATAACGGGTATCATACTAAGGTGGTATGTGACTTGTACACCGACTACTACACTCCAGCTATGTATGGACATTTAGCTATTAAAATACCGGATTACCCATTGGTTAGGCAACTTGTTGGATTGTTCAGCTCGGCCGTTTCCGAGCGCCATGAATGTAATTCCATCTTGCACGCTTATAGGAGCTGTCAAGCAGCCAATAACTATTATGATTGGCACCCAGCCACACTGTCCCTTCAGTGAGATTACAATAAAGTTTTTTCACACACTGTGCAATAAAGTTTTCTTCTATATACTAAAAAATATAGTTGAATGTTACACGAACCCGGTTTTCCTTTTCAAAATTATGGTTCTTTCACGGACACACGATCGAGCCGGAAGGGTCTTCATGCCACAGAAATTATCCCGCTCAGTTGGTTGTTAAGTATCGTCTTTTTCAAAAAACCTAAATTGGATTTCAACTACATCTCCCAGAATGCTTGAGAAGCTCCGCCCCACTAAAACTTGAATTTCCAATTACAAGTCGACACGCATTCACCAAATAGCCACCACTTCCTTTCAGAATCAGTCGTTGGTGTTGTGAGCACGGTGCGCGATGGTTATGGCGGCATTGGAGTAACCGGATAAAAGGTAACCAGGAGCTTAAAACTAAACGTAATGTTGCTGAAACTGTTCAAAGACCCGCGGTCTCAAAACTTGCTTCGCTTTCTGCCCCCAGGCCTTAGCTGGCGACTTGGATTTTCCAATTGATAGCTGACACGTATTTACCAAATAGCCATCGCTCCCTTCCAGAATCAGTCTCCGGTGCTGTGAGCACGGCGCGCGATGGTTATGACGGCATTGGAGTAACTGGATAAAAGGTAAATAGGTCCTTAAGAGCATACAAAACTAAAACGTGATGTTGCTGAAATTGATTAAAGACCCGCAGTCTCAAAACGTGCTTCACGTTCTGCCCCTAGGCCTCAGCTGGCGATTCAGTTCCCAACACGCCCTCCTGCACGAAAACATAACCATCTCTGACCAAGAAGAGTTAAGATACACAAAGCGCCTATGAGATACCGTTCGTCTCAACAAGTAAGAATTTTATCATCAGACTAAGGCACCTTGGGGCCATTAGACGCTTGCTCTGACGCTTAAGCTTTTCTCTGATCTTGCCCTTGACTATCTTCTGAAAAATTTCACCCTACTATTCACAGATTGTGGGCGTCGGACTGTTATGTCGTCTCACTTCGAAAGCCTGAGTAGCGTACTTTCAAGCTTTAGGTAAGGCTCTCGAGTTCTTGTGTTTGGTTAATTATTGTTTTTAGAATTGAGGGGCCAACTGGTCTAACTTAGTGTTGTGTTCGTCTTTGTTCCTAGAGAGTATTGGTCCTGAAGAGAGTCCCCGGTGAAGGGATTCGAAACGCGTAGACCTTTTTTGACCTATCTTCGCCCTTGGCCAATCATCTGTCAGAACAACTAAAAATAAATGTTTAGAAGTACTGCAAATGCTAGTTGTTGATGGCCTTATGTTTCTTGTACATACAATTGTAAATTGTCTGTTTTATAGTGTTTAGTTAGTATCTTTTTGTACATATTTGTGGTGTTCTGAGTGTTGTTGTTGTCTGAGTGATTGTGGTACGCTAGTGGTGACGTCATTTATATGTGTTAATGTAATGTACATATTTGTAAAAATCTGTTGCTTTCTGATTGTTTAAACGCTTTAATCACTTCTATATAACCGTGCAAAATAATAAGAAAATTTGCAAAAATATTTTTGATTAAAATCAACCAAAAAAATGGGTAGTAATGGACGTGTTTAATTCAGTTCATGTTTAAAAACTTTTCTTGAAATTTCAGTGCAGCATTGGCACTCTCTTTGTTTTGTTCAGTCTATATGACTTGGCCTTGCTGCCATTGAGTCAAAACCCAAGTGTGTTTTGCTAAAAGTTCCCGAAAGCCGCCACAGTGCGGAGATACCCCAACCAGGGTGATTCATGCGCTCTATAAATGATATAAATAAATAAATACATAAATAAATAAATAAAAGTTGATCCATATGAGGTTGGGCGTTCTCCTCCTATGATGCTGATAATCCTTAGGTTCCGGAAGGTATGGTTTATTCCTAGAATCCACCTGGTGTTATGAAGCTTTAACCTTCTTTATAGTTTATGGTTCTGTCATGGGACTCGTTACTTTCTCCTCCCACTGACCTATCATTCTTGGCCACCTCCTGTGTAGGTTCTCAGTCTCAGTGGCGAGCACGATTGGATACTTGTTGTCCGGTTGAAAATCCCCCACCTAGGGATCATCTTAGTGCTGGTAAACAGCGTTTACCATGCATGCGAGACAATGCATGCCATTACAACGCAGTCGTTAAAACGACTGTGTTGTTACATCGCAAGTTGGAACAACGACTTGTGTTGTAGGGAGCAGAAGGTGTTAGATTTAAAATCCAACACCATTCCTACTGTTGCACAGACTGGAGTTGGAATAGTAAATTATACTATTCCAACATCCAGCGCCCCGTACATACAGCAAGTCGTTGTTCTGACTTTCACTTTAAAGGTATGCAATGTAACAAAGCAGTCTTTGTAACGACTGCTTTGTAATGGCATGCATTGGAAACGCATGCAGACTAACCTCTCATATTCATTAATGTTTAGCTTACATCCCTACATGGGACGTAGACATACAGCTTAAAGTAGAGCTGGGCGGTTAACTCCGCTCTGTTCGCGGAATTTGCAGTTTTTTTGCACTCCGCGGAACTTGCGGAGTTCCAAAAAACGATGCATATTCTGCATAGCGAAGATTTTTCTTTGCTTGCGCTCGCCAACAGTAAGTTGGAAAGCATGAGTGTCGAAAATTTAACGCTAGACCACTTCTCAGCAAGATTTCTCAACGCGGGTGGTCACAGATGGTTGCTGCTGCTCGTTTTGAGAAACCTTCCGTTCGCATTGAGGAAGCTGTCACTCTAGTAGAACATTTACTCGAGCAACAGAAAGAAGCAGCGCCCTCTAGCACTGCGCGGGATGCCATTTGTGATGATTTACCTGTGCAGAACAAACACCCAGTGCTAAAAGTCAGTTAAAACTGCGCGAGGTAACGCACTCCACCACACGTCGAACTCCGCCTAGCTTGGTGAAGTTTTTTTGTCACTTTGTGGAGTTTCGCATAATGGGACTCTGCAAACTTCGCCCAGGCCTAGTTTAAAGGTCAGCTGGAATTTGAAGGATAGAAAATCCACAACGCTGGTACTAGTCTGTGGACTCTAGTGAGAAGAGCCCAATAACTGTGAGGAGATTTGATTGACTGGCTCACAGGTGAAACTAAAGTTCCCATACAGTCATAAGGACTTCCTTGAGCAGGTAAGTTGTGCTTGCTGATTGGTTCCCTTCTGTGTCGCTCTAAGTTCCCTCTAAGGGCCATTGGAGGCCTAAAAGTGCATTGTTTGGTGACGTTCACTCTCCTGTGGGACAATAGTGAATAACTTTATCTGAGATGGCAAGTGAAAACTCTACACAGTCAATCTTCATCTATGTTGGCTACTTAAAAACTGAGATTTTACCCACTGCCTCAGGCTATGTTAAATAATTACACTGCCCTTTCACACAATGGTTTGATATCTAAATCAATCATAACTTGGTGAAATCTATGGATGTACTTGGTATTTACGAGATGTGCTGCAAGCACGACAAACAGGAGGATAAACTTGGATTCCAAGATAGAGATAACAGAATTTCCAAATAGATTTTATGTCCAAGTTGCACCAAAAAAGTGACGCAGCATTAACACAAAATCTTAGTAAATCTGGGTCGCCATTTTTATCATAATGTTAATAGCACGTTATGTTGCCATAAGGTTTCAAGCATGTGCAGTGAGATGGCCTTAGAAGTAAAACAAGTATATATAGATATATATATAGCATGCACTTTCTCCCTAAACCATAGTTCTCTTATCTCGTGACAGATTTGTAATTTATTCTTTAGGGTTTTAGAGAACAGATTATGCACCAAAGTAATCGATTTAAACTGATGTTTCCACTTAAAGGTAGCCAATGTAATGTATTCCTTGAATGACAGCATGGCTTGAAAAGGAATATTTTTGACAGCCCTGATCACTATGTTCTCAAGGGCCTGATGCCACTGAATGGTTTATTGAAAGTCCCTGCTCATATAGGACATTAAAACAATCCATTTCAAGAGCCTAGACTCTTCATTAGAATCGTTTTTGGACGGAATGTATTGTTTTATTGCTCTACTAGTTGGGTATGTCTGCCTCAAGCTTTGTCATTTTAAATACCAATAAAAATAATGGAGATATAACATAGTCAATTGGAGAACTTAGGAGCAGATTTGCAAAGTTAGTAATAATATTAATACAATCTTTATTCGGCATGTAAAAAACACCATAAAAGATAGACTGTGTAAAAGAAAAAGGTTACAGGTACAGGAATTATAAAAAGTTCAACCCTATAAATTCTGCATAGTGCAACTTCAACAGATACATAGGGAGTTTGCATTTGCTAAGTTTACGAAGCACACAGTAATGGTGCATTCGCTTGCTGCCACCCAAAAGCATCCATGGTTCTTCTCAAGCATATCTGGAAGCCAAACGCTAATATATTTTTTCTACTAACTGCTTACAGCAACTTTGATTATGTTGCACAAATGGAAAGACAAAAACAGCTCCATATCTATAAAGAATTGACACCATTTATTTCCCCCTACTGCTGGAGCACTTTGGCAGCCCTGCAGCAACACAGACATCCTTTCACCATAGTTTGGCCTAGGCATTTGAGCGTTCAAGAACTGAGTTTGCAATAGGTGTGGGCTCAGCTAGTTCAATAGAACTTGACCTAAAAGTGCTCCGTCTTCTCCACAGTTTGTTGTGCTGTGTTTTGTCGTGTAAAAAGTTATAAAGCATTTATAAAAAACATTTATGAAAGCTCTGAGTCAGCGCACTCTGACTGCATGGATTACTTGGAATACTGTTCAGTTGGGTTCCCAGTTCTCTTAGTACCAAGAGTTCAATTCCTCTGGGCAGCAGTGCAGTGGATAAGACTGCTGATGATTTTGAGGCAGTTTGTGCAGGCATCACTGACGGCCAGAAACTCTCACTGCTCTCTCCTGCCTTGCAGGCGTGGTCTGGGCTAATGCAACGTCTTTCTACGTGTAGAGGGAATTCGACATGAAAGGGTTGGAAACGTGCTACAAAGTAAAGAGCCTGGTCTTTCTTTGCAAAGGTCTGTGGAGAATTGGTCCTGGGAATACCCAGGAAAATGTGCTGTGCCCTATACTGAGTTTTCCAGATTCGCACAAGGGTGGTCAAAAACACAGTTGCATCCAACCTCACCCTCATTCCCTTTATTGCTTTTATTCAATACACCATGGCACATGCCCATCACCCATGCAGTATTTTGCAATGCAACAGCAACATCCATACAAATGTCTTCTTCCAAAGTAAATTAATTGTCTGATAAATTGAACCTTCTCCTTAACAATCCTATTAACTCTTTCGACCAACCCACTGTCTTTTGGGTAAAATATATATTGTGTGTTGGTCGGAGCTCAATTTCACACTTCTCCAGAAACAGCCTTATGGACTGTGAACATAATAGTACCCCATTATATGTTTAAGGGCACTCTTCCACCATCGAATAACACTCAAAAAGTTGTATAGTGTGATTTAGGTTCATTTTTGCAGCACACGCCAGCTCAATCCATTTAGATAAGTAATACACCATTACTATGATAAATCAGTTCTCCCCCCCAACTGTTCTATAGCCCAACTGTGTTAAACGTTTTCTCTTCAAACACTGTTCCCATCACCTTCTCTGGTTCCAATGGCTTGGTGCAAAATGCTCGTACATTATCACACTCGGCACGTGGATAGTATTTTTTGACACCTTGATTTATTTGCTCATCTTTTGTCATCCTCCAGCATTTTGTCTTTCATTTTTCAATTACGTGCTACATCCCAAATGTCTTTTCTACACCATTTGTATGAATATTCTTGCGAAACCATCTGCAACATCCACCTCTTTATCCTATTCAGTCCTCGATCATTAACTACCCCTTTAAAAATATTAAACCTCTAACAAATTTGCACTTTCTTAGGGCACTCTCTCACAATACAATGATTGGTCACCTCTAATTTGAGGCCCTCATTCATTTCCTTTTTCCGCTCTTCACCCTTTTATGTTTCTTCAAAACTTTTTTTGTGACTGCTCTATGCCATTCCATTAGCTTTTGTACCTATTTACACATATGATCATTGAGATTCCTTGAAAATCATGCACTTCATTAACACTTCATGTCATGTAATCCAGTGTGAAATTCATGGCAGTGTTCCGCTTTGAAATTCAGAATTTAGTTTCTCCCAAATATTTACTGCGTTTTTCAACCAGTGCTGCTGTGCTGTACTGCGTTGCATCAAGGATGAGAGAAAAATAGCACTAGATACTAAGATGTGGCATTGTTTTTCCATCCCCAAACAATCTTCTCACTTTGCATGTGTGCTGTGGAATGTAGCGCACATGCAAAGTCTGAAAAGTTTTGAGAAAAGAAAACTTTTCCCAAACCCTACACCTGCCTGAAGGAGGCTTACGTTTCTTGTGCAAATGTCTGCCTGCCAATGTTAGTAGATAGCGTTTTGCATCAAAATCCATAGGTGGTTGCTTGGGAACGCCTCCTTGATTCAAAATAGCACACATTATCTCACAGTGGTTCTTTGCATTTATTTAGGCAACTTTCAAGTTCAAATCAGGATTTGAGTTGGAAAGTAAATCTCAACACAATATTTTACACTTGGTGTTGATGAATTTCCCACAACATTTCTCGACTAATTACTTCCAGACATTTCTAGTAATAGCAGGTAGAAATCAAAATGTTACCAAGGGCATGGCACACCCAGCATGACCGGAAGAGAAATATTTGTCTTGCACTTTAAATAGCAATGTTATGCATCTAGCCCACAAGGAGGAACATATTTAGAGAAAAACGTGAAGATCCAAATTTGCTAACACTTTGCAAAATGTTCGTGTCCCAAACGTGACGCAAACCCTGCCCAAAGTGATGTGATGGAATTTACTTTCCAACGCAAATTATGATTTGCATTTCCAAGTTGACAAAGGTACAAGAAGTAGAGCTAGGTACTATAAGCTACTTCATGTCAAATGGAGGGGTTGTGGATGATCCATGAGATTTCCCATTCAGCCACCTATGGGTTTTGACACAAACCCTGAACTATTAACATGGATAGACAGTGAATTGCAGCTAAAAACTACACCTCCTTTAGGCAGGCATAACAGTACAGCAACGATTTAAAATCTCCTAATTTTTCCAACTTTGCATGCATTCTGCACTGTATAGCACACCTACAAAGTGGAAAAGTATTACAAAATAGTTTTTGTGCTGGAGGGGTTCACTTCCAGTAGAAAACTTATGCTTGAAATAATGCACACACCCTTGCACTATGGTGTAAGTGTGTGTGCGTTGGCATGGTAGCATAAAGTGCGCTGGCGTACCGGGAGAGAAAAACAGAGCAATGTCTTAGCAGATATGGTGCTCTTTTTCTCTCATCCTCTGATGCAGCACAGCAACTTTGGTAGTTGTGCTGCATTCCACTAAAATTTAGTAAATTTTCCCCCAGGGTATACCTGTCTCAATTGACTCACAGTCAAGAAAAGGAATGGCGACAGGAACAGTCAATCCCTTTTGGACAGAATAATACATGTAGGTAAAGGCCAAACCGAAGACTGGTCATTAAAAAAAAATTCATATGGTATGTAGTAGTCAATGATTTCATTTCAAGTAATAAACCCCTAAGGCCACATAAGAAGACCTTTCACTAAAATGTCAATAAAATGATACAAATAATTCCAATTACGTGCATGCTGAAGAAAAATCAGTGATTAATATAGCGAAGTCTATTTGTACAAGCTAATAATAAAAAAACGTGAGACAGCAGAATCAACGTAGATAGATGTGTCAAATTTACATAAATGTAAAATATGATTTGGATTATCGGGTGTCCATACTGCCTAGCAATTCCCCACCCCACTTTTCCCTTGGTGTAATGTATAATGGGCAACGGCGTAAGAAAAGCATTTCTTCCCCACCCAAATTGGTGCAATAAGGACAAAACAAAAACATCTCAAACTTAGGGGTGTTCTTTCATATTAGAAATATATGGGTCAAGGAACCCCAGGGGCTTGCGTGCTCTAGGTTCACTGATGGCAGGTCATAAACTTGGCCTTTTCTGTTGCTATTACCTAGATGAAAAAGGAATGGAGGCAGGAGCCTAACTGGGGCATACCTATCTGACATACCAGTGATTTGGACACATCTAAACCACCCCAATAAAATAGCCTCATGGTGTCCAGAATATCAATCACACAGGCTCTATAATGATTCAGCTCTAGGGTTCCTCACACCCTACCCCAGTAAAGGAGGAATCACATTTGTGTTCACAATAGCAAGGCCTGACAACAGAAGGACACTGTTTGCACTTAGCCGTAGGTGTAAGAAGTCCAGGAATATAGTCTCCATGTTGTCATACTCTGATACATCTCCAGGAGAGACCATCTGTACACCATATTTCCTAGCAAATACGCAGGGGCGTAGGTTCAGGAGGGGTCTGGGATGTTACATCCCCCCCAATAAATATATTTTCTGATAAATAGTTGGGTACAAGTGGTTTCAGCTGGATATGCTGAGGTGTCTTTTGGATTTCACCAGAGATTTTTATATATACACAAATACAAAAACTCATACACACCCTCCGGGCCCAATTCACAAAGGCAATCTAAGACAAAAGTCTAACTTTACAACTTTTGGTATTCACATAGATCATTTACGAGTCGTATTTTTACATCCGCAGTTGGGCCGGAATCTCCGGTTCGAGCCGTACTCTCTGGGCTCGGGACGGATGAAGTATAATCAAGGGGCCAGAATACAATTTTTTCAAAAAGGAACATTAGGAATATGTGATAAATGGTAGAGGAGGTCATGAAAATCAGTTTGGGCAGTCAAAAAGTGTGGCCGGACACTACATCATATCCCAGAAAAGTTTGCTCCTTGTGGACAGTGAACACTGAGTGGAGCACATATTGTGGACTACATGTACCATGATGCAAAGGAGCAAACTTTTCTGGGATATGATGTAGTGTCTGGCCACACCCTTTAACCTGCCAAAACTGATTTTCAAGACCTCCTCTGCCATTTATCACACGTTCCTAATGTTTCTTTTTGTAAAAATTGTATTCTAGCCCTTGGATTACACTTCATCCGGCTCAAGCGGAAGAGTACGGCCCGGGTGTGTAGAGTACAGCCTGAGACGGAGATTCCAGCCTGACTGCGGACGTAATGATACGACTCGTAAATGGCCCCTGTGAATACCAAAAGTTTCTAAGTTAGACCTTTGTCTCAGATTGCCTTTGTGAATCAGGCCCTCCCTCCCTCTCTCTGTTTGGAACATTTTCTATTTTAACAAAATGTCGTGTTTTCTCTTACTAACCCTAACAATCTGCATTCTTCTCCCTTCCCACTTCCCCTGAAGCCCCTCTCATGCACCGTTAACAATAAGTGCCAGCTTGATAGTTGGAAAATCTGATGTTCACCTCCCCCCCCTCCCAATCTTACTGACCAAACAATGCCACTCAAATATGGTTTGTTTACTCATTTGAAAAAAGACTCTAACCTCTTAACATCAAAGCCGTCCATTGATGGGAATGGAGGCGGTAGCAATTGTCGAGACAAAAGTATATTTAGCAACCCTAGTCATCACTGATACTGCAGTCATTCATTTATTCGCTAATCATACAATATCGTTTTCAACTCCCACTCGTAATACTACATTCACTTTTCGTGATTGAAACGAAGGAGACCTTCGCTCCCCCAGAAACAGCGTGCGCCACGGAGCCGTGACAAGTTTTTGGAAGACAGACGAGTGTGCTGCACGATTCTAGAAATGCCAAACGCGTTTTTATTTTTTAGAACAGGCAAGACAACCACTTACCAAAAGTGTGATTTCTGTGCTTCCCTTGTACTCTCATTTAAATTCACTGGGAAATTATGTAGTGTCAGTAGGAAGATTCTAAAATAGAGGACGATGCCAATGATTCAAATGGCAGTCAAAACACAGAGCAGGAGGACGGTACATACAGCGGCAGCAAGTGCATGAAACTGTATTACATGAGCAGCGATAGGCAAAAAACATGCTGCGTTTTGAATATTTATGCAAATGACCACTTATCTTTTACATAATGTGCAGTTTTGTCGCTTAACAGAGTAAAAAATGCATTTTCAGATATGGGACATTCTGTTCAGTTATACTATTGAGGTTCGACGTCCCCCTGTCCTGACCACATCACAATGGATCCTTGCTTCTCGATATAAAGTCTAAAACACCTTTACTATTGGGTTTATTGCCACAGAATAGAAGATGCTAATTGATATCCGTCTCAATAGTCCTCTCTCTGTGCCCGAGGTTTCTAAATGCTGAGATTTGAACCCGTGACCACAGTGTCAATCAAACATTTCTGGAGTGGATGTCTTAGATCACTAATCCGGCAGGCCTAATCGAATAATGAAACTGCATGCCTAGAAACAATTCAGTGATCTGTTTCAGTCCGCAACAGAGCTCTGTTGTGTTAAATATTAAGATGCAGATTTCCTGACATTTTTTTTCACCAGATTTGCATCATAAGAGTGACATAAACCGATGCAAAGTGTATAACTCTGATTTACTTTTCAGTAGCCTCAAAATAACACATGGGAATTCCCATGGCTTTTTCACCTTCTTGAGAAAAGTTTTCTTTTTTCCAAACGTTCAAATTTGTATGTGTTGTACTGTACAGCTCACACACGATTGACAAAGTTTTAAACTATTCCACAAACACATCCAGGACAAAAACCTATCCTGGACGTCACACACACATCCTTGCAGTATGTTGCAAAGGTGTGTGCATCATGCAAGGTTTCCTAAAGTGCACTAGAACGGGGGGCAGGGGTGAAACAGGGCTGTATCTTAATAGATATATGGCACTGTTCTGCTCTCTCCCTTTAACGCAATGCAGCACAGTGGAGTGCAGTATCTCTGATTGATGCACTGCGATGTATCAAAGGCTAGTTAATCTGCCTCATAATCTAGATATTTATGTGTAAGGAAGATTGCACACAACCATCCAAGCAATTGTGCCAGCCCCATGATGTTCTCCGTTGTTGCTAATAGTTCTCGAGCATTTTTCAGCAGTATGTGTGCCCTTGGCTGCTGAAAGACCTCAGAATGCAAATTTGGGAGCAACAGACTTCAGTCTAAGGGCCAGATTCTGATGCGGTTTAGAAATCATTTCGACCGAATCGGTTTGGGAATGGTTTCCGACTGACTCGGATCAGGAGAGTCTGAGTACGATGCATCTGGATGCTTCCAGATACGAATCAGTCAGACTCCCATTTACTTCAATGGGAGCCTATGTTCTGACCGAATGCATAGGCTCCCATTGAAGAAAGGGGTGGCTTGGAAAAATCGGGCACCATGTTGCAGGCACCCCCTGGTGCCTGCCACACAGTGCATGGCTGGTAAGGGGCACCCCCACGGGCCCGATTGGGAAGGCTACCGGTGCAGGGGGGCCTGCTACGGGCCCCCAAAGTCTGATTCCGACTGCCAATTAGAGTCGGACTGCACGATTCGGAAAGGCTGTCCGAATCCAGCATTGTAATCGGTCGTACAGAAATGCGTTCTGTAGAGACGTACGAGTCTGCTCCATACGGCTCGGTCATTCCTAATGCTGTCGGGTTCGGATTGGGATATTCATAATGCCTAACTCGCATCATACTCGATCGGTCTGAAACCTTTCCCGATCCTATTCAGATGGAGTAAATGCCATTAGGAGGCCTTCCTAACCGCATCGGAATTGGTACCTAAGAAGCAGTCCAACCACTATATCTGTAATAATTACCTATAATAATAGTAATAATTATGGTAGAATAAAGTTATGGGATGTAGGCCTACTCTAAACCCTATTCTAATATTCCCCCTATTGTTGAATTTAGGAAGAGGTGGCATTGAACAAAAGGCAAAGTTGAGGCAGATTCTGTATTGAATTTGGTTTCAGAGCGCATTTTACATTCTTGCCAACAGGCCCTTCATGAAGTCATGGGCATTAAGCGTGCAAATAATTTAACTTTGTTTATCTTCATTCAAACTATGCCTGAGAAATTAGTCATGGATCATGTCTACACTCATCCAAATCAAATAAATGATTCTCCACAAAATTTGATTTTAATACTAGCATTTTTTTTGTGCATCTGATGTGTGCAGAAGCCTGTTTAATTGAGATTTTGTCTGTCGAATCTATGCTCGCATTTGAATTGAGATCGAACCGATTATAGCCAAAAGTTTATTTCTTAAATTGCGGCTAGGTACTTTACCTTTAGTAACATTTAATTTTAAACAATCGCCAGAACTTGAATTACATTTTTTGAAAAACGTTTTGTTTCTCATTATTAGTCGACTGTCATTTTTAGCTGTAATCGCTGTTCCATGAACTTGCGTTACTTCCAAAGGAGACAAATAAAATTTACTTTGTGATTTTTAAACTTTTTGTTGTTTTACTAAAACCAGATCTCCCATGTTATAATATTCATTTGGAAAATTAGTTTTGGTATCAGCATAATACTTAATTTTCGTTTTTACTTCTGCATCTTTTTCCATTATTTTAGTACGGTTTTTTGGAGAGACAGATGGAAGATGTGGCAAACGTGTTTGTCTCGACTGACCAAACATTAACTCAGAAGGACATTTACCCATAGAACTATGAGGAGTACTTCTATAACCTCGTAAAACTTGACTTAATGCTTGATGTATTGAAATCTGAGACAACTTTGCTCTTTGTATAGCTTTTTTGATAGTGGCCATCAAACTCTCTACCATACCATTTGCTTGTGGCCACATTGGTGTAATGCTTTTATGAGTTATTCCTAAATAATTCATGCTTTTTTTAAATTCATTTGCGTTAAATGGTGGCCCATTGTCTGTTTTTCGCGTATCTGGTATCCCCAGGTCGAGAAAATGTCATCAAGAACATGAAGCACATTTGCTGTAGATGTTGACAATATTATTTTTACAATTGGAAACCGGGAATACTCATCAGTCACTACTATCAAATAATGCCCCGAATCTAATGGTCCATTAAAATCTGCTGCTACAATAGACCATTTATCATCAGGCAACTTGGACATATGTAATTCTTCCGTTACTTTTTCCTTTCTAATGCATTGACATAAATGACGTGTTTTTATTACTTCTTCTACTTGACTATCTAATTGTGGAAACCACATTTTTTCTCTTATTAGATTCTTTGCTGCCGACATGCTTCTGTGACTTAAATGAGCCAAATCAATTACACGTGTTTGTAAACTTTCTGGAATTATTAACTTATTTCCTCTTAAAAGTACTCCTGAGGAGGCAATTGCTAATTCTGAATGTATATCCTTAAATGCTAGATATCATTTCTTTTTATATTCACTTGAAAACTTGTTGCAGTGTTAATTAGTCTCCATTTATTTTCAAGGATAATTCTCTTCATTTCTCCAAGTGTTTCATCTTCATTAGTCAGTTTGACTAACTCCTTTTCTGAAATGAGTCCTGGTATTGTAGATCTGATAATGAATCATATATATTCCTCTGCTTCCAAATGTTCTTTTATCTGTGTTTCAATAGGGTGTCGAGATAGATAGTCTGCTGGGTTGAATTCTTTACCTGGCTTGTGAATAATCTTGAAATCATAGTCCATTAAATGCATTCCCCATCTCTCAATGCGCGGTGGCATTTCAATTTTTGGGTTCCCATAAATTGCGATTAGTGCTTGAGGATCTGTTATTATCACAAACGGTTTGCCAAATATAAAATCATGATAATATTCACAAGCCGATACGACTGCCAGACTTTCTTTTTCCAGTTGTTAATATATTTGCTCCACATCAGTTAAACTTTTACTAGCATGCAAAATTACATATCGAGGAGTTTCTCTCCCAGGTTAATGCTGCACTAATATTGCACCAAGCCCCACTAGACTGGCATCCACCAATAGTTCTGTGCATAGCTGTGGATCAAAATATTTTAAATTAGCTGCAGTTAATATGTCTTGTTTTATTTGTTTGAATGCTTGTTCACAGTTCAGATCCCATTTGAACGTTTTACCTTTCTTCGTTAGTTCCCTAAGTGGCGCACTTATTGGAGCATAATCTTTTATATATCGTGAACAATAACTTGCCATCCCCAAAAATGAACATAGTTCTGATATATCTTTAGGAACAGCTATTAAGTATAAAGATGACACTTTTTTAGGATCAGGTCTCATACCTTTGCGAGAGAATATGTGTCCATAAAACATTAATTTAGATTTATTTATGTCACATTTTCCAAGGTTGAGTGTTAAACCAGCTGCTACAAGTTGTTGACAAACTTCATTTAAAGCTTGATCATGTTCTTCTTGATTCTTTACAAAAATCAAAATATCATCACTATAATTCATAGCATTTTTAACTGGTCTTATAATATTTTTTTATAGTTTCGTAAAAGATTTCGGCAGCTGAGCATATACCAAAATTTAACCTTTTGTATCTAAAAAGAGATAAATGTGTTCAAAATGTGGTTATGTAATGAGACTGATCATCTATTTCCAACTGATGATATGCCTTATATAAGTCTAATTTTTGAGAACACAGCTGCACCAGAAATATTACTTATCATGTCATTCAAAAGTGGACCCTGGTGCCTTTCTCTTTCAATCGCTGTGTTAGCCACTCGCATATCCACACAACTTCTCATGTCCTCGGTATCTTTTTTTTGGGACTACTACAATTGAAGATATCCATGGTGTTGGCCCAGACACTGGTTCAATACAATCTTTTTGAAGAAGCGATTTTATTTCCTTCTCAACTTTTGTTTGTAAATGTATCGGAACTCTCCTATGAGTTTGTGCAGCAGGTTTTACAGCTTCATCAATATGCAATGTTATTGTTTTATCTTAAAACTTTCCTAGACCGGTAAAAAACTGTGCATACTGTTTTAAAATAGGCTGATCTGTTGTAATATTGCAAGTCATTGCTAGCAGACCGATAACCTGGGCTGTGACATTGCTAAACAAACATGGTCCCGGAATTTCACCTTATAGGATGTGAGTTTCTTCTCTGCTTGCATTTTCTCCATACTGTAAAATTTCTTCAAATTTTCCCAAACATCGAACAGGATGTTTCGCTCCCCATTGAAAAACACTTACACAAGATGGAGTTAAAGATTATCGTTTCTCCATGTTTTGATATACAGTAACACACATTATTTTACAGGTTGCACCACTGTCCACTGTCCTAAACAAAAGGAACTTTTTGAGAACTAACTGTGATATCTACAGACGTTGTTTTCTTAATTTCTTCTCTTCTGATCAACTTATTTTGGTTGAATCCATTTCCTTCAGATATCATATATAATTTTTCAGATTGTTCCGGTTGTTCATCCTCAGAATTATGTTCAATGCTTTGCATTCGTCCTAAATGTTTAACATTACCTACTACTCTTTTTTTATATTTAGGGTATATTTGCTTGTTCCAATTTTCTTTTTTGTTCCAGGTCTCTCTCTTATCTTTTTTGAATTTACATACACTTGTAAAGTGATTCAATCGTCCACATTCTCTGTATTGTTGACCTAGTGCTGGACACATTTTTGAATGCTGGAAGGAAAATCCACACCTGTAACACAATCTTTTTTCTTTATTATACATCTCTGTCTTTTCAATACTGACATCTTTCTTTGACATTTGTTGGACAGTTTTTATTCTGCCCTGTTCTATATTATCAGCATGCTTTTGCGCTTGTGTTTCCGTTTTAGCCATGCATAATATTGTTTCTAGATGATATGTTTTTTCTAACAGCTTTTTGCTGAATTTTACAGAAGATATTTTTTTTACAGCAAAATGCAATCTCTTGTGTTCAAAATAGACCAGAGGAATAATTTAGCCATCGGAAAATAGGGCTCATGCAACAGAAAATGAACAGCAGCAGTCAGTAGCTGCACGCACTCTGTTCCTGTGCTCGTGCAGTAGGCATTTCACCCCAAATTGCTCTAATTACAAAGCAGGTGTAATCACATAATGTAGGCAATTTCGTATAACAAGAGTAATGTTAAATTACTAAAGTAACTCTGATTACTCTAATATATTTAACATTTCGCCCACACCTAGTTGACCTATAGGAGGTTGTAAGCGGGAGCTTGCTGAATGGGGTGAGATCCACAGCATCAAGGCAGTCTTTTTGTCTCAGGAGATGAAGAGGAGACCAGGCTTGCACCGGAGATAAAGAGACACATTTACTATCATGTGACACAACGTTTTAGAGTAAGGGAGCTTGATGGACTACGTTGTGTGAAAGGGAGAGAGGAGAAATGGGACACCTTCCTGAACAAAAACAATCCCTAAAAATATATTCCTCTTTCTTTGTGTGCTAGAAAGAGGTAATAATGAGGAGAAATAAAGATATTAATTACAACTCTTTACGTTAGGTCCACCATTTTGGCAAAAACCCAGGTTTACAAGCTTTTATAAATCTGGGTTTGCGTCAAAATACATTTGTGATGCATGGGATCACCTATGCCCCACCATGTAATGCCTACCTGATGCAAAGTAACTCAAAGCAGCTCATGCGCTGCCTTGCTGTTTTTCCTATTTACTAAACCACACAAACTGGCTTTGTGTTGCATAGTAAATGCCAAAAAGGACTTTGAGCTGGGGATGTGCAACAAAGTTGCGCAACCCTGAAGCAAAAGCAAGTAAATCTGGCCCAGAGAGAGTAGCATGGGAGTCAAGTATGGCACCTGTGGAATGAGGTGGGGGCTGAGAATAGTCCTGCGTAGCATATTTGGCATCTTTGTCATTGTCGCTGTTGACTGAAGATTTGCAATCAAAAGGAAAATTGCTGGCAGTCCTCATGGTCTTTTTGGAAGTATTCCTGGGTGGGAGAAACTATCTCCTGTACCTCCTGCTCACCTTCTCCTCTTGCTCAGTGGAGGACACAGACATGGCAGCCTGGAGTAGAGCAGGGTTTTCTCCCGGGATTGCATGCCGTCCTCCATTTGTAGTTAATAATGCATAATTGTCCAAAGATCTGAAACAAAAGGGCATTAGAACTATTAACTTTCACCTTACAGATGGTGTAGATTCCCCAAACCAATAGATTATACGTTACTTGTGATCAATAGATGAACCCTTTTCATATAGAAACAATACATTTCAATATTTGGTGTTCTTACTTAATAGTTATTATTTAGAAAAAATCAGCTTCCATATAATCTTACCTGCTCTTGCTACCGATGATATTTGTATGGACAGAGCCTTGGCTTATCAGCTGCAGCACCTGGATCCTAGAAGTCATTGGCTAGCATGTGACCCTAGACCCAGCAGCTGCTTTATTAGCAAATAAAATAAAACTAATTATTGTGAGATTGACTAAGCCTAATATTGATTTTTATCTCTAATGTTCTAAAGGTAGTAAAGAGTTATATAGATGTATTTAAGTTTTTTTTTTTTTTTTTTTTTTTTTTTTTGAGTTCTACTCTCTTCAATATATCTTCCAACATTTATGTGTACATATAAGTGCCATGCCTGTATTGTCCTTGTCATTTCTTGTCTTGTCTATGAAAATAGATTCTGCATTGGGCCCCACTCCTGTTTTCCTGAATATTCCGATATGGAGCACGCAAAACATTCTACATCTTTGCCTGCTTTTTTTTTTTTTTTTTTTTAAACAATTTTTATTGAAACCACGAACAAAAGTACACCTTTCGTCATTACATGGTATATCTGTGCGGTAGAATGTGCTGTCATATCATTCAATTTCTGACATTGATTGCTATTGTCAGTATTTAAGTTTTTTAATGATAAAGAAAGCAATCAATGGAGAGTCAGTTAGCAGAAATGAGAACATTTATGAAGTTCTTTAGCAGTGTATGTCACGATGTACTGAGCGTACCTCATGGACGGACAGTAGTAACCAAACTGCTCCTGCTGACATCTGATGTGAGGTGTTTAGTGATCATTTCTGGGGTCACTGCATGAGTGAAAATTTAAAGATACAAATATACAAAGAAATAACATGTGTACACAATTAGCGCTGTATATTAAAATAAGGTACAAATGGCACAAATTAGAAGCAGAAGATATCCTAGATCAAAGCTAGTGGGAGATGTTGTTATTAGCAGTCACATACTGGAAATTACAAGAAAATAAAAGGAATTTTAAGATAATACCGTTGACCTAATGTGAGCAATGTAGACACAGTTGACAAGAGTGTGATTGGGGACACATAAATATACTTACCAATCAATCTGAACAATGGATAGATGTGTTTAGTGACATAAGGAAAGCAAGAATATATGTTTAGATTCACCTTCTCAGTTCTTAAATTAAAACATGCCGAACTAAGGGGTTATAATATATTTCATAAAGAAAACTATAACCTATCCAGACCTTTATGAAGGAGAAATCTAGTTACTTATAATGAAAATAATACTGCTGTGGCCAGTCTACATGTTGATGCACTGGTTGGAGCATGAGAAGAGGTGGTGGTAGTTGGCAGATGGGCAGACAACCCAGGACTTTCAAAAAATAGTTTGCCATGATATAAAAGAGCATGTTAAATTGTCGTACTTTAATCTCTGCCACCGCGTAGGGGACAGGGCCCTACCCCTGTCTATCTTGGTATTAGCAAACCGCAAATGGTAGATGTGGTATGTACGAGTGCTTTATATATCGTTCTAGCTATGAATGCACTGTGTACACGTTATTCTGCTTCACTACGCGGGTTCCATTTTGAGAGCGGTGGCCATCTTGTCATTGCCCTCACATAGGCTATAATGGAACAAATACGGGCCTCACAGTACATGTGCTTTTCCTTTGACTTCTCTGTGACCTGGGCAGCTGGCTCTGCTGCCCCGGGTTAAACTGGTCTCACGAGCTCCCCTTCCTCCGTCCACCTGTGATTAGCATCAGGGCTTGACCCATCATAAAACCCTTTCATTCTACACGAACCTCCGGCTAATCTCTTTCACACCTGCTTGTTCCTGCTTTATGACTTGTTTCCCAAAACAGGAGATGCTCATGTTTATTGGGGGGTCTATTGATATCCGATGTGGGATCTGAACATTACTGTGTAAATCATTGTGGGCTGGCCGAACTGGAATGTGGGATGTCATCATGACTCTGCCTTTTCTTTGTAATGTACACTTGTATATTGCCGTATCATAAAACCTAGGAATGTATGCTTGAGGCAGGGAAAACTGTATTTAAGATGAAGTCCGTTTCTATGATTTTCAGCAGTCTCCTGAGAACATACACGCTGTTGTACTTCTAGGATACCTGTAATTGGTCTGCAGCCAATAAACGATCTTTGACTTCACCCAGAAGACTCTGTGTTTCTGTAGGTCTGGAACAGGGTGAACCCAGAAGTCATAGGGTGTGTGCCCCTGCACCGCTGGGTCTAAAATACCCAGTACTTCAGTTTGGCGCCCAACTCGGGACGATTTCAGCGGTACCAGTCCAAGCCAGAGGTTCGTGAGGAGCTTCGTGTGGAAATTCCGGAGGAAGGCCGCCACTTCATCGACCCCTGCATGTCGACGTGGTCCGAAAGTCTTTTCTGCGAGGTTCTCCGCGTCCCGACGGCTACGAAGGACTGCTGCCCTGATTAATCGACCTGTTTTGGACCCTTGACGAGTTTTGAGAGAGCGAAACAATCGAGAGAGTCTTCTGGTGACGCCATCGATCACCAATATTCAGTTAAGTATAAGTGGAGCGTCTCCCATTTGTTTTGGTATCCCTCGGGATCGTTTGATTTGGTAATTTGGAGTTTGCAAACGCCAAAGCCAGAGGACTCGTGTATTCACGAGACTATTGTAATTGATAATCCTTTGACGTTTGGATCTAGACTAGTGAGCAAAGATGCCTGGTTCTAGAATATTTGGTAGAATATTTTGTTTGGGTTGTGGAAAAGATTTCCAGCTGGAGGAATCATGCCCGGTCCCTCCGGTTGGAACTCCAACTTATGAGCTTTATGTAAAACATGGCGTAGGCCCTATTGCATATAACGAAGTGTGGATCCACTACACCAGGAAAGACGGTGTTTTAAAATGGCCCCAAAATGGTAGTTTCGATACCGATATTTTAGATAATTTAGAAATTAAATTGTTCAAAAAGAAAGCCCGGCCGGCAATGTTTGACTCTTTCCGCTTATGGCGAAAGGAAGCCAAACAGAAGGAAATTAAGCTAGCGAAAAAGAATAAAAGGGAGAGAGGTATGACAGTAATGCAAGCAGCTGTACAATTTAAAGATAATGAGGAGGAGCAGATGAATGAGCAATTGCACAGGCAGCGTAAGTTAGGGATCGACAAATGTTACCCAGCCTTACCACACTCTAAGCAGAATGAGTTAGAAGAAAAGGAGAAAGATCCCCTGATGTAGCATTTGTTGAGTTCACCACCCCCGTATGCTCAAAATGCCACGGCACCTCCCCAGCTTGTGAATATGCCACCTCCAGTTAATATACTGCAAGCCTTGCCGCTACCGCCAGCTGCTGCGCAGCCGGCTCTTGTCCATATAGCGCAGCCCTCTCAAGGGCCTCCAGTTGTGTTCCCGACTGCCCCCGCGCTTCCTGCGACTTTGCCTAATTCAGCAGCTGCCTCCCCTGACACTCTTCCTTCCACCATTCCAGTACCTGTTTCTGCATCCTCTTTTCTTCCCTCTGTTTTTCCCCCTGTTTTCGCTTCAGCTTCTCCTTCAGCGCGACAGCGCTTAGCTAATGTGGTTACTACATTAATGTCGCCTCTTTTTGAGTCATCTGGTGCGACTCCTGGTTTACAGCATAAGCAACTGCGTAGTCAATTGCCTAACCCTGATGAGAAAAAGGTAATAGATAGTATGGCGCGTAGATGGATTGTTTTCCCTTCACTGTATGATGTGGAATCAGTTGTCAACGTCTTCCATCAGTGGGATGCCCCAAAACAGAGATATGTGTTTGAGAAAATGTGCGAAATTCTCTGTGAAGAATTGGAGGATAGTGGTAAAGACCCGAGCCCGCAGGAGTTGTGTAGAGTGAGGTTTGACTTTGGAACTGGTATAATTGTGGATCGCGAGGTAGATAAAGCAGTTGCGGTTGTATTGTCCTTCAGGAATGATGATTGTCAACAGTCGTTGTTTGAACCTGATGTCTCTGTGGGAAAGAGGGTAAAAGCACGCCAATATCCGATGCGTGAGGTTCCCCCAGTTTGGAGACCCGCTGATGCAAATGCTAATCCACCTGTCGTAGCACATTTCCAGCGTATTTGGGTACATGTTCCATGGAAAAGATCTGAGGTGTTAGCACTTAAGCAGTCATTGCCTGATCCCCGTAAAAACCCTACTGGTTATTATAAGGAGTTGTCACAGACTGCAGAATCTTGTGTAATGAATCTGGCTGATGTAGATATGCTGTTTGGGAATGTGGTTCCACAGCCCTTGTGGGGATCCATACGTAATACGGATCATGCTGCAGAACTAGGAGACACATGGGCTAACATCATCGCCGCTGATGCTAGACAAACGGGTGGTGCGAAACCTGAGCCTTTAGTGGCGGAACTGCCTGGTAGAATCATCACATATATGAAGACAATAATGCCCGCGATGCGCGTAAATTGGGACAAGTTATCTGCATGCAAGCAGAAGAAAGATGAGACAGTGTCAGACTTCTTTACTAGGTTTGAAGAAACGTTTGTTGACCACAGTGGGCAAGATATGAGTACTGAGGGTGGCCAACGGTTATTTGTGGATAAGTTTGTGCAGAATCTACTTCCTGACCTGTGTAAAAAGTTAAAAGATTCAGAAAGTTCTTGGGCTGTTTCCTCTTCAGCGCAAATACTGGCTACTGCACAGTATTACGAGAACAGAGATAAAGATGAAAAGGATAGAACAGAAAAGAAAACGAAGGAACTAAAGACGAAGGTCCTTTTGCAGCAGGCCTATCCGCCACGTGGAGGTCAGAATAATTATAGGCAACCCCAAGGTGTCTATCACCAACCCCAACAATTTCAGAACAATCAGCAAATGAATGGGTATTATCAACCACGTGTCCCTGTAGGTCCCAACCAATGTTCATACTGCAAAGAGGAAGGTCATTTTAAATATAGTTGCCCTAAATTAATGCAGCGGAACGGTAATGCGTTTGGCGCAAGAGGTAGGGGTGGTCAGCAAACTCCTAGAGGCAGAGGGCGTGGAAATGCTCCCCAGAACGCGCGTCCTCTGCCGCCTCAAAATACCATCAATAGTTTTGACCAGCAAGCTAACGCGACTAGTAATACGGCTCAGTATTATAATAATGATTATTATACAGAGGACGGTGATGCAGAAAGTAATGACTACTAGGATAGTCGTAGACAGAGAGAGGGAGTTGTTTCAGTGCCAGTGGATCAGAGTGGACCGTATGTTAAGGTAACTACAGCAAATGTAACGGAGCCCTTTCTGCTAGACACTGGTGCTGCAAAGAGTTCAATCATGCATTGAAAACTCCCTGGCGCACCTTTGTCTGGCGATATAAATGTTTCAGTAGGTTTTTCTGGCGCCCCGGTTAGGAACCCGATTTCTAGTCCCATGTCACTTTCTATTGGGCCTTGCGAGCTGAAAGCACCCCTGATTCTGACGACAGGTTGTGGTGAGAATTTGCTAGGATTAGATTTATTGAAAAGATTGCACGCTACACTGTATTGTTCTCCCTCAGGAGTACAACTTACATTAGGCAAGAAAGTGATTTCCCCAATGTACTTGTCTAAAAATACAATGCCACCTGAATTGTCATCCCTTCCGGATGCCCTTTGGGCTACTGGTCCCAATGATGTGGGCCTCTTGGAGATACCGCCATACGTGGTGACTTTAAAGGCCAATGTCAGGCTGCCGCGTATTCCACAGTACAAGATCTCTAATGAAGGCCAGAAAGCATTGTTAGACATTGTCAGCGACTTGATTAATAAGGGTGTGATTGAAGAGACAAGAGGCAATGTTTGCAATAGTCCGATTTTACCTGTCTTAAAACGAACGGACCCTTCACAGCCACCTGTTTACAGATTTGTGATTGATCTTAGAGAGGTTAATAAGATTGTTGTGCCACAGTTTCCGGTTGTCCCTGATATAACTGCCTTGTTAACGATGATTCCAGCCTCTGCTGCATGGTTTTCAGTGATCGATTTAAAGAATGCTTTCTTTAGCATCCCAATTGCAAAGGAGAGCAGAGATATTTTTGGTTTTAGTCTGGGAGGCCGAAGCTTCCGCTTCAAACGCGCTCCCCAGGGCTACTGTGAGAGTCCATCCATATACAGTCAAGCTTTGAAAGCGCAGCTTGATGCACTTGTTTTACCTAGTGGTGCTATTCTGATTCAATACGTGGACGATTTACTAATCGCCGCGGATACTGAACAGATCTGTAAAGAAGCCACATTGTCATTGTTGCGCCATTTATCTGCTTTCCATCACAAAGTTTCTCTCTCTAAGCTGCAATATTGTCGACAAGAAGTGACCTACTTAGGTCATCTCTTATCGAAGGAGGGAAGGAAACTGACCCCAGAAAGAATTCAAGCCATTGCACAGTTGAGTGTGCCAAGAACACAGAGAGAAGTACGTGCTTTCTTGGGCATTACCTCATACTGTAGGCATTGGATTCCTAATTTTTCCTTGTTGGCAAAACCTTTGTTAGCCTTAACATGCAAAGACACACCAGATCCTATCCCATGGTCTGAAGAGTGCCAGAAAAGTTTTGTGGAATTGCGCAATGCATTGTGCTCAGCTCCTGTGTTGGGTACTCCTGACTACAGCAAACCTTTTACGTTATATGTTCACGAGAAAGATGGATGTGCGTTGTCAGTGTTAACACAGCCCTTTGGCGACAGACCGCGCCCATGCGCATATTTTTCATCCACCTTGGACCCTGTAGCGAGGGCATTGCCAAGCTGTCTGAGAGCGACAGCTGCTGCAGCGATGTCTATCCGACAATCTGCTGGTTTGGTAATGGACAACACATTGATCGTTATGGTTCCACATGCTGTGGACACATTATTAAATAGGACCAAGACACAACACTTGACTAGTGCGCGATTATCAGGCTATGAGCTTACACTGTTAGCAAATCACATACACATAAAAAGATGCAGTACACTGAATCCAGCTACGTTATTGCCAATTCCAACAGACTCAGATGAGATTGAGCAACATGACTGTCTGTTCAGAACAGAGGAAGAGACGAAAGGGAGAGTAGATCTAAAAGATACTCCCCTGACTGAGTGTGATGGCACTTTGTGGGTGGATGGTTCGTGTTTCAAGCTCCCTAATGGTGATACGACTGCTGCATATGCTATCACGACTTTACACACGGTCGTGGAAACTGCACGAGTGCCACATAATTCGGCCCAAGCAGCAGAATTAATCGCCCTCACGAGAGCGTGCGTGTTGTCTGAAGGAATGAGAGTGAATATTTACACAGATAGCCAGTACGCCTTTGGCGTGGCTCATAATTTTGGGCGACTGTGGAAAGAGCGTGGGTTTCTGACGTCGCATGGAGCTAAAATTCAGAATGGCAAGTTGGTGAATGATCTCCTTGAGTCACTGACCCTACCGTTGCAAGTTGCGATCATCAAATGCAGTGCGCACAGGAAAATCACAGATGATGTTGGACGTGGGAATGCGTTTGCTGATGAGACCGCGAAAGAAACAGCACAGAATGTGAAGACTAGAATGTATGTTGCAGGCCCCGCAAGATGGGTTGATGATGTTGGAATGTGTGAGAACACAATAGAGAGTGTGAAGTCGCTTCAAGCTGAGGCCACAGAGAAAGAGCTAAGCAAGTGGAGAGAAAGTATGGGTAAGTTGGATGAGAATGGTTGTTGGATTGATCTGACAGAACATAGGCGATGGTTGTTACCTGACGCATATGTGCTCCCAGTGGTTACTATGGCACATGGAATGGCACATATCAGTACGAAAGGAATTTGTAAGTTGTTGGCCCCAGTATGGCAGAATGCTGGAATTCCCAAGTGTGCAGAGAATGTGGTCAAGAATTGCATGGTATGCTTGAAATACAACCCTGGTAGGGGAACCCCAACTCCAGCTGGTCACTTTGCACCCCCATCATGTCCATTCGAAGTTTTGCAGCTGGACTTTATTCACATGGAAAGATGCAACAACCTGAAATATGTACTGGTGGTTGTTTGTGCTTTCTCAAAATGGATAGAGGCTTATCCTCTGAAAGATAACACTGCCCTATCCACAGCCAAAGCCCGTGTGAAAGAATTTTTCCCCAGGTTTGGAATGCCGAGAATGGTGTGGTGTGATAATGGAAGTGAGTTCGTGGGTAAAGTGATGAAGAATGTATGCGAAGGTTTAGGCATAAAGCAAAAGTTCCACGCTGCAAATCACCCCCAATCAGCTGGACTAGTAGAGCGCTACAATGGAGCCTTAAAGCTCAAGCTGGCCAAAATTCAGGCGAGCACCGGTCTTAAATGGCCTGATGCTCTGCCTTTAGCACTCCTGTCCACCAGAATGACCATACACTCACGAGTGGGACTTAGTCCTTACGAAGTGGTTTTTGGCCGCCCGGCCAACGTATGGGGTGTACCGAGGCCTACGAAATTTAGTGAGATTGAGCATCCAGTACTACTCGATTACCTGTATGATTTGACTGTTAAACTGCGTGTTTTGCACCAACAGGTACATGATACTCTTCCCCAAGCTTCTGAACCTCCTGGACACCCTATCAACCCTGGCTCGTGGGTCCTGGTCCGAAATTTCCAGCGCAAGAGCAACGACGAGCCTCGCTGGATCGGCCCTCACCTTGTGCTTTTATCAACGAGATCAGCGGTGCGAGTAAAAGGGAAGAAGCACTGGATCCACGGCACCCACTGCAAAGTAGTCCCCTTGCCTTTGCCATATGACCGGTGGGTCCAGGAGGGTATTGCCGACTCTGAGGCAGACATTGTACCTCGTTTTGTACCATTCAGTAACGCACGCATAAGAGACACAGCTTCAGACCAAGAGAGTGACAATATTCTGCAAGAAGCTGTGCCACCATCAAATCGACTGGACACCACTGAGCCTGAACTTTTGTTCCAAGACCAAACAGCACCTGGCCGTCTCCGCTATAATTTGAGACCAAGGCCCATGGACGAATAAAGATTTCTTTACTATTCCCTTTTTGACATTTTTTGCTCTCCCATCTGAAGGACTTTCTTGATTTTTGTTTTTCGAACCACCATCCGGGTTCAGCCGCAGGGTCGCGGTGCCAAGACTTTGGGGTACAGGCCGAAGACGTTAGGTCAACGGTTCTGGTTGGTCTAGGGCGTTTCCCTGGACTGACAGGCGTACTCCTTAGCAGAAGAAACTCATCCGCCGCGAGCGGCCCGTTTAGAGGATGGAGTTTTTTAAGATGGAGAGACCCGTTGAGGAAATGAACTCTAAAGCAAGGATGTGTAGAATTGTAAAAAGTAAATGTTTTGTATTTCTGTGCCTATTTACGCTCTGTAGTATAATAATGTTCATCGTAGGATTCGTGTTTTTCTCTTCTCAAAAGACCATTGTGCCCACTGTACAGCCTATACCTCTTTCTACTGCCTCCTCTCACTCTTTTCACCCTTTGCCTGAGCACGAACAGACCAGACGATCAGAGTTTGTAAATAACTCGTTTATCCAGCTTTTGCACCAGCACCAACTAGTAATGAATACGACCAATTGCTGGGTGTGTGGGTTAATGCCACATACCATTAACAAGGGTATTCCTTATTTGGTGCTGCCCTTTAGTTACAATGGATCGTCATGGGCATTCCAGACCATGTTTCTCTATGCTCTAGATACGTACTCCCCTCGCCAACCGCGTTCCATCAGACCTATCACCAATAATAAGGCTTTGATGAAAGGAGTTGCCGATATGAGTAGGGATATCGATGCATACTCATCCATTCCCAAGGAAGAATTGAGACCTTATGTAGGATGGAACGCGACGGGGTATAGTATTAGTTTGGGTGAAAGACAGCGAAAAATCTCATCCCCAATCTGGGTCGTACCCCACATGGGTCGGTTCTGCTTACAGGGTAATGGTCAGAATCCTAGAGCTCAACTGGGAAGAAGTGACTGTACTGAAACGTACACCTTCCCGTCACAGTTCTCCCCTGCATTTTTGGCTGCCAAGGGCACATATTTCATCTGTAATGACCGAGCATATACATGGTTGCCCCCTGATTTCTCGGGCACATGTTATATTGCGAATTTGCTACCGCCTACATTTACTGCTGCCTGATTATCACAAGACCAGAGTTGTGAGAGGTGTGATTAGTAAGGAGGATACTGCCGGTCAGGAAGCAGGAGACTTCTTTTTGGGCTTCCTGCCGTATTGGGGACCTATGGTGAATAGTAGGAACCTGAGACAACTGACACGTGTGGTTGAATCCACTGTAAATGTAACGGCTGGTGCCCTTGGTAATCTGACCGCTGAGCTCCAAGCGGATCGCCTTATGACTTTGCAGAACCGCATGGTTCTAGACGTTATTCTTGCAGACCGCGGTGGGGTATGTAAGGTTATCCAATCTAGTTGCTGCATTATCATACCAGATAACGCTCCAACAGTCTATCAAGCCATCTCCAAACTCCATAAAATATCTGAATCCATACACGTGGATAAGGGAGACTGGTCACTGGTGGGGTGGTTCTGGGAATTGATATCTGCCTGGGGTTGGAAAGTTCTGATGGTCATTGGAATGATCTTAGCCATTCTTTTCCTGTTCTGTCTGTACATACAGTGTGCTCCTGCGATATGTGGCCTCTGCGCTACCTTATGTGTAAGGAAACCTGTATCGAGGGACGAGCTAAGTAATAGGATGATGCTACAGCAACATCTCCATGACTTTGTGAACATTGACCTGGACTCGGATTAAGATGAGTATAGTGATTGCCTATGTAAGGGCAAAAGGAGGGTCTGTCGTACTTTAATCTCTGCCACCGCGTAGGGGACAGGGCCCTACCCCTGTCTATCTTGGTATTAGCAAACCGCAAATGGTAGATGCGGTATGTACGAGTGCTTTATATATCGTTCTAGCTATGAATGCACTGTGTACACGTTATTCTGCTTCACTACGCGGGTTCCATTTTGAGAGCGGTGGCCATCTTGTCATTGCCCTCACATAGGCTATAATGGAACAAATACGGGCCTCACAGTACATGTGCTTTTCCTTTGACTTCTCTGTGACCTGGGCAGCTGGCTCTGCTGCCCCGGGTTAAACTGGTCTCACGAGCTCCCCTTCCTCCGTCCACCTGTGATTAGCATCAGGGCTTGACCCATCATAAAACCCTTTCATTCTACACGAACCTCCGGCTAATCTCTTTCACACCTGCTTGTTCCTGCTTTATGACTTGTTTCCCAAAACAGGAGATGCTCATGTTTATTGGGGGGTCTATTGATATCCGATGTGAGATCTGAACCTTACTGTGTAAATCATTGTGGGCTGGCCGAACTGGAATGTGGGATGGTCATCATGATTCTGCCTTTTCTTTGTAATGTACACTTGTATATTGCCGTATCATAAAACCTAGGAATGTATGCTTGAGGCAGGGAAAACTGTATTTAAGATGAAGTCCGTTTCTATGATTTTCAGCAGTCTCCTGAGAACATACACGCTGTTGTACTTCTAGGATACCTGTAATTGGTCTGCAGCCAATAAACGATCTTTGACTTCACCCAGAAGACTCTGTGTTTCTGTAGGTCTGGAACAGGGTGAACCCAGAAGTCATAGGGTGTGTGCCCCTGCACCGCTGGGTCTAAAATACCTAGTACTTCAAAATGCCGATGTATTCACAAAATAAGATATATCATAAAAATAGATCCATATTAATGGTGAAATATGAAAAATTAAGAGATAAAAAAATCTATAGATATTATTATGGCAACCTGTGTGTGTGTTTTAGATGTGTTTAGATGCTTGGCATAGTAATTCACCGGCTACAGTAGATGGTAGCCCTGCTCCTACTGTTGCTACCAGTGCACTTGCGATGACGACTATATTAAAACCAAAGAGCAAATTAAGGTAACTCAATTCATTATAAACTATAAAGGTCAATTAAGCTGTGAGCAAGTGAGAGGTGTGAGATGTGTGGGGAAAGGGGAGTGTAACACCAGCGTGCAGTAAAATGTGCTAAAATGGAGAGTTATATCTTCTTACCTAGCCTTATTTTGGAATTCCTCAGAAAAGGCGGGGTGAGGCGTAGGCAGGATCCATGTCTGTCTACAGGAAAAACTTTACCACCTGAATCCTAGAGGACTTCTCCATTACCACCTCCTTTCATTCCGCCACTTTTTTGCAGTTCCTCCACAATGCGTAAATCCACCCTAATACATTGTCAGTCTTCCAACTAGTGCCATGTAGCCAACTTCTCCCCTCCACAGACAGTGTATTGAGGCACACCTTGTTATTCCATGTAATGCTCAACAACTAATTTAAATTGCAAGTTAAATCTTCTGTGAAGTACCTCTTCCTCTTGAGTGGAGCTAACTGTATTCTGGAGACATTCACACAGTCCAAGGGTAAGAGGGCAAAGCCTAAGGTCTGTGCCGGGTTTATAGGTCCTTTGGACTAGGATGAGTCATGTATGTGCGATGAGTTAAGCTTTTCCTACACTTTTACATTCTGAGATTTCCTTAATAGAAATGAAGACTACTGCCTCTACTGTGGATAATTCTGACTATAAGTGCAGATCACAAATCAGATCGTAAAGATGCTAGTAGTATTGTAAAGTTATCGTTTTTGTTGTAAGAGTCTCCACCCCATTGTGGAAGGGTATGGAAACACAAAATGAGATAGACACTCTTTAACCCTCCCACAAGGTGGGGATTTCCAAACATAATTAGTGAATACCACCTGGATAGAGATCTAATGCCAGTTCTGAATAGAAATATACATTTGGCTGTATTTCTGCATATAGATTTTCCTTTGAGAATCGGGTCCTGACAGGTAAATGCCACCTGTGGACTGGAGTGTCTATTAAGATATCTACAGGGTGGCCTATAAAACATGGCTTTAGACCTACCATGTGTAGCAGCTCACTGCAACACCCTAACAAACTGCTTTCAAACCTGTTCTAATAATTATTTTTGACAGGCGGGAAACCCCGCTTTTAATTAGTGATACATTACCCCCTCAGTACATGTTGTTTCCAACAAGGTAATTTGCCTAATATTTAAAAGTGGAACATATGCACAATTAAAATTGCTATGTTCCTCCTGTGAATAGCCCTCAACAATTAATTTCACCATCAGGGCTGTAGCTGGATCCTGCAAAATGTCAAAGTACATATGCACTTTAATCTGTGAATGTTGAAGGGAAGCAGCTACATTCAATCCATCAGGCTCTTGTCGAGCGCAACTACTCACCTGTTAGGGTCTCAAGGCGCTGTGGGGGAGATGTGGTTCAGTCGAAGAGCCAGGTCTTGAGATCCTTCTTGAATTGAGGGAGAAATGGGGATTGCCTGAGATGTAGAGGCAGGGAGTTCCAAGTCTTCGCAGCGAGGTAGGAGAAGGATCTTCCACCGGCCGTGGTCTTGCGGATCCCTGGGAAGGTGGCCAGGACAAGTTGGACAAAAGTCATTCGAAGTCTATTTTTTCATATTTATTAAATATACAATTAATTGGTGAAGTTACATTTTTAATAAATGTTTAGGAAACCTAACTTATAGAAAGTTACCTTTTCTGTAGCCAAAGCTCCTGGAAGCTAACTTGTATTAGCCTGCCAGCCATTGCACAGCCAGTGCGGTGTGAAAACGATTCCCAGATCAGAACAATGGTCTAGACCTGGTGACATGATGGGCTGGATTTGGAGCACGTGTTTCCTCTCACCACGGGAAGGGCAGCTGGTGGGAACCTAGCAACGTCATAAACTTGAAACAGGAAGAGGTGAGACCTGTCATTTAAAGTTTAGTGAAAGGAGAGACGTGGAAAGAGGAAACTCTTCGATCCTTGAATACCTGATAGTCAACCTGTCTCTGTCCCAGTGGGAGGGGGCTCGCTCAAAACAATTTTGGTGCAGCTTAGGAAGCTGGGACTGCTCATTCCACTAAACCCAATGCTGAAAGGCACACAAGCTTCCTCCTTCGGTAGAAGGCCTGCACCATCTTGGAATTCACATAGGATGGTGCAATGAGGGATTGTTTGCTGAAAGGCAAACAGGCTGTCGTGCAAAACTGTGGTGGGTTGGCCCTAGGAACCTTTTCCTCATTGGTTAGGGAATGTTCAGGAAGGGTGCCCAATCCACTGGCTAGTGAAACATACAAAATTAGCACATCACCAACAGCTCCTCGGAAAAATTTCTACATTTGTGTAAGATTGGAAGAGGACTGGACCTGCTGTCTGTGATATGTATGGAGACCTGATGAAATGGACCTCCTCCCACTTTTACCCAGGACTGAGAAGTGAACTCCAAGTGCCATTTGACTGACTTCCTCTGTGGCCACAGGAACACAACAAACTATAAAAGGCTTTTTTCCTGAAGTGGCCAGTTGACTAGTATCAAATGTATTTAACTGGAACCTTCTGGTGAGCTCTACTAGAAAGAGCCCTGGTCCTTATGTGCTGTCCTTGATGTCACGAGAGTCGGAAAAGTGACCCACAGCAGCTCCTGAAACACTGAAAAGTTGGAACTTGGAAAATGCCTGGGCTTTTAAGATCTCCACAGTGTCCGTGCTCGCAGCAAAGGTGTCCAATTTCAGCACAAATTTGTCAGATACTGCTTCAGGCTTGCAATGCTGGAGGATTTGTACTCCATAAAAGAGACTAAATCAGAATAGTTTGCCCAAGGTGAACCCACTTGGTGTTTCCAACCCACACTGCTATGCGCTCTGTGTGAAATTGCACCTAGGTCACAGTCTACTGCTTCCATGGACTACCATTGGTGCTTTGTGCTTTTTGCCACTATTTATTCACTTAAATATATACAAATGCATGTTTCTGCATTGGTACTGAATAAATACTTTATACATTGTCGTAAGTTAAAACTGCCTGCTGTGTGCCATAGCTGCCAAGGGACTGACCTCAGGTTATATAGTGACACTTGGGATTCACCTGACAAGTCAGTGTGATTATTCCTTGGGGTGGGCCACCACACACCTCGAATAATAATCCATATCCTTACATGTCCTGAAAATCTGCCTAACATGAGGGCTGGCCAACAGTTTATGATGTTTGTAGCCAGGTCTAACCAGATTCAAAATGCTAACATTTCAGAATTATCACACTGAAAAGCACCTTATCCTGATACTGTGCCTAACATGGTATACATTATCAGCATAACTCAAGGAACTAGATAAAATCTCAGCTTTGAGGAATTACTTTAATAGCTATCTCTCTTTTTCCAAGATTTTGTCTAAAACATTCCTTACCCTATCCCATGACATTTGTGTTTACAGTCCGAACAGTGCCTTCTCATCAGTTTGAGTTCTAATGTGTTCTTTGGAGACTGAAACGAATGCGCACTGTAAGCATTGAGCAGATGACCTAGAATATTTTGCTCAGTATTAGGAATTGTCTGGCAGAGTTTTGGGAAGAAATCCAATAAACCGTTAGTTATAAACGACATGGGGTTGAGCATAAATATTCACTTAAAAATCTGAAGATTTGCATTCAGTCAACAATCATATTTCCATTGTAATTTCATTTACTTTATTGCTAAGATACTTTCAACAAGCACATGGACGCCCTCTAAATGCAATAAAAAAGTGTACAAAAACTGTATAATGGATGTACACAATTCAAGTGGAAGGGAATGGTGATTTGTTGGATGAGTTTTCAAACCTTTTATAGTCAAAATATAGATGGCAAGAGGAAAAAAATAATATTTTAGAACAGAGAAAGGAATATATCTTGATGGTTAAAACTGAAAAATAGAGAGCCACTCTTGCTGTAACAGATGCTCTCGTTATTTTATCTTGTCACAAACACTGCAGGAACTCCATAACACATTAAAACATTCATTACCACACCTATGTTTCATCCCCGGGGACCTTCCTAAAGAAAGATAAACAGCTTTATCTCATTACCCACAATACCACACTTTATATTATCTAAATCAGATTTTCCCAAACTGTGTGTCACAGCCCACTGGTGGGTCATGAGATTATTTTTAGTGCGTCATGAAAGTCCAAGCAATAAATACATATGCTTTTAATTTAATTGTTCTTATTTTTTAACATGTTGATTAGTGTGTACAAATTCTTCTCACTTTGCAGTCAGAGAAAAAAAGTAAAGTGAATGTGACAATGTGCTTGGGTACAGGGAGTGAATGAATGAGTTATTATTTGGGGACAACGAGTGTGAAAGGAAAAGCTGTAGGATGTAATTTTTTCTAACATACAAAAAAAAATCGAAATATCTGTAGATGAACTGTACACATTCAGCAGTTAAGAAGCAATTTTTTGTAATTCTGAAGTGTGATGGAAACAAAGATTTTAATAGAATCAGAACAATCAAGACACTTTACTTGGTGCTGCGCAAATGATAAATATTTACTGAAACCCGATTTCCACACATTATAATTTCTGTACATTATATTTTTGTAAGTAAACCTGCATGTCAGTGCAAATTTAGTGGCATTTAAATGGGAAATATGCTGTCTGTAAATGCGCTTCCACATGATGATTTAGTTACATAAAAAAATTGCCTGCCCTGTGTCCAATAAAGTTAGGCGGGTGGCAAAAGTTTGTCATTCTGAAAATTGTGTCGTGGTTGTAAGCAGTTTGAGAAGCACTGACCTAGATGAAACAAAGAGTGCTCCTGTAATGAGTATGCAGAGGGAAGCCTATCAAAGGTTGGGCAATTCTAGATAAAGGAAAGTTAGTGAAGAATGACGAGAAGGGCAAGAGGCTGAAGAGACTGGAAGTAAGTCTGTGGTCAATTAAAATAATGTGAAGCCAATCTTGGGTTCCACCACTGAGGGGTAGGGAGAACCAATAGGTTCACAATGGTGTAGCTTCATCTAGGTCCAGCATTCAAAAACTGTGACCCATTGGACCATCCAACAGAAGGTCTCTAGGTTAATGCCTCTGAAGTACCACCTTCATAAGTGAGTAACTTTCAATATTCAATTTCCTGACTGGGATCGCCATATGAAGCATGGTGGATCTATGTTAAAAAATTGACTATGGCCCCCATGTGTAACGAGAAGGTGGGTTGTTATTGCAGAACAAAAATCATTCTGTGATGTTTGCCATAACAAGGGAGTCTGCTGGAAATTACTTTTTGGATCGCTCCCACTGTCTCGTCCGAGGCACATTCAACAAACATCCTCTGCCATAGCAGTGGGTAAGTATAAATGCAACAGAAAGTCCTCCACTGTGAACTGCAACATATAATTCTGGACTTTATATTGAGGAGAAAGTCCTTTGGGGATGAACTCGTGGATATGTCACATGTAAAGTATGCATATTTACCACACAGACACACACACACACACACACACATGCACACACTACTTGCAAATCCGTCCTGGCTATTTTAAGCCAAAACGGAATACTGAGCCACTCAAATTTATTGCCACAGACTCTTTTTTAGGAGCTCACAATGCTTAAGAGGAGCATGGCAGGACTTTGAGGCTGATAAGAGTTCTACAAGGCCAGATACCTTTGAGACAAGGCCCCAATTAGGTTTTACATTTTGGAGCCAAAAGATAAGTGGCACAAGTCAAAAATTGTACCTGCTGAAGTTTTTCTTGGACCTCGTCAAGTTTTTATGTTTACTATCTACTGCTACCTTTCTTAATTTTTGATCACTATTTTAGACCACAGAATAATCCTGTAAGAGTTGACAAAGAGCCATAGCTGGCCCCTGGATTTCCCAGTCCTGCAAAATCCTCAAATGTTGCTGCCAAAAGAAATTAAAATAATAAACCATTAAAATCTAAGAGGCCGTGTTTCTTAAGTAACCACAGTGAATCTTTCTGGACGACCAGACTGCTCCCTTTTTGGTTGTTCCTGGGGCTTCTCAGGTACAATGGTACAAGGAGTTGAGAATGCAAGCTTTACCACTTTTTCTCAGATAGGGCTTAATCTTAGCACAGTCCCAGGTCAGATGGTTCTTCTGCCCTTCTTGTTTCTGGGAAAATAGTGGAGTTTTGGCAGAGTTATACACCCTGTCCAAATAGGGACCACAGTCCTAGTCAGGATAAGTCAGACACACATCCTAATTTAATCTGTGCTCACCCTCTATTAGCTTGGAACAGGGCAGTCAGGCTTAACTTAAGAGGCAATGTGTAAAGCAGTTGTGAAACACTTAATACAGTAAAACACCACATGAAAATAATCCACACCAGGTTAGAAAAATAGAGCTTCATTTAATGTACAACACAAGACCAAAATAACAAACCTCCAATACGTAGAACTGGAGTTATGAATTTTTAAGGAGTATCTTGGAATATAATGCTTAAAAGAAGAAAGCACCAGCCAGGGCTATCTGGTTTTGCTGGCCCGGTTCAAATATGAAAAGTCAAGCTGACCGTGATGGAGCATGGGTCGGATACAATAGTCACACAGTTCCTGCTGAAACAGCACCATCACAGAGAGAAAGCATCGACGTCGAGGAGCGGCTGTGAGGAGCAAAAGAGGCGGTGCATAATCATTGATCCAAAGGATTGCAGGTGATGCATCGGTTCCAAGTTATGCAGTCAGGCCCCACTTGCAGGCAATGCATTGTCACCATCGAGTCCAGCTTTCCACGATGTGGAGTCCTCGAAGGAGCCATGCTTTGGTGTCGAAGGTGAATGCGTTGGTTCTGAAAAGGCGCTAAGTAGAACGTGCATGGATTTTTGCAGAAACCGCCCGAAAACATAATTACAAGGGGCCAGGACTGGATTAGCACCACTGAGCAAGGCAGGGCATACAGTTGGCAGAGTCCAGGGGCTGCAGCAGGGTTGAAGAAGTCTTTGATGTTCGTGAGACTTCAGAACAGGAGGCAAACCAGCAAGCTCTTGGAGTCACTTGGTTTTGGGGATGTAGAGATTCAGTCAAAACCCTTCTCATCCCAGGCAAGGAGACACAGGCAGGTGGGCAGGCACAGCAGAGCTGGAGTCCAGCAAATCCAGCAGAGTCCAGCAGGCTGTCAGTCCTTTCAGCAGCACAGCAGTCCTTCTCCCTGGCAGAGTGTCCTCAGGTCCAGAGTGTCCTCATTTGAAGGTGTCAGAGGTCCAGTACCTATACCCAGTTGTGACTTTGAAGTGGGGGAGACTTCAAAGAGGCATTCAAAGTACACAAGGTCCCTACCCTGCCTGCCTGGCACCAGACTTACTATTGGGGTATACTACTCCTTGTGTAGAGACAACCCTCTTCAGGTGCAAGCGTCATCTCCTCCCTCCCATCTAGCTCAGGAAGACCCATAAGCCTAGTGATGGGCCTTAAGGATGTGAATGAGACATCTTTGCTCACTTTGTGTTTATGACTGTCTCGAAGGAATACACAAAGCTGCGTTTTCCCCCACCCCAGACGTGTATTAAGAGACAGACAGCTGCACATAATGGTTAAAGTAAGAAAATGCCAACTTTCTAAAGAGGCATTTTTGGACTTACAATTTAAAATCTAAGTTGTGATTTTTAAATTGTGAGTCCAGAGATACCAAACTCAAAATGTCTATCTTGTCCCTATTGGAAAGTACACTCATAAGATGTAATAAGACAATCCCAGTGTCAACCTATGGGCAAGATAGGCCGTGCAGGGGTGAAAAAGACATTTCAATGTTTTTCACTACCTGGACATGTAAAACGTGAGAGTATATGTCCAACATTTTGAATACACTGCACCCTGCATTTTGGGCTGTCTAAGGCCTACCTTAGGGGTGATTTATACATATTAAAATGATATATCTGAGACATGTTTAAAAGGCTACTGACGTGGGTGGCTCAATTAGTGCTGCAGGCCCACTTCTAGCATTCAATTTATAGGACCTGGGCACATGTAGTGCACTTTATTAGGGACCTATAAGGAAATTAATTATGCCAATTGTGGATATGCAAATGTTACCACATTTTAGTGGGGGGGGGGGGGGCACTTGCACTTTAGCACTGGTCAGCAGTGGAAAAGTGCCCAAAATCCTAGAGACAGAAAATATGAAGTCAGAAGAACAAGAGGTTACAAAGCCAAAAAGTCAGAGGAAACCACACCAAGGATGTCAGTTCTAATACAACCAGCAGTTGTAATCCTTGAAAAACACTTCCAAATCTTTAGTTCAAAGGAAAGCAGGCCGGGCCTCTGATCTCTCTGGAAGAGATAAATCCAGAAGGTTCTTCTTCTTATCTCTCCAAGTTAAGCTATGTTCTCGGTGTTGGCAGGAGTCCCACAAATGTTGGTGCTCACAAGTTGTTGGTGTAGAGCACTAAACCTAACCATGACAAATTCCTATACCAAGTCCTATCCCAATTTTGCAGAACTTTCCTGACATGGATAACAGTATCTCAGAATTAAATTACCATATTTAACTTTAAAAAATGTACATCAGTCTATCAATGTCCAGAGTCAAATATATCAACATGAAACATGAGAACATGAGAACCACACATAAAGATGCTCTCTCCCACATGTACTATACTATTGCTCTTGTTATAGATGGTCTCAGTGGTCACGATGGCAGAAGCAAGAACAGAAAGTAAACAGCCCTGTTTACTCTCTTTCTATTTCACTACCTGCCCTCCCTATAAATCTCAGCAGCAAACAGAAGGTTTTAAAGAGGTTAGGATAGGCTCAAGGTTTGAACACGGAAATCCCATCTGGAATTAAGGATATCTGATTCCCTTCTTGCTATCCCTAGCTTTTGGTTGAATTGACATCCATGTATCACATACATTTAATTTGATATTCAGGGCGTGAACTGATGGTGTGCTAAGGTTCACTAAGGGAAACCCACCTTTCTGCTTCCATCACTCCACGTAGCTATTGAAAATAATGTTTTATTCTAAGGACAGCACTGCTTTAAATGTGGCTTTTAAACTTTTATAGAGCTGTATATGTCTTTTTCAGGATACTTCAGAACGCTTTGTGACTGAAAGCAACGTAAGAATAGTGATGGGATTAGAGTCCAAGAGATAATGTAAAGTTCCCAATCCTCTATTCTTTAATAAGGGTGGGCGTAGTTCGCGAAGTAGCACTTCGCGAAGCTACGCATAGTGAAGTTCGCACTACGCGAGCTACGCGTAGCACTTCGCGAACTGCGTAGTAACATGTTCGCACTGTGCAAGATGTTGTTTTCAATGATTGCACAGTGCGGACAAGCAACCGGCACTGTGCAATCATTGAAAATGGCATCTTGCACAGTGCGAGCTGTAGTTTTATGCTGCTCGAGTAGATTTTTACTCGAGCGGCAGCTTTCTCAACGCGAACTGGTAGTTTCTCATCGCGAGCGGTCGCGAGCATACGCGACCCCTCGCAATAAGAAACCTGACCTCCTCGCATTGGGAATCTCGCCAGGAGGTTTATTTTCCATGCTCGCGATTGCCAACTTGACGTTGAGGACCGTGAGCAAGCAAAAAATGACCGCAGCACTACGCAACACTACGCTACGCGTGTTCGCACTGTGCTACGTGCAGTTCGCGTAGAGGGAAGTAGCGCGAACTTCGCAAACTACGCGAGCGTAGCGTAGTGCTTGGCCCAGGCTTATTCTTTAACCAAAACCACTGAGGATGGGGAACTTATTAGGAAACTATCAGGAGTTTTGACTTTTCAGGGCTTTCTTGAAACAAATATAGCTTGATTCTGCTCTGGTGCTCAATTGAATAAATTCTACAGACTGGGAGCAAGGATTCCCAAGAATCTGTCCAATGTTTATTCTTCTTTAAAAAAATATTGGGGTAGGGCTCCTATTGCTGTCCCATCCAGGAGTCCCTGCAGAAGAATTTACTTAATACTATATTCTCACATTCAATGCTAGGCAGTGGAGTGCTTTTGTTGCTCAGATATGAATTAACCTTGAAACAATGAAAAGACAACAGACATTTGTCAAAACAGGAACAAGTTGGTTTAATTGAACAGAGCGGCCTGGAAAGCATCAACAGAGCCTTGTCTGAAGACATGCTCAATGTCAAGATGTTTTGGCCAGTTTTAAATACAGTTCTTGAGGTACAATATAACAATTACACATTCTTGCAAAGCATGTCGCTCTGGGTCATGAACCATAAATACAACCATCTGATAAGGGGGACACAGGTTGCTCTCAACCTCGTGGAGAGCTAGTTGGGCCAGTGTGTATGTATTCAGATGTACGGCATGAGGAGCACGCGATCACTACCTGTGGTATGCCTGGTTTGTTCTGATTGGCTGAGTGTTCCTAAGGTCTCATAATCATCAAGGAGGGAGAAAGAAGGTGTAATTAATTTGGCTTCCATCCAGTAAACTGTAATCAATGGAGAATGAATCACTTGTTCTGTGCTTTACCAGGATCAGGGTTCTTGTCTGTCTAAAAAAACCCTCATTCACAAATTAACTGTGGGTGCGGTATATCTTGGTTCTCCGCAAGGCTGGTTACGTGAAAAGCATCGTCATTAGGTTTTATTTATGCTTTCCTCCACCTGGAGGAGGACCAACTGGTATTGGCAGTAGTGATTAGGGAAAGTGAATTGAGTAGTGCGGTGAAGCTAAAATTGCCTACATATGATAGTCTAGTGTTTATTTGTCATATATGGGGCAAGAGTTAAAATTAAGTGATCATGCGGTGCTAGAAGAGTTACTGTTTTATCGCACCTGTGGTTAAACGATCAACATGTTTCAGCCCTTCAACACCCAATCGGGTCTGTGGGCTTTCTTCAGGACCAGGAAACTCACGTCAGAAAGAAATTGCATGCAGGGGCAAGTAGTGCACTTACCCTTCTTAAGTGAACTTATTTGGACACTTATGTAACTCTTCTAGCACCGCACCATCATTTAATTTTAACTCTTGCCTCATCTACAACAATTAAATACTACATCATTAGATGTAGGCAATTTTAGCCTCACTGCACTACATAATTCACTTTCCCTACTCATTACAGGAAAGCATAAATAAAACCCAAGGATGATGCTTTTCACGTAACCAGCCTTACGGAGAACCAAGACATACCACACCCATGGTTCATTTGTAAATGAGGGTTTTTTTAGACGGAAAAGAACCCTGAACCTGGTAAAGCACAGAAGTGATTCATTCTCCATTGATTACACCACAATGATTGTTCTAACTACATGTGGCATCTGACGTTCTGATACTTTGAGAATGTCTGAGTTGGGGTTTATGGGGAGGTCATCTCGGGTGAATTTGACAGCACTGATACGAATTACGTGTACATATAACATGTCGGTCATTGCTATAATATTTGACGACATTCTCATTATTTTGCATACATTTGTCATTGCGTAACATCACCTTCATTTTTACTGGTATTGACATTGCTGTGCATGCATAGATTATGGCTTACATTGACATTACATTTACTGGTATTTACGTTGTTATGCATGTATATATCATGGCGTACATTGACATCGCATTCACAGATATTAGCATTTTCTACATTTAATGTGACCAGCTGTACACATTGGGCATGTGTGAAACCTTTAGATCTGCATGTTTTTCGGTGAGTATGAAGCTGGATTTAATTCTTCTCTTCCAAGCTCTGCCATATTCAGTGGTGGCTGAAGAACTTTGAAAGTGGTGGGCATAAATTTCTGCCTTGAGTTTAACAGAGCAAGGAAGACAAGCAAATCAAACTTCCTCACGAAGGGTGAGGGAGGAGGGTATTCTACCTTTCCTACAAATGGCATATTTTATAGCACAATTTCCACTCTAATTGGGTTAAAATCTGGAGATTCTGAAGAGACACTAAGGCAATATTACAATACTTTCGTGGTGTGACAGCAAAGCCCTACACTACTTAGGACTGCGTGTGGTTCACCATCCATAAGAAAACTTTCCAAAAATAGTGGCAAGACAGTTTCTTCAGCAAAGGTTCTCTATGTTTTAGATTTCTGAAGATTATTCAGGTGCCATTAACATCTTTGATCACGACTTACCAAGTATTGCTGCGAACAGGATCAAATTAGATCACTGACTTTTCCATACCATTAAGCAGAAGTGGTTAAGTCAAAAAACTAAAAGGGAGATCCAAGGCAGAGCTGAGCCAATGCTCTGGCTTGGATCTATGACTGTGCGCAGCCATGAAACTGTTTGGTATGTAAATCATGAAAGAAACATCATGTAAAAATATGATGGAGTCTCTTCAAAGTTCAAGCAAGGGCATTTCTTTAAGAAAGGTAAGCGTTACACCGTACATTTTTTAGATTACATCAGTTTATTGAGAGGCATTTATTAGAAGTGATAGTTTAAAAAATATATTAGAACATTGGAATGTTGGCAGCTCCATTGAAAACAATGGAGCGCTCCGGGCTTATAATGGCTGGTATAAGCCCGGAGCGCCAACATTCCAATCTGTCTTTGTTCACAGCTCTGGCTGTGAACAAAGACTTCAGGGAGCCGGAGGGGATTTGAATCCCCTCGCGCTCCCTGAAGGCTTCGTTTTGTTAGAACATTCTGCCCTCTAGTGGCAGAATGTTCTAATAGCCTTATAGCCCTTCGTAGCAGGGCTATACCGGCTTTTAAAGTCCCGCTGCTGTTGTTAAAGTCCCTCGCCTTCGGCTCGGGCCTTTAACGCTGCAGCGGGCCTTTAACAGCCGGTATAGCCCGCTACGGCGGGCTATAAGGCTATATTCATGCCACCACCTCCCCATCAGCGACAATGCCATTAGTGAACCAAGAGGCAAGGTAATTGTCATGTGCAGCTTGTATGTGGTGTAAGTTGTTATTATACATGGAGTAACATTGTGTACCAGAGACAACAAAAAAGGTTTTTGTACAGCACACATCATGAACTCATGTATTTGAAGATGCTCGTATACATGATAATGAAGAAGAAGGCATGGCGAAATAAAATAATTGCCTAAGATCACAAAATTTGGTCAAGCGTGGAAGCCAGGATTGAGAAAAATGTTTCAGGTTTCGCAATTTACAATGCAGTCACTTGATGAGCAGCTCTTTGTCTCACCTATGATTTTAAATTAATGGTTAATACTCTATCTTTAATGTTGAGCGGTGGGTGAGAGTGTGGGTGGGAAGCAGAATCCAAACAATGGGGCATATCAGCAACAATCGGCGATAATTATCGCTAAGCACACTTAGCGCTAGGATAATTATCGTCGGCTAGCGTGGATTTTTATCGCTGAGATAGCGTGCTATTAGCAACGCTTATCTCAAAAGTGATAAAAATCCTAGCGCTAACTGCCAAACGTGAGATTGTCGCTGAAAACCCAGCGATAATCTCACGAAGTTTGGCGTTAGCTTGATGATAGGGCCTCACATACTTCGACATGATATCCACCTTCCATAGGATATCATGGCTAAGTCAGTCCTGAAGCAGGCGTAAGGAAAGTAGTGATAACAGGGGTTATCGCTACTTTTCCTGCCGCTATGCTTCGTAGCGTGGGGCTTGATGATAGGAGAAATGTCGCTTAGCCACATTTCTCCAGTCATGTCAGGTCAGGAACGCCCACTTTGCATCTCATTAGAGATGCAAAGCTCGGCGTTAACAATTCGTGCGCTAATGAAAGGTTTCACGCGATAGCGTGACCTTGCTGATTAGGCGATAAAATTATCGCCGTTTTTCGGCCGAAAAAGCGGCGATAATTTTCTATCTCCGCCTTGTAGATATGCCCCAATGTTTTCAACCTCTGTCTCTAGAGGTTTTTCAATCTGTCTTTGCTCATGCAGTTACATGACAGTCATAGGGATTAATTTGCAGAGTGGAAAGTTTCACTGCAAGTTAAGTCAAATTAAAATTAATCTATAATTATTTTTTCTCTGAAAGGCTTCCTTGCAAATAGCAAAAGCATTTCTAGTGACAGAAAGGGTGAGACTCTTACAAAGGAGTTTGATGACAATGGATGATTAGGAACAAAGCTTTCTTTATGAACATGGGAACGTGCTCTCTTTCAGTCTTGGACTTTACATTTTTTATTCGATTGAGTTTAGCAGGGCCCCACAGTAAGCACATACTCCTTTACTAAGGATGCCTGTCTGCCTGGACCCTAACTTTAACTGCATATTTGCCTCTGAGATAACCTTGAAAGGCGCCACATATACAAATGTATATATTTTCTGTGATAAGCTTCATTAACGGCATCAGGAAGGGTGTCGTGAGTTTAAAAAAAAAAAATATGCTAATGGGTGGGAGCGTCTGGTGTCATCAGGGTGACGCTGAGCTGTTACGGCCTCGCCCATGAAGCTTCTCTTATGCTCGGCTGCTTCTTTTCCCTGTTTCCCCGTGGAGCTGCACATTACTGTCTTTTTTAAGTGTTACGATCTTTGCTTAAAGGTGCAGCTTTAAACACTCTCAGCTGTTCTTTTCACATTTCAGCCCCTTTGCCCATTATTAAAGAACCGCCACTGGCCATAATCAGAACTTTACTGGCTAGGGTCAGAAGGTAGATGACCAACTGAAGTAATTCCTCCAAATAAACAAAAGCTGAATCCTGGGTGAATATATATATATCTGCAACAGTGTACAAATAGTTTGAATTAATTGTGCAGCAGGCAGTCACGCTTTTGAAGGAAGGGAAAAGGAAGTCAGAAAGTTTGGTGCAGGTGAGTTCAGGCGTCTGATAAGGCTGTTTAATCCTTTCGCTGCTAGGCCTTTTCCCCCCTGCTAAGCCTTTTTAAGGCTATTTGGGGTAGTTCACGATTAGGCCCCTGTATCTTTGTGTCCACATAAGGTATCCACACCAAATTTGTGTCTTTTTCTTCCAACATCCTGAGGCACCCAGAGTATGTGGATTCCCACCGGTGGGGACCGGGAAATTAGCCAAAATACAGCTAAATTTAGTTTTTGGGGGGAAAAATAGGGCAACGGTGCTGCAGAAGAACGCATCTGTTTTTCTTCCTGAAAATAGTACCAACAAAGGGTTTGTGGTGCTGAAACCACCATTTTCCCAGCTTTCAGAGACTGGCAGACTTTTGTCAGAAAAGCAAAAATCTTTTCACAGGTTTGACATTTTACTGGGACATAGCCTATTTTTGCTACTTTTTGTGCTTTCAACCTCTTTCCAGTTAGTGGTAGAAATGGGTATGAAAGCAATAATGTATCCCAAAAAGCTATACATTTCTGAAATGTAGACAAAAGTCTGAATTTAGCAATGGGTCATTTGTGTAGATCCTTAAAGGTTTTTTTATAGAAACAAACAGTTGAAAATAAGATAAATTGAAAATGAGTTGAAAAAAACAGCCATTTGTGCCAACGTTTTCCCCTGTAACTTCTTCTAAGTATAACAGATTTTTGAAAGCAATATACTGTTACATCGCTGGACCCCTCTAGTTGTGGGTGTATATAACACTTGTAGGTTCACTAAGAACCTGAGGAAACTGGAGCAAATAACCGAACTGCATCTTGCAATGGTTTTTCATTGTGTACAGGGTATATAGCAAATCATGTGGTCAAATATAAAGAGTGGAAAATAGGTATCAAGAACACCTATGTATTTCAAAAATGGAAACAAAATATAGCGTTTAGAAGCAGTAGCTATTTGCAGATGTCCGAATTTAAATTGTGGGTACCCATACTAGCATGCGAATTATAGGACATTTCCCAAAGTGACTTCTTTTTTACACATTGTCTTACATTAGGAAGGCAGAAATGCATAGAAAATCAATAGGTAATAACAGTTACTCTACAATTCTGTGTTTGCCTAAGTCTCCTGATAAAAATGGCACCTTACTTGTGTGGGTAAGCCTAGTGCCTGCGTCAGGAAATGGTCTGAAACGCAACATGGACACACCACATTTTTACAGTGAAAACGGACCCTTTTTCGCAATGGGGCTAGCTGTGGATTTTGGACTCTAGCTCAGCCGGCACCTGGGAAAACCTAGCACACCTATACTGTTGGAAAGTGGATTATTATTAGCGGAAAATGTATATCTGCCACTGGCAATAAGGCCACTAACAAAATCTAGGGTTCAGAATAGGTCTTAGAAAATTATTCCCATGCTCAACCCTTGGTAGCTTGGCTGCGAGCAGGCAGGCAGGCTTAACCTCAAAGACAGGCATGGAAAGCATTTAAAAACACCAATTCAGTAAATAATTAAGACACAGTGCACAATAATAATCCAACATCAATTTATAAAAAAGGAAATATTTTTATCTTTAAAATGGAACAAAAATGATAACAATCCAATGTAGGGAACCAGAGACATGATTTTTTAAAGATTTTAGCTTTATAGAGGGCATACAAACCTATAGTGCCTATTGGGACATCTAGTTGTGATAGACCGGGTAAAAGTCATACTTTTAGGCCGAACACGATGGAGCCCTGGGAGGCTTCCCCTCATGGTAGGTCTCGGTCAAAGTTTTTACCTTCTGACTTGGAAACTTTTCTAGAGCTTTTCTTCCCGGGGGTCCCTCGAAGCTCTCAGCCAGTCCGGATTCGGTAAGGGTTCGCCGGATTGCCTTGCGACTAACTCCCAGTCAAACCTATGGAAGTCAGACCTCCGGAGCATTGCAGCGGGACGAACAAAGGATCCAGTTTGGCGCCCGGTTGAAGGCAGGCGGCTTGGCTCTTGCGCTTGCTCCCTGTCACCTTTTCTTCGTTCGGACTGCGAAACCTTTGCGAAGATTTTTCTTCCGGGGTACCTCGATGCTCTTCACCAGGCTGGATTCGGTGAGGGTTCGTTGGCCTTGGATTTTCTCTACTCCCAGTCAAACTCTGGAAGTCGGACCTATGGAGCTTTTCAGCAGAAAAACCTGGACAGCAGAACTGACTCGCGGTTGAGGGTCACCTGCTTGGCTGGCCAGGTTAAGTCAGTACACTTCTGGAGCTTTTTCCCAATGTTGCTTCAAACTTCTGGAACTTCTTCTTGAAGTTCCCCAAAGGGTCCCAAAGTGTCTCAAACTTACTCCAAGGGTCTGGAAGCTCCAAGATGGTCCTTGAAAGTTGAGGACTTCAGTTACCACAATCCACTTGGACAAAACCCTCACAAATCCACTGGTAGTGCTCCAGGTTGATGATTATTGGTGGTGATGTTCCAGGTGAGCACTGTTAACCTGTAGCTTTCAGCAAGTCCACTCTTTAGTCGTTTTACAGCAAGGTAGTCCACAGGGCTGTAGTTCTGGATGGTGCTGAAGGTGCAATCTTCAGAGTGCAGGCCTTAGTGATTCCACATCAAACTCCTCAGCATGGCTCTTCTTGCTCTCTTACGTTTCAGGCAGCAGATCTGAGAGGCTCTGCCCCTCTCAGATGCTTATGCCAAGGTCTCTGGGTCAAGCAGGAGGGCACTCCTGTCCAATTGGGGGGCAAGGAAATGCCCCAAGGTATGACCACATCCTTCAGAGTGTGGCAATATTTTGTCTCAGAGTGCACCAATTCATTCAAATTCATCATAGCTGATTTTCCATAAGAGAGAGAAGAGCTGGCTAAACACATGCCTAGGATGGTTAATCTCCATAGTGTCTCCCCCTTGCATCTGCTCATTCCATCTCGATAGTATCTCCCCCTTGCATCTGCTCATTCCTTCCTTAATCCTAGCATCTGACTGGGTTCAAAAGATGAGAGTTGAAAATGACACTGGTATCTTCCCATTCCATTGAAGTCCATTGTTTACAACTCCTTCCCCTGCTCTGGCAATCCTGTGTAACAGACACTGCCCTCCCAGCAGAGCTGGTTAACCCCGGGGGCTCTTTATCACCTCTTCAAAGGAGCCTGGCTAATCCACTTAACTCTGACCAATCAGGACAGACCACTGGAAGGCTGAATCTGGGCTTACAGAAAAGAAAGTCTTATAACTTCTTGTCTGTACATTTTAGGAGAAATTCAACAATATTATATTGTTGGATTTATCAATACCATTCTGGAAAGTCTTTGAATGCAATTTAATCATTGACCTAGTAGGATTTGTTAGTTTATAACTTCTGGCCATGTTAACCTATGTGGCAGGGGCTTTGCAATGGGAAAACATGACTTGGGCCATTTTTGCCAGCATTAGGGCTTATAAAAATATATTTTATTAGTACTTGGCCTATATCTATAGGAGCCCCCACCCCTGGAACAACTAGGGGAGACCTTAGTGGTTCTGAATATGAAAAGAAATTGCAGATCCTCGCTCCACAGTGCTCGTAGCACCAAAGTCTATTTTGTGCAGCACTTTATCACAATGTGGGGCGTCAAATGTGCAATTTCACTTCACCCAGGTCAAATAAAACTCATTTTATAAGGGTCCTCCTTATAAATAATACCTAATCCCCCCACCCCTGGGACACCTGGGGGGACCCTGGGGGTACCTAATATGCCCAAACATTGTAGGTTATCTATTTGTAAGTACTCCAAACACCAAAGTCAAGTTTGGCCACAATTAACTTTTTAAAAACAGTCCTGCAACACAGGGTTTCTTTTAAACCAACCTCAGGCTTCTGCAGTGCACACATGCAAGTGCAGAAATGGCTGCTGGCCTCTAAACTGCCATGCCCTATGATATAATAGGGACCTAGAGATCCCCTGCCCTAATATGTATGATGGCCTTATAGGATAGGTCATGTCATTCTCAGAGGTACCTAGTGTATGTAGGTGTATGTAGGTGTTTTACCTGTATTCTAAGTGTCTCTTGCAGCATAGCACTGGCCCTGGGCCTGATTTGGCAGAGCCCAGGGTCAGTCAGAGTCAGTTACCACCAGTACTAGTCAGCAAAATGTTGGGGGGTGCCCAGGGCAGAGGATGACTTTGCAACAGATACATTTTTTAACACTAGACAACCAGGGGAAGGGGTGACTTGTGTGGCTCTCACTAGGTTCTATTACCCAGAATCCCTTGCAAACCTCAAACTTAGAAAACAACACATTTTCCTCACATTCCTGTGATGGAAAGGGCTGTAATGTGCATAGATCCACAACATTCTACCCACCCTGCATTCCCCAAAGTCTCCCGATACATATGGTACATCACTTGTGAGGGTAGGCCTAGTGCCTGTGACAGGAAACGGGCTAAAACACAACGTGGACACACCACATGTTTACACTGAAAACAGACCATTTTTTGCAAAGTGCCTAGCTGTGGATTTTAAACTCTAGCTCAGTCGACACCTAGGGAAATCTAGCAATCCTATACATTTTTCTAAACTAGACACAAAGGGGAATCCAGGATGGGGTGACTTGTGTGGCTCTCATAAGGTTCTGTTACCCAAAATCCCTTGCAAATCTCAATCTTTGTAAAAAAAAAAAAAACATTTGCCTCACATTTAAGTGATGGAAAGTTCTGGAATCTGTGTGGATCCGCAAACTACCACCCGCCCCGCATTCCCAAAGTCTCCGAATAAAAATGGTACCTCAGTTGGGTGGGTATGCCTAGTGCCCGTGACAGGGAAAGGGGCAAAACTCAACATGGACACACCACATTTTTACAATGAAAACGGACCCTTTTTTTGCAAAGTACCTAGCTGTGGATTTTGAACCCTAATACTGCCGACACCTAGGGAAATGTTAGAAATGGGATTTCTGGTTGGATAGGGAATGCGCCTAAGCCAGATAGAAACCACCACTCTAGTCAGGGCAAGGGAGTTACACACTGAAGATAACCCCTGCTCATCCCCTTGGTAGCTTGGCAGAGCAGTCAGGCTTATCCCAGAGGCAATGTGTAAAGCATTTGTGCAACACACACACACAGCAGCGACACACTTGGCACACCACAAAGGAAAGGGTTATATCAAAAATAGCCTTTGTATTACTCATAAAACCCATCAGAATGTAATCACATATATACACTGTGCCACCTGGCACTTGGTATGACTTTACAGGGATTATATACACTACAGGGCCATTCAGGCCACTGTCATAACCATCATATATGTCACCGTTAATGGAAACAACCAGCACTTACTGATAAGGGTGCACTTAGCACCAAGCATGAGGCCTGCACATCAAAGAATAGCGTACTACAAATATACCGCCTCAGTGCACCATAGTAAACACTGGTCACAATATACGTCCCATGAGCACCTAACGTAATTGCTCATAGGGTGCAAACATTACCACAGCAGCATAAACACATTATGCATAGTCATCATAGCATTACCTAGTATATTATGCAAAGTATACTCAGCAGAAATTGCAGTGCACCATCACCACACATCATGACCCTCTCAGGCATAACCATAACATACAATATGCCACCATGTCGCTAAGAGCCCACTGGCCCCCAATCAGCAGTCTCAGCGCCTCTGCGCTCACCACCTGAATTGAGTGGCAGTACGGAGTAGTTCCTTCCCACCTGGGGACTACTAGAGCAACTCCCCTTCCTTAGGAGGGAGAGGGGGCCTCCATCGATGTCACACTGAATTATCAGGACCCTCAACAAGGCCTCAGCCCCAAAAAGAAGGCAGCTGCCCACTGCCATCTGGGGCAGCTGTGACCCTGTTCACATGTGGTGAGGCCGACTCGGCTCCTCAGCTGGGTGCTTCTTTCTCTATGGGCCTTGAGAGGTCTTCTCGCTTCTTCAGTGGCGGGGAGACCCCCTTTCTCATGATATTAGGAGCCCGCAAGGTTCCAACGTGATCTCCTTCGTGGGACCCAACCCACAACCAGGCACAGCTCCTGCCTGGCTTCCTCTTCTGGGGGAGATGCTCCACCCACAGTCAGGCTGGCTTCGCCTGACTACTGGTGATTACAGAGTGAAATCTCTGCCAATTTTGGCTCTGCGCTGCCACAACTTCAAGCCTCAAATCTAGGGGAGTGCCCACCACACTGGTCAAGGGGGCACTGACACACACACTGGCTGCTCCACCTTCTCCAAGTAACTCAATACTTCTCCTGCCCTCCTTCACGGGCCCGCAACAGTTCGGGATAAGAGCACCACGCTCCTCAAGCTACTGGTGGTCCCAAAAGCATCCAGCCAGTTTAAAACATAAAAACCTGGCAGCGCTCTTCTCAGGACAAGGGAGCTTAGCCCTCTCAATGCAGGGTGAAAATCCAGCAAGTACCTTGCGCTGGGTCCGTGGTCACACAGGGCAGAGCTGGGCCCAGGCAGGCCAGCTCACAGGGCCATCCGGCAGAAGGGGAGTCATTCGTGGCAGTTCCTCCTGTCTCGCAGCAGTCGTTCAGCACCAAGTAAGCACAACAGCACCTCTCATGGGTCACAGCCCTAATATTTATATTGCATGAAGTCTTTGTTATGCCCTGGCACAGGGCTTTGTACCCAGTCCAAACCAGTTCTGAGGGGCACTTAACAAGTGCACAACACTCTTCATTGTCTGTGTAGGCTCTGGCCCCAGACACACCACAGGGGGGCAAAGCCAGCATTGTGGAAGGCATGCACAGTCCTATTCAGGGTCAGGTGCTACTCCAAATGCACATTGGCCTATTCAGCCTAGCGCTGATTCACCCAGCCCCTCTTGAGCCACTGCACCTCCCCAGCCCCTGTCATCCAGAGCCAGACATGCAATACCCAACAGGCAGGCACAAAAACACATAGCACACAGAAATGCCCACTTCTAAAAGTGGCATTTCTAAAATAGTGATAATAAATCTGTGAACACCATTGCGCAGCATTTATTACCAATATTCCAAACATACCAAACTTGATCACTCCACCCCTCTCATATCAGGAATTACCACTGAAGCACATATCAGGGAAGCCCCAATGCAGTCCTATGAGAGGGCAGCCTCACAGTAGTGAGAAACCAAATAGGCTGTTCGTCACTACCAGGACATGCCACACAGTTAAAACACATGTCCTACCTTTCACCTATAGAGCACTCTGCCCTTAGGGCTAGCTAGGGCCTACCTTAGGGGTGACTGATATGTGGTAAAAGGGGAGTCACAGACATCGCAACCACTTTATGTGCCATGTCAAAGCAGCAGTAAACTGTGCGTGCAGGCACTGCAATGTCAGAGGCCTGAGACAGGTTAGAAAGGCTACTTTGGTGGGTGGCACAAGCAGTGCTGCAAGCCCACCAGTAGCATTTAATTTACTGGCCCGGGGTATATGAGATACCACTTTACAAGGGACTGATAGGTAAATTGAATACACCAAACAGGTGTAGACCAATCTTACCATGTTTACCATAGAGAGCACATGTACTTTAACTAACAATGTACAGCAGTGATAAAGTGCCCAGAGTCCTGAAACCACCAACACCAGGTCAGAAAAAATACCATGAAGAAGGCAAAACAGTTTAGGGATGACCCTGCAAAAAGGACCAAGTCCAACACGAAAACTATAAATTTCTGAAAACTAGACACTCAGGGGAAACCAGGATGGGGTGACTTGTGTGGCCCCCACCAGGTTCTGTTAACCAGAATCCCTTGCAAACCCAAAAAGACCACATTTACCTCACATTTTTTGTGATGGAAAGTTCTGGAATCTGCGTGGATCCACAAAATTCCACCCACCCCACATTTCCCAAAGTCTCCCAATAAAAATGGTACCTCGCTTGTGTGGTTAGGCTGGTGCCTGTTACAGGAAACTGGCTAAAATACAATGTGGATACACCAAATTTTTACAGTGAAAACTGACCCTTTTTTTGAAAAGTGCCAAGCTGTGCATTTTTAACCTAGCATACCTATTCATTTTTAAAAAACAGATACCAAGGGGAATCCAGGATTGAGTGACTTGTGCGGCTCTCACCTGGTTCTGTGACCCAGAATCCCTTGCAAACCTCAAACTTTGTAAAAAAAAAACACATTTCTTTCAAATTTCTGTGATGGAAATTCTGGAATCTGCATGGATCCACAAAATTCCACACACCCCGCGTTCCCCAAAGCCTCCTGATATAAATGGTACATCACTTGTTTGGGTAGGCCTAGTGCCCTTGCTCCAGCGCTGAATACCACAAATCCCCTCGCTACAGACCGGACCACATTTCACTCACTCATTCATTGGTGGGGCCCATAACACCAAACATTCATCAATGGTCCTCAAGAGAGGGGAGTCTCTTCTTTATTCCATGCGCTGGAAGTACATCCTTTGTTTGGTGCTTTGGCGCTCCTCCCAGGACGACCTTCACGGATACAGTCTGCCTGGGGTCAGGACGAGGTTATTGTTGCTCATCTTTTAGCGCAGGCGCACTTCACTCTGTGACTTCTCTGTCATGTCGGGGCATCAGTATAGGGATGGCAGCCATTTTGTGGCCACTCCTGTAAGGTCAACTTAAGCAAAGGAACATAAAACGTAATTAATACATAGAAATGACTATTAAAATGTTATTCCCTCACTAAACCCACTATGTGTATGTATTTATCTAGCCAAAAGCAACACGCATTGCAGTTTATACTCACAATTTAAAGCACGATTCACAAATCACACCACAAAAGCAACATTAAACATGCAAATTCTAAATATCTGATATTAGTATGCGTACGAAATTAGTTTACATATCAATCAAGCCATGCAAATGCAATTCCCACGTGTATTTTCTAATTAGTAATGTTGATTAATTAAACACAGCAAACAATTAATACTATTAATGTTAAACAGTTATTCATGTTAATTCAAAATGATAAAATAGAGGAGGTATACATTTCTTAAGGAAAACCTCGCTCCAGCAATCCCCCCTTTGGTGATTTTATCACCACAAAACACCCAAATTTAGTACCCTTTTACGAAGATTTGAAATGACTTCTTATTCATAGCTCAAAATTCAGTTTCTTCATAATCATCTCTCTTTACCTTCTTGTACATATTATCTTTCCACTCATCTAAAGTTATCTCTGTTAAGTCTCTTTCTGGATCCTTTTCTTTTCTTATTAGTTTTCCTCTTTTTATCTTATTATTTGTTTTCTTTTCCTTGCAACACATACACCCTAATCTTATCACTAACACTGCAATTATCACACATGTTAATGGAAACAAAATGTTACCTATAACAGTACTACCTATTTTTACTAAGACATTTTTAATAGCAGCTATTTTCTTTCCCATTCTTGTCTATACATCTTAAACCTCCAGTGGTACAAGTTCATCGTGCAATTCAGTAATATTTTTAATGTAAACTTTTAAATCTTTACTTTCATCTGGAATGTACGTGCAACAATGTTGAACTTTCAGCATTCCACAGACTCCACCCTCTTTTGCCAGAAGAATGTCAAGGGCAAGTCGATGTTGCATTACCATAGCACGCATGGCAACCATTTCAGTATTTACCAATAAGAATCCATGAGCAGTGCTTGTTGACAAGCGATCCACTACTGTAGATAATCTTCTAATTTTATTTGCATTCAGAGTTATTCCCACCGCCGGTATCACTGCACAAAAGATGTCACCCACAATTTCTGCCCAAGATTCTCTCTTTCTTCGCGCTAAATGACTATTTAAACTATTTACACCTTCTTCTCTGTCCATGTGAAAGATTTTTGGAAATACCAGGCCTACATAACATGTGCCATACCAATGGTCTGGCAAACGATAATATGCCCTGTTCCCACAGATAAAATATATTCCAGGAAATACTGGATCTCTTCCACCTTTAAATCCCCATCCTCCCATGATTCGGTATGTATCTGGCACTCACTATTACCTACAAACAAGTTATTGTATGCAGTTTGATTCCTTCTTATACAAAGTTTCCCTTTCTGAGGCCTGTCTAAAGCTATCGTTGGTGTTGACTCTCCTTTTGTCAGGTGTTTCTCCATTTCTATGTCCCAAGCTGTTTCCTCAACCCTTCCTTCTGTTGCCTTTTGTGCATTTTGTGCCTTCTTTCCTCAACCATGTTCAAGAATGTCTTTTCTTCTTTCTGCACACTGCATGTCAAATTATATTTGAACACAGCTTCTAATGTTAGTTCACTAGTCTCTAGGAAAAATTCACCTAAAACCTACGCAGGTCTTACCTTATTCAACTTATTATTAGCAGGCACTAATCCAAAAATGTTATCTACATCTGAAAAATAATACTCTAATTTCCCTATTTCACAAAATAAGCTAGCTATTACACTACAGGTTATTCCGTAAGTAGCTGGAAGGTGATGATAAGTCACTCCCTCTGCCACAGAAGCAGGTAACTGCATGCAGACGTAGCAGTCCCTTACATCCATAGTCTTTACATATTCATACAATAATTTTGAAAATACATTATTAGAGAAATCATTAATAAACCTATCTTTAGACAAATCAATGTTTGTTGCTACAGTCGGTACTACCTTTGAAATTTTACCTATGTTAGTTTTGTATTGACCATTTCCTTCTATTGTATCTATTGTGACTTTAAATGAGATTACAAGAGCTAGGATGCTCCATAAAAGCATTAATAATCCTGTACAACAGCAACATGTTTTACACCATCTTTTCATGAATGTACATCTACCTTTACTACCATCTGTGTTAGCCATTTTCTAAAATAGACCGTGTCTTTTGACTTAGCCTCTTCTACTTTGTGACCAGTTTCTACCCCAAAGCTTCTAAGCTTCTACTTGGTTTTATTAGTTTTCTAATTCTTTTCTTTTATTATTGTTCTCCACGTCAACAGCTTCTTTGATTATTCAGTTTGGCATCTCATCGTCCTTTGCCTCCTTCACCCAATCAGGATACAGAATTTCCTGAATCTCCGCTTCTTCTTCTCCAATGTCGGACAAGAGAACTCTCAGGATTTCTGATTCTTCTTCTTCTTTAACCACTTTCAGCAAAGCCTCCTCTGGATTTCCTTGACTATCTGCCTCTTGGGATTCTTCAGGCAGGGCCACATACGTCCATTCCGGTGACTTATACTTCTGGTTAGGTTTTCTTGTTCTTCCAGATTCTTTTGTTACAACTGTTTCTTTCTCCTTTGATTTTTCCTGACTTGAGACTTCATTCGCCTATTCAGCTCTGGGTGATTTCCCTCGAGACATTCGATATCTCAGTCTTTTTATTTTGTTTGGCCAAACTTCTGGTTTTACAGTTTTTCTCACTTTATTTTCTTTGACATTCTTTTCATTATTTTCTTCTCTCCAAGCTCTCTTTCTCAGAACTCGACCTTCAGGTATTTCGTTCCCACTCTCTTCTGATTCTGTCCCAACTTGCTTTTCCTTTTCACCAGTTTCTTTATCCACCACTTGTTCTGGTTTCCCTACTTCTTTCCCTCCTCGGATCTCCAGCACGCAATGTTCCTGCTGACTACTTGTCCCTTCACCTAGCTGGATGTTGCAATTCCCTACACCTCCTCGGGGGTCTTCCGCAATCTGTCCCTCTCTCTCTGTAACTGTCCCTTCCTCATTCAAATCTATTAGTTCAGGTGGAATTTCTCTCAAAATTTCATCTGGGATCTGTTCCCTTTGACTTTCTTTTACTGCTTCTTCTTTGTCTTTTCCTTCTTTCTTTTTAGGTTCTTTACTGGGACCTTTCTTTCTCTGCTCGTCTTCAGAATCTGAGCTTTCAGAAATCTGCAATCTTCTTCTCAGTGAGACACTTCTGGGGACCAGATTCTGCTTTGGTTCATTTTCCCCCCTTTCAGGATCTTCACGTGTTTTTGGATCTTCGTGATCTGATTCAGTACTTGACTCTGATTTGTCATAGTACTCTTTCTCCTTGCAATCCACTGGATTTGGTATTCTCAGGGTGTGGCTGGCATGAATCCAGTTTTTCAATCCAGCACACTCCACAGCTGTCGTCATGGTCAGAATGACTTGTCTTGGCTTTCCCCAGCTGGGAACCAAACAGTTTCTTCTTCTCTGGACCTTTATCCTCACCCAATCTCCTGGGCTTAAATCATCGGCTTGCTTCTTTTCAAGGGTGGTGGCATCCACTCCAACCTGATGAAACACAGAATGAACTGCGTCAGCCAGGCCTTTACAGTACTCCAACACCATGTCATCAGAAATTGTCATCAGTTTGTTGACTGGTATGTATGCATGCCTCATCGCATGTCCCGTGATTATTTCATGAGGACTTAGCCCTGTAGTTCTATCTGGGGTTGCACGTATGGTCATCAAAACTAGAGGCAAGACATCAGGCCATTTCATTCCTGTGGCTAAACATATTTTCCCAATTCTGTTCTTTATCGTACCATTCATTTGCTCAACCACAACAGAAGCCTCTGGTCGGTAGGCACAGTGCAGTTTCTGTTGTACATTTAATGCTTCACTGACCAATTTTACAATCTCATTATAGAAATGCCCTCCTCTGTCTGATTCAAGGGTCACTGGGAACCCGAACCTGGGGATGAATTCCCTCAGAAAGAGCTTTGCTACTGTCAATCCATCATTTCTCCTTGTCGGGTATGCTTCTACCCACCTGGAGAATAGGCAGACTATGACCAGAACGTACCTCAATCTGTTACATGTTGGCATCTCAATGAAGTCTATTTGCATTCTGGTAAAAGGCCCTCCTTCTCGGCCTATAGCTCCCAGACTCACCACTGTCTTTCTCCCAGGATTGTACTGCTGACAAACTTAAGCATCTCTGACATAGGCTTTCTGATATGATTCTGAATTTTGGGTTGTACCAGGTCTGCTTAAACGACCTGATCATAGCATCTCTCCCTATGTGTCCCTGGCCATGATACATCCATGCCATGGTAGACAACATGCTATCAGGCATGACTGGTCTTCCATCTCCATGGACCCACACATGATCCTTTTCCCTTGGTGAACATCCTGCTTTTACCCAATGCCTTGTTTCCTCATCTCCTGCTTCCTCCTGCAATTGTCTCAATTCTTCCCATGTCCCTACAACGTTAGTAAACATTAAGGAATAGGAAGTCAGTTCCTTCTCTTTGGCCCAATTGACTGAATAATGATTTCTAGCACAGTACTGTGCCATGTCATTGGCATAACGGTTGCCGACAGTAACATAATCCTCCCCTTGGTGATGAGCAGCACATTTCACCACAGCCAATTGTTTAGGCAGCTGTATCGCCTCAATCAACTTTCCAACCACTTCAGCATTCTTTATAGGAGTTCCACTTGAGGTCAGGAAACCTCTTTGCAGCCACAATTGGCCAAAATCGTGGACAACTCTGAAGCCATACTGGCTGTCAGTTATCACAGTCACTCTCACACCTTTCCCAATCTTGCATGCTCGAGTCAGAGCCACTAACTCTGCTACTTGGGCAGATTTCACTCCTTTCAGATAGGATGCTTCCATCACTGTGGAAACCGTACACACTGCATATGCTGCACTCAACACTCCTTCTTCTGTTCTCAAACATGACCCATCGACAAACATTACATACTCATTTTCGGCCAAAGGTACATCTTTTATGTCTGGTCGTGGTTTTGTACAATACTCAAGCACATCCAAACAATCATGATCTGCTTCATCTCTCACTTCCACATTCTCACCATCAGGTAACAACGTTGTTGGATTCACATTCACACATCTTGCAAGGCTCACATTCGTTGCACCTAATATGACTTTCTCATACTTAGTCAGCCGACTATGTGTCATATACTGAGTTCGACTCCTTGTTAAAAGAATCGCCACATCATGAGGTACAAACACTTTCAAAGGATATCCCATCATGATTCCTTCACTCTGCTCCAAACTTTGACATGTTGCAGCCACTGCTTTCAGACATCCAGGTAAGCCTACAGCTACTGGGTCAAGCATCGATGAGTAATATGCAATCGGTCTCCTCAATCTTCCATGCTTCTGGATTAACACAGAAAGTGCACATCCATTTCTTTCACTGCAATATAACTCAAATTCTTTTTCATAATCAGGCATACCCAATGCTGGGGCTTCACACAATCCATCTTTCAATCGTTTGAATGCGGCCAATTCTTCTTTGTTCAATTCAAGGGGATCCTTTACATCACTCCTTGTTAGCTGTACCAGAGGTTTTGCAATCAGCGAAAAGTTGCTGACCCACTGGCGGCAGTACCCTACCATTCCCAGAAACATTCTCACTTCTCTTTGAGTCATGGGGGCTCTCATTCCTTTTAAGATTCTGATTCTGTCTATTGTTATTTTCCTCAATCCTTTTTCAATGTTATGTCCCAAATACTGTACTTCCTTCTTACAGTACTGCAATTTGGCTGGGGACACTTTTAATCCTCCATCTGCCAAGTGATTTAGTAAGGCTATAGTGTCTACCTCACAAGCTTCACGAGTTTTCGACGCCACAAGGAGGTCGTTGATGTACTGTACTAGTACTGAACTCTCGGGCATTTGCAGACTTTCTAATGACTTTTTCAACAATTGATTAAATATTGAGGGGCTTTCGGTATACCCCTGTGGGATTCGGCACCATGCCAAAATGCGCTCTCCAAACCGAAATGCAAAAATTTGCCGACTGTCGTGATGCAATGGAATGGAAATGAACGCATGGCACAAATCAATTACTGTATACCATTCTGCATCATGGGGAATCTGATACAGAATCACTGATTGATTTGGCACAATGGGACTGCATGGTACAACAATCTTGTTTACCTTTCTCAGGTCTTGCACTATTCTGAATTTCCCATTTGGCTTTTTCAGGCCCATTATGGGTGAATTACATGGACTGCTCAATATTTCCCTCAGAATTCCTTGCTTGATCATTTTCTCAATTATTGGAGTTACTCCTTCACCTAGTTATTTTAGGTGTCAATCTGTACTGAGAAATGTTTGGATAACTCACTCCATCTTTGACAGTAATTTTCTCTGGGTCTACGTTTCTCATTAGCCCTACATCTTCTCCAGTAAAATCCCAAACCTCTGCTTTCACAGACAATTTTAATTCTCTGGGCAATTCATCTGGATTAAATACTGCATATGTTCCAATAGTTTCACATTCCCTGTTAGCTATGGTCATTTTGTACAATACATCCTCATCTGGTGTTCCAAAGGCTATTCCATCTGGAGTACAAAATATAGTGCAGTTCATCTTGCACAGTAGGTCCCTACCTAGCAAGTTTACAGGACTGCTGTCACACTACACACCACAAATCGGTGCATGTCAGAAAATTTCCCTATACTAACCTTTACAGGTTCTGTAAGATGTGTTTTTAGCTGTTGGTTGGATACACCAACTACTTGGAATGTTTCATCCGAAAGAGGAAGATTCTTAACATCTGCTGATCTAACAGTAGATCGAGTAACGCCAGTGTCCACTAGGAAAATAATGTTGTCATCATTAATCTTCCCATCTACAAATGGTCCTGTCTGGTCTACTTCTAGAGTTGCGCCAAGTACGCACTCTTCTTCCTCCCTTCGGCACCGTCAATAATCCATTTCTGAATCACTCTCATCATGTTGCAGCCAATTCTGCGAAACAGTGCGAGCACATGATGGCTTACTTACCTGTTCTTCATTGTAGAATCCCGATTCTTTACTATACTTCTGTGAGTTTCTGTTCTGTGGTAAAGGTGGTTTTGGCACCTGGTTCTGGGAAGTAACCACCTGCTGCTGTTGCTGCAGTTGACCACCCACCTCTTTCCGTACCTGTGGATTCAACGATCGATTTTCAATATTAGTATTTGGAGGATTCTTACACTCGGATTTCCAATGCCCTAACTCACCGCAATTGTGACATGGGAATTTCTTTTTGGCTTCCTCTATATTACCTTTCCCTTTCCCTGTACCAAATCGGGGTCTTACTCCTGGATTGTTCGCTTGCTCTACCAATTGAGCTTCCTGTCATTCGGCTACCTTTACCTGTGCCCACATCGCCTTTTCTTTCAGCTTTCGTTGTTTTGCCTCAATATCATCACTGAAGTATTTTGCATGTCTCAAAACTTCATCTATTATCTTATTTTGCCAATCAACTGTATGCTGCTTTATCATATCACCAATTTCTGGGCGTAAACCATATACAAACCTGTATACAAAAGGGCTCAAGTCTTTATCACTCAGGTTCTCATCTCCACTGAATTGTTTAACAGCCTGAATTAGTCTCTCATAATATGCATGTACTGACTCCTTGCTTTCCTGTTGGGTCCTGTCAATCTTTACCCAATCAGTTTCTTTAGGGGGTACCTTATTTTTCAGGAATGCCATGACTCGCTCATATTTCTTCATTACCTCTGGATCGGGAGCTCCTGTTTTAGGGTCTCTAGGATACTCTTGACTTGAGTAGGCCAATTTATCATTAGCTTGCATTCTGTCCACAAATCTGCTGGTACTATTATATCGAATAGACTATTCAAATCTATCCATAATACCTTTGCCAATTTTACAAATCTGTCTACCTGCCGGTACCACTCGACGGGCTTTTCGTGTAGTCGAGGGAAATCATTTGTAAAAGACAAAATGTCCTGCCTTGTCCATGGAACATGAACATACCCTCCCCCTGGAATCTCTCTCATGGGGTATTCTGTCGTTACCTTTTCTTTCTCTCTAACAGGAAATGCTGGAAATGTCTTTTCTGTGATATTATCACGTCTTTTACACCACTTGCTTCTCCATCTGTCAACATCTCCCCATTTTCTCAACAAACCAATTATGTCCTTAATTTGACCTATCCTACCTGCGGTATTCAGGTTCTCTATATCCTTCTCAGTGAAATCAACTCGATAGGATTTTTGCAGTGCTCTTACTCTTTCAAAATCTACTCCCATCTCATTTGCAATTTCCTCTAATCTTTCATTCAGGTTTTTCGCTCTCCAGGTTGCACTCTTGCAAAGAAACAACAATTCCTCATCCTGGTAATTTTTCAATTTCTCAGTAGGGATGGTTCCTACTATTAATTCTTCCATTATCATTCGTAAATTTGCCACATCTGTTGACTGGGATTCTTGATCCTTTTTCTGTAACTCTCTGATCCACTCATTCAACTCATCTACGGAAGGTCCCACTGAATTATTTACATTATTTTGTTCTGTGGCCTTTTGTGGTTCTAATAATGTTTCCATTGTCATTCTGCTCTTTTCTGCGTAAACCTGATTTACAAATGGATTAGTTGAAACATTCGGTTCAAACATATTCATTGTCGGTCCCCACGGATTGTAAATTTGACTCCGTTTAGTATTCTCAATTGTATTTTGGCCTCTGTATGGCACTGTCAAACAATGTTCAGTATCTTTTTGTTTCTCAAATATGGGCATTACCGGACCTATCGTTACTGGAACTGTCACAGCTTCTAGATTCTTGGTCAATTCTCTTATTTTCTCAGTTAATTCCAGGGTAGTTTTGGCCAGTTCTACTGAATTCTCATCATTTACCCTACTTCCTGTCTGTTTTTCTGTCTCTCTTACAGAGTTACTTTTCCCTAGTTCTGGTGACATGGTCTCTGTTTTAATTATTCGTAACGTTTCTCTCATTGGGGCACTTGGTGTCAATGCCTCTGGTTCTGGTTGATACGGTGGTGTTTTTTTATAAAACACTTCATCAAGAACATCATCCTCTAATTCATTCACTTCATACCCACTCGAATCCGTATTCTGCCTTTTCTCAGTACATTTTCTCCCTTCATTCTCTCCTATCATTCTCACGGGATACAGACCATCAGTCATACTTGCATTCCGCCACCTTTTCATCCTCATGTGTCTCATGTCCGTATGATCTACCAAACATATATCTGTAACCCCTACCACTTCTCTGTTTCTCTCGTTCATGCATCTCGTCTTCCCATTCCGTCAATGCCTCAAACTGCGTCGGTCTAGGTCTTGGTTCTAAGTTCATCATTTTGTCTCTGAGGTTTCTCAAGACAGCCAAATTAAAGGAACCATGTTCTGGAAACTCCAGGACTCCATCGTCCTTGGTGTATTTTACCCAATTGTCTAACCAAATTCAAATATGATACCCATATTTCGCAATCATTGCAAATGCGGGGGTTTTCGGTGGAGGAAGTAACTGTCCTTCCCTAGTCTCAACTACTTTATCTTTCTTGAACCATCTTTTAATTTTCCCAAACCACGATTTCTTCTTCTCCGGTGGTTGGTAAAACATTTTCTCGTTTTCCGTATACCGTTTAGTCCGCTTACAATGGTACCGCTATTCTGTCCACTCACAGCGCGACTCTTACTATCGCACCAATCAGGAGTGTCTATGTCACTATCACAATCCTCCAGTCTCAGCACTACTCACACTAACACACCAATCAGGAAGCGTTTACGTCACTCTGTTTTCTTCCACTCCTAGCGCGGCTTTACACTAACGCACCAATCCGGAGCGTTTTATGGCTCTAACCTACTGTCCAAACCCAGCGCGGTCGTTCTGACGTCAGCAGCCGCTGCGGCAGCTTGCTCTGCTCTGCTCTCGTCTACCCTTCCTTTACAAGACCGCTTCATGAACTCTTACTGTAACTTACGATTCTATTAGTAACAACACTAAAACATCTCCATTGTCTGCTTCGCTAACCACAGAACAGCAAAAGATCTTTCTCACAGAATTCCGTCTGTCCCGAGAGCAGCGCTTACCTCTGCCCTACTACGGAATCGTTACTTCCGTTGATAAAGTAGCACATCCCTCTACTTCACCCTTCTAGCAAGCATTAGCTAATTGTTCCTCTGGTATTTTAGAAATAACCTAGAGTTTCGAAATCAACCCGAATGCCTTTTACATTCACACTCGTTCATACAAGAAAATGTAGTACATACGCACAGAATCCTGTCTTTCAAGAGAGCAGCGAACAGTCTGTCCTACTACAGAATTATAACACTCGTTAACAAAGCAGCGCTTCCCTCTACTTTGTCCTTCTACCAAGCTTAGAGAACACCTGCTACCTTTTCAGTGATAAGCGTTATCGGTATGCCAATTGGTTTCCTGGTACTTAAATTAAAGACCAAAATTTCACAGGTAACCTTCACTATCATACACACTTCTCTCATACAGAAAATGTCTCTATTGGTAACACACGACGATGTCACCGAATCGAACCCAGACAATGCGCCGTGCAACTTCACTTGTCACACGTTTCCCTGTGTGCCTACAGGGCACAAACAATCCCGTCTTTCCCGAGAGCAGCATCTGCCTCTGCTCTACTACAGAACTGCTAAACTTCCAACTTCCTACATCCCAGAAGCCGTGCAAACAACATATAACTCGACACGACTCAACATAGAGTGTTAGTACATAAATCAATACCAATCAATAATCAATAAGCTATTTACAAGCAATCGTCCCTAAACCCAAAACAATAAATAACCACCATTCTGCTACCAAGAAAACTGCTCCAGCGCTGAATACCACAAATCCCCTCGCTACTGACCGGACCACATTTCACTCACTCATTCATTGGTGGGGCACATAACACCAAACATTCATCAATGGTCCTCAAGAGAGGGGAGTCTCTTCTTTATTCCATGCGCTGGAAATGGGAGGAAGAGTGCACCAATCACCTGATGAGTATCGACAAGTTTACTTATACCTCCCTACCTCACCAGGATCGTAATACAAGATAACCTAGCAGTTCCTCCCATACTATTGGCCAATGGATCAGCCAGTTGCTGGGAATAGCAACCCTTAATTCTGTACAACAATATACATTGAAATACTTCAAATAATAACCCAACACAGTTCTTTAAATGCAAACAATATGTTTATCTAAATTTAAGCATAAGGAAATCATATAGCATTCAATATTTAGTTCGCATATTTACCTAATCTGGCTAAATGTCGTCCTCTATGTCAATTTTGGATCTTTCGTCTCTATGCCCAGAAATCAAAAGAACAGTTCGTAAATTAATTGGGCATCTGCTCAGTCCATCAGAGTCTCTGGCAGCAGCTGTCCAGCAGTATCAATGTCCTCTCCGTCAGCATAACGTCGGGCAATCTAGTAAAGTGATGGTGTGCAAGGAATAACCGGCAGTAAACAGTGTCCTACCATCTCTAGTCTACTTTTATAATACATTTTTATCGGAAAATGTTTCAGTACATGTTACAAAACAATTTTTAATTGGTTAACCAGGATCATTCTTCCTGCTTCTCATACATCAAATGTTGCATTAGATGCAGCTTCTCAAAATTTGGGTACATTTGCAACAGTTTCTAGTTCATTCAGGGCATGTTGATTCCCATGCAGGGTCGTGTCCTTTGTGTCATCAAATATAATAGTTCATAATTTAAGTACATCCTTTGTTTGGTGCTTTGGCGCTCCTCCCAGGACGACCTTCACGGATACAGTCTGCATGGGGTCAGGACGAGGTTATTGTTGCTCATCTTTTAGCGCAGGCACACTTCACTCTGTGACTTCTCTGTCATGTCGGGGCATCAGTATAGGGATGGCAGCCATTTTGTGGCCACTGCAGTAAGGTCAACTTAAGCAAAGGAACATAAAACGTAATTAATACATAGAAATGACTATTAAAATGTTATTCCCTCACTAAACCCACTATGTGTATGTATTTATCTAGCCAAAAGCAACACGCATTGCAGTTTATACTCACAATTTAAAGCACGATTCACAAATCACATCACAAAAGCAACATTAAACATGCAAATTCTAAATATCTGATATTAGTATGCGTACGAAATTAGTTTACGTATCAATCAAGCCATGCAAATGCAATTCCCACGTGTATTTTCTGATTAGTAATGTTGATTAATTAAACACAGCAAACAATTAATACTATTAATGTTAAACAGTTATTCATGTTAATTCAAAATGATAAAATGGAGGAGGTATACATTTCTTAAGGAAAACCTCGCTCCAGCACCCGCGACAGGAAACAGGCCACAATGCAATGTGGAAACACCACATTTTTACAGTGAAAACTGACCCTTTTTTGCAAAGTGCCTCGCGGTGGATATTGAACCCTAGCTCTGCCGGCACCTAGGGAAACCTAGAAAACCTATCCATTTTTTAAAACCAGTCACCAAGTGGAATCCAGGATGGGGTGACTTGTGTGGCTCTCACTAGGTTCTGTTACCCAGAATCACTTGCAAACCTCAAACTTTGTAAAAACAAAACACATTTTCCTCACATTTCTGTGATGGAAAGTTCTAGAACCTGTGTGGATCCACAAGCTTCCACTCACCCCGCCTTCTCAAGAGTCTCCCGATAAAACATAGTACCCCGCTCGTGTGGGTGGGCCAAGAACCGGCGGCAGGAAAGGGCCCAAAATGTATTGTGGAAACATGAAAATTGCCTATCACAAAATGACCTGGTTTTGCAAGGAGGGGGACCTGGGTTTTTGGCCCCAGGCTCAGCAGCCATCGAGGGAAACCTACCAAACCCACACATTTATGAAAACTAGACACCCGGGGGAGTCCAGCGAGGTATGGCTTGCATGGATCCCCCAACGTTTTCCTATCCAGAATTCTGTGCAAACATCAAATTTAGATGAAAAAAGTCAGTTTTTTAATCTCTAAATTCTGTGTGGGAAAGTTGTGGGATCACCGGGCTGACACAAATTACCTACCACCCAGCCATCCCCCAGGTCTCCCAATAAAAATGGTACCTCACTCGTGTAGATTGGCCAATTACCCGCGACAGGCAGGGGCCCAAAACGTATTGTGTGGACATCAAAATGACCTATCACAAAATAACCTGTTTTTGCAAGGGGGGGCACCTGGATTTCTGGCCTCCTGCTCAATGACAATCTAGGAAAACCTACCAAACCCACACATTTCTGAAGACTAGACACCCTGTGGAGTCCAGGGAGGTATGGCTTCCGTGGATCCCCCAAAGTTTTCCTACCCAGAAGCCCCTGCAAACCTCAAATTTAGCTGAGAAAATCACTTTTTCCACACATTTTTTTGTGGAATCACCATGCCGGCACAAATTTCCTACCACCCAGTGTTTCCCTTGGTCTCCGGAATAAAATGATACCTCACTTGTGTGGCTGTCCAATGCAGAATTGGCTAAAATGTTGGTTTTTTTTTTAAATGTAACGCTTAGAATTTGCTGTGCTATACCCTTAATCCCTATGTTTTGGCCCTTCCCAGTCACAGGCCCTTGGCCCACCCACACAAGTGAGGTATAATTTTACTCGGGAGACTGAAGGGAATGCTGGGTGGTAGGTCATTTGTGCCAGCACGGTGATCCCACACAAAAATATTTTTTCAGCTAAATTTGAGGTTTGCAGGGGATTCTGGGTAGGAAAACCTTGGTGGATCCACACAAGCCATATCTCCCTGGACTCCCCAGGGTGTCTAGTTTTCAGAAATGTGTGGGTTTGGTAGGCGTCCCTAGATGGCTGCCGAACCCAGGACCAAAAATCCAGGTGCCCCCTCTTGCAAAACCAGGTTGTTTTGTGATAGGTCACACTATGCTTTGGGCCCTTGCCTGTTGTGGGTACTTGGCCCACCCACATGAGTGAGGTACCATTTTTATAGGAAGACCTGGGAAAACGCTGGGTGGTAGGAAATTTGTTTCAGGCCCTTGATCCCACAACTATCCCATACAGAAATTTGGAAAAAAAAATGAATTTTCAGGTAATTTGAGACTTGCAGGGGGTTCTGGGTAGGAAAACATTGGGAGATTCACACAAGCCATATCTCCCTTGACTCCCCAGGGTGTCTAGTTTTCAGAAATGTGTGGGTTTGGAAAGTTTCCCTAGATGACCGCCGAGCCCGGGACCAAAAATCCAGGTGTCCCCCTTACAAAACCAGGTAATTTTGTGATATGTAATTTTGAAGTCTCCACAATACATTTTGGGCCCTTGCCTGTCAGGGGTACTTGGCCCACCCACACAAATGAGGTACCATTTTTATCGGGAGACCTGGGGGAATGGTGGGTGGTAGGAAATGTGTGCGAGCCTGGTGATCCCATTACTTTCCCACGCAGAAATTTTAGAAACATATGAATTTTTCAGATAAATCTGAGGTTTGCAGGGGATTCTGGTTAGTAATTTATTGGGGGGTTCATGCAACCCATACCTCGCTGGACTCCTCAGGGTGTCTAGTTTTCAGAAATGTTTAGGTTTGGTAGGTTTCTTTAGATGGCTGCTGAGCCTGGGACCAAAAACTCTAGTGACCCCCTTGAAACATCAGGTAATTTGTGATAGATAGGTGGGCACCTGTGTTTTTGGTCCCGGGTTTGCAGACATCTAGGGGAACCAGCCAAGCCAGCCAAGCACCACTCCACGCACACCACCAGACAAGCTCCAATCTACACACACCGTCATCAAGCGCATGCCCACCCACAGCATTAGCAAAGTGCAGGTCCATACACACCTCCAGCAAAATACCAGCCAAAGGTCATTACACACAGACAATCAGCCAAACTCCAGTTCACACATGCACAAACTCTTCCTGGTTTCTAGAGGTTTTCTGCCCCGCTTGGGTGCAGTTGACAATACAAATATCACTGAAACAGCCAAAATGTGTGCCTAAAATAAAGGGAGCGACCCTTGCCTATGGGGCTTCTCAATGGCATGCCCATAAACATATCCCTGGGCCTATCCCAGGGGGAGCAGAAAGACTGGAATTTTGCTGGAGAGGGAGGTGGGGGTATTGGCATGCACATCTTGGGCAGCCCCCAACCTAAATTGAATTAAAAAAAATCCCTGGTACCTAGTGGGCCTTCTGCCCCACCGGGGGGCAGAAAGACTGATTTGCCCTAATTAATTTTGGGGGAGAAAAGGCCCTTGCTCCCCCCTCCGTGGTGCCTCGGGGAGGATCCCTGCTTGGGGATCTGCTGCCTGGGGGGATCCCTAAGCAGGGATCCACTATGGAGGGGTACCATTGGAAAGGGGAGATTCTCCCCTTTCCAACTGTACCTCTCCTGACTTTCTACGTGCTCAGGGGGCTGAGATAGCCCCCTGAGCACATAGAAAGTGAAACTGAAATGAGCCTATCAGCGCATTTTAGTTGTTATGTAAAGACATCAGCGCGACGTCTGCACTGATCGTCATTTCATAGAAACCAACTGTACAGCCTCGGGAGCAGTGGAAGCTCTTCTCCAGCTCCCGAGGCAGTTGGGGGAAAAGGGATTCCCTGTGCCATTGCGTCGGACGAGCAGCAACCGTCCGACGCACATGAGCACTTATGCGTCAGAAGGCTCCTGTGCATCCGACGCGTGGAAGGGGTTAACAAACACAGATGTGTTTCCCCCATTTTGGAAATTCACAGTATGATGTAGGTGGCATGCTTTCAAAATAAAAATGCCAACTAAATGGATATGCCCAAATGGAGGGCAAAGTAGAAGCAGTGGTAACAGTGGAAGTAGTAGTAGTACTAGTATTAGTAGTAGAAGTGGTAGTAATAATAATAATACAAATAATTTTAACAACAACAATAATAATAATATCCTCATAGTTGTGATGAGAAATGAAGGTTTTACACACTTATCCACACATCACAAATGGTCTTCCTCTGGGCTTTTATCACAGTATATGCACATCTGTAGGTGCTTTGACTCAGGGGCATTGAAAAATGACAAATAGAATGATCACTTGCCACCACACATATTATTCTAACAAAATGAAACATTGCCATTTCTCCACTGCTCCCCTCTCAAATAGGCTCTACCTGCATCATCCCTTCGCTTTGACTTTCGTTTGACTCTGGCAAGCCCTTCTTTAGAGTATAGTGGTAATTCCCAAATTCATCTGAATCCAACTGGCCATCGCAAATGATCAAATGTAGGGCCATTTTCTGATGGGCTTCACTGGCTCAGCTCAGAGCAGAGCACCTGTTTTTATCATGCACCTGCAATATATGAACTGAATTCAGCTAACCCCATATTTTAATGTGCTTGAGCATTATTTTAGACAGCAGATTTCAGAAAGAGGCAAACCTTGGTCATGGTTTTAGAGCTATACTGTCCAAACCCTGAGAAATGGTGAGTTAAATGAATTTGTTTCACACACTGCAGGCGTAAAGCAAAAGAAGTGGTCTGATCTGCTCAGAGCCAAGATGCCCGCCATGAATGGTACGGACTCAACTTATTTAATGTCTGGCTGTATTCTGAAAACTGTCTGAAAAATCTATCACAATACCATCAGACAAAGCAGCAGGTAACATCCCCATTCTCTTTGCGAAACAGAAATGGTTCAACTCAAATAAAAGTACATCCTCTTAACTGCAGTTGTCCCTACTCCCTCTCCTTGCATTATTAGTGGTCAGAGTGAACTTTATAATTTTTCCTCATGAGCTTGCCGAGCACGACAGTGGGTAAGATTTATGAACCTGCATCACCTCATTAAGCAGTGATGTGTGTGACTCAACACAAGTAAGTACTAGTGAACTGCTATCTTTACATATTTTCCTGTCATAGTTGTCATTAGCTGCCAATGCAGCAGCATCAGTGCTATAATTCGAAGTAAAACAAGGGTTGTGAGAAATTTGTGTAATTTGCTTTTGCATATTTATGCAAAATGTGGGCAAAATTGCACAAAATTAAGCATATGTGTTACTCATTAGGTCTTTACCCACACTGTTTGCCTAGTTGTGTCCAATTTTTACTAAATTAGATGTTGTTGGCCTTAGGACTCTGCACACTTTAACACTGCTAACCAGTGCTAAAGTGCTTGTGCTCACTCCAGTAAACATGGTTTGATAGGCATACACCTAATTGGCGTATTTAATTTAATTAGACATCCCTTGTTGAGTGGTATACCATATACCCAAGGCCTGTAAATTAAATTCTACCAGTGAGCCTGCAGCACTTAAGGTGCCGCCTACTTAGGTAGCTGCTGAAAATGGCTCAGGCCTGCCATCAAAGCCTGAATGCAGTTTTAACCTGCCATGTCGACTTCACATTAAAGCAACCTTGCTATTCCTTAAACTCCCCTTTTATTACATATACGTCACCCCTAAGGTAGGCCCTTAGAAAAGTGTGCCTGCAGCCTGTCTTGGAACACATAATTGGGGGTATCTGACAGTTAGACTTTGTGAATTCCTCCCAGACAGTCACTGAATAGGGGGATTAGCTGTGCCTCAATGGGCCATCTGCTGGCAGGATGGAGGGGCGAAGCTGAGCACAGCCCCATTTACAACGGAATAGCATGTACTCTGCCTTCACACAAAGGGTCTAACAACCCAGTGTTTTCACTGCAGCCAGCTTGGAGCCAGGGCAGGGAAGTCAGGAATTTCGATGCACTTCAAAGAACCTTTCCAAGAGCTTCTCCCACCATCCAGAAGAAGGGCACCACTGCATAAAGATAGGATCTTCAGACTCTCTCTTCATTTCACTAGTAGACCTGCAGAAGCACTCTCAGAGGACTATCTGCTGCTGGGACCTGCTAGGTGTCTCCCAGACTGCTGCTGTACCTGGAAGGACTGTTTTGCTGCCTGGGACCTGCCTTGAACCCTCAGAGGCCAGCCCTGTCATTGAGCCCTCATCTTTAACTGCACCCAAGACTGCTGGAAGTGACTCCAATAGTGGTATGCAGGACGACCATTTAGAGCCACAGGGACATAAAAGGATCCACCATCTGGAACCTGCACTTGGAAACAGCCTGAGTGGGTTCTGAACCTCCAAGAGGTGTCCCACCAGTCCTGGACCCTTGGTTGTGATGCTAAAGGTGCCCAGATGGCCAAAATCTGAAACTGAGGATTTAGAAACATTTTGGCCAAAAACTGCTCTGAGAACCAAGAGGAGACAGGTACTAACCTGCTTGCCTATCTTCCCGAGGTCCATCTCCAGTCAGATTGACTTTGCCGCTTCTACCGCTACAATCTTCTCTGCAGCAGCAAATCCTTTTCAACGGTCCTTCACCAAAGGGGTATCCGACCTCGTGGAACTTTCTTCGGCTTTAGCCCTCTGCCTCATGCCGCTGGGTATTTTGCGACTTTCATTTCAGCCACTAGGTTCGAACATAGAAATCTTCACAGCTTCATGTTCTACTTAATGGATTTTTGTCATTTTGGTGTCAAATAATTTATTTAACTGCACTCCATTTTTTTAAATTGGTTCGGGATTTTACTCCTGTTGTATTTTAACTTTATTACTGTTTGTGTGCTGCTTAAATACTTTACACATTGCCTCTAAGTAGAGCCTGACTGTTTTTTGTGCCAAGCTACCCCGGGTATAAGCATAGGTTCATTTGGTGACATTTTTTGTGGTTCACCATGCAAGGGATTTTGGCTGTTGCTTGACCAAAGCTCACACACCCATCAGCCAACAACCCAATTTCACACAGTATGACACTGTATTTTAGTATGAAATGTGTCCTTGCACCTACTTTGGATGCAAGCATGCATTTCGTTCTAATAAAACAGTGCAAGAAAACAAAAGCACTGGAGGAAATAGCTGCTAGTGCTGTGTCATTCATTTTGTTCCTCTGTGTGTTTGTGGAAATGTAAGTTTGTGAATTTTGTGTAATAATAAAACCATGAAATTACAGAAATTATGTTAATTATGGCTGTGTATTGCAAATTTAGGTAAAACGTGCAGTAAAACAGACAGAGTACCCTCACCTGATTTGTTGTATATTTTACCACACGCTTGAGCATTGCCAAGATGCTAATCCATATAAATGGGTTTGGAGAACATCTCATGAATGCGTTAGTGGCCATTTCAGACATTTCGGAATCAAAGTTATTTTTTTGCAGCAGAGATCAACCAAACGCAAAGTTGAACTTCAGAGAACTGCTCGACAGCTGCTCTATAACATGCTTTAATTAGCCACTGCTAGTTAGTAAAGGAACTTCACGGAAAAATATGAGAGTCATAAAAATAGGGACAACACTCGTAAAATATCAGGGAAGAAGAGTAGGTCTCTGAAAACAGGTAATAAAGCCTCTGAGGGCCATAAAAATGTATTGGCATGGACGACAGACAACGTGTTTAAAGCATGATGGATAGCAGCTTGTCTGCTACAAAGAGACAGTTACTGCGCCTGCGTTGAAGCTTCTTAGCATCAATCATGCTGGAAAAATTTTCAGAGTAGGGGTACTAATAAGTGACATCAGTCACCTCCTGAAAACCATTGGGGTTCCAAAGTTACTGACTAATAGATAACAACACCCTGCATTAGAAAACAGCTTACATGGTAATAGTCACAGTTTAATTGTTTTCCTAACAGTGGTCTCTTTTAATGAATAATCTCTTAGGGATCTGATAGGGATTTCAAGAATGCATCCAATGTGTTAGAAGTTTCAGCACTACCTCAATTGCATTATTCCTCTGCAACGATAAAAGATGTAGACACATTGGGCATATTTACAAGAAGCTAGTGCTGAGCAGCACCATTCTTTTTAAAGCTGCAGTGGCTTTTTAGTGTGCCATATTTACAAACTATTGTTAGAGGCCCTTAGTGTCACTTTTACCACTATTTTTCACAGCGTCAGATCTGGATGTGGCATATAGCTATAATGATATGTGAGGTAGGCGCTACCCCTAAAAAAGCCACGCAAAACTGACACAGCCAGGAGTCAGAAAAACGATGCTACTTTGGCAAAGGAGGCGCAGAGTAGCAAAAATGTACTGCTACTGCAAACCAGGCGTAACAATTATGCATGTCCACTGGTATAAAAGCAGAACATACCCAAATCACTTTGGAAGTCTCAACAATTCCATGGACCAACTCCTACTGCAGCTCGAAGAACCAGGAAGACCACCACCTCCAACACTACCATCACCACCAGCACCTCCACAATCACCACCTCCACCACCATCACCTCGGCGGCAGTGCAGCAGAAGGGACTGGACATATCACCAGAGGATTACCCTCATAGACTTCAGGGAGGAGGACGCCATTGCTCATTACAGGCACAGGAGGGATTCCACTGTCCTTCTCCTGCAGCAGATTCCACCAAGGCTGCACCCAATATAGCAGCGGTGCACCAACAATCCTCAGCAGGCCAAGCTACTGGTTGTCATACACATGCTGGTGTCTAGAACTTTCTGACCCACCATAGCCAGGCATCCTTCTCTGCATTGTTTTCCTCCGTCCTCGATTCCATCATAAGCCTCACACCCCAGTGCCTTGTTTTCCCCAACACAACTGAGAAGCAACAGGAAAACAAGCAAGGTATGTATTCCATTGCAAAACTTTCACATGTTTTGGGGGCAATGGACTGCACACATCTGCAACTTATGCCTCCAGTGGCTACATCACATCTGTACCTCAATAGGAAGCACACACATTCTAGGAACATGCAGGCAATCGTGGACCATCTGGGCCTCTTCATCAATGTCCTTACAAAGTACCGGGGCAGTGGTCATGATTCCTGCGTCATCCGTCATTCCACCATCAATGAGCACTTCCATAATGGGACATACACCGATGGCTTACTGGTTGGTAACTACTTCTGAAGCACATGACAGACCACATGACAGTCAATTATATTGGAATACGTTGCCATATAAGTGTTGGGCTGAATGAGACAGTGCATACCTATTAGGTGTAGGCCTACATACTTTCACCATACTTCATGGCAAATGCCCAACACAATCCTACAAGTCACACATGTTGAGACCACCTACATCACTTTGAGCCATATGTACAAGTGAACTGCATTGCTTGCTGGAGCATCACTGTTCATAATGCTCTGGTAGAATAAGTCTTCAACTCATATCAATGAGGCAATGCAAAGTCAGCCTGTGTGCCCTTGCTCAGCCTCACAGATATTCCCTGACACTATTTGTTAATAGTGTGCCTCCCAAGGGAAGTGACATGAGGACACCAGGCAGGTAGCACCCCTCGCCGCACAGCACCACCTGTGTGACGCTACCCTTGAGCCCGCTGCTGCTGCCCGCATTGGTTCGTGCCCCTGCATAGTCCTCACTGCCATCTGCTTTTGCGTTTGCTCTGTTGTTCTATTGTATTAGCGCTGTTGTCCTTAGCCTTTCTGCTCCGCTGCATTTTATTGTATTAGCACAGTTGTCTTTTGCCTCACCTTTCCCCCTGTGACCATTTATTTTCTTCTGTGTCCTCTATTGCCTTCTGTACCCCCCACCAGCTCCATTCTTCGTTTTCCCGCCGCTGCGTCCCCCTGCGGCCCCACCCCCCTGCTCTCTCTTTCGCCACCCCGCTCCCGCCTCCCAGCTGCTCCTCCCTCCCACATCCCCTCATATGGAGGCTGCTGCTGAAGTGTAGCTCACTGGTTAGAGGAGGCATACCCTGAAGCAGAGATCAGGCCCGGGACCTGGGTTCGATTCCCGACGCGGCAGGGTCCAGAACCCAATTGTCCACAGACTCGATAATTCTCGCTTCGGTGCCCACTCTAAGCATGAGTTCACACTATGCAGCTCTGGGCAACAAGCCTGCTTAATCTCCACAACGGCCCCCCGCGGCGGGATGCCTGGCTTTCACCTTGGGGATACCCAGTACGGGTTATCTTACAGGGAAAAACCAGGACGGGTTCCCAATGCAAGCGTCAATCTGCACGGCCATGCCGCTGGCGAGCTGAAGGCGTGCTAAAGGCAAGCCCGTCTGCGCCCATCCACGCCTGGACCGTGCCCAGCGCCAGAACCCCTGGCCCCCGTGGATGCCACGATGCCCAACACCGCTACGATGCCAGCACCCTCCATGCACTCAACACCGGACGATCACACACCTGCTTCCAGGCCACCCCAAAGCACACCCACGGACCTTTCACCTGCCGGAACTGCAGCTCCACCAGCATCCGCCCCGCCAAGTTGCCGACCAGGAAGGAACCCAACTACCTCAGATGCATCCTCCTCAACACCCGCTACGCCCACAAACATGCCGTTGAACTCTGTGACCTACTTGACTCAACCTCCCCAGACGTCGCCTTCCTGACGGCGACCTGGCTGAACCCCGCCTCGGCACCCGACATCGCCATAGCCATCTTGGAAGGCTACACGATCACCCGCAGGGACCGCACCAACGGAGTAGGAGGAGGAATCGCCATCGTCCACAGGAACACTCTCAGAGTCTCGACCAATACCGACGACACCCTCAGCACCGCCGAACACCTGCACTTCCAGATCCACACCGAAGCCAACACCACCCTCAGAGGAACCCTTGTCTACAGACCCCCCGGACCCCGACCACAGTTCAGTGACTCCATCGCCGACTTCGTCAGCACACACGCCCTCGCATTCATGGACTACATCCTCCTCGGGGACCTGAACTTCCACCTCGAGAACAATGACACCAACTCCACCACCCTGATTGACAACCTAGCCAACCTCGGACTCAGACAACTCGTCACAACACCCACCCACTCCGCTGGCCACACGCTTAGCCCCATCTTCTCCGCAAGCCCCCACATCTCCTTCAACCACACCACCGAACTCTACTGGACTGACCATCGCTGCATCCACTTCACCTTCAAGAAGCCCACCATGCACCATCACACCCAACAGATGCCTCGCTGCTGCTGGAGCAAAGTCACCGAAGACCAGCTAACCACAACCCTTGCCCAGAGACCACCCGCCGACCCCACTGACCCCGACACTGCCGCCCGCAACCTCAGACAGTGGATCGACGACTGCGCCAACACCCTCGCCCCGTTCAAGAAACCATCCAACAGTCACACCAGCAAGAAAGCCAGCTGGTTCACTGAAGACCTCCAGGCCTCCAAGCAAACCTGCCGAAAACTGGAGAAGAACTGGCTCCGTGAACGAACACCGGACAGCTACGCAGCCCACAAGAACGCTACCCGCAGTCACCATCACCTCATCAGATCGGCCAAAAGGACCTCCTTCAAAGACCGCCTAGACAACAACGCACACAACAGCAAAGATCTTTTCAACATCGTGAAGGAACTCTCCAACCCCAGCTCCAACACCAATGACATCCCACCTTCGCAAGACCTGTGCGACTCGCTGGCCACCTTCTTCCAAAGCAAGATCGCAGACATCCACGATAGCTTCTATGCCACAACCGCCCGACAACCACTGAGACCTCCACCCCCATGACCACCATCCACACCAACCGCCTGCTCTCCTGGACCAACATCAACAATGACGACACCATCAAGATCATGAACAACATCCACTCTGGTTCTCCATCAGACCCATACCCACACCACATCTTCAACAAAGCCAGCACAGCCATCGCACTCCATCTCTGGAAATTCATCAACATCTCATTCAAGACAGCAACCTTCCCGGAGAGCTGGAAGCACGCCGAGATCAACGCCTTACTCAAGAAACTCAAGGCGGACCCCAAGGACCTCAAGAACTTCCGGCCCATCTCCCTGCTCCCATTCCTGGCGAAGGTCATCGAGAAGACCGTCAACAAACAACTGACCCGCTACTTCGAGGAGAACAGCATCCTGGACTCTTCCCAGTCTGGGTTCCGCAGCAACCAGAGCACTGAAACTGCCCTCATCGCCGCCACCGATGACATCAGGACCCTGCTAGACAATGGAGAAACAGCGGCCCTCATCCTCCTGGACCTGTCAGCCGCCTTCGACACGGTCTGCCACCGCACACTACGAACACGCCTCCACGAAGCCGGGATCCAAGAGAAGGCCTTGGACTGGACCACCTTCTTCCTCTCTGGCAGAACACAGAGCGTCCTCCTTCCCCCCTTCCGCTCCGAAGCCACTGAGATCATCTGCGGCGTACCCCAGGGCTCATCCCTCAGCCTAATGCTGTTTAACATCTACATGGCACCGCTCACCCACATCGCCCGACTGCATGACCTCAACATCATCTCCTACGCCGATGACACTCAGCTGATCCTCTCCCTCACCAAGGACCCCCACACCGCCAAAACCAACCTCCGTGAAGGAATGAAGGCCGCCGCCGAATGGATGAGGAACAGACGACTGAAGCTGAACTCGGACAAAATGGAGGTCCTCATCCTCGGATCCACCCCTTCAGCCTGGGACGACTCCTGGTGGCCGACCGCACTGGGAACAGCTCCAACACCCACCGACCACACACGCAACCTAGGGGTCATCCTCGACTCCACCCTCTCCATGAATAAGCAGGTCAACGCCATCTCTTCCTCCTGCTTCAACACCCTCCGCATGCTCCGCAAGATCTACAAGTGGATCCCCACCGAAACGAGAAGAATGGTCACCCAGGCCCTCGTCAGCAGCAGATTGGACTACGGAAACGCCCTCTACGCAGAAGCCTCGGCCAAACTCCTGAGACGGCTTCAACGCATCCAGAACGCCTCAGCTTGCCCGATCCTCGACATCCCTCACCGCAGCCACATCACATCCCACCTGAGAGACCTGCACTGGCTCCCCGTCAACAAGAGGATAACCTTCAAGCTCCTCACCCACGCACACAAGGCACTCCACAACACCGGACCAGCGTACCTCAACAGATGACTCAGCTACACCCCCACCCGCCAGCTCCACTCTGCCGACCTCGCCCTTGCCCTCGCCACAGTCTCCTGCATCTGAAGAGCGACCTCCGGCAGAAGATCGTTATCCCACCTCGCCACCAAGACCTGGAACACCTTACCCATCCACCTACGGCAGACCCAAGACCTGCTGACCTTCAGAAGACTCCTCAATGCCTGGCTTTTCAAGCAGTAGCAGCATTCCCCACCCCCAGCGCCTTGAGACCCTCACGGGTAAGTAGTGCACTTTACAAATGATATGATTGATTGATTGATCGTTACATGTCTCTTTATAATGTCCAAATACTATGTGTCCTGCATTCCGTGGGACACATAGAATGCTTGGTTTTGGGGCAGGAATGTGTCCCTTAAAGCAATAAGTTATTGGAGGACACAACGCAGACACATGTGCACCATGGTCCAAGGGGAGGGATGTTGGTGCTAGTCACCAATATGTGATGGTGTGTATGCGGATGAACCATGTATGTGCGGTATGGTAGGAATATGGCACATTCCAGCCCTTCACTTTGGATGCAGGTCAGTATAGCTAGGTGAAATCCAGTGCTATCCTTTGGCAACAACTGCTAAATGAGGCACTGTGTATTTATTCAATTGTGCGAAAGAGCCTCATTAATGCAACACTATGTGAAAGCCTGTGTCCAAACACCCTATTGAAGTAAGGGATTCCCTTTCTTTTGTCTGTGTGTCCGCAGGTAAATCCCTTGGTCATGTGATGTAATCCAGACCTGTGAAACTGAGAAATGTAGTCACATTTTAACCTCACAAGATCATGTCTACCATGCTAAATTACATAACTCATCATATACACATATCCCGTCCTATGTGTACACCGTTTTGTGGTGCACAAACCACTCTATCGGTCCTCCAAGGTTCCAGACTGTGCAGCAAGGTACAGCCTCATGCGCAAATTACATCTCCCATGACAGCCAACAACACAGTCATCTTGGGAGTAATGTGCCTGTCTTGGAGCTATGCTGACATTTCCTTCCAGCACTGGAAGAGATGTCCTACACTGCCCCCAAGCAGGGTAGGACATAATTTGTGTAGTGTGGTTAATGTACCAGTTACACTGTACAGCGCAAGATCCCCACATAACTCAAACCCCTTGTGATCTCTCATCATAGTGGATAGAGTGGACTGCCATGTGTACATTATCTTGTCACACATTGATATCCACTCATTACCCTCCCCATGGTAATAGATAGTGAATGACATTGACTCCAACTCTCACAGCCAAATATGTATGACTGAAGTATGGAACATCACCTGCTCCACCTACAGGTTGTAAAATCAGACATGTATCAGTTCAGAAATGGCAATAGTAGTCAAAAACAGACACAGAAAATGAGTGGAGTCTACTTAATAGCTAATTGCCTCTACTTACTTGTGAAAACTCATCACCTTCATTGCATTGGCACTCACAGGTATGACAAATTGATAAATAGTAAGTGAGTCACAGAGAACAGTACACGTGTATTGTGTAGTACAGTGCCAGTCATATCCATTTCCTACTTGTGTGTATGCCACACAATGTCCTAGCACATCTCTTACAGTAGGCAAAGTGCATGAGTCATTCAGGACACTAAACCGAGCCTTTAGGTTCATTTCAGTTTCATTTTCTATGTGCTCAGGGGGCTATCTCAGCCCCCAGGCATGTAGAAAGACGGGAGAGGTATCATTGGAAAGGGGAGAATCTCCCCCTTCCAATGGTACCCCTCCCCAGTGGATCCCTGCTTGGGGATCACCCCAGGAGGGTGATCCCCAAGGAGGGATCCACCAACTAGACATCAGGGAGGGGGGAGCGGCCCCTTGGGCAAGGGCCTTCGCTCCCCCCATCAAGAAACGGGCTAAATTCAGTCTTTCTGCTGGGATTTTTTTCAGCGCAATTTGTTTTAGGGTGGGGCTGCCCGAAATGGGCAAGCCAATGCCCCCACCCCCGCCACCATTACAGCCTTTCTGCCCCCCTGGGGGAAGATGGGGGCAGTAGCCCCCAATCTGCCCCCCAGGGGGGGAAAAGCCCACTAGACACCAGGGATATTTTGGGGCAAATCTGAATTAGGGTGGGGATTCCCAAAATGGGCATGCCAATGCCTCCACCTCTCCCCCACAAAAACGACAGCCTTCCTGCCTTGTCCTGGGGGGCAGATGGGGCAGTAGCCCCCAATCTGCCCTCCGGGGGGGGCAGAAAGCCCAGTAGACACCAGGGATTTTTTGGGCAAATTTTAATTAGGGTGGGGGCATTGGCATGCCCGTTTTTGGCAACACCCACCCTAATTAAAATTTGCTCAAAAAAATCCCTGGCGTCTAGTAGGTTTTCTGCACCCCCGGAGGGGGGGGGCAAAAAGCCCACTAGTCACCAGCGATTTTTTTTAGGCAAATTTGAATTAGGGTGGGGGCTGCCCAAAACAGGCATGCCCAAGGCCCCACCGCCTCCCCCACAAAAATTACAGCCTTCCTGCCCCCCTGGGAAAGTTGTGGCATCACCAGGCTGACACAAATTTCCAACTACCCAGCGTTCCCCTGGGTCTCCCGATAAAACCGGTGCTTCACTCGTGTGGGAGCCCCAAGTGCCCGCGACAGGCAAGGGCCCAAAACATTTTGTGATAGGCAATTTTGATGTTGCCTCAATACGTTTTGGGCCCTTGCCTGTCGCGGGTACTTGGGCCTCCCACACAAGTGAGGCACCATTTTTATCGGGAGGCCCGGGGGAACGCTGGGTGGTAGGAAATTTGTGTCAGCCTGGTGATGCCACAACTTTCCCACACAAAAATGTGTGAAAAAAGTGATTTTTTCAGCTAAAATTGAGGTTTGCAGGGGATTCTGGGTAGGGGAACATTGGGGGATCCACGCAAGTCATACCTCCCTGGAATCCACCGGGTGTCTAGTTTTCAGAAATGTGTGGGTTTGGTAGGTTTCCCTAGATGGCCGCCGAGCACGGGGCCAAAAACCCAGGTGACCCGCCTTGCAAAACCAGGTTGTTTGGTGATAGGCAATTTTGATCTCGCCTCAATACGTTTTGTGCCCTTGCCTGTCGCGGGTACTTGGGCCTCCCACACGACTGAGGCACCATTTGTATCGGGAGACCCAGGGGAATGCTGGGTGGTATGAACTTTGTGTCAGCCCGGTGATGCCACAACTTTCCCACACAAAAATGTGTGAAAAAAGTGATTTATTCAGCTAGAATTGAGGTTTGGAGGGGATTCTGGGTAAGGAAACATTGGGTGATCCATGCAAGCCATACCTCCCTGGAATCCCCTGGGTGTCTAGTTTTCAGAAATGTGTGGGTTTGGTAGGTTTCCCTAGATGGCCGCCAAGCCCGAGGCCAAAAACCCAGGTGACCCCACTTGCAAAATCAGGTTGTTTTGTGATAGGCAATTTTGATGTTGCCTCACTACGTTTGGGGCCCTTACCTGTTGCGGTTAGTTGGACCTCCCACACGAGTGAGGTACCAGTTTTATCCGGAGACCCGGGGGAACGCTGGGTGGTAGGAAAATTGTGTCAGCCCGGTTATGTCACAACTTTCCCACACAGAAATATGTGAAAATAATTATTTTTTCGACTAAATTTGAGGTTTGCAGTGGATTCTGAGTAAGGAAACGTTGGGGGATCCACGCAAGCCATACCTCCCTGGAACCCCCGGGTGTCTATTTTTCAGAAATGTGTGGGTTTGGTAGGTTTCCCTAGGTGCCGGCAGAGCTAGGGTTAAAAAACTACAGCTATGCACTTTGCCAAAAAAGGGTAATTTGTCACTGTGAAATTGTGGTGTGTCCACGTTGCATTTTGCGCCATTTCCTGTTGCGGGCACTAGACCTACCCACACAAGTGAGGTACCATTTCTCTCGGAAGACTTTGGGGGACATGGGCGTGTGGAAATTTGTGGATCCAAGCAAATTCCAGAACTTTCCACAACAGAAGTGTGAGGAAAATGTGTTTTTTTGGGCAATTTTTTAAGTTTGCAAGGGATTCTGGGTAACAGAACCTGGCGAGAGGCAGTCAAGTCTCCCCATCCTGGATTCCCCTGGGTGTCTAGTTTTCAGAAATGTATAGATTTGCTAGGTTTCCTGTTGGAAACGGCCCTTTTTGCAGGGTTATCCCCAAACTTTTTGCTTCTTCCTCCTTTATTTTTTCTGACCTGTGGTTGTTGGCAATAGGACTCTGAGCACTTTACCACTGCTGATCAGTGCTAAAGTGCATATGCTCTCTGTATAAATTGTTATATTGATTGGTTATCCATGATTGGTATATTTGTTTCACCTGTTAGCCCCTAGTAAAGTGCACTGCGTGTGCCAGGGCTGGTGATTCAAATGCTACTAGTGGGCTGCAGCACTGATTGTGCCACCCACAGGAGTAGCGCTAAAATGATGTCTAGGCCTGCTTGCAGTGCCTGTGTGCAGTCCAGGACTGCCATGTCGACCTGGCCAGTGCACCCACTGACCAGGCCTTATCCTTCCCTTTATGTACATGTCAGGCATCCCTATGGTGGCCCTAGGTACCCCCCTGGGCTGGGTGCAGTGTATCTGAAAGGTAGGGCATGTACTGAGGTGTGTAACATGCCCTGGTAGTGAATTACAGCCATTTTCGTTTTTCACTGCTGAGAGGCTATCTTGCCCTTAGGATAGAATGGGGAAGGATGTTTACATGTCTATCTTCCCATAAGGGCAAGATAGAAAATCCAAGTTTGGTATCTCTGTGTTCAGAATTTAATTATACATCTTTTTAGCAAGATGGTTTTTAAATTCACTGTGTGAGAATCGCACTTTTTAGAAAGTAGCTATTCTCCTGTTTAACCTTCCTGTGTGCCTGTGTGCTGGTTGGCTGACTGGTGTCATGTGATGGGCTAGGTGGCTCCAGGAGCCTGGATGAGTCAGCAGCAGGGTGAATAGGGAGATCTGCTTTAGATGGGTGGGAGGAGTAGTCCCTGGGTTTGAATAGGGCTGCCTCTGCCAACACAAAGCTGGCTCCACCCCCTGCTGGCCAGGCTGAGGACTCTGCCTCTGCTGGCACAAAGAAGGCTCCACCTCCTGCTGAGCGTCTAACGACCCTGCCGCTCACTCTGAAAGGAACCAGGTGCTCCAGAGCAGAGCACACCCAGGAACCGGTTTGAGCAGGGGAATCCCCCCACTGGAACAAAGAGAGACAAAGACTTGGAGGGGTATAAGAAGATGACCCCAGACACCTAAAACTTTAGATCACTGTGGAACTAAGAAGGAACCTCTGCCAAGGAGAAAGCTGAAAAGGACTGAAGAGGAGAAGACTGCCTGCTTGCTGTTTTGCTTTACTGCCAAGAAGAGGGGAAGGACTTTGCTGTGTCCCCTTCTTTTGATTCTGATCTCCAATGGCCTGAGAAGAGCTGGCTCCCTGTTAAGAAGTCCCAGGAACAAAAGGACTTCACCACCAGCTCCCCTGGAACTCTGCTGAGAGAGTTCTGACCTGCCTTGGAGTGCTTGCCCAGTCTTGGGGCCTCAGGAGGTCGTTTTGCTGGGTTTTGGGAGCTGGGAAGCAGAAGCGTGAAAAGGAACAACTGGTACCCAACGCATCATCCGATTGCGTGTCGCAAGAACGAGAGTGCGTGGGAAATTTCATCGCGGCACCATCGCAACACGCAGGGTCCCCGCATCGCCGAGTGCGTCGAGCATCGTCCCGAAGCGTGAAGATTCCTGACATTGCGAGGGTCATCGCAGAACCAGTTTGCGAGCCGCACCACTGCCGGTGCGTGAAAGTCTCCAGTCATCGGGTGCGTCGACGCAGAGTCCCGTTCCGTGGCGCATCGAGAGTTGCGGCGCCGGAAGACAACGCTGCGCCACGCATCGTGCCACATCGAAGCGTGTCGCATCGAACCTGTGCGTGAAGCTTCCCCCTAAGAAACCTACGCAACGAAAGCCAAAGTCATCGCATCCTCCCCCTACAGATCGGAGCCGGCGCATCCACCTCTGCTGCGTGAAGCCGGGCTGCTGCAAAGCCTCCCCAAGATCTCAGGAGTATCGCATCGCCTTTGCCATCTTCCTTGTTATAGCTTTTGGGAACCTTATCGCAACTACAGGTACTGTTGGGCACGAGAGTGTCGCATTTTGTGCATTGAGAGTCGCATTGTGCAGGACACTGACTTTTACATCCTGGAGTACTTTCTGCAAACTCTTGAACTATCTTTAAAGTAATCTTTTTAATTGTATGTTTGTTTTTCTGTAGTATTTGGTCTTGTGAAGTTTTTAGTAAAGATACCTTATTTTTCTAAAACTGGCGTGGAGTAAATCTGTGGTGTTTTCACTGTGTTACTGTGAGTGTTGGTACAAATACTTTACACATTGCCTTTGATAGCCTAGACTGCTCAGGCCAAGCTACCTAGAGGGTGAGCAGGGGTTATCTTAACAGTGTATCCCCCTTTCCCTGACTAGAAGCAAGAGTCCCTACTTGGACAGAGATACCTACCCTGCCAACTAGAGACCCCCAGATCTAACATTTCCTTAGGTGCCGGCAGAGCTAGGGTTAAAAAACTACATATAGGCACTTTGCCAAAAAAGGGTCATTTTTCACTGTGAAATTGTGTTGTGTCCACGTTACGTTTTGCGCCGTTTCCTGTCGCAGGCACTATTCCTACCCACACAAGTGAGGTACCATTTTTCTTGGAAGACTTTGGGGAACACGGGGTGGGTGACAATTTGTGGATCCATGAAAATTCCAGAACTTTCCACCACAGAAATGTGAGGAAAATGTGTTTTTTTGGCAATTTTTTGGATTTGCAAGGGATTCTGGGTAACAGAACCTGGTGTGAGGCAGTCGAGTCACCCCATCCTAGATTTCCCTGGGTATCTAGTTTTCAAAAATGTATAGGTTTGCTAGGTTTCCCTAGGTGCTGGCAGAGCTAGGGTTAAAAAACTACAGCTAGGCACTTTGCCAAAAAAGGGTAATTTTTCACTATGAAATTGTGTTGTGTCCACGTTGCATTTTGCGCCGTTTCATGTCGCGGGCGCTAGGCCTACCCACACAAGTGAGGTACCATTTTTCTCGGAAGACTTTGGGGAATGCGGGATGGGTGGAAATTTGTGGATCCACACAAATTCCAGAACTTTCCCCCACAGAAATGTGAGGAAAATGTGGTGTTTTTGACTATTTATTAGGTTTGCAAGGTATTCTGGGTAACAGAACCTGATGAGCGGCAGTCGAGTCACCCCATCCTGGATTTCCCTGTGTGTCTAGTTTTCAAAAATGTATAGGTTTGCTAGGTTTCCCTAGGTGCCGGTAGAGCTAGGGTTCAAAAACTACAGCTAGGCAGTTTGCCAAAAAAGGGTCATTTTTAGGTCTCGCTGAGCCCCAGCGCTTGCGCTGGCTCGGAGAGACATTTTGTATTTGGGATTTTTAAAGTGCTGCCTGTGGCCTAAAGCTTGAGTGCACGCGAGCCTGCACGCGCGCAGCCGCCAATCACTGCTGCGCGCGCACCACTCGCGTGCTTGCCACACAGCGTGTCCGGTCCTAGCGATCGCGATCACTTTCGCTTTGATCGCGATCGCTATTACTTTCGCTTTCACGGCCGCGCGGCCAATGCTTGTGTTTTTTTACTTTAAGCGCCACGCTCGCGTGTGGCAATGCTTGTTGTTGTTATGACAGGAAGTCGCCAAAGCACAGGAAACCCCTCCCAGGAGTAACCTTCCCGCAGAGGAAATGGTGGAGTTGCTGTAAGACTGCAGCCGAAGAACTCGCCCACAATACTGAAATATACTTCAGGTAAAAATTCCCTTTTTATAACAGTTGAAGAGATTGGCTCATAGTAGAATCAGCTGTGCTGATCAGCGAATCCTCGGAAACCGGCAATATTGCTGCACAGACCCACACTTTGTACTTCTATTAAAATAAAGCTGTGCAGGTAAGCTAGACGTACTGGGACCGGCAATAACGCTGTACCAGTCAGTGAGATAATGGCATACCGGCAGACCACACTTATAAGTTACCAGCACTGTCTCCAGCGGCCAAACTGCATCCATCAGCACCACAGGCTTTAATACCCTGGGGGCGCCTCCAGACCGGAGAGTGTGGTGTGGTGCCGGCAGCCTAAAAACCTCTCCTCGATTTGCGCGGTTGTGTGCCAGAAGGCTAGAAAACACTCCTCACTTCACGCTGACTTGCCCTGCAGGCATCGCTGAACCACCATCAGCAGCATGAAGGTGATTTTCCTCTACTCCGTGCTGACACTCTCACAGGACAGGATATCTCGAAGAGTACTGCAGACTGCCCAATGACACCGTCAGTTGCCGATACTCATCTTCTATGCGATGACGTCTCTCTAGATACCGGATTGCCAGCAGACACAATGGCACACTGAAACTGTTGGCCTAACGGCTAGGGCGCTCGACCTCGAACCTGGGGAACTGGGCTTGTGTCTCGGTAATGACGCTGAACCTCCCGTGACTCTGGGCAAATCACTTAATCTCCTCGTGCCTAACAAAAAAACAAGCATTTGCAATTCAATAGGTCTCGCATTTACGAGAGTTTGAGCAATTGGCATTGTAAATGACAATTCCTTGTATTTATGTGTCGACTTTTAAATCATAAATAAAAGGCATTGTCATTTACAATGCCAACAGCTTAAACTCTCGCAAAAGCGAGACCTATTGCATTGCAAATGCTTGTTCACTGTGAAATTGTGGTGTGTCCACATTGTGGTTTGCGATGTTTAATGTCAGGGGAACTAGTCCTACCCACACAAGTGAGGTACCATTTTTAGGTCTCGCCTGGCGTAGACTGCGCAGACATGCACGGTCTCACCTGGCGTAGACTGCGCAGACATGCGCAGTCTCGATGGCGAGATTTAATGAGTTAGGGTAGATTTCTCTAGTGGGCTTTAAGTCCCGCCCCTCTTTTCCATTGGCTGGCGTCACTGTTTATGCTAAACGGTGGCCAGCCATTGGAAAAGAGCGTCTAGTGATGTACACTTTTCTCTTTTAGAGCCGTCCCAGTTGGACTGGCTCAGTTGCTTTACGTCTGTGGTAAAAGTTTTTCTTATCTTTATGGGGCCATGTGTTTCAAACATATGACCCCATAAAGACAAGAAAGCTTTGCGAAGGACGAAAGTGAAAGCTGACCGTGCATTAGCAGCTCAGCCAGACGTGGCGTGACTCCATCCCCTCTGCCATGCCATTCCCGCACACGCATTCGCGGCTCCTGACATGCTCTCCGAGGGAGCCTTGGTGTGCTGCATGTTTGTGTGATTTTTGTTCTGTTTCGCTGTACACTTGTTAGTCATTGCTCCTATATTTAACTTCACTAGCCCCGGACTTCTGAGCAGAGCTATGAACACGGGCAGTAATTATTTTACAATTATTTCAAGCACTGGGAAGTGATGTGTTAGAGAAAAGAATGGAGTTGCCGACGCAGAGGCCGGTGAGTTTGCCCTCGGTCGGGGCTCCTGAGTCTGGTCATTGGATGAGATGGGGCAGGTGAGAGGGGCAGGGCGGCAGCGCGGGGCCGCTCTCCCCGGTGAACACCTGATCTGCATCCAAGGGTTCGATGAGATTGTTGGACGCTGGCTGCTGCCGCTCGCTCCCCGAGTCCTGAAACTGTGCACGGCAGGGTGTGCCGGCAGGCAGCATCCACCCAGTTAATGGAACCACGCACAAACCACGTAAATATACAGCACCTTGATCACGCCGTTGCCTCGGGTCACCGTCCCACAAAGCCGGCACAGTGGCAGCGCTCCACATGCACCGCCAATATCACACATCAGTGTCTAAAGGCACCTGGTCCCAAAGACGAGGAAGTGCATCAGGTGTGGATGAAGTGGCAAATGAGCGAGCGAGGGCCCAGTGCACGTGGGGATCTTGTATGTCCTGTACAGTAACCTTTCGGGCCTGCCCCCTCTTACATCACTCAAAAGAGAAACCGCCCTGAAAAAACACAGGACGCCTCGCCTTGCGTGTCCCCATACCTGTTCCACCCTGGGAGGTCCACTCCCCCTCCACCTGTGCTGCATTTCCCCTGCTTTAGCGCTTTATTACTGCACCAGTTCTCAACAGGTCACGGCGACATATTTGATCCCTTACTCGGGGAACCACAGAGGCAGTCTATCCCTGATTGTACTTCGAATCACCCAGAACCTACACCCACAATTCACCGCCCAAGAAGTAAGCATGTTCTTATTATTTGCTGTATGTGGTGTGTGCCATACTTACTGTATGGCGCTTGTGGGGGGCAGAGTTGATTGTATTGATGCCGCCTGTGATGGGGCCCTCTCTGGGAGCCTTTTCAGGGTTATCGCCACCTTCCTCTGAAGGGCTGTTTGTGCACTGCCGCCCTGTGTTGTGAGGTTGGATATTGCTGGCTAATAAAAGTTGAAGAACTTCTCTGGTGCAATAACCTACTGTTTAAGGTAGGGTGCGGCTGTTTTCATACCGTGTTTCTGATATTCCCCCGGTGGTCTGCAGGCCACGGACAGAGCGGACTGAGAACAAAAAGCAGCAATTGGAATTTGATTTGACCGGGCGGAGGGGGGGGTGGTTGCAAGGGGAGGGCGATTGTGCAAGTGCAAAGCACTGCTGCATCATTAAACCGGCCCCAACAGTGCCACTTTTGTTACTGGGGCTGAAATTGCAGCACTGCAAAACCAGCCCCCACCGCTCTAAAACCAGCCCCACCGCTCCAAAACCGGCCCCCACCCTTTCAGCCTCCCGGGAAACACCCTGTGCCTGCTAGAACCCGTCCAGCCCTGGCTACAGGACTGCTTTCAGAGCTGGGTGGGCTGCCAAGACCCAAGAATGAAAGCCCCATTTAACCTTTTCTAGTCAAGATTACCACCAGTGTGTGCTTGTGTGAACATTTATGCCTCGACAGCTGTTGGATTCCTGCCCTGGAATAGTTATTCACTCTGTGTAATTCTACTCGTGATGAGTTGTTGGTCTTGTGTAGCCATTGTGTTGGTTTTGTTCCTGCGTGTTATCTTTTGACTAGATATATTTGCTCGATGTTTCCTCATAGTTCCTTGTTCACTGTGTTGCCCCGTGTCGGCGGTTGAGTGCCCTGTTGAGTACGGTCACCAGCTATAGTATGCCAGAAGTAAGGGTTAGTTGGTGTGTTTCACACCATCAGTATGAATGTGTATTATATGTTGCCTTGGGTTGAGGGTTTGCTGACTATTACACCTCGTGCTGTGTTGTTCTTTGTTAGGATTTCCTACAAAGGTTCATTACTGGCTCATTTCCCAGTGTAGAGCATGATTGGTTATGCAATCTCTGTGCAGTGCAGAATCTGTGAAAGAAAAAAGTGCGGGCGCTGAAGTTCTGCTCAGAAGGAGCCGGCGGCCGGTGCAATTAAACATTGGGGGGCAGGAATCCAAGGACGCTAGTCTTCAATTCACTACCAGGCACCCCATGGCCCATTTTCTCGCTCATGTAGGTTCATGCTCTCTGTTTGTGACTTAGTCCGTCTTTCCGATCTTTGTGTTTTCCGCTGTCTGACACTCGGTAAACATCTGATGCGGAAATAAGTGCCCCCTCACCCCCTACCACCGGGAGCACCTGCTCAAATTAAGCACTTTCTCCGTGTAAAATTATAATTGATAGTTTATGTCTGTCAGCAGAGTTGTTTGATATTTTGTGCCACATAGCTGTATTTTATTTATAAAAACAACTGTGCCAGAAAAAAAGGCTTCTATGAGCCAACATCTAAAATTGGCATTGTATTAACATTAGAATAAATAAATATAACATCAGCGATAAGAAACCCGTGCAAATAATGAAATAACACTATAATCAATGCAAAGATACATTAACAGGTGAAAGAGTAAACTAGTTATCTGAACAACTAATGTTCCACGTTCCGTGTAAACCATAAAGTGGTGGCGTAGTAGAATGCAAGCGGTCAGCCTGTTTGTCTCTGCCTGTTACTCTGTGCGTGCTGCTCTCAGTTCTGCGCCTGCCATGGTGCGGTATCATTTCCCGCGTGCCGGTGCGTTTGCATGTTCATTTTGTATCAGGGCCGTCGCTTGGCACGGGCAGTGTTGGCAGCTGTAGTCCAAAGAAATATCCCCCTTTTTGGTACATGTACAGATAACCACACAAACTCATACAGGAATCAAACTCAATCAATCACCAGAACAAGACACCAAAATCTGAACCCTAATCCCAAGTTGTTGTATGTATAAAATACTCTCTTTTATTAAAAACATGACACCAAAAAAATATATTTTAGACAGTTACAACACAATAAAATCAGCATTTGACATTATACTTGTTGTGCAATTAGCAAGCAATAAAGTTACAATAAAAAAGCTATTCAAAACATAGGGAGAACATAGGTAAGAAAAAATGTTTTCTAATCCAAAATACAAAGGAAGACAAAAGACCCAAATCAACTGCCCTCCACAGTGTGGATACTGCTAATTCATTTTATGAGAACAGATGTCACTCCAGTCTACAGTCTGCCTTTTTGGACTTGCGTCGACGCGTTTCGGTGGATGACTAAAGATATAGGACCACCTTCTTCAGGACAATTTATTCTAATCTCCCACGGTACAGACAATCTACATAAACAATAAAAAAAAAATTCACATTAAAACCATTTTAAAAATACAGGCATTATATATACATCTCATGACATTTAATATCGCTATTTGCTCACTACGCTAATAGGTATGAGGACAATGCTATCTCAAACAAATGATTCCACCCGAGAAATTATGGAATTCCCCAAAAAAACACATTAAATGGACAAACAGTGTAATTCTCCTGGTTATTCATCCTGCACAACATCCATGCCCATCCAGTCTTTAAAACACCTATTCGAATCATACCATGCTCACATATTTCTTCTCTCCGTTTTATTTAGAAAGAACTCAACTCAATTGGATAATGGTTGTTGTTACCTTATAGATTAACTAGTACATCCACAGGGTCGGTACTAGTAAACTTCTTCCCTTTTAGTTAGAAATCGGACAGCGCTGAATTCAGCGGGAACATAAAGAAGCAGGCCTTTTATTCGAGAGGGATAAAAATATTCATAGGATTAGGACCTCTCTCTTCCTGCTAAGGGTTGTATAGTGTATCAATCTCTATATTAATGTTTACCTGCCTTCCTGCCTTTTACTATTTGATTTCAATCAGGTTGCAGGGGTATATGAGCAGATCTTTATACTGAAAAGGAAAATCCATACGTGAGTTGCATACAAACATACTCACAATTTGAAAAATGGAAATTGTGCTTCACACTTACTTTGAATTGAGTGTTATTACAAGTCCAGCTCATCTATAAAAACTGATGCTGTATTTTTAAGGAGGACACCTTCATGAGGAGCCGTTACATTGATCCCCCATATATTTCGAAGATCTCGATGTCTTTTTGGTTTTCGAGATTCTAAGAATTCTATAAAAATGAAGAGACAAGTGTCAGACTATGTTCTTGGGGAGGGAATCAATTACGATATGACCATATCCTAAGTTGTTATTGTTGAAACACTGGATTGAAAATATGGAGCTCCCAGTAGCCCACTAACTGGAATAAAACAAAGGGAGTCACACTGAGATCCAACCTACAATGTTACCACTCTGTGAGCAAAGATAGGAAAAAACCCCGTGTCCACACCTCAAACATAGGTGCAACATGTAGTAAAACAACGCCACTAAAAAGTCGCCACACACTCTATGTATTATAAACAGCCACGCTCACCACACTAACAGGCTTCTGGGTGTATCTCTCTACTCACGCAGCTTGCTGCTCGTGGCCTCGTGCCCCTCCTTCATCCGTTCGCTACTTGAAAGCGAGGTGTGTATCGGCCTCACACCTCAAACTTTCAAGGGCATGGCGACTTTGTGTGGCTAAGGAGGGGTAAGGGGGGTGATCTATCAACTGCTCAGGAGGTGAGGGGCGGAGCAGTGCTTAGGTGGAAAAACAAGATGTAAGGTTTGTGCACCTTTTTTTATTAGCCGTTTCCAGTCTACCAGAGTGATTTTAGTGGCTCTTGGGACTTCATTTTGTATTGTCTTAGGCATCGTGGCTGGGAGGCACCAGAGGTCCCACCATCCCTGTGCCTCCAGGCCATGTTCCATGCAGGTGCAGGGAAGGAAGCTCCTCATTCAGGCCTCGTAGAACTTAGGTTTGCCATATTCCAAAAGAAAAAGATCCGGCCATTTGTTGTTGTAAGAGTCTGCATAGACCTGGAGAGAATACCAGATAGGACTTTAAAGTGAATCAAACGTAATCATTTGTAGCATTCATTTTCTGTCTGGAAACAAAACCTATGTCGCATCATTAGACTTTGACTCAGCTTAAGAGAGAGAGAAGGGGGAAAGAGGGAAGTGAAAGGCAGGAAGACAGCGAGAAAGGGAACAAGCATTAGAAATGCAATAGGTCTCGCCTTTCATTAAGTTAAAGCCATTTCCTTTGCTATACAATACCATTAGCTAAGCAAATGGCTTTAACTTAATCAGAGGCGGGACCTATTGCATTTTCAATGCTTGTTCTCTGAAGACTTTGGGGAATGTGGGGTGGGTGGAAATTTGTGGATCCATGCAGATTCCAGAATTTTCCACCACTGAAATGTGAGGAAAATGTGTTTTTTTTGTCAATATTTTAGGTTTGCAAGGGATTTTGGGTAACAGACCATCCTAGGTTCCCCTGGGTGTCTAGTTTTCAAAAATGTATAGGGTCGCTAGGTTTCCCTAGGTGCCGGCAGAGCTAGGGTTAAAAAATTACAGCTGGGCCTTTTGCAAAAAAAGGGTAATTTTTCATTGTGAAAACGTGGTGTGTTCACCTTGCATTTTGTGCCGTTTCCTGTTGTGGGCACTATGCCTACCCACACAAGTGAGGTACCATTTTTATCGGGAGACTTAGGGTAATTCAGATTTGTAAAGCAACTGTTATTACCTATTGACTTTCAATGCATTTCTGCATTCAAAATGAAAGACAATGTGTAAAAAAGAGGTCATTTTGAAAAATGACCGATAATTCTCATGCTAGTATGAGTGTTCCCAATTTCGGAAATGTGCAAATATCTACTCTTTCTAAACTCTATATTTTGTTCCCATTTCAGAAATACATAGGTGTCTTTCATACCAATTTTTCCATGTATACATTTTCCCAGAGTAATTGCTATATACCCGCTACACAATAAAAAACCATTGCAAGTCGCTGCTCAGTTTTTGGTTCTGGATTCGTCGGATTCTTGGTGAACCTACAATTCCTATACATCCACACAACCAGTAAGGTCATGCGGATGTAACGGTATAATGCTTTCAAAGCGCTGTCATAATTAGAAGAAGTTACAGGTGAAAACGTTGACACAAAAAGCTGTTTTTTTCAACTAATTTTAAATTTTTCCTATATTTAACTGTTAGTTTCTATAAAGAAACCTTGAAGGATCTACACAAATGACCCCTTGCTGAATTTAGAATTTTGTCTACTTTACAAAAATGTATAGCTTTCCAGGATCCATTATTGCTTTCATGCCCATTTCTACCATTAACTGGAAGGATGTTGAAAGCACAAAAAAGAGCAAAAATAGGCAATGTCCCAGAAAAGTCCAAAAATCTGTAAAGAATTTTGGTTTATTAACAAAAGTCTGTCATTCCCTAAGAGCTGGGAAAATGGTGCTTTCAGCCCCTCAAACTCTTTTTTGATACCATTTGCAGGGGAAAACCCAGACGCTTTCATTTGCAGCATTTTTTTCCCATTTTTCCCCCCAAAACATTTTTTAACTGTATTTTGGCTAATTCCTGGAACCTCTCCAGGGGAATCCACAGACCCTGGGTACATTTAGAATCCCCATGATGTTGGAAGAAAAGGACGCAAATTTGGCATGGATACCTTATGTGGTCAAAAAGGTACAGGGGCCTAAGCACGAACTAACCCAAATGGCAAAAAAAGGCTTAGCACTGGGGGGAAAGGCCTAGCAGCAAAGGGGTTAATGTAGAGTGCAGGAATGTGTGATTTATGCAGCCTTATTGTCAGCAATATGTAGGAGGTCCCGCCAAGGTATGCATGGTGATCTAGCATAGCACCAGCACTATGAGTTGGAATCATGTGGCTTACAAATGATAACACTATTACTTTCCTGTGGGGTATGACCCACCCTTGATTATTAGTGGCATATACTCAACCAATCAAACAGCACCATCCATACATCCCCTTTCAGGTGGTTGCAGCCAGTAGCAGCACTGGCCTGCCAGGAAAAATGTAAGCCTCCCATGTTTCCCCACAACCTGCTGTCGACACTTTGGTAAATGACACAGATTGGCAGTAGGCTGCGCTGTCGCAGATGTGGGTGCATTGACTGCATGGCAGAGCAAGTTTGTGGCATCCCTGGGGTAAGCTAAAGCAATGTAATTGGATGCCAATACTAATTTATCACACTGGGCATCACTTGTAAGGTGTGCCCTTGCGCTACCAGAGGGACTGAGCCCTATGCGTCTTATGATCCATGAAAAGCATGAACTCATTCATATGTACACTGTCACCACTCATATTAAACACACACAAAGACATTAAGCAGGTCAATTCAACTATTCAAACCCAACACAGCAATACCTGAAAATAATTACATGCATAGATGCAGGACGGAAAGGATGTAACAGTTTGAGGCATTTGAGGGCGCGTCCACAACCCGCCTCCTTCCAGAGACCTATGAAGCCCAGACGGGCCCCCTTTTAAGGTAAAGGACATATCGTCCTTAGATTCTCCATTAGGTGAAGACAGCTATAACCAGGGAAAGAATTCCTAGTGGTTATAAGAAGGGATCCTGAAAATACCCAAAGGTCCAGACAAAAGCCACCGACCATGAGGGCACAAGTAGGCTGAAACATGATGACCAGCAAATACTTTTTTATATAGATGTGTGGGATACTTAATTCTTACTCGTTCATAATATCCCTTTTTAAACTACTCCCATCTTCTTTTAAACAGTAAAAGTCATTAATTTTGGAGCTTGTAGGAAACTTTAAGACACCATTTATTTTGGATACCAGATAATCTCTGAGGTGAGAGACAAACCCTCCTGGTGGAAGCTAGACCCAATGATGATACTATCAGCTCTTAGCAAATCAGCAGGAGACATGCCACTGACTGAACATAACTGGTGACGGTATTTCAACAATTTTGTTTGGAGATCCTGATAAAAAATGTGCTCTGCACTCTCTTTGTTTTCGACATGCATTGTACATCACAATACACCAAAAAACACACATTTGCATCATTGGATAAAAAATAGACGCATCTGCTGAAAACGTGATTGATCCGCCTCGGAAGTGATGTCATGGATCATGCATGTTGCATTCCAGGAACTGTGAAGTTACTTCCATTTTCATTTTAAATCACAGTTTATCTGTCAGTGCTTCAGAGTGGTTGTGCCTTGGCTGTGCTGGAGAGTGTTTGGTGTGTCTTGAGCTGTTTAATGGTGTCTGCTGTCACTGCATTTCCCTAAAGTTCTTTTTGTTCTTTTTTGTTGTGTATTGTATTTATTTTTTTTTTTAGTTTTTGAATTTATAAAGCGCATGAATTACCCCTGGAGGGGTATGTCCGCCCTATAGGTAGCATAGCAGACATTACAAACCAAGAGACCTACACTCAGACGAGTTCTGTTTTAAGAAGTTTCCTAAAGAGAAAATAATCAGAACATTTACGAAGGTAGCTGATTCCAGTACTGGAGGGCCAAATAGAAGAAGGCTTTACCACCTGTACAGGCTTTCCTAAAACGAGGATACAAAGAACCAGCAACGTACGACTGACCAAAGGCTCAGCACCTCAAGTTCTTAAGCCCAACAGTTCATTAAAGGTCTGTGCAGTCACATTCGGAGTATGTCGCACTTATGCTCCACTGGAAGCCAGATAGATTCAAATGAAAGAAAAAAGGATGGTGCACCAGAATGAAGTCAGGTTGCTTCGTATATATTACAAAATAAACTTTTAATGTATTTTCAATTTAAAATCTTGGACGTCAGCCAACGCGTTTCGTTCCTGATGGAACTTCGTCAGGGCGGATATGTCTTTTAAGTATCCGAAAATCGGGTAATCTTTTGAAAAGGCAGGGGTCGCGGTCCAAGTACCAGGGTTCTATTCTGTCGACAGAATAGAACCCTGGTACTTGGACCGCGACCCCTGCTACCTTTAAGGTATAATGGCCATCACTCAGGCCTGCGCTGAGGATTAGGACTTGGGCCTCATAACTTATACAAATTGACGGACTGTGGAATATTGAGGATTTTATTATTGACCTATAAGTCCCGGAACCTTTGGCCTTTTATAACATTTTCTGCCTTTTCAAAAGATTACCCGATTTTCGGATACTTAAAAAGACATATCCGCCCTGGCGAAGTTCCATCAGCAACCTGACTTTATTCTGGTGCACCATCCTTTTTTCTTTTATTTTCCTAAAACTAGGAATGACAAACTGGGATTTTTCTCTTGAGTGAAGGGCTCTATTTGGCTGGTAAATGATACGTTTTTATGTTAAATAAGCGGGACCTCTACGATTCAAAGCTTCCTGTACAATACAACAAAACTTGATTTTTACACTCTTGCATATTGGCAGCAAATGGAGTTGACGCAGGAGGGGAGGGAGGCAGTTATATTTGGTACATTCCTGACAAGACGTGCAGCAGTGGTTTGTACCACCTGGAGCCTATTTAAATAAGAATCATTTGCTGCAATCAAAAAGGCATAGTCTATTGTCCTTTGTTCAGTTGGGTGTTTGTCTTTTGGGGTATTATTGTAATAGGGCTATTTGTCGATTTTTGGGGTAGCTTCTGTTTTGTTTTGGTGTTATTTGGGTTTGGGTTAGGTAATGCCTGAGAAGGGTAGGGCATGCCCCATGAATGCCGAGGAGTTTGGGAGCTTCCTGTGGCTGGTTAATTTCTAGCTTCAAAAGATGGTAGCCAGTGGTGGACGGGTAATCTTGGGCTACCCCATGGCGATGCGGAGGCAGTGCTGGTAGATGTTCTTAGCACAAAAGGAGAGGCTGTTTGGCATGGACAGGATGGTCCATCAATTGAAACATAGCTGAGTGGATGTGATTGACCGTGATTCAGACCTCCTAGACTACATTGACATCCAAGTTGGTGGACAAGTTTTTAAGTACACATGATTTGTGTGTTTTGCTATGTGTCTCATTTACACATTGATGAATAGAGTTAACAGTAACTATGGGTCACATACCTTTTTGCTCAAAATAGCCATGCCCCCATGCAAATGAAACAAATGCTGTGGTAATAGTGCTGGCACTATCTGTGCACCAGTGCTATCTGTATCACTAAGCGGGCCACACAAGTGCCAGTGTCCACTTAGGTGATACAATTGAGTCCCGTGTAGGCACAGAGTTGACACACATGTCAGTAACCCATCCAGACAACTCATATGATGACAAACCAGGTAGTGCAGGTCAGCTCCAGAGGTGCTTCTTCCACCACAAGCATTTTTCAGGAACAGTTCTGACGGGCCATTACAGAACATATGTTACACATAAGGTTGTCCGCAAAACTCAGTGGGAGTGCAAATTTCAAGTAACGGTGCAATGCAGCTCAAATAGGATGTGCCCTGTGCTGGTCAGCAAGACTAAGGAAATGCAGATTTGGACAGAAGTCATTAATGAAGGTGCAGTCAATTGAGTTATACCAGAACACCTTACCAACTAAGGTTCTTATTTACTATTCCCTAGCGACACCAGTGCATCAATTTTTATATGTATAAAAGTGAGGCCTTGGCGACGCAAGGGGCTTGAAATTTAGCGCCTTGGTGTTCTTAGCATACACACACACCCTTGACTTATGGTGCATATGTGTGTGCATTGTTGACATGATTGGTATTGTTCTAAAAGGGACAGCTCTCAGCACAAAGAAAAGCAATGTCTAAGTTTAAAAATGTTGTATATGTGAATTAGAATGCAGCACACAAACAATATCAAATGACACATAGTGATCCTCCTTGGCATACCTCTCCTGGGTAGTCATGCATTATTGAGGCCTATCATGGCTTAAACAGCCTAGCTAACCTGTGAATGTGGCAAAACACATTTCACTGGTTTCGAACAGCAATTCCAATGTGAAAGGTATGGTTCCTTGATGTCCACTATGGCTACGCTGTGCTTTGTACTGGCTGGACTGACTCCATACCTCTAAATGTATAACAAGTCCCACGTACTGGCTTTGAATGGCCTCATGGAGGTGATTTTGAGGCCAGAGCCCCTAGAGCTGTCATTACATATGAGACTCCCATTGTAAATGCCCCTTGTAAAATATGCCCAGTGTATGTCACAGGGGACCCCACTTGCATCCAAATTCAAGGGTATGCCAGTCTGAATCTGATACATCCCACCATATCCCATGCATGTTGGTGCTCAATTGTCCGATAAGATGATTGAGGATGCCCACAACATGACTGAACAATATCTGGTGCACTTACAGGTACAGAACTCACTACAGGTACAGAACTCACTTACCTTAAGGAACAAGGACGCATAATGTGTGATGTATGTTGTTCATTCATTTCCTGGTGTAAAAATTAAGAGGGCAATGCCTTGCTGAGTATGGTGTGTGAGTTATGTAGACACAGAGACTCAACAAAGTCAGCTACCATAGTGAAATATAGTAGTTCTGAGGTCTAAGAACTGGTTCTGCAAATTGTCAACAGGTGCATGTTTTTGCTCATCATATGTGTGTATACTTCAGCCTGCCTTACCAATGTGTATCATTCAGGCATGTGAACTGTGCTATTAGATTAATTTCAGCTTGAAAAGTTACATAGACAAAAGTTATGCATATTTACTGTGCTTCTGTTGCATACAATATATATTTTCTAAGTTAACTGATATGTTTTACATGTCATGTTTTGTAGATGGACCTGCCACATACACAGCTGGTAAGATGGAGGGTTTCAAGGACCACAATATTACCAGTGAGTGCCTTCATCAGTGCTAATTGTGCTGTGCAAGAATTGAGTGTGATAGCTGATGCTGTGTGAATTGCCATATTCAATGTGCATGTCTTAGGCAGGGAGGATTTGTCGGTAACTGCTAGGTCGATGGAAAAAGAGATAAGCGAGTGGTCGGACCAGGTGCAAGGGAGGGTAGTGGTTGGAGAGAGGGTCCGATTTACTGACCAAATCTGGTCAAGAATATGACCGTGGATGTGGGTAGGGACGTGGATGTGGGGAATAAAATTGAGGCAGTGAAGGGTGTCAGAGAAGTCTCTGGAAGCCAAGTCTTCTTTCGGATCGCCGGGCCAATAATTGAAATCACCCAGCAGTAGAACTGACGTATTGTTGATTACAAGAGTGGCCAAGAGTTCTTGCAGAGCGGGAAGAAAGTGGGACATTGCTTGAGGGGGGCGGTAGATGAGAACTATGGTGAGGGGGATGGAAATATTCACTGAGCGGGCCACAATGTAGTCAATTTTGGGTATGGGGGGGAGGGTAGGGGCTGGAACTGGAGAGTAGACCGAATTATCAATGCTACTACCCCACCAACTTTCCCAACTGGACAGTCGGCACGTAAGATGTAATAAGAATCGGGTAGAGCAGATAAGACATCGGGCTGGGAATCAGCCGAGAACCACGTTTCCGTTAGAAACAGAAAACCGGGTGACTCTGTATTGAGAAGGTTATAGAGCTCCAGCTGATGCTTGCCAGCTGAACGAGTATTGAGAAGGTAAGCGGGAGCCTCCGTCGGGGAACAGGGACGAGAGGGGGAATGTGCAAGGGACACGGGTAATGATTGAGTAGATGAGAGTGAAGTGGCAATGTTAAGTGCCTGGATGCGGCTGAGCGTGGAGGGAGTAAGGGGCCAGATGCCATGTAGAGTGAAAAGCTGGCTAGAGGAATACCTAATGATAGAGGCAATGTTCGTGGCCCCTGGTCCCGGCCGGTCGCGGACGGGCGCAGACGGGCGCAGACGGGCTTGCCTTTGGCGCGCCTTTGGCGCGCCGCCGGCGCGCCCGCTGCGCCGTCCCGCTGCGCCATCTGGGAACAGTAATCATTATATAGGAGGAGAGGAGGGTGGGAGGCAGCCGCAACTACAGCGCTACCCCTGCCTTCTCCCAAGATGGCGGCCACCCTCAGCTCAACCCAATGGCAGGTGTCCCGAGCGAGGAGGGAGTCCGGCCAAGAGGGGAACTGAGGTGGGAGTGAAGCGAAATGCCAAGGATGTCGGTAGTGCCAGATACACAGTGCGCAAGGTAAGAGTTTTAGGTTAAAAATGAGCAGAAAAGCGAGCGTGTGCAGCATTCACAGGGGGCGAACAGTAACACACCACGCAGCGCACAGCACAAGATTATTTAAAACAAAATTCACAGCGTTGCACTCACACGGCCCCCGGCTTCCGCCTCAGGGGTGTTCACACAAGTAATCTGTGCGGGAGTGAAAGATAGAGGATTAAGTAGTCTGGGAGGGCGGGAGGCAGCCGCAACTAGAGTGCTACCCCTGCCTTCTCCCAAGATGGCGGCCACCCTCAGCTCAACCCAATGGCAGGTGTCCCGAGCGAGGAGGGAGTCCGGCCAAGAGGGGAACTGAGGTGGGAGTGAAGCAAAATGGCAAGGATGTCGGTAGTGCCAGATACACAGTGCGCAAGGTAAGAGTTTTAGGTTAAAAATGAGCAGAAAAGCGAGCGTGTGCAGCATTCACAGGGGTTGAAAAGTAACACACCACGCAGCGCACAGCACAAGATTATTTAAAACAAAATTCACAGCATTGCACTGACACGGCCCCCGGCTTCCGCCTCAGGGGTGTTCACACAAGTAATCTGTGCGAGAGTGAAAGATAGAGGATTACGTAGTCTGGGAGGGCGGGAGGCAGCCGCAACTAGAGCGCTACCCCTGCCTTCTCCCAAGATGGCGGCCACCCTCAGCTCAACCCAATGGCAGGTGTCCCGAGCGAGAAGTAATCAGATAAATGCAATTGAGTGTGTTGCAATTAGTGTGTTTTCGCTGTGTCCATGTCAGGGTGTTTGTAAGCTGGACCTTCTTCGTTGGCTGTGTTAAGGGACAGACATTGCAGTTGCCACAGGGATGATGACCCACTACTGGAGGCAAATTCCAAAGGCGTCTTTGCAAGGGAGTCGTATGTGTCTTTGGCCTAGTGTTGATGAGCATATCTTTTAGATATGCTGTTCTTCTAAATGCAAATCTTGGGGAGTTGAATGTGAGTTTGCCAGTTTGCAGGATAATCTGGTGCTTCTTGATCACTTTCTTAATCAAGTTAGACTCTGGACTATATATACGTGATAACACATGCCAGTGCATCAAATTGGGGCCCTCTCTTGTGGTTCTAGAACAGACTTCCTATTGTTGTTACGTGCTCTCTTTCGTGCTGTTGTGATGTATCTGAATGGGTAATAACGTTTGGCCAAGTGTACTGCTAGGTCATTGGATTGTTCCTTGTAGTCACTTATGTTGCTGCAGTTGCGGCGTAAGCGCAGAAACTGATCATACATAAGGTTCTCCTGTAGAGCCCTCGAGTGATGACTGCTAAAGAGCCATAGACTATGGCTGTCAGTCGTTTAAAAAAAAAGTTTTTGTCTTCATTTCTCCATCCGAATCCTAGATCTAGGAAGGTGATTTCTTTCTCAGAGATATTGGCCATAAAATTCAGGTAAGGATTTAATCCAATAATTCATCCAATGAAAGTGGGGACCATATCTTTGTTCCCTTTGCAAAAAATAAGTGTGTAGTCTGCGGGAGAACCTTCCGCATGGTCAGTTTCTGCACTGACGCTGCAACTCATGACATGGTCAGTGACATCACTGATGACAACACTGATGACATCTCAAATGACATTACTGATGACATCACTGATGACATCATCTACATGATCTCTGATGCAGCCACTCACACCCCATGTAACTTTTCATACACCCACTCCAACTTTCACACTACCATTCTAGAACCCATTGACACACCTATACCAGTATTGACATACCTACTCACTGATTCAGAGGTTTACACATACATCCACCCAGACACCCATTCAGCCACTCATACACCAACTCACTCACCAATAAAGTCACTGATATATCTACTCATGCAGCCACACAGCCACTCACACACTCTCAGTCACTCACCCATAGAGTTAATCACAAAGCCACCTACTCGCCTAACAGTTATAAACACACCACCTCATTTATTCATACTTTCTCACCTATACAGTCACTGAGACAAGCACACACTCACCCATACAGCCACTCTCACAGTCACTCCCCCCACATACAGTCACTTATACTGCCTTTCACATATGCAGTAACTCGCCCATATAACATTGACACATCCATTCACTCACTGACACAGCCAAACACACATTCTCTCACCCATACAGCTCCTCACAGACAGACTCACAAACCCATATAGCCACTGATTCATGTACTCATTCATCCATGCAGGGAGTCACACATACCCTCACCCACCCACATAGGTACATACATCCATACAGGTACTCAAATAAACAATCAATAACCCATACAGCCACTCATGTACATACTCAACAACCCATGCAGCCACTTACACACCAACTGACAGACTGATACCAACATTCACAAAAATTAGTCACTCACCCATACATTCACTGAGACAAGTATAATCATTCACTTATACAGAGAGTCACGCACCCACTAAATCATCCATACAGGGACTCATACACCTACTGATTCATCAATACACCTTGGTGTATATATATTTAACACTCATAAACTTTTTCAAAACACTCACAGTCACCGGATGATGTCATCAGTGATGACATTTGAAATGCTAACAGAGATGTCATGAGTGATGTCACTGACTATGTCATGAGTGATGTAATATGTGAGGTCATAAGCAGTGCATTGCGGGCGCGAGTTATAGTTAGCTCAGCGAACTATAATTGCTGAATTTCTCTGGTTTTGTACAAGTGAAATGTCAGCCTAACTATAACATCCCTGTAACCATTGGCTTTTTCAGTGAATAGCTAAGGATTTTTTTTAATTCTTTTTCCTAACTGTAACGTCCCTGTAACCTTTGTTTTTGTCAGCGATTTTCTAAGGTTTTTTAAATGCTAATTATTAACTATAACTTTCCTGTATCCATTGTTTTTTTCAATTTCTAAGTTTTTTAAAATTTCTATTTGTTTATTGTTAGGTCAACTTTTTTGTAAGTGAACATCTAAGTTTTTCTTACTTTCTTTCTAAAATTGGAGATTGTGTATTATATTTATATTATATCACACTCTTTTTTTACTTCATATATCTTTATCTGAAAATACATTAATAACTGGTTTTATTTTTAAACATTTTGTAAGTCAGCAAAACATTGTTGCATTTAATGTAGAGATTCTATCATCAGTAAATGTATTACACCTACTGAAAAATACACTTAAAGACATTTTTTATAATAAAGTTTAACTCTAAATGTTTAGTAAAATATTGTTTTAACTTTTCTTTCTGCAATCAATTTCTAAGAAAACCACCTTTACAACAAAAAAACATTGAATTTGAGAATACCGTAGTCACCGCGATGACTTCGGTAATCGCACATAGTGTATGGTTTATACAAAGTGTAAAACATATATATAGACATATTCTACAGTATATTTAACAGTAGAGCTTTATTCGTGTACTTTTCAAACTCATATTTTTATACTGAGTTTCCAGAATACTGCCTTCAAACACTTTGTCCCATTTCTGCGAAGACAGCAGAAGTCGCAATGACATTGGTAATGATGGATAGCGCGTGTTTTTCTATTACTCTGAAACATATATGTAGAGTTTAGTTTAGTTTAGTGTAGCTGTTTACTATTATAGTATTGAAAGTTCTGCTTTTAATTCCATAAAAAGAAAAAAAACTACTTTAAGCTTGTATTTTGCATTTCCGCTTAACCGCGGTAACGCGACTATATAGGTCACAGTGAATATCACATGATCCGGAAAGCATAGAATATCATTTGATAATATACTTTTCAGGAAAATCTATAGGAAGTGCACACCCTAAAGTAGTCTCAATTGGTGGAATATATGGTGATTTTAACTCTGCCATGCCTGATGATATGGACAAATGTTCACTAAAATGGGAAACAAAAGTATGGATTACTGATAATACATTCATTTATGCATGTGAGCTGTCACTATGTATTTTAATGCCAACTAGACTATCAGCACAGTTCTATAAGACCTGCTTTTTCTTGTTCTACAATCCCGATAAGATTGCAAAATGGGGGCGGGAAAAGGGACATTTTGTCCACGCTGTGCCCTCTATAACGCAGATATTGTTCATATGTTTGCTACCTGCGAAGCCTTGGAAAAATCTAACTAAGGACATTTCAAAATTCTTATCTGAGGTTTTAAAAACAGAAGTAATGTTATCTGATGATATAATTTTATTAGGGATCTCTGAGTTAAGTTTGATGGGGAATGGTCATGAACTGTTTTTTATCTCAATGGCGGTTTTAATGCTCTGTATCACTTCAGTTTGGTTGGATCCCAGACGACCAGTATTGCAACAATGGTTGGCCAGACTTTTTCAAATATATAGTCTGGAAATAGCCATATGTAAGTGGAAATGGAGTCGTACACGTTGGAAAGGCATGAGAATTTGGGATCCCCTAATTGAATGGATTTGAGATCAAGGTAGATTGGGATAGACCCAAGGGCTTTTATCTCTGTAATGTTTGTGTCGGAAGTTGTGCTGTAAGGTGGTAGTTTGCACTCGTCACTTTCGGAATCAGATGGAGCCATATATTATCTGATATAGAGTTGGTGATATTGAATGGTTAATTAATTATTTGGGATGTGTATTTATATTATTATGAAATGTTATCATGTACTTGATTATTTATGCTTGATGAATTTATGAATTTCACCATTCTGGGTGGTGGGTGGGTGGGTTTTGGTCAGGTCAGGTGGGATTGTTATGGCATAAAAACTACTTTTTTTAAATAGAAAGTACACACCCACTCCTCATTCTTGAATATTCTTTCATAGAACTTCATTCTGAACAGGTGGATTCATTTTGCTGTGCAAACATGTTGGCCTTTTTTTCTATCAGAAATGGAAACACAGGAAAGAGATGGACCAGGATGAGGAGGAGGTAGAGACTGAAGATGTGGAAGAAGAGGAACCTTCACAAAAGAGAGCCAGTGTGGCATGGCATTATTTTCACAATCCCATCAGGTGAATCTGAAACAGCAGCCAAACTTGTGCAATGCACAATCTGCAAGAAGACCCTCTCTAGAGTGACAAACAAGAAATATTCATGTGGGACAACGTCCATGTTATACCATCTAAAAAACTATCATAAAAAAACTCTCCAACTAGCGATCAAGCAGAGGGATGCTGGAGGACCATCTACATCAGTAGCAGCAGCAACAAATCCTGGTCAGAAACGCCCTTCTGAGGTGCAGACTACTGCAACAGACAGGGCTCTAGAGTTGTAAAGAATGGCCACATACTGCATGGACTGTAGCGTTGTTATAAGTGCTGCTGAGCAGTGTCTTACAGCTATTCGCAGTGTTGCAAAACAGCATAAATGCTAATTTTTTCCCCTTGAAGCACATGCTTCAGTGCATATTTTTTCAATTCCCGCAGTCCCAGTTGCCATTTTTGGCATTATAAAAAGGAGCTAAAAAAATTATAAACTTCATAAAAGCCTTAAAAAAACGTTACCGTTGGAACGGCCTTTTATAGCAAAAAAAAAAGATAAAGTATGTATATATGTTGGAATAAGTGTATGACTGGTGTATGGATAATTGAATGAGTGCAAAACAGGTGCATGGAAGTTACAATGAGTGCATTAATGGTGCCTGAGTGAATCTATGAGGCCATAAGTAGTGCCTGAATGACTGGATGAATGAAAACATATGGATTGGGTGATTGGATGTGTGCATGGGTAGTGCCTGGTGAATGAATGAGTGCATGGATATTGGCTGGGTGAATTAATGAGTGTTTAGATAGTGCCTGGGTGAGTGGAGGAGTGCATATGTAGTACCTGGGTGAACCAAAGAGTGCAATGGTAGTGCCTGAGGGAATGGATGAGTGCATGGATAATGCCTGGGTGAATGAATGAGTGCTTAGATAGTGCCTGGGTGAGTAGAGGAGTGCATGGGTAGTACCTCAGTGAATGGATGAGTGCAAACGTAGTACCTGGGGGATTGGATATGGGTAGTGCCTGGGTGAATGAATGAGTGCATGGGTAGTGCCTGGATGAATGGATGAGTGCATGAGTAGTGCCTGAGTGAATGGAAGACTGCATGGGTAGTACCTCAGTGAATTGAGGAGTGCATGGGTAGTGGCTGAGTAAATGGAAGAGCACATGGATAATGTCTAGGTAAATGAATGAGTGTATGGGTAGTGCTTGGGTGATTGGATGAGTGCATGGATAGTGGCTGGGTGAATAGGTGCTTGCACAGGTAGTGCTTGGGTAAATGGTTGACTAGGTGGGTAGTGCCTGGGTGATTCAATATGTTCATGATTTGTACCTGAATGAATAGATGAGTGCATGGGTAGTGCGTGAGTGAATGGATTAGTGCAAGTGTAGTACCTGAGTAAATTGATTAATGGAAGGGTAACACCTGAGTAATTGGATGAATGCAAGTTAGTGTCTCGGTAATTGATGAGTTCAAGGATAGTGCCTGGGTTAATGGGTGAGTGCATAGATAGTGCCTGGGTGATTGGGTGAATGAATTCATAGTGCCTGCATGATTGGTTGAGTACATGGATAGTGCATGGGTGATTGGATGACTGCATTAGTAGTGCCTCAGTGAATGGATGGGTGCAAAGGTAGTGCCTGGGTGACTGGATGAGTGCATAGATGGTGTCTGTGTAAATGGATGAGTGCATAGTTAGTGTGTGAGTGAATGGATGAGTGCAAATGTATTGCCTGGCTCATAGGATGAGTGCAAGGGTAGTGTTTGAATGAATGGATGAGTGAATGGATAATGACTGGGTGTATGAATCAGTGCATAGGTAGTGCCTGGGTGAACGGATGAGTACATGGGTAGTGCCTGAGTGATTAGATGATTGCATCAGTAGTGTCTGGGTGAATAGATGAGTGCATTGGTAGTGCCTGGGTGAATGGATGTGTAGAGGTGTAGTGCCTGGTTGAATTTATTAGTGCAACTGTAGTGCCTGGGTGAATGTATGAGTACATGGATAGTACCTGAGTAAATAGATGAGTGCATGGGTAGTGTGTGAGTGAATAGATGAGTGCAAGGGTAGTGCCTGGGTGAATGGATGAGTGCATGGGTAGCTCCAGATTCAATGGAACAGTGCATGGGTAGTGCCTGAGTGATTGGATGAGTGCATCAGTAGTTTCTGGGTGAATAGATGAGTGCATTGGTAGTGCCTGGGTGAATGGATGTGTAGAGGTGTAGTGACTGGGTGAATTTATTAGTGCAACTGTAGTGCCTGGGTGAATGCATGAGTACATGGATAGTACCTGAGTAAATAGATGAGTGCATGGGTAGTGTGTGAGTGAATAGATGAGTGCAAGGGTAGTGCCTGAGTGAATGGATGAGTGCATGGGTAGCTCCAGATTCAATGGAACAGTGCATGGGTAGTGCCTGAGTGATTGGATATGTGCATGGTTAGTGTCTGGGTTATTGCATAGTGCATGGGTAGTGTCTGAGTGAATGGATGAGTGCAATAGTAGTACCTGCATGATTGTAAGAGTGCATGGGTAGTGCCTGAATGATTCGATATGCACATAGTTAGTGCCTGGGTGAATGGATGAGTGCATGGGTACTGCATGAGTGAATGGAAGTGTACAAGCATAGTACCTGAGTCATTGCATGGGTTTATGGGTAGGGCCTGAGGGAATGGAAGAGCACATGTGCAGTGCCAAAGTGCATTGATGAGTGAAAGGCTAATGCCTGGGTGATTGGATGTGTGCATGGGGAGTGCCTAGTTAATGGATGACTTTATGAATAGTGTTTGAGTGAATGGATGAGTTCATGGTTAGTGCCTGTTTGAATGCATGAGTGCAAGGGTAGTGCCTGGGTGATTGTGTGAGTGCATGGATAGTGCCTGGGTGATTGGAAGATTATATGAGTAGTGCCTGGGTGATTAGATGAGTGCATGGGTAGTGCCTGAGGGAATGGTTGAGTGCAAGTATAATGCCTGAGTGATTGCATGTGTGCATGTGGAGTGCCTAGTTGAACGGATTACTGTATGAGTAATGCCTGAGTGAATGGATGAGAGCATGGTTAGTACCTGATTGAATGCATGAGTGCAAGGGTAGTGCCTGGGTGATTGTGGGAGTGCATGGATTGTGCCTGGGTGATTGGAAGCATGTATGAGTAGTACCTGGGTGATTGGATGAATGCATGGGTAGTGCCTGGGTGATTGGATGAGTGCATGACGAGTGCCTGGGTGACTGGATGAGTGCATGGGTAGTGCCTCAGTGAATGGATGAGTACAAGGCTAGTGTCTGGGTGAGTGCAAGAGTAGCGCCTGGGTGATTAGATGAGTGCAAGGGTAGAACAAGGGTCATTAGATGAGTAGACCACAAGCAGCCTGCAGCATTTTCCAGGGTAAAGCCGTGCCGTATCTGAGAGGAGAGGCGCTGCTCGGGACTTCATTTCCCACCAACTCTTGCACGTGCTACATTGCTCATAAGCGCAACGGTGTCCTGCGGCACGGGGACATGCCCGGGCCAAGGGTGGGCCCGTCCATGCCCGTCAGAGCCAGGAGGAGGCTGGGCTGGGCCCCCCTCTAACACGTTCGACTTTAGCTGTATTGTCTGCCCAGAATTTGACCTGCAGATGGGGAAAAGGAAGTCTACCACTCAAGGAGGTGAGCCATCTAGTACTTTAGATTCTTTCCCCATGAGGGCTTCTGATGCCCTGAACAAGGAGATTCAAAATGTTGAGCACAGACTTTCCATGGGGGACCCAAGAACTTCTGACTACTTAAGTGAGTGCACTTTCAATGAGTTACCAACTGTGCATGCAGTCGATTCCCCTAAATTATCCACTAAGCCAGCTTCTACCCATTCAAAACCTATAATTACCCAGACCACAGACACAGTCCTTTCACCATCGGGACTTATTGAGCCACCCTTAAAGAAGAAAACAGGGGAGAAAGAACAACAACTGAGTCAATCTCTGATGTTCATCAAGGTGCCACAATAGCTCCCTCACCCTTAACGGATGATTTATTTTTAAAAATCAATCACTCATTCACTGCAACCACTTTTAGATTGACTAACTAGAATTGAGGCCAGCATAGAGACTTTATGTTCTACACGGGAAGACATGATTAAGGCTAACCGGGTCCAGGCAGCAGAGTTGACCCATACAAAGACTCGTCTGTTACTCCCCAGGGCCCCTCTCATAACTGGATGGTCAGCTCGGGCCTAATTAGAGGGGGTGATGGTGGCAGGAATAAAGACTATCATCCAGGAGGTATGACTGCTGCAGACCATATCAGATACATCCAACGCAGCAAATTAATGATCTGCCCCCTCAACCCACCACTGCAAATCTCACCATTCCATTACACCACAGAGGGCATGCAGTGCCCCCATACAGAAGGACTTGACATCTGCTGGAGAACATATGCTGGATAGAGGGGACAAAGTAGTTTGTCACACAAAACAGGCACTTCCCCCAGCTGCCTGTCCCCATGTGATAGTTTTAGTAAACGTTGCCAAATTAGATTCCATGCAGAAAGAAACCATGGATCAGGTCATATATAAAGCATGCCATTGGCTCAGTAAACCGGGGGGGGGGGGGATGGGAGTTACTTCCATGCATCTTAATGGCAAGAAGGGTGGCTTGGGTAGGGGACTCTACAAAATCAATTCAGGGGGATTGTGTGGTGGTTACATTTTAATTCGCAATATCTGGTTCAGAAACTGTTCACTAGGTTTCCCTCAGGACCATCACTGAACAGTCAAATGTTTGTGTTGCCGCTTAGCTTCTTCTACAAACCAGTAAGGCCCACATACCAGGAGCAAGCCCCCATGATACCCAGTAGATATCTTCATCAGGAACCCCCATACCTTCCTCTAGGACAACCTCTTACTCCCTTCGATTCAGTGTTTTAACAGACCTAGATGGTTGCGATTGACAGAGGGGGAAGAGGAGTAGCTCAAATTATGACCAAAGTCACTCAATATCAGGGCCCGAATCCCCCACACACCCCATGTTTACATCTAATTACACATTTAAATATACAGATCACGTTAAATTAATATCCTGGAATATTGCCAGATTGAGAGCCAAATTGTTCGATCCAGATTGGTTAGCAATTGTTACCGCTTATGATTTGATCTGTTTTCAGGAAACATGGGAAACAAGACCCATTAACTTAGATGGCTGTCACTCCTTTCATACTCCAGCTCGCCCGTCTACTTTGGGTCATGCCAGGGGTGGGATTTTGAACTTGCTGAAAAACACTTTTAAACTAGTAGTCCTGTCATTTCATAATGATTCTCCTTTTTATCACTTTCTTTATCTAAAGGCCCCGGGCAGCGACACATTTCTTTTAATTAACTTTTATAATAATCATTTTAATGGCAATATGAAACAGGTTGTTGATATGTTGGAAGAGGAAATCAATGTATTTAAAATTTTTATGGGTGGGCAAATTTAATTCGCACTGTTGCGCTTTCCTCAAATAAACCTGTGGCATACTTAACTAATTAGGTAACCCCATCTTACCTTTCACACACGGTTCCTACGGAGATGCCCTGAAATATTTTTCATCAATGATTTAGAAATTAAGAATCAAATAGAACCTAGCTCAGGAACGCAGCAAAACACATTTGGTTCGGCCAATCAGGGTTCAACCCTAGATTATTTACTGGTTTTGGTGTCTTTTTAAAAGTATATATGAAAAGTATTAATTAAGTCCTTCAGCTTTAGCGATCACACCTCTATCATTGGTGATCTGGAATGGGAGAGAATCCACCTATAGCAGATGAGGCATGTTAAACCCACGATAGCCACGAAAAATGGAACAATTTTTAAATGGGTGATTGCAGGCAAAGCAAAAATTGTTACAACCGTGGTTGGAAATAGATTTAAGGATACTAAAACCTGTCTAGCATTGAACCCTCCTATCCAGGTAACCATGGCCTTTGATCAGATACTATTAGAAGGTAAACAGGCCTTAAATAGGAAAAGACCGATAGCCAACTCGTTAGGTCCTTAATGGTTTGATCAAACATGCATTAAGTCTCTACAAACCCTCACCAGGCATTAGGAGCTATCCCTAGAAATGTGGAATTGGTTATGATTCTGCGCCTCCGAAATAAAGAAGCAAGGAAGATGAGAATAGAAATCGTTCAGAAGAAGCCTGAGAACAATTGTATCAAGCTGCTCTTTCAAATAATGCTAGGGTCTTTTGGAAGGTTACTAATGCCCCATTCCTTAAATCATCCACTGACCCGTGTATAGATTGCCATGTGGATGAGGAATCTTGGATTGCACATTTTTCTTTAATATTCAATCCAACTGCTGAGGGAGTGGCTACACTGCAGGTAACCTAGCACCCCTCCTATTAAGCCTCCCCTCATTTTTAACCTACACAAGATAAGAGAGGTCCTCTTGCTGTGCTCCAGTAATAAAGCTCCTGGCCCAGATAGTACCCCAATAGATTTTTTTATCAAGAAGCCGGATCTATGAGAACCGTTGCTGACTAATGTTTTTAATGTAGTCACCATCATGGGCCCACCGGACTCATGGACGAAGTCCATTTTAATTCCTATCCATAAGAAAGGAGGCAAATCTGAGGTCAAAACATATAGGCCAATTTCACTTCTGGATAGCTAAACTTATGGGGAGACTTTTATTAAATAGGTTAGAGGAGTGGGCTACCCACAACAATGTTCTGAGTCCGGTGCAATATAGGTTTAAAAAGGGGAAAGTTGCTCAGGATCAATGCCTCAATCTAAGTCTAATAATTGGCAAGTATACCCAAGCAAAGCAGGGAAAGTTATACTTGACATTCATGGACTTATTCACGGCATTTGACTGTGTTGCACATCACCACCTGTGGAGGATAATGGCAGAAATGGGCATTGATGAGGCTATAATAATTTTTATTAGACAGCTCTTTTTTTTGGCTTCTTCCTGTGTCTGTTACAGGAAACAGGAAGAGTGCACTAGATCTTTACCAATTAACAGGGGAGTTCATCAGGGTTGTGTACTTGCCCCATTTCTTTTCTACATCTTTACTAATGGGGTGGAAACACCCCTGTCAAACTCAATACAGGAGATCCATAGCATGTGCACCCCGATTCTTCATCATGCAGATGATGCAGTGTTAATTGCCTGTACGGGTCCAGCTTTAGGAAACTACTAGAAGTCTACTTGATTTACATGAGTAGCTTGGATCTAAAAACAAATTAGGTGAATTCCTGCATTTTAATTACTGGCCATAAAGTAAGGAGGGTTCCAAATTTTTACATAGCAGGATGGAAAATAGTCCATACTGATACCTTTTCTTATCTTGGGATAACGTTTGATAGACAACTAACTTAGTCTAATATGATAGTTAATAAGAGTCTGGAAAAGAGTAAAATTTCCGCTAACTATAACATGTGTGAAACCTATGGTTTTTTCAGTGAATATATATATATATATTCACTGAAAAAACCATAGGTTTCACACATGTTATAGTTAGCGGAAATTTTACTGATAAAAAACCAGTGAAATTCCCCCGTAAAATTTCCGCTAACTATAACATGTGTGAAACCTATGGTTTTTTCAGTGAATATATATATATATATTCACTGAAAAAACCATAGGTTTCACACATGTTATAGTTAGCGGAAATTTTACTGATAAAAAACCAGTGAAATTCCCCCGTTATAGTTAGTGCAGGCAACTATAACTCACGCGACCGCAATCCTCTGCTGATGCTAATACTGTATTTAGACACTTATTTGCCCATGTCTTCTTCCATACATTTTTAGCTATACATATATTACAAATATTTTTTTTTCATAAAGACACATATGTCATCAGCAGAAGATTGCGGGCACGGTGCGCTTCGCGCACCGTGCGCGCACAGTAAGCACGCGGTGCGCTTTGCGCACCGCGCGCCCATTTTCCACAGTTAGTGCCGTGCACGCACGGTGGGCACGCGGTGCGCTACGCGCACCGCGTGCCCACGTTACGCTAGATGGGCCTTGTACGCACGATGCGCTTCGCGCACCGTGCGCACATGGAGGACATATGATGCACTTCGTTTTGAAAGGTAATATTTTAATTTTTCGTAATTTTTATAAGCCATGCACAAATGGTGCCCTTCGGGCACCATTTGCACACGGGGTGGAGAGAGTGTGGATAATTTTTTCTTTTATTATTTTTGTTTAAAATATTTTAGTTTATCACACCTCTTATAAGCCATGCACTATTGGTGGCCTGCGGCCACCAATTGCACACGGGGTGGGGAGAGTGTGGATAGTTTTTTTTTTTTATAATTTTTTACCGTACGCGTACGGTAAGCGTAATCGGCGAAATTAGCGAAAAAATAAAAATTGCAGTTTTGGCCTTGGGGGGTCTTTGGGGACTCCCTCAACATGGCTATGTGTGTGGGAGCTGTCTAAAAAGCCCCTTTACATGTTTTTTGGCTTTATTTTACAACCTAACTCTCAGTGCGAGAGAGAAAATGGCGGCCGCCGCTTCCTGGTTTCGGCCGATTCGAATGTTTACTAAGATCTAAGAGCCAATCAGAATCGCGCTCGCGCACGCCACCGTACGCGTACGGTAAGCGTACCGTAAGCGCACCGTAAGCTGGCTCAGATATATATATTGATTTAAAGGCTATTTTCTCAGAATCTACTGAACAGATTTACACCAAACCTACAAAAGGCACTTCCTTGACCTGAGGACTACCTCTCTGCCAAATTTCTAGTAATTCTGTTCAGCCGTTCGGGCTGTAGCCCTGTCTAAAGGTCCTATGGAAAAATGCATGGGAAAAACGCGTTTTGGGACCCCCCTTTCATCTCAGCCCCCGCTTGACGAATCCCCCCGAGACTTTCAGGGTAGGAGCGGAGCGTAGCGCCCCACCTATTTTGAATAATTCGCGAGGATTCGTCGACCGGCGCCAAAGTTATTCAAAATAGAATGTTGAGGATTTCCTATGGAAACGTGGTCCTAACTATAACTACCTACTGGCGACCGCCAGTAGGTAATATATATATACATATATATATATATATATATATACATATATATATATATATATATATATATATATATATATATGTACATATATATATATATATATTCACTGAAAAAACCATAGGTTTCACACATGTTATAGTTAGCGGAAATTTTACTGATAAAAAACCAGTGAAATTCCCCCGTTATAGTTAGTGCAGGCAACTATAACTCACGCGACCGCAATCTTCTGCTGATGACATATGTGTCTTTATGAAAAAAAAATATTTGTAATATATGTATAGCTAAAAATGTATGGAAGAAGACATGGGCAAATAAGTGTCTAAATACAGTATTAGCATCAGCAGAGGATTGCGGTCGCGTGAGTTATAGTTGCCTGCACTAACTATAACGGGGGAATTTCACTGGTTTTTTATCAGTAAAATTTCCGCTAACTATAACATGTGTGAAACCTATGGTTTTTTCAGTGAATATATATTCACTGAAAAAACCATAGGCTTCACACATGTTATAGTTAGCGGAAATTTTACTGATAAAAAACCAGTGAAATTCCCCCGTTATAGTTAGTGCAGGCAACTATAACTCACGCGACCGCAATCCTCTGCTGATGCTAATACTGTATTTAGACACTTATTTGCCCATGTCTTCTTCCATACATTTTTAGCTATACATATATTACAAATATTTTTTTTTCATAAAGACACATATGTCATCAGCAGAAGATTGCGGTCGCGTGAGTTATAGTTGCCTGCACTAACTATAACGGGGGAATTTCACTGGTTTTTTATCAGTAAAATTTCCGCTAACTATAACATGTGTGAAACCTATGGTTTTTTCAGTGAATTTGCAAGGTTTTTTAAATGCTAATTCCTAACTATAACGTGTGTGAAACCTATGGTTTTTTCAGTGAATTTGTACGGTTTTTTAAATGCTAAGTTACTTTACGCCATTCGTGGCGTGCGCGCCCACTTAACGCCACCAAAAGCACAGGGGGTGGGGTCAATGTGGATAGTGGTTTTTTATTTCGATTTTATATTTTTATTATAATTTAATGCAATTTTTTTTTATTTCATTTTTTGTAAGCCTTTTTTTAATAATTTATGTACTATATCCTGCATTATCGAAAGGTTTTTTTTTATGCATTTTTTTCCGTGCGCGTACGGTAAGCTGACGCTACGCGCTTGTAAAATACGCGTACGGTAAGCTGACGCTACGCGCTCTGGACGTAATTAGTGCAGCGCGCCTACGTGATACGTGCGTGCCGTACGCGTATACCCGGAAGCAACGTCGCGGTTACGCAGGGGCGTGTAATGCGCATGCGCGATACGTGATACGTGCGTGCCGTACGCGTACACCCGGAAGCAACGTCGCGGTTACGCAGGGGCGTGTAATGCGCATGCGCGAAAGTGACGTAAGCGCTGCGTAAGCGCACCGTAAGCGTCACGTGCGCGCACGGTAGGCCATGTGACTTACAAAGAACACTTTTTATTGGTTGAAATTACTTTCACTTCCAGAAACTTCCCACACCACACCCATTCCCCTCTTTACTGCTTGAAAGAACACTTTTCATTGGTTGATACTACTTTCAGTTCCAGATTCTTCCCACACCACACCCATTCCCCTCATTTCTGCTTGTGATTCTCTAGGAGCAGGAGCTGGATTGACATTGGGATACAATGGCAGAACAGCAGGGCTCTTCTGAGAGTGAGGCCAGCAGCACCACCATGATCCAGAGAAGGAGGAAACAAAAGACTTCTTTTGTATGGGAGTATTTCACTTTTCCAGAGGGGGAGAAAAAGGTCAATGCTCCAAAGGTCACTTGCATACTTTGTGATCGTGTTTTATCAAGAGGAAATCCAAGTAGGAAATATTCCTTTGGAAATCACTCTATGATGAGACACCTTCAGGACAAACACCCAAGGACCTTTGCTCGACATACTGGAGAAAACTCTTCAGTAAGTCACCAGAGCCCAGCCTCAGATGCTCAGCCGAGTACATCATCGGCAGCTCAGCTGAGCCCTTCCTCTGTTGTTGGAGCATCACCTTCTTCTTTTCCTTTGGACATCAACCCTCGATTTGCGAGTGTTGAAATGAGGTGTACAAAATGTGGTGGTCTTATTGTTTTTGGGGAGGTCAGTCTTCCCCTTATTAACAATAAGATAGACCAGCATGTTTGTAGACGCTCATAATACTCCCATTCTTTCTTTCCTCCATCCCTGTATGAACCCAACGGCTCTTATAAGAGCCAACCTTACCTCACAATTTTTTTTATTTTTTTTTAAGCTTCCCTTTTCGCAAAAAAAATTTTTCCGTGCGCGCACGGTACGCGTAATTCCGCAGGTCGCCGTGCGCGTACGCTACGCGCATACGGCGATTTTTCGAAAAATAATTTTTTTTTATTTTTGCCCTTGAGGGTCCTTCTGGGACCCCCTGACCAAGGCTAGGGGGTCAGGAACTGTCGAGCCTGCCCCCTTTTCACATTATCCACCTTTTTTATTCAACCCCCTGACAGTTCGAGAGAGAAAATGGCGGCCGCCGCTTCCTGGTTTCGACCGATTCGAATGTTTACTAAGATCTAACAGCCAATCAGAATCGCGCTCGCGCACGCCACCGTACGCGTACCGTAAGCTTACCGTAAGCTTACCGTAAGCGCACGGTAAGCGCACCGTAAGCTTCCACAGATATATATATTGATTTAAAGGCTATTTTCTCAGGATCTACTGAACAGATTTACACCAAACCTACAAAAGGCACTTCCTTGACCTGAGGACTACCTCTCTGCCAAATTTCTAGTAATTCTGTTCAGCCGTTCGGGCTGTAGCTCGTTCTAAAGGTCCTATGGAAAAATGCATGGGAAAAACGCGTTTTGGGACCCCCCTTTTATCTCAGCCCCCGCTTGACGAATCCCCCCGAGACTTTCAGGGTAGGAGCGGAGCGTAGCGCCCCACCTATTTTGAGAAATTCGCGAGGATTCGTCGACCGGCGCCAAAGTTATTCCAAATAGAATGTTGCGGTTTTCCTATGGAAACAGGGTCCTAACTATAACTACCTACTGGCGACCGCCAGTAGGTAATATATATATATTCACTTAAAAAACCAAAGGTTTCAGGTGCGTTATAGTTAGGAATTGGCATTTAAAAAACCTTAGAAATTCACTGAAAAAACCATAGGTTTCAGGGGCGTTATAGTTAGCTGGACATTTCCCTCGTACAAAACCCTAGAAATTCCCCTGTTATAGTTAGTTCAGCAATGCACTGCTGATGACGTCACATATTACATCACTCATGACATGGTCAGTGACATCTCAAATGACATCACTGATTTAGGTAGGAATTTTGTAATTCCCTAGGCAAACGTTGTTTGAAAACCAACTGGGCATCATTACAAAGTGTCCAGCCTTTGTCACATTTTAGATAGGCAGTGTAATGTCCAGATGTGGTGGAAGGACCATCATGGAAAATTATTGCAATTGCTACAAAAGTCCTTCCTGATATTGATATTTGTGCTGCTACAAATTGTTTTACTAAAGTATCCAATTTTCTTCCATCAGCTGTACAACGTTGCATCATTAAAATTATGTATTTTCCATATTTTCTTAACAATAATGTGGATAACATTTCTGATTTACATTGGCTACACTCCATGTTTTGAATTGCACCTTTCACTAGTTTATTGAAAGCCACTGATTTACAGTCTGGTAATGTTAAATACAGAAATCTCTCAGTGTCTACATTGGTGCTACATGTATACATGCAATTTTCACAATAATGTTCCCATTTGTAAGAAAGGCCAAAAATATTTTCTATTTCTACACCTTCATTTTCAAAAATTGTAAGCATATACATTAAAAATTCCTGAGCATCTTGTTGGATATTTTGTGTAAATTGTGTAGAACCAGAACACACATCCAAAAGATTACGAACATCTGAAACAGACTGTATTTTACTTCTATCTGTTTTCAATTTTTCATAAACAGAATGCAACAGAGAACAAAATCTTTTTTCCTGATTCTGCATAATTTGTTCTTGCAAATCTTCCAGATAAAAAACAACATTGACCACTACATTAGCATAGCAGTTGACACCAGAACTATTTTCAAACTGATAACCAACAATCTCTTCAACAGTGTCCAATTTCTTTTTACCTGCAATCACAACATTATCTTGTTCTTTTCTTTTCTTGATATCTTCAGAACAGATATTCTATAACCTTCTTTTTCGACCAACCACACGCTTTTCAAATACAGGATATTGACCTAAATTTGGAGCATATACCCTTCTTAAACTATTATACTCTTTTACACAGTTTGCATCTGCAGTAACCTTTGTCTCATCAGAATCAATCAAAAACAAACCAGATAATGTTCTGACTCACGACAAAGCAACATATGCCATACCCTCTTCAAATACAGTAGATCCAATGTTCACCAATGCACTGTCTACACTTAATCCTTGAGATTTATGAATAGTCACTGCATATGCCAGAGAAAATGGAAATTGTTTCCTACTGACATATTAATCTTTAACAAGCAAAAAACGAACTGAACAATGACCAATTTCTTTAACTTCATCAATCTGATCAAATTTAATTTTTAAAAGTTCAATTCCTTCTTTTTTCTGATAATTCACAAAATCCACCACTTTGCCCATTGCACAATTAACTAAACCTTTCTCTACATCCAAATTACGCCTTAAAATTACCCAACAGTTTACACACACATACAGTGTCTTTTCCAAACTAGCAGTTTTAGATACTTTTTTTCTAAACAATCTAGTTTTGATCTCAACTTACCCGTTAAAATAATAGTGATTCCTTCATGTAGTGTTTTATCGATGGCTTCCATTTTGACAATTTCTTCATTTTCCAATTTTAATAATTCTTCGTTGAATATTGAAAACTCACGCAGTGTCGGCATTAAGCAAATCACTGACTTATTTTTAGCAATTTCCACGTACACTTTTGCAGCAACTGCATTTTCATTTGGAAAGACATTGCAAAGTAATCGACTCTCCAAAGCTTCTTTCCCTTTTTTTGAAAGAATTCCAATTCTTATATCTTGAAGAATACTTCCATATTCAGCATCATTTGCCTGTCGCATATTTGTTGTCAGTTCTTTGTATTCAAAACTACTCCAAATGTTCACATTACCAACACTGCCAAGAGACTTTCTAGTATCTTCATGGGCAAGTGTTTTAAATACCGGTTGTCCTTTTACCGGTGTCAGTTGCAGTAGATCTCCAAAAACTATGACGTGTTTTCCTCCAAATAACACGTCATACTCTGTTTTAAGAATGTGCTGCATTCTTAAATGCACAAAGGCAAGCATCTAGTTTGAAACCATGCTCACCTCATCAATAATGAGAAGTTTCATTTTCTTCAGCACTCTTGAAACTTCACAACAAGCTTCTCCAGATAGCTTGTGGTATTCCAATTTGTTCTCATGCTCTACTGGCAGCATTAGTAAACGATGTAAAGTAATTCCTTTAATGTTATGTGCTGCCAACCCAGTTGGAGCAGTGACAACACAAGACAAATGCGACTCAGTTGTTTTTTGAAGATAACTTGTAATTACTTTAATTAAGAAACTCTTTGCTGTTCCAGCTTGACCACTCACATACATTCGGATAGGTTGAAATGATGTACATGAGCACACTCTCTTTTCATCAAGTAATCCATGATCAATCTGCTCTTTCATTTGCTAATATATTTGTTTCTGTTCAACATTTAGTTGCTCTTCCAAGTTTCCTAACTGTATTGCATCTTCTTGTGCTTGATACATTGCTGTTTCCACCTCATTCATGGCAATCACTGCTTCATTTTCAACAATTGGTTGTCCTAGTGGATCTTGACTCAGTGCAGCAGAACTTTGACTGTCTTGAGAACTGTCTCTAGCAATCTCAGCTGCAATTGTAGCTTCTTGATCAATTTCGTCATTCAACATTTTCACATAATTTGCGAAAGCACTGCATTGTATGCTATCTTTACAAGCATTAAATGAATCTTCATAGCTGGGAAAATCTCCAAGTAATTCCACTTCAGAATGCCATGGTTTGAACATTTGCAAAAGGGCTAAATAGTAAAATTCCTTTTTGTCAGCAGTGTCGCAACTCAGTTTCCTGTGATTAATTAAATTTCCTTTCCTTTGTTTCACCAGACATCCTTCAGAACCAATCACTCCATATTTTCCATTGTTGATGTTCTCTGTAATATTCCGTTTAAAAGTGTAGTTTTGCAACACTTCATAGAGACACATGTTCTCAAGATGATGACTTCTCTTTGGATAGTAGGTGTCCAACATATTGGTTTTCAAAATATCTGTACTTTCAGGGTCATTTTCTGCTAAATATTCAATTTCTTGAACAGATTTCAGTACCCGATTTGGCATTCCTGCAAGACCTAGACTCATCTGCAATAAAAAGAATCCTCCTCTTGGAGAAGTTGTTGATTTCTTTTGGAGAAAGGAGTATCAAGCAAGAGGTGCTCCTCACATTCATATGTTGTTATGGGTCAAGGATGCCCCAAAATTTGGAACAGATTCAGATGAAAGTGTTTTGTCTTTCATTGAAGATTATGCTACATGTGCTGTACCAAATAGCAGAGAAGACAAAAACTTAAAAGAACTAGTCTACGATTTCAAAGCCATAGGTGTGGAAAATACTGTCGACGAAAGGATAAGTTCTATACCAAATGTCGTTTTGGATTTCCACGTATTAGCCAAAGGAAGAGTGAACAGTTTCATGTCAGCTATACGACATACCATCACAAGAAAGTCTCTGAAAAACACCTACAACTTAAGAAGAAGCGAAGAATCAAAATACATAAATGACTACAACCCAGTTATTTTATCCATGTGGAACGCTAACATGGATATTCAGTATGTTGCGGACAATTCCATTGCTGTTGCTCGATATGTAACGTCTTACATTACTAAATCAGAAAAGACTGAATTGAAAGAAATGTGGGAAGAGATTTCTCATGAGAAGACTCTAAGTAAGAAATTATACAGTTTCAGTTTGAAGATGTTATCGCATCGTGAAATTGGAGCATATGAATGTTCAGATCGGTTATCATCTGCAAGTCTATATTTCAAAAGAGAAGAATCATTTGGGTGAGTCATCATAGCTTCAAATCTATGATTGAAATATCTGCATACATTGACAGGATCCAAAGAGCACAATTCACCAGGTGTCTTGTATTCAATATTATTTATATTGGAATTTGCCACTCGAAGAAATTCAAGTAAATCATCCCAAGCATACTCAGCACAGCTTAGTGTAACAAACCATGTAGGAGTTCCCAAGTTCCGCAGCATGCATTTCAGTTTTCCTTGTCGACGGTACCAATATTCATTAGTCCCACGCTGACATGCCATCAGATTAATCAACTGAGATTCTAAATGATCATCTCTCTGATGCACTTTATCTATAAAATCCTTTGCAGTTACATTTTGCAGATGCATTCCTGTTTTTAAAATATGATTTACTGCATAAGAAATTCCAGACAAGTCACTTTCAAACAGAAGATGAAACATATAAGGGATACATTGTTGAAATCTTGGATCTTCTGCATATAATCTTGTTGTCCGATATTCAGATGCAGGAATCTGCACAGGACGTTCATCATATCGTCCACCTTTTCCTGTTGGAAACAACTGTGGGAAACAACGAGCTTCCAAACTCTCTTCCCATACACTCATGGGACTTCCTGTTGCTTTTTTCATTTGAAACAACTCAATTGTATTCCCCATCACCTCTTTGGAATGAAGTGGATGTACACTGTAATGTTCATAGATCTCTTCACATCTGGACATGTCCACTTTTTCAATTTGTCCACTTAATGTTTCACTATCTTCTGCTAAATCTATTTCTTCTTCTCCAACAAACACATTTCTATAGTACTCATTATTTTTTATCAGATACAATGATGCCTTTTGCACTTTTCTAACATCCACTAACTCTTGCCAGATTTTCCTATTGTTACTAGGAACACCATTAACTAGAATGACTAGTGGCTCATTTTCTGCATGATCTACACCAATAGTTTCAACATTTTTCCTTAAATCTAATGGTAAATACACAACTCTTCCTTTCAATCCTCTTTGCAACTCTGATGGAGGTAATTTACTTGTTTTGGGCTCCATACGAACAATAGCCTGAAATGGGTGAACACATTGTATCAGAATAGACTCATACGTATTTAAATCTATCAGCTCTGGAGGAATAGCAACCAGCTCTAGATTATTATGAACAGCTCTAGCAGGCATTTTATTCTCATCTAATTTATTATAACAATATTTTCAAATACGCTGCTCACATCCCAAATCAAAACAATCCTCTACCAACAAATAAGTTGCAAATTCCATCCACTTATCATTATCTTCTATTTCACTTTTTAAATACAGATTGACACCCCTAGTCTGATTTTTATAGTGACTTCGCCGACAACAAATACAAGAAACATTTGGTCTTTCACCTGAAATTACATTAAACTTTGTGATTTCTTCCTCAAATTTTTCTGTAATTACAGGTTCTACATTGTGTTCAACATTTTGTTCTACTAATGTGTCAGTTTCTTCACTCTCTTGCTGAGGCCCAAAGTAACAAAACTCAATATCCTCACAGACCTGCTTCACATCTGAAACTGACCCACGGAAAAGAGCACTGTTCAACTCACTTAACTTTAGTGCTGGACTTCTTGCAAAATACAACCTTCTCACTAACTTCCGCATTTGAGTATGATGTACTGCCAGCATTCTGAAATGGTGAAAAACACTTTCACAAACTTTCCTAGAAAGACAAGCCAGAGAATGACCTTGCAAAACCAGTATGTTTTCTCACTCTGCAAGGGTCTAGTCCTTGCAACAGCTTAATCTTTTGTTTTACACTTTTTTTAGTATAGACTCGTAAAAAAACGACATAATTTTTCAATAGATTCCTGTCGTACACTACAAACACTACTGCAATCCCAAGTGTACATAGGGTTTTTAGCATGTCTCCCTAAAACTTCATCAGCTATCACTTCTTCTGCATTTCTTTCAACCATTTTCTCTTTCTCCATTGGACAACCATCACTAACCTCATAACCTCTACCACTGGTGTCAACTGCATACAATAATTTTTCACTTAGTGAATAACTCTCTTCATTAAAAAAAGGCTCTGAACTAGAACTGTGTTTCCATTCTCCCAAAAAAAATCACAATTTTTTTTTTATTAATAACTCATAAAATGATGCACTACTCTCTTGTAAAATATTTTTTTGCGTAATTCCTTATACTGATTTTGTCTTCTTTTACCATACTTTATCTCCTTTGACTGAACATTTGCTTTTTTACTTTTCCTCTTATTTTGATTTTTTTCCTTACATTTTTAATAAATTGCTTCGTGATCTTACCAGAAGATTTTTTCCTTTTAGCCACATTATCTTTTTCATTCAATACTTGTGGTTGATGTTTCTTCAAATAATCCTCCTGTCTCTGTTCTTTTCTTTTTCTTTTTTTTTCTGGCATACTTTCTCGATTTTAACGTTAAAAAACAGTATCTGCATAAAAGAGTCACAAATAAATATATATTAATAACTTTCAAATTTACAATATTCCATTACTGTACAAACACATTTTATATAAAAACAGACTAAAAAACTATAGCCCTGAACCACAAGTGTGACGATGATTAAAACACTATATACATAATGCATACTACTTTGAAGCAGTTCATGCCCTAAAGCCTACCTCACTAAAAGACTACATGCTAACTAACTGAATGATTATAGTACTAAAAAGAGACACACTAGGTGAGTAACAGGGTGTTTGCTAGAAGTGTATGAATACTAACTGGGGAATTGAAGCTGCGAAAGACAACTGTGTAGCTGATTAGAGAACTGAATGCATAGTGGATAGGCATTTAAAGCAGTCCATGTGCTAAGGCCCGGCTCACTGCATGAGTACTTGGGTACTGACTGAATGATTAGACTACAGCAAGGAGACTGCCTGGATGAATTTATAACTGGTAGACTTTTTTCGCACAGGGAATGAATTAGTACTAGGTAATAATAAGTTCACTAAAAGACTGCAAAGGGAGTGACAAGATGTTTGCTGGACTATATGGATATTGACCAGGGAATTGAAAGTATAAAAGACAAATCTCTAGCTGGTTAAAAGACTGCATGCATAGTGCATAGGGGTTTGAAGCAGTCCATGTGCTAAATCCTGGCTCAGTGCATGAATACTTAGACAGTAACTGAATCATTAGAGTACTGGAAAGAGAGTGTCTTGGTGAATTTATAAATGTTTGGGTTTTGGCACAGTGAATTAATTACTACATGGTGCTGAATGGGTCACTAGAAGACTACAAAGAGAGTAAAGGGTGTTTCCTGGAAGTGTATGGATACTGTCTAGAGAATTGAAGGTGTGAAAAACAACTGTGTAGGTGGTTAGAGAACTACATGCATACTGCTTAGACATTTCAAGCAGTCTATTTGGTAATGAATGGTTCACACCATAAGTACTTAGAAACTGACTAAATCATCAGACTACTTCTAGGACAGTGCCTGGGTAAAATTTTAAAATTTTCAGCTCTGGGGCAGTAAAGACAATACTACATGGTACTGTACTTTAGTGTCAATGCCTCACTCATTTAATCAACGCATAAGCAAACACTGGCTTCTAATGCTACTAAAACTTGACAACATGACATGTTTTAAAACAGTTATCTGTCAGCAAATGCACGAAGTTACGAAACGCTTCTCTCACAGTGGTTCCCAAATGCACACAGACTCACAGTGTCAATGCCTGACTCATTTAATCAACACATAAGTAAAGACTGGCTTTCAATGCTACTAAAACTTCACAACATGACAGGTTTCAAAACAGTTTTCTGTCAGCAAATGCACGATGTTACCAAACGCTTCTCTGACAGTTGTTCCCAAATGCACACAGACTCACAGTGTGATTCTAGACAACCACCACTATCCCTAGGAGTTTACCAAAACTCATTCACTACACTGGAACTGGTAAAGGAACTACACACAATCTACATATTTCACGACTACACTTTAATGTCAATGCCTGACTCATTTAATCAACACATAAGCAAAGACTGCCTTCTAATGCTACAAAAACTTGACAACATGACAGGTTTCAAAACAGTTATCTGTCAGCAAATGCACGATGTTCCCAAACGCTTCTCTCACAGTGGTTCCCAAATGCACACAGGCTCACAGTGTGATTCTAGACAAGCACCACTATCCCTAGGAATTTACCAAAACTCATTAACCGCAGTGGAAGAGGTAAGGGAACTGCACACAATCTACATATTTCACAAATCCACTTCATTGTCAATGCCTCACTCATTTAATCAACACATAAGCAAAGACCGGCTTCTAATGCTACTAAAATTTGACAACATGACAGGTTTCAAAACACTTATCTGTCAGCAAATGCACAATGTTACCAAACGCTTCTCTGACAGTGGTTCCCAAATGCACACAGACTCACAGTGTGATTCTAGACAAGCACCACTATCCCTAGGAGTTTACCAAAACTCATTCACTACACTGGAACTGGTAAAGGAACTGCACACAATCTACATATTTCACAACTACACTTTAGTGTCAATGCCTGACTCATTTAATAAACACATAAGCAAAGACTGGCTTCTAATGCTACTAAAACTTGACAACATGACAGGTTTCAAAACAGTTTTCTGTCAGCAAATACATGATGTTACCAAACGCTTCTCTGACAGTGGTTCCCAAATGCACACAGACTCACAGTGTGATTCTAGACAAGCACCACTATCCCTAAGAGTTTACCAAAACTCATTCACTACAGTGGAAGAGGTAAGGGAACTGCACACAATCTACATATTTCACGACTGCACTTTAGTGTCAATGCCTGACTCATTTAATCAAAACATAAGCAAAGACTGGCTTCTAATGCTACTAAAACTTGACAACATGACAAGTTTTAAAAAAAAATTCTGTCAGCAAATACACGATGTTACCAAACGCTTCTCTCACAGTGGTTCCCAAATGCACACAGAATCACAATGTGATTCTAGACAAGCACCAGTATTCCTAGGAGTTTACCAAAACTCATTCACTACACTGGAAGTGATAAGGGAACTGCACACAATCTACATATTTCACGACTACACTTTAATGTCAACGCCTGACTAATTTAATCAACACATAAGCAAACACTGGATTCCAATGCTACTAAAACTTGACAACATGACAGGTTTTAAAACAGTCTTCTCTCAGCAAATACACGATGTTACCAAACGCTTCTCTCACAGTGGTTCCCAAATGCACACAGACTCACAGTGTGATTCTAGACAAGCACCACTATCCCTAGGAGTTTACCAAAACTCATTCACTACACTGGAAGTGGTAAGGGAACTGCAAACAATCTACATATTTCACGACTACACTTTAGTGTCAATGCCTGACTCATTTAATCAACACATAAGCAAAGACTGGCTTGTAATACTACTAAAACTTGACAACATGACAGGTTTCAAAACAGTTATCTGTCAGCAAATGCACGATGTTACCAAACACTTCTCTGACAGTGGTTCCCAAATGCACACAGACTCACAGTGTGATTCTAGACAAGCACCACTATCCCTAGGAGTTTACCAAAACTCATTCACTACAGTGGAAGTGATAAGGGAACGGCACACAATCTACATATTTCACGGCTACAATTTAGTGTCAATGCCTGACTCATTTAATAAACACATAAGCAAAGACTGGCTTCTAATGCTACTAAAACTTCACAACATGACAAGTTTTAAAACAATTTTCTGTCAGCAAATACACAATGTTACCAAACGCTTTTCTCACAGTGGTTCCCAAATGCACACAGACTCACAGTGTGATTCTAGACAAGCACCAGTATTCCTAGGAGTTTACCAAAACTCATTCACTACACTGGAAGTGATAAGGGAACTGCACACAATCTACATATTTCACGACTACACTTTAATGTCAATGCCTGACTAATTTAATCAACACATAAGCAAACACTGGATTCCAATGCTACTAAAACTTGACAACATGACAGGTTTTAAAACAGTTTTCTCTCAGCAAATACACGATGTTACCAAACGCTTTTCTCACAGTGGTTCCCAAATGCACACAGAATCACAGTGTGATTCTAGACAAGCACCAGTATTCCTAGGAGTTTACCAAAACTCATTCACTACACTGGAAGTGATAAGGGAACTGCACACAATCTACATATTTCACGACTGCACTTTAGTGTCAATGCCTGACTCATTTAATCAACACATAAGCAAAGACTGGCTTCTAATGCTACTAAAACTTGACAACATGACATGTTTTAAAACAGTTATCTGCCAGCAAATGCACGATGTTACCAAACGCTTCTCTCAAAGTGATTCCCAAATGTACACAGACTCACAGTGTGATTCTAGACAAGCACCAGTATTCCTAGGAGTTTACCAAAACTCATTCACTACACTGGAAGTGATAAGGGAACTGCACACAATCTACATATTTCACGACTGCACTTTAGTGTCAATGCCTGACTCATTTAATCAACACATAAGCAAAGACTGGCTTCTAATGCTACTAAAACTTGACAACATGACATGTTTTAAAACAGTTTCCGTCAGCAAATACATGATGTTACCAAATGCTTCTCTCACAGCGGTTCCCAAATGCACACAGACTCACAGTTTGATTCTAGACAAGCACCACTGTCCCTAGGAGTTTACCAAAACTCATTCACTACACTGGAAGTGGTGAGGGAACTGCACACAATCTACATATTTCACGACTACACTTTACTATCAATACCTAACTCATTTAATGAAAGCATAAGCCATAACTGTCTTCTAATGCTACTAAAACTTGACAACATGACAGGTTTCAAAACAGTTATCTGTCAGCAAATGCACGATGTTACCAACCGCTTCTCCACAGTGGTTCCCAAATGCACACAGGCTCTCTGTGTGATTCTAGACAAACAACACTATCCCTTGCACTATACTAAAACACATTTCTTCATCTATAAGGAGTACTACATTTTACTGCAGAAACATAACTCATTTCACAAATTCAAAAACAATAACTGGTTTCTAAATCTACCAAAATATAAGAACTGCATAGTTATCTGTCTACAAACATATGAAAAAACACAAATCCTTATCACAAAATGGTTTCTACATGCACACACACTGTCAATAAGATTGTAGAGAAAAAAAAATACTCCCTACACTTTAGCAGAAAAAATACATTACTCTGATTAAAATAAAAATAGTCTACATACATCCCCTCACAATTAAATAAATCACCTTTCAAGATGTTTTGTATATTAAGAAGTATATCAGTCACACACCAGATATCAGTCACACACCAGATTTTCTTATACAGAATCTCTGCACTGTGCACCTGTCAGCAGAACCAAGGAATGGCAAAGTTTCCCTCTCATTTTCCACACATATACATGTAAACATCAAATCACATTCCTTCCCACATAAATTCAAAAGCAAACACACATTTCTATTGGTTAAACATTTCAACCCTTTCCAAATGACATAAACTTCAACCCTTCCCCCAATCTGCCTTCTGCCCGTTACCATAGAAACAGGCCATGGAACACTGTACTGAGCACACAGGTCACAAGTTCAGCACACACAATGTTGCTAATCAAAACAGCAAGTGTGCTTGACTTCTCAACATATCAGCTTATCATATATAATGTTCCTTTCACGCACTTTTTGTTAACCAATAAGAATCATGCGTTTAAAAAACAGAAACATGCACCCTACCTTTCAGTGCAAAAGGTTGTTAAACAACCAATGATTTCTTGTCTTTTTTCAAAATTGCATCTTAGCCACCATTTTAGAAACATCTTACTTTCCAAACTGCCATTTCATTTACAGAGACCATCTGAGTGCATCTAGACCTCCTTACAAGATGCTTACAGTGTGGATTGTGGGACACAGCTACATTTTCTGGAGCCAAAGGTATGCAGAAAACAAAGACATTCACAAAGACCTAGGTTTGCCAAATGTAGACATTAAATGGATTGGACAGAGAGGGTTAAAGTGGCACCAATTGATGCCATTGGTGAAATCCTTCATGCAAATCCAACACCCTGACCTCATAATAGTGCACTGTGGTGGCAATGACCTAGGCACTTTGACTGGGGTAGGTCTGGAAATGCTTATGAAGAACACCTTTGCAGAACTGATTTCACTTTTCCCTAAAACTGCCTTTGTCTCCTCTAACATATGCCAAAGGCAGAAATGGAACTGGTCCGATCATTTTTGTCCACAGATTGAGAAAGCTAGGAAACATGTGAATAAATCTTTTTCTGATTTTCTCCGAGACTACAGAATGGGGTCCATTTACAATAACAATCTGCGCTTTCATATGCAAGAGATGTATAGGAGAGATGAAGTACACTTTACTGATGAAGGAAACAGAGTCTTCCTCAACAACTTTAGACTCTGTATAGGTACTTACTTATAAGTACCAAAAAACTCTCAATGAACACAACGGCTCTTTTTAGAGCCACTCAAGAACAAAACACTTAAGCTTAATCTTTATCTCCCAACAATTTCATTTTTTTTCCCTTGGATACGCGAACCCACCGCGAGAGGATCCGTGCATCCAACGTGATAGGATGCGCGCACAATGCGCGTATTTCGCCATTTAAAAACAAAAAAAAGGGGGCCCCAGGGGGTCCTTCTGGGACCCCCTAAGCACCTCTAGAGGGTACCTAAGTAGTCATGCAGTGAGCCAGGCCTTAGCACATGGACTGCTTTAAATGCCTATGCAGTATGGATGCAGTCCTCTAATCACCTACACAGTTGTGTTTCACACCTTCAATTCCCTAGTTAGTATTCATACTCTTCTAGCAAACACCCTGTCACTCACCCAGTGTGTCTCCTTATAGTTCTGTAATCATTTAGTCAGTTAGCATGTAGAGTTTTAGTGAGGTAGGCTTTAGGGCATGAACTGCTTCAAAGTAGTATGCACTATGCATGTAGTGTTTTAACCATCGTCACACTTGTGGTTCAGGGACATAGTTTCTTAGTCAGTATTTATATAAAATGTGTTTGTATAGTAATGGAATAGTATAATTTTGAAAGTTATTCATATACATTCATTTGTGATTCTTTTTTACAGATACAGGAGTGTTCTCATCTGTTTGCACTCTTCTCGTGCAAGATTGTTTGGATGAAGGGTCCTTAGGTGTTTCATCATACTTGCTGTGCCGCATGAGTATTTTTTGTTAGGATCCCCTCGTAACAGAACTTTTTTGACATTCTTTTGCATGAGAAAGGTGGTATTGGTCTTTGTTAGCCCCTTGAGAAAAGTAGAACATTTCCACATCACTAAAGGAAAACGTTGTGGGCGTGGTGCATCCTCCAAAAATTCAACTTTAGATTTGGTGAATATTTTTTAGCGACATCATTTACAGTTTTTGTAAGTTAAAGTTAAAAAATGTTGTTAGCTGTGTGCTTTTTATATTTCTGTGATTTGTATTATGAGAATGGCATGTTGTTTTTTTTTTAACAATCTATGAGATTGTGTTTTTTTTGCCCGCTGGTAAATGATGAGTACGATTGAAATCACTATTTTTTGTGAAATTTAATATATTCTGAGAACAGCAAAAAAGGCAAAAAAATTACTTTGTGGAAATTATGCTGTGCAGTATAAAATGTATTATTGCATGTTATAATTTTTTTTTCCTTTTCTTTCACAGATCCAAATTTTAAAATAAGCAATTTATATGAGTTTATATTTGAATGAAAAACAGAAAAAAATGTCTACCATTTTTTATTCCTATTACTGGGCCTGGTCACTTCGAGGGGGTGGGGGCGTGTCCAGCAACGCATGCGTCCGCCACAACGGAAGTGGGTGATGACGCGAACCAGCAACACAACAAGTCCGGTACGTGCCGTACCCACGCCTTAAGAGCGTGGGTACAGGTCATACCACGCCCACCCCTACGTCACCCCAACAATGGCGGGACGGCCCGTACCCATGTTCCAAAGGCCTGGGTACAGGCCGTACCAGCATTGTTGGGGTGACGTAGGGGTACGCGTGGTACGACTCGTACCCACGCTCTGAAGGCCTGGGTACGGCACGTACCAACGCCCCACCCATGTATGTACGGCGCGTACCAACACCCCACTAGTGTATGGATGGCGCGTACCCCCACCCGCGTATGTACGGCGTGTACCAACACCCTACCCGTGTATGTATGACGCGTACCAACACCCCACCCGCGTATGCATGGAGCGTACCCACACCCCACCAGTGTATGTACGGCGCGTACCACCACCCCAGTATGTACGGCGCGTACCCCCACCTGCGTATGTACGGCGCGTACCAACACCCCACCCGTGTATGCATGGAGCATACCCACATCCCACCAGTGTATGTACGGCGCGTACCACCACCCCCGTATGTACGGCGTATACCCCCACCCACGTATGTACGGCACGTACCAACACCCCACCCGTGTATGCATGGAGCGTACCCACACCCCACCAGTGTATGTACGGCGCGTACCCCCACCCCCGTATGAACGGCGCATACCCCCACCCGCGTATGTACGGCGCGTACCAACACCCCACCTGTGTATGCATGGAGCGTACCCACACCCCACCAGTATATGTACGGCACGTACCACCACCCCCAGTATGTACGGCGCGTACCCCCACCCTCGTATGTCCCCAGCGTACATGGCCAGACACAGGAGGGGTGGGTGCAGAGTCCTCCAAGCAGTGCCCAGACACAGGAGGGGTGGGTGCCTATCACTCCCAGCAGTGCCCAGACACAGGAGGGGTGGGTGCAGAGTCCTCCCAGCAGTGCCCAGACATAGGAGGGGTGGGTGCCTATCACTCCCAGCAGTGCACAGACACAGGAGGGGTGTGTGCCTATCACTCCCAGCAGTGCCCAGACACAGGAGGGGTGGGTGCAGAGTCCTCCTAGCAGTGCCCAGACATAGGAGGGTTGGGTGCAGAGTCCTCCCAGCAGTGCCCAGACATAGGAGGGGTGGGTGCAGAGTCCCCCCAGCAGTGCCCAGACATAGGAGGGGTGGGTGCAGAGTCCTCCCAGCAGTGCCCAGACATAGGAGGGGTGGGTGCAGAGTCCTCCCAGCAGTGCCCACAGATCCAATGGCCACAATTGTCAGTCAGGTGCACAAAGACCCTGCAGTACATGTAACACATGTGTGCGAGGCTGGGAGTACACACATGCATACTGCCTAAAAGGGAACATGTCCACATGAAGTCATGTCAACAGACTACATACACAAGTACAGTGATCACCAAGGATGCCACGAATGATGCAGGTGGAGACATCGCTCTGCATGTATGGCCAAAGTTGAAGGGGTCCGTCACACACCCAGCTAATGTAGACACAGCTCAGCACAACATATTGGAAACACCCTGCAGGGAAGATGTCAGGGTACACAGAGGAAGGAACACACCTTGGGACAATTTCACCATGCAGTAACTGCTTACATGAACAAAGAAACTTAGCTAACACCTTGTGATGGCACACAGATACCAGGGTCCCCTCTATGACCAGCACACTACTACATTTCCCACACACCCAACACATGATCACCACCCAAAATCATGTAGCAGCCCCACCAACAGCAATACCAGAAAAGCAGTAGTGGTCTAAGGAAAAAAAACATTGCTTTATTCAGCATGATCAAAAAATGTTTGTTTGGATAAAGTTCTATATTTACAAAGCCCATAGGGCAGTCCATAAGTCACAGCTGGATGGGGGACACAGTGGGACGCGTGTCCCCTAGCTTGCCTGCACAGTTCAGACCACCCTGTCTTCCACGGGGGGAGCATCATGTGGGGGGGAAGGACCAGGCACCGCAGGGACAGGAGGGGCAAGGGTAGGTGTTGTGGGTGCAGGGACGGACGACTCCAACACAGGGGGTGGGGCAGCGCCAAAGGTGGATTGGAGCACAGCGCTGCACACTACTGCCAGGCCGCCCAGCGTCTCCCCTGCACCCAAAGGAACCACAGGCCCCAAGGAGGGGGGGGGTCGCGGGGATGGGTCGCAGAGCTACCCGGGGAGGGTGTGGACAGGGGGGGCACTCAGCTACCCTGACCGGGGACTCATTTGACCGCTTGCGGGGTGTTGTCACTTTTGGGCTCAGGGACAGAGCGGCCATGAAGGAATCCTTGCTGGATTCGTGGCCAGGAGAGCTGAGGGGAGTGGATTTGGAGGGAGTGGATTTTGCGGAACTCCCACTCTGGCAGCGTGACTTACGTTTGCCCCCTGACCCACTGGGTGTGCCTACCTCACCCTGTGTGTGCGTGCCAGGAGGTGTGCGCTTGCTCTGCCCTGGTGGTGTGGTGCCTGTGTCTGGTGGGGTTCGTGCATGCTGACGTCTGGGTGTACGTGGGACAGGCATGGGAGTGGGAAGTGTGGATGGGGCAGGGGTAGGTGGTGGGACGTAGTGCTGCAGGAGACCCACTGCTGCAGTCAGTGTCGAGTCTATGGACCTCAGCAAGTTGCGTTGGTCAGACTGCGTGGCTGAAATGCCCTCCAAGTATGCCTCCATCTGGTTGAGCACTCGGCTGTGGCCATGGAGGACATTAAGCGTCGCAGTCTGACCAACCTGCAACTGCCGCAGGATGTCCACAGACTCGGCATTGGTGGCAGCAGTGGAGACAGGGGCAGGGGGTGCGGTGCCTGCCAAGAAGGAGACACGTGGTGACCGAGCACGGCGGGAAGGGACACGAGCAAGTGGGAGGCCGGTGATCGGAATGGAGGGGGCGGGTAGTGATGGAGTGCTGGTGTCAGCTGTGGGACCAGCCTCCGCCCCCTCGGAGTGCTCAGCCTCGGACCCGTCTGCGTCATAGTCGGTGGTGGTTTGACTGGACAGGTCCTCTGCTGCACTCCCGTCGGCCTCCGTGCCACTCGATGTGCCAGACAACTCTGCACTGCTGGCACTGGTGCTCGCTCACTCCTCACGGTCCGTGCCAGTGTCTCCCTCGGTGTCCCCCGACGATGCTGTGGGCAAGGTGAAGAGACAGGAAATAATCAGACACCTGTATACATATGTCACATGAGTCAAATACACATAGGTCACAGTGCATAGCCTGAAAAGCAACATGAGTAACATCTACAATACAAGGTACATATGTAGGCCCTGCAACACACAGCTGGTTGACCCACCATGCCACTGACCAACTATGGAGAGCATGACACATAAGCAAATAACATGATAGGGATTTGGACAGAGGAGCCAGGCACTGGGGACAATCCAGCACAGCATCTGCAGCACACAGCAGTGGCGTAAAAAGGGATGAGCAAGAACCATGTCTATTAACTGTAGGCACATGCTGCAAAGGTAATACTTAAAAACATGCCCAACATTAATGGGTCACTGCACCTTGAGTGTATGTCCAGACAAACATCACACACTGGCCAGACCTAGCAAGGAGACTTCAGGTTTAGACATGTAGGCCTTGCCCGCACCAACCACCCCCCACATGAGACAATATTTTGAGACACGGGAAGCACTTACATCTCTTAGTCTGGAATAAAAACACATGGCCTGCAAGAAATCCTGATTGGACACAAAATACCCCTGGTGCGCCGGTACAAATACATCATCTACAAATGGCCATCATCAGATCATTTTACCAAGACACACAGGCACTGGCCCCCGTGAGTATGAGCAAGGGACATTTGGTCAGCCTGTACAGTGGACACATGTAGCAGAGTTTACGTAAATACAAATGGTGCCAGGGTACAATGGCACAGAGCACAACCTATGCTGTAGACACAGAGATTGTCGACATTTTTGGATTACACACATGATACCTAGGAAAAGATGCCCCAGGGGACAGTAGTGGACACACTACTCCATGGTCCTGAATGGTAATGACTGCAACACAAGCCACCATCCCTGCACTCTGCATATCTCACACTCATGCACATCATGTCACAGGCCACAAAATAGGACATGCATGCTGTAAAGCAATACACTTTTGAGACACACTCCTATGTCTGGACTCAGCATCAGTGACAACTGACATGGACCCCACAAGTACTGAACTGGACAGGGCACAGGCAAGGTCCCAAAACCTGTTACACACCACCCCCACACATGAAGCTGCAAACATTGGGCACATCGATAAACTGGCAGCCTAGATAACCTTGTGCAAGTGTGACTACACACAGACCAGGGTACAAATGGCAAGGAGGGGAAGGGAGGAAGGACAGCACCGCTACACTTTGGGGACCAGGAACTGCACTGCACATGTAAACCCTGGCAGTGTATCCATTCAACTGTGCACTTACAAATGCTGGTGACACACAACAAACACACATGTACCTACCCCCTTCCTGCTTCTGCTTTTCCCGTAAGCGCCTGTCCATGTCAGGGAAGACGACCGCCAGCACACGCTTGTGGATGTGGGTCAGACGGCGGCGCCCATGGTTCTTTTGGCTCACAGGTGAGTCCCCCAGCAGGATCCGTGCGATCCTCCGCGTCCAGCACCGGATATCCTGTCAGCGTTTCCTCACCTGGGCTAGGCGCCGCTTCCGACCCTCTGTCTTCCTCACGGCACTGACGGTGTCCTTCCAGATCTGCTCCTTGGCACAGGCGCCTACCTGTGAGGATGAAAAAGTGAGACCACATCAATACACCTGCAACATGTCACAGAGACACACATTAGGACAATTTGGCTGGTTTTAACAGGGAATAGAATGCATCAAACTCATTACACCTGTGTCATAGGGACATTTTCCTCTGTGGAAGCCGAAATGCACTAGGTGGCATTGTAGAGTACACAGGTGGCATGAGGGGTACGACACAATCAATCATCCAGGCTCACACTGTGCATCACAAGCGACACCAGGTTTATGTGCAGCACCTCAAAGCAGTCACATGCCACAGGCCACTGAGGCGCCCTCAGTAGAGTACACAGACACACACAGCCACAGGACAATCACCTGCCATTGCCGACTGCAGCTACACACCTCACTCTGCACATGTGCCGCTAGACTGGGGGGTGTCACAGGTGTGGGGCTGGCTCATCACCGCAGACACACAGCACTGCTCCCTGCTCACATCAGATGGGCAGGGTATATCCATCCCTCATGCAGCTGGGGTGCTATACTCCACATATGCACTCACCCACATGACAGGGGACTTACACACACACACCAATGTCCAGGGGACAAACACATCATTTGTACACTCTCAGCACAGGTACACTAAACAAACACACATCTGTGGGTACTGCCACCTGTCACACTGGGGGGACCACAGATTCACATAAGGACTGTAGTAACAACATTCCCAGGAGGATTAGACAGGCAGAATGTGTAATGCCACATGCAGTGATTGTCACAGTACACACAATGCAAGTGAGGAGAGCAAACATGCACCGCAGCATGCTCTGGCTGGGAGACATTAGGCATTCCCCCACCCGGGACCCACCCTACAGTACATTGCATGTGTGTTACACCTGGACACAATGGCAGAAGTCACAGTCACCAAAAAGGGGCACAGTCTTTGCTTGTGGACTCAGCACTCACCTGAACCCCTGGTCGACCATACAGCATGGTGTACTGTGGGAGGATCACATCCAGCAGGGCTTGGTTCTCCTCGTGGGTGAAAGGCTGGGCCCTCTCCACAAACCTGGACAAGGTGCCAGAGGATTCACGAGCAGCAGCAGTGTTGTGGAATCAAACGATGTGCAGGCAAGTGCTCTCTCATGGGACCTGGCTGCCTTATATCTGCCTTGCTGCCCTGTTTCATTCACAGGAGTACAGAGTGATTGGTCACTCACATTTGCATCCTATGTTTCCTCCAATCCCTTCAAACCTACCACAGTCAGTGGCTTTGCTCTTTTTTTCACTGAGCATGATGTCAACTCAACAACCACTTCGCAACAAAGTAGATTCTTTCAAACCGACTTTAGCTGGCCACCTGATGAAAAAAATTCAAACTTTAAACTCAGTCTCCATGACAACCAGCATGCATGTAGGGCTTTATACTTGTCCCTCATGTGTCCCCTATGTAATTTGGACATTCACACACAGGTACGGTGAGTTCCAGGGACCTAGGGCACCCCAAATGCATAGAAACGGCCCGTACACGCGTGTGTACGGGGCGTATCACTATGGGTACGCATACGCGAGCAAACCCATAGTGAAACGGGCCGTACATGCGTGTGTACGGGGCGTATCACTATGGGTACGCCTACGCGAGCAAACCCATAGTGAAACGGGCCGTACACGCGCGTAGGCGTACCCATAGTGATACGCCCCGTACACACGCGTGTACGGCCCGTTTCACTATGGGTTTGCTCGCGTATGCGTACCCATAGTGATACGCCCCGTACACATGCGTGTACGGCCCGTTTCACTATGGGTTTGCTCGCGTAGGCGTACCCATTGTGATACACCCCGTACACACGCATGTACGCTCCGTATCACTATGGGTAGGCCTACGGCAGCACTCCCATAGTGATGGGGAACGTACACACGCCCTCAGAGCGCATGTACAGTGCATTTCACACCTGACAGTGGTGACAGGCAGCACACAGAAAGGAATAGAGCTGACATACTTGTCCAAGGCTGGACATCAAGGCATTGTTTGTGCAGTACTACATGTGTCGGGCACAGGTGGGTCAGGCTGTGATGTGGCAACATACTCCTGAGGTGTGAAGCTAATTACAGTATGATGAGCTGTGTACACATGTCACGTGTGATGGTGCCCCATGTGCCACACATCCACCTCACTCCTTTGACATGTGTGCATGGAGTACTGACTTGGTGGGCCATGCGTCACTGGCATGGCACAGTCACCGACACCCGCAAATGTCCCCTGATGCCAGGTACACGGAATGTTACCCCTGACAAGTGAATGCCCGCGTTGCACGCTGTAGCTATGTCATGTGTGTGTGATGTGTTCCCATAGGTTTGCTGTAGGTGTTTGGTCAAATGCATCTGCTGTAGCTGCAACCAACATGTGTCTGTGTGTTGATGGGCATGGCACACTGTTACGCACACCAGCACACATGTGTGATCTGACGTTAGGTGTGTATGTATGCATCGACACGGAGTTCCAAAACAAGGACATATCTGCATACTCTCAATGTATGTGTGATCAGTCTTGACATGTAATCCTTCATGGCAATGTGTGTGGTCTGTCCTTATTCTATGACATTTGACCTGTGCCTCTAGTGTTCGGCAACCTGTCTGTGCAATGAACATCCTTCTACTGCACATATTTGGATGTCTGTAACTCCCGTCATGCGTCTGCCTTCTCACTTACACTGGCCCACAGCTAGTTTCATGGCATGGCATATTGAGGTTGAGATTGAATCAACTTTTGTAGCTGGCTCTTGGTAGGAGTGTCACATGCCTGGCATACGTGTCCAGGGCATATTGCACAGAACTGACTCTGTATGTGGCATATGTGTATTGCCAGTTGAGCATTTGCTCTGTAGATTGACATTGGTGGTGTACTGTACTCACTCTTCGTTGTCCCTTCTAATTCACTGCAGGGCTCCGCCTCTCCTTCGACCAATTCCGGACTTGGCTGACATGCAGGAAAATGACTGTATACGCCGCTACCGCTTCCCCCAATGCTTGATTGAGGACCTGACGACACGGCTGGCACCACAACTCCAACCGCTACACAGGTATCCTTGTGCACTGACACGCAAGATGAAGGTGATGGCAGCCCTACATTTCTTGGCCACGGGTACCTTTCAACATACCATTGCCCATGTGGGTGGCATGTCCCAAACCATGTTCAGCCGTGTGCTGCATGATTTTTTAGAGGCCATGTTGGTTCACCTGGATGAGTTCATTAAATTCCCAACTCCTGAGCAGTTGACAGGTGTCAAGCGTGAGTTCTATGCCCTGGGAGGGATGCCCCATGTCATTGGGTCCATAGATGGAACACATGTGGCTTTGGTACCACCACAGGCACAGGAGGTAGCCTTCCGTAACCGCAAGCATTACCACTCCATTAATGCCCTTGCGGTGTGCCTTGCCAACATGGTGATTTCACATGTCTGTGCTCGTTTTCCAGGATCAGCACATGATGCGTACATCATGAGGCGTAGCAGGGTGCCTGAAATGATGCTGCAGCTGCGCAACGAACGAGCATGTATTGTTGGTGGGTATACCCTGGCAGTCCTGTATTTAACGTCATCTTCCTGTCTTACTGCTCCTCCTGACCCACTCTTGTCGATGATGTGTCCATGTAGGGGACGCTGGCTATCCCAACATGCCATGGCTGATCACGCCTCTCCGTAACCCCAGCACGGCTGCCGATCACCGCTACAACAACGCCCATGGGCGGACCAGGCGAGTGATAGAGAGGACGTTTGGCCTCCTGAAGAGCCGATTCTGTTGCCTCCACAAGACCGGTGGCGCACTCCCATATGCACCGGTGAAGGTCTGCGAGATATTCCTCGTGTGCTGCATGCTGCACAACATGGCAGTGGAGAAAGCTGTGCCACTCATCCTGGATCCAGATGAGCAGGACCATCCACCCGTGGAGGATGAAGGGCTTGGCCAAGAGGCAAGTGATGTGGAGGAGGAGCAGGCGGTAGAGGACATGCGGAGTCAGCTCATACGCGACTTCTTTGCTTAGTGGTGAGTTCCAGTGTCTGAGTGTGCACGCATTGGGCTGTGTGTGGCAAGTGTTGCAATGTGTGTGTCCATCTGCATGTCTTCCAAGTGAGTCAGAGGTGTTCTTGGATGTGTCACTCGAGTGATGGTGCAATCGAATAATGTTTTTCCTGAGTCATCATTGTCACCTAGCATGTTGACAACCTAATACGTGTCGAGTACATGCACATGCATGCGGATGTGCTTCTTTTGGCTGACTTCTGGTGTCTCTCCCATCCACAGGTACTTGCGCATGCTGTCTGCTGGTGGCATTGTTGTGCTCCTGCTATTCCTCATGAACACAGCAACATGTGCAGATTCAGCGTTACATGCACGGACAGGTTCGCAAATCTCCTTCGGGTAAGGGATGCAGCACGGCTTTTTGGGAGTGGTATTTGTTTTAAATGTGTGTGCACTGCTCCTGTTCATGTTTGGATACTTTACATACATGTAGATTCACCATGGGGCACATGACCTGGAGCAGAATTCACCTGAATTGATGGTCAGACTTGGTGACAGTCATCTGTAATGGGATTGTGATGGAGCCATCAATGTGTGTAACACTGGCCTCGGAAACATACGGGTTGGAACGGGTTGACATGGTGTCTGAATTCCCCATTAGGGGCTCAATGGTGTATACCAGGCTCTCCGTAAGCAGCAGGGGCAGTTTAGCTGTAACCCGTCACTTGTGTGCCAGTGCCATGGATTTCCAGCATCTGTGGTGGTAAGGGGGGTGCCAGTGTTGGTCCCACGTGTTCATCCACATGACCTGTGTATGTGTTGACCAAGTTGCATTGGCATTCCGACACACATGAGTAATAAAGGTGTCCCTCTGCCTCCAAGGTGCCTCATCTCTGTCAATGGTGGTCTGTTGCCACTGTGCATGCGGCATGTCTGGCATTGTTGTCAGGGATGGTGCATATGAGTCTATGTGTAGGGTAGCAAGATGCAAGCTGTTTGTCAGGGATTAGGTTCTGTATTGTGCATGATGTCCATGGCTGTGTAGGTATTGTGGCATGTCAGTCTCAACGACGGCCACTGTGCTGCATGTGAATCCATTGTGTGTGTGTGTGCCATGTTTAACCAGAAATTCCTTCCTTGACATACACCTTTTGCATAGTTCCTTCCTGAGATCCTTGTCTTTGTGTGCAACTTGTGGCATTGTTTCCTTGACATGGCGCATGCTACTGCAGGCCCTGCAGCTAGGGCACCCAGTGTCCACGCAAACGAGCTAGTGTTCATCATGGATTGCTTGCTGACATGTGCTATGCTGATCAGCAGCATCTGTGCCTCATGTGGCAGCACACTCTGCATTATGCACAAGATCCCCAGTTCCATCCACCTCATGGCAAGAGGGAGACCATCCCCCAGGTCAACTACGACATCCGTGTCTAATCCTACCCTTCACTCTACGGACATGTGCATTAGAAATCCCATGATACTTGTCCACATCCAGGGTGCATCTGCACAGCTCTGCTACTACATCCCGCGACCAGGCCACATCAACGTCAAACAGAGATGGGGGGAGTGGGTCACTGCCAGCTGCAGGATGACCTTCTCAATTCACGCACACACTCAGGATGCAGCCCACTAGCACAACACAACCTTGTGGCACTGAGATCCAACACCCAATTGTGCCATCTCCATGCATCCAACCTTGGCTGGCCCACCATTCTCCACATCCACCTGACTCAAGCATGCAGGACATGGTTCTGCCACGTGTCTACACATACCTGGGACTCCCACCCCAGGACACTCCACATGATCCCTGACCTCTGCGCATGACTGTTGCTCTTCTAAATAGGTCTGTAGGCACAGTTGTGCGGGCACCCCCTCAGCTGGTTGGGCCCATCACGGGTGAGTATGATGCTCCATGTCTGTCTTGGATGGTTCATTGTGACCCATGTGTGTCCTGTGCCAGACTCAGACCCCAGGGTATGGATGTTTGGAGTTACTTCAGAAATCAGGCAAGGTTTGACTTTACAACACACACATGTAGTGGAATAATGCAAAATGACGGCATCATCTTGTGATTGTGATGAATTTAATTAGTGCTGGGGTACGTGTTTGGGGGGGTGACAAGAGGTGCTTGGCGGGAGTGTAGAATCCAAAGTTCACAGGGGGAGTTGGTGTCCTTGCCATTGAAAGTCATCAGAGTCTGTGCCACAGTCTATGTCAACATTGGTCAGACAGTGACCAGCAAGGCCATGTGGCAGAGAATGTCCTTTGGTGCTGTGCTGATGTTGGGCCAGAGGGCCAGGTGCCAGGCCAGGTGACCTGGGAGATGGTGATGTTCCGCTGACTCTCACGGTCTTTTTCGTGGACAACCCACCTTCCGGTGGGGACCCTCAGAGGCAGGCCTTGACGATACAAGGGACGCTCCATCAGATGACTCCTCCTCCTCCTTCCTGTTTCTGGTGCTGCTCTACGCCTGGTGGCACAGGGAGGGTTTGCCAGGCTTTGGGCGATCTGACGGAGGGATTGGCTCACGTCCCTGTGCACCGCCAGGAGCTCTTCCAGTCTTGCCTCCATCCTGGCATGATGCTCCACCTGCAGGGTCTTCATCTCATTGAGGGTCCCCACTACCTGGGCGATGCCTCTGGAGTCACGCCGGTATGCGTCCAGGATGTTTCTGACGTGTCCCATAGCCGGGTCCTGAGCCAACTGGGCAGGTTCGCGCCTCCGCCGTCCTCCACTCCCACCACTCCTGCCCACTTGCGCCTGGCCTGCCGTTGTGGGAACATCGGGTCTCCGGGACCCCTGAGGGATGGCATTTGCGGTGTCGCCTGCCTCCTCCTGGGTGCCCGGAGCACCTTGTCCCTCCTGGACACACTGGCTGTGTTGTTGTGTGCGGGCAGGGCTCCTGGGTGTGTCCTGGGATGTGGCAGGAATGGGGGTGGTGGTTGGCACAGTTGTACCTGCCGCAGGTGCTGCAGGTGGTTGGACACCAGAGGGGCCAGGTTGGTCTGGGTCGTCCACGGAGTGGTGAGAGTCGTCGCTGCCAGTGGGGTCCTCTTCACGAAGAGCCTGGTCCTGTGAGTCTTCCCCCCCAGTGTTGCGGGGAGATCGATGACGTTGACCTGTGTGTGAGAGAGACAGTGTTAATTGTGTTACATGCGACATCCATGTTTCGTTCTTTTTTGATTTTTTCACAGTTCCTCTGGGTGGTTTGATTTGGCTAGCATTCCTCACACAGTGCACTTGTGCATGGGTATGTCCCTTGGCCACAGCTTTCGACACTTTACCTATGTGTGACACAATCTTAGTTGATGCATATTTTGGGTACGCAGTCAGCAGTGTAGTGAGCGGGCGTAGCAAGCCATGCAGAGCCGCATTACGTGTTGCACTGTACGTGGGCAAATGGTGTTTTTTCCATGCTATTGGAGAATGCAGGTAGGTAACTTAAGCATTTGTGACAGGGTTCTAACAAACACAGTGGGTAGGTTTACTGGGTGTATGGTTAGGTTTGTGCCTGCAGCACGGATGTACTTGTGCACAGATTGACACATGGCCCAGTGTTTATCAATGGAAGGAGGGGGCGTTCAGGCACTGCCAAACCTTGTCGACATGCACACAGTCCACCTGCTGACGAGCGGACATGGCCACACCACCCAAGGGTCATTTGGCCTCCCTCTGTCTCCCTTACTCCCTCCGTCTGTCAGCCTCCTCCCTCTGTCCGTCTCCCTCTGTCTCCCTTTTCCCTCCCTCTGCCAGCCTCCTCCCTCTGTCCGTCTCCCTCTGTCTCCCTTTCTCCCTCCCTCTGTCAGCCTCCTCCCTCTGTCCGTCTCCCTCTGTCTCCCTTTCTCCCTCCCTCTGTCAGCCTCCTCCCTCTGTCCGTCTCCCTGTGTCTCCCTTTCTCCCTCCCTCTGTCACCCTCCTCCCTCTGTCCGTCTCCCTGTGTCTCCCTTTCTCCCTCCCTCTGTCACCCTCCTCCCTCTGTCCGTCTCCCTTTCTCCCTCCATCTGTCAGCCTCCTCCCTCTGTCCGTCTCCCTCTGTCTCCCTTTCTCCCTCCCTCTGTCAGCCTCCTCCCTCTGTCCGTCTCCCTCTGTCTCCCTTTCTCCCTCCCTCTGTCAGCCTCCCCCCTCTGTCCGTCTCCCTGTGTCTCCCTTTCTCCCTCCCTCTGTCACCCTCCTCCCTCTGTCCGTCTCCCTCTGTCTGCCTTTCTCCCTCCCTCTGTCACCCTCCTCCCTCTGTCCGTCTCCCTGTGTCTCCCTTTCTCCCTCCCTCTGTCAGCCTCCTCCCTCTGTCCGTCTCCCTCTGTCTCCCTTTCTCCCTCCCTCTGTCAGCCTCCTCCCTCTGTCCGTCTCCCTCTGTCTCCCTTTCTCCCTCCCTCTGTCAGCCTCCTCCCTCTGTCTGTCTCCCTCTGTCTCCCTTTCTCCCTCCCTCTGTCAGCCTCCTCCCTCTGTCCGTCTCCCTCTGTCTCCCTTTCTCCCTCCCTCTGTCACCCTCCTCTCTCTGTCCGTCTCCCTCTGTCTCCCTTTCTCCCTCCCTCTGTCACCCTCCTCCCTCTGTCCATCTCCCTGTGTCTCCCTTTATCCCTCCCTCTGTCACCCTCCTCCCTCTGTCCGTCTCCCTCTGTCTCCCTTTCTCCCTCCCTCTGTCACCCTCCTCCCTCTGTCCGTCTCCCTGTGTCTCCCTTTCTCCCTCCCTCTGTCAGCCTCCTCCCTCACTCTGTGTGTCACCCTCTGTCACCTCAGCCCAGCTTCCTGGGCACACACAGTTTGCAGGTCTTTCAAAGGCCATTGGCTTGTTCATGTGGGTTTGTTTCTTCTCTGCCGGCACCCATTGGGCGGAGTGTCTGAGTCTGCGCTGCTGCTGTGGCGGTGTCTGCTGACACTCTTTCAGTGTGCTGAGTCTTCATTGGCTGCTGTTATGTGCAAATTGTGCCTTCATACCCATGTCGTCCTGCAACGCGGCCACCATTTGCAGGCAAAACAGTACTGTGTGGGGACACACTGTTTGTATGGCTGTGCCCTAAGCCATATGGGCTGAGGGCATTGTTGTGTGCTTCAGAGTTGCTCTATGTTAGTTTTGAGGCCCACCCTCCCGGCATCAGGGACATCCTGTCTTGTGTTGGTGTTTTGTGTGGCCTGTGACTTGGCATGGCCTTGCTTGGGGCATGGGGCATGGAGGCGCTAGTGGCATGTGTGTGTTTTTGGAGTGTGGTTGTGTCCGGTGTTGCCTTTGGGGGGGTTCCGTGCATGCTTGGTATTTGGGTTGTATATGGCGTTCCCCCCATGTGAGGTGAGTTGTTTGTGTACTCACCAGGCTCTCGGACTCCTTCTAGTCCATCTACTCCCACCAGCGGCAGCGTGGCCATCACCTTCTCCTCCCAGGGATGGTACTGTACCAGTCTGCGGGGCGGCCCTCCTCCAGTGATGTTGGCCTGGTTGTGGTCGTCGGTCATTTTGCGGCGGACCGTCCTCCGCAGATCGTACCACCTGGCTTGGCACTCATGCCTGGTCCTTCTGGTGGCCCCAACAGCATTCACGGAATTGACTTTCCTCTCCCACATGGCAGTTTTTTCTGATATGCTGGTCCGTCTGACCAATGTTCCAAAGAGCTGTGGCTCGACTCTGAGGATTTCGTCGACAAGGACCTCTAGCTCGTCCTTTGTGAACTTTGGATTCTTGTTGGTGGGCATGGTGTGGGGTGTGGGTGTGGATGGGTGTGGGGGTGGGGGTGGGGATGTGGATGGGTGTGGGTGTGGATGGTTGTGGGTGTGCAGGTGTGTGTGTGTGAATGTGATGAGGGTGTGTTTGTGATGGTGGTTGTGTGAAGGAGTGCAAGTGTAAGGTGTATTGATGGTTGTAGTATGGTGCAGTGCGTTGACTCTGGGGTCTGGCAGCAGTGGATCATGGTTTGTGTGTGTTGGGCCTTTTTATTGGTCCATTTGTGGGTGTGGCTGTGTTTGAACTTTGGGTGGGTGTGTTATAAGGAGTGGTAGTGGTTTGGGCCTCTGTTTATCTGTTTGTCCGTTGCAGGTCAGTGTATAGGATGTATTTGGCCTTGTTGGATTTGTTTTGTGGTCTTGTGTGCCTCGAATTGACTCTCCTTGTGTTTTTTTGGTTTGTCCTGGTTCAATGGGAGTGTTTTTAGCGTCTGTACGGTGCGTACATGGGCCATGTTGTTGTACAGTGCTGTCCTTTGCTATGGCTTAGTACGACTCGTACATGGCCGATTTTGGGTGAGGGTGCTGGTGTGTGGGCCTGGGGTAGGGTGCGTACGAACACGGGCAGGGTGTTGGTCCGCACCATACATGGGTGGTGGTGTTTCGCACCGTACATACGGGGGGGCTGGGTGTAGGGTCTTCAGGGAACAATAAAAAAAAAAAAACTAGCAAATGTGACTTTCTTGCCGGCGGCACTTTTAAAAATTGAAATTGAGGACGGATGTCCAAGCTTTAGGCTGATGGATGCACTCGGCTGCGATGAGGTGGATGGCGCAGGAGCAGGAGTGTTTCTCATCCGTCGGCACTCTTCTCGTGCAAGATTGTTCGGATGAAGGGTCATCATGTGCTTCATCATACTTGCCGTGCCGCAAGAGTATTTCTTGTTAGGATCCCCTCTCGATAGGACTCTTTTGCAAATCTTGCACGTGACCAAGGTGGCATTGGTCTTATTCTGCCCCTCGGGAAAAGTTAAAAATTTCCACACCACTGAAGAAAAACGTTTTTTGGGTGGTGCCTCCGGCAAAAATTCATCCTCAGAAGTATGAGGTGATGCAGGTAATGCCTGCTGCCCTGAAGCCATTTTTTTTTTTTTTGTAATCTTTTTATTAACCTTTTTACTTACAACCTTTACTGCATTACCATATCGTGTTTCACAACGTACATTACAGCTTTTGCGAATACAATCGTAATCAACAGGAGAGATCCCTGTCGGGTTCTTCATTATCTTGACACCTGTCTCCTTCAACACTCCCTCATCTCCTTCCCCAAATCCCTCCGCGTGCTCCCCTACCTGAAGCCATTTTTTGTTGAAAAAAGTTAGAGCTAAGTGTAAACTTAGTCTAAAAAATCTTCTTCTCTCCAAAGAGATGGTGCTCTAAAGAAGGTCAAAGAAGAATAATTGAAATGGGTGGGGTCTTTCAATAATTAGAAGAGGAAGTGTAATGAACCAATCAAATCTCTTTTTTTGCAGGTCTCATGGGATCCGCGCACCCGGCGCTTACGCAGCACGCACCCAGCACGCATCCGCGAAATCCAATTAAAAAGAAATCTAGGATTAGATGTAAAAATATATTAGTTTTAAGACTAGTTTAGAGTTTGTCTTCAATTAATATTCACATGAAATACATATATATATGTTTTTATAAATGTTAAATATTTCGCGGGATCCGCGCACCCACCGCGTCATAGACGCAGATAATGCATCGCGGAAGCGCGTAAACGTTGCGTTATGTACATCGAACGTGTCGCGTATAGGCTGGGAGTCGCGTACCTGTCGCATTGCGATTGCGCACTAAACACGTACCCAACTCATACCATGCACGGATGCTATCACGTAGGGATTAAGAACGGTGCGCATAGGGTGCGCAGATCCAAAAACATTGACAAAAATATATAAAATACAGTTTTGAACATATAGTTAAAAAATATTTGGAAAAATATAAAAAAATATGTTTGTAAAACCCATCAAGTTCAAATAACATTTTTTAATTTTTAAAAGAATTAATTGAAAATATAAGTTTAAAAAATGGTGATAAAAAAGTATTTAAAAAAAAAAGATAATTAATGAAATTGACACACTGAATTTGAAATATATAGAAATCCAATCAAAGCATTAAACATGATATCTTCAGAGATAAGTTATAGATAGGAATTAGCATTTAAAAAACCTTTGAAATTCACTGAAAAAACCATAGGTTTCATGCACGTTAAAGTTAGGAATTGTCATTTAAAAAACCTTTGAAATTCACTGAAAAAACCAAAGGTTTCAGGGGCATTATAGTTAGGAATTGGCATTTAAAAACCCTTAGAAATTCACTAAAAAAACCATAGGCAGACCCCACCGAACTCAAGAATTACCGCCCCATCTCTCTACTCCCGTTTCCAGCCAAAGTCATCGAGAAAACCGTCAACAAACAGCTGGCCGCCTTCCTCGAGACGAATGGATCCCTCGACCCATCGCAGTCCGGATTCCGTGCCAACCACAGCACCGAGACCGCCCTCATCGCCGCCACTGATGACATCCGAGCTCTGATGGACAACGGGGAAACAGCGGCCCTCATCCTCCTAGACCTCTCCGCGGCTTTCGACACGGTCTGCCACCGCACCCTAGTACAGCGGCTCAGCAACGTCGGAATCCAGGAGAAGGCGCTGGAATGGATCGTCTCCTTTCTCGACGGAAGAACACAAAGAGTTCGCCTACCACCGTACAAGTCAGAGGCCACCGAAGTCATCTGCGGCGTCCCTCAGGGATCCTCACTGAGCCCGACTCTCTTCAACGTCTACATGAGCCCTCTCGCGGCCATCGCACGCCAACACAACCTCAACATAATCTCCTACGCCGACGACACCCAGCTGATCCTCTCCCTGACCAACGACGACCCCGCCGCCGCCAGAGCCAACCTGCACGAAGGGATGAGAGAGGTAGCCGAGTGGATGACGACGAGCCGCCTGAAGCTGAACTCAGATAAGACAGAGGTCCTCATCCTGGGCTCCTCGCCCTCCGCCTGGGACGACTCCTGGTGGCCCCCCGCCCTGGGCACCGCACCCAAACCGACAGACCACGCACGCAACCTGGGTTTCATCCTGGACTCCTCCCTCTCCATGACCAGGCAAGTCAACGCCGTCTCCTCATCGTGCTTCAACATCCTGCGCATGCTTCGGAAGATCTTCTGGTGGATCCCCATGGAGACCAGGAAGACCGTCACCCAGGCCCTCGTCACCAGCCGACTGGACTACGGCAACGCACTCTACGCCGGAACCACCGCCAAGATCCAGAAGAGACTCCAGCGCATCCAGAACGCCTCAGCCAGACTCATCCTTGACATCCCACGTCACAGCCACATCTCCGGACACCTAAGAGACCTGCACTGGCTCCCGGTCAACAAGAGAATCACCTTCCGCCTCCTTACCCACGCACACAAAGCTCTCCACGACCAAGGCCCGAGCTACCTCAACAACCGAATCAACTTCTACGCTCCCAAACGCCACCTCCGATCCGCCAGCCACGCCCTCGCCACCGTCCCACGCATCCGCAGAACCACTGCTGGAGGAAGGTCCTTCTCCTACCTGGCCGCCAAGACCTGGAACTCCCTCCCGGCCGACCTGCGCCTGACCCAAGACCACCTCTCCTTCAGGAAGAAGCTCAAGACCTGGCTGTTCGAGCAGTAGCGGCACCCCTCCCCCCCCCAAGCGCCTCGAGACCCTACGGGTAGGTAGTGCGCTCTATAAATTTCCTTGATTGATTGATTATAGTTAGCTGGACATTTCCCTCGTACAAAACCCTAGAAATTCCCCTGTTATAGTTAGTTCAGCTAACTATAACTCGCGCCCCCGCAATGCACTGCTGATGATGTCACATATTACATCACTCATGACATGGTCAGTGACATCACTGATGACATCTCAAATTACATCACTGATGACATCACTGATTACATCATCCATGTGATAAATTAGTGCATCTTCTCACACCCTAATATAACCTTTGATACACCGACTCAAAATTTCAGACGGCCATTTTGAAAACCATAGATACTCCAATACCAATAACTACATACCCACTCATTGACTCTTAGGTCTACATACACCTCCACTCACTCACCTGTACAGTCACTCATACTTATAGTCACTCAGTACAGGACAATCATATGCATTTATACACCTATATAGACACTCACACACCGCCAATCATCCATTAAGGTACTGACACACCTAGTCAGTCATGCAAATAATAATTACAGTCCAATTTACTCACCTATACAGTTAAACACACTCAAGTTCACTTACTCATAAAAATACTAACAAATTCTGACGCTCTTATACGATTACTGATACAAGCACACACTCATCCATACAGCCATTCCCAAAATCACACACTCACATATAAATAGCTATATACTCTTACACACATATACACTGCGTTTCACATATGTAGTTACTGACACATATACAACTGAGATATACATTCAATCACTAACACAGCCTTACATACAGTCACCCAACCATATAGTCTATCACTGATGCACTCTTAAAACCATGCACCCACTGAATCACCCACTCACACATCTATGCACAGAGTCACACACACCCTACTCACACAAACACTCAGGCACCCATACAGATACTCAGACAACCAATCAATAACCCATATAGACACTCATATAGCTATTCACAAAACCATGCAGTCACTTATACACCAACACACAGACACATACAGACATTCACACAGTTTAGTCACTAGTCTGCAGTAAGATACATTTAATGACTCACTTATAGAGTCAGTTACGCACCTAGAAAATCACCGATTCACACACTTATACACCCACTCATTCTTCCATAGGCCTTTCACTATAAATATATAAAACATATTTAAACTTTTCAGAACAACACACATTCACTGGATGATGTCATCAGTGATGTCATCAGTGATGTCACTGACCATGTCATGAGTGATGTAATATGTGACGTCATCCTCAGTGCATTGCGGGGGCGCGAGTTATAGTTAGCTGAACTAACTATAACAGAGGAATTTCTAGGGTTTTGTACGAGGGAAATGTCCAGCTAACTATAACGCCCCTGAAACCTATGGTTTTTTCAGTGAATATATTTATGTATATTCACTGAAAAAACCATAGGATCATTATAGTTAGAAATTAGCATTTAAAAATCCTTTGAATTTCATTGAAAAAAACATAATTTTCAGGGGCGTTATAGTTAGTGGGACATTTTACTCGTACAAACCCAGAGAAATTTGGCCGTTATAGTTAGTTGAGCTAACCATAACTTGCGCCCCCGTACTGCACTGCTGATGAAGTCACATATTACATCTTTCATGACATGGTCAGTGACATCACTGATGACATCACGGATGTCATCTCAAAAGCTCACATGCAGCTCTCCTTGCCCAAAAGCAATTCTGCTTTGCTTTGTTGAAGCGGGAGCAGGATTCCTGCTCTCGCTTCAACAAAGCAAAGCAGTGTTTGCTATGGCAGGGTGGGAGCCGTGCTCCCGCCCTGCCATAGCAAATGACAATGTCCAAGGGGTGGGCACCCCAGGACATTGCAGGAGCTGGTCGTGGGGGGTGACGGTCCTCAGGGCCATAGAGGGCTCCAGGAGGGGGGCCACGTAACACCCCTCCCTACATTTTCAAAGCCCTGGGGCAGTGTGGGGGGAGGAGCCCCCACACTTTTTTATAAAAAATGTAAGCCCCGGGGCAGTGGCAGTCCCCGGGGCTTAGGGGGCCCGTGAGGCCCCTCTGCTGATAATATTGACTGCCCTGTGGAGGTGGCGGTCCCTGGGTCATTGTGGGGGCTAGTAGCCCCTCCACTCATTATTCTACAAGCCCCGGTGAGGTGGCAGTCCCTGGGGCTGCGGGCGGGCCGCGTGCCCTCAGCACATTATGCATAAAGTCCCAAGGAGGTGGCGGTCCCCGGGTCTTTGGGGGCCCCTGCCGGCCCCTGCTATATGATTCCAAATTGACCCCGGGACCTGGCCCACCCAGGAGCTTAAGGAAAACGAAGCACGGGAGCCCGCCCTTTGTTTTTTTTTTCATTTTCTCGGCCGGATTCGCGAACCCAGCGTAAATTCGCCCTATTTTTATTTGTTTTAAATGCTAGTGTGGGCATGGGGGTCCTGGTGGGAACCCCTTAGCAGGCCTAGGGTGTTAGGGTGTTTCTACCCTTCCCCCTTTTATTGTTTTTCATCTCTTTTTACTCATTTCTTGAGACTCGGTTATGGAGTCACAAGATGGCTACCAACACTTCCTAGTTTGGAGTGTTGCCAGCCAATAAAATGAAGCTCGTTCTCGGGAGGGTTTGCGAATCCTCCTCGGTGCTCAGATATTGATATTTTTATTTTTTGAATTCCTCAGGAACTACTGAACAGATTTACACCATTTAAAAAAAAAAGGTCGCTTTCTGAACCAAGAACTACCTTCTTGCCAAATTTGGTGTAATTCAGTTTAGTAGTTCGGGCTGAAGCCTGTTCCAAAATTCCTATGGAAATTAACATGGGGAAAAAGCGTTTTGGGACCCACCTTTTTTCTCGACCCCCCCTTGCTGAATCACCCCCAAACTTTCAAGACAGGAGCTGACCTGAGATGCTCATTAGTTTGGGAAAGGCATTTTTTTTGTTTCTTTTATAACTTTATAAATTTAGTGGTGCGCTATTTGACAAGTCTGCACAAAATGTTACCAAAAAATGTTCACCACTTTGGCGTCTTCATGTAAACTTTTGTTCCATCAAGTGAGGTCTAAGAAAAAGTGGGGGTTCCCAAAAGAGTGATTCCCCATTTTTATTTCCAGAGGAATCATCGCTCTCTGGTACAAAAAAAATGCTGACCAGAATAACACCATATATGGAAGAATGATAGAACTTTTATCAGAAAGTGTGTTTCATTATGTAGTATAAATCTGTTTAGTAGTTTTTAATTTTTGAGAAATAACCTCCAGGGACAGTTAGTGACATCTGGACTGTTGGTGTACAGGGGCCGAATTACAATGAGTGCCCCGGGGGTGCAACGGGCAGTTGCACCCACTTAAAGTGCCATCGAGGCACTTTGGTTTTACAGAAGGAGGCATAGACGCTAGTTTGTCCCTTTCTGTAATACTGATAGTGCTGGGGTACTTTAAAGCGGCAGGGCTACCTTCAGGGGCATTCCCTCATTTGCATGGGGGTGTGCCCTATGCAAATGAGGGAGTTCCTTTGCCTCTGCACCTGTGCCATATTACAGATGTGGGTGCAGAGGCAAATAAGCTCTCAGGAGGCGCACTCACAGTGCACCACCTTCTACGTGGTGCACTGTGGGTGTGCCCCTTGAGAGCAGCCCTCTGAAGGGGAGAAAGGGGGTCCTATGGACCCCCAGACATCCCCTTGCAGGCTGGTGAAAACACTGACTGCACCCGCCTGCAATGGGATCTCTAATCCCCTTAAAGATGCAGGCGGGTTGTTGCCTACAGTGTGAAAACTTCGAGGGGCTGCCAGCAGCCGCTCCATCTTTTCACATGAAATCGCTGCCCCCAGGGCTGCACGAGTTTGCAGCTGCCCTGGGGCAGCACATACATTGTAATAGGGCACATGGTCATTGTTTGCGCCCGGCGCACCTGTTAAAAGGTGTGCAGGGTGCAAACAATGACAATGCGTAATATGGCCCCTGTTATACTCTGACTGGCCTATTCGAAGTGTATAGATGTATCTTCATTGGCTCGCCACAACATGGATAATATACTGTAGCAGCCAATAGAGGACTCCTTAAAAAATTAAAGATAACATAACAGTTGCATCTTGTGTTCACTGTGAAAACTGGAAAACCCAGCCTGCATAATACGTCCCCTAGGGATTCCTCCAGTAATCCTCCCTGAGAACCTCAGAATGTCCACCAAACCCAAACCCTTTGCATAAAAATGGCCATACAAGAGACCTGAAAAATCATCCCATTGGTCTATCGGGCCAAGTCCTTGCTAACTGCAAGACGGCCTAGGAATCATGTGGCTAAGGGAAATCCTGTGATATTTCAGTAGGATTTCCTGAACTCTCATGATGTTATGTTATGTGATTTATAAAGCGCATGGCTGTCCCAGCAAAGGGACGTTCCAGTGCTAGAAAGCAGGGAGAGAGAAGAGCGAGATGATTGCACTACTGAAATAGCCATGTCTTTATTGCCTTTCTAAACACCAAGAGATTGGGAGTGTTCCTGATAGCGGGAAGTAATGAGTTTCATAGAGTAGGAGCTAACACTTTGAAGGAGCGGCCTCCAGCTCTGGCTCTACAGAAGCGAGTCACCCGCATCAGATAAAGATCCGCAGAGCGCAGAGCACGGGAGGGAACATAGTGTCAACCCAGGTCACTGAGGATCGCGGGCAGGAGCCCGTCAAAACTTTATGGATGACACAAAGTGCTTTGAACATGACTCTTTGCTCTACAAGAAGCCAGTGGAGTCAGCACAGCACCCCTGAGACTGAGCTATACTTAGGCAATGCAAATAAAGTGCGAGCTGCCGCATTCATGGTGTGTTGGAGCCTATTTATCACTGATTTATTAACACCTACAGGAGGCTGTTGCATTAATCCAGCCTAGCCAGGATCGTGCTGGTGCGTATGAGGGTCAAACAGACCCAAGATGGGTTTAAATCTGCGCAGAATACCAAAGCAGGTACCTGCCACAGACTTAGCATGTTCCTCAAATGAGAGTGCAGTGTCTATCCGTACACCGAGATTTTTTACCACGGTTTGGGGCGTAGGGGGTTTGCCCAACATTGGTTGCCGCCAGTTATTGCCTCACCGGTGTTAGTCTCTGCCAAGCAAGATGATCGCAGTTTTGGATGAATTTAATTGGAGGCAGTTCGCCTCCATCCACCTAGCTATAGCTGCCAATTCCTCCTGGAATTTAGTCATATCCTGACTGGAGTCCTTGGTACAGGAAATAAACAGTTGCGTGTTGTCCGCATAAGATTCCAACTGTATATTACGGGTGTTGGCCAACAAGGCCAGTGGCCGAATATAAATATTAAATAAGGTCAGACTCAGTTCCGAACCCTGCGGGACTCCACAGCGCACAGAGTGCGTCAGAAAGTGGAATGGAGGAGCAATGACCTGGAACAACCTGTCGCACAGGAAGGAGAACCAGTCAAAGGCACTGCCTATGAAACCGAATCTCATGCAGCCGATGGATCAGAATACTGTGTGAGACCGTATCAAAAGCCGCGCTAAGGCCAAGCAGGATGAGTGCAGTCAAGTTGCCCTCATCCATAGAGGCTATTAGTTGTTCCGTTACCGCTAATAAAGCTGACTCCGTGCTATGTTTGTGGCGGAAACCATTCTGGGATGGGTCTAGTATGGAATAAGATTCCAAATTCTGCATCAGAATGCTATTCACATAAGATTCTGTAATTTTAGAAAAGAAAGGCAGGAGCGAGATCGGGCGATAGTTCTCCAGCCTGGAGGCATTAAGCGAGGGCTTCTTCAAGAGAGGGATAACTTTTGCATGCTTCCAGGTTTTAGGAACTTTAGCATTGGACAGACAGAGATTAATAAGATCCAGGCCGTCAGGTAGCAGGCAGTCCTGGTGTTTTACAACAAGATCAGGTTTAATGGGGTCAGAGAGGGACCCAGATATAATCCTCGTAATCAGAGCCTTAAGGTTGTCTAAAGTAATGGAAGGGAGTTTGTGCAAGAAGTTAACTCCCATTCCTGCAGGCTCTGCCCCCAATACCGCAGATGCTTCACAATTCCCACAGAAGTTCTCATAGATGCCTGCTACTTTAATAATAAAGTAGGTAGCCAGCACCTCACACTGTTCGTTCGAATTGATGGAACTATCATTTGTCGCAGGAGTTTTCATCATATTCTTTAGTAGGGAAAAGATCGTATTCAAGGGGTTATTGCTAGAATTGATCTTATCAGCAAAAAAAGCGGCGCAGGATTTCCGAATCAGTTTGTGGTAGGCTTTCCTAGTGGCTATGTATTCAGATTTGGCAATGGGGCAATAGGCGCGTCTCCAATGACGTTCAAGCTTTTTTCAGGTTTTCCTGGCCTTAACAAGAGACTCATCAAACCACTCCTGGGAAAGGCCTTTCTTAGGGTGGGCCCATTTATCTGGGATGCACCAATCTAGTGCCTGATTGATCCAGTTTCCAAAGCCAGCATAGGTCGTCTCAACGTCCGATGAGCAAATAGGCTGGGACATGACAAGCATTTTATGGAAGGAGGGGTGATCCAATTTCTGCCACGGACGTTTATATATAGCTTTAGGCTGATTCTGGTTTTCAGAGCCGGTATGATGCAGTGAGAAACCTATTAAGTGGTACAGTGGTCATCTTAATTTCCAGAAATGTATAAAAGCCACGGCAGGTGAACATGCCAATTGCTTGCCTTTCGTGTGCACAGGAAGGAGGTATATTGTTTCTTCAATACTTACTCATTGTTATCTATACGCGGTTCACGGTCAACAGTTCCTGTGTCTGAGCCCTGCATACTGGCATTTCTGGGCACACTGTCAAGATGAAGAAAAAACAAGTATAGTAATTGCTTTAAAAACAGAAGGCATAAACAATACTAGAGAAACATGTACAAAGACAAATCTAGAGAAAACATTTTAGAGTAACAGCATGAGCATTTTTAAAAACCTGTGAAACGAAAAATTGTATTGATTAGTTTCAAGCAAAAGAAAAAGTGCAAACATTGGGTATTAGTCTTCAATGAAAGGAAAGTAAGCACACATTGACTAATCCTTGCTTGCAGAGCAATGATTGCCTTCTGTAAGGAAGCACGGAGTCAAGGAAAAAATTCGGAAATATTTTGTGATTTGGAAACTAGTAAATCAAGATTTCCCAAAGAACTGAGAGAAAAAGGACAAAGCTTTAGTTCTGGAATACAGGAGAAGACAGAGCAGAAATTGTTATTCAAAAAGCAGTTGAGTGTGCGCTCTGAGATTTGAGTCAGTGAAATCCTCCCCACTGATTAGTAACTGTTAAGGGGCTACAAAAAGGTAAAACCGTGTATGAGACCTGATTCATAAAAGAGTGACTATTAGCTGTGGTTCTGTTCCCTCGGGTTGAATCCTCCTGAAAGAGACCAAAGGAAGCTTGAGGATCAGTGTGGAAGACGAACGTAAGAAAGCAATCACAATGCTCAAAGCGTATTCCACTCCAGACTCGACCTCCCTATTCCCCACCATTTACCCAAATGAGACATGTTCACTCATTGTTATTTCGGTTAGAAGACATACATTAGAGTGGAATTGGTGGGATCCAAACTGCACTCGCAGCAGCTGGAAGAAATATAACAGAGACAGGACCCGGACGTGTTGCAGGTCCATGGAAGTCCCACGAGACCGGGGAAAAAAAGGGCTCCCATATTTTATTGAATTTCCTCCAGGGGTAGGTCAGGGTCAGCGCACATGTATTTTATATTTGGGGGGAGGGGCATGAGGCCCTCCACGGCATGCCAGGTTATATTTCCCGGGACCCCATCCCTCAGGGCTTGGCGCAACACTGTTAAGTGGACCCCATTTCCCTGGAAGAGTCTGTGTTTTAGAGCAGCTACATTGTTCCCTGCCCCCCTTCCCATGTATGGGGCTGGGCAGGTTGAGCCAGTTTCATTGCACCCTACTCGCCATCAACGTAGACAAAGCAGCCATGGGAACAGTATTTTGCCAAGAGAAAAGGCTGTTCACGTGTGGAGAAAACACAAACAGAATGTTGCAGGCTCTCGCACAGCTCCAGAGGACAGGGGCTGCGTGCACGGAGCTGGCTGGGCCATAGGTGTCCTGGGGCTCCCACTGCGGACCCCCGACAAAAGTGGAGAGGAAGCTGTGGGTGTCCCAGATGGAACCAGTGCACCAAACAACAGACAGTTAAACAATGCTGTGCAAGGCTGCAACAAAAAGGTATAACAATCAGACTGAGGTGCTGATTTATTATGCACTGTTCCTGGCAAGGAGTGCCCCATAAGGATTTTCGTGGACTGATTTGCATATTTTCCTCCTTTGGTATGATCTAGTCTGGCCAGGGGCACTATCAATATGTTAAAAAAGTTTTGTAGGGCGCTGCAGGGAGTGAGGCAGCCCCCAAACATTATGTATTATAAGTATTCCTATATTTCCTGGGGCATATAGAACATGACCCTAAGAAAGTTTTATGATGTTAGAAACATTCCCATAGTTTCAAGGCCTCCTTTTGATTGGTCTAATGGTTGAATTATGTGGTCTGATCCCAAAGGAATTTCTGTCTAGACTGGAATATAGACATATATGTAGCAGGAAGAGGCTAAATACCTAGCACCACTAAGATCGTTAAGAGACGAACAAAAAACTGCCACTCAAAAAACGGTGGGATAGAGTGCATCTGGAGAAGTGCACAGGGACCCCAGCAAGAAAAAGGGAAATGGGGGAATATATCCATTGTTCAGGCAAGGACGGAGAATGATTACTCGATCGGAGATCTATGCATTATAAAAATGGCATTTAAAGCAGCAAAACAGAAACAAAGAAGTGGTGATGGCTCCTTGGATTTTCTATCATCAACCACAGTCAAGGGTTAGCTAGACATGAATTCAGCACATAACCACACCAATTATCATCGGCTATCACTGCTCTCCTGGATTTTGGCTGGTGCAAATAAATAAAAAATGGACACCAATTTAACAGGATAGCTCAATTATTTTCAATAATTTGTTTGCAGGAAGCCTGGGTAAAGGAAGAGGTGGAACTAATAGGGTTAATTCCAAAGATAAAAACAGCAGTGAAATGCTCAGAGTATGGTGGGTTATAGGAAGGATAGGCTAAATGCATTGCATCTATGGCAAATGTATTGGGGTCAGCAGTTGAGTTATCATAAAACAAAATTCTAGTGACTGAGAAAAATTCTCTACAACGTATACATACCACCAGATCCGGTAAGAAAGAAATTAACTCAGGACTCATTTTTTTCATCATTTCAAACAGCAACAATTGTCCAACCCCGAACATGAAATCATTGTACCAGGGGACATAAATGAGGAACTCTCACCTATGCGCTTGGAAGTCCTGGCCTTGTATGAATTAAACCTTCATTCTACCTGTATTCTATCTAAAAATATTACACATTTCTATCATGACAAGCAGAAGTAATTCAAAGTTTTGGGCAACCCTAATCAATCAGGGCTTGATAAATATAGATGTCCGCTTTAAGCCTGAGATATCTGCTAGGTCAACGCAGGTAGTTGGCAATTCTGCTAAAGTACTGGACTATACACCAGTGACCCCACGCTTGTTGGAGCACATATCTTCATTTCAAATAATTTTCAATGACAAAAGCGATCATTATCCACAGGTGAAAAGAATCAATTAGGAACTAAAATTCAATGAATGATTTAAGACAATATCCTTGGAAGATGAAATTGTCAGTCAGCCTAAATTAAGATGGAATCCTCAATCACAAGATAAGAATGGAGAGTGGAAACAGTATGATGGGGACGATGACCTAAGCATAATAAGTCATCTGAATGAAGATCAATTGACAATCCCATTCTGGGATAATTTCATGAAATCATTAGTCAACTACAAGCAAAAAATGAATAATCAAACGATGATACGAAAACAGGACAATAGTAGGCAAAGTAAAAATATGAATGGACTCATACGGTACACAGAGGAGATAAGAACCCTTTATAAAGTACTTTATAAACAGCAAAAACAATGTCACAAGGGTGAGCTGAGGACAAACAATAAATCAATCATAAAACAATTAGCAAGTGAATACAAACTAAAATGTTGGGAAGCTAAATCTGCATTTTGGGTGAGCAGATAGTAGGATATCAACAAATAGGGATAATACAGCATTTTGGAGGTGGATTCCTAAATTAGAATCATCCCACACTTCCAATAAATAATATCGATATGAAGTCATGGGAGAAAAATTTGTTAAACCTCTAATTTCTAATTTCTAATTTAAAACACTTGTAGAGCGCGGCGTACACCTTGCGGTTTCTTGGCGCTGGAGGTTCAGTAACTGAGGAAAAAGGACCATGGAAGGGTGGAGTAAGTATTAGGCGGGGAAAGCCTGGCTGAAAAGGAAAGTTTTCAGGTCTCTACGGAAGGAGAGATACTGAGTTGCAGAACGGAGATTGTCTGGAAGTGAGTTCCAGAAAGTAGGGGCCAGAGTTGAGAAGTTAGAACCGCCCCACTTTTTGCGCGAGAAGCGGGGGGTCTGGAGAAGGGACTTGGAGGAAGACCGGAGATTTCTAGCGGGGACATAGGGTTTAATTAGTGAGGCGATGAAAGCGGGGGCAGTGCCCTGGCGGGCCTGAAAAACCATGCATCCGATCTTGAAAAGGGAGCGTTGTTTCACGGGGAGCCAGTGAAGCTTTTTTAGAAGGGGGGTGGAGTGGTGGTAGCGTGGAAGGCTGTATATCAGCCTGGCCGCCTGGTTCTGGATGGTTTGGAGTCTACGCAGGCTGTACGCTGGAATGCCATGATAGAGGGCGTTGGCGTAGTCCAATCGTGAGATTACCAGGGCGGCTATGATGATCTTAAGTGCCTGGGGAGAGAAGAAGCGGGAAACAGAGCGGATAGTTCGGAGAGTGAGGAAACAGGAGGAAACCACGGAACTGATTTGTGAGTGAAGAGTGAGCTGATTATTCATTTTAACACCCAGTGTTTTGACCACGGTGGAGGGGGATGGTGCCGGGCCAAGAGAGGGGGGCCAGAAAAGAGAGTTCCAGGGGCTGGATGAACCACCAGTGAGAACCAGCTCGGTCTTGTCAGGGTTCAGTTTAAGATGGTTGTGGTTCATCCAGTCCCTGATGAATGTCATAGTTGACTGGAAATTAGAGACCGAGAGAGGAGAGAGGGACAGATCAAAGATGAGCTGGAGGTCATCCGCGTAGTTGTAAACAGTGACCTCCAGCTGCTGGAGTGCATAGATAAGAGGAAAGATATAGAGATTAAAGAGTAAGGGAGAGAGAGAGGAGCCCTGGGGAACACCGCAGGTGACAGAGAGAGGGGTGGAGGTGAAATCGCCTAGTCGGACCGCCTGAGTGCGGTCCCTCAGAAAGGAGGAGAGCCAGACCAGAGCTGATCCCCCGATGCCGGCCGCCTTGACACGGGCAAGTAAGATGGTATGGTCCACCGTGTCAAAGGCGGCGGAGAGATCAAGGAGGACCAGTGCCTGGTGGTTGTTGTCATCCATACCCTTTCTGAGGTTGTCTAGGACTGAGACTACGACCGATTCGGTCGAATGCCTGGGGCGGAATCCTGCCTGGCGAGAGGCCAGCCCCCCATTCGCCTCGATGTGAGCGCTCAGTACCGCGGTGACATGGCGTTCCATCACCTTGCCCAGGAAGGGCAGCAGGGAGATGGGGCGAAAGTTAGCCGAGATGGAAGGGTCCGCGCCGGGTTTCTTCAGCAGAGGCACTATGGTGGCGGCCTTTAGTGCAGGGGTCACAACACCCTGAGCCAAGGAGCTGTTAAGAAAGGCGATAGGGGGATCAGGGCAGCTAGAGTAGATTTGCTGTAAGATGCGTGCGGGGCAGACGTCCGCCGGAGACCCCGACTTTACTTTGGGAAGTATTGCCAGAAAAGATTCCTGAGTGAGGGGAGGGATGAGGGTGAGAGGGTTCTGGACGGTGGGGGGGGAGGGATCAACAAAAGCAGACGAGGGTAATGGGATATTAGCCTTGATAGTTGTGATTTTGTCCGAGAAGTAGTGATTGAGTTGATCACAGAGGGGCTGGGAGGGAGGGATTTGGGACGAAGTTCGGTCAGAGAATGCCAGGTCATTCACAATGCCAAAGATTACCCTGGGTTTGTTGTCGGCAGACGTTATTTTCGTGGAGAAGTAGTCGGTTTTTGCAGCCAGGATTGCTGATTTATATTTAGCCAGTGATGCCAGGAAGTGGGTTTTAGATGAAAGGCTATAATCTTTCCTCCACTGCCTCTCCGCCCGTCGGGCGCTCAGTTTGAGTTCTTTTAGGTGGTCGTTAAACCATCTATTGGAGTCCTTGAGTCGGCGAATGGAAATGCGACGTAGGGGAGCCACTAAGTCGCAACCTCCAGCCAGCCAGGTGTTAATGGCCTTGGCTTGAGAGGCAGATGATAGGCCAGAGAAGGAGGGAATGGAATTGCGGAGCAGGGAGGTCAAGGAGGGGAGATCCAGCCTGTTCCAGTTCCGCGCCCAGGTGTTTTTGGCACGCGGGGTTTTGGAAAGTGGGTTGTGGAGGATGGAGAAGGAGATGAGGGCATGATCAGACCAGGGGCATGGAGAGACAGCCACCGAGGCCAATGGAAGGTTGAGAGACCAGACCTGGTCGAGTGTGTGCCCGTGAGAGTGAGTGGGGACAGTTATATGTGACACGAAGTTGAAAGATAGTAAGGATTCTGTAAATTCCTTTGAGGCAGGGCACTCGTGTGGGTCTGAGGGCCAGTAATTAAAATCCCCCAGCACCAGAACCGAGGCATAATTGACCACCAGATTGGCCAGTAGGTCTTGAAAAGCAGGTAAAAATGAAGGTGAGGGCTGAGGAGGGCGGTACACGAGAAGGCAAGTGATGGGAGGGGAGGATAAGAGGGAGCGGACTACTAAGAAGTCAGCAGGGAGCATAGGGGGAAAAGGAAGTGATAGAAAATGCAAATCTGACCTGGCGATTAAGGCGACCCCTCCGCCAGCCCTGCCCGCCGAACGATCGGCACGTAGGGCCACGAAGGAAGGCGGAAGGGTAGCCAGGAGGGCGGGGAGGGAGGAGTCACAGTACCAGGTTTCGGTCAGGAGCAGTAAGTCCGGTTTCTCGGTGTCGAGTAGGGCGTACAACTCGTGGTGGTGCTTGACCGCTGACCTGGTATTAAGTAGGATGACAGACAGTGCTGGGGTCGTGGGACAGGGATCGGCGAGGGGGGGGCAGGGTAACAGGGGGGTGCATAGCGGGGGTAGCGGAGGTGTGGGGAGGGTAGGGGCAAGGCCTAGTGAAGAGACGAGTCTATGGACGGAATCCGGGAGTGGCCAAGGGCCTTGAAGGGCGATGAGGTCCTTGGGCGAATAGGACAGGATTTTGGCATGGTGTCGTGCCCCTGGCCCCGATCGGCCGCGGACGGGCGCAGACGGGCTTGACTTATGCGCGACTTCGGCGCGAAGTCGGCGCTCCCGCTGCGCTCGTCCGCTGCGCGTTCTAAAATGGCACATTGTTATAGGTGGCCGTAAGGGCGGGAAGGGGGCGTGGCCTGAAGGTGGGCGTGGCCAGCCGGCAGGAGGGCGTCACGTGAGCGCTTGATCCGCTACACGGAGCCCTCGAGGTGCAACCAAGCAAATAGCAGCAGGTAAAGTTTAAAATACACAAAATACACAATCTAAAAAGAGCGTCTCCCGGCTTTCCGCCTCAGGAAATGTGAACCCAGTGAGCGCTCGAGAACTGGCGCTTAAGAAGGGCGGGAAGGGGGCGTGGCCTGAAGGTGGGCGTGGCCAGCCGGCAGGAGGGCGTCACGTGAGCGCTTGATCCGCTACACGGAGCCCTCGAGGTGCAACCAAGCAAATAGCAGCAGGTAAAGTTTAAAATACACAAAATACACAATCTAAAAAGAGCGTCTCCCGGCTTTCCGCCTCAGGAGATGTGAACCCAGTGAGCGCTCGAGAACTGGCGCTTAAGAAGGGCGGGAAGGGGGCGTGGCCTGAAGGTGGGCGTGGCCAGCCGGCAGGAGGGCGTCACGTGAGCGCTTGATCCGCTACACGGAGCCCTCGAGGTGCAACCAAGCAAATAGCAGCAGGTAAAGTTTAAAATACACAAAATACACAATCTAAAAAGAGCGTCTCCCGGCTTTCCGCCTCAGGAGATGTGAACCCAGTGAGCGCTCGAGAACTGGCGCTTAAGAAGGGCGTGAAGGGGGCGTGGCCTGAAGGTGGGCGTGGCCAGCCGGCAGGAGGGCGTCACGTGAGCGCTTGATCCGCTACACGGAGCCCTCGAGGTGCAACCAAGCAAATAGCAGCAGGTAAAGTTTAAAATACACAAAATACACAATCTAAAAAGAGCGTCTCCCGGCTTTCCGCCTCAGGAGATGTGAACCTCTACTATGTTCAATCAACACCCAAGGAATCTGCAAGTCCTTTCAAAAGCTCATTTGTTACTATGACTTATGAGCAAATTTGAGATGACACTGAAAACAAAAGCCATTGGCTCAAGGAGGAGCAGACAATTAAAACAAATTCATCTCTATTAATCTCTTGTTCGGATATAGAACAGTATGACGCCTAAGAAGCAGTAGAACACCCAGTCCGAGTGGAGTGCCCACGGATGTCTTCAAACAAGATTTGAACACCCTTTGTTAACACTCCATAAAGGTATCTTAGCCACAGGCCTCATTCCAGTCAATTGAACAGGCTCAATTCTGCAAATGATTTACAAGAACGGGCCAACAAACAATGTTCAAAACTACAGAATAGTATCTCTGTTGGATGTTGAAGTGGAGGCCTTTGCAAGACTCTTGTTGGACGAATTGGAGGACTGGGCTGCTAGTCAGAACATTCTTCAAATATTTCAGACAGGCTTTAGAAAAGGCTGTGAAACTTTGGATAACATTACAGGTCTACATTTAAGAGCCAACAAGGCTCTAACTCAGAATTATTCACGATATGTATGCTTCTTAGATTACAGAGTAACTTTCGACACAGACAATCGGAACCCTGTTGAGAAAGATGAAGGCCTGGAAAATACCGAAACTACTATTCAAGGTGATTGACACAATATTGATCTCCAAGAAAATCCCATGGGATCGGGAATTTAAACAAGGTTGTATGTTGGTGCAGCACTTTTCTATTTATATACTGATGATTTATTACTACTATTAGCCAACCTGAAAATGTTTCTTCTTAAGCTAGGGGGACAACATGTGCACCTATTACAGTGTAAAGAATAAATCGCGGGGAGTATTGGAACAGCATTCAACAATCTAAATTAGTGACACCAAGAAGTGTATTAGTCAGATATTATTAGTTTTTCTTTATTATGAACAAATAGGCATCATTTACATATTAAAATTCACAATAGCATAAATGATATATCATCCTTTTTCAATTTCTAAGTGTCCAAATGCCCAAATATTTGAATACAGAAACTGAACATGCTATAATATTTAGCATAGCCACAGCCAACACATGTTTCGCTGTGATCCTGCTTCCGCAGGGCTAATGTATCAAGTATGTCATTGAATCCTATCTCTGGGAGGGAGAGAAAAAAACAGATCATAATGGATATCAGACTGTCATCCATTCAAAGTAGTAAGCATCCATAGTAGATTGTCATATATGTAGGCATCTAAGTGCTAAGATATGATGAACATTAAAGGAACGCGCTGTTACACTTTTCCTTGAGGATGCAATACGAACTTATATGTGCCTCATATTACACATTAGCCTGGGCGCCTACATATGTGGCAATCTACTATAACAAACAAGTAAGTAAATTTAGAGATGTAAATTTACCTTTAAGAATACACCTTGAAATGTACAGCAGCAACTAAACTGCAGATTTCTATGCTTCCCAGAAAATTCAGATAGATAGACCACGCAGAGATCCATCATCTTGCAATTACCTTTTCAGATAAACAGCAGCATATGCCTGGATTGATGTGACATGTAAATGGCTAGAATGCATAATCCTGTTAAACAAAACACATTTAAAGAAAGGCAAAAATGTACTCATCCAAGAGACATTCTCTACATTAAAAACTTTTAAAGACCTTATTATGAGTGATTACTACCAGTGTATTTTTATCTGTGCCTGTAATACCTGTAAAAACACGAGGGGTTCATCTGTTATATAAAGCTTTAGATTGTGATATTTAAATAATATCATTCTTTCCCTTCCAAGTAAAATCTCACCGTGGTGCTGTGACACATATTCATTTTAATAGGTAGGTGCAGGGTGGAAAACAATGAGACAGTGTAAGGACGAAATGAGGGAAAGGGATAGGGGTCATCTCATGTTTCAAATTAAACTCATTTTGACGTATGTAAAATGAATTTTAGATCTTTCCTTTCAAAAATGTTGCTGTGAAGTGCTGCATTACCCATCATGGTTTTAAAACTTTCTACGGTATGAAAGGCTTGCTCGGTCGGACAGTCTTTAGGACGACCTCTCTGAAAGTGTATGTCAGTATACACGTGGATCCACGTGACTTGTGTAATTTAATATAGATCGTAATATTGAAAAGCAAAAAGTACCATGAGTCGCTTTTGCATAGAACAAAGTACTGCCGTATATTGTACAAAAAGAAGTTACAATTCTGAGAAGTTTAGTGGTGTGCATAAATACAGTTCATAAAATGCACTTTTATCGCTTCATATTTTAGTATGTATTAAAGACGAATCTTCAACGCCTCGTCGAGGGTAGTGTGCGCTATATAAATGCAATTTAAATGCAATTTTCACTTTGCCTTACCATTTATTCTTAATGCGTTCTGTGAGCATCCTAATTTAGTTTTTAAACTTTTACATACAAGAGTTTAGTTTATTTAGAGCGAAGAGTTAGTGTCACCTTAGATTATTAGAAATGTCTTTAATGCGCTCGGCATTTAACAGTAGAAAGTGATTTTGAAACCAACCTCACGCAAAGTGACAGAGAATCATTTCGATTTTTACGCCTAAAAAGATTACTGTGTAGATTGGGATTGTAGTCAGCTGTATTCCAGCTCAAAAAATATGTGTTCGGCGGCCTATATTGGTGGATGAGAAATTGGAAAGTTATTTTGAATTAGTGTTTTTCATAAGCAAATCAGAAACTAAGAACACACCATTAATTAGGCACAGAAATGCTTACTTGGAATTCGGGCAAGAAGGCTTGTGGCTTGATAATATGTCATTGAGTGACTTACCAAATTATGGTAGATCCATCAGGAAGCCTAGTTTGATGTCTAAATTATTCCTCATATATATATATATATATATATATATATATATATATATATATATATATATATATATATATATATATATATATATATATATATATATTTGTAGTTTTATTTAGCCCGAACTTGACCCGCAGGAATTGGAGCACTTAACATGAGCACCAGCTACATTACCCAAGGACACATTCATTTTTTGTAGACATGGGGACATTAAGGGACTGATTCACAGAACTAATCTGAGATAAAATCCTCAACGTACTACTTTTGGTATTCACAGAAGGCATTTAGTAGTAGTTGAGTTAGGACTCCTAACTTTACTACTACTAAACTGAGACAAAATCCTAACTTTACGACTTTCGATATTCACAAAAGGCATTTGGTAGTAGTAAAGTTAGGGGTCTTCTTAAGAAAGGATTACTTTCCTTCTTGTGCAACCTCTCCCAAAACTTTGAGACTTTGAGTGGTCTCTTGGTGATACTCCTTCTATTGTTTATCTGATTTAAAAGGGGACCAGGAGTACTCCCCTCCACGTAGTGGAAATTCCTTTCTCTCTCCTGTTGTTTTGTATATGTATGTTGCCACCTCCCATTCCAAGTCGCATGAAGACGATAGGACTTTTCATCTCCTTTATTATCAAACAAAACGCAATGAGAGCTTTCGCTGGTCACTGTTTCCAATGCGCTGTCAGGAAGGAAGCGGGCATATGCAGGGAGACCTAGAATGTTCAAAGGCTGTTAGTGATTTACTGACTTATTACATTGTTTTGCACAGTGACACATCATTTTAAGCCTACCTCTGGGAGTTTAGTGGAAAGTTTTGGAAAAAGAATCTGTTTGGGGGCAAGATTGTTCTTCTTAGGTTATTCCCCTCAGTAAGAACCTCGACTGATGAAGCAAAATTTGATCTGTTTTGAAATCATTGAAAATAGGTTGGATTTCCCTAAGTCTTCCAGACATGGATCCAGTGCACACTTGCTGCTGTAATTAAATAGTCTGTTGGTGGATCAGGTGAGAGGTGTAGGGACAACCTCTCTGGCAGATACCCAGGGGCTTGTTACAACAGGTTTGCACATGATGCAGAGAGTTTTCAACTTGATAAATAAAGTCACTGGCGACTAATGCTGGTCTTTCTGCATTGGTTTAACATGATCTTTTTTTGGCATGGGAAGACACATCAGGGAGACCGGTTTGGAGAGTCTGTGGTATGTCTGTCAGCTTTTAGAGACTGCATATTGTGGATATACACCATGGGAGAGCAATTTATTCATGCCATCAAGCACCTCTTATCAATCTCTTAGTAATCCACACATAAACCCATATTTATGGGAAAGTAACGCAGCACAGCCAGTCACCTGGCTGCGCTGTGTTGTGTTACCGTGAAAGAACAGGAATGTGCCTTATTTAAATGAATATTACGCATTCTTGTCCTTGTTCCTGTGCTTTCATCATTTTGGCAGCCTGGATCGAACACAGGCACCTTTGCATCAAGGTGCAAGGGTGCCTCTGTTGCAGGCACGATTGCTTTTGTGCAGTAAGTGACACCTTCCTCCACAAAAACAATTCCCTGAAGCAAATTCCTCATTCTATGTGTGCTGCAGAATGCAATACACATAGAAAGAGGAAGTAATGAGATATAAAGATATTTCTCCTTGTTACACCTCACCTGGGTAGCATATCTTTTTGGCTCATCCCCAGGTTTACATGTTCTTGTAAATCTGGGGATGAGTCAAAATCTATTGGAGTTGCATCGGAACACCTCCACAATTGCCATGGAAAGCCTACCTAGGGCAGAGTAGCGCAACGCAGTGATCTGCACTGTGTTGTATTACTCCAGGTTTTTGGAGTCACTCAGAGCCACTCAAAGTGGCTTTGCGTGGCTTCAAAATCTGTCTTTGGGTTTGTGTCGCTCTTGCACCACGTTGTGTGGCGCAAGAGTGATGCAAACGGCCTCATAAATAGTCCCAATAGTGTTGTGGATTTTGTCCTTTCCAGTTGGAACATTTCAGGCTCAGCTCAATCAGACAGAGTACACATTCACTCATGCAGTAATGGACCTGTTCTAAGCATCTATTTATATTTTCCTGATGTGTGGTTGTTCTCAGGTTGGACTTGGATTTAGGCATCAGTTGTATACTTTGTAAGTGCACATGAAATAGTGCCAAAACATACAAAAACGAAATGTAATTACTGTTAAAACAAATGATTGAGAAGCAACCAATGTGGCACTCTACACAACTCTGTATTAATTAACGATTACCAAATACTAAACCTAGATGAAATTCACACAATTTTCTTTGTGGAAATTACACGAAATGACCAAAAATGTGCATGTAATTACGTATTATTACATGAAATAATGGCTTTGGCAAAATGTATTATTTTTAAGAGCAAAAAATGTCCTTGCATCCAATTTTGGCAAAGATTGCCTTTCATGACAAAAAACACAAAATCACATGTGATGCAAACAACACTCAGTTGCATTCAGTTCTTTCCCTTCTACACGTGGTCTCGCATTAAGATTTTCACCCAGATGAAGTCTCAATTACGAAACGTAGCGCAGTGGTATAATCTGGCATTTTGCTTTACAACCATTATGCAATATGCCAGAAATGATCACCCAGGCCTACAAGCAACTATGGAATCATTTGCTGGTTGTTCGCAGAATGGTTAGGGCGGATCCAATTTAATCTCTATAATCTCCAGTATTCAGACAATTTAAACAGCAGGATTGAGTGGTCGGTCAAATAATAAACCACTGTGAGAAGGAGGAGAAACAGGTTGTCTTATTGGTTAACACCGAGGATCCCACCCTCTCTAATGCCAGCCAATTCAGATTCTGTTCCTCTAAAATGCGATAGGTAGTTGTGGGCAAGTTGTTTAGCTCCATATATTCTCGCAGTTTTACTGTAATCAGTTTTCCAGTATTTATCTTAGAAAAGTGAGGATGGAATTTACCTAATAACTGCTACACGATGGTGAAGTGTGTTTAACCTTTTGAAGAGTATTTCCTGTTTCTGCTGACTTTCGAACAATCCCTTGGAGGAGAGTGTAGTCCTGAATATCGATCATAAAAATTCCACACCACTAAACTGTCGAGGTCAAAATATTAACTACCAAACTATCTTAAGTCCTAAATTTATGAGTAAAATAACAAAAATATTGTTTCCGAAATATCGTCCTCCAAAATGATCTAAAGTAAAAAATGATCTAATACAAAATACCAATTAGAATAAGAATGAGTTTTAATATTACCAAAAGAGTTAGGAAAAATATTGAAAGCTAAAATATATTTAATTATAATACATTCATTTCATGATTGTTCTTTAAAAATGTGTATTTTAAATAAAAAATAAACAATAACCTTTTTTTACACTCAAACATATTACATTTACAAAACATAAAACAACTAACAACAATGAATAATTTTTGTACACATCTCGTTATCTACATATACAAACTAAATTCAATAGTTTAACAAATCAATTTATATTTTACTTAAAAAAATATGATTTTTCTTTTTTTATCTATGACAATGTAAAATATGGTGTAGTCCTTTCAAATATTAATAACTTAACATACATTTGGGAGGTTCTTGGAGTCAGAATTACTATTCCTAATCCAAATTAAACAACTTCGGGGAAAACTTTGGACTCGGGTGTGGAGGGCAGGTTTACTAATCCCAGCCAAAACAAAGACATGTTTGGGAAAGTGCTGGACTCTGGAGGAATTAGATTTTCTATTTGCACTACAAATTAAGTAATATTAGGGAAAGCATTTGACTCTGGGGGTGAGGGTCTGATTTAATATTCCCACTCCAAATTTAGCAGCACCAGGGTAAGTGTTGGAGTCAGGGGGGTCAGAGTAAATATTGAGGGGCAGATTTATGAGCCCCTTGCGCCACTTTTGCGCCGCCGTTGCATCACTTCTGTGACGCAGCGGCGTCGTAACCCATGTGCCACGTTGCACCCTATTTACAACGTGAAGCATCTAGGGAGATGCGTCACGTTGTAAAACCCTGCGCCACATGAAACCTGCGTCAGGTTTCATGTGGGCGTTCCAGCGCGGGGGGGGGGGCGTTCCAGCGCAGTAAAGCCTCGGTAAAGTGCCTGAATGAAATCTACAAGATTCCACTCAGTCACTTTTCCGACGCCGCTGCGTTAAAACCTTGCGCCTGCTTGAAGCAGGCATAAGGCACGACACACCACGTTATGTATGGGCAGGCCACGAGCATTGCTGGAGTTGAGTCGCGCTTGCGACACAACTCCAGCAATACGCCACCCTTCCGACGGAAGATGCGTCACGCATCTGTTTATCCTTGCGCCACGATGCGCCGCATAGTAAATGTGGCGCATATGTGGTGGCCCAAGGGTAAACTTGCGTGACGCATCTTACCTGGCGCATCCCTGCTGAATTGCAGGGATGCGCCAGTCGTCATAAACCTGCCCCTGACAGTTCAACAGAGAAATACCGGAGAATAGTTTGGACTCTGTGTTGGGACAAATTTCAGGGGCAGATTTACAAGCCACTTGCGCCACTTTTGCGTCACTTTTAACATGGGAAAAGTGACGCAAAAGTGGCGCAAGAGGCTTGTAAATCTGCCCCCACATTCATGCTCAAGTTTAGCAACATTGGGGAAATCTTTCGACTCTGGGGGACAGATTTAATATAGACACTACAAATTAAGCAACGTTAAGGAAGGTGTTGGTTTTTGTACGGAGGAAGGTCAGTACAATTTACTAAACCCACACTAAACTAAACAATCCTTTTGCAAGCATTTAGATGTGGGGGATTAGATTTACTAGTTCCACTCCAAACAAAGCAAATTTGCCTTCAGTATTGGATTCGAGGAGGGGGCAGTTATTTTAGTGTTATGATTATAACATGAAATTCCTGAAATTATGCTTGTAAACCTCATCACATAATTTTGCGTCACTTTTCCCATGTTAAAAGTGACACAAAAGTGGCGCAAGGGGCTTGTAAATCTCCCCCCGATTTTGTATTTCACATATTTGCGCGTATTTTTTTCCAAAATTTCACACATCAGCCAATCAATAATCACAAAACATCAAAATCCCCTACATGGAATAAAAGCCTCAAATATTGTAGCATTATCGTGGTGAGAGTCCACTCCAGTTTCACTCATGGTTGTGTTACGAGGGCCTAGCCATCCAACTATAGTCACCTGGATATTTATATGAATTTATTTAAGAGCTTTAAGCTAAGGAAAAGGGCGGTGGTAAAGTTTTCACTTTATAAGTTAGACAGTTTCATGGGTCTCCTGCGGATTGTGGTGTCGCTGAAATGTCATCTCTAGCTTAGAATGTGCAAAAATATTATATTCAATCTAGTCCGAGGTACATTTTGACTCTCACTCGGTTCTCTATGAATTCATTTAAAAGCAGAAATATGTATATAGAGAGCAAACTATAAATCTTCTAGGCAGTATTGATGCTGTCGTTTAAATGGATGCCACCGCCATTTCCTTGATGATGTTCCCATTCACCTTCTCTGCATGCCTCATCAGGACGGCTTTAATCTGCTAATGTACCAGAGAGCAACAGTGCATGTGCTCGACATAAGTGCGACTGCAGTGTTATCATTACTTTAATGGCCCAAAACTGCTAAACCTTCCATCGAAAGTCGTGAAAAATGTGTTTGTTTTGTTCAGCAAAATCAATATTATTCTGGCCAGGTTTTACTTCGTTACTTCAGTGTTTTTTAATGTGTTGTCCCTCTCCTTTTGACATTTGTACTCCAGCCTGCTCATTTACTTTGTTTCATTTACTCTATTTGGCACTGACACTCCACACTCGATTTACTAAGATCAATGTGTAGTGCCCTAGACTGCTTGCTCTAGCTTTCATTTGTTAAGATTTTAGCGTTTTTCCACCACCCTCACTCGAAGCATCTGTCGCCCTTATGTGGTGTTATGTGGGCAGAGAGGGGTGCTGCTGCTTGGGTGGCATTCACTGCCTCATGACCTACCCGAAGATTACTTCTGCTGTTAATGCCCGTGACTTTTGGGTGCTGCACGTGCTGAACATCATTTGTAAGCTGGCCTCTCTGTTGTGTGCCTTGATGTCAGTAGCTAGGCACTAGGAGGCTTGTGCTGTGCAGCAAAGCAACAGTAGCTCTTGCTGTGACAGGTATGTCCCAGGGAGGGATGTGGAGGAATATATACTTTTACTTCGCATGCATTACATCACATGCCTTTACAACGCGGTCGTTAGAACGACTGCGTTGTTACAGCACAAACTATTACATCACAAGTCATTTGAACGACTCGCTGGACTTAGGAATAGTATACTTTTTACTATTCCTATTCCAGTTTGTGCAACAGCAGGTAAGGTGTTGGAATCTAAATTCACCACCAGTGCGCCCCCTACAGCAAGTCGTTGAAACGACTTTGTGATGTAATGAATTGCGTTGTAACAACGAAGTCGTTGTAATGACCGCGTTGTAAAGGCATACAATGTAAGACATGCGTTGTTATGGCTGTTTCCCGATGTGGAGGGATCTAAGATTTACAGCCTCTGACCCCCACACTTTCCTTTCAAGGCTTGTGAGCCCAGTCTCTATCACATGGGATGGATTGGTGGGTCACTGCACCTTTGGCAAAGGGGGAGTGTTTTGAATTTAGACAAGTCCTTAGGAGGGCATATGTGATTAGCAGAAGTAATAGAAACGTATGTGTGGTTAATGAAAACAACCAGGGGATGAGTTTCCAACCTATACTGATAGGAAGTTGATTTGGTCGAGTGGGGGACTGTGACTTAAAAACCAGAAACCTTGGTTTGATGCTCTGTCTTGCTACTTTTGTATCATTTTTGGTTGATCTCTTTAGATACAAATAGAGCTACCGTGGGTACATGGCTGTAGGAAAGTGCATCTTTTTTGAGTGATACTTTCACCTTTTTTACTGAATTTGCTTGAGAATTTTTACTCTTGTGATGCTAGGCAGCTAAACACGTTCCAGTGTGTGTACTCCGACTACTTAACATTGAGAAAACTGAATATCCCAATGAAGCAAAGGTAGCTTCAGAAAAGGTGTCTGCTAAGCTCTTTACCCTGTAGTGACTGTGATTAAGTGTAGAGGATCTGCATTAGTGTTCTCTGGAAGAACACAGGGATTTTGAAGGAGCTGACTTGCTGAAAGATCTCTGGAAAGAAGAAATGGGCAGTGTAAGGAGATGAAAATCCCATGTACTTCTCCTTATCTCAATCTCATGAATGTGAGGGGATAGGAGATCAGTGAACATGATCTGCCTGCATCTCCCCAGACAATCATTGTGCAATACTAAAGTATAGTTAAAGTAATGGCCTGCGTTTGAAATGGGCCTGGCCTCATCCAGAATGGCTTCTCTTACTCAGGAGGCAGAGAGGCACAGGGCTAGTTTAGAGAGGGTTTCCACTCTTTTACAAAGGGAGGTACCTCATTTTAATAGACCCACCTGTGGGTGGATAGAAATAACCTACCCAGCTATGCTAGTCAGATTAATTTGATGGTAACTGTTTTTCACTTTTGATTGAGGAGAGGCTCGATAGAAGCATTTGGCAATGCCCATAGACTAACATTGACCTGGGCTGCACCAATAGCTCCCATGAACATTTTTCTTTTAGAATTCATAACTCCTGATTAACTTTTCCAATGTTTGTAATTTTACTGTCATTTTAAAGACAACATTGTTCACTTAATAAAGCACATGGCTATCTGATTTGTGGGAATTCATACACTGTTTTATTCATAGCTTGTGATCCACATCCTCACAGTAATCTAATACAAACCCTACCCTATCACATCTTTCATATTCAAAATAGTGTTTAAAACCGTAAGTGATAATAGGACAATAACCATGCCTATAAATGCCTATTTGCTGACAATAGTATATAGCAAGGCTAACAAGGAGGAACAATCTGCATCCAAGAAATACATGTACATGTTGAGGAGCAGCACAATTCAGAGGTTGTAGGGGAGCATCAGATGGAAACTCCGGGCAACTGATTTTCACTTGCAGATAAATGAGGGAGAAGGGCAGAGTGGGAGAAGTTGGTAGAGGTATTTAGAGTTTGGTCAAGTGAGGGGTTTCATTTATGGGAGACTAAACAGATATTTCACAAAGAGCGAGTAGTAATTCTCCTGAAATGGGTTGCAGGTAAAAAGGCATATACTCCACAATTACACCATCAATGGCCACTACTATTACCCTGCGCTTGGGGATGATATTCACCCCTGCTAAAAGGAATACCCAATTTTAGTGGATCACATTTCTAACAGAGGTTAATGCTCTGTTTGTGAGCATGATACTTGGCAAGATCTTGAAGAAGGGCCTGCAAAGAAATGCAGGTTCTAATTCTCATGTACAAGAAATCTCATGAATATCTCAAGAAATATTGAAATGAAGAACAGGAAATCACAGTGTGACTGTGTCAGGGACTTTTGACTGTACAGGGTCCTAGAAGGATGTACCAAGGTTTTGTTGTGGTCGTACTTAGGAGATCTCAGATGAACAGAGGATAGCCTAAAGACTTGCTAATAGAAGATATCTTCGAGAAGATATCAAATCTCACTAATTGGAAACTGTACTTAGAAGATTGATTTTTGTGAGTAGCCATGAAACAATACTCAACAAGGGGTTAAAATTAGTAAGTATACCTTTTATTTCTGTTTTTAAAGATGAGTTTTCTGAATCTGTGAGTTGGCCCCTAAACCGGAGGTCATAGGGTCTAGCTGGAACTAGGTGGCTGCACAACATTTCAGTATTCTGATCAATGGATTGCCTGTGGCACTACCAGAATGTCACCTATTGGCACCAACCAATATCTGGAGTGATGGCGTGCCAGTGGCACGCTCAGGTTGATATTTAGCAGGCCTGGGCGTAGTTTGCGGAGATTTGCAAAAGTTATAAAAAATTCCGCAAAGTTCCGCGAGTGGCAGAGTGCAGTGCAAACTGCAGTTTGTGCTGGTATTCCTGCTGCTCGGGTAGAAATCCTACCCGAGCGGCAGCTCGCGAACTTACCGTTTGCGAACGGGGAAAAAACTGCAGCGCACATCCCAGAGCAGAGTTTTCTCCGCGAACTGATCGAAGTTCACCGCCCAGGCCTAATATTTAGACCACTGATTCAACAAGCATTTGCAATGCATTAGGTCTCGCATTTACGCGAGTTTGAGCTATTGACATTGCAAATAACAATGCCTATTGGCATTGTCATTTACAATGCCAATAGCTTTAACTCGTGTAACTGCGAGACCTATTGCATTGCAAATGCTTGTTCACATAAGACCTCCTTAAAGACAAGCACTGATAAAGCCAGTAGGTTTGATTTTTGTATCCCACGCGAAAAAAGATAACCAAGACGTGCAGACGTGACCTGACATAACACAAATAATAAAAGCCTCCCCGAATTCTGAAAGAATAATGGATGTTGCTCTGCAGCCTCTGCCGTCGCTCCAAAGTTCCATGTACTGGAACCCTCCGGGCGTTCCGTCCTGCGTGACGTCATAGTCCGCGCCACCTCCCCGCACGAACATGGTGCCCAGCACTTTGTAGAAACATGGCAAGGCAAAAGTGCTTTCTTCCCCGCCTCTCCTCCGCCTAACTTTAAAGAGACTGGATTTTGCAAGAACCCAAAACAATATTAAAACAACCCCATTAAAAAATGCAGGACACACGGCCAAATATAATTGAAGCTCTCTGAATATGGAGGCACAGAGAGGATCTGCAAGAAGATTGGTGTGTAGATATTTTATGTCTTACGTTTTAAGGAGCTGGGGTTTTGGTTCCGGAGTGGGCGCTCTTTGTTGATTGCTCGTGGTGTGGGAGGGGAAGCATGCTTTAGAAGGGGTTGCAATGGAAATGTAGTGTGTGTGGATGAGTGCATATGGCATCTGCAGCTTGCACTGTCTCCCAATGAGACCCTTTTCTCATGTACAACGTGCTGTTGTGTATTTAGTAGGGCAAACTAGTGTATTCCGGGGGCAGGTTGTGGTGTTTGTGGATTAATGGGCGACTGGCTGCATGCAGGTTGTTTATTTACATTGTGTGGAGCACGTTTGCCTGTTTTGCTAGCTGAACCTTGCGGTGTGTTGCGAAGCACGCTGCTGTTTTCTTTCTGTATAGCCTGGGAACCGATTGAAAAATACCTAGGTGCGTTGTGTGGGGTCTTTTGCGTGTTGTTTTGTGCATTTTTGGTAAGGCGCTGCAATGTATTTCGTGCCTTGTGATGCGGGCGGTGCAGTGTATTTTGTGCCATGTGAGGCGGGTGGCTGCAGCGTATTTGTGTGCATTGTGTTGTGGGGGTGCCCTCGTCCCTCCGGCGGCGCACACTGGGCTGCCCGGGTCCTTGCTGGGACTCCTGCTGGCAGCTGGGCGTGTTGCTGGGGACCTGTTTGTGAGAGTGTGAACGTGCAGCCTGGGCAGTCTGCCTCTGTGCCTGCAGAGCAGCTGGGGGTGGGGGCCGAGGAGGGACTCCAAGAGCCACTTGAAAGCTCTTTGCTGGGAGGAGGGGGCGGCGTGTGTGAGCTGAGGCCTCACTAGCTCTGCCTCGTCACTTTCTTTCTGAGGAAAGTTGCTCGTACTGAGTTGCGGAGGCTTCCTGTTTCCCTATCAGACATATAGTGACGTTGGCAGACTGATGACGTACGTACGGATGACGTATGATTGGGGGAGGGGGCTGATGGTTGGAAGGCCGTGCAGGGTTCGTTTCCCTGAATCCCCAGACGACACGTGATTTGTGGATGTGAACGTTTTAGACATGGATTAAGCTCAAGGCCTCCTTAGCGACCGTGTTTCTTTTCTTTAAAAAAAATTTTGTTGAAAGAACGGCACGACTGGAGTGGGGGGGCGCATGTGCGGTATGTGAATGGGCCTTATGTCGTAGGTTTGTTGTTATACGTAACTGAAAGGACATTTATTCAAGTCCACATTTATGAACGTACTGGTCTACCAACTCTCTCTAATAGGAGCTGGCGCTGTAAAAAAAAAAAACATTGGCCGCACGCACGCAAGTTTAAAAAAAAGAAGAAAAAAAATAGACAAGCCCGGCGCGCGCGCTTGGGGGCGGGGGAGCGGACCCTTTGAAGTGCTCCATGTCGTAGGTTTGTTGTTATACGTAAATGAAAGGACATTTATTCAAGTCCACATTTATGAACGTACTGGTCTACCAACTCTCTCTAATAGGAGCTGGCGCTGTAAAAAAAAAAAAAACATTGGCTGCACGCACGCAAGTTTAAAAAAAAAAGAAAAAAAAAGACAAGCCCGGCGCGCGCGCTTGGGGGCGGGGGAGCGGACCCTTTGAAGTGCTCCCAAAAAGCGGATTGCATGGCGGCACGATGCGCGTGATTGTGCGCGTGCTAGCAATGCAATCCGCTTTTTGGGAGCACTTTTCAAACCCGCTTTCAATAGTCTCGCTTCGCGATCGCTTACGCGATAGCAAGGCGAGACCTAAAAAGGAATGAGTGACAATTTCCAAGTGTATCTGAACAACTAATTCAACTATGGGCGCATTTGTCACCCCGGGTGGGATGGGTATGCCCAGACGTGGGCCCCGTTCTCTCCATGCCACTGGAGTCAAGCTATCCTGGCTGATGAGGTGTGAAACCCCGAAACTAATCCTAGAATGCTTTTTTCCAGTCCAGGGGGGACCTGGCCTGGCAGTTCGGGCTGGACTGTTGCCATTGGGCGGAGGGTCAAGACTGATTTGCATATGGCTGGGTCCAAACTGGAATGGCATGGTGAGCAAATAAACAATGGATTTAGGCCCAGATCTCTGTACTCCGGTGAATGTATGACATTGTTCTGCATTCTGTCCATCAATTGTTCTTTTTGCATTTGTCACCCCGACTGGGACGGGTATGCCCAGACGTGGGTCCTGTGCTCTCCATGCCATTGGAGTGAAGCTATCCTGGCTGAGGAGGGCTGAAAGCCTGAAACCGGTCCTAGGATGCTTGGTTCCAGTCCAGGGAGGACCTGGCCTGGCAGTTCGGGCTGGACTGTTCCCAGTGGGCGCAGGGTCAAGACTGATTTGCATATGGCTGGGTCCAAACTTTAATGGCATGGTGAGAAAAAAAACGATGGATTTAGGCCCAGATCTCTGTACTGGGGTGAATGTATGACATTGTTCTGCATTCTGTCCATCAATTGTTCTTTTTGCATCTGGCACCCCGAGTGGGATGGGTAGGCCCAGATGTGGGTCCCGTGCTCTCCATGCCACTGGAGTCAAGCTATCCTGGCTGATGAGGGCTGAAAGCCCGAAACCGGTCCTAGGATGCTTGTTTCCAGTCCAGGGAGGACCTGGCCTGGCAGTTCGGGCTGGACTGTTGCCATTGGGTGCAGGGTCAAGACTGATTTGCATTTGGCGGGGTCCAAACTGGAATGGCATGGTGAGCAAAAAACGATGGATTTAGGCCCAGATCTCTTTACTGGGGTGAATGTATGACATTCTTCTGCATTCCGTCCATCAATTGTTCTTTTTGCATTTGTCACCCCGAGTGGGACGGGTATGCCCAGACGTGGGTCCCGTCCTCTCCATGCCACTGGAGTCAAGCTATTCTGGCTGATGAGGGGTGAAAGCCCGAAACCGGTCCTAGGATGCATGTTTCCAGCCAGGGAGGACCTGGCCTGGCAGTTCGGGCTGGACTGTTCCCATTGGGCGCAGGGTCAAGACTGATTTGCATGTGGCTGGGTCCAAACTGGAATGGCATGGTGAGCAAAAAAACAATGGATTTAGGCCCAGATCTCTGTACTGGGGTGAATGTATGACATTGTTCTGCATTCTGTCCATAAATTTTTCCAATAAAATTGTGGCAGATTGCAATTATCTGGCCACTGTGTGAGGAGAGGCAAGATGTAATTTTGCCTGGGACCTGACAGATACATGTGCCAGAGCCAGTACCTGGTAGGTTGATGCACATTGTGGTGGCTTATAGGGAAAATTATTGGGTAAAGTGCCTGTCTCCTCTGCCCAGGCATATGGGTGCACACCTGGCAAATATCAGGGAGAATGTAGATGAAAGGTATGTTGTTAAAGTTGTAGCGTTTGATTATTCCATTGTATCAATGAAGTGGGAAGTTACTGGTCTGTTGGTTCATGTAAACTTTTTTGCAGAAGTCCTAAGTGCCTCACAATTTAAGGTGATTTGAGGTTCAGGAATTCAACAGAACTCTTATAAAGTTCTTGAGTATAAATTTGCTGTAGATTTTTTGTAATTCTTTTTTTTCATTGCTCTGCGGGGAAGGCCACTAATCATGGGTAAGATAAGGCAATACATTGTCCCTTCTAGAAACACAGTAGTCAGTCTTTAATGTCTGTGAAGGAGGGGACCTGGAACAGCCAACAGCTGTCAGTTGCCTTAGACTTCCCCTTCACAAACATGATAGACAGGCGTCTTTGTCTACAATAGTGCCATGCTGCTATCTACCGTGAATATAAAGGTGGTGGCACAGGACACTGACTGCAGCAAGATGCAGGGAACTGAATGACACAAACCCTAAACCTTTTCACCCAGTTGTATGCTGACTTTTATCGTGATTTTTTTTTTTTTTCTGGGCTTCCGTTGTGCAGTCAGGACATCATTCAGGCTGTCACTAAGGTCGTGAGTGATGTGTCACTGGGATTAGTCCTGAATAGGGCGTTCTTACTGCTTCAGAAACAAGCATTTGCAATGCAATAGGTCTCGCATTTGCGTGAGTTTGAACTATCGGCATTGTAAATGACAATGACTTTTATTTATGTGTTTTGAAACCCTGCAAGAGGTGCGTAAATATGCACTTTGTACTTATAGCCCTTTCTTACGAGAAATAAGGCTGGCAGTTAAAGAGGCGTAGTTACTGCCAGCTTTGCTTCTCATAGGCAATGACTATAAGTACAAAGTGCGTGTTTACGCACCGCTTGCATGTTTTCAAAGCAGATAAATAAAAGGCATTATCATTTACAATGCCAATACCTCAAACTCTCAATAATGCGAGACCTATTGCATTACAAATGCTTGTTGAGCTCTGAGAAGGAGGCGACAGCAACCATAGGAAAGCAGGGACTATAAAGCCAGGCAGTTAAGGAAGGAGGGCTTTTCTAAGCCCTGCTAGACTGTACAATTATGGGAACTGAGGCACAGGAGATAAGAAGCTCGTGATCACAGATGTCAAGTGGACAAGTCGGGATTACAATTGATGCATGCTGGCCACCCATCCGCCTAAACATAGAGCTCAAGTGCTTATAACAAGCTGTGTTGGCCTCAGCAATACATCAAAATCAAACCTGCGAGTATGTTTGGGCATGTTCAACAGCAATTCTACTCTGAAACCAGAAACTGGTGAGTTCCCATCTTAAAACAAGCATTGGCATAGCCAAATAGGTCTCGCCTTTGGGACCTTATAAGTGTTTAGCCATGCAACAGTTGCATAACTAAATACTTATAATGTCCCAAAAGCGAGACCTATTGGCTATGCAAAGCGATCGCGATCATGATCAAACATCAAAGTGGCCGTGCGGCCGCGAAACCGAAAGTAATGGCGGTAAAGCGCGGCGCGCGCGCACATGCACTGTGGCTCTAAGCTGGCCTGGTAGCACTTTTTGGAGCCCTCTCAATAAGTCTCGCCAGACCAGCGCATGCGCTGGGTCAGGCGAGACCTAAAAAGAGTAATGAGATATCTGGTAAGGATAGCTCAGTTGGTAAGCACTTGCTCCAGAGAGGTGCTGGGCAAGAGTCTAAACCTCAGCAAGCAAGGCCGATTTAAGCATCATTCAGAGAGCAGTAAATAACTTAGGGTATAAATACCACCTGTTCTTTATAACGCTTAGGGTGGATAGTATGAAGCACTACATTAAAAATATTACCTACACGCTAAGAAAGGTACTTGCCGTTCAGGTATCCCACTCCTATTTTTAAAACTCCTAATTTTATATAATGATCTCCATAATAGGTCGAGTGTGATGCGATTGCGGATGAAAGGCTACATGTATTTTGCAAAACATTGCTATTCGATAATATCCATGTTTTTCACGCCCTTGTCTTTACACTGTTGCTCCCCAACAGATAGCGCTCACACGGACAGGGATGTTTCGAATATAAGAGCAGCAGAAGGATTGTCAGTCCAGTCACTACTGTGTAGCTCCCTGAAACACCAATGCAGTAGAAGTGGCTGCGTCCGGGATTGCAAAGTCTCAGGCAAGAAGAATTTAACAATAGACCATAAAGACTCCTAGAAAAATTGGGAACCGGGGGGTGGGTGGGGGAGGAGGGGATTTGGGGGGGTCATCGAAGTTCAAGGCGCGAGTGGAATCTAGACTGGGCAGCCCAGGTATTAATCAACCCTGGCATTCGGCAGCACTAGGCGGTGGGCACCCACAATAACATTTGCGCTCATGCACTTCCAGATCAAACACTGCAATTAGTACAAAAGCCCCCCGTGCGCCACTGCAGGACTTGGGGTTCAGGAATCCTACCACCCTCCCGGGTTAGCACCTGCCACAGACCATGGATTCTGTAGTTTTAGTCTGGCCTGACAGTTGGTAAGTGTCCCACTTACATTATGCCTTTGTTTACACCATAGATCACTGGCATAACCATTGGCGCTGCTGGCCCAGTTGGGATGGCATTTTGCAGACCACATCTACTTGAAAGGCTGGGCGGCGAGGGGATGGGGGGTGCAAGCATTCTTAAATTGCTACTTTCAGGCCTTCAGTTTCCGAGCAACTGGGCTACTATACTAAGGCAATTTTTCAGTTTCTAAAATACAAATTTGCAGCAGTAGATCGAGTACAACACTAACAGGTTGGCACGGTCCGGTGAACGCTTGTTTAAAGTCTCAAGTATGTGTCAATTACATTATTATGGGGGGGGGGGGGGGGGAGTCGAACGCCTACCATGGTTTGAGGCTGTCTGAGCCCATTATGTTTTGTTTAGCATAAGCACCTTTGGGGTAGACTCTTTAGGGCACTACAAGTACCAGGATGCTTTGTGTTAAATGAAAACCCATGCCTGCATATAGTCCTCATGACGGGGTTGGTCGATTGCTAGGCCATTGTAATATTAGACTGGCTCAGCAGACTCCGTACTGGAGCAGGGAGGGATGCGTTAACAAGGACCCACACAACCCACTAAATTCGTTTTTTTTAAATCCAACAGCACCCCAGCCAAATACGAGAAGTGAGAATAAAATGAGGCATAACTCACTGTTGTGAACAGATCGAGATCAGTTTAGCAGGTGGACTTTAAGAGTTTTGTTGTTGTGCCCCCGGGTTACATGCAAGGTAGAGAGGCGCGTGGAGCACCGCAGGCCACCTGTATACAGACACAGACAAACGCACACAAACACATCTGTATATAGACACACGCACACAAACATCTGTATACAGACACACGCACACAAACACATCTGCATACTGAAACATGCACACAAACACTTCTGTATGAGGACACAGACAGGCTCACGCAAACACATCAGTATACAGACACACGCACACAAACACATCTGTATACGGACACAGACACGCTCACACGGATTAACAGACGCACACAAGCATACATCAACACATTCCCTCTGACACTCAAGCACATCTGTACCACTTCCAAACCAGCATCCACGCACAATCATATCTACACACCTACAATCTGACAGACACACGCCGAAAAACACTCGTAGATACAAAACATTCCATGACGTTGAAACCTAGACAAAAGCACGTGTGCACAGTCACTGAGAATCACAGTTTCCGAAAGACACACACACTCATCTGCACACAGACATCTGTTTGGACACAGACACTCACACAACTCCACGCACGAACACACCACACAGTGCTCAGAGGGTACGCAGAAACACACACTGACAAACACGCCCTGGCGTGTATAGGCATCTGCTGCCTGTCACACATCTGTTCACACACACATGTTACAGTCAGTGCTACAGACACGTGCTCACGTTCCGGCTGCACGGTGTCTGCTCGCTGTTGGCATCAGTGCCAGAGACAAAAGCATGTGTGCACAGTCACTGAGAATCAGTTTCTAAAAAACACACACACTCATCTGCACACAGACATCTGTCTGGACACAGACACTCACACAACTCCACGCACTAATGCTGGAGCGGGTTATGCAAAAATTTGTATACCCACCCCATTTTGCATGTTATTTTATTAATAAGATTAATTAATTAATTATAATCAAACTAATGGTTTGGAGTGATGTGGAACTAACTAATCAACCTTACTAATGACCGAAATATACGTGGGATTTGCATCTGCATGGCCTAATTAATTACGTGAACTAAATTTCGTACGCATACTAATGATAGATAATTAGAACATTGCATGATATATGTTGCTTTAGTGATGTAATTGTGATTTGTGCTTTATTTAGTAAGTATAAACCGCATTGAGTGTTGCTTTTGGCTAGATAAATACACACACATATGGGTATTAGCGAGGTAATAACATTTAATTAGTCATTCCTATGTATTAATTACGTTCTTGTGTTTCTTTGCTTAAGTTGACTATTCTGGCCTATCGAATGATGGCTGCTTTTGGTGCCTAACCCGACTGCCAACGCTGAACCAGGCTTGGGTGAAGTGCGCCTGCGCTAAGATGAGCAACAATGGCCCCGTCCTGACCCCAGGCAAGCTGTACTTACCAAGGCCACTGGGAATGGTGCCAACGCTACAGACAAAAGACTTTATTAAAGAACCGGAACCAGCAAGTATGCTGACACCATGGACCAAACCTTATGGGAACGGAGAGGTTGACCCCTGATCAGCCAATGAGAACAGTCTAAAACTCAATTTTGTTACATTTTGTTATTGAAATTATTATAAAAACCCATAGAATAGAGAGGTCGAGAGTCGCTCCTTCGATTTCCTGATGATATGTTGATGGAGAGGACGGTGACACTGCAGGACAGCTGTTTGCCTGAATCTTTGATGGACTGAATTAATGCCCAAAATCCTGATGAACTTAACCTGCTAAAATTGATGGGCATAGATTTGTGAGACTGCAAAATTTGACATAGAGGACGACTTTAGCCAGAATCGGTAAATATGAATGGCAACTTGATCAAATGAATGATTTAATCTGCAATATTAATATAAATTTGGATTTGAACATCTACAGAAATGAGGTGGGTTGGTTATTCATTGAAATGTGTTAATGAAAAGGTTAATTAGAGTATTAGAAATTCACTTAAATCTACAACTAACAGACCCATCCCGGTTATGAGGGGAATACCAAATGTGAAATCTAGGGCCTAATGAGCATAAGAAGGTTGTATAGGTTTGTTGCTCATTAGGGTAAAGTGGTATCTTTCCTCCCTCATTATTCAGCGCTTGGAAGGATAATGGCCTCTCGCACAGAATGATGGTGAGTGTATGTTGGTGTTATGTGCCCCACCTGCGAATGTATGGATAGTGTGCGTGTGTGAGATCTTTTGGTCCGTGACGGTAGGGAGGGATTTTGCACTCCGCACTGCATCAGTTTTTCTGGTAGCAGTATGATGGTTTGTTATTGTTTTGGTTTAGTGATTATTGTTTGTACATTGCTTATTGATATTGGTTATTGATTGGTATTGATTTATGTACTAACACTCTATGTTGAGTTACGTTGAGTTATATGTTGTATGCACGACTTCTGGGATGTAGGAAGTCGGAAGTTTGTAACGGTTCCATAGTAGGGCGGAGGTAAGCGCTGCTCTCAGGAAAGACAGATTTGTTGTTGCCCTGTAGGTACACAGGGGAAACGTGTGACAATTGAAGTTGCACGGCGCATTGTCTGGGTTCGATTCGGTGACATCGTCGTGTCTTGCCATTAGAGACATTTTCAGTGTGAGAGAAGTGTGTATGATAGCGAAGGTTACCTGTGAAGTTCTGGTCTTAGGTACCAGGGATCCAACTGGCATTCCGATAATGCTTATCACTGGGAAAGTAATAGGTACTCTCTGAGCTTGTTAGAAGGACAAAGCAGAGGTAAGCGCTGCTTTGTTAACGTATGTCATAATTCTGTAGTAGGACAGACTGTTCGCTGTTCTCGGGAAAGACAGGATTCTTTGTGAATGTATTACGTTTTCTTGTGTTAACGAGTGTGAAAGTAAAGGCATTCGGATTGATTGCGAAACTCTAGGTTTATTTCTCAGGAGCATTGGGTCTCCAACTAGAGAAACAATTAGCTAATGCTTGTTAGAAGGGTGAAGTAGAGGGATGTGCTACTTTATCAACGGAAGTAATGATTCCGTAGTAGAGCAGAGGTAAGCGCTGCTCTCGGGGAAGACGGAATTCTCGTGAGAAAGGTCTTTTTGCTGTTCTTTGGTTAGCGAAGCGGACAATGGAGATGTTTCCATGTTGTTACTAACAGAAGTGTAGAAATTGAAACAAAAACTTACTGAGCGGATTTGTAAAGGAGGGGTAGACAGAAGCAGGAGCAGGAGCTGCCGCAGTGGCTGCTGACGTCAGAACGACCGCGCTGGGATTGGACAGTCGGTCAGAACTGTGAAACGCCCCGGATTGGTACGTTAGAGTACGCCGCGCTAGGATTGGAGAAGAAACAGGGTGATGTAGACGCTCCTTATTGGTGCGTTAGTGTGAGTCGTGCTAGGATTCGAGGACTGTGACTGTGACATGGACGCTCTGAATAGGTGCGTTAGTGTGAAGTCGCGCTGTGATTGGATAGATTAGCGGTACAGTTGTAAAGAGGGACTAGCGTTGCGCGAAAGACAAGAAAATGTATTACGACCCACCAGAGAAGGAGAAGAAAACCTGGTTAGGGAGAATTGAGAAGAGGTTTAAGAAAGACAAGCCAGTAAAGACTAGGGAAGGACAGTTACTTCCTCCACCGAAAATCCCTGCATCCTTTATGATTGCTAAATATGGGTATCATACTTGTATTTGGTTAGATAACTGGGCGAAATACACTAAGGACGACGGAGTATTAGCTTTTCCAGAGCATGGTTCATTTAATTTGGCTGTTTTAAGAAATTTACGGGAAAAAATGATGAACTTGACAGAATGGGAAGACGAAATGCATGAACGAGAAAGACAAAGAAGTGGTAGAGGATATAGGTACTGGTTTGGAAGACCATACAGACACGAAATGCATAATGATCGAATGAAAAGATGGCGAGATGCGAGCATGACTGAGGGAGTGTTCCCTGTAAGAACTGTAGGAGAGAATGAAGGTCGAAAGTGTGCATAAAAGAGGGATAATTTACAGTCGAGAGGGTATGGAGCGAATGAGTCTGAGGATGATGTTCTTGATGATATGTTCTATAAAAATCCACCACCGTATCGATCAGAACCAGAAATGTTAACTCCAAGTGCCCCAATGAGAGAAACGATGCGAATTATAAAATCGGAACCAGAATCCCTAAGTTTGAGTAAAAACAGTGTTACCAGGGAAGTAGAAAAGCGATCAGAAGGAAGAACAGATGGAGAAAATTCTGTAGAATTGGCAAAAACAATCCTGCAATTAACTGAGAAAATAAGAGAATTGACCAAGAGTCTAGAAGCCGTAACTGTTCCAGTAACGATAGGTCCAGTATTGCCTATTTTTGAAAAACAAATAGACAGTGAGCATTGTTTGACAGTCCCTTACAGAAATATTAACCCTGTAGAACAACCAAGAGTGAGTCAGAATGAGAATCCATGGAGACAGACTATGAGTGTAATGGAACCACATTTTACAAATAATCCATTGGTAGATCAGAATTGTACGGAGAGACGTATGACAAAGATAGAGACAGTGTCAGAAACACAAAATGATTTTGGACACGGAAGTGTAGAAAAACCAGTAGGACCATCAACAGACGAGTTAAGTGAATGGTTAAGAAGCTTGGATAAGAAAGACAAAGAATCCCAATCAATTGATGTGGCCAAGTTACGAATGGTATTGGAAGAATTAATCGTAGGGACTATCCCGACAGAAAAATTGAAAACCTATCAGGATGAAGAACTATTATTTCTGTGCAAAAGTGTAACCTGGAGAGCGAAAAACTTGCATGAAAGATTAGAAGAAGTAGCAAATGAAATGGGTATTGATATTGAAAAGGTAAAAGCCTTACAGAAACCTTATTGAGTAGAATTCACCGAAAAGGATATTGAAAATATGAACACCACAGGACGAACAGGTCAAGTTAAGGACATGATCGTTTTGCTGAGAAAATGGGGAGACGTGGATAAATGGAGAAGCAGGTGGTATAGAAAACGCGATGATGCCTCAGATAAGACATTTTCAGCCTTTCCTGTAAGAGAAAAGGAGAATGTAGTGACAGAGTGCCCTATGAGAGAGATTCCAGGAGGAGGATATGTACCTGTCCCATGGACGAGACAGGATATTTTGTCTTTTACGAATGATTTCCCTCGACTACGCGAAAAGCCCGTCGAGTGGTACAGACAGGTAGACAGATTTGTGAAATTGTCTAAAGTACTATGGATTGATTTGAATAGTCTGTTTGACATAATAGTACCAGCAGATCTATGGTCAGAGTGTAAGCTGATGATAAATTGGCCAACCAAAGAATATCCTAGGGATCCTAAAACAGGAGCACCAGACCTCGAGGTAATGAAGAAGTATGAGCAGGTTATGGTATTTTTGAAAAATAAAGTGCCCCCTAAAGAAACAGACTGGGTAAAAATTGATCGAACACCCCAGGAAAGTAAAGAGTGGAACAAGCAGGGACCAAGCCAAAATTTAATAATGGGAAGTACAAAGGGAACATTGAAGAAGCTAAGAAGAAATTTCCATGTCATAATTGCGGCAGGATAGGGCATTGGAAATCCGAGTGTAAATTTCCCCCGAGTACTAAGAATGAAAATTCATCATTGAACCCACAGGTGCAGCATGAGGTGAGTGGTCAACTGCAGCAACAGCAGCAAGTTGTTCCCCCACAGAATCCGGTGCCAAAGCTGCCTTTTCCACAGAGCAGAAACACACAGAAGTATAGTAGCGAATCGGGATTCTACAATGAAGAACAGGTAAATAAGCTGCCACATGCAGTATTGTCTGCAACGTGATGAGAGTGACGCAGAAGAGAGCTATTGACGGTGCCGAAGGGAGGAAGAAGAGTGCGTACTTAGCGCAACTCTAGATGTAGACCAGACAGGACCTTTTGTAGATGGGAGGGTTAATGATGAAAATATTACTTTCCTAGTAGATACTGGTGCTACTCGATCAACTGTTAGATCAGCTGATGTTAAGAATCTTCCTCTCTCGGATGAAACGATCCAAGTAGTTGGTGTGTCCAACAGGCAAATTAAGACCTATCCTACAGAACCAGTGAAAGTAAGCATAGGGAAATTTTCAGAGATGCACCACTTTGTGGTGTGTGACACCAGTCCTGTGAATTTATTAGGTAGGGACCTGTTGTGCAAAATGAATTGCACTATATTTTGTACTCTGGATGGAATAGCTTTTGAAACACCGGATGATGATGTATTTTATAAGATGACCCCAGCTAACAGAGAAAGTGAAGTTACTGAAACATATGCTGTATTCAACCCTGATGAATTACCAACAGAACTGAGAAACTCTGTAAAGGCAGAGGTTTAGGATTTCACTGGGGAGGATGTAGGACTAATGAGAAATGTAGATCCAGTCAAAATAACTGTAAAAGAAGGAGTAAAGTATCCAAATGTTCCACAGCACAGATTGACACCTGAAATAATTGAAGGTGTAACTCCTATAATGGAGAAAATGATCAGACAAGGAATCTTGAGAGAAATAATGAGTAGTCCATGTAATTCACCGATAATGGGACTGAAAAAGCCTAATGGGAAATTCAGGATAGTGCAAGATTTGAGAAAGGTGAATAAAAATGTGGTATCATGTTGTCCCATTGTACCAAATCCATCAGTGATTTTATATCAGATTCCCCATGATGCAGAATGGTACACAGTAATTGATCTGTGTCATGCTTTCTTTTCCATCCCATTGCACCATGACAGTCAGCAATTTTTTGCATTTCGTTTTGGTGAGCGTATTTTGGCATGGTGCCGAATCCCACAGGGGTATACAGAGAGCCCCTAAATATTCAATCAGTAGTTAAAGAGATCTTTGGAGAGTCTAGAAATGCCAGAAAGCTCTGTATTGGTTCAATATATTGATGACCTTTTAGTAGCGTCAAAAACACGTGAAGCCTGTGAGGTAGATACAATAGCCTTGCTGAATCATTTGGCAGATGGAGGACTTAAAGTGTCACCCGCAAAACTACAGTTTTGTAAGAAGGAAGTGCAGTATCTGGGACACAACATTGAGAAAGGACTAAGGAAAATAACCATAGACAGAATCAGAATAATAAAAGGAATGAGAGCTCCCATGACTCAAAGAGAAGTGAGAATGTTTTGGGGAATGGTAGGGTACTGCCGTCAGTGGATTGGTAACTTTTCCTTGATCCCAAAACCTTTGGTGCGATTGATGAGAAGTGATGTGAAAGATCCCCTTGAATTAAGCAAAGAAGAATTGGCAGCATTTAGACAATTGAGAGATGGTTTGTGTGAAGCACCTGCATTAGGCATGCCTGACTATGAAAAAGAATTTGAGTTGTATTGCAGTGAGAGAAATGGATGTGCACTTTCGGTGTTGACCCAGAAACATGGTAAAATGAGAAGACCAATTGCATATTTTTCATCAATGCTAGATCCAGTAGCTGTAGGTTTACCTGGATGTTTGAAAGTGGTGGCTGCAACATGTCGAAGTTTGGAGCAGAGTGAAGAAATTGTGATGGGATATCCATTGAAAGTGTTTGTACCTCATGATGTAGCGATTCTGTTGACAAGGAGTCGTACTCAGTATATGACACACAGTCGGCTGACTAAGTATGAGAAGGTCATATTAGGTGCAACTAATGTGAGTCTTGCAAAATGTATGAATGTGAATCCTGCAACTTTGTTGCCTGATGCTGAGATTGTGGAGGTAAGAGATGAAGTTGATCATGATTGTCTGGATGTACTTGATTTCTGTACCAAACCACGACCAGACATAAAAGATGTACCTTTGCCAGAAAGTGATTTTGTGATGTTCGTTGATGGGTCATGTTTGAGAACAGATGAAGGAGTGCTAAGTGCAGCATATGCAGTATGCACAGTCGCAGCAGTAATTGAAGCATCATATTTGAAAGGAGTGAAATCAGCCCAAGTAGCTGAACTTGTGGCTTTGACTAGAGCATGCAAGATTGGGAAGAGTGTGAGAGTGACTGTAATAACTGACAGCCAGAATGGCTTTGGAGTTGTCCACGACTTCGGCCAACTATGGCTACAAAGAGGTTTCCTGACCTCGAGTGGAACTCCCATTAAGAATGCAGAAGTGGTTGGAAAATTGCTTGAGGCGATACAGCTGCCTAAACAATTGGCTGTTGTAAAATGTGCTGCACATAGTCAAGGTGGTGATTATATTGCCACTGGGAATAGGTATGCAAATGACATGGCGCAGTATTGTGCACAAAATCAGAATTTGGTCAATCGGGCTAAGGAAAGAGAAATGTATTCTTGCTCATTGATATTCACTAACATTGTGGGAACTTGGGAAGAGGTAAAACAATTGCAGGATGAGGCCGGAGATGAGGAAATGAGACAGTGGGTAAAAGCAGGATGTGCCCCAAGGGAAAAGGATCATGTGTGGGTCTATCGAGATGGAAGACCAGTTATACCTGATAGCATGATGTCTACCATGGCCAGGGACATATTGGGAGAGATGCCATGATCAGGTCATTTAAGTGGACCTGGTACAATGCAAAATTCAGACTTGTGGCAGAAAGTCTTTGTCAGAGATGCTTAATATGTTAGCAGTACAATCCTGGAAGGAAGACAGTAGTGAGTCTGGGAACAATAGGTCGAGAAGGAGGGCCTTTCACCAGATTGCAAGTAGATTTCATTGAGATGCCTCCCTGTAACAGACTGAGGTATGTTTTGGTAGTGGTCTGCCTATTCTCCAGGTGGGTGGAAGCATTCCCAACAAGAAGAAATGATGGGTTGACAGTAGCCAAGCTACTGCTGAGAGAATTCATTCCCAAGTTTGGGTTCCCAGTGACAATTGAGTCAGACCGAGGAGGACATTTTCATAATGAGATTGTAGGATTAATTTGTGAAGCATTGAATGTACAATAAAAAACTACATTGTGCCTACCGACCAGAGGCTTCTGGTGTGGTTGAACAGATGAATGGTACTATCAAAAATAGAAGAGGGAAAATGTGTTTGGCCACAGGTATGAAATGGCCTGATGTCTTGCCTCTAGTACTCATGACAATAAGAGCCATTCCAGTTATAACTACAGGATTGAGTCCTCATGAAATAAGCATGGGACGTGCAATGAGACATGTGTTTATAACAGTCAACAAGATGATGACAATAACTGATGACATGGTGTTGGAATACTGTAAAGGCCTGGCTGACGCAGTTCATTCTGTGTTTCATCAGGTTGGACCAGATGCCACCACACTTGAAAAGAAGCAAGCCCATGATCTGAGCCCAGGTGATTGGGTAAGGATAAAGGTCCACAGAAGAAGAAATTGTATGGTTCCAAGGTGGGGAAAACCACGACAAGTCATTTTGACCACGACCACAGCTATGAAGTGTGCTGGACTGAAAAACTGGATCCATGCCAGTCATACATTGAGAATTCCAAATCCGGTGGACAGCACAGGAAAAGAATACTTTGATGAATCAGAATCAAGCACTGAATCAGATGACGAAGGGTCAAAGACACAAGGAAACTCTGAAAGGGGAGAAACAGAACAAAGATCAGCTTTAGTCCCCAGAAGTATCGCTCTGAGAAGAAGATTGCAGATTTCCGAATCTAGCGATTCTGGAAATGAGCAAGAAGCGCAGGGTTCCAAGAAGGAACACAGGAAGAAAAGAGGAAAGAGTACTGAAGACGCAACAAAAGAAATTTGTGAAAAGGAAGTACCAGATGAGAGCCTGAGAGAAATTCCACCTGAAATAACAAATCTAAGTGAACAAGGGACAGGTACAGAGAGAGAGGGACAGATTTCTGCGGAAGACCCCCGAGGAGGTGTAGGGAACTGCAACATCCAGTTAGGTGAAGGGACAAGTAGCCAGCAGGAAGATTGCGTGCCGGAGACCCGAGGAGGGACAGAAGTAGGGAAAACAAAACAAGTGGTGGAAGAAGAAGTTGCTGAAAAGACAAAGCAAGTTTAGACAGAGTCTGAAGAGAGTGAAAATGAAATACCTGAAGGTTGAGTTCTAAGAAAGAGAGCTTGGAGGAATGAAAAGAATGACAAAGGAAGTAAAGTAAAAAGAGTTGCAAGAGATGATGTTTGGCCCAATAAAATAAGGAAACTGAGATATCGATTGACAAGAGTGTATTCACCAAGAGCTGAACAGGTGAATGAAGTGACAAGTCAAGAAAAATCAAAAGAAGACGAATTAACTGAAGACAAAGAGAATAGAAGAACAAGGAAACCTAACCAGAAGTATAAGTCACCAGAATGGACGTACGTGGCTCTGCCTGAATAGGGAGAAGAGGCAGATAGTCAAGGAAATCCAGAGGAGACTGTACTGAAAGTGGTTGAGGATGAAATAGAATCGGAAATCCTGAGAGTTCTCTTGTCCGACACTGGAGAAGAAGAAACGGAAGTTCCGGAAAATCCATATTTGGAAGACGAGAGGAGAGTGACGAACGATGAGATGCCAAACTGAATAAGTTAAGAAAACTATTGATGAAGAAAACAAGATATTGAATTAAAAATAGTGACTGGTAGAACCAAATAGGTGTTAGAACCTTAGGTTAGAAAACTAGTTGTGAAGTAAAAGAGGCTAAGTCAAAAGACACGGTCCATTTTAACAAGATGGCTAACATAGAAAGTAGTAAAGGTAGATGTACATTCATGAAAAGATGGTGTAAAATGTGTTGTTGTTATACAGGATTATTAATGCTTTTATGGAGCATCCTTGCTCTTGTCATTTCCTTTAAGGCTACTATAGACACATTAGAAGGACATAGTGAGAATAAAACTAATATAGGGAAGATTCCAAAGGTAGTTCCAACTAGAATAGATAAAAATTATTTGCATAAAGACAGGTCAATAACAGATTTTTCTAATAATGTATTTTCAAAATTATTGTATGAATATGTAAAGACAATGGACGTACGGGACTGCTACGTATGTATGCAGTTACCTGCATCTGTTTCTGAGGGAGTGACATATCATCACCTTCCGGCAACGTATGGAATAACATGTAGTGTGATAGCTAGTTTGTTTTATGAGACAGGGAAATTAGAATATTGTTTTTCAAATGTAGATAACATTTTTGCGCAAGTGCCTTCTTATAATAAATTGAACAAAGTAAAACCTGCTAAGGTATTAGGTGAATTCTTTTTAGAAACTAAGGAACTAACATTAGAATATATTTTCAGAAATAATTTAACATGCAGTTTGAAGAAGGAGGAAAAGACATTCCTAGACATGGTTGAGGAAAGGAAAATGCAAAGAAAAGCAGCAGAAGGGGAAGTGGAGAAAACAATCTGGGATATAGAGAAAGAAAAACATTTGAAGGGGAGAAGCTAGTCCAACTATAGCTTTAGATTGGCCTCAGAAAGGAAAATTTTGCATTCGAAGGAATCAAACTGCGTATGATAATTATTTTCTAGGTAATAGTGAGAGCCATGATACATATCGAATCATGGGTGGATGGGGATTCAAAGGTGGAAGAGATCCAGTCTTTCCTGGATTATATTTTATTTGTGGGAACAGGGCATATTATCGTTTGCCAGACCATTGGTATGGCACATGTTACATAGGCCTGGTCTTTCCAAAAATCTTTCATATGGATAGAGGAGAAGATGGTGTACATAACTTAAGTAATAATTTAGCTAGAACCAAGAGAGAATCTTGGGCAGAAATTGTAGGTGATATTTTATTTTCAGGCATTGATACCAGCAGTGGGAATAACTCTAATTGCAAACAAAATTAGAAAATTGTAAACAGTAGTGGATTGCTTGTCAACAAGCACCGCTGGAGGATTTTTATCGGTTAACACTGAAATGGTTGCCATGCGTGCTATGGTAATGCAAAATCGGCTTGCCCTTGATATATTACTGGCAAAAGAAGGTGGAGTCTGTGGAATGCTGAAAGTTCAACATTGTTGTACTTACATTCCTGACGAAAGCAAAGATCTGAAAACTTATATTAAGAATATTACTGAATTTGATGATGAACTTGCACCACTGGAGGTTGAAGGTGTTTGGGAGAGAATAGGAAAGAAAATAGCTGCTATTAGGTATTTCTTAGTAAAAATAGGTAGTACTCTTATAGGTAAACTATTGTTTCCATTAACATGTGTAATTTGCATAATTATAGTGATAAGATTATGTTGTATGTGCTGCAGAAACAAGAAAAGTAAGAAAAGAATAAAAAGTGAAAATTCAAAAAGAAAAGATAAGAAACAAGAAAGAAAAATAGAGGAAATAGAATTGGAGGAGTGGAAGGAGAGTATGTACGAATCAGTAAAAAGAGAAGACGTAGGTGAAACTGAATTATGATTAAGAGCAAGATTTTTTTTTAAAGATTCCATAAAGACAGAATAAAATTTGGGTGGTGTGGTGATAAAATCACCAAAGAGGGGATTGCTGGAGCGGGTTATGCAAAAAGTTGTATACCCACCCCATTTTGCATGGTTTTTTATTAATAAGATTAATTAATTAATTATAATCAAACTAATGGTTTGAAGTGATGTGGAAATAACTAATCAACCTTACTAATGACCGAAATATACATGGGATTTGCATCTGCATGGCCTAATTAATTACGTGAACTAAATTTCGTACGCATAATAATGATAGATAATTAGAACATTGCATGATATATGTTGCTTTACTGATGTAATTGTGATTCGTGCTTTATTTAGTAAGTATAAACCACATTAAGTGTTGCTTTTGGCTAGATAAATACACACACATATGGGTATTAGCGAGGGAATAACATTTAATTAGTCATTCCTATGTATTAATTACGTTTTTGTGTTTCTTTGCTTAAGTTGACTATTCTGTCCTATCGAATGATGGCTGCTTTTGGTGCCTAACCCGACTGCCAACGCTGAACCAGGCTTGGGTGAAGTGCGCCTGCGCTAAGATGAGCAACAATGGCCCCGTCCTGACCCCAGACAAGCTGTACTTACCAAGGGCACTGGGAATGGTGCCAACGCTACATACAAAAGACTTTATTAAAGAACCGGAACCAGTAAGTATGCTGACACCATGGACCAAACCCTATGGGAACAGAGAGGTTGACCCCTGATCAGCCAATCAGAACTGTCTAAAACTCAATTTTGTTACATTTTGTTATTGAAATTATTATAAAAACCCATAGAATAGAGAGGTCGAGAGTCGCTCCTTCGCTTTCCTGATGATATACTGACGGAGGGGACGGTGACACTGCAGGACAGCTGTTAGCCTGAATCTTTGACGGACTGAATTAATGCCCAAAATCCTGATGAACTTAACCTGCTAAAATTGATGGGCATAGATTTGCGAGACTGCAAAATTTGACATAGAGGACGACTTTAGCCAAAATAGGTAAATATGAATGGCAACTTGATCATATGAATGATTTAATCTGCAATAGTAATATAAATTTGGATTTGAACATCTACAGAAATGAGTTGGGTTGTTTATTTATTGAAATGTGTTAATGAAAAGGTTAATTAGAGTATTAGAAATTCACTCAAAATCTACAACTAACAGATCCGTCCCGTTATGAGGGGAATACCAAATGTGAAATCTAGGGCCTAATGAGTATAAGGAGGTTGTATAGGTTTGTTGCTCATTAGGGTAAAGTGGTATCTTTCCTCCCTCATTATTCAGCGCTTGGAAGGATAATCGCCTCTCGCACGGACTGATGGTGAGTGTATGTTGGTGTTATGGGCCCCACCAGCGAATGTATGGATAGTGTGCGTGTGTGAGATCTTTTGGTCCGTGACGGTAGGGAGGGATTTTGCACTCCGCGCTGCATCAGTTTTTCTGATAGCAGTATGATGGTTTGCTATTGTTTTGGTTTAGTGATTATTGCTTGTACATTGCTTATTGATTTTGGTTATTGATTGGTATTGATTTATGTACTAACACTCTATGTTGAGTTACGTTGAGTTATATGTTGTATGCACGACTTCTGGGATGTAGGAAGTCGGAAGTTTGTAACGGTTCCGTAGTAGGGCAGAGGTAAGCGCTGCTCTCAGGAAAGACAGAATTGTTGTTGCTCTGTAGGTACACAGGAGAAACGTGTGACAATTGAAGTTGCATGGCGCATTGTCTGGGTTCGATTCGGTGACATCGTCGTGTGTTGCCATTAGAGACATTTTCTGTGTGAGAGAAGTGTGTATGATAGCGAAGGTTACCTGTGAAGTTCTGGTCTTAGGTACCAGGGATCCAACTGGCATTCCGATAATGCTTATCACTGGGAAGGTAATAGGTACTCTCTGAGCTTGTTAGAAGGACAAAGCAGAGGTAAGCGCTGCTTTGTTAACGTATGTCATAATTCTGTAGTAGGACAGACTGTTCGCTGTTCTCGGGAAAGACAGGATTCTGTGTGAATGTATTACATTTTCTTGTGTTAACGAGTGTGAAAGAAAAGGCATTCGGGTTGATTGCGAAACTCTAGGTTTATTTCTCAGGAGCATTGGGTCTCCAACTAGAGAAACAATTAGCTAATGCTTGTTAGAAGGGTGAAGTAGAGGGATGTGCTACTTTATCAACGGAAGTAATGATTCCGTAGTAGAGCAGAGGTAAGCGCTGCGCTCGGGAAAGACGGAATTCTCGTGAGAAAGGTCTTTTTGCTGTTCTTTGGTTAGCGAAGCGGACAATGGAGATGTTTCCATATTATTACTAACAGAAGTGTAGAAATTGAAACAAAAACTTACTGAGCGGATTTGTAAAGGAGGGGTAGACAGAAGCAGGAGCAGGAGCTGCCGCAGTGGCTGCTGACGTCAGAACGACCGCGCTGGGGTTGGACAGTCGGTCAGAACTGTGAAACGCCCCGGATTGGTGCGTTAGTGTACGCCGCGCTAGGATTGGAGAAGAAACAGGGTGATGTAGACGCTCCTTATTGGTGCATTAGTGTGAGTCGTGCTAGGATTCGAGGACTGTGACTTTGACATGGACGCTCTGAATAGGTGCGTTAGTGTGAAGTCGCGCTGTGATTGGATAGATTAGCGGTACAGTTGTAAAGAGGGACTAGCGTTGCGCGAAAGACAAGAAAATGTATTACGACCCACCAGAGAAGGAGAAGAAAACCTGGTTAGGGAGAATTAAGAAGTGGTTTAAGAAAGACAAGCCAGTAAAGACTAGGGAAGGACAGTTACTTCCTCCACCGAAAACCCCTGCATCCTTTATGATTGCGAAATATGGGTATCATACTTGTATTTGGTAAGATAACTGGGTGAAATACACTAAGGACGACGGAGTATTAGATTTTCCAGAGCATGGTTCATTTAATTTGGCTGTTTTAAGAAATTTACGGGAAAAAATGATGAATTTGAAACCAAGACCTAGACCGACACAGTTTGAGGCTTTGACAGAATGGGAAGACGAAATGCATGAATGAGAAAGACAAAGAAGTGGTAGAGGATATAGGTACTGGTTTGGAAGACCATACGGACACGAAACGCATAATGATCGAATGAAAAGATGGCGAGATGCGAGCATGACTGAGGGAGTGTTCCCTGTAAGAACTGTAGGAGAGAATGAAGGTCGAAAGTGTGCAGAAAAGAGGGATAATTTAGAGTCGAGAGGGTATGGAGTGAATGAGTCTGAGGATGATGTTCTTGATGATATGTTCTATAAAAATCCACCACCGTATCGATCAGAACCAGAAATGTTAACTCCAAGTGCCCCAATGAGAGAAACGATGCGAATTATAAAATCGGAACCAGAATCCCTAAGTTTGAGTAAAAACAGTGTTACCAGGGAAGTAGAAAAGAGATCAGAAGGAAGGACAGATGGAGAAAATTCTGTAGAATTAGCAAAAACAATCCTGGAATTAACTGAGAAAATAAGAGAATTGACCAAGAATCTAGAAGCCGTAACTGTTCCAGTAACAATAGGTCCAGTATTGCCTATTTTTGAAAAACAAAAGGACAGTGAGCATTGTTTGACAGTCCCTTACAGAAATAATAACCCTGTAAAACAACCAAGAGTGAGTCAGAATGAGAATCCATGGAGACAGACTATGAGTGTAATGGAACCACATTTTACAAATAATCCATTGGTAGATCAGAATTGTACGGAGAGACGTATGACAAAGATAGAGACAGTGTCAGAAACACAAAATGATTTTGGACACGGAAGTGTAGAAAAACCAGTAGGACCATCAACAGACGAGTTAAGTGAATGGTTAAGAAGCTTGGATAAGAAAGACAAAGAATCCCAATCAATTGATGTGGCCAAGTTACGAATGGTATTGGAAGAATTAATCGTAGGGACTATCCCGACAGAAAAATTGAAAACCTATCAGGATGAAGAATTATTATTTCTGTGCAAAAGTGTAACCTGGAGAGCGAAAAACTTGCATGAAAGATTAGAAGAAGTAGCAAATGAAATGGGTATTGATATTGAAAAGGTAAAAGCCTTACAGAAACCTTATTGAGTAGAATTCACTGAAAAGGATTGTGAAAATATGAACACCACAGGACGAACAGGTCAAATTAAGGACATAATCATTTTGCTGAGAAAATGGGGAGACGTGGATAAATGGAGAAGCAGGTGGTATAGAAAACGCGATGATGCCTCAGATAAGACATTTTCAGCCTTTCCTGTAAGAGAAAAGGAGATTGTAGTGACAGAGTGCCCTATGAGAGAGATTCCAGGAGGAGGATATGTACATGTCCCATGGATGAGACAGGATATTTTGTCTTTTACGAAAGATTTCCCTCGACTACGCGAAAAGCCCGTCGAGTGGTACAGACAAGTAGACAGATTTGTGAAATTGTCTAAAGTACTATGGATTGATTTGAATAGTCTGTTTGACATAATAGTACCAGCAGATCTATGGTCAGAGTGTAAGCTGATGATAAATTGGCCAACCAAAGAATATCCTAGGGATCCTAAAACAGGAGCACCAGACCTCAAGGTAATGAAGAAGTATGAGCAGGTTATGGTATTTTTGAAAAATAAAGTGCCCCCTAAAGAAACAGACTGGGTAAAAATTGATCGAACACACCAGGAAAGTAAAGAGTGGAACAAGCAGGGACCAAGCCAAAATGTAATAATGGGAAGTACAAAGGGAACATTGAAGAAGCTAAGAAGAAATTTCCATGTCATAATTGCGGCAGGATAGGGCATTGGAAATCCAAGTGTAAATTTCCCCCGAGTACTAACAATGAAAATTCATCATTGAACCCACAGGTGCAGCATGAGGTGAGTGGTCAACTGCAGCAACAGCAGCAAGTTGTTCCCCCACAGAATCAGGTGCCAAAGCTGCCTTTTCCACAGAGCAGAAACACACAGAAGTATAGTAGCGAATCGGGATTCTACAATGAAGAACAGGTAAATAAGCTGCCACGCGCAGTATTGGCTGCAACGCGATGAGAGTGACGCAGAAGAGAGCTATTGACGGTGCCGAAGGGAGGAAGAAGAGTGCGTACTTGGCGCAACTCTAGAAGTAGACCAGACAGGACCTTTTGTAGATGGGAGGGTTAATTATGAAAATATTACTTTCCGAGTAGATACTGGTGCTACTCGATCAACTGTTAGATCAGCTGATGTTAAGAATCTTCCTCTCTCGGATGAAACGATCCAAGTAGTTGGTGTGTCCAACAGGCAAATTAAGACCTATCTTACAGAACCAGTGAAAGTCAGCATAGGGAAATTTTCAGAGATGCACCGCTTTGTGGTGTGTGACACCAGTCCTGTGAATTTATTAGGTAGGGACCTGTTGTGCAAAATGAATTGCACTATATTTTGTACTCCGGATGGAATAGCTTTTGAAACACCGGATGATGATGTATTGTATAAGATGACCCTAGCTAACAGAGAAAGTGAAGTTACTGAAACATATGCTGTATTCAACCCTGATGAATTACCAACAGAACTGAGAAACTCTGTAAAGGCAGAGGTTTAGGATTTCACTGGGGAGGATGTAGGACTAATGAGAAATGTAGGTCCAGTCAAAATAACTGTAAAAGAAGGAGTAAAGTATCCAAATATTCCACAGCACAGATTGACACCTGAAATAATTGGAGGTGTAACTCCTATAATAGAGAAAATGATCAGACAAGGAATCTTGAGAGAAATAATGAGTAGTCCATGTAATTCACCGATAATGGGACTGAAAAAGCCTAATGGGAAATTCAGGATAGTGCAAGATTTGAGAAAGGTGAACAAAAATGTGGTATCATGTTGTCCCACTGTACCAAATCCATCAGTGATTTTATATCAGATTCCCCATGATGCAGAATGGTACACAGTAATTGATCTGTGTCATGCTTTCTTTTCCATCCCATTGCACCATGACAGTCAGCAATTTTTTGCATTTCATTTTGGTGAGCGTATTTTGGCATGGTGCCGAATCCCACAGGGGTATACAGAGAGCCCCTAAATATTCAATCAGTTGTTAAAGAGATCTTTGGAGAGTCTAGAAATGCCAGAAAGCTCTGTATTGGTTCAATATATTGATGACCTTTTAGTAGCGTCAAAAACATGTGAAGCCTGTGAGGTAGATACAAGAGCCTTGCTGAATCATTTGGCAGATGGAGGACTTAAAGTGTCACCCGCAAAACTACAGTTTTGTAAGAAGGAAGTTCAGTATCTGGGACACAACATTGAGAAAGGACTAAGGAAAATAACCATAGACAGAATCAGAATAATAAAAGGAATGAGAGCTCCCATGACTCAATGAAAAGTGAGAATGTTTTGGGGAATGGTAGGGTACTGCCGTCAGTGGATTGGTAACTTTTCCTTGATCCCAAAGCCTTTGGTGCGATTGACGAGAAGTGATGTGAAAGATCCCCTTGAATTAAGCAAAGAAGAATTGGCAGCATTTAGACAATTGAGAGATGGTTTGTGTGAAGCACCTGCATTAGGCATGTCTGACTATGACAAATAATTCGAGTTGTATTGCAGTGAGAGAAATGGATGTGCACTTTCGGTGTTGACCCAGAAACATGGTAAAATGAGAAGACCAATTGCATATTTGTCATCAATGCTAGATCCAGTAGCTGTAGGTTTACCTGGATGTTTGAAAGCGGTGGCTGCAACATGTCGAAGTTTGGAGCAGAGTGAAGAAATTGTGATGGAATATCCATTGAAAGGGTTTGTACCTCATGATGTAGCGATTCTGTTGACAAGGAGTCGTACTCAGTATATGACACACAGTCGGCTGACTAAGTATGAGAAAGTCATATTAGGTGCAACTAATGTGAGTCTTGCAAAATGTGTGAATGTGAATCCTGCAACTTTGTTGCCTGATGCTGAGATTGTGGAGGTAAGAGATGAAGTTGATCATGATTGTCTGGATGTACTTGATTTCTGTACCAAACCACGAAAAGACATAAAAGATGTACCTTTGCCAGAAAGTGATTTTGTGATGTTCGTTGATGGGTCATGTTTGAGAACAGATGAAGGAGTGCTAAGTGCAGCATATGCAGTATGCACAGCCGCAGCAGTAATTGAAGCATCAAATTTGAAAGGTGTGAAATCAGCCCAAGTAGCTGAACTTGTGGCTTTGACTAGAGCATGCAAGATTGGGAAGAGTGTGAGAGTGACTGTGATAACTGACAGCCAGTATGGCTTTGGAGTTGTCCACGACTTCGGCCAACTATGGCTACAAAGAGGTTTCCTGACCTCGAGTGGAACTCCCATTAAGAATGCAGAAGTGGTTGGAAAATTGATTGAGGCGATACAGCTGCCTAAACAATTGGCTGTTGTAAAATGTGCTGCACATAGTCAAGGAGGTGATTATATTGCCACTGGGAATAGGTATGCAAATGACATGGCGCAGTATTGTGCACGAAATCAGAATTCGGTCAATCGGGCTAAGGAAAAAGAAATGTATTCTTGCTCATTGATATTCACTAACATTGTGGGGACTTGGGAAGAGGTAAAACAATTGCAGGATGAGGCCGGAGATGAGGAAATGAGACAGTGGGTAAAAGCAGGATGTGCCCCAAGGGAAAAGGATCATGTGTGGGTCTATCGAGATGGAAGACCAGTTATGCCTGATAGCATGATGTCTACCATGGCACGGATGTATCATGGCCAGGGACATATTGGGAGAGATGCCATGATCAGGTCATTTAAGCGGACATGGTACAATGCAAAGTTCAGACATGTGGCAGAAAGTCTTTGTCAGAGATGCTTAATATGTCAGCAGTACAATCCTGGAAGGAAGACAGTAGTGAGTCTGGGAACAATAGGTCGAGAAGGAGGGCCTTTCACCAGAATGCAAGTAGATTTCATTGAGATGCCTCCCTGTAACAGACTGAGGTATGTTTTGGTGGTGGTCTGCCTATTCTCCAGGTGGGTGGAAGCATTCCCAACAAGAAGAAATGATGGGTTGACAGTAGCCAAGCTACTGCTGAGAGAATTCATTCCCAAGTTTGGGTTCCCAGTGACAATTGAGTCAGACCGAGGAGGACATTTTCATAATGAGATTGTAGGATTCATTTGTGAAGCATTGAATGTACAACAAAAACTACATTGTGCCTACCGACCAGAGGCTTCTGGTGTGGTTGAACAGATGAATGGTACTATCAAAGATAGAAGAGGGAAAATGTGTTTGGCCACAGGTATGAAATGGCCTGATGTCTTGCCTCTAGTACTCATGACAATAAGGGCCATTCCAGACAGAACTACAGGATTGAGTCCTCATGAAATAAGCATGGGACGTGCAATGAGACATGTGTTTATAACAGTCAACAAGCTGATGACAATAACTGATGACATGGTGTTGGAATACTGTAAAGGCCTGGCTGACGCAGTTCATTCTGTGTTTCATCAGGTTGGACCAGATGCCACCACACTTGAAAAGAAGCAAGCCCATGATCTGAGCCCAGGTGATTGGGTAAGGATAAAGGTCCACAGAAGAAGAAATTGTCTGGTTCCAAGGTGGGGAAAACCACGACAAGTCATTTTGACCACGACCACAGCTGTGAAGTATGCTGGACTGAAAAACTGGATCCATGCCAGTCATAAATTGAGAATTCCAAATCCGGTGGACAGCACAGGAAAAGAATACTTTGATGAATCAGAATCAAGCACTGAATCAGATGACGAAGGGTCAAAGACACAAGGAAACTCTGAAAGGGGAGAAACAGAACAAAGATCAGCGGGACGCGCATTGTCTTACCTGGTGCTATAATTCTGAGGGTGCCTGACACTTGTCCTGCCGTGAAGGGAACGGCGCTCCGCTGCAGAACCCTGGTGTTGGCTCTTTGACGTGCTTCGCATTGCCGTGAGGGGAACGGCGGACAAAACTACATTTCCTAGCACTCCCTCACCCGGGCGCCAGCCAATTACATCGTCAGGCAGCGCCGGGGAGGGATAAAAGACAGAGAGGAGAACCGCAGCACGGGACGCGCGCGGGCCGCGCCCGGGCGAAGCCCGGGCCAAGGGCGGGCACGTCCTTGCCCGTCCCTGACCGATCCTGACTGGGCTGGGCCACCCCTCTAACGTTGCTACTGAGTTTCTGTGCACAAGGTAGAAGTGTGCTTCCAAGTTGGTCGGACAGTAGTTAAGTGCTTGTCTCGTACTTGCTATCGAGCCCTTCGGGCCATTACCCAGTATTAACACAGAGGTTTATTATTCAGCAAATTGTGTTATTGTGTTCCACCATATTATTGATATTGCCTTGAGTCTACATTCCCACTCGTACGTTTTTGTGCATGATGGCGGGCAAAGGGGAAACGTACTGGTGGGGGCGGATCTGTGACTAGTACTGTTGACCACTTTATTACTAGAGCGGTTTCAGTTCTAGAACATGAATTAGCCATTACTGAGCGTCGTTTATCCTCAGAGCTAATTCAAGGCAGACGTTCATCTCTGGGTATTCTAGCACTAGCAAAATCCCCAATGATTTTAGCAGGGCAGGACACATGTGACCTAGAGCAGTGGGAGATTCCTGGGGTTAGTTCTACTACATCTCTGGCCAGTGGTGATGTGACTGACGCACTTGGTGAAACTGCCCTTACAATAGGTAGTACTCCCAATATCCCCAATCTTGTTTCTACCTACCCCCAGACAAGGGCCAGCAGAAAAGTTGGAAAACCCCCTAATCTCAAGAGGAAAAGAGATGGGCTGACCCAGGGAGGGAGACAGGCGGAACATCCTAACGTCCCTAAAAACCCTTTCACTGCGACGGGGGAGGTTCAGGCTGATGATTATCCATCTTTGGACGAGAACTCCACCAGACCCCCTGACCCGCCCCAAACCAGTGATCTGATTCCCCAGATTGAGAAAATGGTGCGTTCCTTATTATTGCCACTCCTAGAAAGAGTAAAAGTGGTCAACGAAAAGGTTGAGCGACTCGAACAAACTGTTTTAGACAACTTTTGCTCTCTGAAAAATGTCATCAAATTAGTTACCAACACAGAGACAACTCCTCCAGGGCAAATTCTACTCCTCCCGTCCTGCCATCTTTACCTTTTGACCTTGATGTCTTGCCTAAGGTCAATTCTGAGGTTGTTCCCCCTAAGGCCCTGGCCATAGATAATCCCACTAACCAAGGTGTTGGCCATGAAAGGGACTACCCTACGAGTATTTCCAGTATTAATACTGTAAAAAAGAGCGTGAGTAAAGGAGTAAATATGGAGTCTGGGGACAAAACCAGCATACTCCCTAGGGCTCATATTCACCTTCCTCCAGATTCTACTCCTTACGTAGCTGTATTGACTGGTGTCCCCGAACTAAATGAAGGTACATTGGAATCCTACCAACAACTCAAAAACAAAGTTATATTCTGGCTAAATAGGAATAGACCGATCCCGAATTATTTGGACGGGAAGATTCTTTTTGCTAGAAGGGTTAGTTGGGTAGGTCCTAGAACCAAAGATGTCCCCGGGGACTCCATCATCATCAATTTTGAAGACAGACGTATAGTGCGTTTTATTTGTGACCATTCATCGGTATGTGCCCAGTCCAAAATTGGGGTTCATGATCTAAGGCATTTTTATAATTTTAATACCAATATACCTGCAAGATCTAGTCCAGACCAGAAAAATTGGGGAACCAATGACTTATGCTACTCTGTAGCTTTAGACTGACCGGCGTTTGGCAAGCCGTTTTCTATTATGTCTTCCAACTCAAGCAACCCTATAGGCAAGTCCAAGGGTGGAGGAAAGGCAGCCCACCTTCCTGCTACGTCTCAAGTAATAGATGCATTTTCCCCCAAATTGGTGGCGAAATCCAAAGGGGTTCTGAACAGACCTATGCTAATCCACTTCATGCACCTGGCTATGGAACGGCGAGGGGATCAATGGTCTCCTGGAATGTTGCAGGTTTGAAGTCAAAAATGGAATCCCCAGAATGGCTAGTTTTTGTAGGTGGCTTTGACGTTTGCCTCTTCCAGGAGACTTGGTCCTGCGAGCCCCAGTTTATGCAGGGCTTCTTGAATTTTTGCGTCCCTGCAATACGGGGACCCAAGGGGCGTCCGATGGGAGGTTTGGCAACTTGGGTTCGTCAGGATGTATTCCCAGGAGCTCACGTAGTCTCAACTAAGTCTGATGATATCCAACTAGTCAGATTACTACTGGGCCCCTTGGGTGATCTGGACATTTACAATTTGTATATGAGAGGACCTAACAGGTCGGGCTCACGGGTTTTGGCTCACTTGGCTTCCCTCATAGACCAGCACTCAGGTGAGAGGGGTGTGCTTGTCGCTGGAGATCTGAATGTCACCTTCGAACCACTCCTGGATCCCGATTTTGGGTGGGGCATTGATCCTGTGGAAGACCAACTTTGGGGAGTACCTGAGCTTGACCTTAATCCTATAAAAAGGTGGTCTGAGACTATCCTCCAGGTCAACGCTTTTTGCTATGAGTATGGTTTGAGGGCCCTGAATGGAAGGACGCCAGGCGATAAACTAGGGGCCAATACATTCGATAACGGTCGCCACTCCAGCAGGATTGACTACGTCCTATGTAGTCTGAAATTATGGCGATTTGTCCTAGATATGGTGGTTGAGGTTAGAGCCAAGAGTGACCATAACCCTATCTGTGTTACCCACCAATGGTGGACTAGCAACCGCCCAGTAGCTGAGGACATGGAACCAAGGCCGCCAGAAGTTGTTCCTACAAATGATACACATAGACTCAAGTGGCGCGAGCTCAAGCTAAATAACCTGGCCACTGCTGACATAGACAAGAAATTAGCTGATACCATAGTGGAGCTCGAGGGTATGTTGACCTCTGAGTCACGCAGCGTAGTTACCACCGAACTTCATGACAAGCTGTTTGATGATATAGGCTAGTATTTTATGAAGCCTATGAGGAAAATGAATAAGGTCTCACCAAAGAGTCTCAGATGGTACGATGATGACTGTAGGCAATCTAGGGCCAATCTGGCTGCTGCCCTCTCTAGTGGACACAATGATTGTGTTCGCTCAGCCAGATCACTGTATAAAAAAGCTGTAAGAACGGCCAAAAAGAATTGGGATGAACAACACTGGCTTGATTTAAAAGGCGCATGCCGCATCAGAGATTCACGGTTATTTTGGAACATCATCAAGTGGGGCAGAGGAGGGCGACCCGATAGCCCTTCCAATCACGTTTCCCAGGTGGAGTGGGTCAAATACTTCAAACCCCAATATGCCTGCAATCCCTCGTTTAATTTTGCCTGGGTTCCAATTTACGCTCTTTTCTCCCAAGGTCCTTTTCGTATTCAAGATGCTCTGAAGGCCCTGGGCTCTGTAACTAGTGGTCGTGCCCCTGGACCAGATAGGGTTCCTTCGGACGTCTTTCTCCATAACAAAGACAGCTGGAGTAAGTACGTCACTCTATTGGCTAATGCTGTGGCTGTAGGTGCTCCCGTTCCCAAATCATGGGGGGGGGGGGGCTGTCATAATCCCCGTATTTAAGAAGGGTGACAAGGCACTCCCAGGCAACTATAGGCCAATTAGCCTTATAGATTCTATACAGAAGGTGATTGGGAGGATGGTCCTGAACCAGATACAGGAGTGGATTGATGATAACAACATTCTGTCCCCCTTCCAAGCAGGTTTCCACAAATTAACCAGTACAGTGGACCAGGTCTTCCGCTTTGTCCAGCTTCACTGGCGGGTGGTGACGCTGGGCAAGGGCAGCCTCTACGCAGCATTTGTGGATCTGAGAGCTGCCTAAAGAAACCTTGACACTGGCTATGCGATTGCATGAGTCCAACTATGCTAGGATCCAGTGGGGTGGGCCAGGTGAGGTTACCCCTGAGTTCCCGGTTGAGCGCGGTGTGCGTCAAGGTTGTACTATGGCACCCACGCTCTTCTCATTATACATTAATGGGATAGTTGATCTTATGCTTTCTGTAAACACCGATGCCCCAATGTTGGCTGGAGTCACCATCCCTATATTAATGTTTGCAGACGATACGCTTATTGTATCCAAAACGTCAAGTGGTCTGCAAAAAGCTCTGCGCCTGTTTGACGACTTTTGCCTCGACTACGGTCTGGAGGTTAATGTGGCAAAAACAAAATTCATGGCCTTCAACCCCCACTCTAGCTTTCGAGGGAAAAAGGTATTTATGAATGGCCAACCTCTGGAGATGGTTACTAACTTCACATACCTTGGTATGCAAATAGCAAATGACAATAAATGGCGTAAACACATCGAAATGGCCACCCTGCGATTCAAACAACTAACCAGTGCTTTAAGTAGGGAATTTAACAAGTCATTTACAAAACCAATAAGCCCTGTATTGCAAGTTTATGAAGCAAAGGCCTTAAGTTCTGTGCTTTACGGGGTGGAGCTTTGGGGTTTTGACCAGCTAGTTACTTTATCCAGTGTTGAACACAAATTCCTTCGAAGTATAACTGGTCTTCCCCAGAGCACCCATCTGATCCCACTTAGATATGATCTAGGTAGGAGGTCCATTTTGGACATTGCAAAGCCCCGACCGGTTTTGTACTGGCGGAGACTTTGGACTACCCCTGAGCTCTCCCATTACGCTAACGGCCTTATGGACATCATAAGAACTGATGTTTTCCATAAAATCATATGGCTGAAGAACTTACACGAGAAGTTGAAAGACATGGGTGTGGATGGGCTATGGTATGACCCGGCGACTGCCCTGTTCACATCAAAGAGTTCCCTTAAAACGGCATACTGGGATAGAGTAGACTTCCAGGCATTGAGCAGAGCCTCAGGGATGTCCGGTAGCTTTTTAGAGGCTAAAATTGCTCCTGCCCTAGAATCATATTGGGACTTGGTGACTAATGTTGGTGACAGGAAACTTTACTTCCAGTTTAGAGCTGGCTCTCTGCCCCTTAGATCTCTGAAAGGAAGGTGGGTTAGGAAATCGGAGGAATTATGCCCTGCATGTGGGGCTAAATCTGAAACAACTGCTCACTTTTTGTTTGCCTGTCCGGCATTTTCTATTCCAAGGCGTGTTTGGCTTTCTCCCATGTGTAAGTCCCTTGGTACCAGGAGCAGCGCTGTGGCATTACGAATTTTGCGTACTAGCTCTTTAACAATTGTTTCTGTGGCCCTAGCTAAATATCTGGGTTGGGCATGGTCCTTACGGAGAAAAGCGATTAAGTGCACCCTAGCAGCCCCCTAATGGAACATGGGGCCTGGGTCCCTTTTGTGCCTTGAGTCTGGCTTTTTAGCTTAGCGATTTAGAATCTGTAGTAGTTAGTGTGTCTTTCTACTATTCCTAGAGCTACTCATCAGTATACTGATTTATTTTATGCATTTTTTAACAGTTTTTTAATGTATTTATTGATATTCGGTACTATTGAGGGCACAAAATTGTGCTCTTGTTTTATGTCTGTGTCTTTTATGATTCATTTTTAAATCGAATAAAGACTGATGAAACGGAAAAAAAAAAAAAACGGAACAAAGATCAGCTTTAGTCCCCAGAATTATCGCTCTGAGAAGAAGATTGCAGATTTCCGGATCTAGCGATTCTGGAAACGAGCAAGAAGCGCAGGGTTCCAAGAAGGAACACAGAAGGAAAAGAGGAAAGAGTACTGAAGACGCAACAAAAGAAATTTGTGAAAAGGAAGTACCAGATGAGAGACTGAGAGAAATTCCACCTGAAATAACAAATCTAAGTGAACAAGGGACAGGTACAGAGAGAGAGGGAAAGATTTCTGCGGAAGACCCCCGAGGAGGTGTAGGGAACTGCAACATCCAGTTAGGTGAAGGGACAAGTAGCCAGCAGGAAGATTGCGTGCTAGAGACCCGAGGAGGGACAGAAGTAGGGAAAACAAAACAAGTGGTGGAAGAAGAAGTTGCTGAAAAGACAAAGCAAGTTTAGACAGAGTCTGAAGAGAGTGAAAATGAAATACCTGAAGGTTGAGTTCTAAGAAAGAGAGCTTGAAAGAATGAAAAGAATGACAAAGGAAGTAAAGTAAAAAGAGTTGCAAGAGATGATGTTTGGCCCAATAAAATAAGGAAACTGAGATATCGATTGACAAGAGTGAATTCACCAAGAGCTGAACAGGTGAATGAAGTGACAAGTCAAGAAAAATCAAAAGAAGACGAATTAACTGAAGACAAAGAGAGTAGAAGAACAAGGAAACCTAACCAGAAGTATAAGTCACCAGAATGGACTACATGGCTCTGCCTGAACAGGGAGAAGAGGCAGATAGTCAAGGAGATCCAGAGGAGACTGTTCTGAAAGTGGTTGAGGATGAAATAGAATCGGAAATCCTGAGAGTTCTCTTGTCCGACAATGGAGAAGAAGAAACGGAAGTTCAGGAAAATCCATATCTGGAAGACGAGAGGAGAGTGAAGAACGATGAGATGCCAAACTGAATAAGTTAAGAAAACTATTGATGAAGAAAACAAGATATTGAATTAAAAATAGTGACTGGTAGAACCAAATAGGTGTTAGAACTAGGCCTGGGCGAAAATTTCATTCCGTTCGCGGAAATTGCGATTATTTGACATTTTCGCGTTCCGCGGAGAGCGCGAAAATGTCCAAAATTCCGGTTTCCGCAGCTTGGCGATAATCTGTTTCTTGCTCGCGCTGTAAAATAATACATTCTCGCGCGCGCGCGATCGCCTTACCTGAATCCCTGCGTTCGCCGACAAGTTTTCTTGATCCGGTCACGTTCTCCATGAGATGTTGTATTGTTTTTAGCCATTTGCGCTGTCTCGCGACAGTTCGCGCCCGCAGTGACGTCATGCGTCGCGCGATCACGTATTTCTTCTCGCGATCATGCACCGCGAGAAAACTCAAAACATGATGGCCGCGCCCGCAAGCAACCACATGGGTAAGTTGGCGACCCGCAACCATGCAGAAAATCTCGCGAACATGCCGGAAAAAAACGTCCGCATCTTCGCGATATTTCTGCTTGTTTGCGATAATTTTAAACATTTTCGCGATAATTTGCGAAAGTTAATTTCGCAAATTCCGCCCACCCCTAGTTAGAACCTTAGGTTAGAAAACTAGTTGTGAAGTAAAAGAGGCTAAGTCAAAAGACACGGTCCATTTTAACAAGATGGCTAACATAGAAAGTAGTAAAGGTAGATTTACATTCATGAAAACATGGTGTAAAATGTGTTGTTGTTGTACAAGATTATTAATGCTTTTATGGAGCATCCTTGCTCTTGTCATTTCCTTTAAGGCTACTATAGACACATTAGAAGGACATAGTGAGAATAAAACTAATATAGGGAAGATTCCAAAAGTAGTTCCAACTAGAATAGATAAAAATTATTTGCATAAAGACAGGTCAATAACAGATTTTTCTAATAATGTATTTTCAAAATTATTGTATGAATATGTAAAGACAATGGACGTACGGGACTGCTACGTATGTATGCAGTTACCTGCATCTGTTTCTGAGGGAGTGACATATCATCACCTTCCGGCAACGTATGGAATAACATGTAGTGTGATAGCTAGTTTGTTTTATGAGACAGGGAAATTAGAATATTATTTTTCAAATGTAGATAACATTTTTGCGCAAGTGCCTTCTTATAATAAATTAAACAAAGTAAAACCTGCTAAGGTATTAGGTGAATTCTTTTTAGAAACTAAGGAACTAACATTAGAATATATTTTTAGAAATAATTTAACATGCAGTTTGAAGAAGGAGGAAAATACATTCCTAGACATGGTTGAGGAAAGGAGATTGAAAATGCAAAGAAAAGCAGCAGAAGGGAAAGTGGAGAAAACAATCTGGGATATAGAGAAAGAAAAACATTTGAAAGGAGAAGCTAGTCCAACTATAGCTTTAGATTGGCCTCAGAAAGGAAAATTTTGCATTCGAAGGAATCAAACTGCGTATGATAATTATTTTCTAGGTAATAGTGAGTGACATGATACATATCGAATCATGGGTGGATGGGGATTCAAAGGTGGAAGAGATCCAGTCTTTCCTGGATTATATTTTATTTGTGGGAACAGGGCATATTATCGTTTGCCAGACCATTGGTATGGCACATGTTACGTAGGCCTGGTCTTTCCAAAAATCTTTCATATGGATAGAGGAGAAGATGGTGTACATAGCTTAAGTAATAATTTAGCTAGAACCAAGAGAGAATCTTGGGCAGAAATTGTAGGTGATATTTTTCAGGCATTGATACCAGCAGTGGGAATAACTCTGAATGCAAACAAAATTAGAAAATTGTCAACAGTAGTGGATTGCTTGTCAACAAGCACCGCTGGAGGATTTTTATTGGTTAACACTGAAATGGTTGCCATGCGTGCTATGGTAATGCAAAATCGACTTGCCCTTGATATATAACTGCCAAAGAGGGTGGAGTCTGTGGAATGCTGAAAGTTCAACATTGTTGTACTTACATTCCTGACGAAAGCAAAGATCTGAAAACTTATATTAAGAATATTACTGAATTGCATGATGAACTTGCACCACTGGAGGTTGAAGGTGCTTGGGAGAGAATTGGAAAGAAAATAACTGCTATTAGGAATTTTTTAGTAAAAATAGGTAGTACTCTTATAGGTAAACTATTGTTTCCATTAACATGTGTAATTTGCATAGTTTTAGTGATAAGATTATGTTGTATGTGCGGTAGAAACAAGAAAAGTAAGAAAAGAATAAAAAGTGAAAATTCAAAAAGAAAAGATAAGAAACAAGAAAGAGAAATAGAGGAAATAGAATTGGAGGAGTGGAAGGAGAGTATGTACGAATCAGTAAAAAGAGAAGACGTAGGTGAAACTGAATTATGATTAAGAGCGAGAATTTTTTTTAAAGATTCCATAAAGACAGAATAAAATTTGGGTGGTGTGGTGATAAAATCACCAAAGAGGGGATTGCTGGAGCGGTTATGCAAAAATTTGTATACCCACCCCATTTTGCATGTTATTTTATTAATAAGATTAATTAATTAATTATAATCGAACTAATGGTTTGGAGTGATGTGGAAATAACTAATCAACCTTACTAATGACCGAAATATACGTGGGATTTGCATCTGCATGGCCTAATTAATTACGTGAACTAAATTTCGTACGCATAATAATGATAGATAATTAGAACATTGCATGATATATGTTGCTTTACTGATGTAATTGTGATTCGTGCTTTATTTAGTAAGTATAAACCGCATTGAGTGTTGCTTTTGGCTAGATAAATACACACAAATATGGGTATTAGCAAGGGAATAACATTTAATTAGTCATTCCTATGTATTAATTACGTTTTTGTGTTTCTTTGCTTAAGTTGTCTATTCTGGCCTATCGAATGATGGCTGCTTTTGGTGCCTAACCCGACTGCCAACGCTGAACCAGGCTTGGGTGAAGTGCGCCTGCACTAAGATGAGCAACAATGGCCCCGTCCTGACCCCAGGCAAGCTGTACTTACCAAGGCCACTGGGAATGGTGCCAACGCTACATACAAAAGACTTTATTAAAGAACCGGAACCAGTAAGTATGCTGACACCATGGACCAAACCTTATGGGAACGGAGAGGTTGACCCCTGATCAGCCAATCAGAACAGTCTAAAACTCAATTTTGTTACATTTTGTTATTGAAATTATTATAAAAACCCATAGAATAGAGAGGTCGAGAGTCGCTCCTTCGATTTTCTGATGATATACTGACGGAGAGGACGGTGACACTGCAGGACAGCTGTTAGCCTGAATCTTTGACGGACTGAATTAATGCCCAAAATCCTGATGAACTTAACCTGCTAAAATTGATGGGCATAGATTTGCGAGACTGCAAAATTTGACATAGAGGACGACTTTAGCCAGAATAGGTAAATATGAATGGCAACTTGATCAAATGAATGATTTAATCTGAAATATTAATATAAATTTGGATTTGAACATCTACAGAAATGAGTTGGGTTGTTTATTCATTGAAATGCGTTAATGAAAAGGTTAATTAGAGTATTAGAAATTCACTTAAATCTACAGCTAACAGATCCGTCCCGTTATGAGGGGAATACCAAATGTGAAATCTAGGGCCTAATGAGTATAAGGAGGTTGTATAGGTTTGTTGTTCATTAGTGGAAAGTGGTATCTTTCCTCCCTCATTATTCAGCGCTTGGAAGGATAATGGCCTCTCGCACGGACTCATGGTGAGTGTATGTTGGTGTTATGGGCCCCACCAGCGAATGTATGGATAGTGTGCGCGTGTGAGATCTTTTGGTCTTAAAAAAAAAATTAGGGCACATTTTGACTTCTCAAATCCTCTTCTATTTCATAAAAAAATTCTGACATGCAGACTGAAACATGCACTTTGAATACCAGCAGCAGACTTCCCTGGTGAGCGGTAGCTTTACTACAGTGATCTAATGAGCAACTAGAGTGCTAACATTCAGAATTTATGGCAAATGTGTGACACATTTGACTGCCTTCTTGATGGAACCAAAGTAAAAAACTGAAAGTATGAGGAGACTGCAGTAAATGAGGAAATTAGGAAACTTCATACCAAATAAACCTCCCAAGATGGCCACCAGAGACAAAAGAGCCCAAATGTAGCCCAAATATCACCCAGATGTAGCCCAAGTATAGCCCAATGACAGAATGTTCCAGAGTGTTCTTAAGAACAACTAGAGCGCTTACTGTCTTACTTATGACAAAAGTATGGCACACCTGAAGCCATCTTCATTGGAATAAACTGGTAACACTTAAAACATTTAATTTAAAAAGGAACACAATGAGGGGGTTCATTTTGCCATATAAATTATGATTAGTGCAGAAGAAAGAAAAATTAGGGTACATTTTGAGTGACTTCTCAAATCCTCTTCTATTTCATTAAAAAATTCTGATATGCAGACTGAAACATGCACTTTTAATACCAGCAGCAGACTTCCGTGGTGAGCAGTAGCTTTACTACAGTGATCTAATGCGCAACTAGAGTGCTAACATTCAGAATTTATGGCAAATGTGTGAAATATCTGAATACCTTCTTGATGGAATCAAAGTAAAAAACTGAAAGCATTTCCTACTGAGGAGACTGCAGTAAATGAGGAAATTAGGAAACTTCATAACAAATAAGTCTCCCAAGATGGCCACCAGAGACAAATGAGCCCAAATGCAGCACAAATATCACCCAGATGTAGCCCACATGTAGCCCAATGACAGAAGTGTGCAAAACACTTATTTTTTGTGTATTTGCAGTTTTATATAGTGCAGACTTGTCAGGTATTGGAGTGCTTTACATGAGCATTGGTTACATCACACAAGATCAAATTAATTATGGTTGTAGACATGGGGAGATTAAGTGATTTGACCAGAAACACAGAATGTTGAGCTGAAGCAGAAACTCCAACCTGGTTCCCCAGTTGCAAAGTCTGCAGCTCTGGAAGTAACACCACATCCTCTCCCCTAAGTGCAACATTTAATCAAGTGGTCAACTGGATAAAACAACATAAAGATTACAAATAATTTAAAAGTTCTTTGTCGCTATTTGAAAACTCAGAAAATATGTCCTCATGTTTGTTTTTTAGAGCACTAACTATAATTTTGATGCAAATAAAACCCTCTCATATATGTAATTTCTAAAGGAAATGCTCTAGGTATTACGGTTTTGATAACATCAAGATGACGTCAGGCGTTCCACACTTTTGTAATAAATATAGAATGTTAGCAATCTAGTTGTTCATTGGGATACTGTTGAGAGGCAGCGGCCAGGGGCATGGACTCTGAAAATTGAAGGCACGTAGGAGAGTGCAGAGGCAACAATTTGACCACACTGGGCAGGCAGGAAGGGCAGTGGCAGCACAACAGACTATGAAGGGCAGTGGAAAGGGGGGCACGGGCAACAAACCAACAATACAGGTCTGGCAAGAGAGGCTGTGGCAATATAATAGACCATTTTGGGCAGAAGGAAGAGGCAGTGGTAGTACAACCATACATGCCAACAGACCCGTTTCAGCCAGGAAACGTCCAATGTTTTTAAACTCAAATGGGCTTTATTTGATCTGTCTCCTGTCTACAATCTCCTCTTTTTCAATGTAACTCAAAGGGGAAAATCAATACCCCAGTTGTGTTTCAAAATCTCCCTCTTACCATGTTCAAAATGTTCGCAAGTATGGTACATTGGATCATGGTAGTCAGGAGGAATTGGGGTAGGGACATGGACTCGGATAACAGAGGACATGAGGGACATGGAGAGGTGCACCAAACTGACCCTACAGGGCAGGAATCAGGGTTTGCAGCAGCACAATACACCACACAGGGCATGCGGGACGGGAGTGCAGCACAACAATCCATAGCAAGCAATAGGGAGGGGACAGGACCATGCACATAGACAACAGAGAACAGAGGGGAAAGAGACAATGGTAGCTAGCTGACCATAATGGACAGACAGGAGAGAAAGTGCAGCATAACAGACCATAAAGGGCAGGAGAGACGGATCAGGGGAATTACAATGGAACAGACAAGCCAGGAGGGTGGGAATAGGGATCTGCACATGGAAACAGAGGGCTGGGGGTAAGGGGGCAGGGCAGGAGCAGCAAGATGACCATGGAGGTCAGACAGGATGGGCACTAGAAACAAGACACACCATGGAGAGCAACAGTCATACTATGATGGCATACACACAGACCATGGAGGAAAGGTGGGAGGGGGTCAGGAGCAGCTAGCTGACCACACAGGGAAGGTGGGAGGGGCCATGGCAGCACAGAAGACCATGCATGGCAAGCGGGAGTGTTAGTGGCAGAACAATGGCTATGATGGGCAAGAAGGAGGGTGTAGGGGCATGTACAAAGGACCATGGAGGATAGAAGGGAGGGTCAGGACCTGGGCACAGACAAGAGAGTTCAGGGGAAGGGGCCTCACAACAGACCGCGCGGGGCAGGCAGGAGGAGCAGTTGCAGCACAACAGACCAGGGAGGGCAGAAGGGTGTGGCAGTAAAATGGCCCATGGAGGACAGGGGGAAGGGGATAGGGGCATGGCATATGGACAGGCAGGGTGGAGGTGGCAGGGACAGGTTACAGTCATCTGACAATGCTAGGCAGGTGGGAGGGGAGTGGCAGCTCAACAGAACACTCAGAGTAGATAGGAGTGGCAGGTCCATGGAACATGGGGGGCAAAAAGGATGGAGCAGGGGCATGCACAAAGACAGTGGAGGGCAGGGTGAAGGAGAATAGGGGCAGCAAGCTAAGCACAGAGGCTAAGCAGGAGGTCAATGATGGGCCATAGAATTGGGCAATGGAGGGCAGGAGGAGTGGACTGGTACATCATGCTAAATGGAGGGCAGTGGCAGCACATCAGACCATGCATGGCAGGAGGGAGGAGGCTAGTCCATGGATTCAGACAACGGAGGATAGGGAGGAGGTGGATGGGGCAGCAAGCTGTTCAGAGAAGGTGAGTATTAGGAACCTTATTGTTTTTAAAATGTGTGTCTGTGCGAACTACTTAAAATACGAACAAGTATGCAGCATAATCTCACTTTTATTCAGGAAGAAGAGGATGTTTGTGACTGTGACTCTGGGCTCACTTGGCAGAAACACCCCCTGACCCTCCACCCCCCATCGCAAAATGTAATGCCCATGAAAAGGGAAGGTAGACGCAATGTTATATAGAACATAGTCCTGAGAGCACGATTGAAAATGAAGACTAGATATAGTATATGGTATAAACTATGCACCAAAAAGTGTGATATAAGATGAACCGGGGCGTGAAATATAATATGCAATACATTATACACAATGACAGATTCATTGGAGAGCGCGAGATAGCACAGGCACTAGCGCGTGCTATGCGATATGCGCCTTGGAGTGTAATATGCACAGGGCAGTGTTGTGTAACCTAACTAGTCTCTAAAGTTGTAATATAAAATATGTGCTGGGGAGTGTAACGTTGCATATGCACTGTGACAAAGATATGGATCACAGATTGTAATATGTATGGCATAGTGCTGTGCGTTATAACATAGGCATCGAGGAAGGCATGTTAGATGGGGCAATATAACCCGTGCAAAGGCAAGTGTGGCAGAAGTGTGGCTCACTGGTTAGAGGAGGCAGACCTGGAAGCAGAGGTCAGCCCGGGACCAGGGTTCAATTCCCGGCTCGGCTGGGTCTTGAGTCCATAAATGTCCATGGACTCGATAATTCTCGCTCCAGTGCCTACTCGATTCATGAGTTCACACTCTGTGACTCTGGGCAATAGCTTGCTTAATCTCCACATGGGCCCCTCGCGGCGGGATGCCTGGCTTTCACCTTGCGGATGCCCTGCCGGGTTATCTCACAGGGAAATACCAGGACGGGTTCCCTAAGCAAGCGCTTAGAGACCGCTTGGTGATTTGCGCTATATAAATTCCTGCACATTTACATTTACATTTACATATTCACGGGGTGGTGTTACAGTGCACATGGGCTAGAGAGTGTCATAGCATACGCACTAGCTGGTGGAATGCAAAACAGAGGTGTGTGGCACTCGGCGGGCACTGGTGGGTGTAACCCAGCACTGGGCTCAGCCAGGAGGTTTGTCTCCTTTCCTGAGAGTAAAATAAAAAGTATTACACATCCGGCAGTGGATGTGTGTTTTATTAACCGTGAGGGGGGTTTCTTGCATAGTTTGGTCGAATTTTTGTCGAATCCCCTTTTAATGGCTTGGTGTGTGTGTGTGTTAAATGTGCCCATCAATAGCTACCCATGTTTGTATAAGTAAACGACAAGGGTGTCTACTTGGAGAGTGCCCACCGGAGGGGTCGCCGGGATTAGGCACGGTAGGGCGTCAGACACGTCAGAGCTTCACTAGCGTTGTAAATATATTCCACATGGATTCATTGTATGCATAGTCGCCTTTTAATGAATATCACGCAAATCGTCATGGTGATAGGTACATACGGTTTGTCCAGCATGTCCTAGGTGTTTCTATAAATATATATATTTTTTAAAATAATAAAAAACAAAGGCCAGCCCTGGGGGATGGGGTCCCCGGGGCCATAAGTGGCCTGAGGAGGGGGGAAACGCAGCCCCCCTCCTAAACAATTATTTTAAAAAAAGGCCATGACCCGGGGGTTGGGGTCCCCAGGGCCGATTAAGGCCTTGAGAGGGGGGCCACGCGGCCCCCTTCCAAATTATTTTTTTTCAACAAAAAAAAATAGGGTGCAGGCACTGGGAGATGGGGTCCCCAGGGCCAATAAATTAGAAAAAGAAGGGGACCACACAGCCCTCCTTCTTAAAAAAATAAAATAAATAAAAGACCGGCATCTCGCCGGAGGCCACGCCTCCTCCTTGCAGCACTCTGCAAACGTGCCCCCTGGCCAGTTGTAAGTTGGGGAATTAATTCCCCTTCAGTACTGAGGGTCCCTGAGGGCCAACTAGCCCAACAGGTATCTCCAGTATGCGCCAGGGAGCTGCGTTGCAGACAGGTGTTCTGAGGCCACGCCCCTTTTTACACCTCTATGCAACGCAGCTCTGTGGCGCTTACTGGAGGTACCTAGTGGGCTAGTTTGACCCTAGGGACCCTTAGGATTCAAGGGGACTTAATCTCTCAACTTAGAATGGTCACAGGGCGCATTTACACAGTGGTGAAGGGAGGGGACGGGGCCTTAGGTGACGTGTGCAAACACGCCCTGTGGCGCGTTTTAAGTTGGGGAAATAATTCCCTTTCAATCCTGAGGGACCCTGGGGGCCAACTAGCCCACCAGATGCTTCCAGTAAGCGCCACTGCTCTGCGTTGCAGAGAGGTGGTGCATGCCGTGCCCCTTTTTACACCTCTCTGCAATGGCGCTTACTGGACGTACCTAGTGGGCTATTTTGCTCCTAGGGACCCTCAGGATTCAAGGGGACTTAATCTCCCCACTTAAAATGACCACAGGGTGTGTTTGCACAGTGGGGAAGGGAGGTGACGTGTGCAAACACGCCCTATGGCACGTTTTAAGTTGGGGAAATAATTCCCCTTCAATCCTGAAGGCCCATGGGGGCTAACTAGCCCACCAGGTGCTTCCAGTACGTGCCACTGAGTTGCGTTGCAGAGAGGTGGTCCAGGCCGTGCCACTTTTTACACCTCTCTGCAACGTAGCTCTGTGGCGCTTACTGGAGGTACCTTGTGGGCTAGTTGGACCCTAGGGACCCTCAGGATTCAAATGAACTTAATCTCCCAACTAAAAACGGCCACAGGGCGTGTTTACACAGTGGTGAAGGGAGGGGACGGGTCCTGAGTTAACGTGTGCAAACACGCCCTGTGGCGCATTTTAAGTTGGGGAAATAATTCCCCTTCAATCCTGAGGGACCCTGGGGGCCAACTTGCCACCAGGTGCTTCCAGTAAGCGCCACTGTGCTGCGTTGCATAGACGTGGTCTAGGCCGTGCCCCTTTTTACATCTCTCTGCAACGCAGCTCTGTGGCGCTTACTGGAGGTACCTATTGGTCTAGTTGGACCCTAGGAACCCTCAGGATTCAAGGGGACTTAATCTCCCAACTTAAAACGGCCACAGGGTGTCTTTACACAGTGAGGAAGAGGAGGGGCCAGGGCCTGAGGTGACGTGTGGAAACACGCCCTGTGGCGCGTTTTAAGAGGTGGTTTTAATCCCCACCCTATTATATACTAGGGGCTTACAGAGGAGGTCATGCTAATCACAGGGAGACCCCAACGCATAGTGTTCCCTAGTGTATGTAGGTGTTTTCACTGTATTCTGAGTGTCTTTTAACATAGCACTGGTTAGTCAGACTCAGTTACCACCAGTTTCCGTCTGAAAAAGTTGAGGGTACAGGATGATTTTGCAACAAGGCTTCTTTCTGCTCTTCTGTTTGTTCTTTCTGCACGTTATCCTTCTTCCTGCACTTTTCTTCGTCTTTGAGGACTTCTGTTGCTTCTTTCTGCATTTCTTTTTTTTCTTTCTGTGCTTTGTTTCTTCTTTCTTCACATGTCCTATCTCTGTAGGCATAGTTAGAAATTAGCATTTAAAAAAACGTTGAAATTCACTGAAAAAAACATAGGTTTCAGGGGCGTTATAGTTAGCTGGACTTTTCACTCGTACAAAACCATTGAAATTCCCCCGTTATAGTTAGTTCAGCTAACTATAACTCGCGCGCCCGCAATGCACTGCTGATGACGTCACATATTACATCACTCATGACATGGTCAGTGACATCACTCATGACATCACTGATAACATCTCAAATGGCATCACTGATGACATCATCCTTGTGATAGAGTGGCAGACCTCCTCTCCCCCTAATATAACCTTTGATACACACATTCAAAAATAGAAACTAAAATTTTCCAAACATTGGACATACCAATACCAGTTACAACAACCTATTCAGTAATTCTAAGATCCACATACACATCCACTCATTCACCAACAGTCCTATACAGTCACTCATACATGTACTCACTCATCATATGTGCTCATACACCTATACATCCTGTTACACAACGCCACTCATTCATAGAGTTACTCACACACATAGTCACTCATGCTAATAAAGAATCAAACATCCATTTACTTGCATATACAGTAATACACACACCACCACACTTACTTCTACAGAAACTTACACATACTTAGTCTTTTAAACAATCACTTATAGAAACACATACTTATTCATACAGGAACTCTTCCAATCTCTCACTCTCACATATACTCACTTATATACACCAATAGTCACATATACTAGTTTAAAACATATGTAGTTACTCATAAAGACACTATTGAGACAGTCATTCACTCACTAACACATCCATGCACACACTCATCCACCCATACAGTCCTGCACACATGTTGTCTTCAACACATACAAACAGTGAGTCACTCATTTATGCACATATGCACTATGTAATACCCCCCACCGAACCATACAGACACTCAGACACTCATACTGATACTCAAAAAAAACAACTAATAACCTATATAGACACTCATGTAGCTACTCACCAACCCATGCAGCCACTTATACACAAAGTGAGAGACTGATACAGATATTTACATATTTAAACATTACTCACTAAGCCATGTATTCACTAAGATACACTTAATCATTCAGTTATACAATCAATTTTTCAAAAACAAATCATCCATTTAGACACTTATATACCCATTTATTCTTCAATCGACCTTGAGATATACATATATAAAACATATGTAATTTTCAGAAGAACTCACATTCACTGGATGATGTCATGAGTGATGTCATTTGAGATGTTATCAGTGATGTCATGAGTGATGTCACTGACCATGTTATGAGTGATGGAATATGTGACGTCATCAGCAGTGCATTCCGTGCGCACGAGTTATAATTAGCTGAACTACCTAAAACAGGGGAATTTCAATGGTTTTGTACGAGTGAAAAGTCCAGCTAACTATAACGCCCCTGAAACCTATGTTTTTTTCAGTGAATATATATAGATATATAAAAAAAAAAATATATATATATATATATATAATTCAAATATAAATAAACAAATTATATATTTTACTACACAAATAAAACATGAATTAGCATTTACCAGACAAGGACTCAACTAATGAAAACAATTAAACTATAATAAACCAACCAATAAAGTAACACTATACACAACCTTAACCTATAAAATCAAACAAACAATTAAGCCAACAATACAAAAGGCAAAAATAAAAGCTGAAAGAGAACACAACTCTGCCAGATTTTCAAAAGAAACAATTAAAACAGAAAAAAATAATCTCAAAACTGCAAATTCAATTAAGTTATAGAAATATTTTAACAAAAAAATAACTTGTATTAAACTAAAAAACATAATTTAACAAATATGTAGTAAAACACTATATTTCATCTTTTTTACATAGATTACCTAAACAGAAAGAAAACCGACTTCCAAACTGCCAGAAAATATCAACGATAACAAAGCACCAAGAATAATAAAGTAAGTATGCATATATATTTCTTGAAAACTCTCCCAAACAATGAAACCTAACTCCCAAATTATCAGATAAATACCATATTTAATTAATGTAACTTTTTATCTTTCAACAGAACATTCAGCATCTGCTATGCTTTAAAATGAGGTAAAAGAACAAAAAACCTTCAAAACCATGCAAAACATCTCAACAAAACATATAAGTAAGTAAATGAATAGCAAGTAACTGCATTTAAAAAGTATTAATAACAAAGAAGCAGAAGTCATTTTACATAATATTTATACTGTTAAACTACAATGACAGAAGAGGCTAAATTATAACTTCACTGAAAGGGAAACAATTATTAAACCATGTGGGCTACACATACAGCCAAGAAAGATCATCAACACAAACCATGAAACTGAAGTGTACTAAATATTATTTGAATGTATAACCCACAAGAGAAATGGTAGTGATGGTTTAACAGGATTGCACATCAATCATGTACAGTAAATGGCTTGGATTATTAAATCGATACCAATAGTGTTGGTGCCCTTCAAGGTAGCCGAATATAGACACCTCACTACCACAGATGTCACCCCACAAGAGTTCCTAAGAGCTCCCGTGCAAGACTGGAAAAACCAATGTACCTCAGTACATATTTTACAGTTTGTCCAAAAATAATTATGACATCATTTACAATTCAGCAAGTAGTATGATTACTCACAGGAAACCAATTCATGCATCATATCAATTGCACAATATCATTTAATTTTAAATATTAACATTTCATACAAATAAATTCAAACAATGAACGGGGTGTGATCCAAAATACAAACAAATATTCTTTAAAGTCCACAGAGGTCAAGATCGTATGGCCTCTTTGTTAGTAGTGATGGAAAAACAGCCGACACGTGTTTTGTTACAAGGTAACTTCTTCAAGGCTGCAAACGGTTTAAACACTGGTCAGTAAGACAGTTCCTTTAAAGATTGAATATAAATATTACATTCGCACAAAACAGGTTTGCTGGAACCATTATACCTTAGGCCACCCTGTAGCCTGTCACGAACCCGAATTAGAACGAATGAGAAAGAAAAAACGAAAAAGAGCCTCAAAATCCATCAAAAAGTGTAAAGAGAGAAAAGAAGCAGGTGTAAAAGGATGTATACACCCGACTAAAACAGTAGCTAGATAAATATTATTTTGTACCAATCACCAGAAACGACCGATAATGTGTAATATAAAACAAATAGATATTGTGATCTAGAGCTGGAGAAAACTTTGTAGAAGCTAGTCGGTGATGCCAAAAGGCATAAGATGTGAACAAAAAAAAAACTAATACCAATAAGGCCCCGCGATAATCAAAATAAGTAAGTGACTATATCGACCTTTAAAATAGAAAAAAGTGTAGAAATCAAGAGGCTTCTGAATGTTTCCAAAGGTAAGTATCCTATTTTTGAATGCTTTTAAAGCATTTATGACACCCTAGATAAAAATAAGAATTCATAAATGGGAGAACTTGTCATTCTATGTGCAAAATATACTGGGTCACCCAAAGACAACTCCTGGTACCAAAGAAAGATTACCTGATTAGTTAAATCATATGAGTCACTCACCAGTTCTGCGATTTGACCCCAACACGGGCAGTATATAGAGAAGGGATTCGTTCAGTATTTGTAAACCCCAGTTGCGAGAAAAACCTGTATGTTTAAGAGAATGATACATCTTATAGGAGCCCGAGTAGAAAATTTACAAAAATTACCGCATTATTCCTAATGGTAGCTATGGCTGAAAAATACATATTTAACCTTGAGAGAGAAAAATAATATAAGAGAGTCCTATATTCTATAAACTAGGATCTTAAACATCACATTTAAAAAGAATAATTAATATTTAAAAAGCAATCCCCAATCAGGGATATCAGTAATGGCATAAATGTAAGGTCAATGCCTCCTTAATATACACCTTTTAAAATAGGTAGTGAAGAATACTTAACTCACAAGATGATAGTCTTCCACCTATGTTACGTCAGTAATTAGGAGTAGTATTGGTCTAGTAATCCTAAACGAAAATAGAGCCATTAGTATGTGATATTACAATTACGATGTGTTTAAGCCTACCAATGTAATTCGATATGTGAGCTAAGTAACATGCTCCATCTAGAGTGTCAAAGCCAAAAAGGATCCTGATTTGTTAAACCTTATAGTGAATAAAGCTTACTAATCGATCATTTTAGAAAACATATCGAAAGGGCATAACCATAAATAAATGTATTTCCGGAAGCAAGTTAGGGAAAACAATGGACATATCGTTGTTAACAACGTGTTGAGAACATGTTAAAGATCCCACAGTGACAACTAAATAATTGTGTAAGAGCAGTCTACTCATGATAGCTCAAAAAAAAGAGTAACTTTTACTAATAAAAAAAGAGGTCTAGTTAACTTTTTAAAGCTATCAGATAGTCGACTTACTTGAATTAGAAGAGGTGAGAGGCTGTGATATGCCCCTCGGGAAACGGCACTTCCAGCGCCGTGTATCCAGAGTATGTCAAGGAGCAAGTAGTACGTTATCCAAAGTTTATATATTGTTGTCTCCATTGAATTTAAAAGTGGGGCGGGGTTCGCGCCAAAAATGACCCGTTCAATTACTATCAAAGGACTTTCCTGTGTGAGTAGCATATAGCGCTCTATGACATCCATTCTTTTCCGGTGTAATTAGCGTCTAATGTGAGAAAAGGCCGACGGACTAAGACTCTACGTCTGGAATGCAGCCATATTGAATATATGTGCAACAATGTTGAAAATAGTTCAATGTCGGCCATACTGTAATGGTCTATAAAGATCGCATTTTATAAATGAAAACGGGTTACATCTATTTTATCTCGATTTGGAAATTAGATAGCTCATAAACTATTTTTCCTAACAAAAAACCTAAAAGTCATGCTTAAAGAGAACGAAGATGCAGAAAAGGAAAGAAAAATTAAATAGGGAGGAGATACAAACAAACTCATTATATAATAAGAGGTGTTGGAAAAAGACATTCTGATTCAACCTTGGAGCCCATGTATCAATCTCCATCTACAAGTTGTTCACATTGTTGAATCTACCAATGGCAAATCTGATGCTTTCAGCAATTAGCAAGGCATAGAACCTCCATTTTGATGTTATATCACATAAAGTTCACATAAATTGAAATATCAAATCAGAGTTTGTGCATAGTGTACATCAATGAGACACGTATTCTAGTACATTTTCAATGTTATAAAAACACGTTGCCATAGAAGATATACATGCATTCAATGTAGGAAGAAAAGGCAGCATCTGTATCATTTAACAGCTAATCCAATATTCAGTAACCCTCATTAGGAATTCTTCCCTCATAGGGGAGTGGTTCTCACCAAATTCATCCCAATTCTTATATCCAAATTGACCAATGAGACATTTGTAAACAAATTATAAAGTCAATCTGCCTAGTCAGTGAGGAAGACATGAAGTTCCCTATCGATATTTAAACCCATCTCTACAGCACGCAGATGCAGAATCAATTGTGTTTCTGCTCTTCTGAGTGCTCGTGTTCTGTCTCCACCCCTAGGGTCAGTACGTATCATAGCAATACCATAGAAGCAAATGTTAGTCATGTTCAATTTAGGATGGCAGGTATGAAAGTGGACTGCTAGAGGATAGCTAGTATCATTATTGCGTATTGCTCTCATATGCTCCTGTATCCTCTCCTTAAGAGGACGTATTGTGCTCCCAATGTATATGAGTCCACAATGACAACGTATACAGTACACAACATACCTAGAATTATAGTTGATAAACTGTTGGATTTGATATGTAGTGGGAGTGTTGTACTTAAATTCTTTAATCTTGTTGCATGCAAATGGGCACATATTACACTGTGTACATCTATAGGAGCCTCTTGGTTGACTTGGTAACCATGTATTCCCTTGTGGTTTCGGGGGAAGATAACTGGTGCATAGGATGTCTCTAAGGGTTTTACCTCTCCTATGTACTATTCATGGTTTATTAGAGATGTGCTTGGCTACTGACCTGTCCATAGTTAATAAATGCCAATGTTTAAAGAAAATCTTGTATATAGCATGGCTATGGGTATTATATCCTGTCACAAAGCAGATTTTGTTGTTATATTTCGTTTATTCTTCTTATTTTTAATGCTTATTTGCTGATTCCGATCCAGGTCGAAAAGCACTCCGACTGAGCTGGATCCGGAGTGTTTTCCAACTGAGCCAGAGTCCTGAGGTCCAACCGAGCGAGTACGATGCGGCTGTCTGCTGCCGGACTTGGTTCGGTCAGACTCCCATAGAAGTCAATGGGAGCCAGTCGTACGACGCGTACATGGTCTCCCATTTACTGAATGGGTACGTCTCGCACAAGGGCGCCCCCTACAGTGGGTACGTGTTGGTGCCATCCGCACCGTACATGCCTGTGTTGGGGGGTCCCTTGGGTCTCCTCTTGTGTCCGAGTCGTAGGGCTGCGGGTGACAGGGGGTCTGACGCAGACCCCATAGGCAACCACCCGGACGTTTTGTGAGCCAGACACTCCGGCTTGCACCGGCTGTCCGACGCGTGCATCGTACTAGCTCGGTCGTGAATCGCATCCATTGCACGCCGCGGTTAGCTTATGACCGAGACGTATGGAGTGGTTCGAACCTGGAAATGACTCGGTTGGTGAATTTCACGTAGCTCGCATCGAACTTGCTCGCTCGTACAGTTGTACGAGTCAGGCGGAAAACACGCGTACGGCTTGCAGTTTTTCCAGCCGGATCGCGTTCGGTGCCCTTCCAACCAGGATCGGAATCGGCCCCTTAGTATCGTTCTTCTAGATGTCCCTAGAACCTTTTTTTTAGATTGTTTAAGAACTGTAGCAGAATTTCCTCTATTTCTAAAGTGATCCTGTAGATTGCTCAATTCTTGATGGAAAATAACGTCCTCACTACAGTTTCTTCTCACTCGAGTCATTTCGCACAGCGGGATTGCATTAATCTGTGTCGAGGGATGTGTACTTGCTGAATTTGCTAATGATGTCATAATTATTTGAATGTATGCTGTGGGAGGACAACTACAAATAATAATCGTGCAATAAATGTAAAAGAGTACAACCAACACCCTAATGTAACAGAATTAGAAGTTAGAGAAATCATACAAGATATAAGAGAGGCAATCATGAGCTCCCAGGAATCTACGAGCAAAATCCTGAATATTTCATACTACCCAAAGCCCCAATACTTGTAACAGGCCACTACCACCTATCCCCACTTTATAACACTTAATTGCCTGCACTAAAAAAGCTACCAGCGATACCCACCTACCCCTAAAGCATACCAAGACATACCATTTAAAATTACCACATAATGAGGAACCCTTTCTTTTACATGACAATCTAAATAACTGAAAGCAAATCTTAATTTTCTCTGCAGCAAACAACGTAATGCAACTTACCCAATGCCGAACCTGGATCATTGATGGGACCTTCAAAATGTGTCCCAAACCATTCACTGAAATATACAATATAAATGGTGAATATGAAAACACCAATGTCCCTTTCATATATGCCATACTACCAAACAAACAAAGCAGCACCTACTCAGACCTCCTAAATAATATACAACAACATATAAATAAATTCTACCCCATAAAACAATCATAAACTTAGAATAAGCTATGATTCAAACAATCCTAAAAATATAGCTACATACAGCCATTCAAGGCTGTTACTATTGCTTTAATCAAAGTATATGACAACACCCCTAAAATTCCACACCAAGGGCAATATTTATGACCTTTGTGGTGCAGGGCAACACAGCAAGTCATTTTTATTTATCCAATATGGTGCATTCCTGTCTTTTTCCCTTGCACTGACACCATTTTGGGAGCCTAGCGCCAATGCAGGCACCATGGTGCAAGGATGTCTGTGTTGTAGGCAGAATGCAGCACACATAGAAAGAGGAAAAAACTAGGAGGAGAGGAGAGGATGTAGCCAAATGGCTAGTACGGTCGACCTTGATGCTGGAAGACTGGGTTCCAGTCTCAGCAGGGATGCTCAACATCCTGTGATTCTGGGCAAATCACTGAATCTCCTCGTGCTTGACAAAATGAAGGTGTCCATCTGTAATGCAACTGGTGCTCATGTAAAGTGCTCTGATACCTACAGATCAAGTTTGTGCTATATGAAACTACAGAAAAAGAGGAGAAACAAAGATATTTCTCCTTGTTATGCCATTCTTGGCGAAGTGTATATTTTTGGTGCACATCCAGCTTTACCTATTCTTGTAAATCTGGGAATGCATCAAAATCCATGGATGTTGGGTGGGAACACCCACAAAACACCCATGGAAACACTTACCTCCCGCAGAGTAATGCAACGCATCAGTTTGCACTGCATTACATTGCTCAAGATTTATGAAGCCACGCAAGGTGGCCTTGTGTGGCTTCATAAATATCAGTTTACATTTGTGTTGTTCTTGCACCACATTGCGTGGTGCAATAGTGCCAAAAAAGGGACTCATAAATATGCCAATTAACTTTAAAAATAAAAACAATTATAGCACTAGCCTTCGTCCCTGTCACAGAGGTAGTCAACCACTGTAACTTTCATATAGACAGTCCTTTCTAGCAACAAAATCAAGAGAAAGTTAGGGGTCGATTACGATGGCGGACGGACAAAGTCCACCCGCCATCGCATTGGTAAAAGGGACCGCACACAATAGGTGCGGCGGTCCCGCAATACCAATTACGATGCGGGCGTGTCCCATATTTTTACATTGCGGCGGGAGGTGCTGCAAGCAGCACCCGTCGCAATGTAAAAATACATGTTGTGCATTTGAATGTACAATGTGACAGGCACCCTGCGGTGCCTGGCACCTTGTACATGCAAATGCAGGGGGTACCAAAGGTACCCCCCACGTGCAACCCCCCACACCCCGGGGGCCGCAACAGGCCCTCAAAGGCACTCTACCCCTATCTTTTTGCGGTGGGATCGCCGCCGAACAAGACAGGCATCGTAATGCCCACGGCAGTGCCTGCACGACACCGCTGTCATTGCCCCATTGTACCGTGTCCCGCAAGGCGGGCGGAAAAGGACCGCCATGCGGGACCATGGCGGACGGTCTTTCCGTCCGCCATGGTACCATTCCCATTCCCACCGCCATCCTAATTTGGCGGTGGAAATATTCAGGTTGATGGCGGGTGGATCGCCACCACCGGGCCGGCGGTCCTCACCACCGGGCCGGCAGTCCTCACCGTCGGGCCGGCGGTCTTCACCGCTGGGCCGGCGGAGGCGATCCGCCCGCCATCGTAAACGTCCCCTTAGAGCCTGACTATGACCCCAGCAGTCCGGGAACCGACCTCGCTTTCTGAAAGTCTGACCTCCCACATACCTGGCAGTCCGACTACCAGATTACGAAGTGGGCTGGGACACCACCTCTTGACCACCTTCCAAATGCCGCCACCGCCAAGATCTGAGCTCCTGTGGTGGCGGCAGTGGGGAACAGTGATGGTCTATGTTGGTGGTGCCAGCATGGGCACTGCCTTCGGAATTATAACCTGCCTTTCCGCCAGTCCTTTAATGGCAAGGATATCACCATGAAAAGGACACCATAAAGGCAGAAAATGAGCTAAAAAACATGGCTCTAGAGTGAATATTTCCTTTATGGGACGTGGCTGGGAATATGCAGTGGCCTCCGATGATGTCATGTCCGTGCGCAACTGTTTTCTTTGCATGACATGGTGCAATGAAACAGTGTGCCCGACTGACTGGAGGTGCTGCAGCATGGCCGGCATAGGCTGCAGGCTCTTTCCTTGAGCCGCAGCATGTCGGCCATGACAGTGCCGACGGTACACTGCCAGCCCTGCAGGTAGGTTGTAATTCGGCAGGTTAGAATGATGCTGGATTGGTGGCGTTTTCTCGACCAGTGGACGGTGGGCTGGCTGTATGACAGCCAATGTCATGATTGGGTCTTAGTCTCCTAATAGACTATTTATAAAAAACATTAGTTGGCAGACTGCATTGGTTAGGACACAGATGCCAAGCCAACTACCATACACCATGTTGGAATGTCTATGATAGCATCTTGGGACAGGAAACCAAAAAAAAAAAATACGCAGGTGAAGGATGGCATTAGAACTAAGAATAGATTAATCTGTTACCCAAATTGGCTCTAAATGAAGCAAACAAACCCTAAGAATGCAACACAAGCTGCAATTTAAAGCAAAACTAGTTATAAATAAGAAAGGACTACATTACTTAGATATTATGGCCAAAAGCATATTATAAATTAAATATAAACCTACCAAAAATCTCAAAAACGACCAAAAACGATATACAACCAAATAGTTTTTTATGAAAATATATGAACATAAATATTTTATTACATCTGTGAAACAAATACCGAAAATAATCGTTATGAAATACTGATGTAATGAAATATATATAGTAAATATATTTTTTAAATAACAATAATCCACCAACTAATGTAAACAAATTCAATATATACCTTCAAATAAACACAGTACATATTAAAACCAATTGCACATAATAATAACATACACATAGCATAAGTTATATAATATCACCTTTTAAAACCAACAAAAAATAAAATAAAACTTACTTGTAGCTGTAGAGCTTACTCCACCCCTACAAAATAAAAAATAGGAATCCATAAAAAAGATAAAAACCAAAAAGCTCCCAAAAAATGCAAATCTGATCGAAATCTATTGAAGCAATCAAGAATCTGTAGGTTCCATAAAAAAACTGACAAAATATTTTACAAGACGAACTCCTGCAGGAAAGCCAAAGAAAAGAAAATAGGTAATAACCTCTGGTTTATAATAAACAAAACAGATTTCCTTTGGAAAGAATTTAAACTCCAAACTTCCATAGAAATTGATCAGGAACAACATTTTGTAAAAGCAACATTAAAACCTATCTGTATAATATATCACAGTTCCAAATATAAAAATACAAAACACTTAGGGCCATGCCACTGCCTCACTTTCACACCACCAAACTCCACCACCGACCACCCACAGGATTACAAGTTGTAATCCGAGCGGACGGTCCTTGTGTGGCTGGCCACAGTGCTTCTTTTCAATGGCTCATATGAGAGCCTTAGAAAGGCAGTGCTGTTGGGACCTCCACAGCGCGCTCCAGCATGGCATAAACTGTAAAGTCCATGCCGTGCAGTAAGTGGGGGAGCAGAAAGACAAGGGGCACACCATGTATCCCATTGCATGCACCCCGTGCACCAAAGGCACCTTAGTTTCCTCACCGCCACCCTTTTCTTGATGGGCTCACTGTCGTAAAAAGGAGGGCAGTGAGGAAACTCATAATATACATGGTGATGCAGCACTGCCAGTATATTGTGCCGCAGATCCCTGGTTGTAGCAGCAGTCATATGGCGGTCCGACTGCCAAGGTCATAATAGGGCGGTCGGACCACTGGTGCGGCAGTTGCCGCACTGCCATTGTTCGTTTGGGGGTCATTAGTCACCAACATTCAAATAAGATCACATCATTTAACATAATGTGTTTATACAGTTTCAATTTCAATAAACTTTATTCGGTTTTAAAGATAAAACCATAAAAGTCATACAAACATCAATATACCATCAATCGGATTACAAATTGACAAAATGTAGTGAGTTCTGGGTAATATAAACACAGGATAAAAATACATATATGTATATTATTTACAATACAGATATTATTTACAATTTACCGTGAGTCTGACAGCGACCCATAAAAAATAAGGAGTATACAAAACCGAATAACTAGAGAAAAATTGTAAAAAGATAAAACCTTGTCTCATCCTCGTAAAATAATGGGAATAATAAATAGCTTTCTAGGAACAACATAAAAAGCACAAAACATTAAAAAAGTGCATCATGTCCTCATGAGACTCACCGTTGCAGCAACAGGGCATGAGCCACTGACCACTGTGGGAGCCAAGGGGATGTGCCAATAAATAGTGAAAGAGGTTGAGCCAGAACCTTGTCAGGAAAAAAATCATTGTGAATACTTTTTAGCCCTAGGAGGTAAGTCTCGTGGTAGGCACAGTTTTCAGTAAAATATACTTTCGCACACTCAGCTTGCATAGCTCTTTTCCCTCTCCTTCACAATGATGTTTTTCTCAAAAAGCACTCCCTGGCCCAAACGAGGCCCCTTTTACATATACGCTCAGGGTTCGTAAAAAGATCTGCTCTTCCTAGCCTGGCGAGGCCAACTCTTATGTACTGGAGCCATCAGATACGTGCAACATAATCAAGAGAGAGACAATCCCGTAGGACGTCTTTACTAAGTGCGTGCTCTTGCTTTGCTCAAATCTTGAGCCACAAAGCCAGGGGACAGAAGGCCAGTTCATCTGAAAGCAAAGTCATCCCCAGTTCCTCGTGGACAACGTAAGATGGTGTACTTTGTGGGACAGAGAGGACTCTGCACAAGAAGGAATTGTCTGCACTTTGCACAGCCCCAAGCTCAATGTGACCCCATATCTCACTCCCCTAGCTGACTTTTAGGATCCATTTTGCTTGTTAGATCTTCAAAAGGGCCCCTATTGGCTTCCCTCCCACGCTGCTCGCAAAGTTAAAGACAGCCGCAGAGGCTTTTACTAGATCCCCTTTCTTCCAATTAAGCAAGGGGCACAAACTCAGGAAGTCTTCAAACACTACTCCTAAGTAAGAAAAAACATTAGTCTTGGGTATTGACGAACAGCCTAGTTTAAAAATAGGCTGCTTTGCCATTGCCTTTTCAGGGCCCACCTGCATAATGTAAGATTTAGAGTGACTTACCGACAGGTCCAGCTCCTCCACAAATGAGGCGAAAGAATTAAGGAGCAGTTGTAAGCCCCTTGCTGTCCTCGCCAGGAGGACAGCATTGCACGCATATAAAAGGAAAAGGCTACCCTTGCCAACCTGGGGACTGCCGGCTTTTGTTACTAAAAGGGCCTTCTCTAGGGAGTTGATATATAGATTAAAAAGAAAGGTTGCGAGGATACAACCCTGACGCACCCCCCTCTTGATGTTGAACTGGCGGGATACATTCAAGTCTTTTGAGTATCAGACTACCTCCCTGGAGTCTCGGTTAAGATCCCTCAAGAAATAAATAATATTATTGTCAATGCCAATAGATGACATCAACTGCCATAACTTGGACCTGTTCACACAGTCAAATGCTGATGACAGGTCCATAAAGGCTATATATATGAGACAGGCACGAGCCACGGTGTACTTGTTCAGAACAAGATACAGGTTTAGACTAACCCTGGGCGTAGTTCGCGTAGTCGCGCTTCGCGAAGCTTCGCGAAGATGTCATTGCACTACGCGACCTTCGTGAAGCTTCGCGAGCTTGCGTAGTTGCTTGTGGCAACCTGTTCGCGATGGCTTTTTCTTGTTCGCGAGCGCGGAAAGCATGTTTGGGGAGCTGTTTGCATGCTCGGGGGATATATCACGCGATCTTACCCATGCGGTCACCAATGGGCGCGGCCATCTTGTTTTTCTATAGTCCCGCCCGCTCACGATGCCTTATTTCCTGTTCCGGTTGCGGATAGCGTGTTCGCGATGTGCATTGACGAGTTCGGGAGCGCATTTTACTTGTTCGCGATGAATAGTACATGTTTGCGAGAAATATCGCGCGAACTTACCCACGCGGTCGCGAATGGGCGCGGCCATCTTGTTTTTCACTCTATGCCATGTTTCTGGGCCTACTTTTGTATCCTCCCTTTATCTTAACAATCCTTTGTCTTTAAAGCCTTTTTCCTGACTTTTTTTAGTTATTATCTATCTCTCTGTTTGCCTCAGTTTATATTTTGCATTTTATTTCTACTTTTACTGTGTTTTTGTTACTTTTATAAAGTTCTTTCTATCTTCTTCCCCCTAACTTTTTTTCCCCTTCGGACTTTTCTTTTCCACCTCCCACCCACCCCAGAACTATGGCCAAGGGCACACCAAGTCCCAAGGGCAAGGGACCTGCAGGCGCAGAGAAGCGCTGCCTGCCTTGCGGCAGAATGCGTCCTGCAGGGGTGCAGGCCCGGCAACTGTTTGGGGAGGAGGAGGTGGCGGCTCTTGTTTTCTTCATCCAGAGCCTCCTCCCCTTGACCTTGGCAGCAGGCGGCAGGCCCGGCTCCGGGTACGCTACCGAGGAGCGGCACCGTCGGTGGGCGAAGGTGCGCCGGGCCGTGTTCCGGTGCACTGGGATCCGGCGCACCCACAACCAGCTAGCCCACCGGTGGTCCGACATCCTGGACCGGGAGCAGGACCTGTTGGACCTGCTAGGTGTCGAGGTCGTCGGGCTTGGTGAGTAACTGATTGTGTATATTAAATTAGATGAACAACAAGATTACTGCTGCGTGCCAAGCGTTGCTGGTAAATTACGTTCCAAAAAGCAAAATGTTCTTTGATTTAAGGACCCAGGTGCACGGTGGTACTCTTACTTGTTTGCAACTTAGTTTGCGCTAGCTTGTGCTGATGCTGATTATGTAAGAGTTTACTTTACAGAACTGAAGTTAGGTAATGCGATTTGCTAGAGAGACTCTAGTCCTTCCATTGTCCTACTGTGAAATAGTGGTGAATGGATATTGGATACTAGGTTTAGTTTGTTAGTAGTAGTTACTAATTGTTTTATGCGGTCTGCGTGACGCATCCTCTGTCACTGAGTGCTGCTTACCCCAGTCCTCCGTCGAACCTTTTGTACTTTGTTTAGTGAGTGGTAGGCTTAGCATGGTCAGTCAGTAGCAGAACTAGATCAGAATTATGCAACCAACCCACAATTTGTTGTATTTATGCACTAATGTATGCAACTATGCATGTGTCCTCCATCTCATCTATGCATTTGATGGCTGAAAAATATTGAAGTGCAGACTTAGTGAACAATTGGCTCGTCTGGAATAGGTGGTGTAGGTCAGGTGGTACTTAGTAGGCTTTGTTAGTATTTGGAATCAGAATGATCATGGAACACTGGAGTGTTCATAAATAAGTAGACGATCCGTAAATGCACTAGGAAGCAGCCAGTAGTCGATCCATCTGATTAGATAGGTCAATTTTATTGCACTTGTTGTTTCCTAAAATGTTCTTTGACTTATTTTTCAAAATGATTTATTATTTTTCTCACAGCACTCCTTAATGTTGGTCTCTTTCTTTATTATATTTTACATGATCATCAGCATCACCCAGGGGCAAGAAGACGGGGTCGGAGTCGGCGGGGGAACCCAAGGACCGCTCCTCTACTGAGGCTCCTGCAGCTGGCCCCAGTAAGTCCTCCATTGGTTAGATTGACATTTATATTTCCCTAAATGTTATGTTACTGCATCTTTTTTTCCCAAACTCTAAATTATGGTTCCACTTTCTGAATCTCTTTTTTACAAAAGCTTACTTCTTTGACCTTGACTATCTGTTTACTAATTCTGTTTATCCCTGCCTCTAAGTTGCTTCTAACTCCCTCTGCTATGACTCTCTGTACTACTAATACTACTACTACTATTACTATTATTACTCTGTGTGTAGCGAAGCTTGCACAGTTGCCCACTCTTTAATAGAAGGTTTTCTTTGCAACAATAAAACTCTGATTGACCAATAGCTCTAGCCACTGGGTCCTGTCCTTTCGGTTGTCCTCTTCAAGTCTTCTCAATGTTGAGGCTTTGACAATTACCACAAACAAAATGCCCAACCAGATATTTGACTAGTATTTTTGATCGGATATTACATGAAACTACTATTGTCTAGTATTCTGCAGAGCCACATACAGAACTATGCACAACAAAATAGGATGTTGCTGATGGGAGGTTGGATCTTACTGATCACACCTCAGTCCGAAGAACCCAGGATCCGCTGACCGACTAGCTATAGTGTCTCACATTAGGGTCCCACTCCCGACCCCCCCCCACGAAGACGATACACAATGTTGATGATGACTGAGACAGAGACAACCCAGAACATAATAACAAACACCATTTTGCTCACACACTTGTGTAAGTCCACTCCACCACACCAAATACCACAGAGTCCATGTGTAAGTTCAAAAGGTTTATTTGAAACAAGTATCAAACTCTGTACATCGTTAATATGAAATTTAATTTACTACAGCCATAGTCAATAAGCCAGCAAAAAGCCTAACATTAAAACAGTAAACATTTACAAGTGCATGATTGACAACAAGAACAAGAGCCAAGATCTTTTGAATTCTGGAAGACCCCTCACCGTAGAACGTAGAAATACTGGTTACATCATCTTGCATCCAATATGCTCTGTAAATCTCTGGTTTGTAGAAGGGAATCTTCCGCCTATGATATATGAGAAAAACTCTGCGAGTTAGCCGTTAGATAGTATACTGGTGAATGCTAGCATTTTGCAGTCATGCCAAAAAGTGTAACATGTATGTGTGATGGCTAAGCAATATAAACTAAACAAAGTCAATAAGTTTTTTTTTTTCGACCTCTTCACTTGTACGCAACAGTCAAGCGGCCTTAAAGGCATCTACTGCACATGTCAATCAGCTGGCAGGTATAATATGCACCAAAAGAGTAGTAGTCGACATGATGAATCTAAAAGGGTTACTCATGGCTCAGGCTAACTTTCAAAAGAGTAGAGTAGGACTAGATGACCCTAGGAAGTGGAACCATATCCTACTAGTGTCTGTCTACTGACTGTACTTACTGTCTAGTGCTGATGTATGTTGCATCGCATTAACTTTTTTTTCAATGTTCCAAGTGAACACTTAAAATAGGGGGAGGTTTACAGGCATCTAAAAAATTTGTGATGCTTTTTTCTAGGCACACTACCATCCACCAGTGCCGTCGGGGCCAGCGATGCGGCCATTCCGGAGGGGGCAGGCAAACTGGCAGCACCTGCAGGAGACACAGGGCCCAGGGGGGATCCAGCAGCAGCGGCCGGCGGCGGTAAGTTATTTTCATTACTTCTTGACATTACAGCTAGATGTAACTGTGTTCACTATTTCACTGTACTGTGCGACTTATTATACAACGGTTGAAGAAGACACCCTTTACGTAGCATTGCCAGCGTGAGTAGAGTAACCAATGGCCTCTTCTATTTGACTCCAAAATCAGCTGTGAATGTTTTATGGAGAAGACAAACTCAGATCAGATGACCTTCATGGATGTGTTGAACAAAGAGGGAAAGCACTAAGGGTGGAAGGATGGGCGAGATAAACAATATGACTGACTGGCAGAGAAGGATATGTTGTTGGAAGCATGCATAGGTGGCTGATAGTAATAGGATCATATGCATGGGTTGTTGAAGAATGGGTGGAAGGTGAAAGAATGCCTGCCTGGGTGGGCGACACAGTATGGGTGGATAGTACTAGATAGCAAGAATCAGCGGTGTTTTTGGTTCAAACTCAAAGCCAAGGCAAGGAAGGAAGGAGCAGAAGCATGGGTGTTTGTTGGTGAAACTAACTAAGGTTTGTTAAGAGATATATAAAAAAGGATAGACGTTTACTTTAATGGATGTATGCCTGGATGTACTATCACCAAGAGACAGTATAGGTGGAAAGTGTCACTGGAGATTCTTACTTTGAAGAAAATGTAAAAGAAACTGCGCGACAGTAGCAAAGCCTAGGGGAATCAAGGTAGTATTATGAGCATACAGTACACTTGCAGTAGTTTGCAAGCACGTCATATATTATCAAGCGGAAACCCCTTCCTCCCACTCTGGGGACCACTCCCTACCTATTATTATTAATGTATTTTCGATTGGGGCAGCCAGCCTGCAAAGGGTGGCCTATCTGTTGTTTATGGATATTGGTTACACAATCAATGAAAGCAAAGTACCCTCTGCAGTAGCGGTTGGTGGTGGGATTGTTGGCGGGCGGTGACATGGGGAGGGGACGGGTGGATGGCACTGGCGAGTAAACTGTGTATTACGGCCAAATACAGGTAATCAACATAAAAATAAATAAAATTATTTTCAAGGTGCGCACTGCACCGCCGAATGCAATGCAGTGTGTGCTACTGTGTGCAGCAATGTTTTTTTTTTAATGTATTCTTTAATTACCTGTGAATGTCCTTAATCCATCGTTTACTATCCCCACCCTGCACCTTCCCACGTCACCGACCGGCAGCACTCCCACCACCGACCGCTACCGACCTGATGTCGTATATCGTATTAGCACTAGCAGCATCAATAATATGAATATAAGCAATGATCGTTGGATCCGATAAATAATCAGCCTTTTTGTAGTACCCATGGCAGGGTGTAAGTGAAATTGTGCATGCCATTTGCCCTCATGTAACAGAGTATGAACAGTGCCAACGGCCGTAAGGCGTCAGACAAAAGATGAGCTTCCCCACCTGCAGACAGTAGTAGTAAATAAAACTAACGTGAGTCTGCATCATGTGGCTCATATCTGTTTCTCTTGGGTGCAAGCTTAGCTGATGGAGCTGGCATGCCGCCTACAACAAGGTTATGTAATTGGGCTAAACTACAGATAAGAACAGCACGACTGGTGTACCGGAGTACATACATAGTACGATTATATTTATAAATAATGTCGGAAACTGTCACAAATGTTAGAGTCCAAGGAAGTAGGATTAGAGATACTTACCCCACCACCAAATCCCAAATGTTATGAACTGTGCTTGCTAGTGATACTGTGACACTATGTGTTGAATGATTTTAGTGTTCCTGTTTTGCTAAGAGTATTGGCTCCAACATGTTCTTTTTCTTTCTTGATATAGATGATACTCCTTCCACTAAACCATCAAGGAAGGAGTTGGCCGCTAGGGCCCGGCGCCGGAAACTGGAGGCCATCTGCAAGCATTATCGCCGGCTGGTGGCTCAGGAGGAGGCGGCTGCAGCTGCAGCCTCCTCCAATGCCCCGGGCCCCAGTCAGGCCCGGCCTCCACTTTCACGGCGCCGTGGTCCGGCATCCGCCCGCCGCCGCGCCTATATTTCCAGCACTGCTGCCCCCCACCCTGGATGTAACTGTAGGGCATTTCGCCGCCAGCTGCTCCGCCGGATGGCCCGCTTGGAGGAGAACATGGAGGAGCGGGTAAAGATCCTGGTGGACAAACACCTTAAGGCCCGCCGACAATAGAGGACCTCGTCGTTTGCCCCTTTTTTAAATCCTTTTGTTGGTGGGTGGGTTTGTGGGCGTTGGGGATTTCTACGGACATTGGGACTTTGGACTTCGTTTCGTTGGGGTTAGGGAGGGGGGTGGGTTAGGTCAGAGCGGGATAGTTTATTTTTGTTAGGGGACATTAAAAATATACTTACTATTTATTTATACGATGTTAATGTTTTGTGGTGGGTTACAGTTTTCCGAATTCAATGTAAGTTACATGGTTGTTTACTTTGTTTCCGTGCTGCTGCATGCCCGCAGCCAGTGTTTGATTTAAAAGATCTGCCGATTTTGTAACACACAAACCGATAGATGCAGTACCCCTCACTGAGTTATTTTTAATTGTCATAATTGTACTGTCAGTCTCTCCTCCTAGTCCATACCTCCCACCAAACTTATCTTACCTGTGATTGATGATGAAGTTCGGCACACTGATGGCTGCATGGTTGGTTTCCCAAATTGACGGAGTAGATGCCATTATTCTGGTGGTAGTAGTAGACACTGGCAATAGCGTTTGAAAAAAGAAAGAGAAAGTCACTTGACTGAGACTCTGGGAGGAGTAGTAGAACAGAACACAAAGTAAACTACAGCATGGGTGGTCAAGCAGAAGAAGATCCTTGCTCTGCCTTAGTTGAAATTCAATTAGTGTTGCTTTCACCACATCTGCCCCAGCAAGCGTGTGATCAATTGGTGTACATAGTCATCACATCACACCTCAATATAAATCACACAGTCCGGGGGAAGAGGGTTAGGGATTGATGATTGGATGGGAAGTGGGGTTTTGGGAAAGGTTTGAGAAAGAAAAACAGACAATATGCATGGACACAACAAAAGTAAAACACAATCTTGTAAGACGACCATGATCCATTGTCAAAGAAATCAAAGTGTGAAGTGAGAGAAAGCAAATGCATGCATGCTGAGGAGGATAACTTGATGGTTAATGATAATGAGTTGTACTATAACTACTATGACCCAATGAGACAGTACAGTCAGGGACGAAATTGAAATTTGCGTTGCCTGTCTGCCTCCCTCAGAGCTCAGACCGAACCCAATTACATGCTGTACCGGGCTTACTTTTATTTTTCAAGCTAGCTAAGGAAATTAAAAAAAAGTTGGATCAATTAACAAACAAACCACAACACACAGTCGTAATGATTGAAGAGAAAAAAGCAAGCAAATAAATGTAAAGACGAATGATGATACTAAAGTTACTGTATATCCTGGTCCAAATGTGGAGTTGCATCATTCTCGTCATTCCTCTTGGTCCTCCCTTCCATGGACACTCCGCACATCAATCTTGGGTACCACTGCCTGCCTGATGCGGATTGGTAAGGTACGTGTGAGTCGTTTCTCCCACTGTAAAGGCCGGCCTGTAAGTGTAGATGAAAAAACAAACGGGGTATTGAAAAATTACAGCATTTACAACAATAAACTCAATTACAGTGGAGTGCAAGACAACACTCTGGAGAGAACACTTTCAGACTGAGGCAGCTTGGATAGGCTACATAGTGTCTACTCTACAGCATTAAGGTAAACAACAACGGGACAGGATTCAGGAGCCAGCACAGCCACAGACCAGGAGAACCGCGGCACAGGCCAGACACCCTACCCCTTACTTACATTTTGACCGAGCCAGAGAAATGTCATATGCACTGCAGCAACCTAGAATTTTCCCAATGAAGTGACTAAATCAATGCGCCACTGTCCATCATACCACTACACTCTACTCCAGTCCACACCACTACACGGACATCTAGCCTCGGTCTGATGTGGTTCTTGTTCAAACTTTTTACCTTTTAAGTCAGCCCATGAAACGCAGTTATTCCATCAATTTTCTCCAATCCAACTGACTGTGTGCAAAGATAGTATGCTCAGCATCCTCATGATGGTGACCGTGTGGTACGTATTCTCCAACACCAACTCAGTCTGTAGTGACTGATTAAGTTTATAATATATTCCACATTACCAAATTGCAACGGATATTGGCCGGCACCTGCAGTGGTAGGAGTACAATGTGGTCATTATTAAACAACAAGGAAACATTAACTGTCACCACACCTGAGTCACTTTTACTTTGTCGATAAACTAGTATAGTTCTACTTCATGGCATGCACAATTCTTCGTAGTCAGCCAGCATCCAATGCAATGCATGCCACCATCATTCACAATAATCACTCATTACCTGTCTTGGTGTTCTCTTTGGCTGTCTGATCTGATGCCTGCCTAGCCTTCTGCCAGTCAGTGATGAGTTTCTTTCGGCTTGGAAACAAAATGGAATATAGGTGGAGTCACGTTTCACTTCTTATGGAGGGACTGTTAGAGGCAAACTGTATTGTACTATTCTCCATCTCCATCCAATGTCTGACTTTCTTGAAATGTACTTAGGGAGAGTAAGGAACATGGAGCAGGACCCTGAGGATTGGAGTGGACAGTTATACACAGACGTGCAACTCCAATAGGGAAATAAAAAGAGGAGACTGTTGATGGATTTGTTGTGAATGTAGATTTTGAACCAGAAAAACAGATACACACAGTCACACACAAATAAAGGAAGGGAGACCAATTTTAAAGCCTACTTGTCAGGGAAGAGGAGCATGTCCTCAAACTCTGGTGGTTCGGACAGAAGTACGTCTAACAACAACCCACTACTTATGTCATCAAAGTCACTCTCCTCTTCCTCCTGTGATTCACGTATTTTGTACTCTGATGGTATAAAGTGTTGATTAATTTTGATCATGGTTAACCTCTCAACACTTTTGGGCGAAGGACTGGTCCTTTTGACAGTAACAATGGCACCAGCAGCACTGAAAACACGCTCTGAAGAGACACTTGCAACAGGGCAAGCCACATACTTAATTGCCAGCCTGCTGAGCACTGGCCATTGGCTTCTTTTCCCATACCAATACACCAATGGGCTTTGCTCCATGTAGACCTCTGTTGTGTCATCTAGATAGGCCTGAACCATCCGCTCAATGTTCAGGGGTGCTCCGATTTCCTGGGCCTCTTTTGCCTTTGCATCAGTCATGGATGTGCAATACCCTTTCCGTAGAAACCAATCACCTGCCGTTTTTGTAAAAGTGCCTGATGATCCTGTTGGTGCTGTTGATGTTATTGCTGGCAGTGTTGTTGACTGCTGGGAGGCAAACACACTGCTCTTGGCCTCTGAAGTAGAACTTTGTTCTGGGTGCCCTGCAGTACTTTTTCGGCCCTGGGGGGGCGGGCCTTTAATGGAGATCCTTTCGTTTTCAAACTCAGTGGCTTCCTCAGCTATCAAAGTTTTGTACTGGGCAACATTCACTTCTAAAAAAGGAATGACTTCATTACTGCGCAGCAATAATTTGTAACGTGGATCCAAAATTGAGGCAGTAATGTAATGTGGATGTGACAGAATGTTATTTTGAATCCTTGTATTGTGAGATAAGCGAGCGGATAAGGAGTCTGCCAAATAATGTGCGTCTACTTTGTCATCCACACCTGCGTACATTTCTGACACCTCCTTCAGCTGTTGCTCTAGCATGTACAACAATGGGATAGCTTGGCCCATAGAACAGTCCTCCCTGCTCACTTCACGTGTGAAGACCTCAAAAGGAAGTAGCATCTCTGTCAGGCTTTTGACAAGGTCCCATTGGGTCATCTCAACTCTCATGCCTTTCACTGTAAGATCCCCTGACCTTTTCATGACATAAGCATTAAGTGGTATGTACTGCTCAAACAGACGCTCAAGCATGTAATACGTTGTGTTCCAACGTGTTGGCACCTCTTGGATGAGTGCTTTGACTGGCATTTTATGGTCACGTTGAATGACCCTCAGCTCCTTCCGGGCTTTAAAAGAATGGTTGAAATGTGTGCATATTCTTCTGCAGGTGGTCAGTAAGCTGCTGACTTTGTTTTCATTTTTCAGAAAGTCTTGAACAACAATGTTAATGCAGTGTGCCAAACATGGCACCCTGAAATAGCCACCATCTTTCATGGCCCTAACTACATTACTGCCATTGTCCGTGGCAACAAAACCAATGGTAAGACCTCTTGGTCGCAGCCACTCAAACACCTTGCTGTTAAACTCATCCAAAATGTTAACAGCAGTATGAGATTTCTCCATTGCAAACATGGCTACAGTTGCATGTTTGCGAGTGTCTTTAAAAATCTCAGTGGTGTCAACAACACCGTCAGATATCTTATCTTTAACACCCGAAAAAGAGACCCAGTGTGCAGTGATGCACATGTAATCAGTGGCTTGGCAACTGGTCCACATGTCTGTTGTCAGGTGTATACTCTGAACAGCACTCTGTTTTAAGGCTTTTCCAAGCATTTCCAGCACGTCGTGATGAACAGCAACTCTTGCGAAATAGTAGCGGCTGGGAACTTTCCATTTTGGTCAGATGGTGGTCACAAACTCAAGAAAACCCACCCCTTCAACAAAAGAAAAAGGGAGAAGGTCCAGTGCTAACATTTTTGCCAGCTTTGCATTGTACAAACGTGCTATTGGGTGGTTGCGTTCGTACTGCCCCTCCGGCCTACCAAACATGCTAAGAATGGTAGGCTGCATGGTATTCCTTCCTGTGGTCAACGTCGCACTTTTTGGGACAGCAGTGCTCCTTGGTGTCTCAGGCTGACTCTTACTCTTGTGCCAATGAGATGTGGCTGAGGATGTGGGCGTTACCACTGCAGTGCTGGGGACAGGGCTACTTTGTGTACCACTAGCACAGAGAATGTCTCCCTCTTCTTCCTGTTCCACCGTGAGTGGACTTTCTACTCGTTTAAGCCCAACAGCAATGGTTCCAGTTTTGATGAGCCTAAGGTGCTCCTCCCACTGGATTGCGTGGTGTTTTTTCAGATGGGTCATTTGGCCTCCGGTACCATAGTTTGTACCAAGCTTTCCACGACTAAAAGGGGTATGACAAACGGAGCATACAGCAATGTTCTCCTCCTTTCCGCTAACCGTAAAGAAGTCCCACACTGGGGAGCTTAACTTTTGTCTCCTGCTGGAGGTGCCACTCCCACTCCCAATGCCGGATGAACTGGAGGTTGTGTGTTGAATTTGACTCTGTGCAGGACCACTACCTACTTCTGCTGAGGTGGTGCTTGTTGTGCTGGATGTAGGACGCTGCCGGCCCTTTGCTAATGTAAATATGGAAGCTGGAGGTCGTGTTGGTGTTACCTGTGTTGGAGGTATGTGTGCTACATCCCTCGTAGCCATTTTGGATAGTGTAAAAATGTTGGTCTCCATCTCCTCAGGCCCGGGAGTGATGTTTGTGATGACTGGCTCATCATCATCATCATCCTCATCATCCTGCTCTTCTACATCAACATCCATAAGTGTAAGGCTTTCTGGAACCTTCCTTTTCCCATGCCTGCTCTTGTGATGTGTTTCCCTCTCAGACTCAGCTTGTGGCTTCCCAAGTGACATCTAGATCATCAGAAGGGGGGCTTGGTGAAGAACTTGATGTACTAACCCTCCTTTTCCTTGCTGGCGATTTAAAAGGCAATGCAACTTCTAAAGGAGTGGCTTCCTCTTCTTCCTCTGCATGAGGCTCAATTTCCTGAACTGCCCCTACTTCGGGAGGAACAACAGCTACTATTGCGGGTGGTGGCTGCGGCTGTTGACCACTTATCTGCTGTGTTGATGATGTTCCCTCCTGCGTTGATTGTGTACTACTTTGAGATAGCGATAAGTTTAGTTCAGGCTCAGCATCACTGCTTTCCACCATAAGGCTGGTTACCTCTTCCACACTCATCTGCTTGGGCATGGGTTGGCGGGTTGGGCCCACTGATGTGGAGGTGCTGCCCCCAGCTTGGCCCCCCCGACACCGCTGCTGCAGGCGTCATTTTTGGTGTACCAAAAAAGGTTTTGGGAGGCACACCAGACTTAAGTGACACTTCCTTCTTCTTCTGTTCCTTCTTCTCCATGGCAACTTTCTTGGTACCGGAGGACCTGCTACCTGCTTTCTTTGGGGGCATCTTCAACAGATGTCAAAACAGCACTCAGTTGCACAAGTTGCAGAGATGCCTAGTCAGGTCACTGACACGTCACGTTGTGTACAGCAGCAGGACGTCGGTCTGGCACCACAACAGTGGATGATGATGACACACCTCCTCTGTCTTTTGTGCACCTAAAAGCAAAAAAGCCAGAAGAACATCAGTCAAAAGACCCATAATTTAATATATAACTTATTAGTGTCTGGTGGATGGTCAACACAATTATTAAATTTTATGAAGCCAGTGAACAACATCACCAGTATTGTCAGCCATTAAGACTCTTAAGAGACTGACAAGGCCAGGGATCCTGTTGTATGTGTACTGTGTACACTGAGGAAGAAGAATAGCAAGGAACAAAAACATAAATGTAGTCTAGCCTGTTTGACCTAAATAAAAGTGTGAATCTTATGGGATGGATGCAGCATCAGGGAGCAACAACACAACGAACATATACACATAAAAACTAAGGGCATTTATTTACAACACCCAAAAAGTGAAATATAACCCCGTAAAAAAGTATCGGCCACATTTTACAATTCAATCCAAAGCCATACATGATGTTGAAATTCAATGCACAACACAAAAACAGTTCTTTACATTCCATGCACCCACCGTGATGATTGCTGAGTTGTACCCCTGGGCCTACTGTACGACTAGGCCACAAGTTTGGACGCCTATGGCAAAGGCACAATGCATGCCTTCCTTAAATGGCCGCCACACACATGCTCAGCCCACCCACCACAATAATAAACAAAAAGTGATTGCAAAGGACAGGAACAGGAAGTTGTAGTGTCTGTGGAACTTAATCCCTCTCATAAAAATGTTTTCCAGACAAATAAAAGCTTCTCCCTGCTCCAAACCTACAGCTCAATGACAGCCTGAGGAGTTTTTTGTGCAGAAATGCACAAAAAAGCGTTTTCGAGAAGGGTCTATGTTGCTCGCGAGATATTGTTTGCCAGATTGCAAAAGCTGCGTGTTCGGGATCGCGAACTGTACAAAAAGGCTTTCTCCAGTGCGCGAACACGCATATTACGAGCGCAAAAATGACGAAAACTGTAAGTCCGCGTAGTCGAGCTGTGCAGAGTTACCGAAAGTTCGCGAGCTGAATCCCTTGCCTTACATACTGGCTAAAAAAGCACAATTTATTTAGCACACAACCAAAAAATGCTATTCCACCCCAAACAACCTTTTGCAATAAAATCCAAAGCCATCCATGGAGTAAAGGAAAATCGGCAGACAACACCAACTGTACATTTAAATCACGCACCACAGATTGGAGGCTGACTACCTCTGGGCCTACTGGAAGACTACTAGGCCACAAGCTTGGAACCGGATGGCAAAAGCAAGCACACTGCTTGGATGGCTCCACAAAATGGCCGACACACACCCACAACCACAAGAAATGGGAGACAGTCAATGTACGCCTATGGCAAAGGCACAATGCATGCCTTCCTAAAATGGCCGCCAAACACATGCTCAGCCCACCCACCACGATAATAAACAAAAAGTGATTGCAAAGGACAAGAACAGGAAGTTGTAGTGTCTGTGGAACTTAATCCCTCTCATAAAAATGTTTTCCAGACAAATAAAAGCTTCTCCCTGCTCCAAACCTACAGCTCAATGACAGCCTGAGGAGTTTTTTGTGCAGAAATGCACAAAAAAGCGTTTTCGAGAAGGGTCTATGTTGCTCGCGAGATATTGTTTGCCAGATTGCAAAAGCTGCGTGTTCGGGATCGCAAACTGTACAAAAAGGCTTTCTCGCGTGCGCGAACACGCATATTGCGAGCGCAAAAATGACGAAAACTGTAAGTCCGCGTTGTCGCGCTGTGCAGAGTTACCGAAAGTTCGCGAGCTGAATCCCTTGCCTTACATACTGGCTAAAAAAGCCCAATTCATTTAGCACACACCCAAAAAATGCTATTCCACCCCAAACACACCTTTTGCAATAAAATCCAAAGCCATCCATGGAGTAAAGGAAAATCGGCACACAACACCAACTGTACATTTAAATCACGCACCACAGATTGGAGGCTGACTACCTCTGGGCCTACTGGAAGACTACTAGGCCACAAGCTTGGAACCGGATGGCAAAAGCAAGCACACTACTTGGATGGCTCCACAAAATGGCCGCCACACACCCACAACCACAAGAAATGGGAGACAGTCAATGTACGCCTATGGCAAAGGCACAATGCATGCCTTCCTAAAATGGCCGCCACACACATGCTCAGCCCACCCACCACAATAATAAACAAAAAGTGATTGCAAAGGACAGGAACAGGAAGTTGTAGTGTCTGTGGAACTTAATCCCTCTCATAAAAATGTTTTCCAGACAAATAAAAGCTTCTCCCTGCTCCAAACCTACAGCTCAATGACAGCCTGAGGAGTTTTTTGTGCAGAAATGCACAAAAAAGCGTTTTCGAGAAGGGTCTATGTTGCTCGCGAGATATTGTTTGCCAGATTGCAAAAGCTGCGTGTTCGGGATCGCGAACTGTACAAAAAGGCTTTCTCCAGTGCGCGAACACGCATATTACGAGCGCAAAAATGACGAAAACTGTAAGTCCGCGTTGTCGCGCTGTGCAGCGTTACCGAAAGTTCGCGAGCTGAATCCCTTGCCTTACATACTGGCTAAAAAAGCACAATTTATTTAGCACACACCCAAAAAATGCTATTCCACCCCAAACACACCTTTTGCAATAAAATCCAAAGCCATCCATGGAGTAAAGGAAAATCGGCAGACAACACCAACTGTACATTTAAATCACGCACCACAGATTGGAGGCTGACTACCTCTGGGCCTACTGGAAGACTACTAGGCCACAAGCTTGGAACCGGATGGCAAAAGCAAGCACACTGCTTGGATGGCTCCACAAAATGGCCGCCACACACCCACAACCACAAGAAATGGGAGACAGTCAATGTACGCCTATGGCAAAGGCACAATGCATGCCTTCCTAAAATGGCCGCCACACACATGCTCAGCCCACCCACCACAATAATAAACAAAAAGTGATTGCAAAGGACAGGAACAGGAAGTTGTAGTGTCTGTGGAACTTAATCCCTCTCATAAAAATGTTTTCCAGACAAATAAAAGCTTCTCCCTGCTCCAAACCTACAGCTCAATGACAGCCTGAGGAGTTTTTTGTGCAGAAATGCACAAAAAAGCGTTTTCGAGAAGGGTCTATGTTGCTCGCGAGATATTGTTTGCCAGAATGCAAAAGCTGCGTGTTCGGGATCGCGAACTGTACAAAAAGGCTTTCTCGCGTGCGCGAACACGCATATTGCGAGCGCAAAAATGACGAAAACTGTAAGTCCACGTTGTCGCGCTGTGCAGAGTTACCGAAAGTTCGCGAGCTGAATCCCTTGCCTTACATACTGGCTAAAAAAGCCCAATTTATTTAGCACACACCCAAAAAATGCTATTCCACCCCAAACACACCTTTTGCAATAAAATCCAAAGCCATCCATGGAGTAAAGGAAAATCGGCACACAACACCAACTGTACATTTAAATCACGCACCACAGATTGGAGGCTGACTACCTCTGGGCCTACTGGAAGACTACTAGGCCACAAGCTTGGAACCGGATGGCAAAAGCAAGCACACTGCTTGGATGGCTCCACAAAATGGCTGCCACACACACACAACCACAAGAAATGGGAGACAGTCAATGTACGCCTATGGCAAAGGCACAATGCATGCCTTCCTAAAATGGCCGCCACACACATGCTCAGCCCACCCACCACAATAATAAACAAAAAGTGATTGCAAAGGACAGGAACAGGAAGTTGTAGTGTCTGTGGAACTTAATCCCTCTCATAAAAATGTTTTCCAGACAAATAAAAGCTTCTCCCTGCTCCAAACCTACAGCTCAATGACAGCCTGAGGAGTTTTTTGTGCAGAAATGCACAAAAAAGCGTTTTCGAGAAGGGTCTATGTTGCTCGCGAGATATTGTTTGCCAGATTGCAAAAGCTGCGTGTTCGGGATCGCGAACTGTACAAAAAGGCTTTCTCGACTGCGCGAACACGCATATTACGAGCGCAAAAATGACGAAAACTGTAAGTCCGCGTTGTCGCGCTGTGCAGAGTTACCGAAAGTTCGCGAGCTGAATCCCTTGCCTTACATACTGGCTAAAAAAGCCCAATTTATTTAGCACACACCCAAAAAATGCTATTCCACCCCAAACACACCTTTTGCAATAAAATCCAAAGCCATCCATGGAGTAAAGGAAAATCGGCAGACAACACCAACTGTACATTTAAATCACGCACCACAGATTGGAGGCTGACTACCTCTGGGCCTACTGGAAGACTACTAGGCCACAAGCTTGGAACCGGATGGCAAAAGCAAGCACACTGCTTGGATGGCTCCACAAAATGGCCGACACACACCCACAACCACAAGAAATGGGAGACAGTCAATGTACGCCTATGGCAAAGGCACAATGCATGCCTTCCTAAAATGGCCGCCACACACATGCTCAGCCCACCCACCACAATAATAAACAAAAAGTGATTGCAAAGGACAGGAACAGGAAGTTGTAGTGTCTGTGGAACTTAATCCCTCTCATAAAAATGTTTTCCAGACAAATAAAAGCTTCTCCCTGCTCCAAACCTACAGCTCAATGACAGCCTGAGGAGTTTTTTGTGCAGAAATGCACAAAAAAGCGTTTTCGTGAAGGATCTATGTTGCTCGCGAGATATTGTTTGCCAGATTGCAAAAGCTGCGTGTTCGGGATCGCGAACTGTACAAAAAGGCTTTCTCGCGTGAGCGAACACGCATATTGCGAGCGCAAAAATGATGAAAACTGTAAGTCCACGTTGTCGCGCTGTGCAGAGTTACCGAAAGTTCGCGAGCTGAATCCCTTGCCTTACATACTGGCTAAAAAAGCCCAATTTATTTAGCACACACCCAAAAAATGCTATTCCACCCCAAACACACCTTTTGCAATAAAATCCAAAGCCATCCATGGAGTAAAGGAAAATCGGCACACAACACCAACTGTACGTTTAAATCACGCACCACAGATTGGAGGCTGACTACCTCTGGGCCTACTGGAAGACTACTAGGCCACAAGCTTGGAACCGGATGGCAAAAGCAAACACACTGCTTGGATGGCTCCACAAAATGGCCGACACACACCCACAACCACAAGAAATGGGAGACAGTCAATGTACGCCTATGGCAAAGGCACAATGCATGCCTTCCTAAAATGGCCGCCACACACATGCTCAGCCCACCCACCACAATAATAAACAAAAAGTGATTGCAAAGGACAGGAACAGGAAGTTGTAGTGTCTGTGGAACTTAATCCCTCTCATAAAAATGTTTTCCAGACAAATAAAAGCTTCTCCCTGCTCCAAACCTACAGCTCAATGACATCAAGCACACACATCCAACAAAGGTAAATCACACACACACACAACAACAGTGAAATACACCACAGCCACGTTTAGCATTTCAATCCTATGCCATCCATGCCCTACATGATGTAGAAATTCTACAGACACCACAAAACATGGACCCATGGGTACCCTACTGGCTGAAATTGCAGAGAAAAACAACTAGGCCCCTATTGAAAGTAATACAGGCCACCCACCACAACAATAATTTTTAAAAACAATAAAAATCCCAGAAAAATGTAGGTACAAACAAGCCCCAATGAAACAAACACACCAATTCTCCAACTTACTTGTAGTAAATTAAATCTCAAATCAAAAATTCCTCAAATAAATCCAATCCAATGGTATGATGCAGCAAACAGACACAAAAAGTGATCCTTCCAGCTCCAAATCTAAATGAAAGTGAACAACACATGCACAAAGCACGTGGGAGGAGCATGCTGGACAGGAACAGGAAGTTGTAGACTCAGGGGCACTTCCTTCCTCTTGAAAAAAAAGAGTTAAAAAAATTAAAGGACTCTTTCTTACACAAAAGACTACAGCAAGATCACAATCTGAGGAGTTTTCTGAGCAAAATGATCATTTTAGAGAAAGTTTTATGAAGCTCGCGAGATATTCTTTGCCAGATTGCAGTTTTTCCATGTTCGGGATCGCGATCTTACCAAAACAGCCGCCGGAAGTCAGCTCGTGCGCACCAATGATGTGTTCGGGGTCGCACACTCTCGCGGGCTTGGGCAGCCATAGTACATATCTCGTGGCGCTCGCGAACGGACAGAAAAGCAAGTTGGCGATCGCAGAATCAAGGTAAGACGTTACTGCGCGCGCTAGAATGAATATTGAGCACGCGAGGAAGCAAAACTACTACGCTACGCGCTAGATTGCGTAGCAATCTGCAACTTCGCGCTCTACGCGAATCGCGAAGTTACCTAAACTTCGCAAGCTCCGCGAATGGAGCGTAGTTCAACGCCCAGTCTTAGTTTAGACACTGCTCCACAGTGAGTCGACCAGGGCGGAAGCCGTATTGAATTTCGGCTAGAAAATTACTTTCGTCAGCCCAAGATTCAAGTCTGTCGAGAGCCAAGTGGCCCACCACCTTCACCACAGAGTCGAGGAGGGAAATGGGCTTGTAACAAGAGGTACTGTCCTGATCACCCTTTTTAAAATACCGGACTATAGTCGATAGGGCCCAAGAATCTGGCGACCAACCTGAACTGAAGCATTAATAACAGCTGTGAGAACGGGCACCCAGGTTTCAACATGCGCAATGTAGAGGTCAGGCGGGATCACGTCTGACTCAGGGACCTTACTTTTCGACAGTTCTAATATACCCGCTCTCACCTCTTGAATGGTGAAGACGAGATCCGCCCTACCCTCCGCCCTATCCTGCCCCTCGATTGGCGTAGTATCCGGCTGAAAGATACCCTCAAAATGATGTACCCAATCATCTCCCGTAATGTGGCTGTCCAAAAGATGGGCGTTTTCTTCTGTAAAAAGTGGGCTGTTGATAATAGCACAGATCTTAAAGCTGTTACGCAGTGTACTTGCCCCCACTAAATCATTCCAGGCCTCCTCCTTCAAGGTGGACTTGCGGGTTGCTAACGCAGTCTTATATACCCTGCGAAAACCTTTAACCACCACCATTTCTCAGGGCTTAACACTCAAAGCCTGTCTCAAATTCCTGGAAGCCTGGCAACACGCAGAGTCAAACCATCTTGGGCCTACTGGTTCAAGGACCCCCACCGGGGACCCATAGTAACCTCCGTATAACAGTGGACATGGTTCCAAATGCACCCAGGATATCAGAGGGACTTGCTTCGGCATCAAGGTAGGTGTCAAACTCCCTACAACACTGGTTCTCAAGGGACTCGTGGAGTGACTCTGGGGTGATACACCCCCATTTTAAACTCCTCCCCGCCTCAACCAGTTTGAGAGGCACACACGCCCTCCTGCCCGTCTCAGTGCATCCATGTACTCGGGACCATCCTGTTACAACACAGATGGGATTATGGTCACATAATTTGCTAGTCTCGACAAAAAAATCAGTGATCAAGGAAAAAAAGGGGTAGATACAAAGGCAAAATCTATAAAGGTCTCACTGCCTCTCCCAATGAAGGTGGGGGTGATGTCTGTTTTCCCCAGGGCTGCTTGTTCATAACTGATGTTAAATTGAATTTGAGCAGGGTTGAATTAAGCTCAGTACCCTGGGGAGTATGTTACATGTGCAGGCCTGATTGTCATGCGCAACCCATGGCTTCCACTCCTCCTTGTCTAATGTCCCCACACATGTAGATGTTAAAATCCCCTGCTAAAAAGATATAATGACAACTCTGACCTTTAAAATCGCCACCCCGTAGTACTGACCCCAGCTGCATTATGCTACCCACATCCTTGTGTGTAACTCCTGCTTTATAAAAATGTACCAAAAGGAGCTTGCTCTTGCCGCTGGATAGCAACATCACATGTACATTGGGTGAAACATAAAGTGAGGTAACAGAGATGTCAAGGACTTCTAACGATACAAAAGTATTCATATATTTACATCACTTAATGAAAAACTTAAAACAACAAAACAGTTAAAAACACTATGAAAAAATCGAAATATACAAACAACACAATATCAAACTTTTAGACATGCATCCTAAATCCCCCCACCATCAAAGCTTTAAAATCATCATTAAAAAAGGACTTACCTGTTCCAATGAACAGCAGGACCTACCGCGACTTGGTTCGTGGAAAATTATCCAAAATACAACAAATAGACTACAGAATAAATATTAGCGGGGAAAAATACCAACCAAAAGAAACAAAAAATAGACTACCCGTAGAAATCAATGGGAATAGAGTTAAAATATTTTATAAATGTTAAAAAAGTAATACTTAAAAAAAAAATTAACTTCTCAAACAATGTTGTAAAAAATGTCATGAAAATTGTAGAGTATACATTAAGTAATAGTATAACTTGTATACAATTATTTAATATACACTAATACAAAATGTGAAAAGATAATGGGAAAAAATGTAATTAAAAAAGTTAATAACACAAAATTATAAGTAATGCAAAATACTATTTTAAATCTACATTATACAAATATATCAAATATGCTGTACTTTCAATTTTTTTATATTAAAAAAATTCACAAAAGTTTTGTTCACTTCACTTAGTAATTAGTTTTATTTTAAGAATATATCTTCTAAAATGTAAACCTGTGCAATAAATTGAAAATTATTTAAAAATTAAAAATGTTAAATATGTGACTTTTTTTTCTAATACTGAATTTAAATACAATAAAGGTGTAACATTTACTAGTCGCATTCCAATCTAAACCAACTTGGGGTAAGTGTCGGACACTAAAGGGGTGACATGTACTATTCCCACTCCAATCTAAATCAACTTGGGGAAAGTGCTGGTCACACATTTACTCTTTCCCACTTCAATCTAAACTGACTTCGGGAAAGTGTTGGATGCTAAAGGGGTGACATCTACTATTTCCACTCCAATCCTAACCAACTTGGGGAAAATGTTGAATACTAAAGGGGTGACATTTACTATTCCCGCTCAAGTTTAACCAATTCAGGAAAAGTGTTGGACACTAAAGTGATGACATTTACTGTTCCCACTCCAATCTAAACCAACTCAAGGGAAGTGCTAGACACTAAAGGGGTGAAATTTACTTTTCACACTCCAGTCCAAATTAAATTGGAGAAAGTGTAGGACACTAGATGGGTGACATTTAGAATTGCCCCTCCAATCTTAAAAAATAAACAAGGAAACTGTTGGACACTAAAGGGGTGATATTTACTACTCCCACTTGAATCTAAACCAACTTGCAGTACATGTTGGACACTAAAGGAGTGACATTAACTATTCCCACTCCAATCTGAACGAACTTGGGGAAAGTGTTGGACAGTAAAAGGATTACATTTACTATTCCCACTCCAATCTAAACCATCTTGAAGAAGGAGTTGAACACTAAAGGAGTGCCATTTATTGTTCCTACTCCAATCTAAACCAACTTTGGGAAAGTGTTGGACACTAAAGAGGTGACAATTACTATCCCACTCCAATCTAAATCATCTTGTAGAAAATGTTGGACACTAAAGGGGTAAAATATACAATTTCCAATTAAAACTAAACCAACTTGCAGAAAATGCTGGGCACTAAAGGAGTAACATTTACTATACCCACTCCAATCTAAATCAACCCAAAGAAAGTGTTGGACACTAAAGGGGTAACATTAACTATATCCACTCCAACCTAAACCAGCTTGAGAAAATGTTAGGCACTAAAAGGATGACATTTACAATTCCCACTTTATTCTAAACCAACTTGGGGAAAGTATTGGACACTAAAAGGGTAGCATTTACTATTCCCACACCAAACTAAACAAACTCAAGGAAAGTGTTGGACACTATTTGGGTGGCATCACTAGTCCCACTGTAAATGTCCTCTTTAATTCAATTTCAATTAAATTCTTGCTTTATTTCGATTTTGGATGCAAATCATAAAAGTGTACAATAAAATAATCATTCATAAGAAACATACAATAAAAAATACCAATATTAAAAACATACTATTTACAAGTTAAAAAAAAAAGAAAATGTATACCCCTCCTCGCCTTTTATGAGGAATCTAAAAGGGCATATACACGACAACTATTTGATCTTTGGTTTAAACTATTCACAACCAACAAAATACATCCATTAAATTTAAAATAACCTTAGCTGATCTCCGTGCAATATTAGTCTAAGCTCCTACGATGACGAACAATACATTTCAGAAAACTAACTATTATAAATACCAACTGCTCTCCCTCCAGCATCTGTAAGAAAAGTAAGGCTGGGCGACATTGTCTATGACTAATACGCCTCAGAAACGGAATAAGCCATTTTTTTCTTGGTTCTGTATAAAATTTACAAAAAAGAATGGTATGCAGATTCGATTGTAGAGAGATGTCATCACAGGGAAAGGAAGAAAGTAGCTTAGCCCAGTTATTTCGCACTGGAAATGTAACCATTCGGTGAAAGAAATTTATCCTAAATCTTACCAATAGGTAACGCTTGTAACTCGTGATATTAAAAGTAAGGTACGGCTGTATTGTAGGTACCAGTTGTATCATTAGACTGTGGGTAACAGAAGGTTTGGCAATTTCGCTCATCAGTCTCAGCTCCTCCAAATGGGCGAGACCTTTATTTTTTAGGGCCTTCCTCGAAACCTCACGTATTGAGGAGGGATTATGATAATATTTATCCCAACCCAAGTCATGAAAAAAGCTCGCAATGTACCACAGTCACCTGGACCTACGAACATTATCCATGCTTAGACAATCGGACAAAATAGACTGAGAGAGGGTTGCTTTGTCTGAGGACCAAATCCTACGCCATAATAAAAGTGGTTCAACTTTGGCTAGGTCCGTCACATGAACAAGACCCAGCTCTGTATGACAAGCGAAGGTACCCACACTCCCAGGAACTGCAAGAAGAAACCTCAGAAACAAATTTTCAACTTTCTGAATGCTAGCTGTACCCACAAAGCCCCAAAGACCCGCCCCGTACAAAGCCACAGATAGACATTTAGTTTTATAGATCGCAATAATTTCAGGGGGAGCTCTAGTTCCCAACGTCCTGGTAAAATTGGCAAGGGCTGTAGTTGTTCTTAAAAAAAGATGCTTTCTCGTTTCTACAGCCGGTTTGCAGGATAGTTTGCAATCTATTGTTATGCCTAGATAGGAATATTTTTGCGTGGTAGCTATTTTTTCTTGGTTCAGATAAATATCCCTCATTTTACTTATAATTTAATGGCCAGAACTTGCCCTCATGACAAAGGTTTTACTAATATTTATCTTCAGGTCAAGGCTTGCCATAAATGTGGAATATCTATCCAGGTTCTTTTGAAGTTCACGGGGGTACGAGCTAAAATGACAGTGTCGTCTGCATAGAGGAGTGCAGGTATTGGACGATTGTTCACCATTGGGAGATCCTGAGATCACTTCAACATCTCTCTTTCCAGCCCATTAGTATACAGTGTAAAGAGGAAAGGGGCCAGGACACACCCTTGCCTAATCCCTTTTTCTACTGGGAAATCTTCCGTCAACTCCCCCCCACACCATAACGCACTCTTGCAGTGGCATTTGCGTAAAGTTCCCTCATAAACTTGACCAAGTTCAGTGGAGCCCCCATATCAGCCAGTAAAGCCCAAAGTTTGGAATGGGAGACGCAATCAAATGCGGCTGATAAATCCACATAGACCATATACAGGTCTCCTCCTTTGATATATACATATTTGTCTATCAAAAGTGAAAGGTTTAGGGTCTGTGCGATGGTCCCCAGGCCCTGGCGAAACCCGTACTGTAAATCTGAAATAATCCTGCCATCATCCGCCAAATCTTGTAGTTGCTCTAAAATCACTCGTCCTGCCACCTTTCCCAGGGAGTCTAAGAGAGAGATTGGATGATAGCAGGTTACTGACTCCCGGTCACCTTTTTAAAGATGGGAACTAGTACGGATTTTGACCATGAAACTAGTAAACCTATATTACAGGATGCATTCAGGACTCTAATTAGAAGGGGGGTCCAGAGGTCCATTTGAGCTTTAAATAAATCGATAGGCACGCCATCTGGGCCCGGTGCCTTTCCATTTTTACTTGCACTCAGAGCCTGGGCGGTTTGTTTCAATGAAAACTGTAGGTCAATGGGATAGGTGCTATTGATGAATACAGGCCCCAGCTAGGCCCGCAAGACACAAGGGTTCGCTCTCCTGTAACGGAATCTATAAGGAAGTTGGCACGGAAACTGCAAAGTAAAAAACAACGTTTATTAACCCTTAAGGGTGGTCCTACAATCCACACAACACTCTTCAGTATTGCATGGAGTAGCACACAGAACATTCGTACACAGTCCCCTTTTATACACAACAGAGGGGCTCATAAGTGGGTGGATACAACATGAGGCCGAAGAACATTACCATTTATGGTCATTCTCGATACTGAATCAATACATGGGCGGAGCCAACACACTCCTTGAGCCCGCGAAAGGACATGGTCAAGCAAAGCTAATTATAACAGATGTGGTCAAGTCTGGGCATGCGCCAGACGGACAAGAGAGAGCTATTTATAAACTGTTGCTAGGCAGATTACAAGAGCAACTAACACAAAGGTCGGACTCTCCTCGTGGTGAACACATGGCAGCATGCCAATACAAAATGGAGTCCGGACTTCGGTCAACATAACGAAGAAAACATGATCAAAAGGGGAAGCATTAATGTTTTCAGTAAATGCTTAATCACATTCTGCCTTAATTTACAACAGACGACCCTTTCAGCATTTACTGAAGACATCCGGTTTCCAAGAATAATCATCATATATATCAATTATCATCATTCCCTTAACCTCTTTAGCTAGACCCTTCTGTCGAGCAACATCGGCAATAGCTTTCTTATCTGGAATGCAGAATGAAATGCATACGGAACAGCACAATGGTCCACATTGAATACACATACAGAAAAGGAACAGAACTGCTATAATAATGCAGAGACCAGTTAAGACCTTCCATCCCCAGGCAGTAACCAACGCCCAAAACCATCCAGAAAAGGACCAAGTGCCGTTTTCTGTGTGGATTTCAGCTGCTATTTTATGCAGCTTGTTAATGGCGTTATAAACGGATGGCGTATGATCAGGGATGAACACACAGCAGCTACTTCCAATAATTTTACAGGCTCCACCTCGATCAGCTAACATTACATCTAGTACCATACGATTCTGCAATGCAACAATCCTAGTTATTTGTAATTCTTCCGTAAGATTCCCAAGAGCGGCAGCAGTCTGATTTGTCACAGCTTCTACCACTCTTGTCAATCTTCGGATCTTCCTACTGTTCAAAGCAGCTCCAACAAAGAAGAACAGTCCTAAGTTAAAATCAATATACTGTTGCAAGCTGGTATCGGTCTGATCCACATCATCAATTGATAGAGTACGTTTATATCTATTTACAGTCACATTATTCAACAGTTTCAAATCCTTATGATATGACGCAGGTGCTAAGAATACAGGAGGTAATAGGAATGATACATAGCATACCCCGGACCACCCTGCCGGCAAACGGTAATAACCTTTATTTCCACATACAAAATAGGTATTATGGGATGCTAGGAAGGTACTGTTGTTCAGCCCGTCGATGTTCAGTACAGTTATACAATCACTGACACCAACAGGGATAAAACCCACACTCTGGACACACAAATCCGCTTGAGCTTGTGCTACTTGGATTACGAATTTGTCCTTCCCCACAGTGTCTCTTGTGTTCGTGAAGATATAGGGGATGGATTCATTGTCCGGTCGGTACTCTTCCCATTCCCAAATTGTCCCATTCGCTTGTGGATACCCATTCTTGTCTTGATGGCATTCTCTGTTAAGTCTAAAAAGCAATCGTCCCACTGTCGGTTTCCGAGTGGCAAACAGCAAAGTGTACCATGCTCTACAAGAGCCATTATGAGAGAAAGGAAGTGGTATGAATGGCGTACCTCCTTTCTTCTGATGGGCCGGCATCATCCCACATATCCAACAGTTCGTAGCGTTCGTAGCAACGTGGGTATGATGCAGCATCTGAATGAAAGTGTTATTCAAATAGGATTGTCGATGCTTCAACTCTTGATATGGCAGTGTATAAAAGTAGTGCTCCGCAGGCACTGGAGTCGTCAACACAAGTGTCTTTCGAGCAGGAGTTGCCTCCTCCACAAACCATGTGGTTATACCAACGATAGCTACTGTTAGCATGAACCCCAACGCACAAAGGATTTTCTTCTTCTCCATGTCAAAAGAAACAATACCCTGATATCTTCCTGAAACTAAAAAGTCTGTCAGAACTCTTCCCCTTGGGCAGCGGTTGATTTCTTCACCAGCGGGCCAAGACGGGTGTCACTACACTAATGCAGGGCTGATCCCCCCCCCTTGCCTCATCGGCTCTCCGTTTCACTAACCCAAGGGCCGTTCTGACAGTATGTCCCGGCACTGGAAACCTTACTTCCTTGGTCGAAGATGATATCGCCTTCCTCCAGACGTCGTGTGGTCCGGAAAGAGCTCCTCAGTGTCATTCGGCTTTGCAGCACGGCCTGTCTCTGCTGCTAGGATTTCTCGTTGATCGGTCAGCACGGCAGACTCCACCAATCCGGGCGGTACCTTTCGGCAGTGCAAGGAATGGATCCAATTCTTCCTGTTCGAGACTCGCACTGCCGTCCTCGTTGCAAGGAGGACTTGTTCAGGTCCTACCCATCTCGGCTCCAAACTGTTCGTTCTGTCGAAAACCTTCACCATAACATGATCTCCAGGCCGGAGACCATGTCCTTCACCGGTAGACCGATCAGGGAGCGCCTCTCGGACCTGTTGATGAATAGAAACCAAATTATCCGTTAACTGTGCCAGATAATCGCTCATCATTACACAAGGTACATCATACACAGCCTTGGGCCTTGGTGGACCCCAAATATTCATTGGGCGTCCAAATACGATTTCATATGGCGTAAGGCCAGTTCGAGAGTGTGGCACCGACCTAATTGACAATAACGCCAGTGGCAGGGCGTCTGGCCAAGTCAAAGATGTTGAAGCTTGGATTTTGGCGATCTTAAGCTTCAGTGTACCATTATACTTCTCGACTAGTCCTGCAGACTGAGGGTGGAACACGGCATGAAACTTCTGAGTGATGCCTAGACCCTTCAAGACATACTTTATAACATCCGCTACAAAGTGAGGGCCATTATCACTCCACAGAAGTCTACAGACGCCGTATCGAGGGAAAAACTCTTTTAGCAGCAGCTTCGCCGTGGTCATTGCAGTATTGTCTTTCGTAGGGTACGCCTCAACCCATTTGCTGAAGGCGCAAACCACTACTAGAACATACTTCAAATTGTTACAGCGCTCAAGCTGGATGTAGTCCATCTGCAGAACCTCAAAGGGTGCAGTGGGCGTCGCAAATCCTCCTGCTGGAGTTCGAGTGCCTTTCCCTGGGTTATACTTCAGACAAATCATACAGGTCTGCACCACCCTCTTTGCTGTGCTAGCAATCTCTGGATGCTCCCAGACTTGGGTAAGCAATTTCACAATTGCGGAAGCTCCAACATGTGCTAGCCCATGTGCCATTTGAACCATAGGTTGTACGAAAGCCGTGGGTAACTTCCATCTATCCATCTGCTTATTTCTCCAACAGCCCTCATCATCCAACTCTCCCTCGCTAGCCCATTGCTCCCGCTCTTTATCAGAAGCGGTCCTTTGCATTTCTCGCACTTCCTCCTTCGCATCACGCCATCTTTCCACCTGTGACTTTACTACATACATGGCAGTAGCGCCGGGCTGCATCGCAGTCTCCCGTGCTACTCGGTCTGCTAACGCATTCCCTTCTCCAACTTTATCAACTACTTTCCTATGGGCACTACACTTAACAATGGCAATTTTCTTCGGGTATGTCAATGCGGTTAAGAGATTGTGGACTAACTCCCCATGCATTATCTGTACCCCATGTGACGTTAAGAACCCTCTCTCCTTCCAGAGTAGGCCGAAATCGTGCGCTACTCCGAAGGCATAGCGGCTATCTGTGTAAACATTCACACACAATCCTGTACTGAGCTCACATGCTCGTGTTAAGGCTATCAGTTCCGCTGCTTGAGCTGATTTCTGTGGTATGCGTGCTGTCTCCACTATCGTGTGTAATGTGGTAATTGCATACGCTGCTGAAGTCGTACCATCTGGTAGCTTCAGGCATGATCCGTCTACCCACAACTCTCCATCTACCTCTGAAAAGGGCGTATCCTGGAGATCAATACGACCCTTTGTTTGTTCCTCAGTCACAAGAATACAATCATGCGCTTTCTGCGCCTCAGGCTGGGTCTCGGGGTATGGCAACAATGTGGCCGGGTTTAATGTCACACACCTCTTTAACGTAATATGAGGAGCCAAAAGCGTCAGCTCATATCCCGTTAAACGGGCACTGGTCAAATGCTGCGTCTTTGTTTGATTAAGCAGGGCATCCACAGCATGGGGAACTAACACCAACAATTTATGGGACAACACAATTCCTTCACTTTGGCGTATTGACACAGCTGTCGCCGCTACCGAGCGAAAACACCCTGGTAATGCTCGGGCGACAGGATCAAGCACAGCCGAAAAGTATGCACAAGGGCGCTGCTTGTCGCCGTGCATCTGTACTAAGACTGAAAATGCACATCCATCTTTCTCATGCACATACAACGAAAAGGGTTTTGCATAATCAGGGGTCCCTAACACTGGTGCTGAACAAAGGGCCTGTCTCAATTGCTGAAACGCAGCATCACACTCATCTGACCAGGGGATCGGAATGGGCGTGTCTTTTGTCAAAAGAGCTAGTAATGGCTTAGCTATGTGTGAAAACCCCAATATCCACTGTCTACAAAAAGAAACAAGACCCAAAAATGCACGCACATCCTTCTGCGTGGATGGTCTCGGTGTGTCCAAAATTACTTGGATACGATCTGGTGTGAGTGCACGCCCCTCCTTAGACAAAAGGTGACCTAAATAAGTCACCTTTGGTCTACAGAATTGCAATTTCTTCCTAGATACTTTATGATTGTGGGAGGCTAAAAAGGAAAGGAGGGATAACGTGCTCTTTTCACACAACTCCAGGGTGTCAGCCGCCAACAAGATGTCGTCGACATATTGAATGAGGGCGACCCCCTCGAGTAGAACAAAGGAATCCAACTGTCGTTTCAAAGCCTGACTGTAAATACTAGGGCTTTCTGTATAGCCTTGGGGAATTCTACAAAAACGATAAGATCTATTGTTTAATGTGAACCCAAAAAGAAATCGGCTATCAGGGTGAATGGGAATAGAAAAGAAGGCATTTTTCAAATCAATCACTGAGAACATGGTCGCCGTAGGCGGGACCAAGGTAAGCAACGTCGTGATATCGGAAACCACCGGGTACTGAGGTATCACGATCTTGTTTACCTCCCTCAAATCAATTATGAACCGATAGACCTTTGCATCCGTGTCCTTTTTCAAAATTGGGAGAATCGGACTGTTGCAGATATTATAGGGAACTTCTTCCACCACCCCTACTGCTATCAAGTCTTGCACAATCTGTATGAGAGCCTCCTCGCCCTCCTGGGAAATACGATACTGCGGGAGGCGCGGTAGCACCGCCCCCTCCTGGACAGTAATGTGGACCGGAGGAATCACCATTTGTCCCACATCTGTGTCCGAAGTCGCCCATAAAGCTCGGGGGAGGGTAGCCAACAATGCATCCTCTGATATCGTACACATCCTACCAGACCGGGGGTAGTTGTCATTCAAGATCACCCTCACACCCTCAGGGGAGCAGCGGATTGTAGCCCTAAAGTACTTTAACATATCAAGGCCCATAATGTTATCCGGTGTATATGGAGCAAGCAGAAACGGACAGGGCGCAGAAAAACAATCAACTTTAAATGCAAGGGGCTGTGAAAGAGGACTTCGGGAGAGTGTACCGTCAAACCCTACCGATGTAACTATTGAGCCGGATGGGGGAGCCCCCGGAACCAAGTACCTAGACAATGCACTACGTGTCGCTCCTGTATCCACTAGGAACTGATCAGTAGAACCTAAAACCTCAGCCGATACATAAGGACCCGTCTGATCGACCGGCACCTCAACTGATTCGGACCCCCATCCAACGCATTCCTATGCATGCTGAGAATCATGATATCCCGATTGATCGATGTCCGATACATGATACTGGTGCTGGCGATCAAAAACATTTGAGCCATCTCGGTGCCGCCCGGCAGTATCGAAACGGACATTATCGTTAGAATTCCCTCTAAAGTTCGAGAAGCCCCCTCTACCTCTCGGGCCACCCGGAGTGTGCCCCTGACGCGAAGCACGCAACGCTGGGCAATCCCTGGCCCAATGGCCCAACTGCTTGCAGTACGCACACTGGTTCCTATTCAAATCAGATCGGCCCGAAGGGGGACCATAAGATCCGCCCCTTCCTCTATTATTATTACCCCGTCGGGGCGGGCCATATACTTGTGCTAACATCACCTTGGTTTTGAGATCTTTCGATTTCTTCTCCTCCTGGCCCTGCGCCTCGTGCTCCTGACGCTCATAATACTGAGCGATAGTCAGAAGGGCCGTCGGCGTCGCGGAGGACCAGGAACTCTCGCTCGCTTTTAACCGGGCCGCAACTGCCGGTAGCAGATTAGCCACATATTTGTCCGCGAAAAGGTGGCGGCCCGTGTCGTCAGTAAGCGACTGGCCACTAAAATCATGAAACGTCTCCTCAAAGCGCGTAAAGAAGTCCGCAACTGACTCGTCAACTTTCTGCTTACATGCAGTTAACATATTCCAGTCAATCTTTTTAGGGGGGATAATCGTCTTCAACTTAGCCACAATAGCCGCAGGGAGATCTAAAATATTCTGGGGTGGTTTCTGTGCAGGCTTCCGTTCCCTATCCTCATCCTCAAGGTCGGACCACCGGGCCTTGAAGGCAACCGCATCATCTACCTTTCGGACAGAGCGCCACGTATCCGGCGGTAGGATAAGGCCAAAGAACAGGTCTATATCCGCTAAGGTCATAATGCAAGAATTCAAGGCCCCCTCGACTTCTTCATAGAAGGCCGCTGGATTCTTGCGGGGGTCAGGCAACGCATTCTTTAGTGCCATAACATCGGCCCTATGCCATGGAGTGTAAACCCAGTTATATACAAAATATCCCCTTGCATCGGCGGAGTTAATATCCGAGCTAGTCCCTGCTCCCTTAGGAGGAACATACAAAGGCGCCGCCTCTCGCATTGGTTTAGCATGCACTATGTCATCCTTATCTGACTGGGAGGCGGATGGGTGGCCCCCTGCTGCAGACGAATCCAACTGCTTCCCCTCCTCCGTTTGTTGGCGTGCTTTCTCTCTAAGGGCCAGCACCTCGTCCCGTAAAGCGAACAGCCGCCGAGCCGCCTCAGGAGCCTTAGGGGGAGAAAAAACACCATTACGTAATGCTCCGGCATCCGAAGACACTTCGTCAGGCTCAAGGACACTAGAATATTTTCGGAAAGCAGCAATTACTTCATCCGCGAAATGAGACAGAAAATACACCCTCTCTCTATCTTGCCACGACCCCCAAGTATGGAACAACTCCTCCTTAGACATCTTGCCCTTAAGTGCACGGAGGGAAAGTTTCCGAAGCTCAGCCATATGCTCGGCCGATAACATGGACCGTGTGTCGACCTTACCCGGAGCCGGGCCAGAATCTTGCGGCCGCGGAGCAGATGCGCCAACATAAGGGGGCGGAGAGCGATCTAGTAAATAAAAATCATCATCAGGATTATTAAGGACAGGATAAAGCGGCTGGCGAACAACATATTGACCCGAGACCTGTAGCCTACGCTCTTTCTCTTGTCTGTCCGTATGCTCTTTGTCCTCCCGACGCTTCGCTTCCTGCGCTCGCACATGGTCATTCTTCCGTTGCTCTTTATCAAACAGCGCTTTCTCACGTTTCTCTCGCTCACGCACTTCCTTCACCCATAATCGCACACACTCAAACATATCCTGACGAGCACGTCGCTTACACATACACTGTTCCACATACTCAATCTTACGTATATCAAACGATCCATACAAAGGCCATCGCAACTCAGGATCCTTCCTCGTGTATTTCCTCCATAGCGTGCTGTACATTATGGAAGAAAGACCATGCTTCACATACATATCCCTATTAGGAGTCCCCTCTGGGGGAGCTGGAGCAGATTCCTCGAGGTTCAACCGGTTACCAAAACAGCAGCACCACTTACGGAGTGCGCTGAAAGCAGGCATGCTCAGAAATAGTGCAAAATATGCAATATTATAAGGAAAAATGGCACTTAATCGTTGCGCCGTTCAAAGTTTACACAGCTCCTGGAGAAATTTCTCCACATTACCTGCCTATATGTGTTGCAACGCATATATTTTCACAAAGACAAATTCAAAATATGACTAGTCATCATCAATCAAAACTCAAATAGCCAACCCAGGCTTCAAAACTCGGAGCAAGTACCGTACAACGGTTCTTACCAATCAAGAGTCCAGGTTCCAACTGCCAAGCTCCACAATCGCCCAAACGGCTCTCACGGCAGGACCGACAGAAGAGGTCTCAGTCGATGACCGGCGCCACCCAGACGGTCAGCTCGGAAGGGAAGGGAGAAAAACCTCGGGATGCCAGGGCTAAGACGCCGCTGGCAGTGATCACGTCCCCGGCCAAACTCCTCACCTTCGTCGCGACCAGTCCTTCGAGCATCCGAGTCGCCGATGAGCCCCACGTGACGGGCGCCAATTGATGAATACAGGCCCCAGCTAGGCCCGCAAGACACAAGGGTTCGCTCTCCTGTAACGGAATCTATAAGGAAGTTGGCACGGAAACTGCAAAGTAAAAAACAACGTTTATTAACCCTTAAGGGTGGTCCTACAATCCACACAACACTCTTCAGTATTGCATGGAGTAGCACACAGAACATTCGTACACAGTCCCCTTTTATACACAACAGAGGGGCTCATAAGTGGGTGGATACAACATGAGGCCGAAGAACATTACCATTTATGGTCATTCTCGATACTGAATCAATACATGGGCGGAGCCAACACACTCCTTGAGCCCGCGAAAGGACATGGTCAAGCAAAGCTAATTATAACAGATGTGGTCAAGTCTGGGCATGCGCCAGACGGACAAGAGAGAGCTATTTATAAACTGTTGCTAGGCAGATTACAAGAGCAACTAACACAAAGGTCGGACTCTCCTCGTGGTGAACACATGGCAGCATGCCAATACAAAATGGAGTCCGGACTTCGGTCAACATAACGAAGAAAACATGATCAAAAGGGGAAGCATTAATGTTTTCAGTAAATGCTTAATCACATTCTGCCTTAATTTACAACACTATCTAAGTCATTCCGGGAGTTAAAGTTCTGAAGTTTTGAATCCTGCAGTTTAACAGACTCCGTACCAACTGAAAAGATCTTGGAAAAATGAAGAACCCATTCCTTTTCTTCTATTGCTAGGTCTAACTTTGCATGATTAGTGTTGTCAGTTAGAAAAGGTGACTTGACCACTTGCCAAAAAGCAGCCGAGTTTTTATGGGAGCACGTTTCATGCAGTTGGTCCCAGAGTTGGTTTTTAGTTCTTTTTTCCTGATTTTTAGTGCGGAGTTATAAGCTTTCCTTAATGATGTTATCTCATGTGGTACCTTAACCAGTTTTCTCAATGCAGTTTTTAGATTTGAGTAAGCAACCGTGCAGTCATGATTGAACCAGCCCTTCTTATTTTTTGACTTATGTTTTATTTCTACCCACAGAGCCTCATTGATCGCTTTAACGATCAGTTCAAAGTTGACAATGACTTCTGTATGGGTAGTATCTAAATTAAGGCATTTCAAAATGGAGGAATAGGCCCTCACTATCACTAGCTTTGTTATTTCCATGGGGTCTACTTTCCCCCATTTAAGTGCATATCCATTTAATCTGCTTAATGCCAGATTATTTTGTAATAGAATGGAGCCCAGGCCATTCTTCAGTTTGTAAGTCAGTGACATGGAAATACTGAGGGGATAATGATCACTTAGCGCAATTGTGTGTCTAGTGAATCCTGCATCTAAAGTCTTTTCACCATTTGAAACCAAAATGTAGTCTACAGTTGTTAGGTGTCCTCTGCCATGAAAAGTAGGAGCCAGTATTAGGTTCCTATTGTTCCGGGTATTTGCCTGGACCAGGTCTAGCTCGAATAAGGTTTCGTTTAAATAATTACCTAAGGTGGAATGAGTAAAGTGTGGGATGGGATTTCCAAATTCGTCCAGGATACCACAGATATTGTTATTATTAGTAGTAGAGCATGGTCCCAGGTTGAAATCCCGCCCCCCAAATAATTACCTCTTCATTAGTTGACTTCCTTTTTCTAGTTATTAATATGGACCGGATCAAGGATACCAAATTCATTGCCTCAACGTCAGTAAGGTTATTATAGAAGTTCACTATTAGGAAGCTGTCCCTATTATTTAGAGTCAACCTGAGAATCTGGAAATTTGGATCCAGATTTAAAGGAACTACTTCCTTTGTGTTAAGGAGGTTCGAGACATAAATTGTTAGACCTCCTTTCGCTCTACCTGAGATGGAGGGTTGGGCGGGTGTAAAATAAGTTTTAAAACCCTCCATATGTATCACGTCAATCGCCCAAGTCTCTTGGAGTGCTATGATATCAAATTTAGAGCTAAAGTCCATCCATATGTCATTTGTGACCTTAGATCATTGGCCTGCTATATTCCAACATAGAGCTACAATTCGAGGTTTGCTCTCCTCCCCTATACGTTCCTGCATATCTAGTACGGGTCTAGTAATGGGGTTAGAATTTAGGTCCCGTTCTGAAACCGGGATAGATTCGGCTTGATTCAAACCTATGGACTTGCCTAATAGGTCAGTGGATGTAGACTGATACCGGTTAGGTCTTAAATGAAAGACATGAGAGGCATGCACAGTGTAGTTAGAATTTACTTCTGTGCTTGTGGAAGGCACCTTTTGTGGACTATCTGCAGCATCTTTTGTTTTACCCCAAAAATCAAGTCAGTCCACTCCTTCCAAACCTGATAATGCCGCATAGCGGTTGTAAAGGGGTAAGGAATAATCGTCCTCATGACAGAATGCAGGCCCAAAGCGATCCTCCTGGTATTGTAATAGTGACCTGAAACGACCATCCTGATGTTGGGGTGGAGGCCTTAAATGACCATTCTGATATTGAATTGAGGGGCTAGGGCAATCAGCCTGAGGGTGGAATTGTGGAACAGAACAATAACTCTTATTTTGAGGTAGAGGCCTAAAGACATCATTCTGGTATTGATATAGAGAATTATAATAATTCTTCTGGCCTAAGAGTAAGGGCCTGAAACAATCCTCCGGATATTGAAGTGGGTGGCTAAAGCGATCAGCTTGGTGTTTGAATGGAGGCCTAGAGTGCACGTCCTGATGTTGGAATGGGGGTCTAATACAATCACCCTGATTTTGGAATAATGACTTCAAGTTAGTTTCAGAGGTTGGCACTACCCTAGGGTAAAAGTAGGGCAATTCATGTGCTTCAATTGTATTACTGGCATTAAAAGGAAACCAATTTAAAATGTATCTAACTGCCCTTTTATCTCTGAAATTAATTATAGTAATATCGCCCATAATGTCTTTTTTTCTGCGTCCTAGCAAGGGAAGACGCCTAACATATAGAATTTCCCCATTTATGTCTGGAGGAAGTGGGCGATTCTGCCTAAGCCAAAATATGACCTTATTTCTTAGCTGGCTGTGGTCTTCTCTTTTTCCGTCCTTTAGGACAGGGACTCCCGTAAGGACCACCACGAGGGGAGCTGCTTCCGGAGGCAGATCCACGTTATGGCTTTTAGGCATGGATGACCTTAGAGAATCTTCATTGTCATTTGGTTTTTGGGCACTTTGTTGAGAATTTTGGGTTCCCATGAGGTTTTTGGAGAGGCGTCAGATTCAGGGTTTTTGATTTTACTTGACTCGTAGCTTTGCTCCCTTTTGGTCGGTAGTGTTTGAGGCTGATACAATAGATAGGGGCACTAATGAGGACTTTAATAAATCCTTAGTTCCCTCTTTGATCTTCCCAATTGCCTGTTCTAAATTCCCCAACTGTAGGGCTATTCTTTTTAGTCTCTCTAATAGTGGCGATATGAAAGATCTAATCAATTTTTCAATAATTTCGATATTTCCCAGTAGATAAGTATCTGATGTTTCAGTTGTTGGGAGGTGTGATGGAGTAGCCAATGTAGGTAGTATGGATGCTTTGGATGAGGAGGTCTTGGAGTTACTGAGGTTAATTAACTTGGTCTTATCTCTCTTTGGTCCGCTCCCCCTCTTTCTTCTTTTTTTTGGTGGTGGGCCTTGTACTCTAGAAATTTTTGGAGTACTGATAGTTTTTTGTACAATCTGTGCAGTTGGTGACAGTGCGTCTGGCAAAACCTCTGGCTCTAATATTGGGTTACTAAGGGAAGGAGATAGGGTTATAATTAGATCATTATTTAGCTCAGATGGAAGGGATCTATCTCGAAGGAGTAAATGTATGTTGTCACAGAAAGAAGCATCAAACCCCTCGCTTTCGCGAGGCGTACTAGATTGCGGTGACATGGCTAGCTGTGACGGGCCCAGAGATGAACGTTTGTTCATAGCAAACTCAACAGAACGACGTCTCTTGGCCCGTCGCTCATCAAGAGCGATATCCCTATCAATTCCTGTGGTAGATCGGATAACATAATTATCTAATGTTCCTTGGTTGACAACTCCTCCTACTAAGGATTTCTCTTTAGAAACAGGTAGGGTCATAGTACGTGCTACAGAAGATATATGTGGCAAATCAGATCACACTAACAGTTAACACTTAACAAATGTAGTAATACAGCTAAAAGTTTACGAAAGGCCAAATAATGGGCTATAAACGGATCAGCTTACAAATAATGTGTACGAATAGTTCATACTCAGCACTGGTTTACTGGCCGAAGGGGGGGAGGCCCAGCCCAACCTCCTTTGGCCTCTGAGGGCCACAGAGGGGCCGCCCTTTGCCCGGGCTTCGACCGGCGCTGCCCGCGCGTGTCCCGCGACGCGGAGGGAGCCTCTGTCTTTTAAGCGCCTCCGGGCGCAAGGAATATCGTCAGCTGGGCCGCTAAGCAACCTGGGAGCTGTAGTCTCCCCCTGCAGTGGCCGCACGATGGTGAGTAGCGGCGGCAGGGGAGACACACAGCGTCAGGACCCCAGGAGCGGCAGGAAGGCAGGTAAGGCAAACAGGTCCCCTGAACAGGCAAAGGCAACTCTTGTAATGACACCCACTCCACCGAGGGAGCCTCTGTCTTTTAAGCACCTCCGGGCGTGAGGAATATCGTCAGCTGGGCCGCTAAGCAACCTGGGAGCTGTAGTCTCCCCCTGCAGTGGCCGCGCGATGGTGAGTAGCGGCGGCAGGGGAGACACACAGCGTCAGGACCCCAGGAGCGGCAGGAAGGCAGGTAAGGCAAACAGGTCCCCTGAACAGGCAAAGGCAACTCTTGTAATGACACCCACTCTACCGAGGGAGCCTCTGTCTTTTAAGCGCCTCCGGGCGCGAGGAATATCGTCAGCTGGGCCGCTAAGCAACCTGGGAGCTATAGTCTCCCCCTGCAGTGGCCGCGCGATGGTGAGTAGCGGCGGCAGGGGGACACACAGCGTCAGGACCCCAGGAGCGGCAGGAAGGCAGGTAAGGCAAACAGGTCCCCTGAACAGGCAAAGGCAACTCTTGTAATGACACCCACTCCACCGAGGGAGCCTCTGTCTTTTAAGCGCCTCCGTGCACGAGGAATATCGTCAGCTGGGCCGCTAAGCAACCTGGGAGCTGTAGTCTCCCCCTGCAGTGGCCGCGCGATGGTGAGTAGCGGCGGCAAGGGAGACACACAGCGTCAGGACCCCAGGAGCGGCAGGAAGGCAGGTAAGGCAAACAGGTCCCCTGAACAGGCAAAGGCAACTCTTGTAATGACACCCCTCTTTAATTCAAAATAGATTTGGGTTGGTAAAAAGATGGTCAGCTAACGCGTTTCATTCCCTCGAGGGAAACTTCATCAGGGTTCATCAAGGTATCTCGCCCTCCGTGATACCTGATCTGCCTCGGTCGTCCCGCTTTTATATCCCACTCCAATCTACAATACTTTGAGGAAGGTGATGGACACTAAAGGGGTGAAATTTACTATTCCCACTCCAATCTAAACAAAGGCAAGGAAAGTGTTGGACAATAAAGGGGTGACATTTACTATTCCCACTCCAAACTAAACCAACTTGGGGAAAGTGTTGAACACATTAACTAGTTCCACTCCAATCTGTATTAATTTCCGAAAATTATGTTGGACCTTAAAATCGTCACATATTATGAATCAAATTCACATTAATACCTATGTCCCTAAAATAATATAAAATGAAATTCAAAAATACAAAATCAAAATCACCACTAAATATTCAAACATTTCTGTAAAGAAAAAAAGGTTTCCAATGCACAATTTCAAATTACTAGCCTTTACATACATTTTTTTACATAAAATTTAAATCTGTATATTATATATTTGATGTAAAATCTCAATATTTTAAAAATATTTTCTTCCAGTCATACACTTGTAAAAACTGAATTACATGACTTTCAAAATACATAATTATCAATAAAATATTATATTTTTTTATTTAAAAATATATAAAGATACATGTTCAAAATTATCAATATATTTTGGAATTTCTATTTCTCAATTCTTAAAAGGTGATACCTTTTTTCTATCTTTTTTTAACATCCAAAAAAGCAAACATACCACTTAATATAAATTACTTTAAAAAAATGGACATGTACCACAATTTTCAATTAAACATATTTTAATAAATTTCATTAAAACATATATTTTTTAATATAACATTTACATTTTTGATAACATATTATTATAATAAAATGCTGCTGCTGCTAGTACTTCATTTATTCTACTTGTGAGTAACACATGCATTACTGCCTCCTTGTTTGTGAGCCAGTGGTCATGTGTGGGCATGTTCTTGACATCAGCTTTTCATCACTGATAGCTGTTAATGGTATTTTTGTGAATTAATGTCTATCTGCAGATATTAGGGATGTGGCAGTTGTGGTTAAAATGCACCATCATACCAAAGTCACTTTGGTCCCGTTTACCATTTAAACAGAATTAAATTAACACATACTATTAATTAGACGTCTGGTTTTCCCTCACCTGGTTTTCATGGGTGTGGGAGGTTCTAACATGATTTTTGAAACTGGTAATTCTGCCCGCCAAAATGAAATGAGGCTTTGAGTCCAGGATTAGCCAAATTTCATTCTGTGTTATTTTGTTCTAAAAGTGGAGCATACATGCTTTCCCAACTAGAAATCATCTTCCACCTCCTTCTCATACTCCCCTCAACCCCTCGTTCCTCCTACACAGGCCCACACCTATATTTAACACCTGCTCAGGGCAGTTGTAAAATGTATGCTGAAAAACCACATTGAATAGGGAATTCCATGTGGTTTTATGACTGGAAAAATAGGTCTCAAACTGTGTTTACCCTTTCATGTGGTCTTACTTGTAATTGAACAGTCCTGGGTGATTTTACCAAAAGCCTGGCTGAAATTACATGTGATCCTACTACGGCCCCAACACCATGAAACTCGGAATCATGGCCAGTAGAGAAATGTGCAATGAGACTGTGAGATTCCCTTTAGAAATCACTACTAGGATTAAGCTAGCTAGCCTGCCGTGTCTTTGCCAGTTCACTTGTCAAAGTGCTCCGAGTCGACCAGATAAAATGTGTAGGACAATCTCAAATTGCCAAACAGATAGCATAAAAAACTTTGCATAATATTTAGAGATCAACATATTATTTCCTGATCCAGGATGAACAATGAAATCTAGGGAAATCAGGTGCATGTAATTCTATTTCATAGGCCTAAAAAAGGCATGGATTTTTAGAAGCGTCTGCATTAATTCACTTATTGGATGTTCTGTGGTACGTGCATCTCTGCATTGTTCAAAGGTTTTCAGTCTCTGGGCAAGCCCTCAGAGTACCGGATAGATGAATGATGAGAATTGATGTTTTATTTGAAACATCGGAGACCAGCATTAATCCCTATGAACGCTGTTCCCTATTTTTATTATTTCAAATATTTATTAGGACATCAAACAGAAAAGAGATAACAAATTATACAATACCAAAAATAAGTCCATGTTTGCATTTACAGCCCAACCCGCCCCCCCACCCACACCCCATGGATCCAAAAAAGAACAAACTTCAATCAGGTCAGGTAAATACTTGCTTAGCCTGAAAACCCTGCTTATTTAATCAGAGGTCTGTTGGTCTTCATCAGCAATAATCCAGCTAGTTAAAGGTTCCCAGATCCTAAGACCCCTAGTCATTGCCCTAATTCCTCTTCTTTTGAATACCGCAGTCTCCCACTTATAGATTGATAGTAATTTCCCAAACCAACCGTGTATTGAGGGAGGATCCTGATCAAGCCAAACATTAGCCTAAGCACTGCCATTGCTATAAATACCAAGCTCTGATTTGATTCCTCCATTTCCTGATTGCTATCCCCAATAGCATAACCTGCGGGGATAAGCTCAACCGCATGTCCCAGCATATTATTGAGGCTTTGCCCAATTTCAATTATTAGTTGGGCAAGCCTTGGACAAGTGGCGAGCATATGGACACTGTCAGTGGCTAACATTCCACACCGAGAACAGTGTATCCCTGAGATCCCACCCCATCTATAAATCCGAGCCGGAGTGATATAAAGGTTACACCACGTCTTAAAACATTGTACTTGCAAGCTAGCTGAAATAAAAAGCTGGACGCCGTTTCCACCGTAGGCATTACGATGTTGGTTTCTGACAGGCTTTCTGAAATGGAAAGCCTGTTAGAAAGCAATACTGGGGGCCCTACAGCAGGTCCTCCTTCATCCTGTGGCCTCCGGTTGGGGACGAGGGGGCACCTATTGTGACCCCCTGTCAATCCCGCCACCTAATGCCTGCCACACGATGCCAGGATGAACAGATTCTCCCATTTCTCTATGGGAGCTTTGCTACGGCTGGTGTACGGCTGCAGCATAAGCTTCCATAGAGAAATGGGAATATGCGCCCGCACCATGAGGCTCATTATGATGTTGGTCGGAAACTTTCCTCCCGACACCATCTCTGAATCTGTTCTGACCTAATTTCAGTCGGCGGTTCTGCCCGACTGATCACAATGCAGCCAAACTCTGTTCAGTTGGAGTCTTATTGTTTTCTATGGGAGCCTGTGTTCTGCCTGACAACAGTCCGTAACAAAGACTCCTATTGGGAAATGGTGCCTGCCACACAGTGCAGGGTTTTACACGGGGGTCCCTTAGGTATCCCCTCAGCCCCCAATTGGAGGTCACAGGATGAAGAGGGCCCTGCTAGGTGCCCCCAAATCCACTTTCAAAAAGCCTTTTCATGCCAGACAGGCCAAATCAGAAAGGCTGTTGGAAATCAGCATCGTAATCGCAAAGTCGGAAACGCTGTCCATAGAGATGTACGATGTGGTTCCAACCGACACACTGAGAGCCAGTCAGAACTGATTCGGAATGACCGAGCGTTTTCCTGTCTGACCGCAAACATCGTAATCGGTAGGTTGGATTGTAAACCGACCGAGTTGGTTTGAAGGGTTCCAACATGGTCGAGGAGAATCCGAATTTCGGTCAGAGGCTTTCTGCCCGACATCGTAATCTGCTATCATGTGCGGTTGCATCGTAAGAAGGTTTGAGGAACAGCCGACTCATGGTCGGGGGATTCCCATACCGATATGGTGTCGTAAGTTCACCTGACTTCGTAATAAGGCCCTAAATATTATATCCTACAAACAAAAAATAAATAGAAACTTACAAAAAATAAACATAATTATCAATAAATACAAGTATGAAAAATATGAACAATCAAAAGTGCAAACATTATCTAATGATAAATGAAAATAGTATTTTCAATCTCATGTACAATAACAGTCAAATAAAAAAAGTGTAAATATTATATTACAAAAAATAAAATAGATAATTAACAAAATGACTTAAAATAGATTTTAATATCAAAGCATTAAAGAAATAATTTTTCAAAAATTAAAACCAATGTATTCCGATAAATTAAACTAGAATAGTAGTGGTAAAATTTACTATTCCCACTTCAATGTGTGGGGGCATTGATAGCCTAATTAAGTTAACATTTTCTGAGTTTGAGATCCCATTTATTGAGCTTGTCTTTGTTTGCACATGGTTGCTTCTCAGCAGGGGTCACTGAGCTCCACTCAACTTCATTTTTCCTGCACCATTTTATTTCCTTAATTTCTGCTTCTTGGGGGATGATTACGATGTCGGTAAGAAAGCCTCTGCACAACAGTCGGATTCCCCTAGACCATGTCGGAACCCATCGCCTGACTCAGGTCGAAAACAATTCCAACCGACCGATTATGATGATCGTGGATAAAAGGTGAACGGTTCAGTCATTCCGAATCGGTTCCGAATAGCAATCGGAGAATCCGAGTCTGTCGGAGCTGGTTCGTACACCTCTATGGACTGTGTTTCCGACCAACAGATAACAATGTCGGATTCCAACAGCCTTTCTGACCTGGCCTGTCTAACATGCAAAGGCCGTTGAGAAATTGACTTTGAGGGCCCATAGCAGGCTCCACTTCTTCCTGAGGCCTCGGTTGGGGGCTTTTGGGGTACCCATGGGACCCCCCCTTAAAAACCATGCACACTGTGGCAAGCACCATGGGGTGGCCGCAACAGGGTGCAAGGTTTTCCGCAGGCACCCATTTTTTCCTTAGGAGCCTGTGTTGTCGGTCGGAACACAGGCTCCTATTGAAGTCAATGGGAGTCCTTCCAAACGGTGTTGGAAAGCATCGTACTTGGTCATGCAGAACTCAGGCGGTTTAGTTTCCGACCAACATCGTAATGAGGCCCTTGGTGTTTTTGCTAGCCTTTCCATGCATAACCTTTTGACTTCTGTGGACCCCCACTTAATCATTACTGGAACTCAAAATCCCCCACTAAATCATTATTGGATTCCGGAGACCCCCACAGAGCCATTACTTGAAGCCGGGTAATTAGGCAGTCCTGTCAGCCCAATACCGCCTCACCAACAGGAAGAATGGCAAGCCTGTAGTGTGCCCACCTGCCGGATTATGAGTGTATACATGGCGAGCGGGCGGTGCTGCTCGGTCTCATGGTGGTGGACTGTTAGGCTCATAGGAGGGCCTAACATGCAGCTCACTGCTGTGACAGTGCCAGCAGCATGCAGGAACAGGGGTGCAATTAGAGGGGGGCACAACAGTGATGGTACTGATCATGTCATGAGTGATATAATATGCGAGGTCATAAGCAGTGCACTGCGGGGGTGTCATAGTTAGCTCAGCTAACTATACCGGCTGTATTTCTCTGGTTTTATATTAGTGAAATGTCCGCCTAAATTTATAACGTCCCTGAAACATTTGTTTTTTTCACCTAATTTCTGAGGATTTTAAAATTCAATTTCCTAACTATAACACCCCTGTAACCTTTGGCACTTTGGCACTTTGTAGACTGGTGGAGAAGGGGGCGTGGCCTCTGACAACTTCTTAGCAATCCTGCTGTGTGGGGCTAACTGGAGGTAACAGGAGGGGTAATTGTCCCCCAAGGACATCCTTGGGGGCCAACTACCCCTCCTATTACCTACAGTAAGTCCCATACAGCAGGATTGCTGAGATCTGAGAGCAGGCCACTCCCCCTTTCTCTATCACTCTGCAAATGTGACTCCTGGTGTACTACTAGTAGGGGGATGAAGTCCCCTTTGCTATTGAGGGTCCTTGGGGGCCACCTATCCCTCCTATATCCTCCAGTAAGTCCTGTACAGCAGGATTGCTGAGATTTGATAGCAGGCCATGACTCCTTTCTCCATCACCCTGCAAACGCGTATCCTGGTGCACTACTAGTAGGGGGATGAAGTCCCCCTGGCTATTGAGGGTCCTTGGGGGCCCACTACTCCACCAGTTACCTCCAGCATGTCCCACACAGTAGGTTTGCTGAGAGATTTTCGGTGGCCACTCCCTCTTTCTCCTCCACTCTGCAAACGCACCTCCTGGCAAACTACTATCTGGGGTATGAAGGCTCTTTAGAGTCATTGTGGGTCTAACTAGCGCTCCTGTTACCACCAATAAGGCCCACAGAGCTGGATTGCTGAATGGTGGCTAGAGACCATGCCCCTTTTCTCCACCACTTTGCAAACATGCCTCCGGGTGCACTGCTACTTGAGGGAAGAGGTCCACATTAGTCCTGAGGCCTTCAGGAGGCAAGGAAACATCATCCCACAACCAACAGTGCACCCAGAGAAGTGTTTAAAGAGTGGTAGATAAAGGGGCTTGGCCTCTGACCACCTCTCAGCAATCCTGCTGTGGGGGGCTTACTGAAGGTAACAAGAGATATTCTTGGCCCCTAAGGACCCTCATCCCCCAACCAGGAGCGCTACAGGAGGTGGATTTTTTTAAACGAGAGGGGGGCTGTGCAGCCTTCCAGTCAATTTTGGCCCCAGGGACATCAGGGACCCCATCTCCCGGGGCACGGCCTTCATTTTAATTTTTAATTTTTTTTAAAGGGAGTGGGGCTGAGGGGCTCCTCCTCCTGGGCCATTTTTGGCCCTGGGGACCCCATCCCTCAGGGCATGCCAATTATAATCTTTAAAAAAATAATATTTAGGAGGGTGCCACATGGCCCCCCACATGCCTATTTTGGCCCCGGGGACACCATCCCCTGAGGCGGGGCTTCAACATTTTCTTATTTTTAATGGAGAGGGGGCAATGCAGCCCCCTCCCCAGGCAGATATTTCCCCAGGGACCTCAACCCCCAGGGCATGGGCAGCTTTTTGGGGACTGCGTAGGGAGACTCAAAGCCCCCACGGTCCCTGCTAGCTCCCCGCCTCTTGCAGGAGCCAGCACTGCTTTTGAACAGAGAGATTTGCAAACATGCAGGTCCCTCTGTCCAAAAGCAATTCTTCTCCGCTTCATGGAAGCAAGAGCATTTTCAATGTTCCCCCTTTCATGAAACGGAGAAATGTTTGCTATGGCTTCCAAGCCATATAAAATTGCAGTCTCCCAGGGATGGGCACCCTGGGACATTGCTGGATCCGGCCCTGGGGGGTGGCCATTGCATGGGCCATATAGGGCTCCTGGAGGGGGGAGGGGAGATGCGCGGCCCCCCTCCCATCTTGTATGTAGCCTCAGGGCACACATCACACCCCCTTAATTAATGTATGTGTGCCCCGGGGAGGTGGCTGTCCCAAGCCGTGTGGGGGACCAGAGCTCCCCCATGCAATATTGTGACATTTATCCCCAGGGAGGTGGTGGTCCCAATGGTAGGGGGGCTCCACAAGGCCCTTCCTATTCTTTATATGAGCCCCAGGGAGGTGGCTTCCCCGGAGCTGCAGGGGGTCCAGTGGGCCTGCCTGCATTATTATTAGCCCCAGGGAGCAGGAGGTCCCTGGGGCTTTGTTCAGCTCTATGAGGGAGGCCCATGTGCCCCCTTCCCATATTAGTGATATGCCCCAGGGACCTGGCCCACCCGTGGGTCATTGGAAAGCAAGTGCGGGAGACCGCACTTGCTTTTTTTAATGGTTTTATGCCATGGCAGGGTCCTAGGGGGACCCAGAGACCATGGCTTGGGGGTCAGGGTATTCCTACACTGCCCCTTTTCTTTATTTTTAGTCCCAAGATGGCTGCTAACACATCCTGGTTGAAGTGTTGGCAGACAATCAGGGCAGTGCATTTCCGTGCGCGAGCTGTCTTTGTTCGTGAAGCCTTGCAGCCAGATATATCACTATAGTTTTAAACTTAAATTTCTTAAAAACTACTGAATGGACTTGCACTAAATAAGTAAAAGACACTTCTTTGAACCAACATCTAGCTCTCTGCCAAATTTGGTGTAAGTTCGTTCAGTGGTTCACACTGTAGGTGTGGCTAAAGGTTTCAATGGGAATTACAGACTCACCCTTATATCGCACCACAAATTCTCGGTCCCCACTGCATGGATGACCCCCAAATTTCCATGACAACCAGAACCTACCTTGACACTTTTTGGGGAAAATTTCATGAAGATTGTTCTCATAATATTACGCACACAATGCTTGTACTTATTAATAATATATAGTACACAAGAGCCTTTCGATGTATATAGACGAAAGTTCGTTATTCATTTGACAATTGCCTTACAACAGTAGCCAACGCGTTTCATTCTCATAGACTTCTTCAGGGCTCTAATTTGGACTATTTCTTGTGTGAAAGTACTGTGTCTTTGCATGTGTGACATATTTTGTACCCATGTTCTTTTGGTAGTTTTGTATTTTTTGTTTAGAGAACCAGTTAGTTGAATCCTCTAGATTTGCGGTAAAACTCACTAATCTTTATACATGGCCATTTCGTCAAGAAGACCCAGTTTGCGTCCAAATATCCGATATTTAGTGGATTTCAGGACTTGTGTATAATGTCGGAGTTCATGTGCTCCATGCAAATAGTAGCTGTCCGTGTTGTGTTCTCAAAGTGGAAAAACGATATACATCGAAAGTATATTGCGTACTAAGTATTATTAAGTACAAGCATTGTCTGCGGAATATTATGAGAATTGTGCTGAACTCTTATTTAAATAGAGCTACATGCTTTGGTATTTATGGGGTGCTGAACCATTAAGGATTCATTTGTTGTTTGGAGATTTTCTTCATTGGAAGTTGAGAGGGGTTGAACTTCTGGTTCTGGGCACCACACTGTGTATTCAGACTCTTCCCACTTTGATGGAAGTGCAGTACTCTAGTGCCTCAACATTTTATGTATGTAATTGATTTCTCATCATTATGCCTTCTCTGGGGAGGCTTAAGGTTTTCACCCTGCACCAGGTTTATGTGGTTAAGTAAATCTGGGGCAGTGTCAAAATCCATGGGTGTTGCATCGGAAAGCCCAACACAATGCCCATGGACTGGATACCTGGCACAGAGTAAGGCAAGGCAGCACAAAGCTCTGCCTTGCCTTAACCCCTTCAGTGCCACGCCCTTTCCCCGCCCTGTGCTGGCCGTTGCATTAGCGGGCGGGGTTCATGACGAGCTGGACTCGTCATGGGCACAGCGCAACCGCGGCCCATGACGAGTCCAGCTCGTCATGGGCACTGAAGAGGTTAATCCATATCTATGAGTCTATGCAAAGCCACGTGTCACCTCACAGATATGATTGAGAGGCCTGTGCCACCGGAGCATTAAAAAAAGTGACTTTTTATGATACGTCGGGAGCCCGTTACGATAACAGAGGAGAAGGTGCAGGACGGAAGGAGCATACTAGTAGACAGCACAACACGGAGGGAATAAGACGGAATGGTCTCCCGTACTGCTGGAAAAACGAAATTTGAAAAGAATTAGTTTCAGGAGAAACACATAAAGGATAAACTAGGAGCATCCTCTTAAAACAAGTACAAAGACGGGATATAAGTGGACATATCGCCAATTAAAAGGTGATAATTCTGTACGTCACAAATTCGTTCTATCTTATAAAAAGTATAATCCTTCGTACGGCTCTGGAAAAAGAGATACAACCTAAATTAAACAAAAGGACTATTAGAAACCAGAAAAGTTATAGATAGAGAGAAATTTATGTTTTGTCTTGAAAAAGATGGAAAGGATCGGATAATCCATCGAAACGCGTCGACGCAATTTGGAGAATGCACAATCTCTAGTGGAAGTTGGTCCGGTTATCACACAAATACAATTTGAAAACGGACTCCTAACTTACTGTTATAGTGGATGTGTATACCTAAAAGACTAACGAAAGGAGTCTGTAACTTTATTTTCTCTCGTGTGTGTTTTTTATATGATCTGATGTTTACATGAATTGGTGTTTATTTGTTTTAGTAAGAAATATGTGTTTTTAATCGTGTTAATACAGGGGAAGTACAAACCCTTGTTGCTTTTATTTATAAATGTAGCGATTTTTATTCTAATTAAAGGAAAAAAATCTATAATCTATTTCTAGATTTTGTATTAGTATTATTTTGGCTATATGAATGGAATTGTGTGTGTTTTTATTAAATTAGGTTGATTTGTATTGTACGACATATATGGCTTATGCTTCATAAATTAGTTCCAATGGGAATTTGAATCTTACTTGCTAAGAGTACCCTATCCCTTTGGCTTGTAAAGGGGTATCTCTCTTTATTTATAATAAAGTGAAAACACAACAAAAGAAAAATCCCACACCAACTTAGAAAAATAGAGTAACCTGTAATAAATTGAGACCAAGATGACACAAATCCAATCCGTATAATTGGATATATGTAATTTCAAAGTTTTAAGTAAAAATAGTGCCTGTAGGCACAAGGAGCCAACTGTGTTTATCTGGTTGTGCCAAATTACACAGATATGGGGACCAAATTAGGCCTGCTGAACAAAGGACCTTGAATCCTTGTTTTTGGAGCATTGTAAGGTTCCACTTTGAGGATCAGTCACCAGCGGCAGTTCTGAGGAAGCGGCAAGGCTGCAATGCAGAGTCCTGTGTCAAGAAGGCTGTCAACAAGTAGCTTGCGATGCGAAGTCCTGTGTCAAGGATGCATCATGCAGCAGTGGTTCAGAGGAAGCTGTGGGACTGCAATGTGAAGTCCTGTGTTGTCATCCAGGATGCCATCATCGAGGGTCTTGCACCGTGACAGCCTGCATCAAGGATGCATCTTGCAGTGGTGGTTCTGAGGGAGCTGCAGGCTGTGATGCGAAGTTCTGCATCAGGGATGTATCCTGCAGGAGTGGTTCCAATGCAAATGTGAAGAGATGTGTTGTGCTGCTTCATTCCTGCTCACAAGACCACAGCTGGGTTGGCAGTACACCTTCAGATCCACTCTGAAGGTTCCAGGACTGGGGAGGCAGCACTTGAGGGTTAGGACTTTCAGCAGACAGAGTGCAGGTGCTGGACTCATGGTGGTTGGAGCCTTTTCTGTACTTGAGGCTCTGATCAGGAGGCCAGCCAACTTGCCCTGCAGTCACTTTGGCGGTCCTGGGTTCAAGATGCAGGTTCAGTCCTTCTCACACAGGAAGCAGGGCAACAGAGTAGTAGTCCTTCGTGATAAGCAGCACAGCAGCCCGTCTGAGTCTTTCACAGGTCTAGAAGTGTACTGAAGAGTTGTGTCTGAAGGTCCATTATTTATGCCTGGTCTGAAGGTCAATTATTTATGCCTGGTGCCCACTTTGAAGCAGGAGACATTTCTAGAGGCTTCCACCCCCAAAGGTGCTGGAAACTTCCTGTCTCCCTGTCCTGGCCCCAGCTAGTCTGGGGCCACAAAAGACTAGTGTGAAACTCTTTGTGAGTGTGCTCAAGCAGAGTCTTTGTGAGGTTGTGCAGTTTAGGGCCTACCCTAGTGTAATGTATATTAAAAAGGAAGGTTTAGGCCTGGCAAAGGTTTATTTTGCCAGTTTGAAGTGGCATTTTAATCTGCGCGCAAACAGGCTGCAATGGCAGGCATGAGGCATGTTTAAAGGGCTACTTAAGTGGGCTGCACAAGTATTGCTGCAGGCCCACTAGTAGTACTTAATTTATAAGCCCTGGATATGAGTAGCGCCACTTTACTAGGGTCTTACAAGCAAATTAAATGGACCAATTGGAGGTAAGCCAATGTTACCTTATTTAAAGGACAGAGCACAACCACCTTAGTACTGGTTAGCAGTGGTCAAGTCTGCATAGTCCTAAAGCATGCAAAAATGAAGTCAGCAAAAACCGTAGGCTGGAGAAGAAAAGGTGGGTGAAAACCACTTCAAGGATGTCAGGTCCAACAATTTCCATGTTGTAAATCCTCAACAGGACATTGCGATTATAAAATCCTATTTTATAGACTTTGTTCATAATTACTTGGTAGTTTCCCATAAAATGGCGGAAACTAGGGAATGAAATGGAGAATTACTGAGTCGGATACATTTTTCTGGTTGTAAAACCATGCATAATTCCCAGTTCCATTATGGCATTAGAGCCTGCCGTTGCGGGCTCTAGTGGTCATTAAATGCCGTCTCTAGTGTTAAAGGCCCGAGCAGAAGGCGAGGCCCTTTAGGAAGGAAGTGGGCCTTTAACGACCAGCAGAGCCTGCTACAGAGGGCTCTAAGGCTAAGGCTAGAGGGCAGAATGTTCCAATTTGTAAAATAGAGGCCTCATGGAGCCCAAGGGGGTTGAGTTTCTCTCGGGCTCTGTGAGCTGTTTGATTACATCAACAGCTGTGAACAAACATTGAAATGTTGATGCTCTGGGCTTCCACCGGCCATTAGAAGACCAGAGCACTCCATTCTCTTCAATGGAACACTCAACATTCCAATGTTCTAATGGGTTATAATCCATAAATGTAGCCACCTGCAGGAGGTAAATGTATGTGGGAAACTTTGGGGGAGGTGGGGGGTTAGGGAATGGATTGGGGAGTGTGACAGGTATGTTTCTTTCCTGCAAGGGGAGATTTGTATGTCAAAGCCGGCTAATTTTTACAGATGGACTTAGCAGCTGTAAAAATTGGATTAGGTGCCCCCACACTCAAGAATGGAGGTGGAAAAACCTAACCTCTCTGAATCAAGTGGAGTGAAATCGTATGCAGGTATTTAGCTTTGCCTGACTCATAAATGGAGCCATAATGTCTAAAATATTCTACAGCTCAGACACAGGCTAACAGTACAGTCTCTAAAACAGCATATCTTCTCTTGATATAGTGTTAAACAGCACCGGGTAGAACTCTCTTCATCAACATTCTAAGGTGAGCTTAGTGACAGCAGAACCCATCAAAAGAGTGTGATCTCAGTGACAATGGAATAGGAGACAGGAGTAAATGGGAAAAAGCAAAAGAGAGCAGGGAATGGGAACAGAGACTAGGAATTGAAGAATAGTGGGAAAATATGTGACAGATGGCATTGCTTTAAAAAGGGTAGGACTACCATCACTGCGACGTTGGAGTGCTGTGAACGATGGGCCACCAGTTCAAGAATTTCTGAAGTTGGTGCAAGAATAATCTCCACCATCAGATACCCATTGGTTCCCCCACCTATCATGAGGAGGGGAAACCTTAAGTTTGACTGGCAGAAAAATCTTCAATTGATAATTGTGTCAAACCTCCCCAAAGTCTGAATGAAGTCCTTAGTATCCAGACTGAAACTATGAGACAACTTTTCCTTGGGCCGGGAAAGAATTGCCATATGCACATAGGTGATGTGAGCAGGATTCACCAAATTAGGAAGGCGTACTATGTACACACTTGTCTGCTGCAAGGGAAAAATGAAAATTTTACACAGAAGCACATCAACTTTTAATAGTCTCGTAGTTGTGGGCGTCCCCAAGACAGTGAGAGAGGAGTGGGCAAGGTCTTTCAATGCTCATGTGCCACAGACCGAAGCTGTTGTACATCTTTGGGCATACTCAGTCTCAGACCTCTTTGAGCACACTTGGTAAGCACAATCATAATATTAACTTGTTTTCTCCATAGCAGTTCATAACACACTTCTGCCACTTATAAGCGCAGTAAATAACAGGTGCTCTCATCACCCAATTTAAAATGCTTATTGTACTGATCTCAAAAGAATCGGGGCTGAATTTGCAGTACTAGATTTTAAACTCTTAGGGCCCGATTCACAAATGTAAGCTTAGGAAGTCTACGTTTAGAACTTAGGTCTAGGGGACCAAATCACAAAGGTAAACTTAGACCTGAAGTCTAAGGAGCAGATTTGCAAGCCCCTTGTGACACTTTTGCACCGATGTTGCGTCACTTTTTGTGACGCAGTGGTGGCACAAACAATGTGCCATGTTGTGGCCCATTTACAACGTGCCGTATCTAGGGAGATGCGTCACGTTGTAAAGCCCTGCGTCACATTATACCTGTGTCAGGTATGATGTATGCAGGATGCGTGCTCCCACGCAGGAAAGCCTCGTAGAAGTGACGCAGTGAAATCTACAAGATTTCACTGCTCCACTTCAGGCCTGCTCCAAGCTGGTGTGCGGAGTGACACAGTGTTTTAGGTATAGGCCTCTCCATGCATTGCTGGAGTTGCGTGGTGCTTGCAACACGACTCAAGCAATGCGTTACTTTTACGCCAACAAACGCGTCAGATTTTCATGGTGCGCCGTATTGTTAATACGACGCATTAATGGTGTTTTTTTTTGCCCGGAGCAAGGAAACCGACGCATCTCTGCTCTAATGAAAAGATAAGTCAGTTTCTAGTAAATCTGCCCCTAAGTTTGGACCTGCAGTCTAAGGGCCCAATTCACAAAGGTAAACTTAGACTTCACATCTCAATTTACCTTCGTGAATTGGACCCTTAGGGGCAGATTTATGACGACTGGCGCATCCCTGCATATCAGCAGGGATGCGCCAGTTATTGTGCGCCACAGCTCCGCCACCATGGATGCGCCGCATTTACAATGCAGCGCACCATGGGGCAAAAACGGCACAGATGCGTGACGCATCTGTGCCGTAAAAGTGGCGCATTGCTGGAGTTGCGTCGCAAGCGCGACGCAGCTCCAGCAATGCTCTGGGGGGCCGTATGGTTACAATGCTGCGTCAATCCTTACGCCTGCTTCAAGCAGGCGAAGGGTTTTGACGCAGCATGGGCTCAATAGTGACTGAGTGAAATCTTGTAGATTTCACTCAGCCACTTTTAGGAGGCGTTCCTGCGCCGGAACGCCCCCCCTGTGCAGGTACGCCCACATGTGGCGCAAGCTTTACAACGTGACGCATCTCCCTAGATGCGTCACGTTGTAAATGGGGCGCAACATGGCGCAGGGTTTACGCCGCCGCTGCGTCACAAAAGTGACGCAACGGCGGCGTAAAAGTGGCGCAAGTCCGATATAAATCTGCCCCTTAGACTTCAGGTCTAAACTTAGACTTCAGATCTCAGTTTACCTTTGTGAATCGGGCCCTAGAATTGCAGATCACTGCATAGTTCAAGTCACTGAGTCTTCTTGCACGGTAAACCTAAATTTAACTGAAAAAGTGTGGGAAGCGGGGGAAAAGGTAAGCAGTCTCACCATTATGCAAAATATAGGCATTAGAGGCCTATGCATAGTAATTAATTAATTGGTAGACATGGCAGATAGAAAATAGGAAATTATTTGTTATTACTTACCCTAAAATGTTTAATGTACATTAGCGTGGTGTATATTACACTTAGGAAAATGTGAGCAAGCCAACAGTTTATTTTGAATGCATTCTTTGATCTGGGAAATAGTTGCAACTTCCACACAAATGTGTAATTTAAAAATGAAATTTGCGCGCTGCTACATGTCTCGGCCTTTTTTTCCTAATTTTAGTTATTCGATGTTTTAGGGTATTCCTTAAAATCTAGGTAGGGTTCATTAACCATACCTCAATGCTGACAACTGATGCAACTACACTGAAGAATCTGCGACCTGTCACTTCATAAAAATCTAAAACAAATATGGCAAACAACTGGTTTCTTTCCTTAAGAGAGTACATCTTTCCACTGCAACGACAATATTTGCTCATGATGTAAAACTTTCATGAATTTCGCCTGCTTTATTGTGAAAGCCCCAGAGTGGCAGTGCAAGCCAGGGACCCACTAGCATAATTAATTTAAACTATATCTCCAGGTCTTTTTGCTGCTCGCTTCCACACTGTCCTCTGTATTTATTTAGCTTCATTGAAGATTTATCGGTCTCAGTATTGTAAAGGGCATGATGCAAATATGCCGCAAGGGCTCATTTATCATAGGGCAACATTCCTACATTCATCTTGCAGCCCTAAGTCGATGTTATGTCAAAATATTGAAAATATGATGGCATGCAACCACTGAACAACAAGGCTTTTTTATGCGTTCAATTGTACATTGACCATGAGTGAGCATTTCTGTTCTGTGCATAAGTAGGATGTGGAGCACTCTTTAGCAAGTGAAGCAGAGGCACGTGCTTCTAAGCACTGACAAGCCTTATTCAACATAGAGGCTGGTGCAAAGCGAGGTTTTTTGCCTCAGGCAAGGGGGGCTTTTTTTTTTTTAAACACAAGGGACTGGTATTCAGCATATTCGCTGGAGTTGCATTCACATAAAAGAATCTAAATGAAGACGTCTTTTATAGGCGATGGTTATCACCAAAATTAATCTAAGATCATTTACAAGCGAGCCATTAAAATCGTCTCGGTGTTTCTCCTTGGGGAAATAAAGATATTGCAGAGTGGTACTTCCACAGGGTTAATATTCCACAGCATTCTGTTTCTGGTGCTCAGAAAAGGGAACTGCAGCAAAACCAGGGGCTTATTTACAAGACCCTTGCACCGCTGGTGCGTCACTTTTTGTGAAACACCGGCGGCGCATTTTGCTGCCCCATATTTACATGGACTAAGCCACCCTGCGTGGTTTTTACTGTCTTTGTAAATACGGCCCCTTTACATGCAGCACTTTGCGTGAAAGGGGCGTTCCATGGGTGTTGCTGTAGGTGTTCCCACGCAACACCCATGGAACCTGACACAGTTCTAGATTGACGGGAAATCGCAAACCTGGAAATGCGTCTGAATGCTACGCCTCCCCAGGGGAGGTGTAGGGAGGCACAATGAGGAAAAATGTATTTGTTTCTCCTCGTTTATTTTGTCTTTCTATGCGTGTTGCATTCTGCAACACACATAGAATGAGGAAATCACGTCCCATGTTTGGTTATGTGCAGGAAGGTGTCCATTCCTGCACATAAACAATCATTAAAAACAATGGCATTTTACAAGTTCTATGTGTGCTAATGCTGCTCACATAGAAGCTGAAATACGCCATTTCCGTTTGTTTATGTGCAGGAAGGGACACATTCCTAGACATAAACAATCATCCCTGTGACGCAGGCATCTTTGCACCAAGGGAACCTGCATTGGCGCATTTAAGCTAATTGTGCACCAGCGCAGGGGAGAGCAAAGAGATCCGTCACATCCTTGTAGATATGGCACATCCCTGTGCTTTGAAAGTGCCACAGCCTGGGGTAGCCAAAGGGCTTGCAGTGCCACGCAGGGGTACTTTCTTGTAAATAAGGCCCTAAGTGTATATTTTTTACTGATTACCTCATGCATTGCCCTTCTACTTTAGGGTTTTCACACCGAGGGGCATATGTACAAAGCCCTATTGCCACGGGAACATCACTTTTTCTGATGATCCTGTGGCGATAGGGGCTTCACCTTATTTATAAGGCATCTTTAAGCCACTTACCGGGGTTTAATGCTGCCTTGTGAATAAGGCCCCCTTTCACACTATGCTTAGTGTAAAAGGGGTGGGTGTTGTGGTGGGCATACCACCGCAACACCCATTGATTTTGACGCTGCCCCCTATTTATAAGGGTGGCGTACATAGGAGGCAGTGCCAAAATCAAGACAAGAGAAAAGCTGGTCTTAACTTGGCGAAACGAGGAGAAATGCCTTTCCTGGACATCTAATCCTTATTCAACTTGGAGCCAGCAACCCTACCCCTGAGCATGCTGAATGGGGCCATACCAGTGCTAATATGCGGGATAGTTCTCACCACCCGCAACATGTCAGTTATAGCCTCCCACCACTGCAAACCATTGACTAAAGCCAGTTACCAATGCTCCTTAATCACTTGGTTAAAACGTTCCACTAGGCCATTACTACGTGGATGATAAAGGGAGGTGAGAATATGTTTAAACCCAAAATCTTTGAGGAAGTCCTGCATTTCTCTGGACACCAACTCGGTACCATTCTCAGACACTAGCTCCTCAGGAAACCCCTCTCTAAGAAACACGTCTTGAAAAACTTTAATGATCGACAAAAAGTTGACCCTATCCACAAACCTGACCTCCGGCAATTCTGACATGTAGTCAATGAGAACTGACGCACACTTAGATGAACTCCCAACCACCCCAAAGGGACCGGCAACATCAAAAGAAAGCTTGCACCAAGGCGAGTTTCTCACTACAATAGGATCAAGAGGGGAAGAATGAGTTACTTGCGACGTGTAGCTCAAAACACAAATGCAACAGTCACGCACATAGTGTTCGATATCCATGTCCAACCCCCTGCCACCAAAAATCCTCCCTGACCCTGCGTTTCATGGCCTGAATTCCCACATGTCCTTTGTGAGCTAAGTCTAAGATCTTTTTTCCGCATACACACTGGAACCACCAACAAACCACCTCTCCTTAGAACACCACCAACCAAAGAAAACTCCTTCCCGCCTCTCTTGTCGGGAATCAACTCAGACAGAAAGTCCTTATTGTTGGGCCACCCTCCATTCAAAAAGTCAACAACCAATCCAAGCTCCACATCATTTGACATAGCATACAACCATTTCTGTTCCGAAAGTGCACCTCCCACTGTATTCTCCAGGGAACCCACCGCACAAACCATTTCTAAGTCATCAGATGGCCCCACACACTCACATCCCGTCAGGGGTAACCTGGGCAAACAGTCGGCTACGTGGTTTTTCACACCTGCTCCATATTCCAGGTGGTAATGGAACTCATGCAGTCTGTACTGCTATTTTGCGATGCGTGGAGTGGCCCTACCCCCACCTGTAGTAGTGAAAAGATCAATTAAGGGCTTATGATCAGTTCTTAAAATAAATTCATTTCCCCATAAGAAATTCTTGAAGTGCCAGACACCCCACCACAAAGTTAGACCTTCTCGATGGTGGAATAAGTGCTCTCTGCACCCTTTAATGTTCTTGAAGTGAAAGCAATAGTGTCTTCACGACCGTCTCCTCTTTTCTGCATAAGAACAGCACCTAAACCCACATTGCTTGCATCCGTGGACATGATGCACCGATCATTGATGATAAATAGTTTTATCAATTCAGAATTGTTGCTACAATCATCATCCCACTCATACTTGACATTTTTTCTCAAAAGATTCAGCATAGACGCAGTTTTGCTTGAAAAATCGCTCACAAACTTGGCGTAGTATTCTACCAACCCCAGAAAAGAGTGGTTCAGAGGTTTGGGTGCATTTTAGATAGCCTCAATGATTTTCATTTTGGTTCCACCCCCTTGTCAGAGATATGGTGACCAAGGTAATCCACTCTCTCCTGATAAAACTGCATTTGTCCCTTCTCAAGCTCACAACCCTAGACTTGACAATGTTTAACACTTGCCTAACCCTGTCATCATGTTCCAACTCTGTTTTTCCATAAATCAGGATGTTGTCTTGGAAAAACACGACCCCTACAGTGTCCTTGAATAAATTGTTCATAAATCGCTGGAACAATGCAAGGCCAAACAGCATACGTTTGTAGCGATAGGCCCCCCTCACTATCTTATAGAGTTATCTTTGCTGTAAAAAGCTTAGAAACATAGCACTCATTTTTTTAAACCAGTTGAAGATTGAAACCAAAGAGATTTGATGGAAATCTAGACTTCATGGTTATTTTTAGGGAAGAGTACATAAAGGGAAAAGATAGTCAGCTGATCTGAACATTCATTGAGGAGGAAATTATCTTCCCTCTTTCAATTTTTGCTCCAGTTTTCACGCCCAATACTGACCTCTTATCTTCCAAACCGTGAAATAGGAAACAAGGTAACAGTATTGTTAAGTCTGTTATGAATACCATTTAACTTTCCATCTTGTATTTGAGTTCCTACTATATGCTTGTGATAAACCAAGATACTGACCTTTAAAGCCCAAGGACACTGGGGTAGGATTGGAAGTATAGGAATAAATGTACTCTATAATTCTTGCTTTGTGGAAACACAGGTATCTTTCTTCTTCTTTACTCATCTCCATGGAGCTGTGTTGTTATTCAGTTGAAGCTTGTGTATTATCTTGCAGGGCAGATTCACAAGGACCAACCTGCAATGTGAGGTGTTTCCTTGTGCAACCAATTATCTAAGCAGTTCTCATTACTATTATTGTAAACTTTGTTCCACACAGAGGCAAATCATACAGGTGAATCCACACCCTGTCACTATTTAGGAGAGCTGGGGGAAGGTGCTCCCTATTGAAAGTAAAGAGCAGGGACCCGATTCACAGAATTAACTTAAGACAAAATCCTAAACTTACTACCATTTTGGTATTCACAGAACACACTTACTCATTTTGGTATTCACAGAAGGCACTTACTCATTTCGGTATTCACAGAAGTTAGGAGTCCTAACTGTAGGACTCCTAAATGCCTTCTATGAATACCGAAAGTCTTAAAATTAGGATTTTTCTCAGTTTAGGAGTAGTAAAGTTAGGAGTCCTAACTTTACTACTCCTAAACTGAGAAAAATCCTAACTTTAAGACTTTCGGTATTCACAGAAGGCATTTAGGAGTCCTAAAGTTAGGAGTCCTAACTTTACTACTCCTAAACTGAGAAAAATCCTAACTTTAAGACTTTCGGTATTCACAGAAGGCATTTAGGAGTCCTAAAGTTAGGAGTCCTAACTTTACTACTCCTAAACTGAGAAAAATCTAACTTTAAGACTTTCGGTATTCAGAGAAGACATTTAGGAGTCCTAAAGTTAGGAGTCCTAACTTTACTACTCCTAAACTGAGAAAAATCCTATTTTTAAGACTTTCGGTATTCACAGAAGGCATTTAGGAGTCCTAAAGTTAGGAGTCCTAACTTTACTACTCCTAAACTGAGAAAAATCCTAACTTTAAGACTTTCGGTATTCACAGAAGGCATTTAGGAGTCCCAAAGTTAGGACTCCTAACTTCTGTGAATACCGAAATGAATAAGTGCCTTCTGTGAATACCAAAATGAGTAAGTGCCTTCTGTGAATACCAAAATGGTAGTAAGTTTAGGATTTTGTCTTAAGTTAGTTCTGTTATCTTCCCCTTTTTGATTATACTTTTAATCTGTTCATTAAATCTATCCATTTAGGAAGTGCAGTAATCAATTCCATTTAGGATTCTTTCTTTTAATATTTTTCCTCCTGGGTAGTGGTGTGGGAATATTTTGGCAATTACCTTGGCAGTGAACACTGTTGAAACTGTTGATTTTGTATGGTGCAATGACAACCACACAAATTGGTTGGAAGGTAGTAATGCAGATTTGTAGTGTTAACTGAGGTAGAACAAGTCTGAAAGAATATAATGGTGCTGTGGCTTAAAAATAGGTAACTTGGCACTACATTTGTAGGAACTTCTCTGCTCACTGAATGATTTGGAATAAAGGTGGCTACGGTAAAATCATTGTATAAATCATGATTTGTCTCGAACAAAATGACTTGTTAGTAATATTGGATTCTGTTATAAGGTGAATAAAAAAATACTTACATTATATATTGAAATAAAACAGGGACTATTATTTGTAATATTTCTTCAGTACATTGTAAATAATAGTCACTATTCCGTTTCTGTGTTTTTATAGGACTCTTTTTTAGGTCTGGTGTTAGCTAAGACCTTTTGATTTTACTAAAATTATCTATATAAAATAGTAACCTATAGAGGTGTTCAGCAAGCCCTCTTGATCCATTCATCTGTTGCGTCATTCACATTTTTCTTCTACACACTACAGCATGCAGCATGGGGCAATGAGCTTGTCTGCATACAAACTAGTTCCCTTCAGTCACATAGCCTACTGTAATGTATGCTTTTTGAGACAAAAAAAGAATTTACATCTAGACCATATATTGGTGAGGGCCTGCCGACTTATCTAACAATGCAAACATTTTTTAAAGCCATAATAATATAAAACAAGCCTTGACCAAGCTAAAAGGGTTACAGCCACTCCAAGGCCTATTGGCTTTGCTAAAGCTTCTTTGCATATTACATCCTGGTGTAGGCAGTGAGTTCATTGATGCATATTTCATAAGTTTCTCCACTTAGGGCCTGATTAAGACTTTTGGTGGTTTGGGGGCGGATGGCACGCCACCGCCACACCCCCGCACCGCCAAAAGTTGCTGCCACCAGCCAGCTAGATTACAACTTAAAAGTAGTCTTGCAGGTGAGCAGTGTGGCGGTTTCCGCTGTGGTGCTTCTTTTAAAGGTGGCGGTGACTCTGAAAAAAGCACCGCAATGGGAATGCCAGACAAGGTTCCTGCACGGCATGGACTGTAAATTCATGTTGTGCCCCCCATTTACATTCACATGTGGAGGGGGCACAGTGGGCCCTGTAGGACCCCCTTTGCTTCCTCTCTGTCATGGTTTTCATGGGGGTGGAACCGCAGAAGCTCGCAATACGTTGGCAGGACCAGGGCAGTCCCACCAAGCATATTGCAGCCTCAGGACTGCCGCTCCATCTCCAGGGAATGGTGGTTATGGAGGCGGTCCCATGGCGGTCTGACCGCCCAAGTCATTATTGGGCTGTCAGACCGCCGGTGCAGCAGTGGCTGGACTGCCACCGATGCGCATCCATGAGCCTGGTGGTCCTCAGACTGCCAGACTCGGAATTGGGCCTTCAGTAGTATATATGCTCTTTGAATATTACAAGTTAGGCATGTATTTCCATTAATGCCTTCATGATAATCTTATTACTCTGCTCCGTGCCAGGTTTGTATAGGTGTGAGTAAGGAAGCTCATTCTTTGTAATGTGAAAGGAGTGTGTGCTAATAGTTGTTCTCCATATATAATGGGTGTTAATTATTCTGATGAGATGTTGCTCTGAGGTCTGTACATGAGAAGTTAAGTTGCTGTTTGATTTTCTGAGAACTGCTCTGCGTATGTTTACTCTGGATAATTTAGAAGTTAACCTTTCATTTCTGCACTTTACTAAAAGATCGATTGTGCTGTTATTCTTTCCTTTTGCATTTTGGTTCTTCTAGTTTGGGTGGATCACTTTATTTTCACTCAGGACTGAGTAGGGTGCTAACCCAAGAGATGTTGGTAGATTCGTTTTGCCTCACCAAATACCTGGAAGGCTGAGGCAACCATAATGATAAGCAAGAGTGGGTTTGGCTCCATCTCACTCTGAACGGGCTGTCCTTCCCCCAACCACAGTGATTCAAGTGTCCAGCAGCATCGGAACACAGCTGTTGTGAAAGCACTGGTATTCTAGCAGTCACTAACAAAGGGAGTTTTATATACAGTCATTTGTTCAGGGGGCATGGAATAGGAGCTACATAGAGGCGCATGTATTATATTCTTTGTGAACCTACAAGGCTATAGTTAGGTGTATAGTAATAAATAAGTATGAAATTCTGCCACTAGAACTTTATTTAATATTAAGGCAACTTCCTTTGTTGCCTCGCCACACAAGGGCATATGATACGGTGGAGAAACATACTTTGGTCTTCATAATGTACTTAACAGTACACACTGCATACTACTGCAAGTAGAATATACTGTTAACAAATTGCTCAGGGTATGTCCAACATTCTGGAATATATTTACTTCCTATCTGCACAAAACACAATCCCTGAGCCATTTTGAAACCAATCAGAGTTCATTCTTTAAACTCTCTGTGACCAGTGGCTGTTTCAAATACAACTATTGCTAAAGACAATCACCAAACAAATCTAAAGGAAAATACGTACTTACTGCAAACCTCTTTCAAGCAATACCAGACATTTGGAGCCTACTTTAGACATTACTTGCAGCCGGTTCATACTTGATTGACATATGATTTAAAATGCCTTCTACACAGTGTGCAGCTGTAGTCTTCCCCAACTTCAAAAGACTGATAAAGATACTGTATTTTGCCTCAAATCTCCTGTTAACATATACATGAATATGCCCTTCTGTGAAACATTTATCCTATGCAATGTGTCCTTAAGCTCTTTTCTAATGTTAGGTTACCCTCAGTCTTAACACAAATCTAACTAAGTCCTATGTCATGCCATGTGGCCCGAATACCTCCAGGATGTGCTTTTTCTTCATTAATAATAATGTCCTTGCCAACATACCCCAATTGTCATATCTAGGAGTAGTATTTGTCAGTTGGTTGCGCTGGTCATCATGTGTTGCAGCAATGCAACACTGAAGATGTTTGCAAATCAACCCATTAGAGTGCCTTGCATGAAATATCTAAGCAATATTGTCTGTCGCATAATATAGAAAAAGCACATAACAAGTTGTAATGAAGCTGGTTGCGTTAGAAACAAATAAGAAACATAAGGCAACAGCAGTAGCAGCTGCTACCGGTTGGGCGCGATAGGGTGGGGGGAGTGAAATGTTATTAAAAAAAGACTTAACTTTAACGGCCGGCTGCTGCCTCTCTCTTTTGTCCTCGTCATCTTCTAGTACCGGCCGTCAGCAGGAAGCACCCGGGCAAACAGACTTCCCTGAGCCAATCACAATGCTGCAAGGAAGCGTTGTGATTGGTCTGAGCGCAGTGGATCAGCACTCTGACTGGAACAGTGAGCCTGTGCTTGTTTCTCACCAGGCTCTGTAATGCAGCCTGGTAGGAACATGCAAAGTGTGCATGAACTGTTTGGTCGGCCCAATAGGGCCGGCCAAAGAGTTCATGCGCACTTATGGAGTGCACACCACTCCTCCCCTGCCCTGGCCACCCGCACCTACCCACCACTAACGGCAATAGGAAAAATAAAATGAAAATAACAATACGTTAATAAAATTTTATTTTTCCTTTTGAGCAGTGGGGTAATGTTCCTCCGCCTTAGCGGAGAAACCTCCACTGGACAACAGTGTCTTTAAGAGTGCTACGAAAATGTACAATGGCAAGAAGAGAAGAGCACCTTCACATGAAACAATATTAAGTGGCTGCTTCTTAAAGCAAATCAAAGAAGCAAAATACAGCTATAGAAAGCATAGCAATACATACAAACAATCAATGGTCATAATACAAATTTTACTAATTAACCCCTTCCCCGCTCATGACGGAACCACTCCGTCATGAGCCACGGGTGCGCTGTGCTGATGACGGAATGGTTCCGTCATGCTGCGGCCGTTGGCGGCCGCTCCTCCCACGTGGCGCTAATTCCCCGCCTGTGCGGGCGATTAGCGCAGTGGGTGGAGTCATGACGGAACCACGCCGTCATGAGCACAGCTCACCTGTGACTCATGACAGCGTGGTTCCGTCATGAGCACAGCGGCGCCGTCGACCCCCCCAATCCCCCCCAGCGCTGCGGCAGAATTCACGCCGCAGCGAAGGGGTTAAACATGTTATAAACTAATGATTTATCTAGAACACGCGGTGTGTATTATGCAAAGTGTTTGATTACCTATCAGCAATTATAACTAGGCATTTGCAAAACCAATAGTGTTGACTTTTGTATATAGCATGTACAATGAGGTGTGAACCAAAGAGACACATACATGTACACTTGGAGACTGAAACACACCAACAGGCATACACAGACAAAAAGTATAAAAATACACTGTTACACATGGAGCGACATTTATACTGATATTTTGTACATATATCAACCACCACGCAGGTATACATAAACGCACAGACAGCAAATATAGACAGCTTTCTAAAGTGAACAAAGAAATACCTACATAGATGCACAGATATCATACATAAAGACACTTATGCATTTACAGAAAATGCACAAGCAGGTTTAAGTAGACCCACAAGTGGATCAATGAATTAAAAAGCATGTGTCACTTGAGATACAGATGGGTAGATAGGTGTGTTTGTGTGTGTATATATGTGGAAAATTGAAGGAAAGATGGATAAGTGAAAATACATAAAATACATTTGATGTTTTTTGATGTCGGCAAGAACTGTTTTCAATTTGCCACTTTCATTGTATAATAAGCCTCCTCTATTAACAATTTTTGGGGGCGTGGCTTCGCCTGGCTGCAAGATGGCTGCACCCCGAGTAGGCTCTGCCAGCCAACAGACATAATCCTGCAACATGCGTGCATCAAGGGGGCTTCTGCACCATTAAAATCATCCCACACATCTGCTCTGAGATGGGCCACACTGCCTGATGTCTGCAGCCGTACCGGCGGAGACTGTGGAGCCACCTGAGTGCAGGGGCGGCCTGCTGTGCATGAACCACGAGGAAGCCAGATGCGGCGACCGCGACGGCGGCCAGCAAGACCTCGGAGTAGCAGTATTGAGGTGGAGGCCTTAGGACACCTGGCACCTAGCGTGAGAACCTGCAGGCTCGAGAAATGGACCACCTGGCCTGAGCTGTGTAAAGGCCATGAGACGGACCGTGCAGCTTGTGCGCGCTGGCCTATCCGCCGACGAGACAGCCACCGGCTTGACTGGAGAGGTGGCCGGAGCTGAGTGCACACCAAGGCGGCACAGAATTGACCCTCCCTGATGGCAGCGGCAAAACATGAGTTCTGCCTGCCATATACTGCATGCTGCTGCTGGAGCAGAGTTTTCTGTTAGAAAATTCTGGGGCTTTTGAAGCTCTGGCATGTCTATGCGTTTTATTAATTTATTAATAATTAACAACTAATTATTTGTCTTGTGCAAGTGCGTTCTATTAATCAACCTGTTTGTCCTAACACAAGAGAAGGTTACACGAGGGTTAGCATGCGTGTGCTGTTTTTGTATTTACAATAACGTGCAAGTTTTCATATTTAAACGTTGCTGTGTGCTATTTATTTTGAGCACAAAACGCTGTCTGAATTAATGCCCTATATGTCGCAAAGCTAGATAAATGCATACACATAAGGGTGTTAGTGGGGTTAACACTGTTTAATCATTATGATGTAGTAATCTTTATTTTGTCTCTTTAATTAAAGATGGTCTATTGTGGCCTATGGAGGCCTTTGTGAAATGACTGAGAATGATTTGAAGCCTGGCTGAGCTGTGGTGCAGGCGAAATCTGTGATGTGACAAGGGAGACCCCTGCTGGAATTCGGTTACAGACAACTGACCGTAGTCCTTATATGGAAATTTCCGGGAGGACATCAGCAAGTTTGGAGGATCTCCAAAAGAAATGATTTGTCCTTGGTAAACAAAGAGCCTCAGAAAGAACATTGTGCTAAAGCCGGTTTGCCGAGGGAAATGAGCGAGATGGATACTTTAATAGTTTCTAGTTCTTGGTTCCTGTTCCGTGATTTGCGTATTGTGACTTTTCCTGAGCGGAGATTTCAAGATGTTGCAAAGTTACATCCCTTCCTTCTCGTTCTGCTCAGTGATACAATTTTATTTGTCAAATTCATGTGGGTTTCCATTGTATTTTGCATTATAAAATATGTTAGCTTAGGGAGGGCTCTCCCCACACTTTCTTTCGTCGCCTTGCTGCGTGAACTAGCGTTGCTGAGGACTGATGCTGAGGACCTTATCCTGAAAAGACTTTTGAGAGACTGGTCCTGACCCGTTCTGACATTAGTTAGAATAGGTAACTATGAGAAATGATTTATTCTGATTTACTCTGACTAATTTTAGATAAAGCAATATAACTTTTAAACATGGTGTTGGTTATTTCTTTCCTTGTCATTTATTGAATTCTGTTTGATTATTGTTTATAGATTGTTTATATTATGTTAGGCAACCACTAAACTGGTCCTATCGCCTAGATATAGATGCAGGGTGCTCTAGGAGTTTTCTTCCCACAGGTTTGCTGCTGGTAGAGTATTGGAGCGTATGTTAGTGAAATGGGCCCTAGCGTATGATGAATGTATGTGCGTGCAACTGTGAAATTACTCTATCTGTGGTAGTGGGCATATTTCTGATACCCTGATCTGTATCACTGCGATCCCCCGGGTGCCTGGGACCAGACCTGTTTGGAGCTGAAATATCGAAGTGGGGGCCCGGGTCACCTGACGCGCTGGGCACAATCCGGAGGATTCAAGAATTAAACCGGCCACCCTGTGTTATGTGTGGACCACGGGCAGGCAGCACGTAACGAGAATACTGACCCTGCCCCCCAACTATCGAGGCTGTAAGCAGCTGGCCTGATGAAGAGGCCAAAAATGGGGCCCAGAACAGAGTGGCATGCGTCTCGCCTTCCCCAGCTACTGCAGTGAAACATCGATGCCAGACACTGTGTGCCGCATGCTGTGACCCGCCTAGGGCCTGGAGTCTGATCTGCTTGATGGGCGCAGGTGGGCGGTGTCATGGGTCGGAGGGAGAGGTGAGGCCCTAGAGGATTAACATCCGTCCACTCCTTGGGAAGGAGACACAGCCGTTGGAGAGAGTGCCTTGCACAGGGTGGCATTTTCGCCCTGGTGGATTGCCCTGGGATCAGGCTACCCTCCCCGGCTACTACTGTCCCACTCTGCTGGCATCCCAGCGGGTACCTACATTGTGGGGCCATCCGCCTGCCTGAATTAAGGGACTTGGAGCTGATCCCATTGCCCCCCTGGGCAGGCGCCATGTTGGACTGCTGAGAGGGCTGGCCCTGCGGGTACCACCTGGAACCTAGTTCCCAGGACGAGACAGCTGCATGCAACTGACCTCACACCATAGAATTGAGGTGAGAGCCCTGCACCTGAATTGAAAGAATCGCTACCATTGCTACTCGAATATGCACGCAGATAGTAACCACATAGGGGGCAGTGATACACAGCACAAGACAATGGGCAAACCCGACGCCAAACAACCCAAACTCACGTTCGAGGGACGCCACCATACTAGACAGGGCGAACCAACCCAGAACTCTGAAGAGCAGCCAATGCAGATGGCTGACACTGCTCCACAAGACTTAGATATCTGCTCGCTACTAAAGGATGTGAAGTCCTGCCTTAAAAAAATAGACTCTAAGCTAGACCTCCTCACAGCCCGACTAGACCAGGCCAAACAAAGGGTCGTCATGTATGATGACCGGCTAGAACACACAGAGACACAGATATCAGACCTTAAGGACCTCAGAACGGATGACCAAAGGAAGATGCTAGAGATGGACAAAGTACTGGCACTCATAAAAGCCAAAAACAAGGACTTAGTATCCCGCTCTCGCAGATTATAACCTCTGAATAACGGGAATTCCAGAGTCCACCAATATCACCAAGATGGAAGACTTCATTGAAGACTTACCACGTGAACTTTTTGGTACCGAACTATCAGCGATCTTCGTGGTTGAGAGAGCGTACCATATGCTTGGACCGCGTCCACCTCCAGGGGCACCGTCCCGTCCCATAATAGCCTGGATTCTGAACTACCGGGACCGAGACAAGATCCTCTGCAAGGCGTGGGAGTGCGGGGAGGTGCAATATCAAGGCAATAACCTCCTCTCCTTTCACCTGGACTTCACCATGGAGCCTCGGTTGCAAGGTGCAAATTTCTGCCTTTGAAGCGTGCGCTTCAACAACTTGGAATAAAATATGGCATGTTCTATCCAGCCAAAATGCGTATCTCACTTGATGGCACAGCAAAATTCTTTACTGACCCTGCATCGGCTTTGAAATATGCTAAGCAGCTAAATAAAAACAGACGAGCTTCGTCTAACTCCCCTCGCTCGTCTGAAGAGGGCCGCACAAGGGGCAATGACTAACTTTGCTGACAAGTGAGGGCTATTCGCACGTCATCACACATGTCGGAAAATGGAGCGGTTCTGTTGCCCTGCTTGGCAGGACTGCAGATGACATGTTCTTAGGTAATCACACTGGCAGAGTACTCAGCTTCACAGCTAAGTCCCTTGTACTCCACTCGGCCTCCCTGTTCTTAGATACAGAGTAGTTTGCCCGTGAATCCATGACCCTTCGAAATGGTTCAATGTATGTTATGTTGGGGTATATTTGGGGTAGCTTAAGGTGGGTGGGGTCGCTTTCTTAGCCTGATTGGGGGTTGGAGTGGGTGGATGGGGATCACACATTGGATTGTTCTTGTTGTTGCAACATGTTGTTTTGTTTATGGAAAGCCATTAACAGGGTAGTGCTGCCCTGGGAACTCTTGCTGGACGCGCATTTCACATGCACACACTTGGTGGATATTAACAAGACACCCCCAGTGACGATCCTCCAAAGCGGACGAGCCAACACAGATAATAATATTCATATCCTGCCACAATGGTAAGCATTAACTGCTTAACCTGGAATGTCAGGGTCCTTATGTCCATCCCAAGTCCCGCCTGGTGCACTCTTACTTAGTGTGCCACAGTCTAGATATCTGCTTTATACAGGAAATGCACCTGACCAATTCCACACTGACCAGACTGCAGGGCCGCTGGTGGGGCGAAACACATTCCGCTATCTATTCGAACTACAGTAGAGGGGTTTCAATCCAACTCAAAATTGGACTGCCATGGCGCACCACAGGGTCCCACATAGACAAAGACGGCAGATATGCCATCATATCTGGCACACCGTATAAGCGAACCATGATGCTAGCGGCTGTATACAGCCCACACGTAGATTACCTGGACTTCTTTCTGAACGTTTGGAGATGACTGTCCAACCTGGGGTCAGTGACGAATTTATGGGGTGGGGATTTCAATGTGGTGCTAAAGGAGACGCTAGATAGCTCTGGGATGCACGAACAATCAACGCACAGATGTATGGTGTCATACTCACCGGAATACATGTGAGGGCACGTGCCTCTCCTCCTACCATAACACAGGGTCACGTTTAGACTACTGGATTGTCACAAATGATGCTCTTGCCTATACAACTAGCCTCTCACACATGCTCTCTGACCACGCTCCAGTACTCCTAGTGCAACAGATCCCCCAGACTGTTCCCGGAGCTCTTAAGTGGCATCTCCCCCCAAAAAGCTTTGAGGGACTCTGCCTTCAGAGAGGAGATCCACGCAGAAATCACAGAGTATTTTGCACACAATGTCGGGACGGTCGAATCGCCCTTGAATCTATTGGAGAGGTTCAAAGTGGCGACACATTGTTAAGCAGGCAGGGAGGGGTCTTGCGGGAGCTATGAGGCACACTAGTTAAACTTGAAGAGAAAATGTGGGTATTAGAGGGAGACTATTACAGGGCCCCTGACCCCGCCATACTAACAGTTATCAGAGAGAAACTCTCATCCTTTAAAGAGGAGGCAGAGCGAGAAACTCACTATCTCTGTAAACAGGCAAGGACGTGTAAATATGGGGAGGGAAATCACCCAGGAAAGACTTTGGCAGGCTTGCTAGGCAAGCCCAATGCCACCACATATGTGTTGGATTCAAGAGATCCCAATGCCCAGCTAGTCTCTTCACCGTCACAACTTCCCGAAGTAATGTCATTCTTTTATGCCAGACTATACACGAAATGCCTAGCTAGAGAATCGGAGACACTGTGTGACTTTTTTGACACCATCCAGCTACTATGGCTTGACCAAAGTCACAGAGAATATTTAGACTTGTTGATTGCACAAGAAGAGATAGCGCAGGTTATCGCTAGCATTCCGGCTGACAAAGCCCCGGGCCTTGATGGGTTTACACCAGCCTTTTACAAAGAATATGCCCCTATTCTAATCCCCCGACTCATTGAAATGTATCATGAATCATTAACATTGGGGAAACCCCCCCCCTTGCTACGAGAGGATTAATAGTGACCCTTCTTAATCCAGACAAGCCCGCAGATCTTTGCGATTCATATTGCCCATTTTCCTTAATAAATGTAGCTAAAATCTATGCGAAAGTCTCGGCAAATTGCTTCCTTCCCCTCCTACCATTGATTGTATGGCTGGATCAATCGGGCTTCGTTCCTGGCCATGCGACTTCTCGCAATCTCCAAAATATCTTCACGATTATGCACCATATACACCCAGTCCTCCCTGCCGTGGCTGCCCTACTGGACGCCACTAAAGCCGTTGCCACATTAGGATGGCATTTCCTCTTTCCCCTGCTATGATGGCTGCGTCCGAGTCACGATTTCATCCTGAAAATTCATTTTTTATACACTCTCACCATGGCGCGCATAAGGATAAATGGAAACATTTTGGAACCCATAAGCATTACCAGTGGCAATCGACAGGGTTACCCCCTTTCGCTGATTCTTTTCACTATAGCGATGGAGCCGCTTTATGCGAGGCTATGACAGCACCACACACCATCCCATTCTCGCTCACAGGCCGCATAGCAATTGCAAAAATGGTGGTGCTTTCAGAGCTTTTGTACTTCTTTGTAAATATTTCTCTCCCGCTCAATACACATCTGAGGTCAAACTTGTTCTCACTCACATGTGCGGGACGACAGCCCAGAGTGTCATATGAAATGCTTGCAATACCGCTCACACGTGGAAGGCTGGGAGCTCCAGATATGCAATAGTACACGGTGTGAGCTCAGGCACAATTTACACATCACTGGCTACATCCAGCCCCTTTCCAACCACATCTGGCGATTGAGCATGATCGGGTGCCTTTGTGGCCAGTAGGAACTGTGGTGTTCCAGAAGTATACACCTCCCAAAACAGAAATTAGCACAGGGGAATGTGTGCGCTGGGCGTGGAATGTTCTCCGCAGATGAGCGGGCCTTGCGATGACATATGCACCTACTGCTCCTTTAGTAGATAACCCCGTATTCCCTCCCCTGCAAGATAAAGGAGCGACCAGACCCACAAATGTGCGCGGTATAAGGTATTTGCCAATTTATTTCCTAATGGCGAATTTATCCCCATCCTGCTATATTCTGACCCAGAAATGCAGTCACCCTCGGACATATTACAATACTCCCAAATCCGCTCCAGTTGCATACAATACACAAGTCCTTTCCAGCCCCTCCCCTGACTTTTATGGTACTTGAATACATGTACACGACTGCCTCCCCGTGCAAACTAAGGGGCATATCAACAAGGGCTTTATCTCTGCTTTTTTGGCTTTAAAAGCCAAAAAAGCAGAGATAAAACTAGCACCCTATCAACAACAGGGTGCTAACATGCAAATTTGCATGTTAGCACCCTTTTACTCTACGCTTCCCCTTGCATCTCTAATTAGATGCAAAGGGGGCGTTGCAGAGTAAAATAATAGGAGAAATGTCGCTAAGCGACATTTCTCCTATTATCAAGAATATCGCTAACCCTGTTAGAGACAAAAAAAGCATCGCTAACCGCGGTTAACGCTGCTTTTTTACGTCTGGTATTTTTCTGACTTAGCCATGATATCCTATGGAAGGAGGATATCATGGCTAAGTTTGTCTGTCCCTATCAACAAGCTAACGTGAGATTATCACTGGGTTTCCAGCTATAATCTCACGTTAGCCACTTAGCGTGAGGATTTTTATCGCTATTGAGATAAGCGTTGCTAATAGAACGCTATCTCAGCGATAAAAATCAACGCTAGCCGGCGATAATTATCCTAGCGCTAAGTGCGCTTAGCGATAATTATCGCCGGTTGTTGTTGATATGCCCCCTAGAATGCGCCTCTGCACGATAACACGGTCCGCCTCCATCACTGATACCACGAAGGATAGGATGGCTTGGGTGAAGGACTTGCACTCTGATATTACGGAAACACAATGTAATTACTTTTGCGCCTAAATTGACCAGTTATCACCCAACTGCAGACAACACCTGATACATTTCAACTATTTACATAAGACATATAGAACGCCAACACAGCTACACAAAATTGGGCAGACGGATAGCCCGCATTGTGCGCGGTGCCACAGCTCATATGCCACTTTCCTACATTTAGCTTGGTCCTGTCCTAAAGTGGCGCATTTCTGGACTGAAATATGCGTCATGCTGGGGGATGTTATGGGGGCACCTATCCAGCCAGATTTTGTGGTTTGTTTGTTGGCTATGTGGAGACTGTTCCGAGAAAAAAACGCCGAAAGGTAACATTGCTATTACTGCTGGCAAAATGAAGGGTGGCAATGAACTGGGGACGGCTTCCAGCACCGACTAAACAAGCTTGGGTGGAAGATTCAACATACTGTCCGGAACAATATTTTATATATTGTGACCTGATGCCCCTTAAAACAAGGCCCAAAGACATCTGGGAGCCCTTTGTAGCCCACCTGAAAAGAATTCCCGCAGGAGGGATAGTTATACCAGATCCCCACCCAACGACTGCCTGTGCCATGTAGGCTATGGCTGCTGTACTGGACCCTGCACTCCTGCAGAGTAGGCTTGATACTACTGATTGTCAAAAATGCAATGATTAATGTGTTATGTTGATCTTTGATGTACTCAACTTCAAACAATTACAAGAGAAGCAGAATGTATTGTGCACTGCGGGAACGCCGGAACCTCGTTGTGTACACATGAATGGCTAAATTGTGAGGGTTATGTTTTTTGTTTGAAATCCAATAAATTTCATTTAAAAGAGCATGAAACTAAAAAAACAAAATAAAAAAACAATTTTCTGCAGTGTTTTGTTGTAGAAACTTTTCAAATAAACCACTGATTATTAACCAAAAATATTTTAAATATTAGACCTGCATCAACTGATACTTCCTCTGTTAATTTCTCTGCTTGAGCTTACAGAATTGAAACACATAACCCATATTTTTGATATGGCTTGTGTCGAAAATGGGCCTTTGGAAAAGCAAAGCATACATTTGGTGACTTTGTTAATGATGCAACAAATTGTTATAGAAAATAAATCCCATAAGTAAGCAACATCTTGGGCTACAACAATAAGGAACCTGTCTGTGGGCCCCACTGTTAAACAGAATGCATTAGCAGAGTTTAAATGTAGCTTCAAAAAAGTGTGTTATGAAAAGGAGTCACAAGTTTGTGTTGTAAATGGTAAACTTAATGGGAACAAACAGCAAAATATTGCATAGTTAAAACTTTTGAAAAATGTCTGTAATTTTGATGCATCGTTAAGATGCATAATTGATATAGTACATCTGGCATTTAGCAGATGTTATGAATATTCATCCACAGCCTACTGAAGTTAACACACATCCACCTGACACTGAAAAACACACATTAATGGCACTTCTTCTTAAGCAGAACACTGCTTTGTTTGCTAAGAAGGCCTCAAACCATTTCATAAGTTCCCCCTTTCTCCTAAAAGCATTGTGATGGCAAGCCAGTGGTAGTTTGTGTTCTATACAAATTGCAGTAACACTACACAGCACATATGTACTTTGTAAGTCCATATTTGTTTCTCTACTTTCGCTGCCACACTCTCTATATAGTTCTTTCATCCAAATCTTGTCCTCCTGCTATATTTAATACTGTCCTAATTTAATTAGATTGCAAACATTTCCTCGCTGATTAAAAAGTGGAAACAATAACAAGGAATCCACCAGGACAAGCTTTGGATTCCTGTATACTCTTCCAGTTGTTGTCGTATATAGTGTTTGACATTTGCCCAAAAACATGCGGTGCCCATATACTACTTTTTAATTGTATTTTGACAATGTATCAATTTATAAGACAAAATGTAAAAAATAGAAAATATGTATGAAGGAAAGATGTCCGTTTCTGGAATGTGTCCTGTATCAGAACTTCAGAATTTAGGAATAGATGTATTTACACCTCTCTGAATTTGGGATTACACATAATATTGGGTGATGTTGAAGGCCATTTGTAAAATGTGTTTTTTGTGTCTTTTCTTCTCACTGACTTTCATTTGGATTCAAAAAACAATGTAAACAACTTCAATAGATACTAACAAATATCTCCTTATTCTGCACTCCCTGACTTCTTAAAATAAAATTGGTATTGTGAGCCTATCACACAGGACGGGAAAAGGACACACAGGATACGAAAAGCACAAAACCCCACTCTTGGAAGAGAGGAAATGATGATTGGATAAGATAGACTATTGTGGTTAGTAGTTTGTTGTGTATGGGCTTGTGATCGGCTGGCACCCAAGGACACCAAGCAACTCAACACATTTCTGAAAACAAATACAAATAGAAGGACTACAAGATGGTATGGCTGTTGCATATTCTAAAATGTTTTCTTATCCAGACTGCTCTACAAATTTCTTGGGTGATGTCACAGAGTTTCCTCACATTTCTCAGACGAATGCTCTGCAATCTGCAGAGAATGACTCTGAGCATTTTCAGTTGTTTCCTTATGAAATTAGTCCCTAGTTGTTTAGGTGGGCCTACTGAGCGGCACTGGAAAGATCCAAAAACATACATGGAAAGGCAAAGAATTTAATTTCAATTACATCCATTCTTGGGATGGAGTTACTGCAGTATTTATTCCTTAGGCTGGTAGGCAATTACCGTAACCTACCAATCCCAAAACATTTTGAAAACTGAAAACCTGGAGGAGAGCAGGGTGGTATGCCTTGCTTTAATCCTCTTGTTCAGGATTCCCTGCAAACATCAAAATGTGTCTAAAATCACAAAATTCACACATTTCGCCTGATAAAAATTGTACTCTTCTTGTTTGGGAGAGGATATTGCCCCAGAAAAGGAAAGGCCACAAATTGCAACATAGAAATATCAAGATTTTTTTTTTTAAATTACATTCTTTGAACAGGAGTAGCTGCAGTATTAGGGCCTGGCGTCTGTGAGCACCTGTGATAAACTATCAACCCAACTCATTTCTGAAAGCTAAACACCCTGGGGAGTTCAGACTGGTGTGTTTTTGTTGTATGCTTACCACTGCTATTTTTTCATACCAAGAATGCCTTGCAAACATATACTTTTCACTAAAATATCATTATTTTTGAGACAAGATTCAGACACTAGTAATCACCAAAAGTCCTACCACTCAGTGTTCCCTCATATCGCTCAACAAAAATGGAACCCTGCTTGTGTGGGAAGACCTACTGCACAGGTATGGGAGAAGATGCATGATACATTATCAAAACTTCAAGATGTTTCTGACAATAATTCTTTGAATGTGGGTCTCTGCGGAGTTTGATCCCTGGGGTCAGTCAGCACCCAAGGAAATCTACCAACCCCAAACATTTTTTTAAAACTATAAACTTAGTAAATGCCAGGGAGGAGTAATTTCAGAGGGAGATCTCTGACCCAAGGGCAGAGATCTACCTCTGGTATATATTAGGGAAAAGGTAAACGATGAGTAAACTTAAACACAAATAGTATAAGTATTTAATGTTAAATATCAATGTGAATAATGTTATATATTGATTTTAAATATAGTTAAACATAAAAATTACTGCACTTGTAACTTAATTTTATTTACTATTTAGTATTTAAAATATATTGAATAATTTTGTTTTCTAACAAATAATTATATCCTAACAAATGTTACAGTAATATTAAATTATAAAAAGGATATTACAATATATAAAAATAAATGATAAATATGTATTATTTTTAAATAGTTTATTTTAGCATCAAATGAGATGCATTTATACGTTTAACGAGTTTATGTATTTCCATTTAATTTAACGTTATTTATTATGGGTTTAATTTAACATTCATACCTTCATTATTTTCTATGAGAGGGTGTTGAAGTGCCAGTGGTTAGCCATGTTTAGTGACAGACTTACTTCGGCTCCAAGATAGAGTACATTTATTACTGTTTTGAGTGATTTTGGCTGTAGTAACTTTAGAAGTGCAGTTTTTGATCAGCAACTAGCTTACACTTTTGTGGATTTCTGTCTGTCCCTCCCTAGGCTCTCCTTAGCAGCCCTACCCAACCCCTTTTTCCTCCTCCTTAAACTTTCCCGTTTAATAGTAAGCATTTCCCTTTTTACAGTCACTTTGCCTGGTCTCTCCGACATTTACTACTAATTAGTAAAGTTACCTATGTGAGGATCTTAAGAGAGAAAAAATAGAAGAAGTGAAGGTGGAGATATAAATTTGTGGGTTTATGAATTGCATTTTGTTGTAAGTAGTACTACTGTAGTGTTACTTTACATACTAAAAAATGCAGTTTGTGCTTCATGTATAGTACAAGTCAGAGCAGAAACCTGTGCTAAAAGTTTAGGGCTCATTCAAGTTATAACGCATGGTCTGCCTAACAACTGGAGTGGTTACAGTAGTCAGGTCAGAGAATAGGCACGGAGAGACAGTAGGCAGTAAAGAACTGCCATGTGGAAGTTTAGACAGACAAGAGAACTAGACAGCTGCCTCAAGGTGATGCACACTCACTCACTACCTGAGTTAAGATCATTTCCAGGTCAGGTGGGATAGAGACCTATTTAGACTTCTTGAGACCTTAGCTCTGTACCTGGCAATGAGTTGCATTAGCTTTTCTGACCTTTCCTATTGTTCTCACTTGTTTTGGTGCCACTCGCTGTTTCATATTTTTCTGCTTTCTGCACCCTTGGTTCCTTTATTAGTGCCCTTCTTAGTTTAACCTCTCATTGTCTGTCTGTTAATCTCCTTTTCTTATGGAGTCTCACAACTTTGTATCCAGCAGCATCCTGGGACTTCACTGGATTCCTGGTCGGCTCCAGGCTCATTATAGCATCATCTGGTGCTGGAGCCCATAAGCCTTGTTTCAATTTTTAGCTGTATGTTACATTTCAGCTGGTATCTATACTGACCCTCTGCCTGGTGTATTACAGCTAGTCAGATCTACCCAAGACTCTTAACATCAAGACAGAGTGGTGTCGTTCCTTGAAACAGACAAAATCTTGGAGAGTGAGCTCCAGTCCTGGATTTCTCTCATTCCCCTTTTCCCTGTTTTATCTAAATGCTGTTTCCGGTTATACTTAACACTCAAAAGTACAGTGGCTAGGGGAAGTCAGGGGCTTTCATCAAGTTCCTAACAGTGGTGGAGACTCCGCTGCTCATACCTAGTGGTGAATTGACTTCTCCTCCACTAAGCTAACGGTAAAATAAATGACAGTTTTTGAGAAATTTTTGCTAAGTTGGCAGGAATTTCTTTTGCCAAAAGTGCTTTTGCCAGCATGGATGGGAGCAAGTTCGGCAAAAATTGATTGCTCGTGTAAGTAATTTCATCAGGGCAGCTTGAGTTGCATTACTTTTGTTTTATGAAAGCAAAATCGCAAAGCAGGGAGTTGTTGTGATAAAAGTAAAAAACTGTGGAGCATATTCTCAAGGACTTATCGCTGAGTTAGCGGCACTTTATCGCAGCCAAAGTGGCGATAAATGTATCGCCCTATTCACAAGCTGGTGCTACCAGCCCATATCACCAGCTGCAAAAAACATCGCCATGGAGGACACCGACAACTAACGCTAATGAGATGCAGAGTAGGCGTTCCTGTGCAAAAAGCCGCGACAACACCACTTCGCAACATTCTCGGTGACCAGCCAGATTGGCAATAAGATCACAAAACATGCGAAAAGGCGCATTAGCAGCAGGTGTTTAACACCTGCGCCAACCTGGTGTTAAGTCGGATGACTAATTGCAGTATAAAAGGGAACCCAGCCCAGAGCCACACCTGAAAAACAACAGATGCCATGGAGCTACTGATCATGCAGCTCAGACACCCAAGAGGGCCACAACACCCAATGCCACCACCCCCAGGCCCGCCAACCCCCCCGAACCCGGTCTGCCATTGAGGCAGTGCAGACAAAGACAGCGGACCTTCAGAAAACGCACCAGCCTCACAGACTTAACACCAGAGGATGTCATTGCCCACTACAGGCACAAAAGGACAACTATCCTCCACATCCTGACCATCATTGCCCATAGGCTGACGGTACAAACACAGCGGACAACCAACATCCCTCCGCAGACAAAGCTGCTGGCTCTGATAAACCTGTTGGCCTCTAGTACCTTCCAACCAACAACCACCAGAGTTGGAGGAGTCTCACAGCCAGCCCTATCAAAGTTCCTCACACCTGTTTTGGATCCCATCATCAGCTTGGTATCCCAGCACCTTTACTTCCCACACACTGCGCAGGAACAGCTGGAGACCAAACAAGGCTTCTACGCCATAGCTGTCTTCCCGTACATGTTGGGGGCAATCGACTGCACACATGTCCTACTTGTGCCCCCTGCTGACACTGCACACAATTGCTGCAACAGAAAGCACAGGCATTCCATCAATGTACAGGAAATAGTGGACCACCGGAGACTCTTCACCAATGTTGTCGCCAACTACGAAGGCAGTGTGCATGATTACTTCATCTTCCGACAGTCCTTCATCAACCAGCGTTTTGAGGCTGGCTACTATGCAAATGCATTGCTCGTTGGTAAGTACCAAATGAACACACCACACACCTCAACTCCACAATCATGCAACTCACAACTCTGTGAATGCACACTTCACAAACTCACATACAACATGCCAAACAGCATGCCCACCTACCAGACATGACAGCACAACTTACTGTGGTAACCTGGGCTAGCCATGTCCATAAGCCATCAACGGCATGGCACCTCAGCCACACAATAGAAGAATGTGGGGAGAGGTGGTAACCAGGCATGTGCGAAGGAGGCAAGTGACCCATGAATGAGAATGTACACAATGCCAAGTGTGGCGTGGATGTGCTGGACAGACTGCAGTATGCAGACCACAGACATGTCCATGTTGACATATACTGCTGGTGTTTGGAGTGTAGTGAACAGTGGACACAACCATGTTACCCCAGGCAGTGTGGAAGAACATGGAAATGTAGCTTGTTACGTCCCTCCTGTAAACGTGAGCAGAGTGGGCTGGCCCGGCGTATGCCACGCCAGCGTAGGGGTGTGAATAAAAAGCTCTGGGCGTGGTCCTCTTCCGGAATGGCCAACGTGTTCCCATGAGGCACAGGGCCAAGACTGATTTGCATATGGCTGGGTCCAAACTGGGGTGGCGTAGTGGGCAAAAGAACAATGGATTTAACCCAGATCTTTTGACTGCGGGGGAGAATGTTTGCATTGTCAGCATTCCGTACATCATTTGTTTGCTGTAACACTTTTTGCCCTAAGTGGGATGGGTATGCCCAGACGCGGGTCCCTTGCTCACTGTGCCACTGAATTTAAGCTAGCCTGGCTGAAGAAGGGCGACATACCCTGAAACCAGGCCCAGGATGCTTGTTTACGGTCCAGGGAGGACCTGGCCTGGCAGTTCGGTCTGGACTGTTCCCATGGGGCACAGGGTCAAGACTGATTTGCATATGGCTGTTCCAAACTGGGGTGGCGTAGTGGGCAATAGAACAATGGATTTAACCCAGATCTTTTGACTGGGGGAGAATGTGTGCATTGTCAGCATTCCGTCCATCATTTGTTTGCTGTAACACACAATGTGTCTGCCAGGGTGGCGCCTCTCACCCCACCACGAGGCCGGCACTGTAAGGGGCGGTGCCTGCGATCATGTGTGCTTGCTGCACCCCAGGCCCCCAGACCTGTCTTGGCTGCCCCTGCGCAACCAGGCCACACCGGTCACCTGCCGACACCGGCATGTGTCAAAGAGGGCCCACCACATGCCTGTGCAAGCTCCAAGCTTGAGGCCCGCAACCTTGGCAGCCTCCTCAGAGCATCACGGCCTCCGCGGCACAAGCCCTCAGCACTCCTCTCTCATTGACGTACTCCACCGGCCTACACTGCAGTCAAGGAGGTCACACATTTGGAACTGAGTCTTGATTTATTAATGGCAGAGTTCATATCATTTTATGCAAGGAGAAGAGTAAGAGGAAGACGCGGATCAATCCGGAGGGAAATGGGATCCTCGCACGTAGGTGATTGAACACTACCATCAACTGCTCTGGTGCCACTAACTCTGTGCATCGCATTCCAATGACACGTCTGTGGGCCCTTGCTGACTACTGACCTTGGCCTACACTGCGGTCCAGCAGGCCTCACACTAATCCAATCCAGTACGGACCAGGCAGGACACGGCATCGTCGCAGGCTGCACACACCCTCAGCTCTGGTGCTTCTACCTCCGTCAACCACAAATCATCGCCACATTCCACTCCAACGTCGAGGGTGAGAGTGAGGAGCTGGCTGAACAGCGGTTGGCCCTTGCTGCTTGCTGCCTCTGGCCTACACTGCGGTCCAGTAGGTCACACATTTGGAACTGAGTCTTGATATCATGATGTGCGAGTTCATATGTTAATGGGACGTTTTATGTCACTGTACTCCCTTCGATCTGGTGCCAGCAACTCTGTGCATAGCATCCCAACGACACGTGTCTGTGGGCCCCTGCTGACCGCTGCCTCTGGCGTACACTGTGGTCAAGTAGGTCACACATTTGGAACTGTGTCTTGATATCATGATGGCTGAGTTCATATATTAATGGGACGTTTTATGTCACTGTACTCCCTTCGATGTGGTTCCACCAACTCTGTGCATAGCATTCGAACGACACCTGTCTGTGGTCCCTTGCTGACTACTGCCTTTGGCCTACACTGTGGTCGAGTAGATCATTCATTTGGAACTTAGTCTTGATTTCTTCATGGCAGAGTTTATATCATTGTATGCAAGGAGAGGAGTGAGAGGAAGACGCGGTTCAGTCCGGAGGAAAAAAGGATCATCGTTACGGAGGTGATTGAACACTACCAACACTGCTCTGGTGCCAGTAACTCTGTGCATTGCAAGCCAACTGTGGAAATATGGATTTTTATGGTCGGTTATGTCCCCTATCTTGGACCCCAACGGTTTTATGTATAAGTCACAAGTACATGTATGTTCCCTCCAGTTCCAGTTATGAAGACGCAAACACATGTGCGTCCACCGTCAACATGTCCTCTTTCAGATCCGCCATGAATGGGCTGGATATTCTATTCCTAAAGTATGAAAGGCCACCGGCTTTATATGGTTCATTTATCCCATTTTACAGTCCAGGCGAGTAGGCCCTGATTCTGCCACCAAGCCTTTTCTTGCCTTCTGCCTCTGAAAGCTCCAGTCTGAGCCTGCATCTGTGACCATGAACTTTGTCTTACTCCATGCGCGGCTAACGGTGCCTGATCCAGCCCGTAGTCTGCCAGAAAACTGTACTTCACCTTCAAGATTATCTCCTCCGCCCCTCATCCGATGCATTCCTGTCTAGCAGTTTCGGTAAACATTCCTCCAGCTACCGTGAAAAGGGGCCAGGCCTCGCTGTCCTCATGCAAGTAATTCATAAACCCTGTTACCATGGAATATTCCTACCCCCTCGCATCTAGTGTAGACACTTAGACGCTTGTACACGCACTAACAGTCAGTATAGTCAGTATAGAATAAGATTCTATCCTAAGAGACCTCTCTTTTTGGATAACACAGTTCTTTAAACATAGGATATTAGATATGATTTGGGATTAGGTTGACATAACCCCAGACTCTTGTCTCCACATGTAGAGCTAAATGTCAAGTCCCATTCTCCCCCTAGTTGCACGTCAAATCACACGTCATGCTGCTGCGCGCGCATCTCTGCCAAGTATTTTTTGCTGACATTGCGAAATTCTTTCATGGAACCACCCATTTGTGACATCATACCTAATGACGTTCTTTAGTTACGCCTAGTTACACCCATTTTAGTTACGCATGTATATCTTTATCTCTGTTATCAACTGTTACGCCTCCTGCATCTGTTTCACTGTAATGCCTCTTCTATAAAAATGATTACCTGTCAATAATGTGTCGTCCTTCACTTCCTGAACCTCCGTGGTGATGGAATATGAAGCCAACAATTCGAATTGTTATTGGAATAAAGCCCGTTCCGAATCTCTAATACCACGGATTCTGCCTCTTATTTTACTGAGCTATTCTTATTAATTTTCCGCATCAAATTAAGTACCGGTAATTAAATTATTTACCACAGATATGGCGCCCGAACAGGGACACTTTCTCATCTCACGCGCCGGAGGTGCGTTGCAGACCCGGTCTCCTGCCACAGCTGGACGGACAACAACGCGTACCCACAGGATTTCCTGTATCTCCCTCCTGCCGAGCGGGGGTAACTGAGGCTGCGATCAACACCCAGACGAGGCGGTGAGAAGTGCGAAGTATCCCGACCAGAGCCTAGCTGAGAGAGCAAGATCCGAGGTATACAGAGGCCCACCAGGTTCCGAAGTTCCGAAGTTTCGAGTCGAGTCCAGTCCGGTCCAAGTCCAGTTCCGTTCAGTTCCGAGGCCTTCCGTTCCGAGCTACCCGGTGAGTACCATTGCCGGGGAGGCGTTCTGACGTGCACATAGGTTGTGCCGGTCAAGACGGGTTTGGGTACACAAATCCGGTCTGCACTGTTTCAGCAGTGTATCTGTACTGTTTAGCAGTATATCTAGTATGTCTAGTATATAATTCAGAATTACCTAGTTAGTGCCGAGTATTATGCTTAGTGACTAGATCCCTAAATGGCCATCATTGTTGTTCATTAAATGTTAAATGTTAAATGTTTTAAATACGTTCTGCATATTGTGGTGTGAATGACTGTTCATTATTGTGTTTTGTTGTATTAAACGTGTTCAAAATTAGGTATCAGATCAGTTCTCAATATGCCGCTCTTTTCGAAATTAAGACAGATCAAAACTAGAAAAGGGGTACTCGAAGAAGCTGTTCCCATTCCTCCTAGGGACACTCCAGGGTACTTCATGTATCATAAACATGGCCTAGACGCCATATTATTTCTTGATTTATGGGTAGACTACACCAAGGAATTACCAGAAAGTCAGAGGTGGCCCGCAGCTGGGACCTGGGATGCAGATTGCATCATGAAAGTAGAGGAAGAATTATGGAAAAAGAAAGCTAGACAATCACAGAAAGATGCCATTGAATTATGGCGTAAAGAATCGTATAGACGTACAGAAAAAGCACTCAGACAGGAAGAGAAGAGTAAGGAGAATTCAAATAAAGTCCGAGAAAATCTATTAATTGAAGAAGGTACCCGAGCAAAAGCAGAACAAGTAGACAGACAAAGAAATGCCCTTATGAATGGTATGTATCCTCTTCTGGCCGAAGGGTTACCTAAGGCTACTCCGGAGATACCAAAAGACTTGCCACCTCCGTTGTTTCCGATAAAATCACATCCCAAAGGGCATCCCAGAACCGCAGAAGATGTTTTCCTTTCCTCTTATTTAGACGACGCAGCTCCCGAGTATGCTAATACTGCACCACATAGACCGCCTGCCGAGGGGGTTCAACGCCAAGACCCTCCGTCTGTACCTCCGCAACAACAAACTCCGACACAAGTTCCGGCAAGCACATCTGTTTCTACAGCTGTACCCACACCTATGGTTGCTATATCACGTTCAACGAATCCTTTCACATCCAGCACCCCAGGCGGTGCTACAGGAGGTACAACAAACATTTTTTCCACGCCACCCAGAGTAAATAAACTTTCCTTTCAAGAATTAGCCCACCAACGTACGCCCAAACTAGTAACTCCCGACATGCTTAAGGAACTTCTAGTAGATTGTAGATATGACCCTGTGCCCGGCAAAGAGGATGAAATGCTGCTGGCATCATTACGTATCCGACGAGCTGCAATATATTTAGGGAGGCTACCAGGAATGACTACACATTTAGAAAATATATATCACTTTGTCCAGTCAGGGCGAGATTCTGAAAGTATTAATAGAGCCATGGAGTACCAGAAAGTGGAGATACAGGGGGAACTGTTACGTTTCCTCATAAATTGTGTGATCAGAAATCAAGACCGACCAGGGGTAAATCCGGAAGAAATGCGGATTCTTACCACATGGAGTCGGAATATATCAGAGGGGAGACATGATAGACTATTAAGTATAGTAGCTATGTGCCGAAAGATCCGCAAAGAAGTAGAACGAATACACGAAGAAAGATTGGCGGTAGACCAGCCTGAACAAAACGAGGAGGAGGAAGAATTAGAACTGCCCACAGGACAGTTAGAAACCATGGTCTATGTAGGTAGAGGAAGATCTTGTAATAATACTAGATGCTTTACTGATCCGATACGTCCGATACGTCCAGAAAATAACAGAAATTTCCAAACCCCTATAATAAATATAAGGTCCCCCGAACATTCGTTCCATGCCGCTGACAAATTACTCCGAGAACGAAGGGGTTATCATATACTCGATTCTATGGACGAACAAGAATTAGCCAGGTCAGCCGTTCACTGGGTTGACAGTCCCGGAAAATATAGTGATGATACACTAGCACACACGTTTTTGAACCTCACCCCAGATGAACAGCGTTTAGCTGGTATCTACATGATTCAACAACTCCTTATATTATATAAAAGCCAACACTCCGATCCTGGTCCCTTACCTGATATATTAACTGAATTACTCACGAATAAATGGAGAGGTTCAGGTACTGAGTTAATTAGAGAAATACTAGAATCCAGAAAGCAGTACATTCTTTTTGTATGCCCCGAACATGTCTCACTGCCCATCAAGGAAAGAACGACGTATTATATGGATAGACAGAATCCCTTACGCGAAGTCCACCCGATAAAAGGTGATGACAATCAGTTTAAACGTGTGTTTGTATACACACCCATATCTAAAATGGAACTATTAGAAATGAAGAAAGTGGTACCCAGTCATGACAAAGACCCAGCGGGTTTCCACCGTGAAATTAAAGACATGTTGCTCATGGGAGAGTATACCTATCCCGACATTATGAAAATATTAAAGGTATTAATGCCTGCGGGCATTTATGAAAAACTCAAAGAAAAGGATTGGGAGGTGGGAGACCAAAAGATAGATTGGACAGCATTAGAAAACGAAGAAACAGCTCGAGGTCCAGGTTTAGGGCTTGGGGAAAAGACCAAAATACTACCAGGTTTATTAGTACAGGTACTGCCACGTTTATTAACTACGAAAAAGGAAGACTGGGGTGCAATCTCAGCCTGTAAACAAAAGCAAGATGAAGACACTAGTGATTTTTATGCCCGATTCGAAAAATGTTTTGGTATAAATAGTGGAATAAAAGCAAGTAGCGAATCGTATCCACATCTGTTTGTGACAAAATTAGTTGAAAATGCCCTGCCCCAAGTTAAGAATAGAGTATTGAAATTCGAGAGTACCTGGCAAGGTAACACTCCGTCACAAATGTTACAAATGCTACAGTACCATCACAATAGAATTAGAGAGGAACAAGAACATGAACAAAGACGCATGAAAGACACGAAAATGAAAATGCTAGTTTCCCAGACAGTTCCAGCTGACGGTCATAAAAAGGGTATGACACAGTCCAGTGTTTCAGCAGGTTCTGTAAAAGGGACATGCAACTATTGTAAACAGCCAGGTCATTATGTACACGATTGTCCAGTTTTAAAACATAATATCGCCATAGGTAATACAAAAGAAAGACCACGGCCACTTAGACAGGATCAGAACCAACAAGGAGCCCCGCAGCATGCACAGGCTATGCCAGCTCCGCAACAGTCTATGCCAGCTCCACCACCGCAGCCTATTGCTGCCACACCAACAACGACACGACAGATGTACCAGACCGCACAGTATGACTACCCTGATTATCAACGATACTCATGAAACAGCCTAGAGAGGGAAGTTGGCTTACCCCTTATCGAGGTCCCTGTAGATCAAGAAGGACCTTATGTACACAGTGAACTATTAGGCCAGGATAGAAAAATTTTACTTGATACAGGGGCAAGCCGAACAACCATAAAACGTAGTGAAGTTCCAGGGGCACCCCTCTCAGGCTCACAGAATATTTCCCTTGGTTTTTCAGGAAAACCTATCATTAACGAAGTATCACAGCCTCTTCCACTTACGATTGGTCCCTTGACACGAACTACAGATTTATTGCTTACTAAATCATGTCCAGAAAACCTGTTAGGTATAAAAACATTGAAAGCTCTAGGAGCTATAATATGTTGTTCTCCGGAAGGAGTAAGATTGTTTTTACGTGATTTCAAAGGGCACTATGTGTCCCGAGACATGGATCACCGACTGCAGACTTTACCCACACATTTATGGGCGCAAGGCCCTACAGATGTTGGTTGCATGAACATTACACCATATCGAGTCACACTAAAGACAGGAGTGGTACTACCACGAATGCGACAATACAAGTTACCCCCAGATGCTGTAGTGGCTTTACTGCAAATCATTGACGAGCTTATTACCCAAGGAGTGGTTGTGGAAACCGACTCCAATGTATGTAATTCCCCGATAATTCCGATCCTTAAACGAACTGATCCAAAAGCCCCGCCAGTATATCGATTGGTTATTGATCTGCGCGAATTAAATAAATGTATTGTACCACAATACCCCGTAGTTCCAGACATTTCTTCATTACTGACAGCCATTGATTCCGAAGCAACATTCTTTACTGTAATTGATCTCAAGAATGCTTTTTTCAGCGTCCCAATAGATCCGGAAAGCCAATACTTGTTCGGATTTAGTTTAAATGGACGAAGCTTTAAATTCACACGCGCACCTCAAGGATTCACAGAAAGCCCCAGCATCTATAGCCAAGCACTGAAAAGAGAACTTGACAGTATCCACATGCCAGTCAACACTGCCCTGCTTCAATATGTCGATGATCTGCTGATCACCGCTAGAAGCGAAACTGAATGTGAAAAAGCTTCACTGACGGTTTTACAATTTTTGGCCGAAAAGGGGCACAAGGTGTCCCCTTCTAAGCTGCAATTCTGTGTCCAGCGAGTTGTTTACCTTGGGCACTCGCTGTCCAAGGAGGGAAGGCAGCTTACGTCAGATCGCATCCAGTTAATTGCTAACATGCCAATACCCAAGACACAAAAGGAGGTACGGGCTTTTATAGGCCTCACTTCATACTGTAGGCAGTGGATCTCTCAATATGCATTTCTAGCAAAACCGCTCATCCAGTTGACAACACAGGAGGCAGCCACATCGACTGTCCTCCCTTGGACTCAAGAACATACACACGCCTTTGAAAGCCTAAAGAAAGCTTTATGTCAAGCACCTGTCTTAGCAACACCATGTTACAGTAAACAGTTTACACTCTTTGTTACAGAACGCAAAGGTACTGCTTTGTCAGTACTCACACAGGAACAAGCAGGATCACACAAACCATGTGCTTATTTTTCTAGTACATTAGATCCCGTAGCTCAGGCTCTGCCTGCGTGCCTGAAATCAGTGGCAGCGACAGCTTTAGCAATCAGACAAAGCGATGCCATAGTGTTAGGACATCCATTGACAGTACAAGTACCACACACAGTAGAGGTTCTTATGAACCGAACGCAAACACAACACTTGACTATAGCAAGACTTACCGGTTACGAATTGACATTGTTTCAGCCACACATAGAAATCAGACGTTGTAGTACATTGAATCCTGCCACACTTTTGCCAGTAAACGGAACAGACCCACTAGCACATGATTGTATTGAAGTTATTACTATCACGACGAAACCCAGACAAGACTTGACAGACGTCCCATTGTCAGATCCAGACCTGACGTTGTATGTAGATGGTTCATGTATGAGAACAAGTACAGGAGAGCTAGTGGCCGCGTATGCAGTCACAACAGACACTGAAGTCATTGAAACATATTGCATAAATACCTTGTCAGCTCAAGCAGCAGAGCTCATCGCTCTGACACAAGCCTGTATTCAAGCCACAAATAAGAAAGTCAACATATACACTGATTCACGTTAGGCATTCGGAGTTGTACATGACTTCGGCGTACTGTGGCGAGAGAGAGGTTATTTAACTTCTCACGGTGCCCACATTCAGCACGGACCCCTCATTCATTCCTTATTAGATGCAATACATCTACCCACTGCAATATCAATTATGAAATGTAAAGCTCATACGAAAGTTACTGATACCATTTCCCAAGGCAATGACCTAGCTGACAGAACAGCTAAACAGACTGCTCAGAATAAAACTCACACATCTGACATGACAAAGACAATAGTTCTGACACCAACACATTGCATGACGGTTAAGGATCCCGCTCTTGACGTAATTGACATACAGACACATGCTACACCAGATGAAATAAAGAAATGGACTGAATTAGGAGGGATCCAAACGAATCAAGGATGGATGACGAAGGAAAAATCTATATGGTTTCTTCCCGACTCTATGGTTCAAGTTATCATTAATACAATACATAGTCCAGCGCACCTAGGAGAAAAGGCTATGCTAGACAGCATTCAACACATTTGGTTCAACAAACATTTACGAGCAGCAGCTAAACAAAAAGTTCGTACCTGTATGATCTGTTGTCAGTTTAACCCAGGTAAAAGCATTCCCGTAGAACAGGGTGGATTTCAGCCTCCTGATCACCCTTTTGAAGTCCTCCAGATGGATTATATCCAGATGGAACGATGTCGAGGATTCAAATATGTTCTTGTAGTTGTTTGTGCTCTTTCCCGTTGGACAGAAGCCTACCCGGTCTCAGATTACACTGCCCCGACTACTGCCAAACAGTTGGTTCGAGAATTCTTCCCACGGTACGGTTTACCACGTGTTGTCTACTCAGATAACGGCCAGCCGTTCTCATCCGAATTAATGAAACACGTTTCACTTTTGTTAGGCTATCAATGGAGATTTCACTGTGTCCGACACCCCGAGGCAGCAGGTCTCGTGGAACGACATAATCAAACTCTGAAAATTAGATTGTCCAAAATATGTAGACAGAAAGGTGTCGATTGGGTAGTAGCCTTACCAGTTGCACTCTTTTACATGAGAATGGTAGCGCACTCTCGAACAGGGCTATCCCCTTATGAGGTGATCTTTGGCAGACCACCAAATATGTGGGGGACGCCTATACCACGCAAAATAACTGATATTGACTGTAATATGCTGACAGATTACCTGGCTTCCTTGATGTCTGCACTACAATCTTGTCGTTCACAGGTAGCTGCAGCCTTTCCCGACAACACCGAGGTGAAACCCCATGACGTAGTTCCCGGGGACCTGGTGTTAGTGCGGAATTTTGACCGGAAGACTCAGCTGGATCCTAGGTGGAAATCGCCTCAACTTGTACTACTCACCACGAGGACAGCCGTGAAGATCGAAGGTCGCAAAGGATGGTTACATTCAAGTCATATCAAGAAATTTCATGGAGTACCGTCTGATGTAAACGTTACACCTCGCGTGTCTTCACCGATTGACTCAAAGCTTCCTTTGGTTGAACAAAGCGATAAGGAACTATACAAACTAAAATTACGGTCTAATAAGTCAGACAATTTGATTGTTTAAGTCCTCTCCAAGGTGAATCGGTCGAATTTGTCTCTGACATGTATCCCCTAGACCTGAATAGAGAAAGAAACCGAAAGATGCAGTTGAAAAAACATGCGTACTGTAAATCACTGCGTAGTCATTGCACAGTGACGTTATTAATTTTGTTTTTCTTATGTCTTTTAATAATCGCTGCGAGTATATTGTTGCACATATATTATCCTATTTCTAAACATGTTTACAATGTTACTGCTGAACATTCTTTTAGTGAATTACCCCCGCATGAGTTGTCCTATAGATTTGCGCTGCGCAATAACACTTTTATTAGTATGTTCCATCATTCCCATCAGACTAGCAATGCTACAAATTGTTGGATATGTGGCCGACTCCCTCCCTATCAGAACTATAAGGGAGTTTTGCCCCTCTTTCCATATCCGTTCACACACAATGGCTCCTGTGGAGCATGGTTTAGTTTAATTAATTCCTTAGATTCAAACTCAGTAGCTTATCAAGACAACTGGGTATGGGGAAACCTGAACTTAGTTTTGCTTAAAGTCTGCTACCCTAACAAGGAGGGACTTCCCAAAAGAACAGGAACTGATCTAGAAAATGAAGTATTTGGATTAGGTAATTTTACACTTAACCTCATGATCCTGAACGTTGAATCTGAAGCTACACCAATATTGCCCGCCATGTCGGTATTCCCAGTAAAAGGGGAACTATGTATAAGAAAGAATGGCTCCATACACATGGGCCATAGTAAATGCACCACTGTGATAAAATTCAGTGATCAAGGCAAGTCTACATTTAGAGCTTCTCGTCATTCCTACTTTATATGTGGCCAGACCGCATATATACGCCTACCTCCAGATTGGGATGGTACCTGTTACATAGCATTCCTCCTACCACCTGTTTTCCTAGCTCCTCCTGATTATCATAGAAATACTCATTTAGTACACAATAGACAGCAGAGAGATCTCCCAATAGTCGATTATACTGAAACGGCATGGGAAAAATACACAGATTTCAATAAAGTTTTCTTCCCCTATATAGGTACAGTCACTAATAGTAAGTTGATACGTAGATTAACCAGAACCCTTGAAGCAGTAGTGAACGAAACTATTTCCGCCTTAGGCAATTTAACAGAAGAGCAGTCTGCTATGCGGATTGTTGTGCTTCAGAATCGTCTTGTCCTTGACGTCATCCTGGCCGATAGGGGCGGAGCTTGTAGGGTCATCGGATCAAGTTGTTGCATTTTCATACCAGAAAATTCACCGTCAGTATATAAAGCCATAACCCGCCTTCATAAGATTGTAAGCCAGATACACCAGAGTCCAGGCACCTGGACTTGGTCCGGTTGGTTCTGGGGCGTGTTGTCAGCCTGGGGATGGAGAATGCTCTCCTTCCTAGGTATTGGCTTTCTCATACTATTCAGTTGCTGCTTATGTCTACAATGTGGGCCAGCGATTTGTGGTCTATGTGCCACCTCGTGTATCCCACATCCAAGTTTTCGTTTGAGATCCCGGAAGAAGAAAGAAGAACAAATGATGTTATATGAACAGATCGATGGATTGATGAAGATTGATATCTCCTAAGGGCCAGTAGGGGACAAGGAGGGAATGTGGAAATATGGATTTTTATGGTCGGTTATGTCCCCTATCTTGGACCCCAACGGTTTTATGTATAAGTCACAAGTACATGTATGTTCCCTCCAGTTCCAGTTATGAAGACGCAAACACATGTGCGTCCACCGTCAACATGTCCTCTTTCAGATCCGCCATGAATGGGCTGGATATTCTATTCCTAAAGTATGAAAGGCCACCGGCTTTATATGGTTCATTTATCCCATTTTACAGTCCAGGCGAGTAGGCCCTGATTCTGCCACCAAGCCTTTTCTTGCCTTCTGCCTCTGAAAGCTCCAGTCTGAGCCTGCATCTGTGACCATGAACTTTGTCTTACTCCATGCGCGGCTAACGGTGCCTGATCCAGCCCGTAGTCTGCCAGAAAACTGTACTTCACCTTCAAGATTATCTCCTCCGCCCCTCATCCGATGCATTCCTGTCTAGCAGTTTAGGTAAACATTCCTCCAGCTACCGTGAAAAGGGGCCAGGCCTCGCTGTCCTCATGCAAGTAATTCATAAACCCTGTTACCATGGAATATTCCTACCCCCTCGCATCTAGTGTAGACACTTAGACGCTTGTACACGCACTAACAGTCAGTATAGTCAGTATAGAATAAGATTCTATCCTAAGAGACCTCTCTTTTTGGATAACACAGTTCTTTAAACATAGGATATTAGATATGATTTGGGATTAGGTTGACATAACCCCAGACTCTTGTCTCCACATGTAGAGCTAAATGTCAAGTCCCATTCTCCCCCTAGTTGCACGTCAAATCACACGTCATGCTGCTGCGCGCGCATCTCTGCCAAGTATTTTTTGCTGACATTGCGAAATTCTTTCATGGAACCACCCATTTGTGACATCATACCTAATGACGTTCTTTAGTTACGCCTAGTTACACCCATTTTAGTTACGCATGTATATCTTTATCTCTGTTATCAACTGTTACGCCTCCTGCATCTGTTTCACTGTAATGCCTCTTCTATAAAAATGATTACCTGTCAATAATGTGTCGTCCTTCACTTCCTGACCCTCCGTGGTGATGGAATATGAAGCCAACAATTCGAATTGTTATTGGAATAAAGCCCGTTCCGAATCTCTAATACCACGGATTCTGCCTCTTATTTTACTGAGCTATTCTTATTAATTTTCCGCATCAAATTAAGTACCGGTAATTAAATTATTTACCACACAACGACACGTGGCTGTGGGCCCCTGCTGACCGCTGCCTGAACTGAGCCTTGATTTATTGTCATTGTACTGGCCTCATCGCAGACTGCATCCCCTTTCAACTCTGATGCCACTAACTCTGTGCCCCGAAATTCATGGACACTCTCTGGTTGAACTTTGATGGCGTCTGAGTATATGGCCTGGGGGTTGTCTTCATCATCATGTAGCTGATACTGACTTGGTGTTAAGAATGAGTCTGTAGCATTCATCTCCTCCATATTGCCTGTGTCTGCTTGGTTCTGCCTTCTGCATCATGCCCTGGAAGAACACCTTCCACTGTCCCCCGAAACACTCCGCGACATTCACCTTGGACATCGACGAGGACCCGCTCAGCTCTCATGGCCATACCTCAGTGTACCGCAAGTCACCGTTCCGTGGCAGTGTGCCTGTGCCGGCCGCAGTGCATCCGGGGCCACTAACTCTGTGCAGCTCAAGTCGTGGACCCTTGCAATTTGCACTTTGAACTTCTGATTGTCTGATAACTGTTGTAGTTGTTGCCAGCACCAACCACTTCCTGAAGGCTGGCTTACACTCACCATGGCAGCAACTAATGTGTGTGTCTCTGTTGTAGTGTTGGCACCACCTGTCCTGCAGTGGACAATGTTGCAATGTAGCATGCCCCCGGAGTGTGGGCTCGGCCGAAGGGGCAAATGAGGGAGCGCATGCCCGCTCAGGGTCCGGGATCATACATGCCAACTGTTGTGTGTGTGTCGCTGTTACCGCAGCATAAGTCAAAGGTCTACCCTCAACCGCATTGCCAGTCCAGCCAGCCATGAACTCTACATTTGTGTCTGCCCCATCCTTACCATAGGTCTACACACATGTGGCCACTCACCTTCAATGCACAACATCACAGTGTCATTCTCAGGCTTGTGGACATGGCTGAAGAGGGGTGAAACCCCGAAACCGGTCCTAGGATGCTTGTTTCCAGTCCAGGGAGGACCTGGCTTGGCAGTTCGGGCTGGACTGTTCCCATGAGGCACAGGGTCAAGACTGATTTGCATATGGCTGGGTTCAAACTGGAATGGCATGGTGAGCAAAAAAACGATGGATTTAGGCCCAGATCTCTGTACTGGGGTGAATGTATGACATTGTTCTGCATTCTGTCCATCAATTTTTGTTTTGCATTTGTCACCCCGAGTGGGAAGGCTATGCCCAGACGTGGGTCCCGTGCTCTCCATGCCACTGGAATCAAGCTATCCTGGCTGAAGAGGGGTGAAACCCCGAAACTGGTCCTAGGATGCTTGTTTCCAGTCCAGGGAGGACCTGGCTTGGCAGTTCGGGCTGGACTGTTCCCATGAGGCACAGGGTCAAGACTGATTTGCATATGGCTGGGTTCAAACTGGAATGGCATGGTGAGCAAAAAAACGATGGATTTAGGCCCAGATCTCTGTAATGGGGTGAATGTATGACATTGTTCTGCATTCTGTCCATCAATTTTTGTTTTTGCATTTGTCACCCCGAGTGCGAAGGCTATGCCCAGACGTGGGTCCCGTGCTCTCCATGCCACTGGAATCAAGCTATCCTGGCTGAAGAGGGGTGAAACCCCGAAACCGGTCCTAGGATGCTTGTTTCCAGTCCAGGGAGGACCTGGCTTGGCAGTTCGGGCTGGACTGTTCCCATGAGGCACAGGGTCAAGACTGATTTGCATATGGCTGGGTTCAAACTGGAATGGCATGGTGAGCAAAAAAACGATGGATTTAGGCCCAGATCTCTGTACTGGGGTGAATGTATGACATTGTTCTGCATTCTGTCCATCAATTTTTGTTTTTGCATTTGTCACCCCGAGTGGGAAGGGTATGCCCAGACGTGGGTCCCGTGCTCTCCATGCACTGGAATCAAGCTATCCTGGCTGAAGAGGGGTGAAACCCCGAAACCGGTCCTAGGATGCTTGTTTCCAGTCCAGGGAGGACCTGGCTTGGCAGTTCGGGCTGGACTGTTCCCATGAGGCACAGGGTCAAGACTGATTTGCATATGGCTGGGTTCAAACTGGAATGGCATGGTGAGCAAAAAAACGATGGATTTAGGCACAGATCTCTGTACTGGGGTGAATGTATGACATTGTTCTGCATTCTGTCCATCAATTTTTGTATTTGCATTTGTCACCCCGAGTGGGAAGGGTATGCCCAGACGTGGGTCCCGTGCTCTCCATGCCACTGGAATCAAGCTATCCTGGCTGAAGAGGGGTGAAACCCCGAAACCGGTCCTAGGATGCTTGTTTCCAGTCCAGGGAGGACCTGGCTTGGCAGTTCGGGCTGGACTGTTCCCATGAGGCACAGGGTCAAGACTGATATGCAAATGGCTGGGTTCAAACTGGAATGGCATGGTGAGAAAAAAAACGATGGATATAGGCCCAGATCTCTGTACTGGGGTGAATGTATGACATTGTTCTGCAGTCTGTCCATCAATTTTTGTTTTTTCAATTTTTGTTTTTGCATTTGTGGACATGCGCAGACAGGCATGACAATGGTGTGCCGTAAGAGTGCAAGTGATGCAACCGCGCTGCGCACATTAGTTAATAGGTTCGGGGGAGGGAGGAGCAGCAGTGAGGCTATGTAATACACATTGATGACGCTCATTTGCTACAAGCAGTACATGTCAAACAGGAATTACTTCTAAGTCACACATATCACACACAAATGAACCAGTTAGCCTGCCAACACATCATGCAGAACCAACTATTGACTCATGTCTCTCTGCACTGTCACAGGTGACCAAGGATATGCACTCTGCCCTTGGATGATGACACCCCTCCGAGCCCCGATCACATGGGCCCAGAGGCAGTACAATGCGGCCCACAAACGCACCAGGGGCATCGTGGAACGCACATTTGACGTGTTGAAGTTATGTTTCAGGTGCCTGGGCATCACAGATGGAAGGCTCCTGTATAGCCCAGACATCGTGTGCAAGATGATCGTTGCATGTTGTGTGTTGCACAACATATGTGTACTCACCAATGCCCCATGGCTACGAGTGCCAGATGCTCCGGACGATGATGAGGAAGATGAGGCAGGTGAACCACACTCCACTGCAGCTGCAGCAGGAATAGCCCATAGGAACATCATCATTGACAGTTTCTTCACATGAGCACGTCACATTGTCACAGTCCTTAGCAATCATAGGACAGTACAAAATTACCACAGGCACAGCATGTGCAAATAAATTCATTCCAACACACAGTCCCTGAATGCATGTCACTCCTCTGTACAAGCACATCACTCTGACAAGTGTAAGTGCAACATGTAGTGCTAACAATCTCGAAAATTGAGAATAGATGTTGGGTGTGTCACCTCTGTACAGAGAGGCTGTTTGGGGTGTCACGTATTCGAAATGCCATTTCTGTGTGTCAAAGATAGTACGAATCTCACTCATCAGCATTTCACATGTGTCCCAAATCATAACATATAGGCTGTCATTTGTGACCTACAATTGACAACAGGGCTTCTTTTGGGGTCAGATATGTACCACCATGGTGCAGGGATGCACCCTGTGACTCAAGTCCCACAACATGAGCAACATGGACGTAACGGGGAATCACTGCCCCTACATTCGTCCATGCTTTCATACTTGATTAATCTTAGACATGACATATCTGTGTGTATTAGAATGTATTATTCACATTCAGTGGAGTGTTGAAGCTCTCTTAGCACTGGGCCATGCAGACAATACTTCACAATGTTGCCCTATGACGGGCCAGCCAGAGTCCTTGAGGGATTGTCAAGTTACTCGCAAGGGAAAGAGTCCTGTCCGCAGGCTGATTGCTGTGTCATTGTTTTGCAAACAATATATGGTGGGCCATGTCGATGTGCAAGATTAGTGTTGCAGGGCGTATCTGGGGACAGTGGAAGGTGTTATTCCAGGGCATGATGCAGAGGACAGAACCAAGCAGAAAGGAGCCATATGGCGGAGATGTATGCTACTGCTTCCTACTTAACACTAAGGCAGATTCAGCCTCATCTTCGGCCTCTAACGTTTCATGTGCCTCACATGTGGGTGGTGGTGTTTGGTCTGCAGCACTGTGTGACACTGACACTTCAGGGGCCGGAGATGTGAATGTAGAAGTAGCAGCAGCATTCATCTGTGCAATGTCTTGTGGCATCACTCCCATGATGAGGATATGCAGGGCATGGAAGATCCCATCTACAGCTTTCTCGTGTGCAGCCGTGGTAGACATTCTTTGCACCTGCATCCGCTCCATGTTCTCCATGACCCTCCTTATGATTCCCAAATCACAGATGACATCGCTGTAGCCACTCTGACTAGACAGTTGTTGTTTTCTCCCAGTCATGACTCCAGTGACGCCAGCCATGGATTGTTGGAGGGCATGGGGAGGACTGTGGGTGTCCGTTAGGGAGTGTAAGTGGTCCCTGATGGGACTTAGATACCCACGTATGGCATCTAGTTTGGCTGCCATGAGTTCAAACCCCACCCGCACCTGTTCAGCCAGCTCCTTCTGGCAGTCTAACACACGGCGTTGGAACACCATGTGTTCGTCGGTGAGGTGCTGGGAGCCAGACGTGATTGTGGGTGCTTCCTGATGTGTGGTCTGTGCAGGGCATTGGCTCACCTCGATGGTGCTGAGCTGACCTGCTACTGGAGGTGGGGTGCGTAGGGTGTCCATGAACCGTTGGAGTTCGTCTAGGTCGATGTCCTGGGGGTCGTTTCCATCATCACTGACATGATGTAGGGTCTGCTCTACAGGAGGTGTTGATTGTCCCTCTGCAATGTAAAGGGGAGATGCAGTTTCACAGTGTGTTCCATGTATGTTGGCGCATTGGCAAAGTTTACATACAGACTGCATAACAATGCACATTGTGACTGTTTGTGAGGAGATGCCTATCTGATGCGGGACAGTGGACATTTGTACTGCATCACGGATGTGAGGTTGTACTTGTACATTGTCATCTCACAGTTTACTGCAATGCCAGATGTGATTGGCCATTTTAGACAAGACACACATGCGGCACCAGTTGTGTTCTGTGTTCTGTTGTGAAAGTGTTGCTGTTTGCACCACATTGTTGTCAATGTTGAGGTGCTCTTTATTCTTATGTCTGTGTGCTGCATTGTGGGTGATTCGCCCCTTCAGCTCTGATTTGGCCACCCCTCATCCCTTTCAGGTGGTGTGCCTTTGACTTCTGTGCTTCTACAGTGCTGAGATATAGCAGACTTGGGTGAATTGGGCTCTTGGTCGAGTTGTGACTATCGGGCATGGTTTGTCCACAAATGTGTGGTTGACGGCAGGGGTTGTGTGTGCACGTGTGACCTGCTCCTTTCCAGATGTGGCCCACACTGTCATGATGATTGGACTGCAACCATGCTAATCGTCATGTGGTGTCACTTGCAGTGTCAGTGTGGCACACAAATATGCATCTTTGCTGGGTTTCGCACGTGTGCATGTATTGGTGGTGAGATTGGTGATGTGTGGGGTGGGACCCCTTTGGGGACATGGGGTACGGGGGCCTACTTGGTGTTTGTATGTGTGCTGCAGTGTGCCACGGGGATCAGGGAAATGATCCAGAGTCATTGTGGGTGTGCAGTGTGCTCTACTTAATTGTGCATGTGTGTCATTGAGCCCATTTCCCCCCGTCCCCCCAGTCCCTGGTCAGTACTCACCCTGTTGATGATGTGTCAGGTCATGTTGAGCAGTGTCCGGATCCCCAAATCCTGGCACCGTATCCCGACTGATGACTGAGGCCACCATTTTCTCCATGTCATCCAGCTCCTGGTGTGCCGCTGGACCCCCACCTCATGCTGGCATCGCGTTTCTTCTTGGTTTTGCCCTTCACATCATTCCAGCACCTCTTGACCTCTTCCATTGTCCTCCTCAACGCTGCAACTGCATTCACATGGTCCAAGATGCTCTGCCATATTTGCGTCTTTGTTGCCAATGACACGTTGGAGGTGCCGAACAGTTGTTGGTAGTGTTCTATCACTTCCGTAACGATGATCCTGTTTTCCTGCGGACTGAACCGCGTCTTCCTCTTCTCCTTGGCCTTCCCCGACCCCGAGTTTCCCTGCTGGTGGTCTGTGGGGCTTGTGGGGTTCGCGTTGTCCTCTGCACTTGGTCCGGATGCATCCATGGTGCTACGCAGTTTATTTTTTTTTTGCCTTTTTTTGTTCTGCTTTTATAGTGCTTTTTCCTGCATGACACGTGGGAAATGCAGGCCTGTCGCTGGTTATGGCTGATTTTTATATCGCGATTGGCCACATTGCAACTTTTTTCGCATTCGCGTTTCGCGTTTTTTCGGCGTTGCGTTGATTTTAACGCGGTCATTTGGTACGTTATCGTGAGACTATCTCATGGTGCTGCCGCGTTGAGAATACAACGTTAAAACTGCGTTATTTTGCGATAATTATCACACGTTCTTGAGACTATCCCCCAGTGTCACTTAAGTGTAGAGTTTTCTCCTGGACCCTGGAAAACATGGATGTCATTTTCCTAGCTTGTGAAAACCATGCACGTTCACAGCAGTCATAAACAGAAAAAATAGGAAAGAACAACCTTGGAAGACCCGTGCTAAAAAATGCAGCCTGGTGGCAGGAGAGAATGAGCAGCCTACAAAGAGTTTATGAAATTAAGTCAGGGACTTGGGGGAACTCCAAACCTTTATTAAGACATGAACCACAGTACTGGTTAAATGGAACATCTGCTAATTTACATGATGCCCTTCATCTTACTTAAATGCCTATAACATACCTGGACATTTTTTTAAAATAAAAATGGAACCAGGAAGTCTGCCCTCATTTACTGGGATGTAACTTAAAACATGCGTGGGAAGGGGTCATCACTCAGACTCAAGGGTTTACAATGTAAATACAATGCTTCACTAGTTTCCATAGGTATGCCCATCCCTGCATATATTTTAAAGGTGAAAGGTTTTGAAATAATCAATAGATTTTGAGCTCACCTAAACTCTTAAGGCTCTTCACTCCAAAACAGCCATCCAAGGCTCAGAGCCTGAGTCTGGCGGACGGGATACTCCATCATAAATGTGACAGATATCCCTTCCCCCATACAAGTGCATTATACCCTATGCCAATTGTAATACAGCGGACAAGATATCCTTCTTGTTTGTGACAGAGTAGCCCATCCGCTAAACTCTATCCCAGACTCTTCATTTCTGCAACGGAGTTGCAAGTTGTCTACATGTATTCACTACTGTTTTATTATCAAAAAATATTTCACATTCCAAATTTTCTAAACCTTACACAGAGATTTGTAGGGACCCTTCTGTTAAAATGGCTTGACCATTGTGTTGTTTATTACCTGAAAGAATGTAAACTATTCTTCTAAATCTTACTTTGATCTCTTTCACCTTTTGATGCATGATTACATTGAGCGTACCCCCCAATGGACATGTTGCTTAGCTTTTCCCCAAATTTCACTTGTGTTCAATGGATACATACCTCCACAAAAGCAGGGAATTTTACATTAACTCCTTTTTCAAATGTCCCTTAAGAATATCTGGGAAACAGATAAGAAGAAAATGGAAGGGCCCATCTCGTCCTGGATGAAAGAGAATTCATAGAAATAAAAATCTAGTATTGTGAGACACACGTAGCATGTTACCTCTAAATTACCCACCAAACTTTCAATTTCCCCATCACTGGCACAGAATGTAAAAATCCCCATGCATTTTAATTGTCTCTAATTTGTCCTCTCCACTAAGATGAACACTTGCCTCACCAATAGAAACATCCAAGGGGCATATTATCAAGACAGGCGATAAAATTATCGCAGCTTTAGCGGCAGAAAACTTCAGCTAAAACGGCGATTAAGGGCTTGATAATATACTCTATGGAATTCCAATTGAAGCCCATGTTAGATGTGAAGGACATCTAACCTGAGCTTCAATTGGAATTCCATAGAGCATATTATCAAGCCCATTATCGCCGTTTTAGCGGCAGTTTTCTGACGCTAAACCGGCAATAATTTTATCGCCTGTCTTGATAATATGCCCCCTAGTTACTGTACTTAACCGCATCGCTGCTCATGATGGAACCATCCCGTCCTAAGCCACGGGCGCCGTGTGCTCATGACGGAGTGGTTCCATCATGCTGCGGCCGTTGGCGGCTGCTCCGCCCACGTGGCGCTGATTCCCCACCTGTGCGGGCGATTAGCGTGAGTGGGCGGAGTCATGACGGAACCACTCCATCATGAGCACAGCGCGCCCGTGGCTCATGACGGAGTGGTTCCGTCACGAGCATGGCGGCGCCGCGCTCACCCCTCACCCCCCCAGCGCCGCGGCAAAATTCGTGCCGCGGCGAAGGAGTTAAGGAATTCTTAAAGCCCTATCAGATTTCCTGGAAATCACAAGAACATTGGTGCATTTCTCTATACACTACTGTACCAATGCTACGCAAGCACCCTGAAAATTAAATACGGAAACCCGTATCATTGTAAACAGGGCGCATACCTGCCTTTTCAGAATGGTGGAGTGCAGAGGTAGCAATTCTGGCTTGATGCAGAGCTCCACAAATCAAGGGTCATTGGGACCCAATCTCAGCGCACTGTTGCTGCTGGACGCTCCAGGATTTCTTTCACATCTATAAGCTTTTTAGGAGATTATACTTCAATGTTCCAATCTCAATGAAGAATACATGAACAATCTTCTGAATTCAGCACATCACAATTTTATTCATTGGATATAATATAAATCTTTCTTTGTTGTTCAAACTAGATTTCTTGCTTGATCAAAAAACTCTCTTGTAGTTGCCCTATGCATTTCGAGCCGGCTTGGCTCTTCCTCAGGGGCTTAGAAATTCTAGAACAAAAATGGTTACATATAACGTTTGTCTTGTAATAATAAAGATGTCAAAAGCGCGTCATTTCAAACATGGCAAAGTTTCACTCTAACAATATTCAATCTGTGTGTCACTCTAATGGGAATGTGTGTTGTTATTTAAACCTCCACCAGGAGTCGTGCTCGGGACAAAAAGGGGCTAATAGTGTCACACAAAGAAAATGGTAACAGCATACCTGGTTTGTAACATGAGGTGAAAACTAACCGATCTGGTGAGGTCAATCTGCGAAAAATAATGAAAGAGCTAAAATAAAGATGAGAAAAAAACTCGAGTGACATTGCGGAAAGAACGAAGAGTACGTCGTTACAAACTTACTCTGATCGTAATCAAATGGGATCTCTGAATCTCGGATCTGGATAGACGGGTGGACGAAGATTCTGTGGCTACGATCAACTCAGGGCAGTGAATGCCGATCGACGATTAGAAATGTTTCCGGGTGTGCACGCGAGTTCAGACTCTCGCGATATAGATATTCTCTTGTAAATATGCCCCTAGGTGCAGTGGGTAGCTCTGAGGGCGGTGGGGGCGGACCGCCCCAGGCGGCACGTGTTTTGGAGGTGACGGACAGCCCCCCTTCTCCCGCTCTTACCTGCGGACGAAAGAATTGCCAGCTCCCCCTCATACCCCGCCCCCCTCTTACCTGCAGCCATTGTGGCCGCATGAATTACCAGTACCCCGCTCTTTCATCAGGCCACCGCGGGCGGCAAATGCAGGGTCCGTCACGGGCGGCCTGAGGCCTAGCTACGCCACTTCCTAGATGTGAGACATCATTATGGCAGAATGCCGAACATTTCTGCCGTTAGCTATATAATGTATGTGTAGCAGCATCTTGTATTATCCTGACCTTCACTGAAAGCAAATCGTTTTAGGGTGCAGGGATTTGCAGACCCTTGGTCGGCCTTTCTGCCGATTCGCATATTTTTTGGGGTCGACTTGGTTTTTCATAAAAAAATTCTTTTTTTTGCAATTCTTTGGCCTTGCTTTTTTGAAACTTTGGTATACAGATCCTAAAACGATGCAAACTTACCGAAAAGTTAAATTTGACTTTTTTGTAACAACAATTTCCATTTTCGGTCGTTTTGTAAAACGTACAACTTTTCCCATGTGCAATAAAATATCCTTCGTAGTGCCCCAAATACTAGAATATCTGTTTTCCTCGCACTGCACATAGAACAATAGTGAACTGTTGCAGGGAAAGTTCTGCTCCATTCCAAGGGAGTGCTGTTTACTGAAAGGAGCAAGAAAATGAAAGACCACATTATGGAATTACAAGTGCATTATCAGTCTTGAACAGCGAGATAATGCAATTAAGAACATGGCAAAGATCAATCTTTCTGCCTCAAATGGGTGGATTGTGAGGATTCATAACATGCCCATTACAGCTTTTCCAATTGCCTGGGGTTGTTTATGCGTTCGGTCCCTGTACAGAGGCATGTGGTTATTATTTGCCCCTTTAATATGGAGTTGATTTAAGCTTTTCTCTAGAGATATTTTTTTTATAGCGTTATGGATTAACACTGCATCACTTCGATGATTCTGTCATTGAGACAAAAACTGCTATGGGTCAGATTATTTTCTCTTTCTCTTTACACTCTCCACTGTCTGTGATTTCAGGAGGAGATATGCTTCAGTGGATTATTTATAAGCTTTGGAACTAGTCTGTGTGCTCGCGCTTGTTTCCCCTTTAAAGTCAATTGTGTTTTGACTTTTGCTCTCCTCTTCCTCTCATCTTTCTCCTTTTCTTTTTTCCTTTCATCTTCTCTATTTTTTTTCTTTCTTCTTCATTATTGTTCAATAGGGGTTAGTTTCCATGTGTTCGTTATAAGACTAAATAATTCAATTTAGGCTTTATATATGTGGAATAATAATAATAATAATAATAATAATAATAATAAAGTAAATTGTGTGATCCTGAACAAACCACTTTATTTCCATGCTTCTTGGGTTACCCTGCCTGACTGTATGAAGCCACTTGGAAACAAGCAAAACTGTATGGACACATTCAAATGCCGTACACTTTACATTTAACTTCTTGAAGAGAATAAAAGACTGGATGGGTGTGACAAATGGTTGCTCGATGTGTCTTGAAGCCATTGTGCACTGCCCGAAGCGAGGGTCTAATTATGAAAGTGTCCTGGCTGAAGACATTTTTAATGCTGCATTTTTTTTGTATTTCGTATTTTGTATGTATGTCCATTTACAAACCAAAAGAAATGCTTGGGCCAAACCTAGCTACTTGGACATGGACAGAACTCTGCAATACAGAATCAAATCCATATCAATGAATATATCCATATCCATATCATATCCATTTCAATAATATAAATCATCCAGCAATCCTTGTATAAAGGTTTGTCTCTAATTTCCTTATTACAGGGGACATATGACATCGCTACTTTCCTGTAATATAGAAATGAGAGAGCCACTTAACCATAATAACGTATTACGGTTGAGTCCTGATGTCATAATACCTCATGCCAGAGCCAGCAACCAAAGAGAAAGGCAGGAAACTGGGTGAAATTAAAACTGCTGTTTAAACAGCGAAGACGAAACCTCACTTTTCATTCTTGTGTTCTGATTTTTTGAGTGAACAGTGATCAGCAGAAATGAGATATTTTTGGCAATATTCTTATTTTTTGCACAGTTTTACTAATTATAGGAACGATAGACCCTCTATGCATTTTTCAAAACATTCTAAACTACAGTTTAAAAAAAAAATCTGACTAGTTCTAAACTGATTCTAACATGTTTTTGTAAGAAGTATCTAACTGTTTTTTGGTTTGTTTCGTTTTGCACAACAGATAACTTTTATTCTTCATTTCTGCTAACATCCATTCTCTGTTATACGATAGAGCAAGACACAAGGATTTAAGAGGTTGTTTGGAAGGGCACCAGTGTGACCATGTATTATAAGGAATTAAGTATTCACATACTTTATATATATGGGATAAAGTACACACTGCAGTAAATTATAAGGATATTGCAGAGGAGTTACATAACCAGGAAGAGAAACAAGGCGGAACACTGAGGGCCATATGTACGCTGAAGTGGCGGAGCGTGTCGTGGAGTGTGTCGTTAGCTTCTTGGGCTTAACGACACGCTCCACCACTTCGAAAACGCAAGGCTGCGCCATATTTCCAAGAACGTGGTGCAGCCTTGCGTTTCCCTCTGCGATGGAGCTAAGTTTCACAACTTAGCGCCAACGCAGGCACCCTTGCACGAGAGTGCAAGGGTGTCTGTGTGCAGGGGAGGATTGGTTATGTGTAGGAAGGTGTCCCTTCGTGCACATAAACAATCCTAAAATGCAATTTTGTAACTTTCATGTGTGCTGCTTCATGCAGCACACATGTAAGTTACAAAATAGCATTTTTAAAAAGGTTTGTTTATGTACAGGAAGGGACACCTACCTACACATAAACAAAAAGACCATGGCATTTTGCTTTCTCCATGTGTGCTGCACAAGGCAGCACACATGGAAAAAGCAAAAACGAGAAGAAATAATGCATTTCTTCTCGTATTGCCACCTTAAGAACAGGGTTTTCCTGGTCTTAATTTTGGCGCTGCCTCCTATGTACGCCACCCTTGTACATAGAGGGCAGCATCAAATACAATGGGTGTTGCGGTGGAACGCCCACCACAACACCCCCTGCACGCCCCTTTCATGCTAAACATAGCGTGAAAGGGTCCATTATGTACAAGGCAACGTTAAGCCACGTTAAGTTGCTTAACACTGCCTTGTACATAAGGCAAGACCCCTATCGCCACGGGAACGTCACAAAAAGTGATGTTCCTGTGGCGATAATAATAATAATCCACATTTGTAAAGCGCAAACAATCAGCCGTAAGGGTCTCTAGGCGCTGGGGGCTGTCGGGAAGGTTAAGCAAGCTAGTGTCCACAGTCACATGTTGCTGAGCTAATCTGCCGCCGGCGATCGAACCGTAATCCCCAGATTCCAGAGTCAGTCGCCCTGGCCACGGCGCCACACCTCTTCCCTTTCCTTAAGGGCATGTGCACAAGCCCGATAGGGGCTTGTGCATATGCCCTTAAGTTCCTTTATATGTTAATGATACTCAGAGGCCATGGAACTCTGAGGTGACTTACAATATCTTTATCAAGTACATCAGGGGGTGATTTATGCACTGTAATACATGGTCACACTATAACCTTTCCCACAAACCTCTTAAATCCTTCATGTCTAACTTATTCATAAGAAAGAAAGAGCATGTTTGCAAACCAGAAAAATAAAAATAGGTTTTCTAGTGCAAAATGAAACACAACAGACAGGCTGTTTAATATTAAATTAAAAAAGAAATTAGAATCAGTGTAAGGCATTTAAGTTTAAAAAAACAAAAGGAAGAGAAGTAGCTTGGAATGCGTAGAAACACAAAAAACTAATATATCTTTTCTTTAAATACCTTAGGAGTACAAATTATAACATGTTGCTACAAATAGCTCCTTTCTGCTTATCACAGTAGGCTAGACCATACATTTTGCTGCATTCCTTAAACAGATGCTTTAATTATGCTCCTTGACATGACCTGCCATTAAGGCATTGGGACATAAGAACTCAAGTGTGATAAGTTCTTACAGTAGAGTTCTGAAGTGATTTCTTTATATTCAGTGGCTGTGTGCGTCCCAAGCCACCAATTATATATAAATTAGAAACAGCCTTTAATACAGGGACTGCAGAATCCCATGTATTATAAGAGTGTTGTGAAGCATGTCAGAGTTCCATGGCCTAGATCTTTGATCTTGTTACTCTATATGGTCACAAAAACCCCTTGATGACTTGTAGTATAATGTACCTCAGCGGGTACTTTATCTCATATATAAAATATACAGTAAACAACAATGTATAAAAGTACATTATCACTCCCATATGGCAAATTAAGATCCAATCAGTGACTAGCTAATGACAATTTTATGACTTACACCTGATTTACTAAGGTTTTCCCTGGCTTAAGGCACTCTTAAAGCTATACTAAGTCAAAGAAAAAAAACTTGGGCCTGATTCACAAAGGTACACTTAGACCAAAAGTCTAAGTTTGTGACTTTTGGTATTCACAAAGGTAAACTTAGACCAAAATTCTAAGTTTACAACTTTCGGTATTCATAAAGGTACCGCACACGGAGTGTTCTCTTCGCACTTCGAGTGCAGAGAGTACACTCCAGGTGCACAGTGGAATCTCCGCACTCATTGTTTAGATTCTGCCCCTACTGCGGACATAAAGATACTATTCGTAATTTACCTTTGTGAATACAGAAAGTAATAAACTTAGACTTTTTGTCTAAGTTTACCTCTCTGAATCGGGCCCTTTGTAAATAAGCCTCTTTGATTTTCTAGCATTCGCATATTTTAGGTATCATTATTTTCACTCCTGCGCACTGACAAAATTTGCCAAACGTTTTCCTTGTCCTGAGATTGTCTTAAAACTGTATTAAACGACAAAATTGGGCCTGAGTTGACACGTTTTTAACTGGCTTTAAGCAACCTTAAGAATTTTTGGAAACAGATAAGATAATACAAACACTTTCTCAAGGTGCTCAAAAGCCAGGGCAAAAATCTTTGAAAATAACTGTAAAATTCATCATTTAAGATGGTCTGAAACCTTGATTAAGTTATAGACATAGATTAATAAATAAAATACTGCTGGGCTGCCATAGGAAGGAAAAATTGAGATTTATGCATCTCATACGCATAAAAAAGCCCCTAGCATACTTCTGTTTGGTTTGTTTCCAATTCTCAAAGTGAATTATTATTTGAAATGTCAGTGCCACTATTTAGGACCATACTCAAGGCACATACACACGCCATAATTCAGTTGCAAGAAAGCATACATATCAAAACCAAGGATACTTATACATCAACAACCAAGCAGTCAGGAGAACACATCTAACCCCACATAACAATATAGACATGTATACATTCCTTAGAAAACTTGAAAATGTTACCCCAGACCTGAAGAAAACATACATGCATATCTCACACCATGATATATATGGCGTTGAATCCATACCTTATACATGAGTACAGAAAATATGCATGATTGAGCAGAATAGGCTCCCAAGTAAGTGTATTTTATGCCTGTGTGCATAAGGTAAACACGTACAACTTTGTTCAAACTGATTTGACAGGTACAAATAAGACCGAACAATAGGAGTTGACTTTTATGGTGAAACATGGGCTTATAGTTATGTGATAGGAGGAGATAGTTGGTGTTATTTAAATATTGGAACATATATGCCTAAACCTTGACATTTTATAAAATCAACACAAGTATTGCAACATGTTTCTTGTCATCTTAGACACATTAAGTTAAATGTGAAAGTTGGTAGTGAAATTGTGGGGTACCATATCTGGAGAATTTGTTATCTACCGCATTATGACCGGGTGGGTGGCAGAAGAGAAGGTGTGCTGTGGAAAAATAATTTGATGTCAGGGATGTTTTAAGGCATGGGCAAAGTGCGCAATTGGTCATGGTCCGTACCTTCCAAGAGGCCCCCTGGGAAAGTGAACTTTCTCTCTTTGGCCTCTGTCTATTCTTGTTCTCTATTTAAACCTCTCGTCCTCTCAACCGCTGACTCTGGCTTTCTACCCCATGCCATCTTATGGATTTTTGGGGTCCCTGGCGAGACATGTTTCTAATTTTTTGTGTCTGATCCTTTAAAGGTTAACATATAATTTAGTATTGTGTGTCATCATGCAGGTGTGACGTAGCTGGAATTGGGTAATACAATTCAATATTTGTTTCTTACAAGGGGCGACCAAAGTATGTCTTGCCCAGGATCCCTCAGATCCTTAAGATAACAGTATTTGAGGTAAGAGAAAACATTTTTCTTGGTTTAATCCTTTTGGACCTAATGATTGCTCTTTGTGTCACTGTTGTATATCTTGTGCATGGCAAAAGTTACGCGACTTTTCATCACTTACATAGACTAAGATTACAACAGTCTAATAAGCAGTTTCGTTTTTTCTGTTATATTCAACTTTATTATAATATAAAAAAAACTTATATATTAACCAAATGTTCTTAAAATAATGCTTAATGTAATGAATGTTGAGTTTTTTTCTTTTATTGAATGTATTTGTATACGTTGCTCCATTTAAATGTATTATTTTGCAAAAGATTTTAATTAATCATGCAATTAAGTTTTTTACTTTTTACTTACTCATTTCTGATGTACAAATATTTATCAAGAATGTTGGATATGGTTCTCAAAGTACACTCAGCATAAATAGATGTCTGGAGACAATAGGTTTGTAACAACTGTTTCAGTGAGATGGGCTGTTTGCAGCATCACAGCCAGCCCTACCCCAAACATCAGCTTCACTCTTGATGCACCACATAATGCTACCCCAGGAAAGTATAATGTCTACCCTGAACATATGTCCCCACCCCCCAACAAAGCCTCCAGATTGTAAAGTTGTGTCAATAGTGACTTTTTTCAACAGATAATTTTAACTATGCATTGTAAATTACTATTGATGGTTCAAGCCAGTTATTTTAAGCTTCACATAGCAATCATAGAATAGCATTGTATATAATGTGATAAATGAAGCCAGTCATAGTTTCCCGGAATATGCGCGATGCACTCGCTCACGAGAAATCCATTTTAAACGATAACTACAATACCGGCACTTGCGCTCACGACCGCGCTCCCAGCTGTTACAATCCTCGTTTTGAAGATCAACAGGTAACTGTTCGTACCCGACAGAACTCTGTCCAAATGTTTTTATGAGTAAATTAATCCTCGTTTTCACCGCTACGCACCTCTTCGGACATAACTTCTCAAACTTCACTTTCCAAGCGTAGCTCAAACATGAGACGGTGTGTTGGCCTCTTTTTATCACGAAATGTAATCGCAGCTCAAAATCTGCTTAGAGTCACACACAGAGCCATTCGGAAGTTCATTTATACATTTAGTAGTACAAGCCTCCAACGCATAACTCTCCAATCCGCTTCAGGTGCTGTAGCTCGTGAGTCCTTTTCTTTTGAATAAACAAGAATTTACTCACACTGTGGTCTTTACACCTTGAAGACAAAATAATCACTGAAGGTTTACCGCGTAGAGAGGATCACTCCATGTAAATCACTATTTTAAAGCTTCAATTACAAACTGGAGGTCTTCTTCAGAAATGGTTGCCCAACTGGTTCTTCTGTGTATCCTAGTAAGATGATTATTTAGATCCCATCCTCGTCGCCATTTTTAAAGATCACAGGACACCCCCAACAGGGTTGAAATGTAGGTTTATTCCAGTAAAGAGCATAGACCCCCAGATGTATCCTTCCAGCTCCACAGCCCAGTCTCTCACTGGTCTCAACCATCTAGAATTCCCAGTGAAGCTCCGTTGCTAGGATACATAGATTGTATATCAACAGGAATACATCAGAGATCCCCATACAAGAATATAACGCATAGATTCTGAACCTCTGCTTTCCATAACACCAAAAACATGTACTCCAGTATTCACTATTTTTTAATTGAAAACCATATACAACAAATACATTTGAATCCAAATATACATCCATTAAAATTCATCAAAGACATCTGAAGGAGTAATAAATAGCACCAATTAATCAAAAAGCAACAAATCCAGAGATCAATAAGCAGAGGGATCTAAAAAAGCATTTTAAACCGTAAGATAAAAAACACATAATATCTTGAAACTTATATCCACTGCCTCAAATTAATACCAATTAAAAAAATCGTTAAGTTTGAAGTACCTAAAATATATGTAAAATAGTAAAAAAGTGTAAAGACTGGTAAAACAACATAAACTATTCTGTACATGTTAAAGTGCCAAACTCTGAGATTCATAAAAGTAAGGACAGATTAGAGAAATACGCCAAGATAAATACTACATTTCAGAAATCACAGTCAAAATACAGTGCCCAGATCTTCTCAAACTTCTTGAGTCCACCAATTCGTAATGCATAGGCTCGTTTGCTTCTTTTAACCTGTGCCATTTTCCGGACCCATTAATTTTTAGATGGAATTAGATCCGTTCGCCATCTTTGAAGTAGAAGTGATCTGGCGACAGCCATTCCAATATATAATAGTTCAAACAACTTCTCTGGTAACCGAAGGTCTGGGTCATAACCCAACACTATCAGCCGCGCATTAAATCCAATCGTTATTAAACATTCTGTTACTAAATAATCAAATATATCATTCCAAAATTTCTGGATCAAGGGGCATTGTAATATTATATGAGTCCAATTGGCTGAAGGGTGAATGTAGCACCGGAAAAACTGCCCCAATTGATTGGGATACACCTTGGCTACAAAGCAAGGTGTTCTATAAAGTAACCACTTGCTGAAAAATAACATCCTTCACCAATTAGCCCCTCTAACCGAACAAAAATGTAAGTTATTAACTGTAGACCACATATTTGCTGTAATTTCCAACTCCTCATATTTACCCCATTTTGTTATGGCCTTGTCCTCAAGATCTAACCCCTTAATTGAGGCTAGACATGTTTGCATTCCCCAGGCTACCGTACCTTCCAGTAAGTCATGTACTAAATGTTTCTGACCAATGATCTGAACCAGATCAAGTTTGCTAAGGAACTTACTGAGAATAATATATGACCAAGGAGGAGGAAATCGCTGGGGATTAATTGAGACATTTCACTTATATTCAGCCATCTATCATGCCGAAGAAAGCCGGAGAGTTTCCGAAAACCAGCCTTGGTCCAATTTTGTATAATTAAGAACGAATCTATAATTCCTGCTGACACAATAAGACCATCTATCGGAGTTGCATCATTAATTACTGGGATGGAGTACCTCCTAAAAAAGGCCTGACGTTTATGAAAAAAACAGTGTAAACACTTATATCTTGCTAATTTTAGAGATCTAAAAATTGATAGTGGGTAGTGGATTTGATTTTCTTTACATATTAAATTCTTGAAAAAGTTAATAAAAAGACCCGGATGTGGTCCCTGCTTAAATCTAGACATATGTTTTGCAAAAATATGTAAAATTGTATTCCCTCAAATTGGGGAGGGCTAAGCCACCATCTTCCAGTTCCTCATATAAGGTGCTAAGTGCAATTCGAGGAACCTTCTTGCCCCACAAAAATGATGTAAACATTGACTCTAATTTCGTAAAAAAAGGAGTTCACTAAAACACAGCGAATTGCTGAAAAAAGGATATCAAACAGTGGAAGCACCGACATTTTGATCAAAGCAACCCTGCCGAGAATGGTTAATGGGAGAGAATTCCATCGAGAGAATAAGTCCTGAACTGTTCGTAACAATGGAACAAAATTTAAATCATACAATTCCAAAATAAATGGCGAAAAATAAACACCTAGACATATCTTGGGATTTGTATTTAGGCATGGAAGTATATCAGGGTGTAAATCCCTAGATACACAACCACACAAGATTATTTCTGTTTTTCTTTTATTAATTTTGTATCCTCTAAACGACTCATAAAGGTCAAAACTATCGAAGGCTTTTGCCTACACTCCCTTCTTTGGCTTTATAATAAGCAGAATGTTGTCGGCGTATAATTTAACTTTACCCATAGTTGGAAGCGGAGGCCAGATATCCCCATTATTCCTGATGGCTATCGCGAGGGGCTCAATAAAAAAAGCAAATAACACCAGGGATAACGGACATCCTTGTCTGGTTCCCCTTTTAACTTTTACTTGGCCAACGTCAGTGGCATTAATAATGATATTGGCCTCCGCATTCAAATGTAATTTCTCAACCAACCCCGTGATTTTGGAGGGTATGCCAAATTTTGCTAAAATACAAAATAAAGTCTCCCAATTCATTAAATCAAATGCCTTCTCGGCGTCTAAAAAAAGTACTAATGCTGGTATCTTCCAGGTCTCAAAATAGTCTAGTGCCTCCACTAAAAAATGCGTATTGGTGCCGAGCTGCCTCCCGGCTATAAAACCGTTTTGATCAGGATGGATAAAGTGTGAAGCTATCCCATTAAATTGATTGGCTAAACGTTTAGTAATTATTTTGTAGTCAGAATTTAAAAGCGTAATAGGACGATATGAATTGGGGTCTTCACTATTTTTGCCTTTTTTTTTAAAAACTGACTAATTCCCTTTTCTGAAAGGTAGAGGTATAAACCCAACTTCAAGAACTGAATTTACAATTAAAAGGAGATAATCCAAAATTACACTTGCGAATGTTTTAATAAACTCGAGAGGGAGGCCGTCCGGCCCACAGTCTTTACCATTTGGGAGATTTTTGATAACCTCCCCTAGCTCTTCTTTTGTAAATGGGCTCGCCATGTTCCTTTTTTCAGAGTCTGAAAAGACAGGTAATTCATATTCCTGTAGAAAATCTCCCAAAGCTGTCATATCAATAGATTGCTGTTGGCCATATATTTTCCTATAATGTTGTACCATTGTTTCTCCTATCGCTCCCAAGTCCTCCAAACGAGAATCGGAAGTGGGGCATCTCATTGCAACTATTTGATTACTTGCAGCCCGTTCCCTTGCCTGCTATGCAAGAAATATACCTGTATAATTGCTTTCTTCATAAATCTTTTGCCTATCATGCTGGAATAGGGATTCACTTTTAGCATAATATTTTTCGTCCAGGTTCCACTTAGCCTGATCCAACTGTCGTCGGTTAACAACCGAGGGGCTAAAAAGGAATATGTTGAAAGACCTTTGCACTTTTTGCTCAAGTGTTCGCTTATCTTCCTTCCTATCCCTTGAGTTCTCTGCATCTTTACCGATAGCTAGCCCTCGGAAAAAGGCTTTGAACGAATCCCAGACCACATGCAGTGGAGCTGAGCCATGATTTCGCTCAAAGAACTCTCTTATTTCTGTTTTAATAGAAAGCACCCAATTCTCCTCTAATAAATATTGTTGATTTAACAGCCATCTTTTGGAGGTTGTACTACATTCACCCAGCTCTAACTCTAAAATGATCAATGCATCATCTGAGAACCCATTCTGAAGAATTTTCTGTAAACTGAAAACCAGTTGCCTAGAGATAAGAAAAAAATCAATGAGCGAGAAAGTATGGAATCTTCCTGAGAAACAGGTGTAAGCAATTTCAGTGGGAAATGCAGCCCGCCATAGGTCGGCTATACCAAGCGTCAAACTAGTGCTTTGTAGAATTTTGAAAGTTTTTCATTTTAACTGTTTTTTTTAATTATATGAGGAATCAATTTTCGGGTTCATTAACACATTGAAATCCCCCCCACCAATTAAATCACCTGATACTTGGATTAATGATTGGAAAAATTCCTCATATGGGATGGGATTGTCCTCTACTGGGGCATATATACTAGCGAGCGTCAAAGGTCTGTGTCTTAGATTACAGGTGACCCAACACCATCTTCCACTTTGATCACTCGCGGAGTTAAGTAACTCAGCATGAAATTTCTTACTAAGAAATATCGCTGTCCCCCTGTGGGCTGCCTATGATTTAAACATTGAAAAATCTGCTATTTTCCCCACTGGTATATGGGTCTCTTGTATGAGGATGGCAAAGGGACTCTCTGTCTTAATCCAGACCTCAATGGCCCGCATTTTCTTATCATTATTGAGGCCATTTACATTGAAAGAAACCATCTTCAATATTTTCTTATTTCCCATTTACCATTTACAAAAAAAGAGCCAAGCTTCTAGAGACCCCAATAATCTGATACAGAATATAGATTTACAACTTCGGTGAAAGGTTTCCAACAAAAGGCAGGCAGAGTGAATTATCCCCCTTTCTTCCCTTTCATATAACAATTGACGGATGTATTGGAACTTAAAATATGGATTTTGTTTTTCCCCCATGCTCCCTTTCCACCCCCGTGGCCCCACCCTCGACCCATTGTCACCCTGAGCAGATGGCTGCACCTGCTCAAAACCTGACAACCTATCCCATCCACCCTTCTACTGACAAAATGACTCGGTGCCTAGTGCTGCCGGACAGTCCATACCCCCCTCCCCTCCCCTTCTTTAACAAATAAGCCTACATTACACAAACAAAAAAAAGCAAAAGAGAAAAAAAAGGAGAAAAAGAAAACAACAGTCCTCCATGAACAAGTAGCTCTTTGCCTCTCCAAGAAAAGAAAAGAAAAAGCCCCAAAAACATACCTAGAAAATAACCTAATGCCAGTATGATTTATCCATGGAAATCTGTTGCAATAATTCCAGTGCGTCTGGGACACTGCAGAGGATGTTGAATCTACCCTTGACGAGCACCTTCAGCTTACTCTGCTGGGCTATCATTGCCTGCGCCCCAGTTCCTTAAACAAATATAGCATTTTGACGAACTCTTTCCGCCTTTTCCCTGCGGAAGCTGACATGCCGAAAAAATGCCGCATAATGGGACTTCTGCTGAGGAGAACTGTCTTTGTTTAATGGCTTTTGATAAAATCTGTTCCTTGACCCTAAAGTCCCCGGAGTTAGCCAAGATAGTCCGTGGGAATTTAGCATTAGGAGGGAGATGTGCTGGAAAGCGATGGGCTCTCATTATCGTCAGATCACAATTGAATTCTTGGAGGACATTTTTCTTTATGACTGAATCAACCCATTGTAGAGTCTGCTGGCCCTCAATGCCCTCCGGGATGCCCAGAATACAGAGATTGGAGCACTTGGAATGGTTCTCTAACCCCTCCAATTTACATTCCAGCGTGGGTCTCTGGGACTGGAAAGTGGCGACTTTGAGATTCATAGTTGACACTTGACCCTCCAATTGCGAAATCCTGATTTCGGCCTCCGACAGCCGTATCGGGATCTGAACCATATTTTCCTCAATCTTAGTCAAACGAGCATGGATTACCGCAATCTCAGCAGATTGGGCAGCTTTCAGTTCACTAATTTCTTCCAGAATCAAATTAAGAAGACTCTTAGCGTCCCATTGCATGGAAAAAGAGCTACTGTCTAGAGAAGGATTAACCTGACTTGAATTAGGCCTATCATCAGACTGCAAAACCTCTGGATCAGAAAGCACAGACTCCACTGGTATAGTCAAAACAGACACCTCTGGGACCACCGGAATAGAATGATCCACGGGCCCCCCTTCAGCTAATGGTCCTAACAAACCTGAAGAGGGCAGGGAGGAATGACTACCAATGATGGGATTTAGAGTCTCCGGTCATGAGTCCAATGAATTGTCAACTAATAGGAGGTGGTTACCTGCCATCTCCTGCTTCCCTTCACCGAAGAGCCTAACCGGCTTGGCTTTAAAGAATAGAGGGTACTTTCTAAGATCTTTGGTTTCCCCCACTGCTCCATCAGGTGTAAGATTTTTTTACTTAATCGAAGCTGAAAAAATGTATGTATCAGCCCTAAGGAAGTCAACCCACTAGGGCTAATGGTGGAATCCAGATCCGCTGAGGCTGCTTCGTGATGTTCTTGTTTAGCGGTCTCAGTGCTTGCCATCTAAATGAATTCAGTAAGGAGGGGCAGGTCTTTTCTGAAAGCGGCTGCATGATTAGAACGAGCTGCGGCCTGGCCGCTCGCTTTTTAACCTTTTGGCCCTGATTTGGAGACTCAGACTGGGCAATTCCTTTGGCTCCTTTAGTAAGATTTTGCATAGTGTATTAATCGCGAACCCCTCTGCAGTTCACTGGCCTAAATTGCTGCCAAATTTACTTCCTGGGACCTCCCCAGCGACCCTCAACCAAGTGGTATAGTGGGCCCCCATATACCGGTGAGTAATGAACAAACCTTCACTTACCCCCTCTTGGAGAGAAACCTGGAGTCCCAAAGATGGTCCAAAAACCAAGAGTCCGAGGGTCGCAGAGTCCCAGCATCCGTAGAGCCAGACCGAGACTGAGAGTGTCCTGGCACTGTAGCCCTGTAGATAGTATTCAGCCTTGCGTTATATACGAACTCTTCAACTCCAGTATAACAGTGGGCATTTTACCCACCCAGGCACCTGGAACGGTTTGGCTTTCTGCACCAAGTTGTCACAGCTCCAGAGTCTTCACAAGCAGTCCCAGCTTCTATTCCTCGCACTAAGAGAAACTGGCAGGGCTGCAAAGAGCAGAAAGGGGAGGGATAGAAACTCCTTTCCTCATCAGTTATAGCAAGGATGCCCGCTTTTGTATCAAAGCAGGCCTCAGGCTGCCCACTGATATATCAAAAACGGGTGTGAGAAGTTGGCCTGGTATATGCTGTTCACTAGTTCTAGTGACCACCTTGTACCATGCCAAGCAACCCTTATGGTGTGGTTGTAAGTCAACCTTTTTGGACTAGCTGCCCTAGTGGTAGCGTAGGCTAAGCAGTCTTTGAGGCTAAACTCGTGAAGCGTGTTAAGCCAGCTGTTTTACCAAATGTAACCCCCTTTTATACCAATGAAAGGACACCACACAGATATATATTCAAAATATATATGTATTTATTTATCAAAGTAACCCCTAGTCTCTTTCTGAGCACAGGAGCACAAATCGTCAAACAAGATTATCACAGAATACACAGAAGTTGCACTTTATATGGATAGGCCCTGGTGGCCACTCGAACCATATACTAAAATAGTGGTATAAGTACCACGAACAGAAAAGGGAAAAGGCCTAGGGCCTCTAGAATCGCTGGGCCTACAAGGAGCTAACGTCAGTTAGTGACCAGGAGGTCCACGGGTGGCGTGTGCAGAGCAAATAGTCACACGCGTGCTCCCATAGGTTTCAATGGGTGCGTAAAAAGTACAAAGTTACTGCAAAGGAGATCTTCCGGGTTAACTAGGAACTTAAGATTTGGAGCACAGGCACTAGAGATGTATTACTACACTTGGGCACCGGAGTACCAGCTTTACCTCACCCACAGGAAGCGGGTGCATAGGCCTCAAAGTGCGTCGGGTTTCTTCTATCTGTTCCGTTGAGCTTGAAGACAAAGATGCTGCAGGCGGTCGGTCCGGGAGAGATGCAGTGGACCCAAGAGTGGATCGGAGATGTTGAAGACCTGTAAGCAGAGGGGACAGTGTTCACAGTCACTAGCCAGTGACCAGCGTGGCACCAGGTGGGTACCAGGCGATGTCGGGTGCAAACAGGAAGGAAGGTGTAGCTTGACTCTGCAGCCACGTGGTCCCTGAAGGTCGACGACATCCAGGAGTCGAGTCACGAGCTGTCCCACGCAGGTTCTCGCTGTCGGCGGTGTCGGCGACTTGATCGAAGCAAACAAGCCTTGGCAAAAGCAATTGTTGTAGGCAAGGAGTTTGAGCTGATGGTTCTGACCAGCAAGGTCAGAGGAACGGCTCCTTTGGAGGGGAGCAAGGGCCAGTCTGGAGCAACCAGACCAGCGGTGTTTGTCGTAGATTTCGTCGCCAAGATGGCCACTAGCCAGCGGGCCAGCAACCGGTTAGGCGCGTCGAGTGGCAAAATGCAGAAGGGCCCCACGCAGATCGTGGAGATGCTGGAGGGCTCACCTTTGGTGCAGATGCTGCTCGAGGGTTGGGCTTCTCAGGACCCAAAGCACAACTTGGAGGGAGCCTCGGTTGTTGCACTTGTCAGCTTGTCGTAGTCGTTCCAAGATGGCTGGCTCCACGTGTCTCGGTGCCTCCACGGGTCTCCTCTTTGCAGGGACTGTGGATCGGGCGGTGAGAGGTCTGGAGGTCCAGGTCTTGTCAGTCTCTGGGCTCGGGCTCCGGCGGGAGGCGGCGGCAAAGCAGACGTTGATTCGCTGGATGGTGCTTGCGTTAGCAAGGTGGTCACTCCCTGACCACAGGGGAGATTGGCTTCAGTCCTCTGTGCGGCAGAGCGTCGAAGTTCCCGTCTTCTTCTTAGTTTCAAGTTGATTCCAGGATGTCTGAAGTCTTAGGACACAGCTCCTACCTTTATTCGGATTCTAGGGGCCGGACTACCTGCTAGGTCCCTCCCTACGGGTGGGACCAGGAAGGGGGGTGGTTACACCCCCAATCCTTTGTCCAGCTCGCCCCAGGCCCGGGACTGGTGTGCCCCAGGACCGGTTTGAACTGGCATATGCACCGAGGCTCCTTGTGAGCCACAGGCATGTCTGGTTTCTTTCAAGCCCTACCTGACCAATACACAAAATCCTGTCTGGGGTGGTGCTCGCACCTCCCCTGGCAGGAAACCCTTTGTCCACACCTCCCAAGCTGGAAGGACTCCCAGCAGCAGGAGGGCAGACTTGTGTCTGTGGTGGCAGCATCCATTTTGTGGAGCTGAGGCTATGTCTGATTTTACCCGGGTTTCAGGTACTGTACATGTCGTGTCCCTCTAGAAGGGTGGAATGCTAACCCCGTCGCCAGAATTGGCGAGGGGTTAGTATTCCAATTCGTATGACACCTTACTCGACATGTTTTGATAAAGCCAAACCAAAGATAGCATTTAACCGCGAGGTTCATAATGCACTTAAGAGTATATGGTATGACGATATCTGGAAACAGTAGAAGGAAGTTGTTCCGACCACTGCAGACAGGCTCAGCTCATGCCAGAGCACCATCTCACATGGAACCAAGCACTCTGCCTTCAGGATTGTTAAGGCCTGCCATAGGAGTGACTTATAGGTTACCAGGTGTCCCAGTTAAGGTTAGGTATAGGTATACTACACCTAAGTAAGAGGTGATTACACCAACTTACCCCAGCTGAGTGATCAGCCAGTTGTGTCAGATTGTTAGGCCAAGCCTGGGGTGGCATAATACATGCTGCAGCCCTTGGCAGGCCTTGGGTACACCAATGCCCTGGGTACCTAGTGTACACTGGTACAGGGGCTGACAGGGTGATCCACTTCCAATTGGTTATGCACCTAGGGTGCATAGTTTTAATTTAGTAGAGAGAACAGCAGGCTGGGGGTCTGATTGGCAGGCCCACAGCCTCAATATGTCAAAAACCAGTGAAGCAAAAAGCAAAAATTTGGGGTGACCATAGGATAGCAGACCCTACTCTCCTACAACGGGCCTCTGTGACTCCGGGGCTCCGTAGCATCGGGATCGTTGGCGGCTTCGGCAGCATCGCGTGCGGCTCCTCTCAGTTGTTTCTTGGCATCTGACGTCAAGGAGAAGTGAGGGGGTGTGGTTGCGGCCTCTCTCAGCCGGTCAGCATCGGGCTCCTCTCAGGCCTACACCAGTATTCACGTTGTAAAGGTATATGTAATATTTATTCAAGATTGTCTTAGAACAAAATTTAAACAATGTATTAACAATGTCTGTACTGGATACACATCTGAGGAAGACACAGGGGAACCCTCTACAAGATATGCACCACCACCACTCCCTGCAAAGCAACCCAAAACAAAATTCTCAAAAACAGCATGCGGCAGATCTGCTACAGCTACACAAACAGAACCACATTCTGCTTTAAAGCAGGATTTACAGAAATCAACAAATGCCATTATCGCAATGAGCACGGGGGGACTCTGTGTGACTACATGGGTCAAAATGTCAGGCTGCAGCAACAACAAAATAGGGCAATGACACAGTGTCGGATAAAGTTGTGAAGGGAAAAAAGGTCTGCTAATTGACAAATAATGGTAGACCTTACCAAACAAATGACCAATTGATCTGCTGTCTTCAATATGAAATACATAGTCCAACAATTCACACGCATTTTTGCAGAAGGACATATCACTAAGCTTCTTTCATCAGCTGCACATACTTGTGCCCTTCAGAAGGGAGCATCGAGACAATGTGCTAATCGTTCCAGCCACCACAGACTCAAGGAGCTATTTAACCCCATTGTTCAACTCTGCAATACCCACTGAATAGGTTCTCCTCCTCAGGCCTTAAGGAGGTCTGCCTCTATGGCGAACACACAAGGACAAGATACTTCTCCTGCAGAAAAGAGTTCACCACAATGGTCATGATAGGAGACTATTTTTACTTTTATAAGTTATTGTGTTACACAAATAACTGATACCCTAAATTAGGTGTATAGTATGACAATAATGTTTATTATATTTTATATATAGTTTATTCATTATTTTTAAATAATATACTGTATAAATTCTGTGGGATGGACCAAAGAAGCTTTTGAAAAATCTTAACATAATGTTATGTAATATTTGTAAATTATTTCATTCAAAAAATAATTTTCTTGAAATTATTATTGGTTAACATTTAAAAGATCATATTTTTGTTTAATTGTTTGTGCCTATCTATCTATTTCCATAAATATTAATTTTAGATATACACCTTGTCAAAGAAATCTCTAATTTAGTATTGAAGAAAAAGTTAAAAAGTATAGTAGTGATAAATTGTATTTAAAACTTAAATTTAAAACATATTTCATAATAAAGTAAAAACATTAATTTATGATGGTTTTTATTTTTTAGCATCTTATTTCACCTATGACATCTGTTTATCACCTGCTTTGGGCAAGTGGTAAATCTATGTTCTAATTCCTCATGAAAAAAGGTTTTCCCCGCAACTTGTAGCAGCAGTTTTCCTTTTCAGTGTGCAATTCTATTGCATGGTTTTATCACATAGGTCTTTTTGGTGTATGATTTTTTCACATAGATTTTACAGAATGTTAAAATGTAATGCCCCAAAAAATTGAATGTGAAAAACTTCTGATTGTACAGTGCGAAATTAACAGATACAACCATGCAGAACTTTCACTGCTCCAGTGTAGTATCTGGGGCCTTGATAAATGCAATACAGATGAATCATTTAAGCCATCAAATGTTTCAGTTCTAGATAGATCAGTATTTGAATGAGTGATATATGTATATGACTGATAGAGACAGTAGAAGTGAATACAAGAGGGGAGAGGCAGAATTTAAAGAGCCACACTGAGAGAGTGGTGCTAAAGCACTAATGTGTGGTGGGGTAAAAGAGCAGTACATAACATCTGGGCCCTTGTATGTTAGTGAATACACACTTAGTAAACATAGATACCCTAAGGGTGAAATTTACCTTGTGCAGTAGTAGCGATCAATTCTGATAATCGCAGGTCAGAATAAGACGCAACGCGGGGTATGGGAATTTGGGCTCTAAATTACTGAACTGTTTGCCTTTTTACTTGAAAAATGTGTTGGGGAAAAATTATGGTTGAGAGGTAATTGCTGCCAAGTTTTGGGTTTCCTGTTTGCGATCAAAAGTCTGTTTGCTTCAGAATCAGGATTACTGTGGTAGTCAGAATAAGCCTCTATGTATTTCAGAGCAGGAAACTCTTTATTAATTGTCTTATTTCTCCAATTTATAGCATTTCATTATATTTAAACTTTAAGATCAATCTTCTATTGATGCAATGTTTAAATTTATATTTTATCCCCTTCTTTACTCTTTAATTTTATAAGAAAATCATTATTAGGCAGCTTTAACCCGTTGCGTGCATGCGTCAACCAATGGCCGTCGCGAGCACTACCTCGGTAGTGCTGCGCAGGTCCGTTGGCCGACGCAGCCCTGCCCACTCAATAAAACTCCCGCACCGCGGCAGAATTTGCGCCGCGGTTAAGGAGTTAAATGTCACCCCTGAAATGACCTACTTCAAGGCACTCGTGAGTTGTGTGGATAGAATTGTACAGTATGTTTTTGTATGGTAAATTTGTCTGCAGATTAAGAATACAATGAGATTCTACTGCATCCAAAAATAAATACAATGTCCAGAAATCTCATACTTGGGGAATCGTAGAAGAAAACCTATTTCACCTTAAAGCAGAAGGGATGGAAACTAATCTATACTATAACCAAAACATTTCTAAATAGTATTATTACTAAAGTTTTTTGTTCACTTATCTTAATCACCAAACATTGTAAATACAAAGGTATCATTTCATGGAACACAACATTAAAATGCACTGATAAATCAATACATAAGTGAAAACAGAAACAATGCTTTCAAACATTTTAAGCCCAAATAATTCAATATAGGGACCTCTTTACCCTTGTGATTCTGATGCAAGAATTGAATACTGCACCTTTGAAAAGAACCACTGATGTCCATATCATGCGCACCTTTTGTCTTGAAACCCCTGGTGAAATATACATGCTCAAAATAGGCCAGCAAGGGGGATAAAATTGAAGAAATTGTTGAGGAAGCATCCATTTTTGGGCTCAAGCTCATGAGTTCTCAAGGTGCAACAGTATGGTCCATCTTCATTTATGAAATAGCATTTCTCACAGTGTTGATATTCTGGTGTGAAGAATTACTGATGCATCTCCACTGCAACTTCCTTGAAGACCAGAGCAAAGCACATCTAAACACCAACAAAAAACAGGCGAGTCCAGTTGAGCACGCAACCATACCTGCAGAACACAATAATGGTCACATTTGTACAGAAGCAGCTTCATGATGCTCACTACTCACGCACGGTATGGCTATATCAGTACAACTCCTGCCAACTGCTATCTCTGTTTCCTGATTTAACCGACAAAAAAAAACAACATTCTAAAAAGCATAGTTCAACTATATGTCTAAATTTTTGAACAAAATGTAAGTGATCAAAATTGTTCATTAACAAAAGTGGTCCACCTGCTCCATCTCTGCCAACCATAACTGATCACCCCCTACACATCCTTTATCATCACACCCACCCCAACTAAATGTATTCTTTACTACCCTCTTCTGCTAAAGACCTGATACCAACCAATCCCTGTTCTCAACTACCTCTCCATTAATCTGATCCATTGTCATAAGAAATTCCCTGAATATATTACCTTCACGCACTTTACTCCATCACATCCAGCACTCATCCCTTGTGTTACCCTATGATAATGTTGGTGTACTTTTTTTGAAAGTGGGTATGCGCTGCCCATAATAATTGGGTAGCACATGCAAACCTCCTCCATGGCATGACAGAAAGGAGTGAGTATAACAAACTCAATGGGAGGTGGGTGTGAGTGATGGTGGCCATCATGGCAGCTGCAGGTTTGGCAGAGGTGGGAGGCTCACCAGTGGTGAATGAGGTTGCAGCTCTCATAGGGAAGGTTATACTGACAGCAAACACCCCATAGGTTGCTGCACTGGAAGTAGGGGTGAAGGTGGTGATGAAAGCAGCAGGAGTAAAGGTCACAAAGTTTGTAGAATCAACAGAGGTGATGGTTGCATCAATAGTGGAGTGTGCAAAGCTTGCAACGGCAGGTATGATGGTGGTGATAGCAGCAGGAGAGGTTGAGGCAAAGGAGTTTGCTAGTGGCTTTTTCATCAGCTGCAGTCATGGCTATGAGTGGCCTTCTCCTAGCACCTTAGGTGTTTGACTGGACATGGTTGGTAGAAAGAAGATACTCTCCGGCTAGCAAAGTGAGCAGCCAATTACTTAAATTCATTTGCAAAATTACAGTCAAAAACACAAATGACATTGTCCATTTTTCTTGAAAATTACCCATGGACCTGTGTGTTGACACAGGTAAGAAATTGAGTATTTATTCGAAAGGGGTGAAAGCCCCACTCAAATATTAAACACAGTACTTGTCAGAGTGAAGCACAAAAAGTCACTAAATTAGCTTGCGCTTAATCCTCTGGTAGCTTGGCACAAATGTAGTAGGCTTAATCATAGAGGCAATGTGTAAAGTATTTATGCAGCATACAAACAGTAATAAAGTGACAACTCAATACACAAAAACTCCCACACCAATTTAGAGGAATAGAGTACATTTTAATAAATAAAATGACACCAATACAAATTATATATAATAGTAGAGCCAGAGGTATGATATTTTTATGTTTTTAGTGAAAAATAGCACCTAAATGATCAAAGTGCTAACCAAGGTTATCTAGTCGCACGAGGCCAGGTCAAAGTCAAAAGTTCAGGCAGACCATGATGGAGCTCAGGTCGGATACATGGGGTGGTTTGCGCCTGGTCTTTTTCTTACCTTCAGACTTAGAAGAAATTTCAGAAAAAGTTTTGGAGAAAGTAGAGACTCAGTGGGTCAGGGCAGCAGGCTGTATCTGAGGACAAGTCTTGAAAAGCCGCTGGATGATGTCTCAGTAATGCAGTCGACAAAGACGACAAGAAACTTTGAGCAGGAGAAGCTGCATTTTCAGGTTGAGAAGGCTGTTGCCATTACTAGGATGCTAGTCGTCGTTGACCACAACAAAGATTTATACCTTCAGTGTTAGAAGATTTTCTGGAGCTCAATTCTCCCAGTGGGATAAGGCTGCAGGCTGTAGCCAAAGAGGGCCCCACAAAACTGGATACTGCTGAAGAGGATTTGCTGCTGCAGAGAAGAACATTGCAGGAGCTACCGCAAAGTCAGGCCGACTGATGATGTACCTTGGGCAGATTGGCTGATCAGTAGGTCGTGGTCTTCTGTCAGATCTCCAGTCAGTTTTTATTGATATTTTTTTACGTCGCAACTTTTAGAGTTAGCCAGGAGCAGTGCCACCAACACTACTTTCAGAAGTCCAGGACCTGGAAGGCACCAATTGAGTGGCCGGTTATGACTCACTCCAACAAAGACCAGCTGCAGGGTTCAAGGACTCTGGAACTTGTTGTGCCCTTGTAGTTCACACATTACTCCAGAAAGCAGAGCCCTTGGGGTCACTCTGGTGGTCCTGGTTTCAAGGAGCAGGTCCTGTCTTCCTTCCTCAGGCAGCTGGGCAGTTCATACAGCAGTAGGACAGCAGGGCAGTCCTTCTAGCATTAGGGCAGCAAAGCAGTACTTCTATTGAGTTTTCTATAGGTCAAGAAGTAATCTGCTGCGTGGTTCCGGGGGTCCCATATTTATTCCTGGTGCCAACCTTTGTTTTTGAGAAGACACACTGTCCTATCGCTACCTCTGGTTCTGGAACCTTCTTCTCGGTCCTTTTCAATGCTCCAAACTGTCTGGGGTGACAAAAGGCTGGTGTCAGGTTACTATGGGTGTGCTTGAGGCATAACTCTTTGAAATGTGTAAGTGGGGCAGGGTATGGCTCCACCCCCAGCCATCCAGGCAGAATGGCCCATCCTGTCCACATCTAATCTCCTTTGTGTCAAAGTCTGAGAGGAATACACAAATCCAGCAGAGGTTACTGGGAGAAGACACAAATGGTTGGCACAAGAAAATACCAATCAGGGTGTGTCTATCTGCTTCCATTCCAAATTTAGCACATATTAAATGTAATGAGGTAACCCAGTGTTAGTCAATGGAGAGACAGGCCTTACTTAAGTGAAAAATGACTTTAGCAGTTTTTCACTGCCAGGACATGTAAAATTGTAGTACATGTCCTACTGTTCAAATACCATGCACCCTGTTCTAGGGGCTGTTAGGGACTAACTTATGGGTGAAATAAGTGTTGAAAAAAGAAGGTTTAAGCCTGGCAAAATGTTTATTTTTAAGTTAAACTAGAAAAACAGAGGTTGACTAGAACTAAGGCACACATCATATAACCCTTGGGCTAAGGTTAACACATCGTACTCCAAAATCAATAGATTAAAGAAGGTTCAAAATGCTAGCATGTCTAATTTATTAATAACATAGTGCAACATTGTAAAACACAATTCTAGTAGTTGAAGTGTCATACAAATGTTACTTCACATTTGATGCACAATCAATATAGAGCCAGGCCTAGATGAATACTACAATGAAAGTTTTGATGTGTCAACCCAATGCATTTCGGGAGAATGCATGCTTCATCAGTGGTAGTTGTCAATAAATAAACAAGACAATATTCTGTCATACACTGTACTGCTGTAATATATGTTTGCATGATCAAGAGGACAGAACTTAATATGTGAAAAGGAAAGAACCATCTTTTCGATATTCCAAAAATCAGTTGAATTAAAACAGCTCGTCATAAAATTAAGCAATACGTCAGTGAAAAAGAACGGCATTCTTAAACTAATTTGTTAAGATTGGATGTGATTTGTAATGCAACCAAACATGGCAAAGTTCAAGATACTACAAGGAGAGCTGCCAACAATAAATACACATACCCAGAAAGCGTGTCACATAGTTGTTATTGCCGAAAATGCGATAGCGTGCAAAGCCGAAGGAACGGTGGTATTAATAACAGTCTTGAACCCAATCAAAAAATATCAAATAAATGCTCCCATTTGGCATATGCATACCTGCGTATAGGTCTGGACATTCAGGAGAATAACCAAAAATGTGCATGTCGTGTTGTACATAACTACATTTACCAACATGCAATGGGGATAAATTGATGAATCAACGTACTTACTGAATATGCGTATTGTGATATTTCACAGAATGTAGTAATGAACTACTTTGAATCCAAAGAAAGGAGTGAGTTGTCAAACTGTAACTGTAAAGTACAGCAAATCAGTGTTAAGACTTGTTTTGCAACCTATAGTTCTGTGCCAGTGCAGGTATGCAGGCCTACTTACTTAACAGCTTGTATGGCATCTCCATTGTATTCCCGATTCTGCCATGTCGTCAATAAAAACACAGAATCCCAAAGAGACTTGTGTTGAGCCACATAGAAAACCTAATATTTAAATTTAGTCTGTGAGCGACTTGCTTCACTGAGTAACCTGTGCGCCGAGATATAAATCAGATCCTTTATTCTTTACCGACACAGGCAGGTTCTGTTCCAAAGTGACACACACTCACATTTCATTTAAAGTTTAATTAGTGAAACTCAGTGGCGGCCGGCTTCCACTGATGGGGGGCAGGCAAATGGGTGAATGTACACACAAGCAAATAAAATACAAAATAAAATAAAAATGAACACACTTACCAGATCGTGACGCAATGACATCCACCACTCTCCGGACCTCTTCTGCTGTGACTGCAGTGTGGTCCCCGGCAAACTCCCTCAACCAATCCTGGCCTGCTCACATGCTGTTAACCAGCTGCGCCCTTACTGTTGGGAGCGGCCTTTCTCTGCACTTCCCAATGCACTGAAGTCCTGCACTTGCTCTCAACCCAGCTGTCTTAAGACAGCTGCTTGAGAGGTTTCAAGTGCACATGTCTGCCTGGCTTTCGCAAGACGGCCGGCCAAAGAGACAGTGCACATACAGCCCTCTGCCTACCACTCCTCCCTGCTGCCACTCAGCAGGCCCCGCCCCGTCCTGACACTCAGTTTAGGACGGGCTGATGACAAATGAAATGGTAATCAATTACCATTTTATTTTTCATCTCTGGGGCTTTGGGGGGGGTGGGAACTTAAGTGGGGAGACTCTCCTCGGCTGCAATGGAGCAGCCACCCCAGTTAAAACGTATGTGTGTGCTATCATAATTTTTCTTAAAGGTTTAAGTTTATTTTGCCAGGTCCAAATGGCAGTTTAAAATTGCACTACAGGCTGAAGTGGCAGGACTTAGACATGTTTGAATGTGCTAGTTTAGAGAGTATCAAAATGAGTGCTGCAGGCCCAATAGTACCATTTAATTTATAGACCCTGACTACATGTAGCACCATTTGCCAGAGACTCACAAGTAAACTAAATGTGCCAGTTAGGTGCAGGCCAATTTTACCATGTTTTAAGGAGAGAGCACACACTTTTTCTCACTGGTTATCAGTGGTAAAGTGCAAGTAGAAGGGGTGAAGGGAAAAGGTTTGGAAGAACTAACACCCAATTGTGTCAGTTCTAACAACACATCATTATTTATGTACTCATTTTGGCTGTAGACTATATTGCACACAGGATCACTAGCATCCCAATGTGGCATTCTGCTTTCTCTGAGAGTTATTTTTCTGCTAGGCAGTTGTACCCAACTTTGATTAAGTGTTAATACATAGTATCACCATTATATCCAGATTATATAACAAGCTCTATTGCATGTTTAATCTCATACAAGCAAACATTTATTCACCTTCCCATTTATAATATGATAACAGCTCCTGAAAGTCCACCTTCACCGTCCCTAGCCTGTGTTGTTATTGCAATATCTGTGCCTTCGTGTATTAGTCGTTCATGTCTATACTGCAGAAATGAACAATTAAGGTTGATATTTACACAGTTTCTACATATCAGGTGCTAGATCCAATTGCTTATGACAACTTTTTCCCACACGCACATTTGGGCAGGTGACAGCCAACAGCATGTCTTTATGGGAAGAGGAAAGATGCGAGTGATATGTTTCAAACACCGGTTGGCTGCATCATAAACACTGCAGGATGTTTACATTGTGCACCATGGTGTTTGAGCAATTTATATGTGAAAGACTAGCAAATATTCAGATCCTTTTGATATCATGCCATTGGATGATCATGCCTGTACTGTAAAACTCTCTGTTGTAAGATTGCTCTTGGATGACCTAGCCCCATCAGTATTATGCCTACTCTGTCACTAATTGTTCATGATTTGGCAATGAGGCAAATCCATTGAACAATTACGTGGATAAAAGGGTGGTTTCAGAACTACAGGTGAGGAGATGGTGGAAGCAGGGATGAGGAAGCAGACAGGAGACAGGAAAACATAAGATTTGATCAAAGATCGGGATGTATTTGTATATGAAAAGAGGCTTCTTAATAGTTTAGGAAACCCCTTCAGTATTGACACCAGTAGATTTCTATTAACAGCAGTCATACAGCAAAGTCATAATCTGGGCTTCCTGTTAGAGAGATAGTTGTACTCAGTGCAAGGCAGGCCAAGATTGACAACAACACTGAGACAGGTAAGACTCCAAAGGACCTGGGTGAAACAATCAGTCTTTTCCTTACCTGATCAGAATGGAGACCAAGCCAGATGTCACACTGTAAACACATATGTACTACAGCAGACAGTGGAAAGAATTCAAGACTGGAACAGAAAACCAGAGTGGAAAATATAAGCAGAATACAGGACAGACAAGGCAGCAAGCAGACAGGCAGAAAACTAAGAAATTAAATTATAAACAAGGATTCTGAAATACAGTACAGGAATACTGGGATCACAATCAGGCTGCATAAAATACTCACTGGGAAAAGTAATAGCCTGTTGGGACAGGGAATATGGAACTAGGAATCAGAAGAAAGCTTTCAAGCATGTACCCAACAAACACTGGAACAAGTAAATGCCCTGTTGGTGCATGAAAAAACACAGAAATTCAGAACAGGGTGAGAACAGTAAATGAGAACAAGGGATCAAAGGCATCAACTGCCAGCTCGGCGAATACTAGGTCAAAAGCGCAGCAGGAGAAACACAGAATTCAAGATATGACAATAAATAAGACAGGCAGAAAGAAAGGCGAGACTGAGAAACAAGGAAAACGCAAAATCAGAAGGTTGCACCGGGCAGCCACAGGAAAGTAGGACACTGCAAAAATCAATAGCAGGAAACAGGACTCCTTTCAGGATTTCAAAGGTGCAGCAATGCAGGCAACTGTAGAAGAAACCTGGAGCTTCCAGTAACCACAGTTAAAGCACAACTTCTGAATGCAGAAGCCAGTCTTCTGTTCAGTTTGATAAATATGATAGCAATGTGCACCCTGATGTATGCACGCATATCGACAGTAAATTCAATGTCGATGTACACCTTAACTTATGCCTGCATAATAACATAAATATCAGTGAATGCAATGTTGTGGTATGATGTAACCAAGGTATGTATAATAATGAGAATATCTGTAAACATGAAATCAATGACCGCCATGTTACACGTACACACACTCACAAACTCATGTCATTGGTGTTGGATTCATCTGAGATGACCTCTCCATTACCCCCAAGTCAGAGATACGTTGACAGACAGGCCCTGCAAACCAAACCCAAGCCTATCGATTGACAGATCACAGGTGGGGTTACACTTAGCCCAAAGACAAATGTGCCCCCAGAGAAAACCCTGATCGATCCCACAATAGGTAGTCACACTACGAACAAAAACAGGACCAAGGAGATTAAACCCAATAAAACACATTAGGCCAAAGGCGTGTGTTCCCAAAAATACCACAAAATTAGATTCTACAAATAGTTTGGAACACACAGCTAATCAGGACACAATATGCACACCTCACGAGGTGAATATGTGCTCACCACACCAGACATGTGGACACACACACACTGGACTACACTAGCTCTCCCCAAGGTCGAGAGCCATCTGTGACCCCGTTATCAGTTGGTCATACTTTATATTTATGACTATGATGCTTTTCAAAGAACGTCAAAGTGTTTTTAGTACCCACAAAATTTATATATGTGCTGCCAAAACTTCTGTACTCCGAGATTGCCTTTAGACGAGCTTCTCTAGAAACTCCCCCTTTTAATTTATTTAAGGTAAATTCATATTTGAGCAACATTTTGGCGAGCCACATAGGAGAGATTGGTTCATCGAGCCTGACTGCTGTCGAAGGAAGGACCCCGCCCGAACTGATTCACATCTAAGCAACAAGATTGGTGAGCAGATGCCATAATTCATTAAGAAAATCTTGCTTTTCCCCTAGTCAGCATACTAGAGAAGTCGAAGATAGGTACAGTTTTTTTGCTTGAGTCACTGAGCTTTACACAACCGACACACCCCAGCCCTTTGTGTGTTATATAGATTCACTTATTTATTACACTTGAAAACAGGTACACCCCTGGCCCTTGGTGTGTTATATAGGATCACCACCTGAATCTTATTTTTTAATTAAAGGGAGTTGTCTTAGGGACTGTTGGTTTCTTAACACTGAAGGTCCTTTAAAGAAGTGAAAGGTGTTTTTTTTCGCTTGGACCACTGGGCATCATGCAGTCGGTACACATGACCCCTCGGTGTGACGTAGGGTGTAATTTGGACGTTAGGGAAAAATCCGGACCTTGGTGAATAAGGTATAGCTTGTGTCTGGCCACAGAGGGTCAATAGTTGTCAGCTGCTCCTTTTTTTCTCCATACAAATCGTTACTATTTTTGTCCGCAGTGATATTGACAGACAATCGAGTTCCCTTAGCTCTCTGTTTTACATGGAGCATCCCTCTCCTCGGGCTGAAGGCACAGGGAGGGGACTAAGGTTTTTTTGGACAAAGTAACCATTTTTTCTGTCAAATCTTTGGGATTTTTCCACTTATGCACTATTGATGTTGTGGTGATGTTGAATTTGTGCAAATTGTGTTTCATGTTAAATGTAGTGTCATAATAGTAATTTTATGCATTTGTTGAAGTAATTATTTTGTCTATAAATCAGAATTCCATATTTGCTATTTCATTGCTAAAAGTCAACTTGTATTGTTCTGAACTAGCCGTTACACTTTGTTACTGGTTGTTGTTATTTAATTGCATTTGTTATTGTCAAATTGTTACATGCCTGTAAATGCATCAGTTTTTTAGAGCTGGTAACCAATAGATTGTTTCTGGTGCAACCCAGGGTACACATTTGTTCCCACAATTAGATTAGAATTCGTAATAATTTAAAATTTCAAGACAAGCAAAGGTTTGTAAATTCCTTACAACGAGTTCCCTAATCCATCATGGAGACTCCACTCGACCATATGCAAGCTAGGTTCCCCACAAAGGCCCGGAAATTAGGAAAACATTGCCATGAGTGACACGCCAATACCAAAACACAATCATTCCCCTGCCCTAAGGGGGGGACATTCAATACCAACATCATAGATCACACAAAGACACACATAAAGACCAGGTATACAGGTCAGAAGAGGGCTCAACGAGAAGCCCTATTTGAATTATGGGACAATGGCAGAGTGACCTCAACTTGCAACCCACATGACCCCAGAGCTAGTAGTCCAACAAAAGTGAGGGTGAAAGTGCAAAGCTGGACCCACCAACCCAAAGGAACACAAGGGGGCACCCACCAGAGACCACCTATGTGTTCAAAACCATGCTTACCCCATTGTCTTCCCCGGGCTGCTCAGAGGAAGGCCCCATAGTCACGATGTTAATAGGTGAAACACTATACCACTCTCTATTGGATCTAGGGGTGGCAAGGTCATGCTTGCAGGAAGAAGTAGGCCCCATATCAAAGACTACTGCCAAAATACAGGGAATCACGGGTTCCGTGGATGAGGTTCCCCCTCACAGAGCCCCTCGAGTTAGGAATGGGGGGGTTCAAGGTGTGGAAACAACTGCTGTATTATCCTTCATGCCCGTTCAATATATTAGGACTGGACTTTTAGTCTAAACTAAGAATGACTATCAGTTCTCCAAGAATGGGAATATAGCCTGCTCCTCCCCTGGAAACTCTCCCCTAGTGCACAAGTCAGCAGACGGGTCCCGTATTACATGGACGCCAGCCATGGTGATCCCAGTCCATCGAGTTCTCTTTAAGGGGACATTCCTAGGTGATACGGGAAGCCTCTTAGAGCTACACAAGTTAGCTTGGCAGTGGGCAGGCTATACACACCACCCCTTGGTAGGAGTGGCTAACATGCTAGCATGCAAAGTGAACAAGGATCAAGAGATGCACAACCATGACACACCCATGCCCACTGAGTCCCCCGAGGCTAGGTGGGGAGCCAGCCCATGCACATAGGGACATGGGCGGTAGCAACCAGACTGCTCATGCTCCTGGCGTTGTCCAGTTCGGCCTCTGGCATGACACCGACACTTCCCCAAGTGGGAGGTGGCATGGTCAAGGTGGCCACATGCTGAGTAACATGTCCCCCATATAGGAGGCCCCATACCTGCTATATAATGAGGTGTCCCGCAAACAACCCCTGGAAGAAGTCTAGTACAACCATTCGGCAAGGCGAACCCCAAGGAAGTATCCTCACCTGCCACATAGAGAAAGCTCCAGGACCCAAAATAGGTATTCTACAAACTCCACCACACATACAGTGGTCCCCTTGGGGTGGCCAAGTAGCAGGTGAGATCACCCTTGAAAAGACCACGGCAACCACAAGCTTGCAAATGGTGCCTGGCTGAAAGAGAACTCCTCTCACGGAACCCGAGAAGGATCCAACAGAGTGCCTGCATCAGAGGGCATCAAGGCCGGCAGCCCCCAAGTCCCAGAGAATGTCACTATTAATACTGGAAAAACCACAGAACCGATAACTGTCACCTGAAAAATTATTGTGAACAAAAAGGCATAATCCCAGAACAGCCCACAAAAAATACCCATCCATAAAATCAAGCCCAGAACAACGTCATTGCAGCTTTCAATCAGTCCCAGGGAAATCAGGCAACCGATGCCTAGTCACAGCAGGGAACAGATGGTTGGGCGAGTGCGTGGCAACAGTCACCACAGACAGGGAGCTCAGCCCAGCAAGGGCCTTTGCCACAGCCGCAGCAGGTAGGGGTAACTGTTTGGAAAGACAACGACTTTAAACAATCGCAAAATATGAACACAGAGTAGCACAAGATCTCCAACAACAGGATGTATCCCCGCACACCATCATGCAGATACATTTTCTTACCTACATCTGCAACAGTTGATTATGCCACCACATGCTATGTCTATTAGGAATCCATGCTAAATCTGCCATTTTGGGTGCCTGCAGGGGCCTAGGCCACACTCGGCTGCTAGTCCCACAGGGCAGTCTGAAGGAGCAGGGCGCCCCCCCAACCAGTGTTAAAAAGAGGCATCCAGGTCCCTTCTCCCAAGTCACTAGGGTGCAACCCAGATCAAAAGGAACCCATTCATTAAACTTTTTAGGCCTCAAGCAAATGGAGAACCCTCTTTTTAGTTCCAAAACGAGTGGCCGGAAGCCAGGTTTTCTGCACACTTGGGGTGTTGAGATGACCCACAGACCTCTGTAGTCCAGGCACAATTTTGGCACCAAGTTACTAGGGAAATTCACCAGGGCAATCAGCCATTTCAATTTGTTACTCACAGCACAACAAGTCCCAGCCACACACCTAACTCTCCCCTAGTGCTTCCAAACACATCCAAAGTCTTCTAATCGGATAACGCCCCTCCAAAGGAGCTGAGGTAGTGTTTTACAGGATAGAAAGTCCCTGATTCCCGCTGAGAGTGACAGATCCAAAGATCCTGGACCCAAGGAAGAGCGGGGTGATGGGAGGGAGAAGGGTCCCATAGATGACTAATGCAGCCCCCCACACAAGGTGCATGGGAATGTTCACCACCTAACCCAGCTTGTCTAATAAGACACATAGGACTTCATGAACATTGTTCAAGGAAGAAAACAAACCCAATACCAGTCATTTCCCTGCAGGGCCCTACGGGGGTCCACAAACAACCCTCCGACCACCTCCAGTATTCCTTGTTAAAAGCAGCAATGCTTAGATAACAGGTAAACGCCCACTGGAACCCGCACAAGGCAGTCTAGAAAGAGGACAAAATTCTCAAATGCTCCAGAAAATAGGTGTAAACCAATAACCCAACCACTGTTTAGAGAGAATCTCACTGCGCACCACTTGAAGAGGCCAAAGAAGCGCTCATGCATTAACAGACAGACCACCAAGTTCTCTGCTTTTTAAAAATGCAAGCAGCCCATGCAGGTCAAAAGGACCCCCCACACTGAATAAAATAATATGCCTTTTTACGAGGCAGACCCAGAGTAAAAAAAACTGTCCCCACTGTAGCAAGCAGAGGGGGGGGAGGGAAAGTACAAATAAAACTAAAACAAACTTAAAACTCATCATTCCCGAAAAGTGCTACCACCATTCTTCAGCACCCTGCCAGGTAGCTTCATAGTCCAGTAAAGCCACAGAATGTACCCTTATAAAGGAAATTAGGAAACATTCTAGTAAACTGTCAATGTGTTTTTTCCAAGCTAACAAAGAACCCACAGCTCTTACCCTACAGGTTGGCGATCTAACCACATGTGCACCATCATTGCAGCAGCTTCCACCTTTTAAGTCGAAGCCTCCAAAATAAATTTTGATCACAGCCTCCAAAAGGACTTCTACAAGTCAACCACTCAAAAGCACAGACTACAAATCGACTTTACAGCAGTTTTTTCTATAACAAACTATTTTTTTTCACTCTTCACCAAGACAAGACACCTCTCAGCGCCCAGACGACATCTCACCCAAAGACCATCTTACAGCCGACAAATGTCTTTTAAGTTATGTTTCCTGTATTTTTATACACAGTCTACTTAGCCTGGGTGCTCGCATGCCCCGTCAATTCACAAAATGTGCCTAGTTTCATTAAATCCGCTTTGACATTCTTTCAGCACATATGAAATGACCTCTTGCACCTCACGTGCACATACACTGAACCCAACCCTAGCATCCCACACATACGACACAGCATGTTCCTACACAACACGTGATATCAACACATGACCCCCGTGGGCACGCAAACCACGAACAGGTCATGTAACATGTGCTCACTGATAGCCCACCCCCTAGGAGCAGACAGACTTTACTTACCCCAAGAGATAACCCCAGAGAAAGCCAAATGTCTCATCCACCTGTACCTCTGTAGGATTAGGGCAAAGATACAACACAGTAGAGTAGAACCACATAAAGCAGTAGTAAACATCTCCCAACAAGGCCAATCTCACAGCACTGTACCTTTTTACTGAATCTAGCGACAATTAAACGGAGTTAGACAGGATGTGCAGAAGGGGCATTGTAGGGGAGGGCACTGTTTGGCCCCGAGACTTTGCAGAAAAGAGTTTCTTAAAAGTAGCAAAACCATCACTCCAATGTGCAAACAAGTCCACCCCCAATTCTGTCTGTGGTCCCCAGGTGGCCCTTAATCTATTTGGTGTCGCCTTTTTTAATGACAAAGTTGTTGCCAATATGAAATTCCGATGTACGGCCATCCACCGTGATTGCGCTAGGGGGAATGAGTCCTATGGGAGGGGGTCAAACTCCAGCACAGATACTCCATTTCAGGAAATCTGGGACACTGAGATAAACAGGTATATCTGGTTGGAAGGGAAGGGGAAACCCCTAATTGTACAGAAACACAATATTCTTTGTGTTTCATATGCGAAGGGACGATACTGCTCGGGACCAATGTCAACTGTTAAATGGTGTTGCACATGCCGGTCCTGCAATGATTCACCTCCACATGAATAGTTCTTTAGTGGCATTGTAGTGACCTTGCCTATGCCAAACTTGGTCCCAGATGGCGAGGCCTCTGCAACCTCATAACCAAACATACTCTGACCCTGGTCATCCCTGGAGAAGATCTGTCTGAGTGGTTCCAACATACAGAAGAAAGCAACTCTGTTACATCAGGCTCAAAGAAGATGAACTCCTGATTATTTTGGTTCGGCTCAGTACAAGGACATTCCAGAAGAATTCAGACTGTTCACGGACACTCAAATCAATGCTGTAGGGTCCATACCTTTCTTAACCTTTCAAACAAAAGCAAATGCCCACTGGTTGAAAAAACACCAGGTGGGAACTGTTGAAGATGATCAATGACAAAGTGCTCGGCCTTAATGCTGTCAAGGAAGAACTGAGAGACGTACGTCTCATGGTGATGCAACATCGATATGTGTTGGGCCTGATGGCTGAGATTTAAGTAGGGGTGTGTGCCAAGATCAATGCTTCCTGTTGTACTTTAGTCGCTGGAAACAACATGGACAAAGGGATACTGGCTCATGCCATCCAAGCACTATATTGTCTACAAACTGACATGAAGGAGGTGGGTCCTTCCCTTGAGCGGGACTAGTTTCATAGTCTTTTTCACCAGATTCTCTCTTTGGGGTTACCAGGCTGTACACAGCACTGCTTCCTGTTGTCATGGTTGTACTTTTACTGTGTGTTTTCCTACAGGTTGGTGGTTGCCTGCTGTAAAAACGCAGTCCGCAAAACTAGGTAGCTTATAAACAGCTAGGGAAGTGATAACAGGGGAGCACAGCAAAACACACAGCAAAACACCATTTCAAATAATGTGACTGTCATGATAATTGACGAAAATTATATAGCTGAAAATTCAACCAGAGGGGGGAATGTTGTGATTGATGAATACAATAGCAATGTTCACCCTGATGTATGCATGCATAGCAGGGGCAGTACAAATAAATGCAATATCGATGTACGCTGTAATCTATGCACGCACAATGATGTCAATACCTGTAAATGTAATGCCAATGTACGCTGTAACCTATGCATGCACAGTGATGTCAATACCAGTAAATCTAATGTCGATGTACACTGTTACTTACGGCTGCATAATAACATCAATATCAGTGAATACAATGTTGATGTATGATGCAACAACTGTATAATAATGAGAATATCAGTAAGTATGGTAATTGATAATGATGTTACACGTACACACAGTCACAAACTCATATTATTGCTGTCGGATTAATCTGTAATGACCTCCCCATCAACCCCAAATCAAAGATACATGGTCAGACAGACCCTGGGGCCCAAACCCAAGCCTACCAGTTGACAGCTCACAGGTGGGGTTAGCCCAAAGACAAAAGCACAAACAGGGAAAACCCTGATCGATTTTACAGATTGATAGTCATACCACAAATGTTTGGCCACAGGTGCGCGTTCCCAAAATACCACAAAGTTAGATATCACATGTAGTTATGAACACTTAGCCAATCAGGACATTGCATTCACACCGCATGAGGTGATTATGCGCTCACCACACCGGACATCTGTACACCCACACACTGGCCCACATGAGCTCTCCCCGAGGTTGAGAGCCATCTGGGTCCCCTTTATCAGATGGTCATGCTTTTTATTTAAGACTATGATACTTTTCAAATAATGTCAAAGTGTTTTATTGTACCCACAAAATGCGTATATGTGCGTCCAAAGCTTCTGTACTTCGAGACTGTGTTCAGATGTGCATCTGTCGATACTCTCCTTGCCACTGCTTTTAATTAAACTACTGTGTCACGTTTTGCCAAACGCCTCTTGTCTTTTCATTTATTTAAGGTAAGTTCATATTCGAGCAATGTTTCCATCCCTTCTCCAAGCCCACAGCCACACAGGGTGATTGGAACTCAGAACATGTGTGAGCTAGCTGCAGGACAGTGCAGGTAAGAGCAGTAAAAGTCTCTTCTCCAGCTGTCAGCCTAAAGGAGTTCACTGAAGTCCTGAAAAACAAACAGAGGGAAGGATGAAACTCCAGAGTGGAACAAGGATCGGATTGTGTTTCAGGACATAACAGGAATTCATACATGCACGTGGGCATGCTGGAAACAGTAACACAGAGTTCCATGTATAATACGATTCACCAAAAAGCTCCTCTCTAACTCCTTCACTCAGGAAAGAGATCCAAGTACTATAATGCAAAAGGATTTCGTATTTAAATCCGGGAATGTAATCTGAAGTGGATGTGATTATCAAGAAGAATTCCAAAGTCTGGAAATGAACATTGATATTAGGCCTGGGACAAAATTCCGTTCCGTTCGCGGAAATTGCGATAATTTGGCATTTTCGCGTTCCACGGAAAGCGCGAAAATGTCAAACTCAGCTTAGCGATAATTTGTTTCTTGCTTGCGCTGTAAAATAATACATTCTTGCGTGCGTGCGATCGCCTTACCTGAATCCCCGCGTTCGCCGACAAGTTTTCCCGATCCGGTCGCGTTCTCCACAAGATGTTGGATTGTTGGTAGCCATTTGCGCTGTCTCGCGACAGTTCGCGCCCGCAGTAACGTCATGCGTCGCGCGATCACGTCTTTCTTCTCGCGATCATGCACCGCGAGACAAGTGAAAACAAGATGGCCGCGCCCGCGAGCAACCGCATGGGTAAGTTGGCGAGCCACGACCATACAGAAAATACCGCGAACGGGCAGGAAAAAACTTCCGCATCTTTGCGATATTTCCGCGTGTTTGCGGAGATTTTTAACATTTTCGTGATAATTTGCGAAAGTGAATTTCGCAAATTCCGCCCACCCCTAATTGATATGCAGCTCTGGCAGTGCTCAATTTAGGCCAGTGATTTCTGGTGCTCAGCACCAGGTCCTATTTTATAGGGCCTGTACTATAAAATATTTTCTCCGATGGGCAATGGTCCCCATAATTGTTTTAAATTAACGTACCGGCTGGATGGCTATTACGTAATCCATGTCATCATCAATCACTGTCCGGACTACTTTACCCATTCATCCCTGCGACTGCACCCTGCTTGAGTGTCCTATTGGAAAATTATAGCTGTGGACTTGGTCATGGCTGAGCCGGGGCGAGGCAGGCTTGGAAAATGCAGGCACATGACAAACTTGGCCGTAAGAGCATGTGAGGAGCAAACGATAGTGCCTACTTTGCACTTTCATCTATGCCTGGCCCTAACCTTTTGCCCACATAATTTTAATTGGTGTGCTCACGGCACACTTTTCTGCTTCTTAAACTGGGAGCTCAGCTGAAATCCCAACCTGCAGCCTGGTCTCAAATAGGCAAGTAGTTGTGGTGGAAATGAAGTGGACGAGTCAATGAACCATGTGTGTCTCAACCAGTATACTGGTCTTATTAGAATTTATTTTGTAGCCACCAATTTGCTCAAATTCTCTAAATTCTCTTAACACACTCTCTATATTTTCTTTATTGGGCATCAAATATAAAATAATGTTATCGGCAAACAGTTTTATTTTGGACATTCAGGAAACCGGAGATCGAATAGCAGCATTGTTTCTGATCTTGATTACTAAGGGTTCAATAAAAAAAGTAAAAAGCAACGGTGAAAGAGGACATCTCTGCCTGGTCCCTCTATTAATTTTTATCGAGCAAGCTGTTTTCGTATTAATAAAAACCTGGGCCGAGGCACCTTGATAAATGTTACGTAACATATCAACAATCTGGGCAGGGAATCCAAATTGTCCTAGGGTAAAAAACAGGGTGCTCCAATTAACTAAGTCGAAAGCTTTTTCGGCATCTACCATAACAATACATGCCGGAGTCGAGTTGGTATTAAAATAATCTAAAGCTTGTATTAGGAATTTGGTGTTTGCTGCCATGGATCTACCGGCTATGAATCCGGTCTGGTCACTATTAATCACCTCTTGAGCCGCAAATATAAAACGTTTGGCCCATATTTTCATTAAAATTTTATAGTTGGAGTTTAAAAGACTACAAAATAATTTCTAATAAAACAGAAATACTCGCATTAAATACTGATCTAAATTATCTTCCATCTGGCTTAAGGACACAAGCAGCCAATAAAGATCCGATTAGGTATTTAGGAATTTACATCAACTCTCAATACCATCAGCTGTATGAATTAAATGACATCAGGATGAAAGATAAAATCAAGAAACTTTTCGATCAATGGCTTTTATTACCACTCTCAATTGTGGGCAGGGTATCCCTAATCAAAATGTCAATACTTCCGCTGCTCATATTTTTATTTAGTAATATCTCTATAAAAATCAAGTTCTCCTTTTTTAAAGAAATAGAGACGATGTTCAGAAGTTTCGTATGGGGGAAAAAATGTTCTAGGGTTAAACTGCCAATAGTACAACTAAGTACTGTACAGGGCGGCTTGGCCCTACCAGATGTGAAAATATATTATGAGGCCGCGTTTTTAGACATAGTGGCGGAACTGATGGGTTTGACATATAAGCGAGATAGCTTCTTTTTGGATAAAATGCTACAGGAAAATGGCTCCAACTTATAAGTGTTCCTAAAGACTTCAAAAAATTCCCAAAAAAACTCGTTATAAGACCTTAAGGGAATATTATTTCAGACTTCAGTTTTTTTTTTAAAAAACAGACTCCTCCGGCATGCAATTTCTGAGTTTGAGGGAATGTTTCGATCTCGGGCTCCAATTAAACAAAAATCATCTAATTAATTGGGAAAAGTGTGGGCTAAAAGAATTAAGACACTTCTTTATTCTGAATAGAATGATTTTGTGGCAAGAGATGATGACTAGAGCAAATAGCCCGAATAGACCTAATTTTTTCAAATATTTAAAAAATCGTATATTTTATAAGGAAAATACATGGCATTTTTAATTCTCCATCTGAACTAGCGGTAGCCCTATACGGGGTCAAAATAATGGGCATAGGGAATTGGTATAGGCTGTTACATCGACAGAAACAAATGCCATTGGTTGAAAGCCACCTAAGGAAACTAGACCACGTGACGCAATGCAGTCTTCTATGTAAGGACTGGGAAACGATTTGTCATCTAGGCAATAAAGCATTGCGAGCGGCTAACTTTAAAAAGATGGCCTTTTTATCACGTTGGTTAGCCTATTTGACTCCGGAGGCCCTGGGGAAAAGATACCCGGAAGTTGAAACTAAGTGTTTTAGATGTCTTGCTAATGGTCAGGGTGGCTGGCACCATATTTTCTTCTCTTGCCCGAAACTAGAATTATTCTGGAAAACAATTTTTGTGGATTTGGGAAGGGCAATGGGCAAGAATATGCAGCCCGAGGCTGAACTGGCTTTGTTTGGCATCTCTAAATATAGAACAATATCCAGCAGGGCTGAAGAGACCTTTGTCTTTATTTCTTGTACGGTTGCCCGTTCCTTAATCCTACAGAATTGGAAGTCTACCTGTAATTTTGAAAAAGCATATGCAAGCCGGGTGGGGGCCATTAAGAAATTTGAGAAAAACTGGAAGTATTTTAGAGATCTGGAAAAAGATAAAGGAAATTGAACAATGTCTTGGTTATGTTGTTAAAATTGTAGTAGCTTTTACAATTAAGTGCTTTTTTTGCGATTTTTGCACATTTTCAACAGAATTTATAAATTTTGCTGTGGCATTTTAGGGTAAAGCATAGGAAATTGAATCATATCTTGTTGTAAATTATAGTAGTCTCTGTAAATGGGTGCACTAGCACTTTTTTTCTAAATGACTATACTTGAGAAGCACTAGCACTTTCCTTTATGTAATTGCTGCTCACTATTACAGATATTATATCTTTCCCTATCGCACTTTATTGCTGTTGTTTAGTATATTATGTCCCTTTTTAAACATGGTTGAGATCTCTGATTATTACTTTTAGTAATATAAAGGAAGGAAGGAACATAGATGGGAAGGCTATTTAATATTTTTTAGAGGTTTCAATAATTGTGTTTTTGTAATTGTAACGCCTTGTCAATATAAATTGTGTTCTGTATTTGGATGCTATGTCGTTGCTCTGCTCTGCTCAATAAAAAATAAATGAAAAAAAACAGTATACTGGTCTTCAGCGATAAAGGTCTGGCTGGACCTCCTCACTATTGCTCCCACTGTGACTGCCTGTGGAGAGCGAGGGCGCCAATGTGAGCATTTCCCATAATAAACAAACACACAATAGATTAGCTGGGGAATTATTGAATCCAATGTGCAACTTCACACTTGTGCTTTTCGCTTTTATTCAGCTTATGATTGTCAGGGACAGCCACTTGGCTCTCTGTTGCCAGGTGTTGCTGCTTTACAGGACCATTGGAAGTGGACAGACTTAAGTGCAGGACGGATGTCCTTCAGTGTCAGTGCCGCAGCAGTTTCCTTATTTGGGCATGGGAGTGCTACCATCCTGTTTGTATTGTTGCACCCGAATGTCCCCATATTAAATGTTTACTGAGCAAGTTAGTTGTTATTAAAAATACTTTTTAGCTACGCATGTATGGAATGGCTTGGATAAAGTTTCCTTTTATTACAGTATAGTGTGGCATGTGAACATGAGGGGAGGGGAATGGGAGCTGTATGATCGACAGGCGGGTGAAGTGAGCATTCCAGTTTGTACAGGTTCCTTGCTCCGACCAGCCAGACATGCGTACTTAAAACATTGCCTACCAGCGCCATGTAGGAGCCTTGTTGATTGCTGCACAGCCCCCAAGTCTCCTAAGGAGCGTTTGCCAGCACCATATCGAGCCACTTGTTGTGCTGATTTCATGCAGTTTCCTAACATAAACAGCAAGTGAGTAGTGTGTAGATTGGCTCAGGAGTCGTGGGAGCGGGACTGTGGACCGAGCTGGTGATCAAAAGGTTCACCCACGCATGGAGGCAAAGCCATGACAAGTGTTCTCTCTGAGACAACTGTGACTGGACTGTGAGTCACTCTCTTCCCACCCTTTGCATATTTCACGGCACTGCAGTCAAACACATACCCGACGACCTCTATTGCTTTGAATCACTCATTGTACGCAAGGACATTTAAAATGTGCATACCATGTACTAGGAGGTGTTCAATGTATCGCCAGGTTTGAGAATGCATTGCTGACCGATCTTGGCCTTAATTTCGGTCTCCTCTCTTCACCTTTGTTAGGGATATCTCTCACATCACCCAAATTGTCATCTGTTTCTGTTCCCTTGTCTGCTACACTTAGGAGGGCATAGAAACATGCCATTCACAAGGATTAGGTGCTTTATGTAATTGAATACTGCTCCTAAACTCCCCTATAACAGTCTTTTTGAGAGCTCATCGTCGGCCGGTAAAGGTTGCTTTTCGCATCGTCCTCGGTCCAAGGTGGTTTTTTAGGTCGAGCCTAGCAGCAGCGCGCACGCGCTGCACGCTCTGCGAGGCATGCAGTAGTCACGTATGCTGTGGAAGCCTCGCCTTCTCTCCACCCATATTTTTGATTGGCGGGTGTCATTGTCCTTGTTAAATGCTGGCTTCCGATTGATAATGAGGCTTGTTAGTCCTGGATCTTTTACTTGTGGTGTTACACAGTCTCCTTCATAAGTCGGTAAGCACTATACTTTTTTAAAAATTTGCAGCTTGGTCCGCTTTCACTATAGCAGCCGTGCTTTTTTATTTAATTAATTTGCCCACGTGCCGAAAGGGAGGATTTTTACTCACTGATTTAACAAGCATTTGCAATGCAATAGATTTCGCATTTATGCGAGTTTGAACTATTGACATTACAAATAACAATGCCTTTTATTTTTGTTTTTGTTTTTAAAACATAAATAAAAGGCATTGTCATTTACAATGCCAATAGCCTAAACTTGCGTAAATGCGAGACCTATTGCATTGCAAATGCTTGTATTAACAGAGAAGGTGTCCGTATCCCCCCCACTCTGATATCTAACAGAAGGAACCCGCCACCCTTCGCCCCATATCGAGAGAGGAGAGGTTGCTTTGCAGTGCATAAAATGCACCAAATTAGTCTCCTTCGACTGGAATTGACCGTGCAAGATTTTTTGCATTTTTTTTACAATTAACTCATGATTGAATCCCCAAGACATGAATAACAAAATATTTATGTTTAAAATGAGTGTGATAATAAAACAGTGTCCTGCTCAAACTGAATAATCCTTCGATGCTCACATAAAGCATGTTTTAACATTAACTGCAGTTTATTTTATTCACAAAATGTATTCAGAGACGAAGGACGCAAAGTAATAATACGAATAGTGCTGTATTTATAGTGCCTTGGTTCCCGTAGTGAGGTACGCTGGTGAGTACACAGATACATAACATGCTGTAAAGCCTACACAGGCAGAAAGGTATGTTTCCATTTTAGACCTCTTTATCGCGTGGCACGAAAGTTCAAACAATGACTTGATTTAGGAGAAGTTATTTTTTGTTTTTACCCTCTTATGTAATTCCAGAAGTCTGTGGCTGAAAGCACTGAGAAATGAATGAAGAAGTGTGGCGTTAAGCAAATATTGCTAACACCACGCTTCTCCATTCTGAAAATGCAGGGATGTGCCATATTCACAAGAATGCGATGCATCCCTGTGTTGCCCCTAGTGCTGGCGCTGAGTTCAGCTGCCTAGCACCAATGCGGGCGCCCTTGCACCATAGTGCAAGGGTGTCTGCATTGGGGGAAGACTTTTTATGCGCAGGAAGGCCACCGTTCCTGCACATAAACAATCTTTAAATACCGTTTTGTAACTTCTATGTGTGCTGCTTAATGAGGCACACATAGTTGCAAAACTGATTTTTTTCTTTTTTTAAATGATTGTTTATTTGCACAAGAACAATCATAGGCAATTTGTTGTTTCTATGTGTTCTGCACAAGGCAACACATATGGAAACAGCAAAAACAAGGAGAAATAAAGCATTTTTCCTCGTTTCGCCTGTTTAAGACATAGTTTTCCCTGGTCTTAATTTTGGCGCTGCCTCCTATTTACGCTGCCCTTGTAAATAGGGGGCAGTGTCAAAATCAATAGGTGTTGCGGTGAAACGCCCACCGCACCACCCATTGCCCTGCTCTTTCACACTCAGAATAGAATGAAAGGGTGCCTGATTTACAAGGCAGCGTTAAGCCATCTTAAGTGCCTTAGCGCTGCCTTGTAATTAAGTGTTGTTGTGGTGGCAATAGGGGCTTGTAAATATGCGCCTGAGTGCCAAGAAGCCTGACTGATATTATGAAATTACTAAGGGTTAAAAACATGTCTAAACATGCTCTTGTGCTCGTTCTTTGTTGAATATGTTCACACTGCAGGTTCTTCTGTGCGCTTTAAAACTCGAGACAGTTAAAAAAACTGAATATGCCTTGTGGGCTGTACGAAACGAGGAGCATTTAAAAGCGGCAGCAGAACGGTTGTCTTTAGAAAGTGTGAGGCATATTTACAAGCACCTTACGCTGCCAGTATGTCACTTTTTCCCATATTAAAACTGACACCAGCACAAGGGGCTTGTAAATATGTCTGTACGGGTGTTGTATGTGTGCAAGAGAGTGGGTTTGTATCTGCAAGAGAGAGAAAGTGTGTGTCCTTGTAGGATTGCCTGTTTGTTTGTCAGTGTGTGTGTTTATTAGTGTGTCTATTGGTGTAGAGGTCACTGTGACTCTGTGTGTCTGTATGACAGAGTGAGTGTTTAAATAGGTGTTGTTTTGATTGCAAGAGTTTGTTACTTTGACTTTACCACTTGATTTTACACCATTCAATGTTCAGGAAATGGCATCAGTGGCTGGAGAGGTGGATGGAAACAGAAAAATGAATTTCAGTCTAAATGGAAGATATTCCTCAATTTCAATCACCCCCCCCCTTTCATTACCCAGCTTAGGCTGGCACCACCCAGCTGTAATACATTCCTTGTTTGTCAGAAGAGCTGAGAATCAAGTGAAAAGTTAAATCTTAGGTAAGTTTTGCTCTTGAGAATCCCTTCAGTTTTTCAGCTACGACAGACCCCTCTCGCTGTCTCATGCAACAGTGGGCCATTTTTGCCATGCCAAAGGATTTTTTTGTTTTTAAAGATCGAGCTGAATAATTTTGAGGTTACACATGGGCTTACTTAGGGTCGGTTTCTAGAAGCGGAGGTACTGGGAGATGAATTTCTTGTTGTTTGCCACAAATCTTTGCCAAAGTTACTTCTTACTTTCTCAAATATGTTTGAAAAAAATGCACTATTTGCCCACTCTTTGTTCAAAAATGTATCAGATGGAGAACCCCCCCCCCCCTTATTTTGGTCAGACTCGCTCACTTGCCACTGGGCACTCATCAAGAACTTTTATGCCCACCACTTTCAAATGTCACCGGCCACCACTGAGTCAGAGCCTCCCCCTGCACTGGCGCTCATTCAATATGCATGGCGGGGCCGCTGCAGGGGGAGGCAGGAGGAAGAGGCAGTGACTCTTACGACTGGTAGACAGAGTGGAGTGTTGCTCTCCTGGCAATCAAGCATGTTCAGGTGAACATGTGCTTCCCTCCCAGCACACAATCTCCTGCATTTCCCTCTCACTGCAACTGAAATGCGTTCTGAAGAGCCTTTAATATATATGATTTAGTCTATGTTGGTGGCTTTGCTCATGCTCATGCACTAAAAGCCATGCCAGAATTTTCGCTCAGCTTTCCCTATTAATTTACTGACTTGCCCACCATTAAAATGCGGAATGAACAAGAAAGGTAAAGGAAGCATGGATGGACACTAGATAAAAAATGGATGGGGATACACAAAGAGATCGGCCGTGTAACACAGATCAAATCAAATATGAAAAACACTTAAAAATGTAAAACTGGATATTTATTTATAGCAGGATGTATTTTGTTTGAATATTTTTGAAATTATAGATTTTAAACTCGAATTTAGGCACATCTTTGACCCCTCCCTAACTGAACTAATGACGATGCAATTACTGAACCAAGACTAGAATTCCAACTAATGTTCAAGTTAATTGTCTAATGTTAAATACAGAATAACAATAACAATAAATTAAACCAAAATTAATAAAAAAATAGAAAGTAGACAATAATGAGAAAAATGTTGTTAAAGCAAAATTGTGAGTAACTTTCTAACAAATGATACCCCTACACAAGTTCACAAAAATATACCAAGTTTTTAATAAGACAATAATTAAGACAAAAGCATCAATGGCGTTCGTTAGTTTACACAAACAACCATACATACAATCACTGTGTAAACAGAAGACGTGAAAATTACAGATACATATTTTATACAAAACAAAAACAAAACATAGCCAAGCATGCGTCCTCTACAATCAGGGCCACATGAAGGCATCAAAGACTTTTTGACCACATTAAAGTTTGGTGATCATCATCAGGACAGACAATAATAAATACCAGAGAGTCCCATCTAGAGTTCCAATAATAAATTCTATTAAGTCCACAGCATGGGAATAGGCAGGCTCCACTTGTTCAAATCACAATTGTCCCAAAGCAAATTAGGAATGAAGAGGACCTATAACAATTCACAACTCATGTAAGTCACGACTGAAGGCCTTCAGTCCGGACTGCCACTCGACCAGCATGATGAATTTTGTGTAGATTGGCTCGTGGCCTGATTAGCTTGACCTGGCTGGTGGGACCATCAATTTTACAAGTGACCTGCCTCTTACACTTGCTCGAAGTTGGAGCAGCTTTTGTCTGATCCAAGGGCCACCAAATTAATGTTTGACTCCTTGCCGCAACAATATTGAGACCATACTCGTGACTTACATGAGTTGTGCATTGTTCCAAATTCTAGTGGATAGGTCCTTGTTCATTCCTTAATTTGCTTAGATATCCCTGTCTCTACACTCTTCCCAAGGTTCACAAAGTTCTACCTTTCCACCAGGGAGACCGATTGTGTCTAGCATAGGTGGTCCAATGGAAAGATTATCTGAATTCTTAGACATCTTTTTACAGCCCTTTGTGTTGAACCTTCCCTTGTTTATAAAATATACTAAACACATATTAAGTCTACTGAGTGATGCAATTTGGGAACCTGGAATGCTAATCATGACACTGGATGTAATTGCTTTATACACAAGCATAAAACATGAGATGGGTATGAGAGCACTGCAACATATTTTCAGTACCAGATCTGCTAGTCTGTGGGAACACACAGAAATGTTGCTAGCTGTGACCAAACTGATTCTAAATAATAATGTTTTTCTGTTCAAGAATAATTAGTAGAAAAAAGTACAAGGAGTTGCCATGGGCTCCTGATTCTCTCCTTCCTATGCAAATCTCTTTATGGGGTGGCTACAAGAGGGATAGATCTGGGGCTGAGTGGCATGAATTGAAATACATCAATTTTATACTAGGGGCTCTATATTGATGATTGCTTTGTGATATGGACAGGAACTACACAAAGACTCCAGACTTTTTGTGATTACCTAAATACGAATAATTCAAACATTAGATTCACTTTCAAATACAGTAGAGAGAAGATTGTGTTTCTGGATGTGGAATTGTTCATCATGAACAACACTATACATAGTAGACTATATCGTAAACAAACATCTTGTAACTCTATTGCGCATGCATCCAGCGTGCACCCCACCTACCAGATTAGAGCAATCCCAAATGGAGAAATGATGCGTGCGAGACGCAATTGCAGTGATGAATTAGAATTTCAAGACTGCATACAGGACATGGAGATGAGATTTGCACAAAGAGGATATGTTACACAGGCTATTAGAGCAGCACGTTATAAAGTTTTGACGATATCTAGGAGAGACACCATGAGGAAGATGACACATAAAAAAGCTAAGCCAGAGAAGGTCCAGTTAATGGCGGATTTCACCTGGATGCCAACTATGTTATGAGAAAGTATGCAAAACCCTGGCATATTTTATGGGCGGATAAAACACTGGAAGATTTTACTTTGATCAGACCGGATGTGACTTTCCGTCGGGGTAGATCCCAGAGAGCTCTACTGAGCTGCAGTTATCCTGCACCACAACCACAGAATCATTGGAAGGGACATCATACTCTAGGTAAATCTGGGCATTTTTTAATGTTGAAGTGGGATTTTGTGTGAGACTTAGTGGTTTGGAAAAGACACAGCAATGTTTTAAGATTTATGGGATTGATCAAGTGTTCAGGGACCCTCTAGGCGGTAATAGAAAACTGAATCTCAGAAGAAGGGTGGCCATGTGGATACTGCACCTAAAAGCAATTGAAGAGGGCTTAAATATGAACAACAAACTTCAGTACTTTTTGGGAGACTAATGGTCAATAAATATGCTTACAGTGTAACAGGCACTGTTTCTTTCTCCATTATAGTAGTCACTTCTAGGTAGTGACCCCTTACTTTGTTGCATAATTTAATCATATTCCACATATCAAAATTTGTTTTCCCTTAATCATGTATTCACTTTTGTGAGTGGCAATGATTGTATTGCAGTCAAACAATTGCAATCTATTGATTATCAATGTTAATTCTTGGGCCCATGATGATGTGAAGCAGCCATAAAATTGGGAACTTTCTTTTAGCATGTATATCACTATGATATAATTTGGCATTTGAATGGGGCAGCATTCATATCGCCTTTTTTGAGGTATATTTAGCATTGTTAGACATTTAGGACGATTGGTGTTCATAGATGGACCTATGCTTGGGCTTTAATCTCCCTACATAGAAACATGACAGACAATGGAAAGTGATTACATGGGAGGCATGCTTGTTGAACATGCCTCATTTTTTTTTATTCTTTGGGTATAGTTAGGTATTATCGGATCTTCCCTTTTTCTTCCTATTCCTCCTCCTGTTTATCTCTCCCCTTTGTATTGTTCCATTGGAATTTTAGTATTTGTATGTTAAGAGTTGAATAGAGTTGGAGGCTGGATTTGAGAGGTATTGTTTGGGTTGGAGTTCCTTTGTAATAGAAGAATAAACTTCATCTTTATCAACACAAAGTCAAACTTGGATTTATTGAACTTCACAGTACTACACTAGTCTTAACCATCTCTCCGATCTGTAAAAGTCTTACATCACAGTACAAGGCAGCTCTTGAAAATGAGGCTGTATTAAGGCTCTGCTTGTTATGCATTTGAGGGTCCAAGAGGTTTTGAAGCCAAGTCAGAGCTAGGAATCTAGATTTAGTCTTTAGTGGCACACCCACCTCTATTCCTCATTCACAATCCATTCTCTGTTTTTCTCATTTACCATATCTTTGCACCACTAATTTCCATTGTGTGACTGAAGATCTCCATTCATTTTCAATTCTTTTCCGAGCACTCCTTTCCCATTCACACCAAGTTCTTTACTTCTCTTCCTCTTTCATTGGAAGTTTATTTACATGTTTTAAGTTTATTTCTCAATGCACCATTTGCCTTTTCATTTTAGTCTCTTATCCCTGCCACCTCACAGGTGTACCTGAGGTGCCCCTGAAGGCATTTGACATCAGTGTCAATGTGTACACTTTGTATATGGCTTGGGGAGAGTTCTTGAAACATGTGGAGTGGACTTGTGCGCCAGTCTTCTCTTATGTGTTAGCTTCAGAGGAGGAGGTTAGCCAGCCTTCTGTCGCTCTCCTTCTTCATAGTTGTATTATACAGTAGTAAGCCAGAAAGTGCACCATAAGGTGTGCATGTCTTCTCCCTAAGGGCTTTCCAATCAAAATTAAATTAATACTTGCTGTGTTTATCTGCTGTCAAAGCTAGATACCGATGTATGGAGAGTTGCACTGAACACACTATGGGCAGTTCATATTTGCAATGTAGTTTAAAAGTATATTTTTCATCAGCCTTAAAAATCTCTGAATATTTGATTGAGCATCAATGTTGACATCAGTCTATTGGTTTATGTGGCAGGAATACTGCTAGAAAGGTGCACCTCATAACTCTCCTAGAGGGAGTTTTGTATAGTTATTACATTTGGCTTTCATTAGTGCCAGTGCACTGTCAGTGGATTGGGTGTAGCGCCATTGGAGGAAATTGGCAGAACCATTAAGGAAAATGGGCAGTCAGTGGAAGAGGTGGGTGACTGCATCCTAAGAAAACTTTTGGGCACCTGCACTTATTTATTTTACAACTGTTGCACTTTTCACAGATTCCAAACTAGTGCTCACGATAGAAGCAGTATCACAGGTGGTCTTCAAGCAGCACCGCCCAATGTCAGTATAAAAGTCTCCTGACAATTTAGATCATTAAAACATTTTCCACTGCTTCATATTGTAGGGGTATGAGGACACTGCATTAATCTTATTGGTTATGTCATACCAAAGCCTGGTACAGACTTGGGGGCCATATTCTCTTTGGGTTCTGGCTTCTAATTTACTACTTTTTCTGCCAGAGCATTTAGTTCACATTTAGAATAATTAATTTAATTAACTGTCTAGGGGATGTAATGGTGTTGATCTGCTTTAATAAGGTGGCCTAAATCGCAACTGTAGGGGGAGGATGGCGATGGATTGTGTAAAACATTTTTCTGTAGCTCTCCTGAGTGAACAAGAAGTCTGTTTCCTTTGAGCTGTATTCTAATAAAAATGACCAGGAAAATGATTACTACTTTGCAAGATCTGGAATTGGTGAATAGAATGCTCAGGGGTGGTTTCAAAAGTACCTGGGTTCATTTTTGACAACAATATCTATATTAAAAAAATAGCTATTATGATGTACAGCAGATAACATTTCGCCCTGCATGCGAAGCCTCGAGTAAATAGCATATTAAATAAATTGTGAGCATCTGCATACAAAGTTTAAGCCATGGCATGTTTTCTTGTGTATTAGATTTAAAAGATTTTTTTTAAAACAGGGTGGAAGGGAATACATTTCAATAGTAAAGTAAAATCGCACTGAAGAGGATTTATGTCCATTGGTAGAGATGTTTTCATGTATGAAGTCACTGTAACTTGTGAGGTGGTAAACAGTGCTTTTACATATCAATTTTGCACTGCTGCAATAATACATGGGTGAATGTGTTTTTCAGTAGAGGTCCTCTAAATAACACACACACACATGCACACACAAACACACACACACACACACACACATCCAACATAACATACATATTATTATGAGGAACGGCCTCTGACAGTAATGAAGTTGTATGTACTATTCTAACTCCACATACGCTTTGATAGTAGGGTAGGTTATACAGCAGACTGAGGAAAATCTAACTGCACTTTTAGGGCCTTATTTATGAGGCTTTGCAACACTGTTGCACTGTGTTGCATCACTTTTTGTGACGCATCAGAGGCGTAAAACATGTCCCCTGTTACGCCCTATTTACAAAGTGATGTATCTAAGCAGATGCCTCACTTTGTAAACCCCTGCACTACTTACACCTGTATCAGGTACAGTGTATGCAGGGGGGGCGTTCCCAGGCAAGTAAGCCTCGTAAAAGTGAGGCAGTGAAATCTCTCACTGCACCACTTCTAGGACGCAAATGCATCAAAACCTTATGCCTGCCTCATGGCAGACATAAGGGTGACGCAGTGCTATATCCATTGCCCTCCCTCTGGCATTGCTGGAGTTGTGTCATGCTTCCAACACAACTCCAGCAATGCATAATTTTTGTGCCGACAGATACGTCAGTAAAACTGGCGTATCTGTCAATCTTTACGACATGATGCGTCATGCAGTAAATATGACGCATCCATCATGTCGCAAGGAGGGCGCAATGAAAATTGACGCATCGCTGTTTTCATGCAGCAATGCATCACTTTTCATAAATGAGGCACTTCTTTTTTTGGTACACTTGCTTGAAAGTACCTTAACACACTACTGGGAACTGTCCTCTAAAGCACCGGTCCTCACAAAGATAGTGTTTGACTGGTTCTGTCAGGGTTAACCCATGCTATGAGGACCGATCTCGTCCACACAGCATGGGTTTTAGATGCCCACACTCACACACACACACATATATGATTATATCTCAGTACCAACTCCATAGAAAAGATGCATACTTTAGAGAGCTGGTGCACAAAAGAGTCTTTATTCTATTATTGCAAAGTTGAGGTCCCAAGTAGCCTTGCTCATATATCACTTGAAAAATCACACATAACATAAAGTTATAGCAAGAAACAATACTTACAAATCACTGAAAGCTTAGTAATCTATACCTTGTACAGCAGAAATGCAAACCCTATTTCATGCACAAAACTCAATGCTCCTGGCCTCATCCTCGATGAGAAAGGCATTTACAAATGTCGTGAAAGAACACAGAGATGAGATTACATCTCACATTACCACTAATTCTATCAATGAAGCAGCTATGAATATAGTGTTATTTATTGGTTTCAGAATGTGTTCTTATTTAATGATGTTGTGCTTTTATTTATTGTTACTCATCGGCATAAATTATGAGGTCATAAGCAAGGCATTTTTAAATGTTGTGTTTGGTGGTTTGTGGCAAATTTAGGGACCTATTTACAAGCCCCTTGCACCGCTGGTACATCACTTTTTGCCATGTTAAAAGTGACGCACCAGCGGCGCAAGGGCCTTGTACATAAGCCCCTTACTGTTTATCCTTACTACTTTGGTTGCCAACTACTACTTATAAACTGTTGAACTTTTTTATTGGTGGAATTTAGTCCAATGATCCTCCAATGGTTCTCAATCCTCGCATTCTGCTACCAACACCAGATGCTAGTCTCGCCCCGTCATACAGTAGAGAGCAAAGATGCTGAGGCATGTCCAGGCCCTTAACATTGTGATTGTAATATTGTACTTTGATGGTTGTTTATTGTCCTATTTCCATACTTGTATGCTTTTCCTTCCGCAAAAATAGTCCAGGTTTTCAGTCAAGATGTGAAGGCTTTGCATGTTACAAAATGGACGTCCCTCATAGAAATCAGTCCCACAAATGAGGAAGCCAAAGATCAATGTGAAAGACATACTTAAAAGGCGGCACTGACCACAAATAAGTTTAGGTGACATCTTGATGTACCGCAGCTGTTCACCTTCAATATCGTCAACTTGGAATAACCACAGTCAATTGATTGTCTGCAGCTGTGTAATGACACGCTGTAACAGAACTGGTTGGAAGAACTCCGGGGCAGATTTACAAGCCCCTTGCGCCTCTTTTACGCCGCTGTTGCTACACTTTTGTGACGCAGCGGCGGCGCAAATCCAGCATCATGCTGCGGGGTATTTACAACATGACGCATTTGGTACATGCGTCACGTTGTAAAGCCCTGTGCCAGAAGTAGGCGCTCCTGTGCGGGGGGGGGGGGTGTTCCGTCGCAGGAACGCCTCCTAAAAGTGGCTGAGTGAAATCTACAAGATTTCACTCAGTCACTTTTGAGCCCATGATGCGGCAAAACCCTGCGCCTGCTTGAAGCAGGCGTAAGGATTGACGCAGCATTGTAACGATAAGGCAACCCAGAGCCTTGCTGGAGCTGCGTCGCGCTTGCGACGCAACTCCAGCAATGCGCCGCCTTTACGGCACAGATGCGTCACGCATCTGTCAGTTTTTTCCCCATGGTGCGCCGCATTGTAATTGCGGCGCATCCATGGTGGCGGAGCCGTGACGCACAATAACTGGCGCATCCCTGCTGATATGCAGGGATGCGCCAATTATTGTAAATCTGCCCCTCCAGCTGTAACAAAACTGCGAAGTTTGAGTGGTGACAGGTACACGGGCCAAAGATTGCTCTTTCGTCTAGATCTGGCTAACAGCATGAACAGCAATACTTTTCTAAAATTCTCCAGCCACTTTCAGATCCAGGCTGCGGCAATCATAAAGTCCAGGGCTTCCACATCAAGTTGAAATGCACACTTCTTGCAGCTCTTGACCTTCTGTCATTCAAAGCTGTGAACACGCAGATTGTGCCTTCAAGTGGATGTGATCCACAGGTCTAAGTAAGGACAGCTGACAACTGCTTTTGGGCACATGAAAAACACTACTTGCTTTCCTTCAGCTAAGTCTAAAATTTCATTAGGTCGTTTTTCACAGCTGGTTTTTCAACAGAATCATTATTATGGTTTAGTGTTAAAATTAACTTTCAAGCAGCCGTTATTGTTTTAAAGGTTCTTGATATTGATATTAAAAGTAAACACGTTTGTTCTGCTTTCAATTTCTGGCTGTTTGTTCCTGATACCAGTGGATCTGTAATTTCATGCTGCATTCCTGAGTTGTCATTTTTCATCTAATTAATTGTATTGTTATTCGATTTAAAAGGCTTGTGTTCTGAAGGGATTCACAACAGCTGTACAGATAAACCAGCAAATGGGAATAAGGGGACATATCAACAACAACCGGCGATAATTATCTCTAAGCGCACTTAGCGCTAGGATAATTATCGCCGGCTAGCGTGAATTTTTATCGCTGAGATAGCGTGCTATTAGCAGCGCTTATCTCAATAGCGATAAAAATCCTTACGCTAACAGGCTAACGTGAGATTATGGCTGGAAACCCAGCGATAATCTCACGTTACCTTGTTGATAGGGACAGGCAAACTTAGCCATAATATCCTCCTTCCATAGGATATCATGGCTAAGTCAGAAAAATACCAGACGTAAAAAAGCAGCGTTAACCGCGGTTAGCGCTGCTTTTTTTGTCTCTAACAGGGTTAGCGACATTCTTGATAATAGGAGAAATGTCGCTTAGCGACATTTCTCCTATTATTGTACTCTGGAACGCCCCCTTTGCATCTCATTAGAGATGCAAGGGGAAGCGTAGAGTAAAAGGGTGCTAACATGCAAATTTGCATGTTAGCACCCTGTTGTTGATAGGGTGCTAGTTTTATCTCTGCTTTTTTGGCTTTTAAAGCCAAAAAAGCAGAGATAAAGCCCTTGTTGATATGCCCCATAAGGCTTTATTCTGAGATAGCACTGTTAATGAGTGCTTAGTTTGAACATCACCAAATATTGTTATTCTGCATGTTTTGTTTGCTGACTGTTTTGCCTGACTGCGCTGTTTTGTTTTTTTCCCCACCGTTCCAGCCCCCTGCCCTCCCACCTCCCAGGGCTACTTATTGACGCCGCTGCGCGGCTCCAGTGAGTATCGTTTGACCGTCTATGTCTGCTCTCCGATCACCCACTGCTCATCCTCGTAGCGGGGAGGCACCGTCTCAGCCCTCAAGTGCCACTCGAACCGCTGCTTGAGTCACGGTCCCTCCTCCATTGGTTTGTAGAGGTTTCATTTTCTTTACTATCATGAAATAGTATCTACTCCAGGCCTTTTCTAGAGCTAATTAATTACCAATTCCAGGGTGGGAACGAACGGGATGTTTTATATCAATGTTCACAAATTCATATAGTTTTTGAGTGTTTACAAACTGCTGAGACAAACACGAACCAGATGCTCTTGGTTTATGTTATGTAGTGGGGGATGCATGTTGGGGCATACTGTTAGACAAAAGCAATTATGTTTCCTACGTATTTTTTGGTGGCTACCTGTTAGGCTCCAACTCCGCCATTTTTGATCATAAATATGGGTTTAGGCAGGGCACAAGTCCTAGAAAAGAAGTGGGGGGACCAACCTAGTTAGGCAGTATGCAAGTGACATCACGGCGCCTGACATCACGGCGCGTGGCTGTGTGACAAATGAATGTGTCCTTATGTACCGTAACTGGTGCTCGTGTAAAGCGCTCCAATACCTTTGTGTCGATTTCGCGCTATATAAAATCTGCAAAAAATGACATCACAGTGCATGACATTGCATGTGGCATCACAGGAGTTAACATCTTAGGAAGTGGCATCACAAGCTGTAGTGTAGTTCTTTTATCCCTGATAGGCTCTGCACATTGGAATAACATACACTATAGATTTGATATAGGACTAAGGTCAGTATGTCTCTATTGAGTATATTAAACTTAATTACTTGTGTGTGCCAGCTAATTCAGAGTTCACTAGAAACTTCTCGAATATACAAGAAGGGATTAGTCTCTGACAACCGCATAAACATGACAACTTTGTTTCCCTTTAGAATCGGAACAGTCTCAGAATCGTGGAAACAATAGATAACAGTTCCACTTAGTCAATCGTGCATACTTCATTTCTACAGAGTTGCACAGAAATAGAGAGACGGGCGTTTCAATAAAAGGGTTTATTGAACAGTCTTATTTCTCATGCAAGAGATATGAATTACTACAATCGTAAGACAGACTGCGAAGCACAATGTGTACGAGGTTAGCAGTAAGATAAAATAATACTGCAATAGCATGGTTTGTAGCTATGACATATATTATTCAAAATACTTACAGAAATAACATAATGCTAAAATGTGATACTCATCTGATGCTTTTAAATTGTTCTACCCCCAGTGTACCTAACCTAAGTGCAGTACGAGGTTTGAAGTAGGTGCTGTTTCTAAAGTCTAGTTTAGCCAAGAGTTGCCAAAAGTTTCTCTAAGTTCTAGTCAGCTCCATACCTGAGAATGAGAGAGGTTGGAATCTCTTTTCCTGACTCGATAGTCTAACCCCCCGCAAGGGAAGTCAGAGAGCACTGGAGCTGGATTCTCTGCGAGGAGGATGGCAGCGTCAGGTCAGTGCATCAGGCTGGAACTCGATCTCCTTCTGAACTTGCCGTGGCGAACCGCGTAGTGTGGGTTGGATCGAATCCTCCGGGAACCGCAATTTGCCAGGGCAAGTGCTGGTATATTTATACCTTCAAGGTGTCTAGGAATGCCAGTTTTGACGTAAAGGTCGGGCAGAGGAACATCATGAATGAACCCCTAAGGAGTAGATGTTCATGCATACTTAATGAGTTCTTGGAGAAATCAATATTCAAGCTGAGGGAAATTCCTAAAGGCTTAAGGGTCTGGTTTTCCAAGAATTTGTTGTGACGTGGATGGACGGATGTAGGTGGCCATGCCTGTATTTGGTTTGTACGGACAATGTCTAAAAAAGGGCCGGATTTCTATGTCCAAATAAGGGCAATGTTAATTGTACCTATATAAGGGCATAAATCGGGAAACCTATATACGGAATCTAAATCTGCACACAACAAAGCCACGACTTTAATATGTACATGTGATGTAAAGCGCTCTGATACTCTGCTTTGGGATGAGTAGCGCTATACAAGAAAAAATTGTGGTACTTAACTTATTTTAATGCCTCCTCAGGGGTACTAAGCGCTATAAAAATTACATTTATTTTGTGTAAATACTGGGAGAGACCAACACATCTGACATTGTTACAGTGCAATCAAAATCAAAAAGTGTCCTCCCAGAGGACACTTTTTGATTTTGATTGTGATTCAACTCTAGTCCTTTGGGTGTCCAAGGGTTCCTCTCTTTACTTACACATTGTTACAGTGCATGCATAAAAGTGAAAAGCTGCCTCTCTTAAGTATGTGTGAAGTGCTAACCTTTTTCCCCTCTGCTGCATTTGCTTCTAGGTGTGAGGCTCCTGACTGCTCCCAGCCAGGAGACTCAAACAAAAGGAGGCTTGATGACCCCTCAAACTCTGCCTTTGATATGGGTCCAGCTGGAGTCTCAAATAAGAAAGCCCCGTCCCCGCCTGCACGTTGTAGCTTGTTGCAGGTGGAAAGCAAACAACATGCATGCGCTCCTGAAAGTGTCCAGGTGTTTGGAAATTACACTGAGACGAGTTCAGCACATCATTTAAAGGGGCCCAACTTCTTGGCAGGGTGGACGGCGTTCACCTTGTAAAAATAGTGGGTGGACGCCGTCCACCCGTGTGTACCCCAACTCGTGCCCTGGGTTTCGGCCCGTAAATGGCTTTGTTATTCGGGTCCCTAGCCTTACTCTAAAATATGCGATATAATTTGCAGCAAGAGTGTCACAACACGCAGTTCACACGCTCTCAAATGAGTCCTTTGGGAGGCGTGAGCATGCAGAGATGGCACTGCGTAGTACAGCATAATTCAGCCATCAGCGTGGTCCGGCTGACCTGGATTGCATTGGTAAATATTTACAGCTAACATTTAAAGGCAAAACATGAAACAGAAAACAATTTAGGAAAAGGTACTAGTAGCATCATTATCATAGTTAAATAGGCATAGATCACTTGCTCAACACTTAGGTAACCAAATTCTCCAGCAGGAATGGAGGTGTAGGGGCCTCATGGGAAAGCTGACTTCAGGCCCTCCAAGTGGACATGAAATAGTAGCATTTGATTTACCAACCCAGGCACACTAAGTGCACTCTACTAGGGACTGGCCAGCAAGTCAAATATGCCAATCATGAATAACCAATCATGTTCATAATTTACACAGAGAGCATATGCACTTTAGCACTGATTAGCAGTGGTAAAAAGCACAGAGTCTTAAAACCAACAGCAACAGGTCGGGAAAAAATAGGAAGAAGAAGAAAAACGTTTGGGGATAACCCTGTAAAAAGGGCCAAGTCCAACAACAGACCTAGAAAAGCTCATTATCCTCAGTGAATTGAATTTCTTATTGAATGTTTGATTAATTAAAATCATTGCAATAAAACAACAACGCTGTTAAAAAAATAGTTTGAATAGGCAATTCCTCCCTCTTGCCCCCTGCACCCCCCGTACCCATCAATAACTTAGCTTTGTGCTCCGCCGTTTACCTTTGGGCGCATTGTGCAGTCCTCAATGTTACTTTTAATTCATTTATACTTAAAATAATTGATACAGAGCTTTTAAATACTCTGACTAAAAAGGTGACACCCCTTACTGCCTATCGGGGACCACCCTGCTTCCTTCAGCATCATTTGGCATGTCAGTTACAAGAGCGGGATTACATTCCTGCGACTCCTTTAAGGCGATCTTGATCAGATGCGTACATTTCCCCAATCTTGCTAAATTCATTGCCTTTGATTTGGAGAAACATAAGGCCAAGGCCTCTCTCCAGGTCTTTGCCCAATTGACAATAGAAATCGGGCGAGGAAGGCACCGACGTTCATTATTCAGTTTGTGGCAACAGCACAGAAGGTGCAGCCAGGATTCCTTCTGGAAGGAGCACAGCCTGCATTCTGTATTTTCCCCCTTACGTGCCCTTGATGGGTTAAAATCAGTGATACGTAGCGTTATGAGTCTCATAAAGAGTATTTTACTGTGGACTTGCGGTGTCAGGGCCTCGCTTAGGTAGGTTTGGGCTTTTCCCGGCATGTATGATTTGTTCGGTGGCTCTAAATTAGGGCTTGAGCGGAGAATTTTGATGTCTTGAGCAAAGGATGTTTCATGGACTTGTTTATTTACTACTTTCTTCCTGACAGTGAGCAGGATTTCCAAAAGTTGCAGACTTGCTGCCTCTATCTTCAGTGTGTTGACGCTTACGTGCCCATGATGGATTAAAATCAGTGATACACAGCGTTATGAGTCTCATAAAGAGTATTTTACTGTGAACTTGTGGTGTCAGGTTCTCGCTTAGGTAGGTTCGGGCTTTTCCAGGCATATATGATTTTTTCGGTTGCTTTAAATTAGGGCTTGAGCGGAGAGCTTTGATGTCTTGAACAAAGGATGTTTCATGGACTTGTTTATTTACTACTTTCTTCCTGACAGTGAGCAGGATTTCCAAAAGTTGCAGACTTGCTGCCTCTATCTTCAGTGTGTTGATAGCGTGGCCAAGGTTGGCATGCCAAGCTGTTCCTACCTCCTCGAAGGCGGATCTCAGTTGATATCTTAGGAAGTCAGCTGGAGCCCTCAAAATACTTAGGTATAGCTTTATAAGGTCCCCCTTGCATGTCAGGTCCAGCCTCCCAAGGCCGAGCTCTAATCTCAGCCTTGATTTCCTGGCTGCCCGCGGAATAAGCATCACCGATTTGTATGCTTTAGCTTGGACTAGGATTAAAAAAGCATCCAGCGATCCAGGGAAGGCCAAATGACCGAAACTGATAGCTGGAAGCAGTTTTGCTTTTAGAAACGTCAGTATTGGGCCAGCTGAAAGGCTTAGCAGATGTTGGCTCAATTGTTTTAGCCGGTGCATGACATTATTGGCCTTGGAGTTCAGATGTTTCAAATGTATATTTGCATTGGCCCGTTCGGAGAACCAGACCCCAAGATAGTTATAAGAAGTCACTGTTGCCGATTTACAAATCACCCAAGCGCCATTGTGCTTGCCTTTTGAGATTATATCTCCAGCAGATGCTTACCTTGGTCTTCCCCTGGTTGACCATCAGGGAGTTAGCCTTGTTGAAGCAATACAACATATGCAGTGCTCTTTGGAGGCCCACTTTGGTGTGGTCCATTATTGCTGTATCATCAGCATATTGTAGTACCGGCAGCCTCACACTACCCAGCCTAGGAGCTACTAAGTTGGCACTTTGCAAAGCAGCCCCCAGGTCATTATCTTCAGTTCTACTTCATTTATTTTTAACTGTAGCTTAGTGGATGACATTAGTTTGTGTCCACCGAAGCTCTTGCAGTGCGTGAGCTTTGGTGCACAGCACTATAGAAATACAGAGAGGGATACAAACAAGCCCTGTGAACTGGGTCTTCGTCTGCACTTTGACCAATGAGGCATAATGAGGCATAATGAAAGGCAGGGCCACAGGGGTACGTGTTAGAAGCACCAGTTTGTGAATCACGGCTGTAAATAATACAGAAGGGAGAGGTGTGGCGCATCAGCCAGATCGGCTGACTTCGGAGTGTGTGGCTCACGGTTCGATCGCCAGCAACAGCTCAGCGCAGCAACTGTGGGCAATAGCTCAATTAGGGCCTTTTTTATGAAGGCCTGCGACACTTTTACACAGCCATTGTGTCACTTTTTGTGACGCTGTGGCAGCGTAAACAATGCACCACATTGCTCCATATTTACAAAGTGACGCATCTAAGCAGATGCGTCCCTTTGTAAACCCCTGTGCTAAGTTATACCTGCATCAGGTATAATGTATGCAGGGTGGGCGTTCGCCTGCAATAAAGGGTCGTAGAAGTGGGGCTGTGAAATCTATGAGATTTCGCTGCGATATTTTTAGGACTCTACTGTGTCAATATCTTACACCTGCCTCACAGCAGATGTAAGAATGACGCAGGCCCTTTCACATGAAAGGACACATTGATGTGAGTTTTAAGACACACTCCAGCAATGTGCCACTTTTGCCCATCTGTAACTCCTTGCGGCATGGAGCGCCATACATTAAATATGGCGCATCCATTCTGTCGCAAGGATGGCGCAGTGAAAACTGTTGCATCGCTGTTTTCATGCAGCGATGTGACAGTTTTAATAAATATACCCCTTTGCCCCCAGCACCATGAAACCCATACGGGTGGTTAGTTTGCGCTTTACAAATACCGTATATGTATTGAACCCACTCTGCCCTTTTCCATGAAAGCTCTGTGCACCCTTTTGGTGGGGTCACAGAGCAATGGAGTAAACATGGTGCTTGTGCAAATTATGTCTTTTTGCCAGTGTGCATGCCTAGACTGCCCGCGCAAGACATAAAAAACTTTTGTAGCTACACAAGAGTGTTAACATTTTACAATATTAGAAGCACTGTCCCTAGGCTTTCATTTAGTGAATGTCGGCGGGTGTATGCTAATAATGTGAATAGAGTTACTGCATCTAGTATTTACATAGCAATTACCTTTAATGGAGATTAATGTATGGAAATGGTGCAGCAGTAGTAAACATTGGTTATTCAATAATATCATATCACTAGCAAACTAATCCTAATTGTGCAGTAATCTTCTTACTGCACAATTAAAAGAACTTGCTTAGCCAGTGTGTCATGGGACCTAGTGCAAGGAAGGAAATGGGTCCCCACTGGCTAGTGATTAAAAAACACACCAAAAAAATAGGGATCAGTGGGCCCCTCATGTATCTAGACACCCATGCCACTGCACCTGCTGCACCAATGGAAGCTACACCCCTGGTGAGATTGTTGGCTTGCATAAAGAGCAGCAGTGTTAACTCGAAATCCATGCAACACTGTGAAGACTTAACAAGCTGGCCTCCCCAGTGCCCACTTGATTCTCAACATGACTTCCCACAAGTACCAACATCATCTCCACTGCCAGACTGACCTGCGCAACCTTCAAGACCCCTGAAGGGGATCAGCTTCTAGCAAACCACGTGTCCGCTTTTCTGTTATTTTTTCGAATCAAACAGAATATAGTAGTGGACTTAACTTAGAGTGAAACATATGAAAAAGAGAGTTGGTGCCAGTGCTGTACCTTCCCCTGATAGGGTACATTTGTACTGCTCTCCTAGTTTGAAGATGCCCATAGGGTCGGAGGGTTGGCATGGACTGTATGCCAGCACAGCATGTACAGAAGTACCGTCTGATATAAATATTGCAAAATATGCCCCTTTGGGTTTCGATTTACTATTATTAACTCTGATTGAGCAATCTTTTCGTCCTTGAACAATCAGAAGATAGCGTGAGAAAGATCTGGCCAGTGAATAAATATTTGCATCAAGAAATGAGGACCATGGAGGGCTGATGGAATGTACAGAGTGAAGTGAAGCAAGCTCATTCTTTGCTTTGGGAGCAAATGGGCAGAGGCAGCCATGGCTCGTGCACGTAAGAGCGGTGGGGCCGGGTAGGGGAGGGGGATTTCAACAGAAGACAACAATGGGAAATTAAATAAATAAATAAAATAGTTAATTTTATTTATTTTATTTATTTATTTATTTTAATTATTATTATTTTTTATTTTTTTGTAGTAATTTTCCCTCATCGTCAGTCGAAATCGCCCCCCTACCGCTCTTACCTGCACAGGCCGCGGCTGGGCGGAGGCAAGATGAGAAACAGCTTTGAAGAGGTGCTCCATTGTTTTAGTTAGTGCAGTTGCAAACAGTGCAAGTCCAAACAAGGTACAGATGATTATGAAGGTTTCACCTAGAAGGGCACATTTTGATTACTGTGTTAGCTCCACAAAAAAAGTGCTAGGTTTCAGTGGTGTTGTGAAGCCCCTGCTTCAGGAACTGGAGTAGGTATTCCTACTGGACCTATTGTGCTGCCACTGTGAAGGAACAAATATGGAACAGTATTGCATTGCATTTTCCATTGCTGTTTATGGCTACCTTCACCTACAGCTTTGATCAGGATCTTGCTGATCATGTGAAGGAAATAACAGTATAAAGTCACTATGAAGAGTTTGGAGGATGATGTGCATATGACAAAAAGCAGCAAATGCTAACTCAAAAGTTGCACGCCCCATTTAGAGGTGGACAAAGTCCTGCAATTCCAGAGGTGCAACGTCGGCTGGTTTTGTTATCAGTCACTTTTGATCAATTTCCCTTCCACTGCAGGGTCAATGCACATTAGAAGGGTTGTCTTATTAAATAGGGTCCCACCAACATACATTTTTTCAGTTTTAGACCCACAGAAAAAAACATGGCAGTCTTGAACAGAAGAAAACATTAGTAACCCACACTTGCTGGAAAAAATCCCAGTTTGTCAGTGTCGTTGATTTTTGCAGTCTTGCTACACAAAGTTTCAGCTATGTGTCTTAGACAGTCTTGCATACAATGCTGCAAAGAGGGGTATTTTGGTAGCACCTTGTTGATGATTGGAAGGCTTCATTGTCTATCTCAGTACCTCGCTTCTTATTTGAAGGCCTTCACCCATAGTTGTGTGCTGGCCTTGCCCCACTATCTCATTCCAGTGGATGACTTGTATGTTTTCATTGATAAAGTCAAGGAACTAACTTTTATTTTCAATGTTTGTGGTTTGATTTGGCATTTAGCACTCCATATGAGTGCATGTCCTGCTCCTTTATCTTGAACTCTTTACCATGCTCCCCCACCTCGTCACTCTATTTCTTTCTTTCCCCTTTTTTTCTGCCCATCGGACACCGGGCATTGCTGTCACTTGGTCTTTCTCTCTCTTTCTAACTCTCAATTGCTCGCCAACTCTCTCCCCTTCCATGCCTGTCTTTCCCCTATTCTCCCCCTTGTCCCTTCTTTCCCCTGGCTTTTTCTCCCTTCTGCACTCTCTTTCTACAATTACACTGACATTAACACATGCCCTGACCAGCAATAAAGCTGATTTTCAATACTTCTAGATGACACAATGCGTGATGCAAGTTGCTGTGATGCAACGTGGTGACCATTTTGATAGCACGACATATTTTTTTCTATACTTTCTAGATGGCCAACACCTTGTGTCATGCCGCTTCGCGTCATACAACATGGTGGCCATCTTGAAATTGTAACATTTTATTTTTAGTACCTTCGTGAAAGCTTCCACATTGTGTCACACAATGTGGTTCCCATCTAGAAAGGGTAGAAAGAAAACGTTCAATAAGCCAGTCACTGCTATTGGCTTTGTAAATACTGGTGTACATTTAAACACACTAGCAAAGGCAATAGCACCAAGCAGAACACATTGGTGGGATGAATCAACTGGATCTGCATATGATTGTTTGTTTATCAATGACAAACTTCAGCCTTCGGTGTTTGTTATTGATACAGAAAAAAACATTACTGACCAGACGAAACAAACATGATGCACACTCAAAAAAGGCCTCTGTCTTCTGTGCATCTGCTGCACCTGGTGGGCAGTCCTATTCCAGAGTAACACTGGACATAGCTTTTGCTTACTTGGTGGGCTAGCAGGCTGCCCGCCGATCTTTAAAGAACACCCTAAGACATTTGCTTGAGATAGATAAGGGGTACGTAGTGAGTCAAACACAGTGGCAGAGAAGGAGATATTATGAACATGGGAAAAAAGAAGTGAGGGAAAGAAAGAAAGAAAGAAAGAAAGAAAGAAAGAAAGAAAGAAAGAAAGAAAGAAAGAAAGAAAGAAAGAAAGAAAGAAAGAAAGAAAGAAAGAAAGAAAGAAAGAAAGAAAGATAGAAAGAAAGGCTGTTTAGAAAACAGAGATCAATAAGAAAATGACAAAACAAAAATGAAAGAAAGAAAACATTGAAATAATAGGGCATAAAGAAGCAAAGATAGAAATGAAGACAGAATGAGGGTAGAATACAAAAGTGAAAGAAAACATGCAAAAGATCAAAATGGCATCAGAGAAAATCAGAAACAAAGACGAGGCTGACATAACAAAGGAAAGTGTGAGATGGAAGAAGAGAAGAATAAAGTAAGAAGTAGACTAAAGCAAAAAGACAGACATAGAATGGAAGAACATAGAGTAAGAAGAAGATGGTGAGAACAACTGATGTGGAAGGAATAATGACATAAAAGACAAAGAAAAGGAAACCAAGGGACAAAGAAAAGTAATACAAGCAAACAAAAAATGTGTTAAGACAAATGAAGAGAGAAGCACATATAAAAATATAGGAACATGATTAGGAAGATGCAGCCAGAAAGAATTAAGTAAAAGGACACAAAAGAAGGAGGATGGAAAGAAAGATGGGAATGTAAAGAAAAAACTGATAACAGAAAGAAAGTAAAGCACAAATAAAAAAGCAAAAGAGAGAAGGAAAGAAAGGCAAAAGTAGGATTGAAAGCAAGAAAGACAGAAAGAAAAAAGTTAAGAAGAAAACAATGCTGTAATGAATGGCAAAAAAAGGAATGAAAGAGAATCAGAGAAAATAGGGAAGTAAAGATGGAACGAAAAATGGAAAAGAAAAAAGGAAAAATCAGGGAAAGAGAAACGGAAAACTGAGAAACGACGGAAAGAAAGAAGAAAAGAAAAAAGAAAGAAAGAAAGAAAACTAAAAGGAGAAAAATAAAGACATTTCCACTGCACCTGTTTTGCTATATATGATCTTGCCCCTGAAGTTCTATTTGATGTATTCTTTTGGACAACTCAGATTGGCAGTTTCTGTTTAGGCCGCTTAGATCAAAGGTAGGTGAATGAAACAGACATGACTCAGACGCATTAAAAATCAGGCCTGGTCGGTGATAATCTCAGGAAAAGTATCCAAGAGAAAATTTTATTGAAAATGTACACAGCATAGGAATGAGGACATTCAAGAAGCAATTGCAGGTCAGTGCTTGAACACTGCTGAGGCTGGGTGAGATTATTTTCAGATGGCAAGAACCAAGACAAGGAGAGGCGGGGGAGCCGCGGGTGGAGGAGAAAGGGCAAGGTCCTTAATTTGAAAATGGACTCTTTGCCATCCCGCATTATCAGCCTTTTATCTTGGCTCCAACTGTAATAGCTTCGCTGGCGTCAGGGGAACGCGATAGCATCTCTGATGAGAGAAGGAAGCATTACTGGCTTGTTTATTTGTTAAGGTTATCTACTTTATTATAGACTGGACCCACTAATTCCATAAAACAAATACGCGGTAATTGTGAATGGTGCCATCCACCCACTCACAACCTTTGAGCGTGAGGTCATGAGCTGACGCCAGACGCAGCACTGACTCCACTGACAGCGCTCCGTCTTTGCAATCAAATCAGCTCCTTTCTGTGGCCCGTACATCGCACTTGGTGAGTGACTGAAGCCCTCATGCGGAGTTGAAGGGAATTTCTGATTTGGCTGTTTAGAGGCCGAATTCTGAGTGAAACAGCAGTTCCGCATGCGGTAATTTCGTATACAGCATTACCCAGGCTGGTTCTGATTGTTTCCAGGAACACATTCGCCAGGTCAAAACATCACATTGTGTTCCAGGAAAAGGGCACGGAAAAGAGGAACCGTCCACTGAGAAGCGTGAAGCAACATCGATTACTCTGTTAATTCCTTTTTTTAAAACATGAGACATCTAGAAATCCTGGAGTAATTCTTTATTCCAAAAGTTTCACTCTCCGATGTGTAGGTATTATCTAGCGTGGAATGACTGCGCCGGAATTACCTTGCAACACAGAGGAGCAAATTTACAAGCCCCTTACACCAGATTTGAGCCGCCGTTGCGTCCCCTTTGTGACGCAGCGGCGGCGCAAAGCCAGCGGCATGCTGCGGGCTATTTACAACGTGACGCATCTAGGGAGATGCGTCACGTTGTAAAGCCCTGCGCCACATGTGGGCGTTCCTGCAGGGGGGGGGGGTGTTCCGGTGCAGGAACGCCTCCGAAAATTTGCTGAGTGAAATCTACAAGATTTCACTCAGTCACTTTTACGGCCATGCTGCGTCAAAACCCTGCGCCTGCTTGAAGCAGGCGTAAGGATTGACGCAGCATGTTAGGGATAGGAGCACCCCGAGCCTTGCAGGAGCTGCGTCGTGCTTGCGACGCAACTCCAGCACTGCGCCGCCTTTCCGCGGGGGGGATGCGACACGCATTGTAAATGCGGCGCATCAGTGGGGGCGCACGGGTGGGCAGATGCGTCGCAACTCTCCTGGCGCATCCCTGCTGATTAGCAGAGATGCGCCAGAAGTAGTAAATATGCCCCAGAATGAGGATATGTGTTGGTTGGTGTAGATGTGCTGAAGTTTCAGATTCTAAAATTACCTGGGGAAAAGCAATTTGTGGTATTAGGTTAGCTTTTGCAACTAATTCCAATTTGCACTGTGCAGTCAGGAGTGACATCTGAAAACATGGTGGCAGATTTACTAATAATTTGCGCTGGCTTTGCATATAAGAGTGATGCAAACCAGTACAAATTATTGATTTGTATTTTACTTTCCAGAGCAACCTTTTATGTATATGCTGCAATGCAGCCCTAAGGTAATGCAAAGCAGCGCTAGCACTGCTCTGCGTCAAGGGGACGTACCATGGGTGGTATATTTGGGCATCCCCACATAAGCAAACATGTTTTTTGCTCAAATCCCCATCTAGTAACATTTGTAGACAGGGCTTTGTTCCCCAAAAATATAGGGGGATATTATCAAGAAACGGCGTTACAATTATCGCCGCTTTGGCGGCAGAAAACTGCTGATAAAGCGGCGATAATGGGCTTGATAATATGCCCTTGAGAATTTCCATAGAAGCCCATGTTCTGGTGTAAACATGGGCTTCTATTGGAATTCTCTGCGGCATATTATCAAGCCCATTATCGCCGCTTTAGCAGCAGTTTTCTGCCGCTAAAGCGGTGATAATTTTAACACCGTGCTTGATAATATGCCCCATATTTCTTTGAAGCTGGGGTTAAACTGGAGAATTGTTTTTATTTATCTAACTTTACATATGTGCTGCATAGTACAGCACACATACAAAGTGGAAAAAGTGTTTCTAAATCTAGGGCCTCATTTACAAAACAATGATGCAGCGCAGCACCGTAAGACATTTTTCTACGCCATTTTAAAAGCACAGGGATGCGTTGTATTAACAACAATATCATGCATTTGTGTTCTTTCCCCTGTGCTGGTCCACAATTGCCTGCCATGCGCCAGTGCAGGTACCCTTGCGTCATGTTGCAAGGGTCCCTGCGGTGCACGGATGATTGTTTTTGTGCAAGAAGGCCCCTAGTGTTTTACAGCCTGACTCCAATCCAAGTCTTGGGCAGAGTGACAGTTACATTTTGTGCATACTTGCCAAACAGCCACAAAACAGGAAGCGCTGGGTGTGGCAGAAGAGGCATCTGCTTCCATTTGCATGCTGATAGTCTTCCTGGGCTGGGAGAAGTCGTTCATACTTTACATGCCATTAGGTTGTGTCCTGACCTCACACAAAGGACTGCTTTACCCCCTACAGATGTCTGGAGATAGGGCTGGGTTGAAAGGGGTTTGTGTTACACTTGAAAGGGTTCCTTTGAAGTCACCCCTTACATCAAAGTCATTTTTGAGTACAAGCACAGGGGCTCTGACCCCATATTTTGAAGCACTTTTGTATCTGTAACTGAACCTCTGTCAAAAGGATTGCTGCACAGCTTAAAGGACTCATCTGGACTGCTTTTCTGTGTGTTGCCCTGCTAACTGCTGTGTTGCCTAAAGGACTCAACCGCACTGCTTTTCTGTTTGATGCTCTGCTGCACCCTGATTCTGGTCTCAGCAGACACTGCATGGGACTTGTAACCAGCCACAGCTGGTTCTACATCTGCACATTACCAGTAAGATTGCTGTGCTTCCAGGAGAAACCCCCATTGGGACTACTTGCTTCTTGTGCTAGCCTACTGACTGCTCGGCTGCAGGGTCTGCCACATAAAAATCCGCCTTTTGTGCTAGCCTGCTGCCTATTACCTGCGACTGTGTCCCAGTGCTCTCCAGCAGCTGGTTGGCTACTTCCCCACTCCCTTGTTCATTTGGAAGGCCAAGGACCATAAGGTTTTCAGTTCTTTAACATCACTGCCAGCTTAGTGAGGAGCTGTGATTAGCCACTCCCCCGGGCCAGCGTGGGTTGAGCTCTCTCAGCTGTCTTCCGATCAAGCCCGGCGCCGCTCAAGATCATCCTCTGTGTGTGTGTGTATTGACGCCGCAGTGCTGAGGATAGCCGACCAGTGCAGACTGTGGTGGGAGAGAATGTCATAAAAACAACACTTCATATTTATATATACTATATTTTGTATATAATCATGTGTGAAGTCTCTTTTGTGGTGTATTCATTGTATTTCTGTGTGAGTGTGTTGCCTAAATGCTTTACACATTGCCTCTGATGAAAAGCCTGCCTGCTCTTTACCAAGCTACCATAGGGTGAGCACAGTAAGTAAGTTTATTTTATGCATAAGATTAATTAAAATCATTGCACATGTTGATCGTACAAAGAAATAATAATTACATGATGATTTGGATTATATACAATGTAAAAGGCAATGTTCTAAAATTAACCAATACAAAAAGAAAAAGTTAAAAAGTCTTAAAATATTCAAGCGAGAGAAGATTGTCCGTCGACAAAGGGCAAAACTCTACTTTCCTTGATCATTAGGGAATCTAATCCAAATGATCATTTCTTGAACCATGTATTATTTTCGATGTCTGAAATCTTCTACTGGTTGCCAATAACTTAATCTAAGATATTTATTCTTTTCTCTGCAATGTCCAAGAATTTTATAAGGCGGCAATTTAATTGAGAGACGGTCGGATTGAAACATAGAAGTACTGCTTGTCTGCAGGTCCTCACGCCGCTCTGATTAAATAAAGGCTTTAGTAGTGATTTCCTTATATCTTTCAGTTTGTCACATGACAGATGATGTGGGTAATGTTCTCATCGTCCTGACCACATAATCTACACTTGTAGTCTAGTTCACTTATTTTCCATGGCGGTAATAAAGTTTTAATAGGTCCGACCCCCAGTCTTAACTTCAGGAATTTTTGTTTTGTATGGATCTTTATTCCTTGATTTAGGTAGGATTGGGGTTTGTCGTTCTTGTAATTGTTAAGAACTGTCCTTCCATGTGATCGTTTTGATAGTGTTTCTTGTCTACTGTGAGGGAGATACTTCTTGTCACTTTTGTTGTTAGCTTTTTAAAAGCTACGTGTGTTGCTGAGGTGTTCCATAAGTTCTCTAGACCTAATTTCGCAATTGAGTCTTTGAGGTATTTATTAGTTGGAGATTTACTCGTTCGTGTTATCTCTATCCATAGAAGATTATTTAAAGTGCCTTTTTCCGCTAATCTGATTTTATGCCAGGTTTTTACAAAGGCTCCCATTCTCTCCACTATTTGATTTTGTACTCCAAATTCTAATCGAAGTTGGGCGGGGGAGACATATCGAGGGAGTTGGAATATTGAGCGATATGAGGTTGTTATTATATTGTTTAATGTTATGGCGTCCCTTCCTCTCATTTGTTCGCTCCCATATGTGATTGTGGGTTGAAGTTTAGCTCTCAATACTTTTAGGAAGGGCTCCAGAGAGAGGTCTGGTAACAGATTCTTTAGAGGTTTGAGAGCCAGATAAGTCGTCATCCCTTTCCTTCTTAAGGACTCCAACTGTGGTTTGCCTGAGGCATTGTGGTCCAGGAGAATCCCCAGATACTTATAGGAAGTTACTTGCTGTAGTTTTTGCCCATCAAGGTACCACCTTGGCACTGACTTTTTATGATAGTTAACTGCCATGGTCTTTGATTTTGTATAATTTATTTTTAAAAGGTTCTTTTCTGAGAAATCGTTAGTTGTATCCAAAAGGCGTTGTAGCCCAATAGGGGTGCGACTGAGTAGGACTAAATCGTCGGCATAGAGCAGGTTTGTCAAGATTTTCCCTCCTAACGATGGCCCATGAGATGAACATTTGTTCAATTCTTCAGGCAAGTCACCCATAAACAGATTAAACAACACTGGAGAAAGGACACAACCTTGTTTGAGGCCTTTATTTGTTGGGATTCTTCTGGATAATCGAGAGCCTTCTCCCAGTTTTATCCTGATCCACGTATCTGTATACAGGTACCTGATTTGATTTAGGAGTATGGGAGGGATTCCCCACCTTGCCAGTTTGTTCCAGAGTATATTACGGACCACATGATCGAATGCTGCTGCATAGTCTATGAAACAAAGGTACAATGGGCATTTCTTCTCTCTTGCAGCATCCATAATTATGGACAGGGCCATGATATTCGTTGTCGTTCCTTGGCCTTTTTGAAATCCAGTCTGTGTTATGGGGATGATGTTGTTTTCTGCTGCCCAGTTTGTTAATTCCTCCAAAAGGATTCCTGCATAGTATTTAGCCTCAATGTCTATCAGGGCAATCAGCCGATAGTTGTTTGGTTTATCGCGCCCTCCTTGTTTGTATATCGGGCTTACAATTGCTCCCCTCCAAGAGTCTGGTAGTTTTGTAGATGTTGGGGCAAACGTATACACTGGTTCCAGAACTTTGCTCCAGAAATCGGGGTCTTGTTTAAATAGCATTGGTGGTATTCCGTTGGGACCGGGTGCTCCTGTTCGCCTGCCTTTAGCTATTAGTTTCTTGATTAGTTGTAGTTTTTTATCAGTGTTCCCCATCGTTGATATCAATGTGTTTGTTTTAGTCAACTGGTCTTTATTTTGTTCTAAAGGATAGTAGTTTCCAAACTTTACCTCACTTTTCTTATTTTGAATATTAGCTGCTGCTGTTATATACGATGGATTGCTACTTGATGTGCTTGTTATCTGAGCTCCCACATCAAGTTCTAGATCATTAAAGTGCTTAAATATAAAATTATTCCATACTGCTTCCGTGACATTGGAGCTAATTCCATGGTGTCCTGGTCTCTGCAACTTTCTGACTTTCTGCCAGAAATTAGCGCTGTTTTTTTGCTTTGCGTCATAAAAAAGTGATTCCCAGGCTTTGTGATCTTTCTCTCGCTTTAGGGCCCATCTCTTTTGTTTTAATGTTTTCCTTGTTTGGCGCAAGGTGTTTTGCAACTGGGAGTTATTTGGTTGTTTACGTAGTTTTTTCAATGTTTGGTTTATAAGTCGTTTCGTTCTCTTGATCTCCGGGCAGCATGTTTTATTGTTGGTGTGTGTAGCGGGTTTTTCCTTTTTGTTTGAGTTATTTGTCATTGTTTCGCCAAGAGTTTCAGTGAAGTTGGACCAGCGTTCTAAAGGATTCCCAGGTTCCTCTTGGAAATGTTCATAAAGTTGTTTCGCAGTAACCGCAATTACGTCTATATTTTCCGAATTGCACCTTATTCGCTTGCAGTTAGTGGTGGTAATTTGAGTAATTGCTGTTGTTACTGAAAATTTCTCGGCTGGTTTTACTCCCAGGGATAATTCCTGGGGAAAGTGATCGCTTAAGTCGTTACTTCCGATCTCAAATGCAGTTATATTTTTGAAGAGACCTAGGCTCACAAAGGTGTAGTCCAGATATGTTGACGTTTTGGATGTGTGAAAAGTTGCCGCCGGAGGTTGGTCCTCTCTAAAGCGACCATTGGCGGCTCTCATATTACGTTGTTCCAATTCTTGTAATAGGTATTTTGCCCCATTAGTAGGTTTGTTGTTAGGACCGGTGGCTTGTCTTGGTATATCCCAAGCATCTGATATCTCTTGTATAAAATTGGGAGTTTGGGTCGTTTCTAAGAGGTGCAAATTGAAATCTCCAGCAAGAATTATATGATCCATGATTTCCTCTTCCATCACCCTGTCTAATTCCGAGGGAAGTTCAGAGAATGCTTTTTGCTTCCCTTTTGGGTGCAGATATATATTAATTATTATCATTGTCTGCATTTTGTTATCTATTTTCAGCGCTATTTTTATGGCCTGCACACCATTTGGTGGTGATATTTTAATTGTTATTGGTGTTGTATCTCCAATTGTTGTTACGGAGGTCAGTATCGATAATCCTCCTGCGCTAAGACCTAGATTTGAGGTCTTGGTTGCTGGAACGTAGTGGGATGCAAATCCCTTCAAACTAAATTGTTTCTCTTTCCAAGTCTCTTCCAAAAGTATTATATCAAATTTTTCTATGTAGCTCAAAAAATCCTGTTCTGAGATTTTAGCCTCTAAACCATTGATGTTCCAGGTGCATATTTTTATTCCATTTTGTTCAGTTTGTTATTGGTGGGTCGTTGTCGAATCGGGTCATCTATTAGACTCAGTTGAGAATGCATTATGTATTCCTAGCCAGTTTTTGTTTATTGAGGAATGTGGTTGAATATGTTCAGGCCCTGTAGTAGATAATATAATTGAAATATTCTCCGCTCTTGTGTCTCCCGGACTTCTACTTCTTGCACCTCTCAGTACCGAGTTTATTGTCTGGTTACTTTTTCTATTTGTTAGGAAGGGAGTTGGATATGGTGGGTTAATGACCAATTCTATGTCAATTCCCCAGTTTTTGAAACATTCCCTTTCCTGATAGATTCTGCTTGTGGTCTCAGAGTTTTGCCATTTTGTTCTAGTTGATTCTGGGGTATTGCTATTGTTTGCTAAAAATTCAATTGACAATAAATCAGAAGATATGATGTTTTCTCATTTTGTATTGGAGTGTAGAAGCTGTAAGACGTTCTGCCTGTTTAATATATCCATTGGACCTCTGGATGTATATTGCGGATGAAATATAATAATGGTTGATTCTTTTTTGTTTTCGTGCTGACGGTTATCGTGACGTGAACTTTCGATCTTATCTCTAATTCTTGTCCGGGATGTCTGTATCGGTGCTGTATCTTCTATTTCATTAAGCCGTATTTGTTGGACACTTGCCCGAGGATTCGCTTCAGTAATATTTCTTTGCACCACAATTTTATAGTTTTGGGGGTTAATTTGAGTGTTTGAGTTCAGATTTATTTCCCCCTTTTGTGTGTCTTTTCTTACTTGCAGATTTGATTCGTGAATATGACTACTTTCTTCTGTCCTTTCCGTTTGTATTCGGGTAATTGGTAAAGATTTTTGGCTTTCTATAGTCTCTGACAGTTCTTCCGTGCCGCTAACTTCCTGAGAAACCATTTGTTGTTTTTTATCCCAGGCTGACTTTGCAATTAATGCAGGTGAATTTTGAGGTGGTGGTAATTGTTCTCTTGTGGGATCTAATAATAGTTGGGGGAAACTGCTTAACTGTTTGTTTTTTCTTCCTTTTCTTCTGCATTTACGAGCATTTTTTCCTCCAAGCTCTGTTTTTCCTAGGGACTCTATTCGCCCACTCAGCTCTTGAGATTCTTTTTGTTTTTGGGGGGGGGTTTTATCTACCGAAATTTCCGATTTTTGAAATGCTGAGGATATATCTTTTCCCACTAGTTTTATGGTTTCATTTGGTGTTTGATCGAGTATTACTTTTTTAAAATCTAAAAATAGATCTCCTAATATAGTTGGCAGTGTTGAAAACTTTTCTATTATTGTGGCACATTGGCATTCTTGTTTGATTTGTTGTATGGCATAGCTTCCTTCATGGCCCCTCTTTATTAGGTCGTTCAGACTGGCTAATTTCCTGTCTATCCCTGCTGTGAAATCAGCTAAGGTCTGTAAAATTGACAATTGTAGATCCATTTTGTGAGATTGATATTGAAGAGCCGCTGTTGAATATTGCATTGTACTCAACATGGCCTCCCAGAATATTTTATTTGTTAAATGAGTTTCTTCCTCCGGGGAATGTTTATCTGGAAGTGTTTCTTGATTATACGAAGCGACCATTTCTTCCCATTCTTGTGTAGCTAGGAAGGACATATCACTTTTATATGATTTATCTCCAAGTGTGATCTGGTGGTAGCTGTCTGAGTGGATATTTTTACTTGACAACCTTCCTCCCTGATTTGTTGTTGGTTGTTCTTGATCTATACTTGCTTCCCTGCTCGCTATTAACAAGTATGGCGATTCCTGTTTTACTATGGTGTCTTTTCTTTCTTCCTCTTCAAAGATTGTGTCTTTAGCTATTTCCTCATATAGCTGTTTTACCTCGGGCTCCCCCATGAGATTATCTTTTTGTGGCTTCATGTTAACTGGTGGTTTTACGCTTTTTATAGATGGATTGTCATTCTCCTGTCGCTGATTACATTGAGGGCTCAGTGTTTTTATACCGACGTTGGAATATTTGTCGTATTGCGACTGGGGTGCTGATTTGCTTAGATCAACAAAAATCACCGTCTTGTCTTGTGTAATATGTGGGGGCCTTTGATTTTTATTTTCCATACTATTTAATACAGTATTTATTAAATTACTTGCTGTTTCGTGACAATAGTCTCCACACTTGCCAATATTATTTGTTTGGGTGTCTTTCACGTCAAGGGTCTCAATAGATGGTTCCTTGTATGGTTGCAATCCCAATCTAGGAGGATCTAAGGTCCTGTTTGGAATCTTAGAGACATTTCCTTGTTGAACTAATTTGGTTTCTTGCGTGTCAGATTCGACTTGTGATGCCAAATTAGATCTACTTGTGACTAAGGGCAAAAGAGGTGTTTGTAGCCCCTCTATTACACTTGTTTTAGAGAAAATTGCCGTAGTTGGGCCTTTCAAAAAGGAGAATTTCGTATAGGTTATCATTGGTGTGTAACTTACTTGTCCTGACTGAACTGGTGGGTTCTACTAGGCTTATGTGCATACCCTAGCCAACCACCAACCCCATTTCTAACACTGGACCATTAGCAGTGTCCAATGCTGTGTGTACACCATCTCCTCATCCCAAAGTTCATCACGTGGAGTAGACAATGCTCCCACCAGACTCCAGCCTTCCTTGACCCGTGGATCCTCTGACCCCCTACCCTGACCCCAACTGACCAACTTCTCTGAGTAGATAGAAAATATCAGAAGAATTGTCTCCAGAATTGGAGATTACCACAAAGTACAGGATTCTGTATTACAGGTCCTTGTACTTATTCCCCAATCTTGGGATAACATTTATAAATCCTCGAATTTAATGCAACAATAACAGATATTATGAGATTTTCTGGCTTCCTGGTCTAAGGACTTTCTAGAATCACTAGTGACCAAATCATTGCTAAGTTCTACTTGAATACAAATGGCCAATTATAGTGATACTGAAGGCTGGTGAGATTATATTATATATAATTTACTATTAGTCATCAAATGGTAATACACATGTGGTAAGCATGTACACTTGAATAATGTAGTACTCCTAGTTCTTCACAGTTGGAGGCTCTTGCAGATGATATGAGGGAGAAGCCTTCAACAGGGATACCCTGAGGGAAATAGTAGTACCAGAAGATGTTGCCTGTATAAATACTTAGGGCCCGATTCCGAAGTCGTTCGGAAGGACTCCGAATCGGATTTGGCTTTCCCGGATCCGATTTGCAACCCTTGTTTATGACCAAATCGTACAGAGGTCCGAACGACCAAGATGCAAAGATCGCGTACGCTCCTACCAAATCGTTTCCAGGACTCAAACCTGTCCGTACGACCCGTTCGTAGCCGAATCTTGCCATGCTATGGATCCGAATTCCTACCAAGCGAGTACGATGCACGATTCGGACAGCCGCTTCGCCTCGAACACAGCGACACGAAACGGCTGTCGGAAGCATACTTCGGTGGGTCTAGCTGGCCCACTTTCCGGGGACCTCAGAATCTGTCACGGGGGTGTGCCCATGGGTCCCTCCGATCCAGGCATGCACAGTGTGGCGGGCACCATGGGGTGCTAGCCACAGGATGTATGATTTTCCCCACCCACCCCTTTTCTGCTATGGGAGCCTGTGTACGTGTCTGTACACGGGCTCCCATAGAGTTCAATGGGACTCCGAGCCAACCGAGTCCGTAAGCATATGGCGGCATCATACTCGCTAATTGGGACTCCCAGAGCATGTCTCGCTTGTAAAGCCCCCCGGATCCGAGTCGTACGGAAGGCTTTCCTAACAAGATTGGAATCGGGCGCTTAGTCAATAGTCAGTTTTAATCATAAAGACAGCTCGAATTTGAATATTCAAACCAATGAAATTAACTGCATCTGGCTGGACTGCCAGATCAAAGCATAAAGACATGGAGAGAAAATGTGCACAAAAACTAAAAAAGTTGCCTTCACTGGGGTAAGAGAATGCAAACTGCATGACTACCAAACATCTACCAATACGCTGTTGCCAGGCAGTTTGCATGCCTAAGCATTTCTCTTTTCAAATATGCTGCCCATCTTGATCAGGAAGCGGACACAATGTTGAAGTTACATTGCCTGAGGACAAAAAATGACACTATGCCACCATCACAGTCTGGTCTTCAACATCATTTCCGTGTCACTGACATTCTTAATACTCAGTGAGTCCTGACACCTGGTCTCCCGCACCAAATTCTATGAATCTTTTAATTAGACCCGTGGTTTGGATATGTTCGGGCATAGGTCCAAGCTTGGTGTGCTGTAGAGATCCAAGCTGTACCCAACAAATGATGCCTACTAAAGCTGAAATGCATCTGTAGTTGCTTGTGCTTCCATTAGGAAAATATGTGGCCTTGAATGGATGGACCTTCTCTGTCTGCTTTTGGGGTGGATAAGATGTAATTTTCATGAGGTGGGTTTGGGAATTTAAAATACCAAGCTGAAAAATGATGGAATGTAACTATTTCTGAGTACCTACCTGTGAAATATTGGGTTATTGAAACCCTTCTGAACAACACCAATCCTTGCCAGGGTGAACCACAATAAATCGCTAAATTAAACCTATGCTTGGCACAAAAGCAGTAAAGCTTAACTTAGGGGCAATGTTTAAAGTATTTAAGAGACACTCAAACAGTAAAAAGGTTAAATCACTAGACAAGAACATCCTAGACCATTCTAGAAAATAGAGTAATCTTAAATATATAAAATGATATCAGAATGACAAAAATAAAATCAGTAGAACTGGAGACATGCAATTACAAAGTCTTGGTAAAAGTGGCACCAAAAAGCGCAAAGTGCAAAATGTGGCTATTTAGTCGTGCCATACTGGGACAAAGTCACAAGTTCAAGATGACCATGGTGGAGAGCGAGCCAAGTTCACAATCGTGTTTGGCCTGCTGGATAATGTACCAGCTTGTACTAGGGCTGAGATGAGAGGTCCTGTGTCATGCTATGTCAATATGTGTTAGTTTTGATGGGGCCACCATTTGGGAGCTGCAAAGTGCTGCATCGAATTGTGTAAAGCTGCATCAGCTCTGATGAGGCTGCTGAATGGGAGCTGCACGGTGCTGTATCAAATTGTGTCATGCTGCATTGGCTCAGATAAGCCTGCTGATCAGGAGCTGTGAGGTCCTGCATCAAGATGTACTGTGTGGTGTCAGTTACTATGAGGCGGCTACTCAGGAAGTGCAAGGTGCTGCAATGCGATGTCCTGTGTTGATATGCATCGTGCTGCTTCGGTTCTGAAGAAATTCACAGTTGGGCCAGGAAGAGGACACTCAGATGCCAGCCAAGCATCCCGAAACTGGGAGCAATTCTTGGGGCTCATGACTAACTTTAGCAGATGCCAGCAGCAGGGCATAGGCAGGTCCAGTTGGGTCTGGCTAGCTGGGCAGATGCAGGCCATGTCTTTGCAGCTTGTTATGCCCCTGTAGCTCAGAACCAAAGGCCAGTCAAGTGCTCTGAAGAATTGGTAACAGGGTACAATATATATTCCTGGTTCCAGCTTTGAAGTGGGAGAAACTTCTACACTTTCCCCACATCTGGTTCTGGAAATTTCTTCCTACCCCAGCCCAGGCCCAATGATGTCTGGGTGGTGTTCTTTGTGAGTGGAGGAGCAGCCTCTATTGAAGTGCACATGGGTAGATGATAGCTCCGCCCCTACTTATCCTGTCAGGATGCCTCATACTGCCAACCCCCAGTCCCCCCTTGTGACACCGTCTGGGAGCAATACACAACGGCCACCTGTCAACTATACCTAGTCATGTGAACCAAACACAAGCAGCAGGTACCAAATGGTTAAGCAAGAAAATGCCAACTTTCTAAAATTGGCCTTTTCCGAATTGTAACTTAAAATCTGATTTTACCGTTAAAGAGGGTTTTCAATTACAATTAATTTCAGTGTAAATATAATTTTCCTATCAGCTCACAACCTTTAGTTATCACTTATTAGGTGCAATACGGTAACAGAATGTTATCTTATGCGAGAGATAGGTCTTGCAATAGTGAAAAACAACTTTAGGAGTTATTCATCACCAAGACATGTAAAACATAAACCCACATGTCTTATTTTTTAGATACAACACACTCAGCCCTAGGAGCCTTTAGGCTTCACTTTAGGGGTGATTTATAGGTACTAAAACGGATTTGGCCTAGCAAAAGTGTTTATTTTGCCAGTTTGAACCGGCAGTTCACATATACACTATAGGTTGCAGTGACAGACCTGGGATATGTTTTAAAGACTACGGTAGTGGGTGGAACAATTGATGCTGCAGGCCTAGTTGTAGCATTTCACTTACAGGCCCTGTGTACATGTAGGACCACATAACTAGGAATTAACAAGTAAGTCAAATGTGCCAATGAGGTGTCTTCCAATTATACCATGTTTTAGGGAGCGAGCACATAAACTTTTGCACTGGTTAGCAGTGGTAAAGTGCACAAAACCCTAAAGCCGATAAACAGGAGGGGTGAAGGCAAAATGTGTGGGGGTGAGGCTGCAGAGAGGGCCAAGTCCAACATTACCTGTGGCTCAGATTGATTGAAGCATTTCCACCCATCACCTTTGAGCTAGTTATCACAGCTCGCTTAACTATAACTTGCCATACCAGAGCGTTACAAGGTGGCCTTTATCGATGATGTCCAAAAAGGTTGAAGCATATCTGGGATTGATGTGTTACTTTTGAGAGGGGGCACAATATAGCCAGTTAGCTTGGACGCTTGCTTTTTGAGGTGGAGAACAGATTGATTTGCATGATGGTCCTTGTAATAGCCAGTCAGTCAGTCATATTAGCTTTATTTCGATAAAACATATCTTAAAAGCATTTTAAAACAAAAATCTACATTTTACAGAATACAAAACATTTCATCAAAAGTTAAACAGGCATTTAAAAATACACTTATTAGATTAATAACATAAAACATCGTGAGATCGTTGACAGGGCACAAATTAACTCTTAGCAGTAGAAATATTGAAGGGTCGGCTTTTAGGTTTCTCGATCTAATCTTCCATGCCCAGCTCAAGAATTTTGCCACACTAAATTTATAGAAGGCTCGCGTATCAGATCTTAAGATGCGCAATGCCGCAGAATGGCTACGAGTGCTTAGCTCCCTACAAAGTGGTTTAAGCCAGCATTTCCTTGGCATTTTGTAGGCTGGGCACACAAACATGATATGGGCTATTGTCTCATGATCTGCCGTGCAATTTGGACAGGAGGCTAGTGTTTTATAGGGAACCTTCCATTGGGCAGTCATTACAAGGGTAAGAAGTGAGCCAACCCTAAACTCAAAGTACAAGGCTCTATCGTAAGGTTTTTGGATAACGTCTAGGTATAGTTCATAATAGATGGTAAATTTGTGTTGCATACATTCCTCAGTAAGCCTACCTAGTTTATGGCCCAAAAAGAATCCTTGTTATGGACCCAGGACCAGTAAGCTTTCTTAAGTTCTGCCTTTGGTGGAGAAGATCTAGTTATCCACATCTCTTTAAGGCCAAGATCACAGAATAATGATTTGAGGGCGGTAAGCCAATTGATTTTATACCAGCCATCCATGTTCATGACTTCTTTTAGGCCTGCAGCGTACTTGGCTAGCTCTGGGGTTCGCCACAAGCGAGCCCATAATAAGAGAGGGCGGAGTCTAGCCAAGTCTCTAAATGAGTGGCACCCTAGATCTTGTAGCAGAGGCCTGGTAGGAGTCCTTGGGGAAAACATAATAAGATCTTTTAAGAATTTGTTTTCTGACTTCACAATTTGATCTAAATTGGAGAAGCCACACAATTCAGCTCCATAGAGGGCCGAACTTACTCCTCTAGCCTTGTATATATCGATTGCTGGAGCTATGGGCCTGCTTACTGAGGTACGATGTTCTTTAAATATGGCTCCCGTAACTCTTTTGTGATTCAGAAGCAATTTTTGGATATGTGAGCTCCAGCACATGGTGTCTGAAATGCGGATGCCTAGATAGTCAAATACGGTGACCCTCTCAAGCGGGACACGGTTTAAGGCAGGTGAGAGTCTAAGGTTAGCAGGAGAGTTCAGCACCAGATACTTAGTTTTTTCTGTGTTGATGACCAGCCCCCTAGATTGGAAGCCATCAAGCAAGCGCTGTAGGCCCCTCGGGGTCTTAGAGATAAGGAGGGTGTCATCGGCGAACAGGAGAGTAGGAATTTTTTCGCCCGCCAGGGCCGGTGCGTCAGATGGTATTTGCTGCAAGTGCTCCACCACCCCATTTATACACAAAGAAAATAGGGTGGGAGCTAAAACACAGCCCTGGCGGACGCCCCTGTTCACCGATATGCTAGCCGTTCTCTGCCCCTTCGGGCCCCATCTGACCTGGGCATAATTTCCCTCATGAAGACGTACCAAGAGGTTTAAGATGTACGTCGGAAGCCCCTGATCGGATAAAACCTTCCATAGACACCCTCGAGGAACCAGGTCAAAGGCAGTCTTTATCTTGCATTTATAGACTTAAAGACTATCTTGACCACCTTCCAGTACAGGAGAAGTAGTCTGAACACCTGCTCAATTGTCCCCGTGCCTGCCCTAAAGCCTGCTTGGTAGTCAGAGAGAATCTTCTTTTCGGCCGCCCATTCCAGGATTCTCTCCAACACCACCCTCCCAATGATCTTTTGCATAGAGTCAATTAGGCTTATTGGGCGATAATTAGCTGGGTCGTCCCTTTTACCCTTTTTATATACAGGGACGACCTCTGCTCCTTTCCAGGAGTCTGGTATCGGAGAGCCAGTATCAATAGCATTTATGAGGATGGAAATAAATGTTGTCCATTTTGCGGGGTCCGTACGGAAAAGATCTCCAGGTATGCCGTCTGGACCGGCTGCCTTGGCTGGAACTATGCGCCGAATGGCAGTTTCCACTTCCACTTCGGAAAAGGGATGGCTATTTAATTCCCCTATGACTGTTCTTAGTTCTGTTGATGAGTCCTTTATTGGAAGATCATCAGGGGCAGAGTAGAGTTTCAGAAAGTGGTCATACCAAATGGAACTTGTGATATTGCAAGTAATTATGTCACTGTCGGGCCGCGTCTTTGTCCTAATAATGTTCCAAAACTGACAGGCATCCTTCTCTAGGCTAGCCATCTTTAGATCCTGCCAGTGCTGTTCTTCCCATTCTTTTCTAGCACTATCTACTGCCTTCTTGTAATCCTTCATTGCTTGCTTAATCATAGGGTGCGATCTACTTCTAACTGCAGCAACCAGGGCTGGTTTTTTTTGTATACCATGGGTTGCCACTGTTTGGCTTTTTAGGCGCAGGCCGATAACCTGCTCTGGTCGTTGAGCCAAAAAGATTCTGGAGAATACTAATTGTTTTGTCATAAATTTCAGGAATTTTGACAACAGCATCATGATCCAAAAAATCGCCTCCCAATCCTTCCAGTGCCTCTGCAACAGTTCTTTTAATAGCGCATATCTTCCCTTCATCCAGGAGGACCCTGTCCCATTTCAAGTACCTGTTGCAGTTAGAGGGAATTACTTCTCTTGTTGGCATTGGATCGTCTAAAAACAAGCCACCAGATTTGGGTAACCACACAGATTTTAAGGTTAAAGAGAGTAGATTATGGTCACTATCAACTGTCGGTATTATCTCCATATCTATTAGATGCTGCCACAATTTAAAATTTTAAAAAATGTAATCAATCCGCGACGAGCAGCCCAGCCTGTTGTAGGTATGTGCCCCTTTTGCATCAGACAGAGACCTACCATTTGTTGCTCTTAGCCCATATTCAATGGCCAAGGAATTCAATTGGACAGCAAGCTTAGTCCATCTTTTTATCGGCGGGATGCTTAGTAGGGGAATACCTCGCTTTGATCATCCTCCTCAATACCTAACACATCCTCAATAACAAGAGGCTCAAAAGTACAGTTGAAGTCGCCTGCTATTAGGATGTGTGAATCGATGGGGCAGTTAGAAAGCTCAGCTTCCAAGGATACAAATATTGGTGACTCAATACCTTCCTTGGTTCCCCGAACATATACATTAAAAATTACAAGGGTTCTTCCTCCTTGGTTCTCCCGGATGGTCAATTTTAAAAGGTCTGGAGAAATGCATTGGGCCTGTTTGATTGACTAATTCAGGGATATACTTATCCATACCAATAGCCCACCCGATGGCCGTCCCTTTCCTGTTTGTGCCGATACTGCTGGGACAAAATGAGACCCAAATCTTACTTTATGGTGCTCAGTCTTGCACCACGTCTCTTGGAACATGCATATATTATAGCCTTCAATAAGCCTATTCCAATCTGGAAGAGGAAGCTTTCTAGAAAGGCCAGCTATGTTCCAAGAGAGGATCTTCAAGCCTGCACTGTCCATTTCTGCAGGCCCCTTTTCACCAGATGATTGAGTATAGGCACAGTCAGATTGTAAGAGGGGAATTATAGTGTTGGGGCTCATTACTGCGAGCCCTGAGTCAGAAACCTGGGTATTTAGGCATTGTGGGATAGAAATGATGGTAGAAGCATCTTGAAAGAATAATAAGTCAGGGTCACATTTGGAGGAGATTGACGGTTTTAAAATTTCCGTCAGTCAATCATTTCCAAGAGGTGACCCCCTAGGAGGATTTGTGGCTTTATCCCCCAAAGCTGTAATACCTATCATTGAAGGATGTCTAAATTGGATATCCGAAGTAGCAGGGGGGCAAGATCTATAGTACAAAGTCAGAAGTCCCTCTGCTAGGTGCGGGGATGTCAAGATGAGCTCAATAGTATCTGATCGCTGGGCTGGATGTGAGTGCCTAGTAGCCTTCACTATATCCTCTCTTACTACTGAGTAGCAGCCTCTAACATGCCTAATCCAATGTGTGGACTTGTTGATCAGTGAGTCCTCGTGTTCCTTACCCACCACCTTAGGAACGTTAACCATAAGGACTGACCACTTTAAGGATGTAAAAGAGGGGAAATGGCCGCTAGATGGAACACCTAATGCACCTCTATCATGCGTAGTTGCCTGAGATCTTAGAGGGGTTGGGGCCGGCAAAGCACCAAATATCCTTGCCACAGACTCACTATGCGGCCCTACCTTATGGTTTAAAATGGGAAGCTCTGATTGAGTAGACTGAGAGCGTGCCCTATCAGTTTTTTTGTGATTGATTGGCGTAATATTTGACGTTTGTTTTACACACTGTGAGGCAGCTGAATTTAGCGAGGTGTGGTGCGATATTAGCAATTCTAAGGAGGCTTTCAGATCTTTGACTAGGGCTTTTAAATCCTTCACTTCTGCTGTTAGTAAGTTAATAGTCAATTTCAGGTCTGGGGTGTCACTATCTGTGTCCAAGCCACCCTCTACTTGGGCCCCAGAAGCGGTTTCCACAGAGCTATGAGTTATCGGATTTTCGTAAGGGGCTGGTTCATTTGCTAGGGCCGCAAACCCATTGGTGCACACTATTACAGTGGGCTCCAAGTGGCTTGGCTTGTGATGTGAGAGAGACTGGGTCGGTGACTGGGAAAGTGAGATGATTTCTGAGGAGGGGATATTCTGTGCGCTTCTTGGGCCGGATAGCTTGCGAAACATCTCTGGTATGTGTATGGAATCTGTTTTGTAGGTTTTATACAATGCCCCCTTCTCTGGTATATTTGCTTCCTGGTCTACTTCTGGGATCCCCAGCAATATATTTTCACAGTCTTCAGCTAAAGCTTCAATGCGGTCCATCGTATCGCTTTTGGACACCTTCTTATAGCTTTTCTTAACTTTTTAGGCTTTCCTAGGGCCCTGCGTTGCATTCATTCCTGAGCCCCCCCCTAGTCCCTCCATTGTTTTTCTTTTGCCCATAATTATACCACCTAGGAGGTAGTGCAGCAAGTCGAGAAACTTTTCAAGATTGTGACAAAAAAAGTACTTTTGAGCTGAATCAGATCTCTTTGCTGCTGGACTCGATTGGGTTTTCCTGTTGCTGTTGGTGAGCAAAATATTAGAGGGGAAGCCCTGGCCTGGCACCTCCTGGCAGTGACGGGCAAGGACGGGCCCGCCCTAGGCCCGGGCTTTGCCTGGGCGCCGCCCGCGCGCGTCCCGTGCTGCGGGGCACTAGTAGCGGCTTTATGCTCCCCTGGCACTGCCTGCTGACATCAATGGCACGCGCCTGGGGTGAGCACTGGGCCGCTGGGAGATGTAGTCCACGCTGGCCGTTCCCCTCACGGCAGGATGCAGAGTGCGGAAGGAAAGCTGCTGGGTCTCTTGTTGGCCGTTTCCCTCACGGCAATGGGCTGACAGGTGGGTGTGCTGGCAAAGGACTCAAGTGACGACGCGTCCCGCGCTGCGGGGCACCAGTAGCGGCTTTATGCTCCCCCGGCGCTGTCTGCTGACATCAATGGCACGTGCCTGGGGTGAGCACTGGGCCGCTGTGAGATGTAGTCCACGCTGGCCATTCCCCTCACGGCAGGATGCAGAGCGCGGAAGGAAAGCTGCTGGGTCTCTTGTTGGCCGTTTCCCTCACGGCAATGGGCGGACAGGTGGGTGTGCTGGCAAAGGACTCAAGTGACGGCGCGTCCCGCGCTGCGGGGCAGCAGTAGCGGCTTTATGGTCCCCCAGCGCTGCCTGCTGACATTAATGGCACGCGCCTGGGGTGAGCACTGGGCCGCTGGGAGATGTAGTCCACGCTGGCCGTTCCCCTCACGGCGGGATGCAGAGCGCGGAAGGAAAGCTGCTGGGTCTCTTGGTGGCCGTTTCCCTCACGGCAATGGGTGGACAGGTGGGTGTGCTGGCAAAGGACTCAAGTGACGGCGTGTAATAGCATAGTTGAGTTAAAAAATGTTATGGAACTAACTTGCATGGCAGCAGTTAGGATTAGTTAAAACTATAATGATTTTGTATTGTCAAATCAGTTCCTTAGAATGCAATATGGTCCAAAGAGCACGTGCTTATCTGAATAGTGAAAGATATATGGGTGTATTTTACAGGAGACAAAACATTCTGTAGGAGCAATTTGAGCTTTCTGGCATTCACAGAAACGTTTCATGTGTTTTTCTCTGAATTCTGACTTTAAAAGGTTTGTTTTAAATCAGTCTGCTTTGACCATAATTTGAACACAACTATTGACATTTTTGAAGTTGTTCTTGCTTGGAAAGTAGGTATCAATAAAAGTTGCATTATTAAGCTTTGTGTATGAGGGAAATACATATATGCTCTAAGCAATGGATAAGTTGATATAACTATAGTTGATACCTAGTACAGAACCATGAAGTTCTAGCAGTGAAAGGGGTTAGTGGCAGATGTATTAAGCATTTTTAAAATTGCAGATGCTCAGAGTGGAGTATGCAACCGCAAAAATGCTTTTCTTTATATCTAAATTCCATTTACCAACTCCTAAAATGGGATTGCAGTCCCAAACTAATTTGAAACTTGGAAGGGGCATGTTGTAGGCATCCCTTCTGAATACCCAATCAGTATTAAACGCATCAATGTTTTGTGCCTATGCAAAACATTGACAAAGTCTCGACTCCATATTTGGGCTGGTAATGCATTTGCAAAAGGTAAAGGTGCCGATCACAATCCGGTAAAAACCGGGTACGAACCGTCGGACGGAGCATATTCTCCGTCCGACGCGTACCCGGTCGTCAAAATATACAAACATGGAATTACGATTCGCACGGGTACACCATTACCGTACGAATCGTAAAAAAGACCGACCGAACAAAAAACACCTACCAATGCGATCCGGGAAAGCGCCGACCTGACGTCGGGACGCACGCAGCCAGCCATTCACGACCCAGGAATCACGATTCGCACCGACGTCACCCCGCACGGTGAATATTTTGCGGCACCCAAAAACTCCCGGGAAATCAGGACGACGCGAACAAGGACCACCAGTACGCGACGGACAGACGGCGACGCGAACAAGGAGGACCAGTACGTGACGGACACACAGGACGACGCCACCAAGGAGGACCCGTACGCGACAGGACGACGCGATCAAGGAGGACCCGTACGCGACAGGACGACGCGAGCAAGGAGTACCAGTACGCGACGGACAGACATGGACCCGAACCTACGAGTCATCCCTGCCCTCATAGCAGTACACCTCCTCTACAGGTTACGACGCAGACGCCGCAGAAGGTCAGAATAACTAAGGGAGGGGGGAAAGTGGGGTGGGGTGGGGGTGGCACTACCAGGGCAGGCCACAAAACAACCACATGAGTGACACACTACACATGGCCTGGACATACCTGACTCCCATGCCCTGGTCACCACGAGGGGGTGGGGGCGTGACCTGATAATCCAGCGACCGCCACAACGGAAGTCCGTCACCACGCGAACCGGCAACACAACCAGACAGGTACGTCCCGTACCCACGCCTGAAGAGCGTGGGTACGAGTCGGACCACGCCCACACACGTCACCCCAACAATGGCGGGACGGATCGCACCCACGTGGCAAAGGCCTGGGTACGGGCCGCACAAACATCACATAGCGTGGGGACGGATATGTACGGACCCTACCCCCACCCCGTATGCAAGGAGCGTACCCCCCTGCCCAACAGTGTAAGTACGACCCGTACCCCCACCCGCGTATGCATGGAGCGTACCCCCCATGCCAACAGTGTAAGTACGACTCGAACCCCCACCCACGAATGCAAGGAGCGTACCCCCCTGCCCAACAGTGTAAGTACGACCCGTACCCACACCCGCGGACGTACGGAGCGTACCCCCAGCCAGACAGTGTAAGTACGACCCGTACCCCCACCCGCGGACGTACGGAGCGTACCCCCAGCCCAACAGTGTAAGTACGACCCGTACCCCCACCCGCGGACGTACGGAGCGTACCCCCAGCCCAACAGTGTAAGTACGACCCGTACCCCCACCCGCGAATGCAAGGAGTGGACCCCCCTGCCCAACAGTGTAAGTACGACCCGTACCCCCACCCGCGTATGCATGGAGCGTACCCCCCATGCCAACAGTGTAAGTACGACTCGAACCCCCACCCACGAATGCAAGGAGCGTACCCCCCTGCCCAACAGTGTAAGTACGACCCGTACCCACACCCGCGGACGTACGGAGCGTACCCCCAGCCCAACAGTGTAAGTACGACCCGTACCCCCACCCGCGGACGTACGGAGCGTACCCCCAGCCCAACAGTGTAAGTACGACCCGTACCCCCACCCGCGGACGTACGGAGCGTACCCCCAGCCCAACAGTGTAAGTACGACCCGTACCCCCACCCGCGGACGTACGGAGCGTACCCCCAGCCCAACAGTGTAAGTACGACCCGTACCCCCACCCGCGGACGTACGGAGCGTACCCCCAGCCCAACAGTGTAAGTACGACCCGTACCCCCACCCGCGGACGTACGGAGCGTACCCCCAGCCCAACAGTGTAAGTACGACCCGTACCCCCACCCGCGGACGTACGGAGCGTACCCCCAGCCCAACAGTGTAAGTACGACCCGTACCCCCACCCGCGGACGTACGGAGCGTACCCCCAGCCCAACAGTGTAAGTACGACCCGTACCCCCACCCGCGGACGTACGGAGCGTACCCCCAGCCCAACAGTGTAAGTACGACCCGTACACCCACCCGCGAATGCAAGGAGCGGACCCCCCTGCCCAACAGTGTAAGTACGACCCGTACCCCCACCCGCGAATGCAAGGAGCGTACCCCCCTGCCCAACAGTGTAAGTACGACCCGTACCCCCACCCGCGTATGCATGGAGCGTACCCCCCATGCCAACTGTCAGATCAATGGAACGACTTCCCCAGGAGCAGATGACAGGTCCTCAACTCCCTCTCATCCAAGCCAGTGACAGATGGAATAAACAACTGCCTCTGGACTTAGCCAAGGGGGAAAGGGGAAGTGGATGACAAACAAAAGAGAGACTGCCTCCGGACACTGGAACTGCTAATGGTATCTTCTGTTCTTATGAAGACTCCTAAAAAACATAACACACAAATTAAGTCTTCCCTAACTCTATAGGTAGTTTTAAGCTTTCTTCACTGGAACTACTTTTACCTTTTGTGTCGGAGAACTAAGCCACTCTCTATGCTTGTTTGTCTATTGATTACTTGATCAGCTTTCTGAGGCTGTTGGTCTTTTAAGCCCACTAGTGGTATTACTCCGTGAACTTGTGAGCCCCACAGGTGAAAAAGCTGAAATCTCAATGTCTTTATTCTGGATAAAATTATTGTAGAAGAAATTGCTTCGCTGCTTGCCTTTGATATTAGTCTGAAGTCACTTCACAGTTCAAAACTCCCTCTTTGAGAGCTACTCTGAGTCAATAAGTTCTAATTTGTACTTCAGCAGATTATTTCTTCTCCTTGCTTGCATAAGCTTTTAGATGATAAAAACAACACTCTTACTTGACTGAGGAGAAGGTCTCTCTTCACAGAGACGCTTCTCCGAAATATTGCTGGTGACGTAGTATCTCCTTCTGAATTCACTACAAGGATTCTCTTGTCAATTCGGTCGACTTGCTGACTGAATTTTAACTAAAAAAATAATAAATACCAGAAAGCACGTGAGAAAATATTTCCCGTGCAACACAAACTGTTCTGTGAATACTTTCCTTTAAAAAAAAAGAAACCTGGAACCCACGAAGATAACTCTCTCAAAAGATTTTCTCTGAAGGAACGAGCCTCGAAAGATAAGGCAACCGTTATCTTGAAATTCTACAGTTGAAGTGCGCCGCGCGAACCTCGCGCATGCGCATTGAGACCTGTGAAGAGTCTCGCGCCTATAACAACTAGACCGAGTACTCTTCCAGGAAATGATCTACAGAATTTAACTGGAAGTGGAAGGGAATCGCAATCCAAGCAGAATGGATCTAAGCGATGTCTTCCAAGTGGGAGTCAATCTTCTCCAGAGTGGGTATTTCCAAGGACACTGTCTTTTAGAGTGCAAACGTACATTCGCAGAATCATCTTTCAGTCTGTTTCGCTGGATCGTGACAGTACCCCCCACCAAAAGACGTTCCTTCAACCTTGGCTTAGTAGGATGTTTCTGGTGAAAGTCTCGAATGAGCCTGGGAGCGTGAACATTAGAATGTGGCTCCCAAGATCTTTCTTCAGGACCAAAACCCTTCCAACTGATCAAGTAATACAATTTACCTTTTCTAAAGGTTGAGTCTAGAATCTTATGGACCTCAAACTCCTCCACTGAACCTACATTAATGGGTTTAGGGGTAGATCGGTACCTCAAATTTGGTGGACTTTTCTTTAACAAAGAAACGTGGAACACTGGGTGAATCTTTAGATAGGGTGGCAACTGGATCTTAACTGACACTGGATTTATCATCTTCTTTACCTTAAATGGGCCAATGAACCTGGGTTGGAATTTACGGTTTTCTTTTAGTTTTAGATTTTTGGTGGACAACCAAATCTTGTCTCCTGGTTTAAAAGCGGGACTCTCTCTTCTCTTTTTGTCAGCCTGAAATTTATAAGAGTCTTTAGCCTTTTTGATATTTTCACCTGCCTGACGCAATGAATCTTGAACCTTATTTACCAATTCTTCTACTGCAGGTACTGATCCCTCATCTTTTTCAAAAATTAAACTCGGGTGCCTACCATAGTTTAAATAGAAGGGGGAGTAACCAGTAGTGGAATGTTTGGCATTGTTATAGGCAAACTCAGCAGACCAAATTAATTCAGACCACCCAGCTTTCTGATCCATCAAATAGAGCCTGAGATACTGTTCTAAGTCTTGATTGACTCTTTCGGTTTGACCATCAGTTTCGGGATGGAAACTGGTGGAATAGCGTGCATCAATGCCTAGCCTCATCGTGAAGGCCCTCCAAAAGTGGGAGACAAATTGAGAGCCTCGATCAGAGACTACTACCTTTGGAATCCCATGCAGTCTCACTATGTGTTGAGTAAACAATTGAGCTAATTGAGGAGCCCTGGGGATTTCCTTCAAAGGGACAAAATGTGCCATCTTAGTGAATGTGTCTACCATAACTAGAATGGTGTTAAAACCCTGACTTGGAGGGAGGTCTACAATCAAATCCATCGAAACAGTGTGCCAAGGGTGAGGTGGGGTAGGCATTGGCATCAACAACCCTTGAGGAGCCCTTCGATCTGATTTCCCCTGCAGGCATCTCTCGCAGGTGGAAACATACTGTCGTATTTGTGATTTCATCTTTGGCCACCAAAAATTTCTTTCAACCAACTCCAAGGTCTTTTGAACTCCTTTATGACCAGCTAGAGATTCGTCATGGCATAGTTTCAAGGCTCGATCTTGCAGTCTTTTAGTCGGAAGATACAAACAATTTCGGAAATAAGGCAGTCCATCTCTGATTTCTCTCTCTGATTCTTCATTTGCCCACTGAATCATTTCTTCAAATGGCATGGCCCTTGGGATTTCACTTGAAAAATCTGTGTTGAGAGAGGCTACAATGATCTTCTCTTCCGGAATTATAGCCTGTTTCCTTTGATCAGTTTCTAAATGATCAGTATTTATTCTGGAAAGAGCATCTGCTTTAACATTACTGGTCCCAGGTCTGAAGGTGATTACAAAATCGAAATCTGCAAAAAACAATGACCAACGTAACTGCCTGGCCGTCAATGTCCTGGCAGACTTAAGGAATTGAAGGTTACGATGATCGGTGTAAACAGTGACCTTATGCAAGGCCCCTAGCAAATAATGCCTCCATTCCAAAAAGGCACTCTTGACTGCTAACAATTCCTTGTCTGCAATTGAATAGTTGCATTCAGGAGGAGATAACTTCCTGGAGTAGTAGGCCACTGGGTGCAATTGACCTGTATCCTTATGACGTTGGGACAGTATTCCTCCTATGGCAACATCTGAGGCGTCCGCTTCAACATAGAATGGTTCATCAGTTCTTGGATGCAGCAGGATTGGGGCTTGAGTAAAAGATCTCTTTAGGAATTGAAAAGCCTCTTCTGCTTCCTCATCCCAAACAAACTTGACTCCTTTTCTTAACAAACGTGTGATTGGACTTACTTTGTGGGAAAAATTTGAAATGAACCTCCTGTAAAAATTTGAAAAACCGATGAAACTTTGGATTTCTTTTACACTTTTGGGAGATGGCCAATCTTGTACTGCTTTCACCTTAGTCTTATCCATGCTTACACCTTCAGGGGATAGCACAAACCCAAGGAATTCCACCTTATTCACATGAAAGGCGCACTTCTCCAGTTTCACATAGAGATGATTTTCCAGCAATCTAGTTAAAATCAATCTGACATGGGTTACATGCTCTTCCAGACTGTCAGAGAAGATCAATATGTCGTCGATATAAACAACGGCAATTCTGTCCAAAAACTCCCTGAGAACGTCATTCACAAAATGCTGGAACGCCGCTGGAGCGTTACATAACCCGTATGGCATCACCAAATATTCAAATAAGCCATGACGGGTACGAAATGCTGTCTTCCACTCATCTCCGGGGGCAATACGAATCAAATGGTAAGCCCCACGTAAATCCAATTTTGTGTAGACCTTTGCATTTTTCACTTGATCCAACAAAACTGAAATTAGCGGGAGTGGATAACGATTTTTGATTGTCACTTGATTCAGGGCTCTGTAATCGATGCAAGTTCGAAGTTCTCCATCTTTCTTCGGAATGAAAAATAAGGGAGACGATACTGGAGATTTAGAGGGACGAATAAATCCATTTTCCAAGTGTTTGTCCAAATAACTTTTAAGATATTGATTTTCAGTTTCAGTCAATGCATAGATTCTACTGCAAGGCAACACGGCCCCTGGCTCAATGTCAATTTTGCAATCGTAGGGGCGATGGGGGGGTAGCCTTTCTGCCTCTTTTACATCGAACACTGAAGACAAATCCTTGTATTCTTCGGGAATTTCCTTGGTTTCCAAAGAGCAAATTAAAGCAGGACGACCAGCTAACTTCCGGGCAGGAGAATCTTCCGTTTGATGGGATTGCTCACAAAAGCAGTTTTCCTTGCAAAAGGTTGAATCCATGGTAATGGTTCTCCTAGCCCAATCTATGCGTGGATTGTGTTCAGTTAACCAGGGAAGGCCCAAAATTAATTCAAATTGAGGAGCATCAATCAAGTTAAATGTCAACAATTCCGAATGTCCATTCAATCCAGTCAATTGGATTAATTCTGTTTCATGAGTGATAGGTCCCGAAGATAGGTTAGTTCCATCAACAGCTGTGACCACTTCCAAAACCTGCTTTTCAACAAATCTTATCCCCTTGCGACGGGCATACTTGATGTCACAAAAATTTCCAGTTGCCCCAGAATCTATCATCACTGAGACTCCGCTAATCTCCTGATTTCGAAATCTAGCCGTAAAGGAAACTACCACATGAGGTGAGGATGATTGTAAAGTATTTACCACTTGCTGCAAATTTGGAGTTGACTTTGAATCTGCTTCACCCTGGGCAACTCTCTTCACAGGTGAAGCTGACCTTTTCCCGGCAGAGAATTCTTTGGTTTTTTCGGACAATCCTTGACAAAGTGACCTGAGAGGCCACAATACAAACACAGGTGACTAGATCTTCGCCTTTCCTTTTCTTCTTTGGATAAGGGTCCTCGTATAGACCCTATCTGCATAGGTTCCTCAGTCTGGGAGTTTTCTACTGACTTGTGACCTTCCGTCTTCATTCGATCAAAACGTGGTGGAAGCGGGCGAACATCTCTTCTTTTTTCATTTCGACGCTCACTCAAACGATGGTCTATCTGCAACACCAAATCGATTAATTCAGATATTTCGGTGGGCCTCCTAGGAATCTGAGCCAAAGCATCTTTTAGGTCATCCTTTAACCCTCTATAAAAAATTGCAGCTCTTTTGTCTTCAGGCCACTTGGATTCCACCACTAATTTATTAAATTGGGCCAAGTAGGCAACTAAATCTCGATTCCCCTGCTTGAGCTCCAATAACTCGTTGTCTGTGGCTTGGGAGGCTGAACGTCGATCAAATATTCGTAAGAATTCTATCTTGAAATCGTTAAAGTTGTATAACATTGGATCATTCTGTGAGACTAACGACATGGACCAAGCTGCAGCATCACCATTCAAATACGACAGTATGAAAGCCACCTTTGATTGATCCTCTGCAAAGATGACTGGCCGACACAAAAAATGCAGGGAACACTGAGTTAAGAATATTTGTGCTCTTTGTGGATCCCCACCAAATCTTTCTGGGGGCGCCAGTGGAATAATTGGTGAAACTGCATGGATAACTTGAGTTGAAATATCTGAAGGAGATAGATTGCCTGATAATCCTTGAGATCCCTTAGATCCTGAACCTGATGCAACTAACTCGTCTAATCTTTGCCTAGTCTGAATTGATTCCTGACTCGACCTTCTAACTTCCTCTCTCAATGATTTATTATCTTCTAGGGCACAATTAAGTTGCTTCTGCATGCCTTCTAAAATAGAAGTTAGGGTCTTTAAATCTATCCCTTCCGCCATACTGCTCGGGGGGAAATCTAAACCCTCAAAAATGAGGTTTTTTGGGCACTTCAATCTGTCAGATCAATGGAACGACTTCCCCAGGAGCAGATGACAGGTCCTCAACTCCCTCTCATCCAAGCCAGTGACAGATGGAATAAACAACTGCCTCTGGACTTAGCCAAGGGGGAAAGGGGAAGTGGATGACAAACAAAAGAGAGACTGCCTCCGGACACTGGAACTGCTAATGGTATCTTCTGTTCTTATGAAGACTCCTAAAAAACATAACACACAAATTAAGTCTTCCCTAACTCTATAGGTAGTTTTAAGCTTTCTTCACTGGAACTACTTTTACCTTTTGTGTCGGAGAACTAAGCCACTCTCTATGCTTGTTTGTCTATTGATTACTTGATCAGCTTTCTGAGGCTGTTGGTCTTTTAAGCCCACTAGTGGTATTACTCCGTGAACTTGTGAGCCCCACAGGTGAAAAAGCTGAAATCTCAATGTCTTTATTCTGGATAAAATTATTGTAGAAGAAATTGCTTCGCTGCTTGCCTTTGATATTAGTCTGAAGTCACTTCACAGTTCAAAACTCCCTCTTTGAGAGCTACTCTGAGTCAATAAGTTCTAATTTGTACTTCAGCAGATTATTTCTTCTCCTTGCTTGCATAAGCTTTTAGATGATAAAAACAACACTCTTACTTGACTGAGGAGAAGGTCTCTCTTCACAGAGACGCTTCTCCGAAATATTGCTGGTGACGTAGTATCTCCTTCTGAATTCACTACAAGGATTCTCTTGTCAATTCGGTCGACTTGCTGACTGAATTTTAACTAAAAAAATAATAAATACCAGAAAGCACGTGAGAAAATATTTCCCGTGCAACACAAACTGTTCTGTGAATACTTTCCTTTAAAAAAAAAGAAACCTGGAACCCACGAAGATAACTCTCTCAAAAGATTTTCTCTGAAGGAACGAGCCTCGAAAGATAAGGCAACCGTTATCTTGAAATTCTACAGTTGAAGTGCGCCGCGCGAACCTCGCGCATGCGCATTGAGACCTGTGAAGAGTCTCGCGCCTATAACAACTAGACCGAGTACTCTTCCAGGAAATGATCTACAGAATTTAACTGGAAGTGGAAGGGAATCGCAATCCAAGCAGAATGGATCTAAGCGATGTCTTCCAAGTGGGAGTCAATCTTCTCCAGAGTGGGTATTTCCAAGGACACTGTCTTTTAGAGTGCAAACGTACATTCGCAGAATCATCTTTCAGTCTGTTTCGCTGGATCGTGACACCAACAGTGTAAGTACGACTCGAACCCCCACCCACGAATGCAAGGAGCGTACCCCCCTGCCCAACAGTGTAAGTACGACCCGTACCCACACCCGCGGACGTACGGAGCGTACCCCCAGCCCAACAGTGTAAGTACGACCCGTACCCCCACCCGCGGACGTACGGAGCGTACCCCCCATGCCAACAGTGTAAGTACGACTCGAACCCCCACCCACGAATGCAAGGAGCGTACCCCCCTGCCCAACAGTGTAAGTACGACCCGTACCCCCACCCGCGGACGTACGGAGCGTACCCCCCATGCCAACAGTGTAAGTACGACTCGAACCCCCACCCACGAATGCAAGGAGCGTACCCCCCTGCCCAACAGTGTAAGTATGACCCGTACCCACACCCGCGGACGTACGGAGCGTACCCCCAGCCCAACAGTGTAAGTACGACCCGTACCCCCACCCGCGGACGTACGGAGCGTACCCCCAGCCCAACAGTGTAAGTACGACCCGTACCCCCACCCGCGGACGTACGGAGCGTACCCCCAGCCCAACAGTGTAAGTACGACCCGTACCCCCACCCGCGAATGCAAGGAGCGGACCCCCCTGCCCAACAGTGTAAGTACGACCCGTACCCCCACCCGCGTATGCATGGAGCGTACCCCCCATGCCAACAGTGTAAGTACGACTCGAACCCCCACCCACGAATGCAAGGAGCGTACCCCCCTGCCCAACAGTGTAAGTACGACCCGTACCCACACCCGCGGACGTACGGAGCGTACCCCCAGCCCAACAGTGTAAGTACGACCCGTACCCCCACCCGCGGACGTACGGAGCGTACCCCCAGCCCAACAGTGTAAGTACGACCCGTACCCCCACCCGCGGACGTACGGAGCGTACCCCCAGCCCAACAGTGTAAGTACGACCCGTACCCCCACCCGCGGACGTACGGAGCGTACCCCCAGCCCAACAGTGTAAGTACGACCCGTACCCCCACCCGCGGACGTACGGAGCGTACCCCCAGCCCAACAGTGTAAGTACGACCCGTACCCCCACCCGCGGACGTACGGAGCGTACCCCCAGCCCAACAGTGTAAGTACGACCCGTACCCCCACCCGCGAATGCAAGGAGCGGACCCCCCTGCCCAACAGTGTAAGTACGACCCGTACCCCCACCCGCGAATGCAAGGAGCGTACCCCCCTGCCCAACAGTGTAAGTACGACCCGTACCCCCACCCGCGTATGCATGGAGCGTACCCCCCATGCCAACAGTGTAAGTACGACTCGAACCCCCACCCACGAATGCAAGGAGCGTACCCCCCTGCCCAACAGTGTAAGTACGACCCGTACCCACACCCGCGGACGTACGGAGCGTACCCCCAGCCCAACAGTGTAAGTATGACCCGTACCCCCACCCGCGGACGTACGGAGCGTACCCCCCATGCCAACAGTGTAAGTACGACTCGAACCCCCACCCACGAATGCAAGGAGCGTACCCCCCTGCCCAACAGTGTAAGTACGACCCGTACCCCCACCCGCGGACGTACGGAGCGTACCCCCCATGCCAACAGTGTAAGTACGACTCGAACCCCCACCCACGAATGCAAGGAGCGTACCCCCCTGCCCAACAGTGTAAGTACGACCCGTACCCACACCCGCGGACGTACGGAGCGTACCCCCACCACACCAGTGTCAGTAGACACGTACCCTCACCTCTAATGCAGTGTGCGTAACCCCACCGTGTATGTGCCAAGCGCACATATCCAGAAATCGGAGGTGTGTGTGCAGAGTCCACCCAGCAGTGCCCTGAGACAGGAGGGGTGGGTGCAGAGTCCTCCCAGCAGTGTCCAGACCCAGGAGGGGTGGGTGGTGAGTCCTCCCAGCAGTGCCCAGAGACAGGAGGGGTGGGTGCAGAGACCTCCCAGCAGTGCCCTGAGACAGGAGGGGTGTGTGCAGAGTCCTCCCAGCAGTGTCCAGACCCAGGAGGGGTGGGTGGTGAGTCCTCCCAGCAGTGCCCAGAGACAGGAGGGGTGGGTGCAGAGTCCTCCCAGCAGTGTCCAGACCCAGGAGGGGTGGGTGCAGACACCTCCCATCAGTGCCCAGAGACAGGAGGGGTGTGTGCAGAGTCCTCCCAGCAGTGTCCAGACCCAGGAGGGGTGGGTGCAGAGTCCTCCCAGCAGTGTCCACACCCAGGAGGGGTGTAACACATGTGTGTGATGCCACAATTACCCACATCCATACTGCCTACAAGGGAACATGTCCCCATGAACTCATGTCAACTGACTCCACACACAAGTACAGTGATCACCAAGGATGCCACGATTGTTGCAGGTGGAGACATGGCCATGCATGCATGGCCAAAGTAGAAGGGCTCCGTCACACACACAGCTCATGTAGACACAGCTCTGCGCTAAACATTGGGATCACCCTGCAGGGAAGAAAGCTGGGTACACAGAGGAAGGAATACACCCTGGGACAAGTGCACCATGCAGTAACTGCTTACATGAACAAAGAAAGTTAGCCAACACCTTGTGATGGCACACAGATCCTAGGGTGGCCCCAAAGAGCAGAACACTACTACAAATCCCACACACCCAAAGCCTTAAACACCACCCAAAACAATGTAGCAGCCCCACCAACACCAATACCACCATAGCAGGAGTGTGATAATGAAAAAAAAAATAAGCTTTAATCAGCATGAGCACAATGTCCGTGGATCAACGGCAGTTCAAAGTCAACAAAGGCCATAGGGCAGTCAATTATTCCCAGCTGCATGGGGGACACAGTGGGATGTGTGTCCCCTACCTTGCCTGCACAGTCAAATGCCATCGTCTTCCATACTGGTGAGGGCATCAGGGGGGGGGGAAGCAACAGGCACCGCAGGGACATCAGGGCAAAGGGGCGGCGTTGTGGGTGCAGGGATGGAGGACTCAACCACAGGGGGTGTGTCATGGCCAAAGGCGGAGGCCAGGATGGCACTACACACCTTAGCAAGGTCCTCCAGGGAGTCCCCTGCACCCGAAGTGACCTCAGGCCCCAAGGAGGGGGGGGGTTCAGAGGGATGGGTTGCAGCGCCACCGGGGGAGGGTGGAGACAGGGGGGGAGACTCAACCACCCTGACCGAGGACTTCCTTGACCGCTTGCGTGGTGGCGTCACTGTGGGGCTCAGGGACAGAGCGGCCATGAAGGAGTCCTTGGGGGAGATGTGGCCAGGAGAGCTGAGGGGAGGGGATTTGGAGGGAGTGGATTGTGTGGAATGCGGACTCCCACTCTGGCTGCGTGTCACACGTTTGCCCCCCGACCCAGTGGGTGTGCCTATCTCACCCTGTGTGTGCGTGTCAGGAGGAGTGCGGTGGACCTTCCCTGCTGGTGTGGTGCCTGTGTCTGTTGTGGTGGGTGCATGCCGACGTCTGGGTGTACGTGGGACAGGCATGGAAGTGGGAAGTGTGGATGGGGCAGGGGTAGGTGGGGGGAGGTCGCGCTGCAGGAGACCCACTGCTGCAGTCAGTGTGGAGTCTAGGGACCTCAGCAAGTTGCGTTGGTCAGCCTGCAAAGAATGAATGCCCTCCAAGAATGCCTCGATGTTGGTGAGGGTTTTCCCGTGGGAATGGAGGACATTCAGGATCGCAGCCTGACCAACCTGCATTTGCCGCTGGATGTCCATAGACTCAGCATTGGCGGCAGCAGTGGAGACAGGGGCAGGGGGTGCGGTGCCTGGCAGGAAGGAGACATGCGGTGACCGGGCACGCTGGGAAGGGACACGAGCAAGTGGGAGGCGGTTGGTGGGAACTGAGGGGGCGGTGGCAGGTGTTGTTCCACTGTCAGCTGCTGGTGCAGCCTCCGCCAACCCTGAGACATCCTCCTCGGACCTGTCAGCTTCGTAGTCTGATGTGCCAGTCGACAGGTCCTCGGCCACACTATCCTCCGCCTCTGTCCCACTCGATGTGCCAGCCCCGATGTCACGGCTGCCACTGGTGCTCGGTCCCTCCGCCTGGTCCGTGTCCATGTCTCCCTCTGTGTCCCCCGACGATGCTGTGGGCAGGGTGGAGAGACAGAAATTAATCAGACACCTGTACACATCTGTCACATGAGTCCAATCTACATAGTCAACATTGCATAGCCTGAAGAGGCAGATCCCTAACATCTGCAAAACAAGGTACCGATGTAGGGCATGAAACACAGTTGGTTGAGCCACCATGCCACTGAAATACCATGGAGAGCATGAGACAATAGCTGATGACAGGAAACGGAGTCTGACATAGCACCCAGGCCCTGGGGACAATCCTGCACTGCCTCTGCACCACACAGCGTTTGTGAAAATACCTATGACCAGGGACAATATCCATGAACTTGAGACACATGCTGCATAGGTAATGCTGCAAACATGCCCAACATAACTCGGTCACTGCACCTTGCGTGTGTGTCCAGTAACATCACACACTGTCCAGACCCAGCAATTAGGAATCAGGATTTGACACATAGGCATTGCCCGCCCCAAGCAACCCCCACACGATGCTAATTGCTGAGACACAGGTGGCACCAACATCTCATAGTCTGGGTGATAAACACAGTGGCAGGCAAAAGGCTAGATTGGACGCAAAACAGCAAAGGTGCGCCTGTACAAATAATGAGGTACCAGTGCCCATCCTCAGATGAGTATAACAAGACACACAGGCACTGGCAACTGTGAGTATGAAGAGGGACAATCAGGTCAGGCTGCACAGTGGACACCTGTACATAATAGCACGTCTATATACATGGTGACAGGGGACAATGGCACAGAGCACAACCTACGCTGTAGACAGTGAGAGTGTCCACGTTGATGATGACACAAACAACACTGAGGATAAGGTGCCCCAGGGGACAGTATTGGGCACGCAACTACATGCTACTGAATGGCTGAATGGGAATGACTGCTACACACGTCACCATCCCTGCACTATGCGTAGCGCACACTCATGCACATCATGTCACAGGCCACTACATAGGACATGCGCGCTGTAAGGCATGACACATGAGAGACCAACTCCCATGTCTGGAGCCAGCATCAGTGCCAACTGACATGGAACCCACATGCAGTGAACTTGACAGTTCACAGGCAAGGTCCCACAACCTGTTACCCACCACCACCACCCATGATGCTACAGTCATTGTTCTCGTGGACAAAGCGCCAGCCTACATTACCTTGTGAAGGAGTGACTACACACAGACCAGGGAACACATTGCAAGGAGGGGAAGGGTGGCAGGGGCGCAGCGCTACACTTGGGCAAACTGGATGGGCACAGCACCTTTAAACCCTGCCAGTGAATTAATGCCACTGTGCCCTTACAAATGCCGGTGACACACAACAAACGCACATGTACCTACCCCCTTCCGCCTGCTGCATCGCCTGTAAGCGCCTCTCCAGGTCTGGAAAGACCACCGGCAGCACACGCCTGTGGAGGTGGGTCAGACGGCGGCGGCCGCGGTTCTTGTGGCTCTCAGGTGAGTCCCCCAGCAGGAGCCGTGCAATCCTCCGCGTCCAGCACCGGATATCCTGCCAGCGTTTCCTCACCTGGGACAGGCTTTGCCTCCGACCATCCACACGCCTCACGGCACTGACGGCGGTCAGCCAGATCTGCTCCTTGGCAGAGGCGCCTACCTGTGAGGAAGTACAAGTGACACCACATCAATACACCAGCCACATGTCACAGAGAGACATATGTGAACATAATAGCTGGTTACTACATGGCATGTAATGCAGACAACGCATTGCACCTCTGTCATAGGGACATCATCCTCTGGTGAGGGAAAAGGCAGTACGTGCCATAGTGGGTACTCAGGTGGAATGATGGCAATGTCACAATCAATGATCAAGGCTCACACTGTGCATCACACCCACCCCTCCTGTCTCAGGGCACTGCTGGGAGGACTCCACACCCACCCCTCCTGTCTCAGGGCACTGCTGTTAGTGATAGGTCCCCACCCCTCCTGTCTCAGGGCACTGCTGGGAGGACTCCACACCCACCCCTCCTGTCTCAGGGCACTGCTGTTAGTGATAGGTCCCCACCCCTCCTGTCTCAGGGCACTGCTGGGAGGACTCCACACCCACCCCTCCTGTCTCAGGGCACTGCTGTTAGTGATAGGTCCCCACCCCTCCTGTCTCAGGGCACTGCTGGGAGGACTCCACACCCACCCCTCCTGTCTCAGGGCACTGCTGGGAGGACTCCACACCCACCCCTCCTGTCTCAGGGCACTGCTGTTAGTGATAGGTCCCCACCCCTCCTGTCTCAGGGCACTGCTGGGAGGACTCTGCACACACCCCTCCTGTCTCAGGGCACTGCTGGGAGACATCAGGCACCCCCCCCCTGGTACCCCCCCGACAGTACATGGCATGTGTGTCACACCGGGTCACAATGCCTGAAGACACAGTCACAACATAGGGACAGTCTGTGGCAGTGGCCTATGCACTCACCTGATACCCTGGTCGCCCATACAGCATGGGGTACTGTGGGAGGATCACATCCAGCAGAGCCATGTTCTCCTCCAGGGTGAATGGCTGTGTCCTCTCCACAGCCCTTGACATGGTTCCAGGGAATCAGTAGCAGCAGCTTGGTCGACAAATGCAAAGATGTGCAGGCAAGTAATCCCTCATGGGACCTGGCTGCCTTATATGTGGCCTTCTGCCCAGTCTCATGCACAGGAGTACAGAGTGATTGGTCACTCACATTTGCATCCTATGTTTCCACCAATCCCTTCAAACCTAGCAGTCTGTGGGTTCTCTATCGGTTTCATTCTCCTGCATGATGTCAGCCCCACAAACACATTGCAACAAAGTAGAAGAATTCCAACTGACTTCTGCTGTGCACCTTCCAGAACAAAATCGAAATTTGAACCTGGTCGCCATGACAACCAGCATGCATGTAGGCCTTAATACTTGTCCCCTATGTAATTAGGAGAATCACACACAGGTACGGTGCGTTTCCGGGCCCTAGGGCACCCCAAATGCATGGCAACGGCCCGTACATGCATGCCGACGTTCAAAATCACTATGGGTCTGCACGCGTATGCGTACACGTAGTGGTACGGACCGTACACACGCATGTACGCTCACTATCACTATGGGTCTGCACGCGTATGCGTACACGTAGTGGTACGGACCGTACAAATGCCTGTACGCTCACTATCACTATGGTTCTGCACGCGTATGCGTACTCGTCGTGGTACGGACCGTACAAATGCCTGTACGCTCACTATCACTATGGGTCTGTGTACCCGTAGTGATAGTGAGCGTACATGCGAGTGTACGGTCCGTACCACAACGAGTACGCATACGCGTGCAGACCCATAGTGATAGTGAGCGCACAGGCATTTATACGGTCCGTACCACTACGTGTACGCATACGCGTGCAGACCCATAGTGATAGTGAGCGTAGATGCGAGTGTACGGTCCGTACCACAACGAGTACGCATACGCGTGCAGAACCATAGTGATAGTGAGCGTAGATGCGAGTGTACGGTCCGTACCACTACGTGTACGCATACGCGTGCAGAACCATAGTGATAGTGAGCGTACAGGCATTTGTACGGTCCGTACCACTACGTGTACGCATACGCGTGCAGACCCATAGTGATAGTGAGCGTAGATGCGAGTGTACGGTCCGTACCACAACGAGTACGCATACGCGTGCAGAACCATAGTGATAGTGAGCGTACAGGCATTTGTACGGTCCGTACCACAACGAGTACGCATACGCGTGCAGACCCATAGTGAGAGGGCCGTACACTCGCATGTACGCTCACTATCACTATGGGTCTGCACGCGTATGCGTACTCGTTGTGGTACGGACCGTACACTCGCATCTACGCTCACTATCACTATGGGTCTGCACGCGTATGCGTACACGTAGTGGTACGGACCGTACAAATGCCTGTACGCTCACTATCACTATGGGTCTGCACGCGTATGCGTACACGTAGTGGTACGGACCGTACAAATGCCTGTACGCTCACTATCACTATGGGTCTGCACGCGTATGCGTACTCGTTGTGGTACGGACCGTACAAATGCCTGTACGCTCGCCATCACGATGGGTACACATACGGCAGCACTCCCACAGTGATTGGGGAACATACACAGGCCCTCTTAGCAGCAGTACGCCGGTTTGTACACATCACTGTGGTGATAGTCGACACACAGGTAGGAATAGGGCGGACATACTTGTCCATGGATGGACATACTTGTCCAGGAATGGACATCAAGGCATCGTCTGTGCATTACTACATGTGTGGGGCACAGGTGTGACAGGCTGTGATGTGGAACATGCCTCCTGAGTGGAGGAGGCACCAGATGTATGATGAGATGTGTACAGGTGTACTGTGTGAGGGTGCAATGTGTGCCAGGCATGCCCTTGACTCCTTTGACATGTGTGCATGTCGTACTGCGCACTTGGGGTGAGCGTCACTGGCATGGCACGGACACCAACACACGGAAGTGTCCCATGATGCCCGGTACAGGGGTCATGACACCTGACTTGTCACTACCCACAGTGCACAATGTGACTATGTCATTTATGTGTCCGGGATTTACATCAGGTTGATGTTGTAGCACCCTCAAAAGCTGCAGCCGTTGCAGCAACCAACATGTGTCTGTGTGTAGATTGTCATTGCACACTGTTCCGCACACCATGCCACATGTGGTATCTGATGTGAGCTGCACATGTATGCATGGGACACGGAGTAGCGTGACAAGGCCATGTCAGCATCCTCACAAGGAATGTGTGGTGAGTCATGACATGTGCACCTTCATGGCAAGGTGTGTGGGCAGGCCTAGTGTAATGTCATGTGACCTGTGGCTCCGGTGTTCCGCTACCAGTCTCTACAATCGGCATCCTACTTCTGCTGATGTGTGTGTGTATGTCACTTCTGTCTTGCGTCGGGCTGTTCACTTGCACTGGGACACAGCTATTCCCATGGCGTGGCATGGGGAGGTTCTCAATCACCGTGTGTAGCTGGGTCTTGGAAGGAGTGTCACCTTGCATCCATACGTGTCCTGGGCATGTAGCACATGCCTGACTCCCTATGTGGCATGTGTGTATTGGCAGATTTACATGTGCTCAGTAGACATGAGTTGTTCTCGTAGTGCACTCACTCTTCCTTGTCACTTCCAAATTACTGCAGAGCGCCTCCTGTTGCCCGAAGAATTCCAGACTTGGCCACCATGCAGGAGAATGACAGGATCCGGCTCTACCGCTTCACCCAACCGTTGATTCTGGAGCTGACGGCGAGACTGGCACCACACCTGCAACCGCAGCACAGGTATCCTACGGCACTGACACCCCAGCTGAAGGTAATGGCTGCCCTACATTTCCTTGCCACGGGTACCTTCCAATATACCATAGCCCATGTTGGTGGCATGTCCCAGAGCATGTTCAGCGGTGTGCTGCATGATTTCTTGGAGGCCATGTTGATTCACCTGGATGACTTCATCAAGTTCCCAACCCCTGAACAGATGACTGAGGTCAAACGTGGTTTCTATGCCCTGGGAGGGATGCCCCATGTCATTGGGTCCATAGATGGGACACATGTAGGTTTGGTACCACCACACGCACGGGAGGTGGCGTACCGCAATCGGAAGCACTACCACTCCATCAATGCCCTTGTGGTGTGTCTGTCCAACATGGTGATTTCACATGTCTGTGCTCGTTTTCCAGGATCAGCACACGATGCCTACATCATGAGGCGTAGCGGGATGCCTGATATGATGATGCAGCTGCGCAACGAACGTGCATGTGTTGTTGGTGGGTACAGTCTGTCTGTCCTGTATTCTGTTTGGCCGAGCAGCACTACCGCTTCGCCAGTTCTAACGATATCCATGTGCTTTCCATTTAGGGGACGCTGGCTATTCCAACATGCCTTGGCTGCTGACACCTCTCCGCAACCCCATCACGCCGGCCCAGCTCCGCTACAACACCGCCCATGGCCGGACAAGGCGAGTGATAGAGAGGACGTTTGGCATGCTGAAGAGCCGATTCCGGTGCCTCCACAAGACCGGCGGCGCACTCCCATATGCCCCGGCGAAGGTCTGCAAGATCTTCATGGTCTGCTGCATGCTGCACAACATGGCAGTTGAAAGAGCTGTGCCCCTCATCCTGGATCAAGATGACGAGGACCATCCACCCGTGGAGGACGAAGGGCTTGGCAATGGGGCTAGTGATGTGGAGGATGTGGAGCCTCAAGAGGACATCCGGACTCGGCTCATACGCGACTTCTTTGCTTAGTGGTGAGTACCAGGGTCTGAGTGTGCACGCATTGGTCCACGTGTGGCATGCGTTGTGATGTGTGTCTCCACCTGCATGTATGGCACGTGGGTCAGAGGTGTGTGTGGGTGTGTCACTGGAGTGATGGTGGCAGTGATGGTAGTATTTCCCCAGACATAATTGTGACCTAGCATGTTGTCATACATACATGTGTCGAGTACATGCACATGCAAGTGGCTGTGCTTCTTGTGGCTGACTTCTTGTGTGTCTCTCTTCCCCAGGTACCTGCGCATGCCGTTTGCTGGTTGCATTGTTGTGGCACTGCTATTCCTCATGGACATGGCATCGTGGGCTGACTCAGCGTTACAGGCACGGACACGTTTGGAAGTCTCCATGGGGTAAGGGATGCATCTGGGGTGTATTGGGTGTGGCAGTTGTTCACGATGTGTGCACACTGCCCCGGTCGGGGTTTGGGTCCTCTGCAGACATGTGGCATCCCCATGGGACACGACATGCAGCTGGGTACACCTGAATAGATGGGCTGCCTGGTTGTCAGTCATCAGTGATGGGATGGTGGATTGTGATGAAGGCATCAATGTGTGTGACACTGCCCTCGGACACATACGGTTAACATTGTCTTGACATGGCGTGGGACTTCCACATCAGCGGATGTATGGTGTATGGCAGGCTCTCCGTGAGCAGCTGTGGGTATTTAGCTATTATCCGACACTTGTGTGCCAGTTCCATGGCTATCACGCATTTGTGCTGCAGAGTGGGGTGCCAGTGTTGGAGCCACATGTTACTCCACATGATGTGTTCATGTGTACTTCAAGTTGCCTCTGCAATCCCAAACACATGACTATTAAAGATGTCCCTATGCCTCCAAGGTGCCTCTTCTCAGTCAATGCTGGTGTGTTGGCACGGTGCATCCTGCATGTCTGGCATGGTATTCCCTGATTGTGGCTATGTGTCAATGTGTCGAGTGGCAAGATGCAAGCTGTGTGTGTGTGCTGAGACTGTGTAATGGGCATGATGTCCATGACTGTGTGGGTATTGTGACATGTGCCATCCCCATGCATCCAACGTTGTCCATGACCCCATTCTCTGCATCCACCGGACTCAAGCTTGCAGGACATGGTTCTGCCACCTGTCTACACGTACCTGGGTGCCCCCCAGGACACGGGCCAGGATCCCTGACCTCTGCGCATGACTGTTGCTACTCAATGTGTCTGTCAGCACGGTTGTTCGGCCACCCCCTCAGCTGGTTCTGACCATCACGGGTGTGTATGGTGCTCCATGTCTGTCTTGCCTAGAAAACTGTGACCCATGTGTCCTGTGCCAGACTCAGGCCCCAGGGTGTGGATGGTTGAAGTGAACAGATGACTCAGGCATGTTTAGACTGTACAAGACACATGTTAGGTAATAATGCTACCAGCAGGCATCAACTCATAATAGTGTGATTTATTATTGGGGGGGGGCCAAGTGAGGGCCTTTCCGGGATTAGGGAATCCAAAGTTCAGTAGGGGAGTTGGTGTCCTTGCCATTGGAAATCCTCAGAGTCCATGCCACAGTCTTTGTCAACATTGGTCAGCCAGTGACCAGCAGGGCCATGTGGCAGAGAATGTCTCTTGATGCTGTGATGCTGTTGCTCCAGTGGGCCAGGTGCCAGGCCAGGTGTCCTGGGAGATGGTGATGTAGCAGCCACCCTCACGGTCCTTTCCGTGGACGACCCGGCTTCCTGCGGGGAACCTCAGCAGCAGGCCGTGACGACGTCTGGGATGCTCCGTCGGATGTTTCCTCCTCCTCCTCATGATCCCTCCCTGTGGGTGGTGATGTTCTCCGCCTTCTGGCACAGGGAGGGTCGGCCATGGTGTCGGCCATCCGACGGAGTTCAGCGTGAATCCCCTGGGACGCCGTCACTTGCTCAGCCTGTCTGTCCTCCATCCTCCGTTGGTGTAGCTGTAGACAGGATATTAGCTCCGCATGTTGCTGGGCCTGCTGGACCTTGATCCCCTCGAGGACGGACACAACCTGGGCCATGCCCGTGGTGTCCTGCCGGTATGAGTCCAGGATGTTACGGACATGTGAAAATACCGGATCCCCAGCCAACTGGTCAGGCTCGCGCCTCCGCCGCTCTCCACTCCCACCACCCCTGCCCACTTGCGTCTGGCCTGCACTTGTGGGCACATGGGGTCTCCGGGACCCCTGAGGGGTGGCATTGGCGTTGTCGCCTGCCTCCTCCTGGGTGCCCGGGACACCGTGTCCCTCCTGGCGAGCCTGGCTGCATTGTGGTGTTGGGGCAGGGATCCTGGGTGTCTCCTGGGATGTGGCAGGAGTGGGGGTGGTGGTTGGCACGGTTGTACCTGACGCAGGTGCTGCAGGTGGTTGGACACCAGAGGGGCCAGGTCGGTCGGGGTCGTCCGCAGAGTGGTGAGAGTGGTCGCTGCCGGTGGGATCGGTCTCCTGCAGATCCGGGTTCTGTGAGTGTTCCCCCCCAGTGTTGGGGGGTGCAGCACGACGTTGACCTGTGTGTGAGAGAGACAATGTTACTTTGGATCCATGCAACATCCATGTTGCATCCGTTACAAAGTTGGCACATTTCCTCTTGGAATTAGGATCTGTCTTGCATTCCACTCACAGTGCACTTGTGCATGTGTGTGTCCCTTGGGCACCAATTTGGCCCCTTTAACTATGTGTGGCACAGTCTTACTTGCTGCGTCAAGTGTGACTGCAGTCAGCAGTGGAGTGTGCATGTGTGCCGAGCTATGCGTTTGCGCCTTCCTTGTAGCACTGTACATGTGCACATGGAGTGGATCCACACACTCATATGATGCAGGTGGCTGTCCTTGTGCTCGTGTACAGGTTGTGACATGGCCCTGCGTTTTGCCATGATGAAGAGGGGGGGTTCTGGCACTGGGCACCCTTGTCTACATGCACGCAGTCCACCTGCTGACGAGCAGACATTCCCACACACCAAAGGACTGATTTGCTCTCCCTGTGTCTCCCTCCTTCTCTGTCCCCCTCTCCCTCCCTCTCTGTCCCCCTCTCCCTCCCTCTGTGTCCCCCTCTCCCTCCCTCTGTGTCCCCCTCTCCCTCCCTCTCTGTCCCCCTCTCCCTCCCTCTGTGTGTCAGCCTCCTCCCTCTGTCCATCTTCCTGTGTCTCCCTCCCTCTCTGTCCCCCTCTCCCTCCCTCTGTGTACCCCTCTCCCTCCCTCCGTGTGTCACCCTCTGTCACCTTGGCCCAGCTTCCTGGGCACACACTGTTAGCAGATCTTTGAGTGGCCCTTGGCCTGTTGATGTGAGTTTGTTTCTGATCTCCAGGCACCCATTTTGTCTGCTGTGTGTCTGTGCGCTGCTGCTGTGGTGGTGTGTGCTGCCACTCTTTCACACTGTTGGCTGTTCATTAGCTGCTGGCATGTGCAAAACAGTGCCTTCACCCCCATGTGTTGATGCAAGGCATCCGCCATTTGCTGGCAAGTCATTCCTGTGTTGGGACACAGTGTTTGTCTGGCTGTGACCTAGGCCATATGGGCAGAGGGCATTGTTGTCTGCTTTGGAGTCGCACTATGTGATTCTTGGTGCCCAGCCTCCCGCCATCCGGGTTACCGTGTCATGTGTTGTTGTCTTCTGTGGCCTGTGACTTGACATTGTCCAGCTGGGTGCATGGGGCATGGTGGCAGCAGTGGCATGTGCCTGCTCATGGAGTGTGGTTGAGTAATGCGATGGCTTGTGGTGTTTGCGTGCCTGTTATTAATTTTCGTTGTGGTTGCAGTTCCCCCCATGTGAGGTGCGTTGTTTGTGTACTCACCCGGGTCTCGGAGTCCTTCTACTCCTTCAACTGCCTCCACCGGCAGTATGGCCATCACCCTCTCCTCCCAGGGATGGTACTGTACGGGTCTGCGGGAGGGCCCTCCTCCGGTGGCGTTGGCCTGGTCGTGTTCCTCCTGTCTCTTGGCTCTGACCCTCCTCCGCAGATCGTACCACCTGTTCTGGCAATCCTGCTTGGTCCTCCTGGTGTCCGCAACAGCATTCACAGCATCGACGATGGTCTGCCACATGGCTGTTTTGGCTGCCTGGCTGGTGCTTCTGACCAATGTTCCAAAGATCTGTGGCTCGACTCTGAGGATTTGATCAACAAGGACCTCCAACTCTCGGTGACTGAACTTTGGATTCTTGGTAGTGGGCATGGTGAGGGGTGTGGGTGGGGATGGTGTGGGTGTGGGGGGTGTGTGGATGTTGGGGGGGGGTGTGGATGGTTGTGTGTGTGTGTGAATGTGATGAGAGGGTGTTTGTGAGGGTGGTCGTGTGAAGGTGTGCAAGTGTAAGATGTGGTGTCGCTTGTAGTCTGGTTCTGTGGTGTCTGGCAGCAGTGGGTCTGTTGCAAAGGCTCATGGTTTGTGTGTGTGGGCCCTTTTTATTGGTCCATGGGTGGGTGTGGCAGTGTTTGAATTTTGGGTGGGTGTGTTATAAGGAGTGGTGGTGTATTGGGCCTCTGTTTGTTTTTGACAGTTGCAGGTCAGTGATTGTGTTATTTTAGTGGTTGTTGGCCATGTTTAGTGGCTGTGTGCCTTGCGAATGGTGTATTGTTGAGTTGTTTTGTTTTGTCCTTGTTGTGTACGTGCGTTTTGAGCGTGTGTACGGTGTGTACATGGGCCATTTGGTTGTACGATTTGGTCCTTGTGTGTGGCTTTGTACGACTCGTACATGCGGTTGTGATGTTGGGGCATGGGGTGCGCTCCGTACTTAGAAGGTTGTGTTGGGGGTGCGCCAGGAACGTACTGGGGTGGGGGTACGACTGGAACGTACTGGGGTGTTCATAGACGGTGGTACGACACGTACTGGGGTGGGGGTACGACTGGAACGTACTGGGGTGTTCATAGACGGTGGTACGACACGTACAGGGGTGGGGGGGTGTACATAGACGGTGGTACGACACGTACAGGGGTGGGGGGTGTACATTGACGGTGGTACGACACGTACTGGGGTGGGGGTACGACTGGAACGTACTGGGGTGTTCATAGACGGTGGTACGACACGTACAGGGGTGGGGGGGTGTACATAGACGGTGGTACGACACGTACAGGGGTGGGGGGGTGTACATAGACGGTGGTACGACACGTACTGGGGTGGGGGTACGACTGGAACGTACTGGGGTGTACATGGGCGGTGGTACGACACGTACAGGGGTGGGGGGGTGTACATGGGCGGTGGTACGACACGTACAGGGGTGGGGGGGTGTACATAGACGGTGGTACGACACGTACAGGGGTGGGGGGTGTACATTGACGGTGGTACGACACGTACTGGGGTGGGGGTACGACTGGAACGTACTGGGGTGTTCATAGACGGTGGTACGACACGTACAGGGGTGGGGGGGTGTACATAGACGGTGGTACGACACGTACAGGGGTGGGGGGGTGTACATAGACGGTGGTACGACACGTACTGGGGTGGGGGTACGACTGGAACGTACTGGGGTGTACATGGGCGGTGGTACGACACGTACAGGGGTGGGGGGGTGTACATAGACGGTGGTACGACACGTACAGGGGTGGGGGGTGTACATTGACGGTGGTACGACACGTACTGGGGTGGGGGTACGACTGGAACGTACTGGGGTGTTCATAGACGGTGGTACGACACGTACAGGGGTGGGGGGGTGTACATAGACGGTGGTACGACACGTACAGGGGTGGGGGGGTGTACATAGACGGTGGTACGACACGTACTGGGGTGGGGGTACGACTGGAACGTACTGGGGTGTACATGGGCGGTGGTACGACACGTACAGGGGTGGGGGGGTGTACATGGGCGGTGGTATGACACGTACAGGGGTGGGGGGGTGTACATAGACGGTGGTACGACACGTACAGGGGTGGGGGGTGTACATTGACGGTGGTACGACACGTACTGGGGTGGGGGTACGACTGGAACGTACTGGGGTGTTCATAGACGGTGGTACGACACGTACAGGGGTGGGGGGGTGTACATAGACGGTGGTACGACACGTACAGGGGTGGGGGGGTGTACATAGACGGTGGTACGACACGTACTGGGGTGGGGGTACGACTGGAACGTACTGGGGTGTACATGGGCGGTGGTACGACACGTACAGGGGTGGGGGGGTGTACATAGACGGTGGTACGACACGTACAGGGGTGGGGGGTGTACATTGACGGTGGTACGACACGTACTGGGGTGGGGGTACGACTGGAACGTACTGGGGTGTTCATAGACGGTGGTACGACACGTACAGGGGTGGGGGGGTGTACATAGACGGTGGTACGACACGTACAGGGGTGGGGGGGTGTACATAGACGGTGGTACGACACGTACTGGGGTGGGGGTACGACTGGAACGTACTGGGGTGTACATGGATGGGTGGGGGTATACATATACGGGGGGTACGTGTCGGACGTACGGGGGCTGGGGGGAGTGTTGGGCGCGTATGCGGGCACATGTCTCCATGGTTGCTATTGGTGTTCGGTGCGGACGGTGTTTTTTCCATACGGTTGTAGGCTCGGACGCACGGGATGGATCGTGATTCCTCGGTCGGACTTGGATTTTTACGTTTGTAAGGTAAATCGTCCGAGGACGTGTCGGACACATTTTCCGTCCCGAGGACGTGTGGGGATTGATTCCCGGTGCGGGTCGTATGGACTTTTTACCATGCGAATCGTGATTGCCAGTTCGTACGGCACTTGGACGATTCGTACGGTAAAAAGACCCGATACGAGTCGCACGGGGGAATTTTTTACCGGATCGTGATCGGCACCAAAGTGTTCCCTTCAACTAATTTCCATTCGTAAATGAAAAATAAAAGTTTTCGGGATTAGGCAGAGGTCCTGTGGACCACTACCGGCTTTCAAACAACCCTTCGAAAAATAGTACATTTTTTTAAATGAATTCCCTCCCATTCCATTCTGTAACTTGATTCAGAGCCTCTTGTGAGCTCACTTCTAATCTCTTTGTAGGCTGTGCTCATATGATTCTATTTAATTTCTACTCTTGGTGCATGCCACAAACATCTGCCAAGTGGTCCATGTGATGTGACATTATAACTTAAACTTATAGCCAATAACACTATATAAGATGATGTGAGAAAGTGTATTATTATTTGGGGCGGTTGTGTCACATAACCAAGTAATAATGTCACTATTCCGTATCACGCCCAGTTAGGTTTCTTTAAATCAAACCTTAGCTCAGTCCTGGGTAGCTTTGACACAGACTAGTCAGGCTTAACTCAAATGAAAACAAGTGTGAAGCATTTTTCAGTATCAAAATAGTTAATAATTAAGAGAAACAACATAATAAAGATCTCACTCCAATTTATAAAAATAGTCTATATTTTGATCTTAAAATAGACAACATAACAACAAAAAGCTGGTGAAGGAAACCAGATTATGATTTTTGAATGTTTTCATAAATCACTATAATTCACTCAAAAAGTTGTGTAAATCACTGTTTTTTACTTGTAGAAGTAGTCTATGAGACTGAAACATTTGAGTCTGGGCCAAAGTCCAAGTTTCAGGCTGATGCTGGGACAGAGATATTTCCTGTAAAACTTATACCTCCACACTTAGAAACTTGTATCGGTCTTTATCTTATCGATAGGCTAGTTGTTGGGGTCCTCTGCAGCCTAAATCCAGCATTGGGTGTGACATCAATGGATAGTCGTATTACTGTGGCCTGGTGGAAGCCTTGTTTCTCAATGGGTTTTCAAGGCGACCTGTGAACTGCCTAAGCAGCAGTAGTGAGTGAGCCTCTGATTCTGTTCCAAAAACCATTATAGTTGAACTTTAGCTAAAAGGTTACAGTTCAGCTGGGAGAAATAGTACACTCTAGCACCAGCTAAGAGTCCAGGCGCTGGCAGGCACCTCTTGAGGGCTAGGATTTGATCCCGCAGCCTGCACCAGCATAGTCCAGGGCAAGACCAGTGGTAACTGGAGAGCTTGGCAATTTGCAGTTGCAGGGCTTCTTTATCTATTATCTGCCTGAAGCTTAACTGGAGACTAGCCAACTAGCTCTTAAAATACACTCACTAGCCCTTGACACAAGTGGGAAAATGTCCATCCCACAATACAACTTCAGCCCTATTTCGCGTTTAATGCAACAATAAATTTGATACCTTGAAGTACTATATTTGGTGTTCCCAAATGAAAGTTAGCACTTAGCGCTGAGGTTTCTTAAATCCCATGCTAGCCAATGGGACTACCCGCCTTGCAACAGTAAAAACTGACAATTGCGAGTTTTTTACTGTCAGGACATGCAAAACATAAAAGAAAAATGTCTTTATTTTTAATGTTTAGCACCTTGACTTAAGGGCTTCTGAGGTCCTGCATAGGAGTCACTTCTACATACTAAAAAGGAAGATTTGGACTCGGCAAGGGGGCTTATTTTGCCATGTCGGGTTGGCAGTATAAGAGCTCCTGTCTAGGCTACAGTGGCAGACCTAGAGTCATGTTATCACTTTGTTGCTGAAATTTGGGCACAATAAGTGCTGCAGTCCATTGGTGACATTTAACTTACAAGCCCGGGGTACACTTGGAGCCATATACTAGGGGCTTACAGGTGCATTAAATATTCCAATCTGTAAATAGCCACCTGCACACACCTGTTGAGGGATCAGAGCACATACACTGGGACCTGGTCAGCAGGACCCAGTGAACTTCAGAGTCAAAAAACCAGCAGCATCAATCCCATTATTCAGTTTATTAAAAAACAGCAGCTGGTACTGGCTGAAGTTTACACATAAAGGTGCCAATTCCGATCCGGTAAAAACCGGGTACGAACCGTCGGACGGAGCCTTTTCTCCGTCCGACTCGTACCCGGTGCGAAATCCATCCGAAAATGCAAGTACGATTCATACGGAAACACCATTTCCGTACGATTCGAACAAAACACCGACCGAACAGAAACTAAACACAATTCCGATCCTGAAAGGAGCCGACGTGACGTCGGTACGCATCCAGCCTACGTTTCACGAACCAGGAAGTACGATTCGAACCGACGTCATCCCGCACGGAAAATATTTACCGGCTGCCAAAAACTGCCGGGAAATCAGGACGACACACGCAAGGAGCAGCTGGACGCGACGAACAGACATGGACCCGAACCTACGTGCCATCCCTGCCCTCCTAGCAGTCCACCTGGCGTACAGGAACCGACGCAGACGCCGCAGAAGGTCAGCACAACAACCAGGGGCAAAGGGGGGGGCAGGGGCAGGACACACAACACCAACACATGGTACCAAATCACACATGGCCTGGACATACCTGACCATCAGGGCCTGGTCACTTCCAGGGGGTGGGGGCAAGGCCAGCAACGCAAGCGTCCGCCACAACGGAAGTGGATGGTCACGCGAACCGGTACGTACCCTACCCAGGCCGCAAGAGCGTGGGTACGGAACGTACCACGCGTCCCCCTACGTCACTCCAACAATAGCGGTACGGCCCGTACCCACGTCAGAAAGGCCTTGGTACAGCTCGTACCAGCATTGCTGGGGTCATGTAGGGGTACGCGTGGTACGACCCGTAGCCACGCCCCCAAGGCCTGTGTACGGTGCGGACCCCACGGCCCGCAACAATGGTGGGACGCACCGTACCCACACACCAAAGGCATGGGTACGGCCCGTACCCAGGCACGCAGAGCGTGGGCAGGGGTATGTACGGACCGTACCCCCACCCGTGGAAGTACGGCCCGTACCCCCACCCGTGCATGTACGCCCCGAACCCCCACTCGTGTATGTACGCCCCGAACCCCCACCCGTGTATGTACGCCCCGAACCGCCACCCGTGTATGTACGCACCCAAGCGCCACCCGTGTATGTACGCCCCGAACCCCCACCCCACCCTGGTATGTACGCCCCGAACCCCCACCCGTGTATGTACGCACCCAAGCGCCACCCGTGCATGTACGCCCCGAACCCCCACCCCACCCTGGTATGTACGCCCCGAACCCCCAGCCGTGTATGTACGCACCAAACCCCCACCCGTGTATGTACGCACCAAACCACCACACCAGCCGTGTATGTACGCACCAAACCCCCACCCCAGCCGTGTATGTACGCACCGAACCACCACCCGTGTATGTACGCACCGAACCCCCCCCCAGCCGTGTATGTACGCACCGAACCACCAGCCGTGTATGTACGCACCAAACCCCCACCCGTGTATGTACGCACCTAACACCCACCCCAGCCGTGTATGTACGCACCGAACCACCACCCGTGTATGTACGGACCGAACCCCCACCCCAGCAGAGTATGTACGCCCCGAACCCCCACCCGTGTATGTACGGACCGAACCCCCACCCCAGCCGTGTATGTACGCACCAAACCCCCACCCGTGTATGTACGCACCAAACCACCACCCCAGCCGTGTATGTACGCACCAAACCCCCACCCCAGCCGTGTATGTACGCACCGAACCACCACCCGTGTATGTACGCACCGAACCCCCACCCCAGCAGAGTATGTACGCCCCGAACCCCCACCCGTGTATGTACGGACCGAACCCCCACCCGTGTATGTACGCACCAAACCACCACACCAGCCGTGTATGTACGCACCAAACCCCCACCCCAGCCGTGTATGTACGCACCGAACCACCACCCGTGTATGTACGCACCGAACCCCCACCCCAGCAGAGTATGTACGCCCCGAACCCCCACCCGTGTATGTACGGACCGAACCCCCACCCGTGTATGTACGCACCAAACCCCCACCCGTGCATGTACGCACCGAACCTGCTATAAGAATGGGGTGTGCAAAACACCCCCAGCAGTGCCCAGACACAGGAGGGGTGGGTGCAGGGTCCTCCCAGCAGTGCCCAGACACAGGAGGGGTGTGTGCCTATCACTCCCAGCAGTGCCCAGACACAGGAGGGGTGTGTACCTATCACTCCCAGCAGTGCCCAGACATCGGACAATATACCCCATCAACAAGTTCAGTGACCTACAAGGGTGATACCCCAGATGCAGGCGGAGCCATCGCTGAGCCAGCATGGCTATATTGAAAGGCAACCCTCACACATCCAGGAAATGTAGACACAGCACAGCACAGCATTTGGGAGACACCCTGCAGGAAAAATGGCCTGGGCCACAGAGGACGGAACACACCTTGGGACAATGTCACCATACAGTGAGAGCAAACATGACCAAATACCATTTGCAGAGACCTTTGTGATGGCACGCAGATGGCAGGGTACACCCCATGAGCAGCACACTCCAACATTTCACAGACCCCTAACACATTATCACCACCCCAACGCAGGGAGCACCAGCACCAACAGCAAGTCCAGGAAAGCATCAGTGTGCAAAACAAAAAGAAAAGGCTTTATTCAGCAGGAAAATATATCAGAGAAAATGTCCACTATGTACAAGGGCCATGGGCCAGCCCAGCAGCAATGTCCGGGGGGGGGGTACACATCGGGACGTGTGTCCCCTAGCTTGCCTGCACAGTTCACAAGTCCATTTCATCCACAGAAGAGGGGGCATCAGGGGGGAGGGTGGAAACAGGCACCGCAGGGACAGGAGGGGAAAGGGTAGGTGTTGTGGGTGCAGGGAGGGATGAATCTGCCACAGGGGGGGTGCCAGCGCCAAAGGTGGAGGACAGAATGGCGCTGCACACGTCGGCAAGTTCCCCCAGCGACTCCCCCGTACCCAATCCAACCACAGGCCCCAAGGAGGGGGGGGGGGCAAAGGGATGGGTCGCAGCGCCACTGGGGGAGGGTGTGGACAGGGTGGGGGACTCAACTCCCCTGGCCGGGTCCCGCCTCCACCGCTTGCGGGGTGGTGTCATCCTGGGGCTGGGGGGCACACTCGCAGTGGATGATGCTGTCACTGACTGTTGGCCAGGAGAGCTAAGGGGAGTGGATTTGGAGGGAGTGGGTTGTGTGGAATGCGGACTCCCACTGTGGCTGCGTGTTCTACGTTTCCCCCCCGACCCAGTGGGTGTGCCTTCCTCACCCTGTGTGTGCGTGACAGGAGGTGTGCGCTTCGACTTCCCTGGTGGTGTGGTGCCTGTGTCTGTTGGGGTGCGTGCACGCTGACGTCTGGATGTGCGTGGGACAGGCACGGGAGTGGGAATTGTGGATGGGGCAGGGGTAGGGGGTGTTACGCAGCGCTGCAGGAGATCCAGTGCTGCAGTCAGTGTGGAGTCTATGGACCTCAGCAACTGCCGTTGGTCAGACTGCGCAGCCGACATGCCCTCCATGTATGCCTCCATCTGGGTCAGCACCTGGGTGTGGGCATGGAGGACATTTAGCATCGCAGTCTGACCAACCTGCAACTGCCTCAGGATGTCCACAGACTCCGCACTCACCGCAGCAGTGGTGACAGGGGCAGGGGGTGCGGTGCCTGGCAGGAAGGAGACATGTGGGGACCGAGCACGGAGGGAAGGGCCACGAGCATGTGGGAGGCCGGTGATGGAACCTGAGGTGGCGGGGGGATGTGGAGGGCTGCCATCAGCTGGGGGGGCAGACTCCGCCACCTCTGGGAGCTCAGCCTCGGACCCGTCTGCGTCATAGTCTGTGTTGGCAGTCAACAGGTCCTCCGCCTCACTCCCTTCGGCCTCCGTGCCACTCCATGTGCCAGACAGGACAGCACTGCTGGTACTGGTGCTCAATCTCTCCTCCCGGTCCGTGCTAGTGTCTCCTTCCGTGTCCCCCGGCGATGCTGTGGGCAAGGTGAAGAGACAGGAGAAAATCAGACACCTGTACACTTATGTCACATGAGTCAAATATACATAGGTCACATTGCATAGCCTGAAAAGCAACAGGAGTAACACCTACAAAACAATGTACACATGTAGGCCATGGAACACACAGTTTTTCTACCCACCATGCCACTGAGACACAATGGAGATCATGACACAACAGCAAATCACTGCACCTGAAATTTTAGAGAGGAGTCAGCCTCTGGGGACAAATGTGCACAGCACCTGCACCACACTGCGTCGTCAAAAAGGGATGAGCATGAATCATATCCATTTACTCTTGCCGCATGCTGCAAAGGCAATACATGAAACCAGGCCACACATGACAGGGTCACTGCACCTTGAGCGTATGTCCAGTCAAACATCACACACAGGCTAAACCCAGCAAGGAGGATGAAGCTTCTGACATGTAGGCCTTGTACGCACAAACCACCCACACCTGAGACAATCTCATTGAGACGGAGAAAGTATGTACACCTCTTACTCTGGGATGGAAACACATGGCCTCCACTAATTCATGACTGTAAACACACAGCCCCTGGTGGCCATGTCCACACATCATTGACAGGCAAACATCATCAGATTGTCTCAACAACACACACAGGTAATGCCCACTGTGAGTATGCACAAGCAAAATGGGTCCCCCTGTACAGTGGACACATGTAGCAACCTGTAGGTCCTAACAGTTGAGCCCAGGGTACAATGCCACCCTACGCAACCCATGGCAAAGACACAGTGAATGGCCATATTGTTGGATGACGCACATGATACCTAGGAAGAGGTGCCCCAGGGCACAGTAGTGCCCACACTCCTCCATGGTCCAGGATGGACATGACTGCAAATTAAGCAACCGTCCCTGCACTTAGCAGGCCTCCCACTCAGGCACATCATGTCAGAGGGCACACAATTGGACATGCATGCTGGAAGGCTGTACATTTTGGAGACACACCCCTATGTCGTGATTCACAATCAGTGCCAAGTGACATGGACACCACAATGACTGAAATTGGCCATGGCACACGCAAGGTCCCCATACCTGTGGCACATCACCCCCACACATGATGCTGATAGCATAGGGCACCTGCATGAACTGCCTGCATAAATAACCTTGTGCAAGAGTGGCGACAGACCAGGGAACACATTGCAAGGAGGGGAAGGGAGGGAGTGAGAACAGCACTGTGCTACTTTGTGGAGAAGTTGACGCACTGCACAATCAAACCCTGGCAGTGTATCCATGCAACTGCACACTTACATTGGCTGGGGACACACAACTGACACACATGTACCTACCCCCTTCCTGCTGCTGCCTCTCCTGTAGGCGCCTGTCCATATCGGGGAAGACCACCGCCAGCACACGCTTCTGGATGTGGGTCAGACGACGGCGGCCACGGTTCTTACGGCTCTCAGGTGAGTCCCCCAGCAGGAGCCGTGCAATCCTCCTCGTCCAGCACCGGATGTCCTGCCAGCGTTTCCTCACCTGAGACAGGCTCCGCCTCCGACCCTCTGTACCCCTCACGGCACTGACGGCTTCCCTCCAGATCTCCCCCTTGGCAATGGCGCCTACCTGTGAGGATGCAAAAGAGAGAATACATTAATCCACATGAGCAAAGACACAGAGACACACATATAGAACAATCCTCATTATGAACAGGCCATGGTATGCATGCAACTAATTGCACCTTTGTCATAGGGACATTATCCACTGTGGAAGGCCAAATGCACTACGTGCCAGTGGAAGCACACGGGTGGCATGAGGGGTACCACACACTCACTGACCAGGGATCACACTGTGCCTCACAGGCTACACCAGGATTATGTACAGCACCTCACAGCAGTCACCTGCCCCAGCACACTGATGCTACCTCAGCAGAGTACACAGACACACACAGGTACAGGACAATCACATGGCATTGCCAACTGCGGGTACACACCTCACTCTGCCCATGTGCCAGTAGACGGGGGTGTCACAGGTGTGGGGCTGGCTCAGCACGGCATGCACACAGCACTGCTCCCTGCTCACATCCGATGGCCAGGCCATATCCATCCCTCATGCTGCTTGTGTGCAACACTCCCCATATGCACTCACCCACATGACAGGGGACTAACACACACACCAATGTGCAGGGGACGAACACGGCCTTTGGACACTCACAGCACAGGTACACTGAACAAACACACATCCATGGGTACTGACACCTGTCACACTGGGGGGAACACAGGATCACATCAGGACTGTGGAAACAACATCCCCAGGAGGAGTATGCAGGCAGAATGTGGCATGCACCTTGCATTCATTGTCACAGTAGGCACTATGCAAGTGAGGAGTGCACACAGGAAACACAGCATGCTCTGCATGGGTGACATGAGGCCTTCCACACCCTGGGACCCACTCCAAACAACAGTGCATGTCTGTCACACATGGACACAATGCCAGAAGTCACTGTCACACAAAAGGGGCACAGTCTAAGCTAGTGGAGTCTGCACTCACCTGAACCCCTGGTCGACCATACAGGCTCTGGAACTGTGGGAGGATCACATCTATCAGGGCAAGGTTCTCCTCCTGGGTGAATGGCTGTGACCTCTCCACAGTCCTGGACATGGTGCCAGAGGAATCACTATCAGCAGCAGTGGTCATGGATGAATGGATGTGCAGGCAAGTGCTCTCTCATGGGACCTGGCTGCCTTATATATGCCTGGCTGGCCTGTTCATGTATAGGAGTACAGATTGATTGGTCAGTCACATTAGCATCCTACGTTTCATCCAATCCCTTCAAACCTACCCCAGTGTGTGGCTTTGCATGGTTTCAGTTTTGATAATGATGTCAAGTCAACATCCACATTGCAACAATGTAGATTCTTTCAAACTGACTTCTGCTGTGCACCTGGTGCTCAAATTCAAAAATTTAACTCAGTCTCCATGGCAACCATCAGGCATTTAGGCCCTTATACTTGTCCCTCATGTGTCCCCTATGTGTTTTCATACATTTACACACAGGTACGGTGCGTTCCACGCCCTAGGGCACCCCACAAGCAGTGATACCGACCGTACATGCGCTTGTACGGTCCGGATCACAATATGGGCGCTGGCGTATGCGTACGCCACAGTAGTACGGACTGTACACGCGCTTGTACGGTCCGGATCACAATATGGGCGCTGGCGTATGCGTACGCCACAGTAGTACGGACTGTACACGCGCTTGTACGGTCCGGATCACAATATGGGCGCTGGCGTATGCGTACGCCACAGTAGTACGGACTGTACACGCGCTTGTACGGTCCGGATCACAATATGGGCGCTGGCGTATGCGTACGCCACAGTAGTACGGACTGTACACGCGCTTGTACGGTCCGGATCACAATATGGGCGCTGGCGTATGCGTACGCCACAGTAGTACGGACCGTACAAGCGCGTGTACAGTCCGTACTACTGTGGCGTACGCATACGCCAGCGCCCATATTGTGATCCGGACCGTACAAGCGCGTGTACAGTCCGTACTACTGTGGCGTACGCATACGCCAGCGCCCATATTGTGATCCGGACCGTACAAGCGCGTGTACAGTCCGTACTACTGTGGCGTACGCATACGCCAGCGCCCATATTGTGATCCGGACCGCACAAGCGCGTGTACAGTCCGTACTACTGTGGCGTACGCATACGCCAGCGGCAATATTGGCCCAGGGACCCTATACACGCGCTCCGAGCGTATGTACGGTGCGTATAACAACTGTCAGTGGTGACAGGCGGCACACAGACAGGAATGGAGCGGACAGGTATTGCCAAGGGTGGACACCAATGCATTGTCTGTGCAATACCACCTGTGTGTGACACAGGTGTGTCAGGATGTGATGTGGCACTTTACCCCTGAGGTGTGGGCAAAGCACATGTACGATGAGCTGTGTACACATGTCGTGTGTGATGGTGCGCATTGTACCACACATCCCCTGCACTCCTTTGACATGTGTGCATGTCGTACACACTAGTGGAGCCATGAGTCACTTGCATGTCCCAGTCACGGACACCCGCACCTGTCCCCTGATGCCAGGTACACGGAATATTACATATGACACGTGTATGGCTGCGTTGCATGCTGCAACCATGTCATGTGTGTGGCATGTCTTTCCATGATTTTGCTGTAGGTGTGTGATTCAATGTGTCAGCAGTTGCTGCTGCCAACATGTGTCTGTGTGTCGATGGGCATGGCACACTGTTCCGCACACCAGCCCACATATGTGATTTGCCATGAGGTGTGTATGTATCCAACTACACGGAGTATCAACACAAGTACATATCCACATGCTCCCTATGTATGTTCTGTCTCGACATGTACTCCTCAAAGGCAATGTGTGTGGCCTGTCCTATTCCTATGACATGTGACCAGTGCATATCGCATCCAACTACCTGTCTGTACCATACGCATACTACCTCTGCACATGTGTGGATGTCTGTGAATCCTGTGATGCGTGTGCATGTTCACTTACACTGGCCCACAGCTAGTCTCATGCCATGTCATCGTGATCTTGCCCCCCTCCGTTAGTGGCTGTCCCTTGGTAGGAGTGTAACCTGACTGGCGTTCGTGTCCAGGAACTGTGGCACAGACCTGACTCACAACGTGGCATATGTGTATTGGCTGTGTAACATGTGCTCAGTGCATTGACGATGTTGTTGTACAGTGCTCACTCTTAGGTGTTCCTTCCATTTCACTGCAGGGCTCCGCCTCTCCCTCGACGTATGCCAGACATTGCTGCCCTGCATGAACGGGACTGTATACGCCGCTACAGATTCAGCCAACGGTTGATTGATGAGTTGACTGGCCGGCTGGAAGCACAACTCCTCCCGCGCCACAGGTATCCAAGTGCACTGACACCCAAGTTGAAGGTGATGGCAGCCCTACATTTCCTTGCCACGGGTACGTTCCAACATACCATTGCTGATGTCGGGGGCATGTCCCAGACGATGTTCAGCCGTGTTCTGCATGATTTCTTAGAGGCCATGTTGGTTCACCTGGATGAGTACATTAAATTCCCAAATCGTGAGCAGTTGACAGATGTCAAGCGTGAGTTCTATGCCCTGGGAGGGATGCCCCATGTCATTGGGTCCATAGATGGGACACATGTTGCGTTGGTACCACCACAGGCACAGGAGGTGGTGTATAGGAATCGCAAACATTATCACTCCATTAATGCCCTTGTGGTGTGTCTGTCCAACATGGTGATTTCACATGTCTGTGTTCGCTTTCCAGGATCAGCACACGATGCCTTCATCATGAGGCGTAGCAGGGTGCCAGAAATGATGCTGCAGCTGCGGAACGAGCGAGCATGTATTGTTGGTGGGTAGACTCTGGCAGTTCAGTGTTTGGCGTCATCTTCCAATCTCACTGCCTGTGCTGACACACTTCTGTCCATGATGTTTCCTTGTAGGGGACGCTGGCTATCCCAACATGCCATGGCTGATGACGCCTGTCCGCAACCCCAGCACGGCTGCCGAGCACCTCTACAACAACGCACATGGGCGGACCAGGAGAGTCATTGAGAGGACGTTTGGACTTCTGAAGAGCCGATTCCGGTGCCTCCACAAGACCGGCGGAGCACTCCCATATGCCCCGGTGAAGGTGTGCAAGATCATCATCGTCTGCTGCATGCTGCACAACATGGCAGTGGAGGAAGCTGTTCCACTCATACTGGATCAAGATGACCAGGACCATCCACCCGTGGAGGATGAAGGGCTTGGTGACGGGGCAAGTGATGTGGAGGAGGAGGAGGCTGTGGAGGACATGCGGAGTCGGCTCATACGCAACTTCTTTGCTTAGTGGTGAGTTCCAGTGTCTGAGTGTGCACGCATTGGGCCGTGTGTGGCATGTGTTGCAATGTGTGTGTCCATCTGCATGTCTGCCAAGTGAGTCAGTGGTGTGTATTGAAGTGTCACTCAAGTGATGGCGCAATGGAAGGATGTTGTCTGAGGGTCATCATTGTCACCTGTCATGTTAACAACATGATACGTGTTAAGTACATGCTTGCGGATGTGCTCCTTTGTGCTGAATCCTTGTGTGTCTCTCTTCCACAGGTCCATGTGCATGCTGTCTGCTGGTGGCATTGTTGTGCTCCTGCTACTCCTCATGAACACAGCGACATGTGCTGATTCAGCGTCACATGCACGGGCAAGTGTTGAAATCTCCTCAGGGTAAGGGATGCCTCACGTCGTTTTGGGTGTGTGAATTGTTTGTAGTCTGTGTGCACTTCTCCGGTTCATGTGTGTTCCATTTGCATACATGGTGATCCTACATGGGGAACATGACATGGGGCAGGCTTCACCTGGAGCCATGCTCAGACTTGGTGACTGTCATGTGGCAGGGGATTGGGGATTGTGATGAGGCCATCATTGTGTGTAACACTGGCCTCGGAAACATACAGGTTGCACCGGGTTGACATGGTGTGTGATTGCCCCATCAGGGCCTCAATGGTGTATAGCGGCCTCTCCGTGGCAGCAGGGGGTGTTTAGCTGTTATCCGTCACTTGTGTGCCAGGTCAATGGGATGCCAGCATCTGTGTTGCAATGGGGGGTGCCAGTGTTGCTCCCACATGTACATCCACATGACCTGTGTATGTGTTGACAGAGTATCATTGTCATTCCAACACACATGACTAATAAATTTGTCCCTCTGTCTCCAAGGTGCCTCTTCCCTGTCAATGGTGCCCTGTTGCCACTGTGCGTGCCGCAGGTCTGGCATAGTTTTCATAGGTGGTGCATATGTGTCTATGTGTAGAGTGACAAGATGCTAGGGGTTTGTCAGGGAGTGGGAACTGTATTATGCACAAGATGCACAGTTCCATCCACCTCAAGGCAAGAGAGACCATCCCCCAGGGAAACTACAACATCTGTGTAGAATCCTACCCTGCAGTCTACGGACATGTGCCTCACGACTCCCATGGTACTTGTCCATATCCGGAGTGCATCTGCACAGCTCTGCTACTGCGTCGGGCAACCAGGCCACATCAACGTCCTAACGGGATGGGGGGAATGTTTCACAGCCAGCTGCAGGATGACCTTCTAGATCCACGCCCACACTCATGATGCAGCCCACAACCCCAACACAACCATGTGGCACAGTGATCCTAAACTGCATTCTGGCATCTCCATGCATCCAACCTTGGCCTAGCCACCATTCTCAACATCCGCCTGACGCAAGCATGCTGCACATTGTAGGGACACATGTCTAGACATACCTGGGAGCGGCAAGCCAGGTCACTCCACATGATCCCTGACCTCTGCGCATGACTGTTGCTCCCCTGAATGTGTCTGTAGCCACAGTTGTGCGGGAACCACTCAGCTGGTTGGGCCCAGCACAGGTGAGTTTGGTACTCCATGTCTGTATCAGATGAGACATTGGGACCCATGTGTGTCCTGGGCAAGACTGCGACCCCACGGTTTGGATGGTTGGAGTTAATTCTGAGATCAGGCATGCTTTGACTGTACGACACACACATGTATTGTAATAATGTAGAATCACGGCATCATCTTGTAAGTGTGATTAATTTATTTGTGGTGGGGTACGGGTTTGTGGGGATGACAAGAGGTGCACAGCGGGAGTGTAGAATCCAAAGTTCACTGGGGGAGTTGGTATCCTTGTCGTAGCAAAATGTCAGAGTCCATGCCACAGTCTTCGTCAACATAGGTCAGACAGTGACCAGCAAGTCCATGTGGCAGAGAATGTCATGTGCTGCTATTGGGCCAGAGGGCCAGGTGCCAGGCCAGGTGACCTGGGAGATGGTGATGTTCTGCTGACTCTCACAGTCTTTTTCGTGGACGACCCACCTTCCTGCGGGGACCCTCGGAAGCAGTCCGTGACGATGTCTGTGACGCTCCGTCGGATGAATCCTCCTCCTCCTGATCCCTCCCTGTGTCTGGTAATGGCCTTCGCCTGGTGCCACAGGGAGGGTTGCCCATGTTGTCGGCAATCCGACGGAGTACACCGGTCATTTGGGTTTGCACCGCCACGAGCTCAGCCTGTCTATCCTCCATCCTTCCTTGGTGTTGCAGTTGACAGGCATGTTGCTGGGACTGCAGGGTCTTCATCTCCTGGAGGGTCCCCTTGATGTCATTGAGGGTGGACGCAATCTGGTCCATGCCCCTGGTGTCACGCCGGTATGTATCCAGGATGTTGCTGACCTGGGACACTACCGGGTCCTGAGCTGCCTGGTCAGGTTCGCGCCTCCGCCGTCCTCCACTCCCGCCACCCCTGCCCACGTGCACCTGGCCTGCCGTTGTGGGTGCATCGGGTCTCCGGGACCCCTGAGGGATGGCATCTGCGTTGCCGCCTGCCTCCTCCTGGGTGCCCGGAGGACCGTGTCCCTCCTGGGCAGACTGGCTGGGTGGTCGTGTGCGGGCAGGGCTCCTGGACGTCTCCTGGGATGTGGCAGGAATGGGGGTGGTGGTTGGCACAGTTGTACCTGACGCAGGTGCTGCAGGTGGTTGGACACCAGAGGGGCCAGGTTGGTCTGGGTCATCCACGGAGTGGTGAGAGTCATCGCTGGCGGTGGGGTCATCATCCCGCGGAGCCTGGTCCTGTGTGACTTCCCCCCCAGTGTTGGGGGGTGTTCGTCGACGTTGACCTGTGTGTGAGAGAGACAATGTTAACAGTGTCACATGTGGCATCCATGTTGCATGCATTTCTGATTTGGCACTCTTCCTCTGGGTAGTTGGATCTGTCCTGCATTCCTCTCACAGTGCACTTGTGCATGGCTATGTCCCTTGGCCACAGCTGTCAGGGCTTTACGCATGTGTGAGACACAATCTTAGTTGATGCATCTATTTGGGTACACAGTCAGCAGTGTGGTGTGCGGGCGTAGCGAGCCATGCAGAGGCGCCTTACGTGTTGCACTGTACGTGGCCAAATGGTGTTTTGGCAAGGCAATTTGATGTTGCAGGTAGGGGACTGAAGCATTTGTGACAGGGTTCTTACCGACACGGTGGGTGGGTATACTGGGTGTGTGGTTAGGTCTGTGCCTGCAGCACGGATGGACTCGTGCACAGATTGACACATGGACCGGTCTTCATCTACGGAAGGGGGGGTTGAGGCACTGCCAGACCTGGTCTGCATGCACACAGTCCACCGGCTGACGAGTGGACATGGCCACACCACCCAAGGGTGATTTAGTCTCCCTGTGTCTCCCTTCCTCCCTCCCTCTGTCACCCTCCTCCCTCCCTCTGTCGGTCTCCCTCTGTCACCCTACTCCCTCCCTCTGTCTGTCTCCCTGTGTCCCCCCTCTGTCTCCTTCCCTCTCATTCCCCCTCTCCCTCCCTCTCTTTGTCACTCTCTGTCACCTCAGGCCAGCTTCCTGGGCACACACAGTTAGCCGGTCTTTGAATGGCCATTGGCTTGTTCATGTGAGTTAGTCCCTGTTCTCCGGGCACCCATTGGGCAGTGTGTCTGAGTGTAGGCTGCTGCTGTGGCGGTGTGTGCTGAGACTCTATCAGAGCGATGCATCTTCATTGTCTGCTGTTATGTGCAAATTGTGCCTTCAGACCCATGGCATCCTGCATGGCAGCCATCATTTGCAGGCAAGACAGTACTGTGTGGGTACACACAGTTTGTATGGCTGTGCCCTGGGCCATATGGGCTGAGGGCATTGTTGTGTGCTTGTGAGTTGCTCAATGTTAGTTTTGCTGCCCCCACTCCCAGCATCGACCACATCCTGTGTTGTGTTGGTGTTTTGTGTGGCCTGTGACTTGGCATGGCCCTGATTGATGCATGGGGCATGGAGGTGCCAGTGGCATGTGTGTGTTTGTGGAGTGTTGTTGTGTCCGGTGGTGGCTTGGGGGGGGTGGCATGCATGATTGATTGTGTATGGCATCCCCCCCATGTGCGGTGAGTTGTTTGTGTACTCACCAGGGTCTGGGAGTCCTGGCAGTCCATGTAGTCCCTCCACCGCCAGCGTGGACATCACCTTCTCCTCCCAGGGATGGTATTGTACCGGTCTGGGGGGCGGCCCTCCTCCAGTGATGTTCCCCTGGTTGTGATTGTCAGTCATCTTCCTCTTGACCGTCCTCCGCAGATCGTACCACCTGGATTGGCACTCGTGCCTGGTCCTTCTGGTTGTCCCAACAGCATTCACAGAATCGACGATCCTCTGCCACATGGCGGTTTTTTCGGATATGCTGGTCTGTCTGACCAATGTCCCAAAGAGCTGTGGCTCGACTCTGAGGATTTCGTCGACAAGGATCTCCAGCTCCTCCTTTGTGAACTTTGGATTCTTGGTGGTGGACATGGCGTGGGGTGTGGTTGTGGGGGTGTGGGTGTGGATGGCTGTGGGTGTGTGGGTGTGGTAGTGGAGGTGTGTGTGTGAATGTGATGAGGGGGTGTTTGTGTAGGTGGTTGTGTGAAGGTATGCAAGTGTGAGGTTCAAGTATGGTGGTGTGGGTCGTCTGTGGGCTCTGGCAGCAGTGGGTCTGTTGCAAAGGCTCATGGTTTGTGTGTGTGGTCCATTTTTATTGGTCCATTTGTGGGTGTGGCTGTGTTTGAAATTTGTGTGGGTGTGTTATGAGGAGTGATTGAGTTTTGGGCCTCTGTTTGGCAGTTTGGCAGTTGCAGGTGAGTGTATGTGATGTTTGTGGGGTTGTTGGGCCTGTTTGGTGGTGTGGGGAAACTCTACTTGACTCTCCTTGTGTAAATATGGTTTGTCCGGGTTCAGTACGTGTTTTTTTGGCGTCAGTACGGTCCGTACATGCACTGGTGGGGGTGCGGTCCGTACATTCCCTGGTGGGGTGGTGGTTAGGTGCGTACATACACGGCTGGGGTGGGGGTTTGGTGCGTACATACACGGCTGGTGGTTCGGTGCGTACATACACGGCTGGGGGGGGTTCGGGGGCGTACATACACGGCTGGTGGTTCGGTGCGTACATACACGGCTGGGGGGGGGTTCGGGGGCGTACATACACGGGTGGGTGTTTGGTGCGTACATACACGGCTGGTGGTTCGGTGCGTACATACACGGCTGGGGGGGGGTTCGGGGGCGTACATACACGGGTGGGTGTTTGGTGCGTACATACACGGCTGGTGGTTCGGTGCGTACATACACGGCTGGGGTGGGGGTTTGGTGCGTACATACACGGCTGGTGGTTCGGTGCGTACATACACGGCTGGGGGGGGTTCGGGGGCGTACATACACGGCTGGTGGTTCGGTGCGTACATACACGGCTGGGGGGGGGTTCGGGGGCGTACATACACGGGTGGGTGTTTGGTGCGTACATACACGGCTGGTGGTTCGGTGCGTACATACACGGCTGGGGGGGGGTTCGGGGGCGTACATACACGGCTGGTGGTTCGGTGCGTACATACACGGCTGGGGGGGGGGTTCGGGGGCGTACATACATGGGTGGGTGTTTGGTGCGTACATACACGGCTGGTGGTTCGGTGCGTACATACACGGCTGGGGTGGGGGTTTGGTGCGTACATACACGGCTGGTGGTTCGGTGCGTACATACACGGCTGGGGGGGGTTCGGGGGCGTACATACACGGCTGGTGGTTCGGTGCGTACATACACGGCTGGGGGGGGTTCGGGGGCGTACATACACGGGTGGGTGTTTGGTGCGTACATACACGGCTGGTGGTTCGGTGCGTACATACACGGCTGGGGTGGGGGTTTGGTGCGTACATACACGGCTGGTGGTTCGGTGCGTACATACACGGCTGGGGGGGGTTCGGGGGCGTACATACACGGCTGGTGGTTCGGTGCGTACATACACGGCTGGGGGGGGGTTCGGGGGCGTACATACACGGGTGGGTGTTTGGTGCGTACATACACGGCTGGTGGTTCGGTGCGTACATACACGGCTGGGGGGGGGTTCGGGGGCGTACATACACGGCTGGTGGTTCGGTGCGTACATACACGGCTGGGGGGGGGGTTCGGGGGCGTACATACATGGGTGGGTGTTTGGTGCGTACATACACGGCTGGTGGTTCGGTGCGTACATACACGGCTGGGGTGGGGGTTTGGTGCGTACATACACGGCTGGTGGTTCGGTGCGTACATACACGGCTGGGGGGGGTTCGGGGGCGTACATACACGGCTGGTGGTTCGGTGCGTACATACACGGCTGGGGGGGGTTCGGGGGCGTACATACACGGGTGGGTGTTTGGTGCGTACATACACGGCTGGTGGTTCGGTGCGTACATACACGGCTGGGGGGGGGATTCGGGGGCGTACATACACGGGTGGGTGTTTGGTGCGTACATACACGGCTGGTGGTTCGGTGCGTACATACACGGCTGGGGTGGGGGTTTGGTGCGTACATACACGGCTGGTGGTTCGGTGCGTACATACACGGCTGGGGGGGGGTTCGGGGGCGTACATACACGGCTGGTGGTTCGGTGCGTACATACACGGCTGGGGGGGGGTTCGGGGGCGTACATACACGGGTGGGTGTTTGGTGCGTACATACACGGCTGGTGGTTCGGTGCGTACATACACGGCTGGGGGGGGTTCGGGGGCGTACATACACGGGTGGGTGTTTGGTGCGTACATACACGGCTGGTGGTTCGGTCCGTACATACACGGCTGGGGGGGGTTCGGGGGCGTACATACACGGCTGGTGGTTCGGTGCGTACATACAGGGCTGGGGGGGGGGTTTGGTGCGTACATACACGGCTGGTGGTTCGGTGCGTACATACACGGCTGGGGGGGGTTCGGGGGCGTACATACACGGCTGGTGGTTCGGTGCGTACATACACGGCTGGGGGGGGTTCGGGGGCGTACATACACGGGTGGGTGTTTGGTGCGTACATACACGGGTGGGGGTTCGGGGCGTACATACGCGGGCGGGGGGTGGTGGGGTGTTCGGCGCGTATGCGGGCACATGTCTCCATGGTTGCTATGGGAGTTCGGTTCGGACGGTGTTTTTTGCGTACGGTTGTGAAATGGGGAGGACGGGAGGGATCGTACTTGCGCAGTCGGACTTTATTTTTCCGCACGGTGGGTTTCTCGCCCGGGGACGTGTCGGTGACTTTTCCCGACCCGAGGACGTGTGGGGAAATCTTCCCAATGCGATTCGTATGGACTTTTTTCCGTTCGAATCGTACTTGGCAGTTTGTACGCTACTTTGACGATTCGGACGGAAAAAAATCCGGATACGAGTCGGACGGGGAATTTTTTTACCGGATCGGAATTGGCACCAAAGTAGTGATCCTTGCAGCTATGAACAAATTGGCCGAGGTTCCTCGGCACCATGTTTAAAAGTGGTGTCAAGACAGGACGCAACAGTGTCAGGAGAATGTTGGCATTAGACAGCAGGAAGAGCACAGGAGAGTCAGAACTATATTAAGGACACTATTTTTTGTAGGTTGAAGTCAGGATGGTACAGTGATAGAACAATGGAGTCAGAAATTGACAAAGTCATGAGGGAACGGACTTAGGAGAATGGAGTTAAGGCAAGGAACGTACAAACAGGAAATGTTAGCCAGTGATCAGAGCGTGTTCAAGAGTCAGGAGGGGGCAGGCTGGAGGAGTGGAGTCTGATTTCAGTTAAAGAGTAGCCAGAAAATGCTGGATTAGAGAATCACAAGAGAGTAGTCAGGAATCAGCATGATCAGAAGAGAGGAATCATAAGACAAGTCAAGAAAGTAGAGATCACCGCTCCTTCCAGTCCTCTAGGACCTCTACAATTGCCTTCTCCTTCTTCCTATACCCAATTACTTCGACTAACACCTATGCCTTAGTATGTCTTTCCATTCATCCTTCTCCTTTTTCTTCTTATCTGTTTTCCTGTGCCATGTTCATGTCCCCTTGTCTCCTTTTCATTTCTTTTCTAATTTAGTTACATTTTCAAAGGGAAGGGTTTCCTCATTTTCAGAATTTATCAAAATGGATCCTGGGACAGTCAGCCAGGCTTTCTTCATGTTGTAATTCCTCCAACATTATTATATCTTTCCCCTGATTTGGGAACTGAGCTCTCCGCCACTTTTCTTCATAGTTGCTGATGATGTTACAATTTCTCCTTTGCTGCTAGTAGATAATCTTTTTTACCCAGTGCTCAGCGTCATCTTATGGGCACCTTGGGACGTAATCCAAACTGTAAAAAGTGGCTCCTCAACCTCAGGTTTGGTAATAAAAGACTACCAAACTCTAACGTTGAAGTCCCCTGGCCCCATAACCACAGCTTCGGCCCAACCTAAGCTCATAATCCCTCTCATTCCTTGAAATTCCTGTACGGTTTATCTCTGCTTCCTCCCAGGTCGCTAGGTAAGCTACCTGCTCCCGTACCTTCTTTCCCCCATTTTCTAGATCCCTCTGTAAGACAAGAGTCAGTTTGAAACCAAGGATTTACCTTCTTCTTTTTCTGTTCAGAGATATACTACATCTGAAGGAGGGCTATCTCTTGCAGGCTGTCCCTTGCTTTTCCATTTACTACTTAGCTTTCAAGTGTCCCTCAGGGTAAACAGACATAATATCAAATTAAAAATATCGACAGGACAGAATATCGAGTTTTTAATATAGAATGGACAGAATATCGAATTGCCAAAATATAGTGGAAAAGAATATCGAAAATCAGGTAAGAAATATCGATTCAAATAATGTTGATGTATGTAAGTAATATCGACAGTAATAATATAGTTGTTAAAAATATCGAATTTTTTTATAGTGTTTTAAGTGTTAGTATATGTGTTAAAAGTATGTAATAAATTTGGAATGTATGTTTGAATATTTTTAAAGTAATAAATTTTATGTTATTTAATTTTAGTGTAATTTAATTCCGTAGCGGGTTGTGGGTTTATAGGGGAATAGGGTGGGAAGTAATTTAATTATAGTACATAAAATACTAATTTTTAGGAATTATTAATTATTTTTAATGTAATTTGGCGTTTTACTTCTGTAGCTGGCTGTGGGTTTATAGGGGAATAGGGTGGGAAGTAATGTAATTATTATGAGGTAATTATTAATTGGTATTGAAAATTAATTGGCTGTTGATTAATTATTAATTGTTAAATAATTTGTATTAATTGGTAATTAATTTGTATTAATTGTTTCATTGATAATTATGTTAATTGTATTAATGTATTATTTGTAGCGTGTTGTGGGTTTATAGGGGAATATGGTGGGAAGTAATTTAATTGTAAATAATTAATTATAGAAATATTTTTTGTATATTGATAATTATTTATTATTAATTATTAATTGGTATTAATTGTATTTATTATTTTTTGGTATTGAAAATTAATTGGTGGTTAATGAATTATTAATAGGTAATTAATACAAAAAAATGTTAAATTAATTATTAAATATTGTGTAATTGGTAATTAATGTTAATAATTTTTGTTGGTATTAATAATTAATTTATTAATAATAAAATATTAAATTATTATTTTCCCTACTATTGCACTTACTGGAGTGGGAATAGTAATTTTTACCCCTACGCTATCCAGCGTTTTTCCTACTATTGCACTCACTGGAGTGGGAATAATAATTTTTACCCCTACGCTATCCAACGCTTTCCCTACTGTTGCACTCTTTGGAGTGGGAATAGTCATTTTTACCCCTACGCTATCCAACGCTTTTCCTACTGTTGCACTCTTTGGAGTGGGAATAGTAATTTTTACCCCTACACTATCCAATGCTTTCCCTACTATTGCACTCACTGGAGTGGGAATAGTAATTTTTACCCCTACGCTATCCATCGCTTTCCCTACTATTGCACTCACTGGAGTGGGAATAATAATTTTTACCCCTACGCTATCCAACGCTTTCCCTACTGTTGCGCTCTTTGGAGTGGGAATAGTAATTTTTACCCCTATGCTATCCAACGCTTTCCCTACAGTGGCACTCACTGGAGTGGGAATAGTAAATTTTACCCTTCCGCTATCCAACGCTTTCCCTACTGTTGCACTCTCTGGAGTGGGAATAGTAATTTTTACCGCTACGCTATTCAACGCGTTCCCTACTGTTGCACTCTTTGGAGTGGGAATAGTAATTTTTACCCCTACGCTATCCAACGCTGTCCATACTGTTTCACTCACTGGAGTGGGAATAGTAAATTTTACCCTCCCGCTATCCAATGCTTTCCCTACTATTGCACTTACTGGAGTGGTAATAGTAAATTTAACCCGCCCGCTATCCTACGCAAAAAATATTGAATATTTTTTATTAATATTACGTTAATATATGTATTATTATTTTTTTTACTTACATTAATTATTTATTAATGTTAAAGTTATTTTAATATTTTTAAGTATGTTTCAGTTAATTATATGTATTATTTCATTAAATTTACATTACTTTTAAGACATTATAAAAATTCGATATTTTGACTAACTATATTTTTTACAACGATATTTTGGATTCGATATTTTTGTACTTACCTGTTTGGAGATAGGCATTCGATATTTTGGCATTCTATATTTTTCCTTCTATATTTTGGTGGTTCGATATTCTCCTTCTCGATATTTTGTCAGTGATCCGTCTCTCAAGTAGGATATGATATTCCATAGGACACAAGGGGCTGGTGGGGAGTAAGGCTGAAAGTCCTGGTCAGAATATTGAGTATAAAAAATATCGACATGCAAAATGTGATGGCTAAAATATTGACAACAAGAATACTGTGATGGTAAATATATATTGGGAAGTATACATTTATTATTCCTAACTCTGCACCCACATACCTTGAAGATAAATGTGGAGGTAAGCATAGTAAACCAACACTAACCTCTATATACTTACCTTCGCAATATTCTTGTAGTCGATATCCTGGTCACAATATTTTTGCTTGTTGATGTTTAAAATTTGCTATTCCAGTAGCAAACCTAAAATGAGGCATTCTGTTGACCACAACAGTGCTAAAGTCATGCCAGTGGTTAGAGGGGTTGGGAACCAGCACTCGTTTTTGGGGCTGTGATGCAGACTGAATGTGAGAAAGGTAGAAATAAAGAAAGAACAATCAGAAAGATAAAAAAACATTGACAAAGGGGGGAATCAGAGCTGTAAAAGAATCAGCAAGAGTGCGACAAAGAAACTAGAAATGTAGGGTGCTGGAAGAAAGAGACACGAGGTGGAATCAAGTCTGGGGGCAACCTTAGCATTCAGCAATCCAGGTAATTGGTAGCGCTGATATTGGACGCTTCACAGAAACTTTGGGCCACTGCACTTCATTTTTTTGAACACATTAATGACTGGAGCCCAGATTTACTTACATTTGACTCAATGCAGTGCAGCAAGACAACTGGCTGGGCTGCATCAATTAGGAGAGAGCCGCAATGCACCATATTTACCACGAGTGCTGCCTAGCACCAATGCAGGCACCCTTGTATCGTGGTTCAAAAGGGTCTGCATTACAGGCAGGATTGTTTTTGTGCAGGAAGGGCCACCTTACTGCACAAAAATATTTCTCAGAGGCATTTTCCTCTTCCACAAAATGCAGCACACAGTGGAAGAGGAAATAACAAAGAGATATAAACATATTTCTCCTCATTATGACACTGTTGGTATGGCATTGCATTTTGATGCATTCCCAGGTTTACTACCCTTAGTAAATCTGGGAATGCACTGAAATCCATGGATGGAAGCGTTGCAACGCCCACACTACACCCATGGAAAGCTTTCCCAACCCAGAGTAACGCAAGGCAGCAATTTGCGCTGCGCTGCTTTGCTCTGGATTTAATGAAGCCCTTGCGTTGCCTTTGTGATGCAACAGCAAGGTAAGGGCTTAGTAAATTTGAGGCTAAATGTTTACATGACATATAGGCTGGCCCCAAACTCGGAAACACTATACTGACAAAACCAAAACACTTGATATAAGTTCAAAGTCAGTGAGAGGCCTCTCTTTTGTTGGCAGTATTTACAGAGGATGGTGAGCTGAATGTGAAAAAACGGTTACATCTTTTGCACTCCTTTAGTTCTCACACTTTAGTCATGAGAATCCCACTAAGGCAAACCTGACATTTCTGTCTTAAAATAGACGTTCTGACCTTTTTGTAGACAGATGAGGGAAACTCCGGATTTCCCTTGCAGAGCTCCAGCAAACCCTAGGAGACTCTCCACCTCCGCTTTCACACACATTTTTAGAAGATTGATGACATTCTAGGAATTTTGAATCTGAGGTCATTATTCCCTCTGCTTTGGTTTGATTATCCACTCTATGGGCTAACTATGTGCCACTCTCTACAGAGCGAAGGGCAGAGCACTTTCAGGCACTGAAGCACAGTTTGTTCATTTGTCCGGAGGGACACAGCATTTCAACTAAAGCTTGGTGACATGGATGCGAGAGCAGCAAATAAAGCGGCGTCTTTTTCATGCATGTTTTCTCCTGTGCTCCCTATGAATTCGTTGTTACTATGGTTTTATCTTCTCAGTTTGGAAGTCAAGCATGGCACAAAGTAGGGTGACCAGATCTTGAGAACCAAAAACCGGGACATTTTGGGAAAATAGAAGAAGGACTACAATTTTTCTTCAACGTAATGTCACAGAATGACAGCTCTCATCAAGATAGGATCACAGAAGAGGCATTAAGAAAATACATAAAATGTAATTTCTACAACCAACATCATACCTATTAATTAAATTGCTTACTTATAACAGCGGCTAACTAGCACAGCTTTAGAACACCAAAAATGTGCCTCTCACTGTTTTCCGTGGACCCCCTAAAAACTGGTACATGAGCCAAAATTGCCAAAATATGCCGGGACAGCTGGTGAAAAAAACGGGAATGTCGTGGAAAATCCGGGTCTTATGGTCACCCTAGGCACAAAGGGGCCCTGTATCTAGGAGGCATAGTCTCCCTTACCCCTACTGGGAATATGGCGCCGGCCAGACAATCAAGGCATGTTAATTATGACACCACAACCTCTCGCTTGGCATCACAGTGACGCATACCATCTCTTTTGCTGTCACAAGGCAAATACGTTCTCCCTCTCAAAGCATTAAAATGCTATCTTCTCTTGGGTTACATAGTTTTTGGTGTTTTGAGATTGGGTAGAATGAGGCAGGTTCACATAATCACACACATAGGTGTTGTGATTACCAGGGCACTTAAGTTGAAGGAAAATAACTATTTGGGGTATATTTGCTAAGTTTCAGCGCTGTGTTTGCGTGACAAAAGTGCCGCAAGTCAAAACTAAATCTTTTTTTTACAAATTTACTTTCCAGCGCTAAACTTGTTCAGCGCTGGAAAATCACTCGAAAGTATGGCAAAGCAGCGCATAGCTTTGCTTTACATCACTTAGCACCAAGGGGGCATTCCATAGGTGGTGCATGGGTGTTCCCTTGCAACAGAGACATATGTACAATAAAATGTCGGAGCGCGGAGGTGTGCCAAATTTTGGCAGTGCTGCGCTCCGACATTTTCAAAACCCAGGGATGCGACTTATTAACTGCAAGACGGCGCACCCTTGTGTTTTCCCTAGCCCTGGTGCTAAAATTAGCTGCTTAGGGCCAATGCAGACACCCTTGCACCATAGTGGGTGGTGTTGAGGGTGGCTGGCCAAAAGGGGCACTGATGTGGAGGGTGGGCTTTGTGGCAATGCAAGTTCAGGAATGGCCCAGGAGATATGCTAAAGGCTCTGATGGGGCACTCTTGCTAAGTGGCAATCCCTCGCTGCTGCACCACCTTTTTCCCAGTGTCACAAATTCAGCCTGAAATTGACACCCTTTTTTAAATTCTATGATCTGATTTGCTTTCATTTTGGATTTATATTGTAATAAAACTACCTTGGTATAAAGTTGTAAATTTGATTACACACAAATCTTGATAAACACACAGGGGCATATTACCAAGCACGGCGTTAAAATTATCGCCGCTTTAGCGGCAGAAAACTGCCGCTAAAGCGGCGATAATGGGCTTGATAATATACCGCAGAGAATTCCAATAGAAGCCCATGTTGACACCAGAACATGGGCTTCTATGGGAATTCTCAAGGGCATATTGTCAAGCTCATTATCGCCGCTTTAGTGACAGTTTTCTGCCGCTAAAGCGGCGATAATTTTAACGCCGTTTCTTGATAATATGCCCCCAAGTGATTATAACTCTCATTGTAGCTCATAGGCAAAGAATAGCATCTTCAAATGAAACGGGCCACAGAATTACATTTTCTTTCTGAGCAAAGATGTTGTTTTATACAGCTCACATTTTGTTACAGGAAGCCTCTGGAATCTGGGTTAGGTGGGCGATATATGGCTAACAATAATGATATTTGCCACTCACATAGCAACCATGTTGTGCCTTTTGTGCTTTTTATTCAACATTTTCCTACCTGTGTCCATTGCTTTGTGGTAGCCCTGTGACATCAGCACCACTGATGGAGCCTATGTTAATCCTAAGTGGTGGTTGCAATATTTGGTCACAGAGATTTATCATTGTTTTGCGTCACCATGCACCACATAAGTTGATGCAGGGTGACGCAAAACCTAAAATCAGATTTACCATGCCATGCAAGGCCATTTTGTGTGGTTTAGTAAACATGGTGTAACGCAAGGCAGCGCAAGTTGCTGCCTTGCATTACACTGCTTGGTGGAGGCATTTCATGGATTGAGTGTGGGTGTTCCCACGCATCCACCAATGCATTCTGAAACATTCCCAGATTTAGCAACACTGGTAGACCTGGGAGTAGATCAGAATTGTATGCATTCCCACCTGAGGAGCAATGAGGAGAAATATCTTTATTTCTGCAGCACATTTAGAAAGAGTATTGTTTTTGTGTAGGAAGGTGCTCCTTCCTGAAGAAAAAGAATCAGGTCTTTAACGCAAGCACCCTTGCACTTTGACAGAAGGGTGCCTGCATTGGTGCTCGGCTTCACTGAGTGTGCCAGTGCCAGGCGAGGACAGGTATGCACCATATAATTATAAATATGGCGAATTGCGGTCCTCTCTCTTTCACTCAGTGAAGTAAGTTGTCTTACTACATTGTGTTGCGTGAAAAAAATAAAAAATATGGGCCTGATTTTATGTGACGTTTCATAATAAGGTCGGGATCCCAATAAAATCCCTGGATATTGCCTTAAAGAAGAGCAACAGTGTTGGAGAACTCAGTGCTGAAATAAGGATATCGTGCTCTGAGTTTAATCAAGATGCTTTAGGACCTTGTTGCACCAGCTCAGTGTAACCTGCATCCATACCTTTATAATTTGCGGCAATGGGTTAGCACATATGATTATTCTTCAAAGTATCATGAGCATATGTATGAAGTGTGACACAAATAGCTGACAAAAGTCTTGGAGAGTTGCACATTAATATAAAAGAGATGCTGGGGAATCAGTGGGTATTCTTAGGAACCTGATCCTTGATAGAGACACCTAATGGACTCCTTCGAATCTACAGCCATGTTCTGCAGACTGAATGGTTTTGTAACCTGTGATGCAAAATGAAGTCCCTGTTAAACTCTGCTGTTCTTTAACGCTTTTAGGGACTTTCAGCACCCCTTCACATGCAGTTTCCTACTATTCTCTCACAGTTGCCTCTAGTTATCCAGATTGGCTCATAGTGTAGCAGTATCCACATTTTATAAGGAGCTACGCACTAGCTTGAACCATGTAGATTGTGTATTGAAAATACAGCGCGTCGCCCCCCCAGAGCAATTAGACATCCACTGTGATTATACTGCCGTCGGGGAGAGAAGTAGCAGATTGAAACTGCGTGAAGGTGTTAAAGGCAGAGACTTGCCATTAATATTTCCAAAGCAAACTGCAGTGTGGGTTTGGCACCTGTAGCCAGCAGAGTTGGGACACCACTTGGTGTACATGAGTTGAATCACTGAATTTGCTCACGCATCGGTTGTTGCAAAACCCGACATGGACACCGGTCAAGATCAGCGCTGCCAGCGGCTAGGGAGAATGGGTGTAACTTCACACTCCAATGGGAGTGGACTGCCATAGATATAAGCAGTCCCCCAGGTGAAACATCATCGCGGAAGTGGAACAGGCACTGAAGAAAGCTGTCAGGCTGAAACGCGTCTGCCCAGCTTATTACAGATGCATTAAACCCCATACTTTGCGCTGAAGATTTGGAAAATAAAGTTATGTTCCTTTTCACCGATTAAGTGTCCGCCCCATCTTGTGGTGAGTGGGATTGGACTTCATGTTTAATCGGTTGTCAAGCACTGATCACCGGCACGCCCTCTCCGTCAGGAGCTATGCGCTTAGCTTGTACCTTGTGGGCTGTGTATTGAAAATACAGCGCTTAGCCCCCCCAGCGGGATTAGACATCAACTTATACTGCCATCAGGGAGAGAGGTAGCAGATTGAAACTGCGTGAAGGTGTTAAAGGCAGAGACTTACCATCAATATTTCCAAAGCAAACTGCCGTGTGGGTTTGGCACCTGTAACCAGCAGAGTTGGGACACCACTTGGTGTACGTGACTTGAATCACTGAATTTGCTCATGTATCAGTTGTTGCAAAACCCGACATGGACAGCGGTCAAGATCAGCGCAGCCAGCGGCTAGGGAGAATGGGCGCAACATCACACTCCAATGGGAGTGGGCTGCCATAGATATAATCAGGCCCCCAGGTGTAACAGCATTGCGGAAGTGGAACAGGCACTGAAGAAAGTCATCAGGCTGAAACGCATCTACCCAGATTTTCACAGATGCATTAAACCCCAAGCTTTGCGCTAAAGATTTGGCAAATAAAGTTATCTTCCTTTTCACCGAGCAAGTGTTGTCCCCCTCTTTGTGGTGAGCGGGATTGGACTTCATGTTTAAACGGTTTCTAAGCACCGATCACCAGCACTCCCTCTCGGTCAGGAGCTGCGCACTTAGCTTGAACCTTGTGGACTGTGTATTGAAAATACAGCGTGTCACTCCCCCCCAACGCGATTAGACATCCACTGTGATTATACTGCTGTTGGGGAGAGAGGTAGCAGATTGATACTGCATGAAGGTGTTAAAGGTAGAGACGTATTTATTTTATTTAGGTCACTTATATCGCGCTCGAATCATCCCCAAGGGGATCTCTCGGCGCTGGAAAAAGAGGCCAGCGGTCAAAGGGGGGAGAGCCTTAAAAGAGCCATGTTTTGAGCAATTTTGAAATTGAGCCAGATTCAAACATTGACGAATTAGTTCAGGAAGGCTGTTCCACAACTTGGGGGCCAGATACGAAAAGGAACGACCCCCCATCTTTACCTTCCTAATTCTATGACCACACAGTGTTTTACGATTACTGGATCTGAGCTGCCTTGTGGGTTGATACCATTTAAGTTTATCAGTAAGATAAACCGGCCCCAGTCCATGCAGGGACCTGAAGACCAAACACAGCTTTTTAAACGTGGCCTGATTCCTTACTGGAAGCCAATGTAATTGGCGTAAAAGCGGCAGAGAGGGAGTTTGCGCTGGCTTATCAAGAGCAAGGCGAGTGGCTGTATTTTGGAAAGAAGATCCTCCCTGATTCCCACCAGTAAGGAATTACCATAATCCAGGCGACTCATTAGCAGTGCCTGGATAAGGGTCTTTCTAGCACTCAGCGGGATCCATGGGAAGATCTTTCTCAACATCCACATGGTCCCAAAACAGGAGGAAGCCAGTGTTTTCACTTTTATCTCCATTGAGAGCTGGTTATCTAGGCCTATCCCCAAATTCTTCGCCCAACTTCTAGGGACGGGGGGCACACCCAGTTCTGGTGGCCACCAGTCTGGAGTCCACAGATCCGCAGCTATGCCAAACAGAAGAATCTCGGTCTTAGAGGAGTTTAATTGTAAAAAATGTCTCCTCATCCAGTCTGCGATGTTAATCATACAGGTTGTAAACTTAACTTTCGTTTCGGCGGGGTTATTACCGATGTTTACAATCAGCTGCGTATCGTCGGCATATGATATGGCCTCAAAGCCACAGTTCCTGATAATTGAGGCTAGAGGGGCCACATATAAATTAAATAAAGTAGGGCTCAATATAGAGCCCTGTGGCGCCCCCTTATCAAACACAACCGGAGATGACCCATAAGACCCCAGTTGGACAGATTGGGATCTATCAGATAGGTAGCTCTGAAACCATTTAAAGGCTAAGCCACCGACACCCACCTCCTGCAATCTCCTTAACAGTATATTGTGGGAGATGGTGTCGAAGGCTGCCGACAGGTCCAGCAGCACCAGCATAACCGGAGAGTCCCCATCGAGCAGCAACCTAATCGTGTCCGTGACTTTGAGCAAAGCAGCCTCAGTGCTATGTGATGTGCAAAACCCTGACTGAGTAGGATCTAATATCTTATTCTCTTCTAAGTAGTTGGAAAGATGACGATTTATAATAGATTCCATGATTTTAGACCAACATGGAGGAAGAGAAATGGGTCTATAATTTTGAACCTCTGTAGGGTCAGCTGATACCTTTTTAAGCAGCGGCTTACGCAAGATACCTTCCATTTACTCGGGAAAGTGGCTGTCGCCAATGACATGTTACAGATGACTGCCAGAGTGTCTGCAAGAAAAGGAGACAATTCCTTCATGACTCTAGGTGACAATGGGTCCAGGAGTGATCCTAACTTGGTTTTGGCCAACAGTGCCCCGACCTGAGAACCCGTAATGATGGGAAAGTCATCTAGGCGAGGTGAACAAAGAGCTAGCCTAGGGGCCAAACCATCATTTATATATATTTTTTTTCTCTAAAGCATGATATATCGCATCAATTTTGTCGTTAAAGTGGGACGTTAATGCATTACAAGACTCCTGCGTAGCTGGCGGGAGCGAATCAATTGCACGTGGGCAAGTGAATTCTCTCAAAATGTTAAAGAGCTCCCGTGAGGAGTCCTTAGCTTTCATAATCTGGGTGCCTAGGTGAGCTCTCCTAGCCTTATTACAGTGATTTAGATAAGTTCTATGAGCTTTGCGATAACTATCTCTGTCGGCTACTGCTTTCGATTTTCTCCATCTTCTTATAGGGTCTACAACTGGCATTCTCCTTTTTTAATGCTGCAGTATACCATGGCGCGGGGGCTGCTCTAGCCGAAATTCTTATCAATTTCACTGGTGCAATCACATGAAGAGCCTCTATAATAGAGGCTTCAACTCGCTCTAAGGCTAAATCGCAGTCAGTCTTCTCATCATACCATCAATATTTCCTAAGCAAATTGCTGTGTGGGTTTTGCACCCGTAGCCAGCAGAGTTGAGACACCACTTGGTGTACGTGAGTTAAATCACTGAATTTTCTCACGCATCGGTTGTTGCAAAACCCGACATGGACAGCGGTCAAGATCGGCGCAGCTAGCGGCCAGGGAGAATGGGCGTAACATCACACTCCAATGGGAGTGGACTGCCATAGATATAATCAGGCCCCCAGGTGTAACATCATCGCAGAAGTGGAACAGGCACTGAAGAAAGCCGTCAGGCTGAAAAGCATAAGCCCAGCCTTTAACAGATGCATTAAATCCCATGCTTTGCGCTGAAGATTTGGCAAATAAAGTTATCTTCCTTTTCACCGAGCAAGTGTCGGCTCCATCTTTCTGGTGAGTGGGATTGGACTTCATGTTTAATCGGTTCTCAAGCACCGATCACTGGTACGCACTCTTGTTCAGGAGCTACGTGCTTAGCTTGAACCTTATGGACTGTGTATTGAAAATAAAGCGTATCGCCGCCCCAACGGGATTAGAACATTTAGGTGCCGATTACGATCCGGTAAAAAAATTCCCCGTACGACTCGTATCCGGTCTTTTTACCGTACGAATCGTACAAGTGCCGTACAAACTGCCAAGTACGATTCGCATGGGAAAAAGTCCATACGAATCGCATTGGGAATCATTCCCCACACGTCCTTGGGTCGGAAAATGTGTCCGACACGTCCTCGGACGATTTACCGTACAAATGTGAAAAGTGAAGTCTGACCGCGGAATTACGATCCATCCCGTGCGTCCGATGTTACAACCGTATGGAAAAAACACCGTCCGCACCGAACTCCCATAGCAACCATGGAGACATGTGCCCGCATACGCGCCGACCCCCCCAGCCCCCGTACGTACGTGCCGACCCCCCCGCCCCCGTACATACGCACCGACCCCCCCCAGCCCCCGTACGTACGTGTCGTACCCCCGTGTATGTACACCCGTGTACGTTTGAGTCGTACCCCCACCCGTGTATGTACGGTGCGTACCCCCACCCGTGTATGTACACCCGTGTACGTGTCGTACCCCCGTGTATGTACACCCGAGTACGTTCGAGTCGTACCCCCACCCGTGTATGTACGGTGCGTACCCCCACCCGTGTATGTACACCCGTGTACGTGTTGTACCCCCCGTGTATGTACACCCGTGTACGTTCGAGTCGTACCCCCACCCGTGTATGTACGGTGCGTACCCCCAGCACGGGTGGGGGTACGACTCGAACGTACACGGGTGTACATACACGGGGGTACGACACGTACACCGGTGTACATACATGGGTGGGGGTACGACTCAAACATACACGGGTGTACATACATGGGGGTACGGCACGTACACGGGTGTACATACACGGGTGGGGGTACGACTCGAACGTACACGGGTGTACATACACAGGGGGGGTACGACACGTACACGGGTGTACATACACGGGTGGGGGTATGACTCGAACGTACATGGGTGTACATACACGGGGGGTACGACACGTACACGGGTGTACATACACGGGTGGGGGTACGACTCAAACGTACACGGGTGTACATACTTTGGGGTATGACACGTACACGTGTGTACATACACAGGTGGGGGTACGACTCGAACGTACACGGGTGTACATACACGGGGGGGTAGGACACGTACACGGGTGTACATACACGGGTGGGGGTACGCACCGTACATACACGGGTGGGGGTACGACTCGAACGTACGGGGGCTGGGGGGGTCGGCGCATACATACGGGGGCTGGGGGGGTCGGCACATACATACGGGGCTGGGGGGGTCGGCGCGTACTTACGGGGGCGGGGGGGTCGGCGCGTACATACGGCGGCGGGGGGGTCGGCACGTACATACGGGGGCGGGGGGGGTACGGCACGTACATACGGGGGGGGTTCGGCACGTACGTACGGGGGCGGGGGGGTACGGCGCGTACCGGGCCACCTACTCTGGTCGTTTCGTGCCGTACTTCGCTTTTCCGGCACTTTTTGGGTGCCGTGAAAATATCGCCGTCCGGACTGCTGTCGGTCCGTATCGTACTTCCTGGGTCGTGAAACGCTGCCTGACAGCGTCCCGACGTCACGTCGCAGCATTCCCGGATCACATTCGTACGTATATTTTCGTCGGTCGGTGTTTTTTACAATTCGTACGGAAATGGTGTTTCCGTGCGAATCGTAATTCCATGTTTGTGAAGTTTTCCGACCGGGTACGAGTCGGACAGAGAAAACTCTCCGACCGACGGTTCGTACCCGGTTTTTACCGGATTGTAATCGGCACCTAACTGTGATTATATTGCCGTTGGGGAGAGAGATAGCAGATTGATACTGCGTGAAGGTGTTAAAGGCAGAGACTTACCATCAATATTTCCAAAGCAAACTGCTGTGTGGGTTTGGCAACCGTAGCCAGCAGAGTTGGAACACCACTTGGTGTACGTGAGTTGAATCACTGAATTTGCTCATGCATCAGTTGTTGCAAAACCCGACATGGACAGTGGTCAAGATGCACGCAGGCAGCGACCAGGGAGAATGGGCATAACATCACACTTCAATGGGAGTGGACTGCCAGAGATATAATCAGGCCCCCAGGTGTAACATCATCGCGGAGGTGAAACAGGCACTGAAGAAAGCCATCAAGATGAAACGTGTCTGCTCAGCGTTTCACAGATGCATTAAACCCCATCTTTGCACGGAAGATTTGGCAAATAATGTTATCTTCCTTTTCACCGAACAAGTGTTGGCCCCCTCTTTGTGGTGAGTGAGATTGGACCTCATGTTTAATCGGTTCTCAAGCACCGATCACCGTCACACCCTCTTCGTCAGGAGCTATGCTCTTAGCTTGAACCTAGTGGACTGTGCATTGAAAATACAGCGCATCGCCCCCCCCAGTGGGATTAGACATTCACTATGATCATACTGGCGTTGGGGAGAGATGAGCAGATTGATACTGCGTGAAGGTGTGAAAGGCAGAGACTTACCATACATTTTTCCAAACCAACCTGCCGTGTGGGTTTGGCACCCATAGCCAGCAGAGTTGGGACACCACTTGGTGTACGTGAGTTGAATTACTGAATTTGCTCACGCATCGGTTGTTGCAAAACCCAACATGGACAGCAGTCAAGATCAGCGCAGCCAGCGGCCAGGAAGAATGGGTGTAACATCACACTCCAATGGGAGCGGACTGCCATAGATTTAATCAGGCCCGAGGTGAAACACCATTGCGTAAGTGGAACAGGCACTGAAGAAAGCCGTCAGTCTGAAACGCATCCTCCCAGCGCTTCACAGATGCATTAAACCCCATGCTTTGCGCTGAAGATTTGTCAAATAAGTTATGTTCGTTTTCACCGATTAAGTGTCTGCCCCATCTTTGTGGTGAGTGGAATTGGACTTCATGTTTAATCGGTTGTCAAGCACTGATCACCGGCACGCCCTCTCCATCAGGAGCTACGCACTTAGCTTGAACCTTGTGGACTGTGTATTGAAAATACAGCGCTTAGCCCCCCCAGCGGGATTAGACATCAACTTATACTGCCATCAGGGAGAGAGGTAGCAGATTGAAACTGCGTGAAGGTGTTAAAGGCAGAGACTAACCATGAATATTTCCAAAGCAAACTGCCGTGTGGATTTGGCACCTGTAACCAACAGAGTTGAGACAGCACTTGGTTTACGTGAGTTGAATAACTGAATTTGCTCATGTATCAGTTGTTGCAAAACCCGACATGGACAGCGATCAAGATCGGCTCAGCCAGCGGCTAGGGAGAATGGGTGTAGCATCACACTCCAATGGGAGTGGACTGCCATAGATAAAATCAGGCACCCAGGTGTAACAGCATTGCGGAAGTGGAACAGGCACTGAAGAAAGCCATCAGGCTGAAACGCGTTCTCCCAGATTTTCACAGATGCATTAAACCCCAAGATTTGCGCTAAAGATTTGGCAAATAAAGTTATCTTCCTTTTCACTGAGCAAGTGTTGTCCCCCTCTTTGTGGTGAGTGGGATTGGACTTCAAGTTTAAACGGTTCTTAAGCATTTATCACCAGCACTCCCTCTCGGTCAGGAGCTACACACTTAGCTTGAACCTTGTGGACTGTGTATTGAAAATACAGCGTGTCACTCCCCCCAGAGCGATTAGACATCCACTGTGATTATACTGCCTTCGGGGAGAGAGGTTGCAGATTGATACTGCATGAAGGTGTTAAAGGTAGAGACTTACCATCCATATTTCCAAAGCAAATTGCTGTGTGGGTTTGGCACCCGTAGCCAGCAGAGTTGGTTCACCACTTGGTGTACGTGAGTTAAATCACTGAATTTGCTCATGCATCGGTTGTTGTAAAACCCGAAATGGACAGCGGTCAAGATCGGCGCAGCCAGCGGCCAGGGAGAATGGGCGTAACATCACACTCCAATGGGAGTGGACTGCCATAGATATAATCAGGCCCCCAGGTGTAACATCATCGCGGAGGTGAAACAGGCACTGAAGAAAGCCATCAAGCTGAAACGCGTCTGCCCAGCGTTTCACAGATGCATTAAACCCCATCCTTGCACTGAAGATTTGGCAAATAAAATTATCTTCCTTTTCACCGAACAAGTGTTGGCCCCCTCTTTGTGTTGAGTGGGATTGGACTTCATGTTTAATCGGTTCTCAAGCACCGATCACTGTCACACCCTCTTCGTCAGGAGCTATGCGCTTAGATTGAACCTTGTGGACTATGCATTGAAAATACAGCGTGTCACTCCCCCCAGAGCGATTAGACATCCACTGTGATTATACTGCCTTCGGGGAGAGAGGTTGCAGATTGATACTGCATGAAGGTGTTAAAGGTAGAGACTTACCATCCATATTTCCAAAGCAAATTGCTGTGTGGGTTTGGCACCCGTAGCCAGCAGAGTTGGGACACCACTTGGTATACATGAGTTGAATCACTGAATTTGCTCACGCATTGGTTGTTGCAAAACCCGACATGGACAGCGGTCAAGATCGGCGCAGCCAGCGGCCAGGAAGAATGGGTGTAACATCACACTCCAATGGGAGCGGACTGCCGTAGATTTAATCAGGCCCCGAAGTGAAACATCCTTGCAGAAGTGGAACAGGCACTGAAGAAAGCTGTCAGGCTGAAATGTGTCTGCCCAGCGATTCACAGATGCATTAAACCCCATGCCTTGCGCTAAAGATTTGGCACATAAAGTTATCGCGAAGATGCCCTGCTGCTGAGGCGGATCCTGCAGTGACCCACACGGGTCACGCTTTTGGAACGGGGGGTTCGCATTTGAGGATTGAGTATAAGACAAGCAGTTGGTTGTTTTCCCCATCCGAAACCCACTGGGGTAATACAGTTGTTTATTGTCAGAATAGGCAGCACTCACTTGAGAAGATCACTGTTTTAAAAAACTGCAAATACCAGCAGCAATATTCTGCCTATCATGTGATGAGGACATTTAAAATAACGCGGCTGCTGCTTCCTTAATATCTAAGGTTTTTTAAATGCTAATTTCTAACTATAACGTCCCTGAAATCTATGGTTTTTTCAGTGACTTTTCTAAGGTTTTGTAAATGCTAATTTCTAACTATAACATAGCAGTCGTATTTGCAGAGTGGTGGAGAAAGGTGAGCGTGGCCTCTGAACACCTGTTAGCAATCCCACTGTGTAGGATTTACTGGAGGTAACAGGAGGGATAGTTAGCCCACTGTGTCAACCTTGGGGGACCAATTGCCCCTCCTATTACCTCCAGTAAGTCCCACACAACAGGATTTGTAACTTCTCATACCAGGCCAACCCCGTTCCTCCACCACTCTGAAATCATGCCCCTTGGCATGTTGTAAGTTGGGGAATTAATTATCCTTGAATACTGAGGATCCCTGGGGGCCAATTAGCCCACCAGGTACCTCCAGTAAGTGCCACAGAACTGGATTGCAGAGAGGTGGTCTGAGGACACGCCCCTTGTTACACCACTCTGCAAACGCGGCTCCTGGCACACTGCTGCTCACAGGATAAAGTCCACTTGTGTCTCGAGGTCCTCAGGACCTAATCGCCCCACCATCAGTGTGCCAAGAGGCGTGTTTGCAGAGTGGTGTAAAAAGGGGCATGGCCTCAGACCACCTGTCTCCAATCCAGCTCTGTGGCGCTTACTGTAGGTACCTAGTGGGCTAGTTGGCCCCCAGGGACCCTCAGTATTCAAGGGGAATTAATTCCCCAACTTACAACATGCCAGAGGGTGCGTTTTCAGAGTGGTGCAGGGAGGGGGTGGGGCCTCCGGCAAGATGGCGTCTTTATTTTTTTAGAAGGAGGGCTGTGTGGCCCTCCTTATTTTCCATTTTTGAGGACGTGGGGACCCCATCCCCCAGGGCCTGACCCCTTTTTTATAATAACATTTAAAAAAACTGGAAGGGGGGCCCCCCTCCTCAGGCCAATTATGGCCCAGCGGACCCCATTCCCCGGGACCGGCCTTTCCATTTTAAAAAAAATAATTAATTAACGGGGAGGGGGGCTGCGTGGCCCCCCTCCCAGGCCACTTCTGGCCCCAGGGACCCCATCACCCAGGGCCGGCCCTTTGTGTTGGGGACCATGAGGGGAGCCCCAATGCCCCCACGGTCCTGCCGGCTCCCCACCTCCTGCGGAAGCCGGCATTGCTTTTGAGCAAGGGGAGCTGCTAACATGCAGCTCTCCTTGCTCAAAAGGAATCCTGCTTTGCTTCACTGAAGGAAAAGAATGCGCTAAGAGTGAAGTTGCAGCACTGAAAGGTGGACCAGCAGTTTGAAACTGGGACTGACAGCGTGTGAGTACAGAGCATTGATTGGCTCACAAGCTTCAATCTGGGCAGCGTGTCCAGATGCTCCTGATGTTAACAGCAGTGTCCACACAACACAAAGTGATTAATGGGAATCAGCCCCAACAAGAATATGAATTCCTAAAAGACAAGTTCTTAGGTTGTACAGGATGAGATAAATATTTACATGGCGAATCCAAAAACAATTGTGTATAGGATCCTAGTCCTGATGAATACCTCAATCATACGCTGTATTACAAGTCAAAAAACTACTCGTTGATGAAATGACTGAAGAGTGAATCTAATTTTGGCTTTAGTGGCCATGGTAAGATTTCAAATGCATAAACTGTGATAAATTGAGAGCATTTTTACTTTCAGAAGAGTTCAAGAAACTATTTTGCCTTTGAGTTTCTCGCCTCAACTACCTATGAATCTCGCTGTGTGAGACCCTGTTGAAAATAAGGACCTGTAATGCGTTGTGAGTATGTCAGTCAGTTTGTGCTTTAAATATGTTCACCATGGAGAAGTAATGGCACTTTGGTGTGTAGAAAAGCTTTATGAATATTAGTAATTGAAACAATGTTTTTTTTGGGCTGTATAAATTCTACACTTGTACTTGCAGGACGGTGTTATTGATATGATTCGAATATATTTTTACAATATTTGTATTTTAAAACAGTAGCCTTCCAGTGCCATAAAAGAATCAGTGCACCTGTTCTATATGGTTCATCTCCCAGGCCCCTACGGTTCTTACTGGACAAGTCCTCATTTTTTTTCGCCCATCAGGAGCATTGTGTGGACAAATGGAGGATAGTAATCTCTCATTTACATGGGATTGTGTCCAATTGAAGAAAGAGTTCCTATTGGGAACACACAGGTACAAAATGTGCACTGGCACAATGTGGCGGCTGGCAACATTAATTGATGGTGAGGAACTCACCATAAATTCTGCCGGATACTCCAAACTGATGCTCCTCTTCCCACACCTATCCTGGCTGTGAAGAGGAGCAGGAAGGAAAGGGAAGGAATTCCCTCCTTGTGCAATGCAAATCCAGCCAATACTGGAGCTATTGGTTGGTGCAGGCTAACCCAGCTCTCCTTTTGAGGCTGTGGGCCTGTGCCTGCAATCCCTTAACTGTTTTACAGCACTAGGATTGCTGGCTTTAAAGAGCACATGGCAGATTGCCTGGCTCAAGGCAGCTGATCAATCTGACATGCGCACTGAGCACCTACAGCGTCATTCTGCAATCTGCATGAATCTGCCCCACCCCCACCATCCACTTGCTATGGCCGGCGGCACACAGAATAATAAAATAGTAATGATCATTTTATTATTCTGTATTTACTGCTGCTCTCGCAGCAATTGGGGCCAAGCCTTTCCGCCAATGAAGAGAAACCACCCCTGATCTAGAGTCTGAAATATGGACCCCAGATGTCTATGACTGTGTAGAATTACAGGGATACTACTGGTTTTTTTTTTAATGAACCTCTTGAAAGTCAAATATTTAATTAAAATACGAGCATATTTCTGACTTTTCACACAAGCCATTTGTTAATTGGGCCTTAGGCAGCACATTAGGCAAGATGTGACATTGTGAGGAAATTGGAGGGGAATGGAGCTGAGAGTGTGCACATGATAGAATTGAGTTCTGTCGTCAGGTGTCAAGGGAGAATGTTGTTCCTTTAAATCCTTTACTCTTTTGTATTGAATGCATCCGTGAGGTCCAATATTATGACTACCGACACATTTCCATCAACCAAGATAAATCTCACATCCTCAGTGCCCATACTAGATGCTATTTATGTCCCTCTTCCAGGGCAAAAGACCAGTGTTTCAATGCCATTGAATGATCCAAGAAAGCAGATAATTATTTTGCCACTTCCTATTAAACAAGTATCTAGAGTGTCATCGGACTACAAATGAAAGAGATTTATTACATTGTCAGGGAATGAATGAGACTGGGGACTACAATAAGAAGCAGCTTTACATATGATACCGCTTCCACTCACATTGGAAAGTAAACTTATTATCACACAAGAAAGCATATAACATAAAAAGTATGATACACGACAAACTACACACTTAGTGAATAATATGAATAGCAAACACAACAAATTAAATGGGAAACTTACTGAAATGTATATCAACCAGAGAAAAAGGTATATGGTGCTTCCATGCAAGAATGCAACAAGCACTAATAGGAATATGACATATGCTGAAAGGAATGTATCACTTGTAGAACTGCTTGATGACTAGAAAGGAATATGAAATTTTGCAATACACGTGACATGCTGTAATCAATATCACCCCTTTGAAATTAACATGGAGAATTCAAAGTAATATGGTATATGTTGAGATAAATACAACACATATTGAACAGAATGTGACACAAGCTGAAATCAGTATCACAGATATGGAAATAGGTATTGTGGAAATAAAATGGGTGGATTGCTTAAATTGATCTCGGCCACGGTTAATTACTCTGAACCACAATTCAGTCCATCTTTTTTGCCACAGTGCTACCTCAAACCGGAATCTGCATATGCAAATCAGCCTAGGTCCTGCTCCATTGGTAACAGGCCAGGCCAGGTCCTCTCTTGGTAGGAAAACAATCAACCCCAGTCTGATTTCAGTCTATTTGTCTTCACAGGTAGACTACATTTTGAGTCATATGGCACTGAAAGCAAGGGACCCACGTCTGGGCATGCCCCTCTTAGGTTGTTCTACTGAGGAAAAAAGTGATGGTGGATTGCTTGAATCAAAGCCGATGGTAATTACTTTGGGTCACAACCCACAACATTATTTTTTTACCACAATGTAGCCTCAGACAGAAACCTGCCAAAGGCAAATCAGCCTTCATTCTGCTCCAATAGGAACAGTCCAATCTGAAACTGCCAGGTCATGCCCCTCTGAGCAGGCTCAAAAGCACCACCAGACTAAGTGGGGTGCAGCTTTAGTCCAATGGCACAGTGAGTACCAGACGAAAATCTGACCATACTCATGACACTTTGGGTGTCGCACTGAAGAAAACAAAAACGTGGGATGGGTGTATTGCTTGAAAGAATATCAGCAACTGGTAATTACTCTAGGTTGCAATTCTATCTATGTTCTTTTTGCCCACCATGCCACGTCAGACAGGAACCAGACATATGCAAATCAGTCTTGCGCTTTGTCCACTTAGAACAGTACATATAGAAATGTCATGCAAGGTCCCAACTGAGCAGGAAACCAAGCAACCCCATGCCAGTTTGGCCTGTTTGGGAATCGTCAGTAGAGTGCAGCTTAAGAACGATGTTGCAGTGCGCAAAGGATCCAGGTCAGGTCATGGCCAAAAGCAACCCAAGTCCTGCTTTGACCTTGTCAGTAGTGTGCTGTCTATATATTTTGACACAATAAGTACAGGACCCACATCTGAGCATTGCTGTTGCTTGCTTGAATTATTCTAAGCGAATGTTAATCCCTCTGTGCTTCATTCCAGTTCATGTCTTTTCACCCTTCATTGACCTGTCTTCCATTATTTCCACCATGTATTGTAGGTTACCTGTGTTTTTTCTGAATCCTAACAGCAGGTGCAGTATGTGACTGCACCCACCTGTGAGAAGATGCAAAGGGGCTTCTGCAACCCCTCTTAATCACCCATGGGGCACCTTTGGGGAGTGCACTCTCTGTACATCAGCTCATAAGTGGGTCACAGTAATTATGCCTAATGACAGATTCTACGTTTATGACTGTCATATAGCGCACATGTAAAACCAAAGGATTCCCTCATTTAAAGGGGGTAATGCCCCATGAAAATGAGATTGCACTCGCACACCTTTTGAACCAGCAAGACCCAAATTACAAAAACAAGTCACACGCATCTGCTGCCCCTTCTGTAATACCAAAGTATTCCAAATGCACCGCAAGTAGGCATACATTTTGTTTTCAAATTGGCCCTCTTTTTTCCATGTTTTAATGAAGCCTCATTGTGACATGATAGCATGTTTTCCAAATAACTATTGATCGTATCTCTATTTTCCATTCTGCAAGACATGGGCAGCCAATGACGCATTGTTCGAATTTGGGATCTCTATTTGGCAGTGGTATACACCCTGTCCAAATAGGCACCCTTTCTTCTAGTCAGGATGAGTAAAGTACACACCAAAGTTTGCCTGTGCTCACCCTCTGGCAGCTTGACACAGAGCAGTCAGGCTAAACTACTGCATTTGATTATAACCCATTGTAAAACAGTGAAAACACCACAAATGGACACCACACCAGTTTAGGAAAAATAAGGTATCAAAATAAACTTGTAAAAGGTTTCCTGCAAAAATATAGCTCTCAGAAGACAATAGCTCCAACTGGGGCTATCTCGACGTCGTGACAGGCACAAATCCACAGTGCTGCCCGGACTGCGTGTTGCTCGGCCAGCCAAGGAATCCTACGGACTCCCAAATTAACAGTACCTTTTGTGATGATCCAAACAACAGCCTCATATGACGCTGGGGAGGTGATGTGGTGCTGTGCCGAGCAGCATCTGTTCCTTACTGCCACAGGAGAGGTGAGGCGTCAGTTCCTCTCTGCCACAGGGGAGGTGAGGCGTTGGTTCTTTACTGCAATGCAGGGGAGGTAAGGCTTCGGTTCCTTACTGTTCCAGGGAGGTGGGGCATTGGTTCCTTACTGTGCAGGGAAGGTGAAGGAGCATCCACGGTGGTGCGGCAGTTCTTTATGATGGTGCAGCATTGGACAGTCACCCACGTCGGTTATTGGCTTCGCAATGGAGTGCGGGAGGTTCCGAAGTCAGTTGGCATTGGCCGGTGTGTTGTGAGCTCTACGAGCGGTGCTCTTGGTGCAGGTGCAGGCAGCGGCTTTGATGACTGTATCGGAGTCGATGCAGAGACGGCGTCGGAAATCCTTTTCTTGAGGTTTGCAGCCTCATAAAACCCCTCCGGAGGCCAAGAATGGGGTTTGGCACCACAAGGCAGGTCAGAACTCCCAGCATGGAGTTCAGGGATGCTGCAAGTGAAGTCTTTGTTTTTCTAAGACTTCAGAACAGGAGGCAAGCTCTACTTGGAGCCCTTGGAGATCATCTCAAGCAGGTTTCACAGCAATGTTCAGTCTCTTATTCTCTTTCAGGTAGAATCAGGCAACAGCAGGCCAACCCAAAAAAATGACACACAGCAAAGGGGCAGTACTCTTCCTCACAGCTCTTCAACTCTTCTCCTTGGCAGAGGGTCCTCTTGATTCAGAAGTACTCTAAAGTTCTGGGGGTTTAGATCTACTACTTATACCCCTTTTTCACTTAGAAGTTTTTGTTCAGAAAGTCTATCTTGCTCAGTAAAACAAGTTCTGTCGTCCCTAGTCCAGCTTCACTACAGGAGGTGAAGACTGCATTGTGCAGAGCAGACACAGCCTATGCAGCTGCTAGTGAAAACTCCTCCCACCAATCTAAATGCAGAAAGTTCTATTCAGCTTGTCTATGAGTCACCCAGGAAAGGCAGGACACACCTCAACCCCCCCATTGTAAATGTAACAGTGAATATCCATCTCCAGCTCCTGTCCTTCCAAATCCAGACTGTGAATACACAAACAGGCAGAGGTACATGGAATGGTTAAACAAGAACATTCCCACTTTCTAAAAGTGTTTGTTTCTGGTCGAGGAAGGACCTGGCTTGGCAGTTCGGGCTGGACTGTTCCCATGAGGAACAGGGTCAAGACTGATTTGCATATGGCTGGGTCTCAACTGGGGTGGCATGGTGAGCAAAAGAACGTTGGATTAAACCCAGATCTATGTGACTGGGGTGAATGTTTGCATTGTTCGGCATTCAGTCCATCATTTGTTTCTTTTGCTTTTGTCACCCTCAGTGAGAAGGGAATGCCCAGATGTGTGTCCCATGCTCACTGCGCCACTGGATTCAAACTAGCCTGGCTGATGAGGGGTAATGCCCCGAAACATGTCCCAGGATGCTTGTTTACGGTCCAGGGACGACCTAGCTTGGCAGTTTGGGCTGGACTGTTCCCATGAGGAACATGGTCAAGACTGATTTGCACATAGCTGGGTCCAAACTGGGGTGGCATGGTGAGCCAAAGAATGATAGATTAAACCCAGATCTTTGTGACTGGGGGTGAATGTTTGCTTTGTCTGCATTCTGTTCATCATTTGTTTATTTTGCTTTTGTTACCCTAACTGGGAAGGGTATGCCCAGGCATGGGTCCCGTGCTCACTGTGCCACTGGATTCAAGCTAGCCTGGCTGATGAGGGGTGATGCCCCAAAACCGGTCCCAGGATGCTTCTTTTCGGTCCGGGGAGGACCTGGCTTGGCATTTCAGGCTGGACTGTTCCCATGAAAAACAGGGTCAAGACTGATTTGCATATGGCTGGGTTCAAGCTGGGGTGGCATGGTGAGCAAAAGAACGATGAATTAAACCTAGATCTTTGTGACTGGGGGTGAATGTTTGCATTTTTCAGCATTCCGTCCATCATTTGTTTATTTCACTTTCTAAAAGTGGCATTTTCAAACACACAATTTAAAAAAGAACTTTCCTAAACATTGTGTTATTAAATTCTGAGTTCAGAGAGCCCAAACTCCAAATCTCTAGATGTTTTATCTTTGTTGCACCTCACTTGGGAAGGTGTAGGATTTTAGTGCATCCCTAGGTTTACAAGTTCTTGTAAATCTGTGGATGCGTCAAAATTTATGGATGTTGCGTGGGAATCTCAACTCAACACCCATGAAAACCTCTCCCTGGTGCAGAGTAATGCAACACAGAGATTTGCGCTGTGTTACTTTACTCAAGATTTATGAAGAAATGCAGGGCCAGGCAAGTTAGCCTTGTTTGGCTTCATAAATCTCATTTTTCATTTGCATTACTCTTGCACCATGTTGCATGGTGCAAGAGTGACGCAAAGGGGCTCGTAAGTATGCCACTAAGCTCTATAGCTGCTTAGATAAGGTGGTAACAGCATATCATCTGGTGCAACCAATGAATATCTGTATAATGGCAGCTGTTAATGACTACCTCAGATTGAGGCCTAGACCTCAGGATCATTGTGTAGGGATGTTGCATTCTAAAAAGCTGGACAGACATATTGTGTTAGATGGCAGAGTTTTTCGAAATAGCAATAATAGGTAAATAATCGCCAGCACTGATGTTAGGAAATGGTATTCCTTCTCTTCTTAAATCTTCTCAAAGTAATCTGCATCTCGTAGGTTCTATGTCTCCTCCTAATAAGGTATACATAACATTTCAATCTCTATTTGCATCAAAATGTCTAGACTACAAAAGTCTATGGCAATATTAAAATCAGACTGCAGTATTGAACCCTTACCAGGCGATGATTCTTAGTTCTACATGAAACAATTGTATTGTAATGAACGTATTGTGGTTTCAGGCCGAGGGAGGGCTTGCAGTCTTAGGCCCTACTGTACAGGCTTGACTCAGTATGTCTCAATGATTGCTTAAGTAAACTACCTCGTTCATGATACTGTTTAGGACAACGAGCAAAATCTCTGGTTCTCCGTATTCTGCACAATTATTGCATAAACCCCATTATTACTGGCTTACGTTCCCACTATATGTTTTATTTGCACAAATGAAAAGGGCGCAACATCATCTAAGACCTTCAAAGATTAGAGTATCCATCATCTTATTTGTGCTACTATGTACGCACCTTCCACTTAATAACCCTTATTCTACCTATCCTCTATAGAAAATTTTATTGTGCTAAATTATGCGTGTTCCCCTTGTGGATGCATTTCATGCCTAAAGGTATAACTCAAACACGCAGCGAAAGGTTTATCGATTCTGAAATATTGACCACTGAGGAAGCCATTAACTGATAGTTAATGACCTGACAGAAGAATTGAGGGCCTGCAGTGAAGTTTAAAGCACTTAACCTTCCAAAGTATAATGAACAAGACATAGATGACCCTGGCCCCGAAATGCTATTGGCAGTGCAAACCAGAAAATGTAACATTCAACAATCTTATAAATTGTGTTCTGTCCCAAAAAAATGCCTTTGCACAGAACTACGGCAGCTTATGTCTGAGAATAGGTTATTTTTCACAACTGTAGGTAAGAACTGATATATATATATATATATATATAATAATCAAAAAATGCTTTTCCTAAGGAGACTAGGTTGTATGCATAACTACCGACTGGCGACCGCCAGTAGGTTGTATATAATATATCTATATATATATCTATATATATATCTATATATATATCTCCGCTCCTGGGTTGCACCAGCCCAACGCACACATGAACGGTGCTAGTCACGGCGGGGGTGCTCCCGCCATCAAAATCAGCTCCACACTGTCGGTCGGTAATCGTACGATTCTGAAGGTAATCAGGGTTTGTGGATTCCCCTGGAGGGGTCACAGAAATGAGCCAAAATACAGCAAAATTTAGTTTTTTGGGGGGAAAATGGGAAAAACGGCCTGCAAATGAAAGCATCTGGGTTTTTCACTGCAAGTGTTATCAAAAAAGGGTTTGTGGGGCTGAAATCACCATTTTCCCAGCTTTTAGGGGATACCAGACTTTTGTCATAAACCCAACATTTTTTACACAGTTTTGGCATTTTTCTGGGACATAGACTATTTTTGCTATTTTTTGTGCTTTCGACCTCCTTCCAGTTAATGGTAGAAATGGGTACAAAAGCAATAATGGTTCCTGGAAAGCTATACATTTTAGAGAAGTAGATACAATTCTGAATTCAGCAAGGGGTCATTTGTGTAGATCCATCAAGGTTTCTTTATAGAAACTAACAGTTAAAAATAGAATAAATTGAAAATTTGTTGAAAAAAAGCGCCATTTGTGTCAACGTTTTCACCTGTAACTTCTTCTAATTATGACAGCTCTTTGAAAGCAATATACCGTTACATCTGCTGGACATTACTGGTTGTGGGGATATATAGGACTTGTAGGTTCACCAAGAACCCGATCAACCCAGAGCCAAAAACTGAGCAGCAACTTGCAATGGTTTTTTATTATGTACCGGTATATAGTAATTATTCTGTAAAGATGTGTACATGGAAAAATCGGTAGGAAAGACACCTATGTATTTCTGAAATGGGAACAAAATATAGAGTTTAGAAACAGTAGATATTTGCACATTTCCGAATTTGGGAATACTCTTACTAGCATGAGAATTATCAGTCATTTTTTAGAATGACTTCTTTTTTACACAATGTCTTTCATTTGGAAGGCAGAAATGCATAGAAAGTCAATAGGTACTAACAATTCCTTTACAAATCTGAATTACCCTAAGTCTCTCGATAAAAATGGTACCTCACTTGTAGGGGTAGGCATAGTGCCCACGACAGGAAATGGCTCAAAACCCAACGTGAACACACCACATTTTCACAATGCAAAATTACCCTTTTTTAGCAAAGTGCCTAGCTGTAGTTTTTGAACCCTAGTTCTGCCGGAACCTAGGGAAACCTAGCAAACCTATACATTTTTGAAAACTAGACACGCAGGGGAATCCAGGATGAGGTGACTTGACTGCCTCCCACGAGGTTCTGTTACCAAGAATCCCTTGCACACCTAAAAAATGGCCAAAAAAACACTTTTTCCCCACATTTATCTGGTGGAAAGTTCTGGAATCTGCGTGGATCCACAAATTTCCACCCACCTCGTGATCCCCAAAGTCTTCCGAGAAAAATGGTACCTCACTTGGGTGGGTCAGCCTAGTGCCCGCGAAACGAAACGGCGCAAAACGTAACATGGACACACCTCAATTTCGTAGCGAAAAATGACCCTTTTTTGGTAAAGTGCCTAGCTGTAGTTTTTGAACCATAGCTCTGCCGGCACCTAGGGAAACCTAGCAAATCTATACATTTTTGAAAACTAGACACCCAGGGGAATCCAGGATGGGGTGACTTGACTGCGTCCCACCAGGTTCTGGTTTTGGACCCTTGCCCGTTGCGGGTCCTTAGGCCTCCCACACGAGTGAGGCACCGTTTTTATCGGGAGACCCAGGGGAACGCTGGGTGGTAGGAAATTTGTGTCAGCCCGGTGATGCCACAACTTTCCCACACAAAAATGTGTGAAAAAGGGGATTTTTTCAGCTAAATTTGAGGTTTGCAGGGCATTCTTGGTAAGGAAACGTTGGGGGATCCACGTAAGCCATTCCTCCCTGGAATCCCCCGGTTGTCTAGTTTTCAGAAATGTGTGGGTTTGGTAGGTTTCCTTAGGTGGCCGCCGAGTACCGGGCCAAAAACCCAAGTGACCCCCCTTGCAAAACCAGGTCGTTTTGAGATAGGCAAATTTCATGTCGCCTCACTACGTTGTGGGCCCTTGCCTGTCGCGGGTACTTGGGCCTCCCACACAAGTGAGGCACCGTTTTTATCGGGAGACCCGGGGGAACGCTGGGTGGTGGTAAATTTGTGTCAGCCCGGTGATGCCACAACTTTCCCACACAAAAATGTGTGAAAAAAGTGATTTTTTCAGCTAAATTTGAGGTTTGCAGGGCATTCTGGGTAAGGAAACGTTGGGGGATCCATGCAAGCCATACCTCCCTGGAATCCCCCGGGTATCTAGTTTTCAGAAATGTGTGGGTTTGGTAGGTTTCCCTAGATGCCGCCAAGCCCGGGGGGCCAGAAAATCATGGGACCCCCTTTGCAAAACCAAGTTGTTTTGTGATAGGTAATTTTGATGTCTCCTCAATTGGTTTTGGGCCCTTGCCTGACGCGGGCACTAGGCCTACCCACGCAAGTGAGGTACCATTTTTCTCTGAAGACTTTGGGGAACGTGGGGTGGGTTGAATTTTGTGGACCCACGCAGATTCCAGAACTTTCCACCACAGAAATGTGAGGAATTTTTTTTATTTTGGACACATTTTTAGGTTTGTAATGGATTCTGGGTAACAGAACCTGGTGAGAGCCAGTCAAGTCACCCCATCCTGGATTCCCCTCGGTGTCTAGTTTTAAAAAATGTACCGGTTTGCTAGGTTTACCTAAGTGCCAACTGCGCTAGGGCCCAAAATCCACAGGTATGCATATTGCTAAAAAAAAGCCGGAGCCCAGGGGGCTTTCTGCCGCCCTGGGGGGAATCGGGGAAAGGGGGTTTCATCCCGATATGCCCCTAAAGGGGCAAAAAGACTGTGGCTATTTTTTGTGGGGGTGGGGGCATTGGTATGACCATTTTGGGCAGCCCCCACCCCCACGCATAAAAAAAGCCTGCGTACTCGCTGGCGCCTAGTGTGCTTTCTGCCCCCGCCAGGGGGCAGATCAGGGACCGCTGCCGCCAACCACCCTCCCGGGGGGGGAGGAAAGACTGGAGTTTCTCTGGGGGTGGGGTGGGGGTATTTTCATGCCCATTTTGGGGAGCCTCTACCCCTACACTAATAAAACAAAAAAATCCATGGTTTCTAGTGGGCTTTCTGTGCCCCCCAGGGGGGGGCAGATTGGGGGCTACAGCTCCCATCTGCCTCCTGGGGGGCAGAAAGACTGTAATTTTTGTGGGGGGAGAGGGTGGGGGCATTGGCGTGGCCGTTTCGGGCAGCCCACAGCCTAAAAACAATTGCGCAAAAAAAATCCCTGCTGGATAGTGGACTTTCTGCCTCTCTGGGGGGGCAGATTGGGGGCTACTGCCCCATCTGCCCCCCAGGGGGGGGGCAGAAAGGCTGTAATGGTGGCGGGGGGTGGGGGCATTGGCGTGCCTGTTTCGGGCAGCCTCCACCCTAAATAAAATCCATCACCCTAAAGAAAATTGCGTGAGAAAAATCCCTGGCGTCAAGTGGGCTTTCCGCCCCCCGAAGGGGCAGATTAGGGGCCAATGCCCCATCTGCCCCCCAGGGGGGGTAGAAAGGCTGTAATGATGGCGGGTGCGTGGGGGCATTGGCTTGCCCGTTTCGGGCAGCCCAACCCTAAAAAAAATCTAAAAATAAATCCCTGGTGTTTAGTGGGCTTTCTGCCCCACCGAAGGGGCAGATTAGGGGCCAATGCCCCATCTGCCCCACGGGAGGCAGAAAGACTGTAATGATTGGGGGGTGGGGTGGGGGCATGGGCCTGCCCGTTTTGGGCAGCCCCCACCTCTATTTTATTTTTTTTTAAATTCCCTGGTGTCTAGTGGGCTTTTTGACCCCCGGGGGGGGCAGATTGGGGGCCAATGCCCCATCTGCCCCCCAGGGGGGGCAGAAAAGCTGTAATGGTGGTGGGTGGGTGGGGGCATCGGCGTGCCCATTGCGGGCAGCCCCCACCCTAAAAGAAACCTAAAAACTAATCCCTGGTATTTAGTGGGCTTTCTGCCCCCCCCCCGAAGGGGCAGATTAGTGTCCAATGCCCCTCTGCCCCATCTGCCCCCCGGGGGGGCAGAAAGACTGTAGTAATTGGGGGATGGGGTGGGGGCATGGGCCTGCCCGTTTTGGGTAGCCCCCACCCCTATTTTTTTTTTTTAATTCCCTGGTGTCTGGTGGGCTTTTTGCCCCCCCGGGGGGGCATATTGAGGGCTAATGCCCCCATCTGTCTCCCAGGGGGGGCAAACAGACTCAATGGTGCCAACGTTATTTGGGGGGAGCAAAGGCCCTTGCCCAAGGGGCCGCTCCCCCCTCCCTGGTGTCTAGTGGGTGGATCCCTGCTTGGGAATCGCCCTCCTGTACGTGCGCGCCGATCGTCGTTACACTGAAGGGGGGGACCTCGGGAGCTGGGGAAGCTCTTCCCCAGGTCCCGAAGCTATTTTTAATTAAAGAGAATCCCTCTGGTGCCCGCACCAGAGGGATTCCCCAGGGAATGCCTCATGACGTGCTGGACTCGTCATGGGCACAGCGCGAGTCCACCACGTCATGGGCACAGAAGGGGTTAAAAAACCATAGGTTTCACACATATTATAGTTAGCTGGACATTTCACTCGTAAAAAACCATTGAAATTCCCCCGTTATAGTTAGTTCAGCTAACTATAACTCGCGCGCCCGCAATCCACTGCTGATGACGTCACATATTACATCACTCATGACATGGTCAGTGACATCACTCATGACATCACTGATGACATTATCCTTGTGATAGAGTGGCGGTCGCGCGAGTTATAGTTATCTGAACTAACTATAATGGGAATTTCAATGGTTTTTTACGAGTGAAATGTCCAGCTAACTATAACATGTGTGAAACCTATGGTTTTTTAAGTGAATTTGCAAGGTTTTTTAAATGCTAATTCCTAACTATAACATGTGTGAAACCTATGGTTTTTTAAGTGAATTTGTAAGGTTTTTTAAATGCTAATTTATGTATGTATTATTATATTTTTTATATATTTATTTTACAATAAACTAACTATGTATATAGTTATAGATTGACTGTATCCTGTAATATGGAATGGCTCGTTTAAAATGTTTTTCTTTTTTTTTAAGGGTTTTTTATGGTGCGCGCACCGTGCGCGCACCCCGTGATTTTTTGAAAAAAAAATAAAATGTTTTTTTCACCCTTCTGGGTCCTTCAGGGACCCCCTGACAAAGGCTAGGGGGTCAGGAACTCTCTAACCTGCCCCCTTTTCAAGTTCTCCACCTTTCTTTTTCACTGTCACGCACAAAATGGCGGCCGACACTTCCTGATTTCGACCGATTCGAATGTTGACTGACATGTAACCACCAATCAGAATTACGCTCGCGCACGTTAGGGTGCGCGCACGGTGCGCGCTTACAGATATTTATGTACTTTTAACTGCAATTTTCTCAGGAACTACTGAACAGATTGACTCCATATATGCAAAAGGCACATGCCTGACCTGAGGACTACCTCTTTGCCAAATTTCAAGTAATTCTGTTCAGCCGTTCGGGCTGTACCTTCGACTAAAGGTCCTATGGGAAAATGCATGGGGAAAACGTGTTTTGGGACCCCCCTTTTTTCTCAGCCCCCGCTTGACGAATCACCCCGAGACTTTCAGGGTAGGAGCTGAGCGGAGCGCCCCATTAGTTTTGAAAATTTCGCGAGGATTCGTCAACCGGCGCCAAAGTTATTCAAAATAGAATTTTCAGATTTCCTATGGGAACTCGGTCCTAACTATAACTATCTACTGGCGACCACCAGTAGATAATATATTATCTACTGGCAGTCGCCAGTAGATAGTTATAGTTAGGACCTATTTTCCATAGGAAATCTGCAACATTCTATTCCCAATAAGTCTGGCGCCGGTTGACGAATCTTCGCAAAATTTTCCAAACTTTTGGCCAGCTCCGCTTCGCTCCTACCCTGAAAGTCTCGGGGTGATTCGTCAAGCGGGGGCCGAGAAAAAAGGGGGGTCCCAAAATGCGTTTTCCCCATGCAATTTCCCATAGGATCTGTTGTCGCAGCTACAGCCCGAACCGCTGAACGGAATTACACCAAATTTGGTAAAGAGGTAGTCCTCAGTTCAGAATCATGCCTTTTACATAAATGGTGTGAATCCGTTCAGTAGTTCCTGAGAAAATTAGAGTTAAAAGTACATATATATCTATGGCCGGGGAGGATCCGTGGACCCTACCCGCACCGTATGCGCACCCTCCCCGAACTGAGCACGCACCCTCCCAATCGTGCGCTGAATGCTAATTGGCTGTCGAGTGTCTGTCTACATTCGAACCAGGAACTGTTGGCGGCCATTTTCTGCCTCTGTAGAAGCGAGGCTGAAGAAGCAAGGGGAATAAGTGTGTAAAACATATAAAGGGGGCAGAGTGGAAATACTCTGACCCTGTAGAGGTGCTTAGGGGGTCCCAGAAGGACCCCCTGGGGCCCCGTTTAAAAAAAAACGGCGGAATGCACGCGCGGTGCGCGCATTCTATCGCGTTTGGTGCATGGATCCTCTCACGTTGGGTGCACGGATCCGAGGAATTTTTTTTTTAAAAAGACAAGAAATCATTGGTTGTATGACAACTTTCTACACTGAAAGGTAGGGTGTATATTTCTGTTTTTTAAAGGCATGATTCTTATTGGTTAACAAAAACTGATTGTAAGGAACATTATATATGATAAGCTGATATGTTGAAAAGTCAAGCACACTTGCTGTCTTGTTTAGCAACATTGTGTGCTGAACTTGTGACCTGTGTGCTCAGTGCAGTGTTCCATGAATTGTTTCTATGGTAACAGGCAGAAGGCAGATTGGGGGAAGGGTTGAAATGTATTTCATTTGGAAAGGGTTGAAAAGTTTAACCAATAGAAATGTGTGTTTGCTTTTGAATTTATGTGTGAAGGATTGTGATTTGATAATTACATGTATATGTGTGGAAAATGAAAGGGAAACTTTTCCATTCTTTGGTTTTGCTGAGAGGTGCACAGTGCAGAGATTCTGTAAAAGAAGATCTGGTGTGTGACTGATATACTTCTTAATCTACAAAACAACTTGAAAGGTGAGTTATTTAATAGTGCGGGGATGTATGTAGACTATTTTGATTTTAATCAGACTAATGTATTTCTCCTGCTAAAGTTTAGGGAGTACTTTTTTTCTCTACAATCTTATTGACAGTGTGTGTGCATGTAGAAACCATTCTGTGATAAGCATTTGTGTTTTTCATGTGTTTGCAGACAGATAACTGTGCTGTTTTTATATTTTGGTAGAATTAGAAACCAGTCATTGTTTATGAATTTTTGAAATGAGTTGTTTCTATATTAAGATGTAGTACTCCATCTAGATGAAGAAATGTGTTTTGGTATAGTGGAAGGGATAGTGTTGTTTGTCTAGAATCACACAGTGAGTATGTGTGCATTTGGGAACCACTGTCAGAGAAGCATTTGGTAACATCATGTATTTGCTGACAGACACTTGTTTTAAAACCTGTCATGTTGTCAACTTCTAGTAGCATTAGTAGGCAGTTTTTGCTTATGCTTTGATTAAATGAGTCAGGTTTTGACACAAAAGTGCAGTCCTGAAATATGTAGATTGTGTGCAGTTACCTTACCACTTCCACTGTAGTGAATGAGTTTTGGTAAACTCCTAGGGATAGTGGTGCTTGTCTAGATTCACACTGTGAGTTTGTGTGCATTTGGGAACCACTGTGAGAGAAGCATTTGGTAACATTGTGTATTTTCTGATAGATAACTGTTTTAAAACCTGTCATGTTGTCAAGTTTTAGTAGCATTAGAAGTCAGTCTTTGCTTATGTGTTGATTAAATGAGTTAGGCTTTGACACAAAAGTGCAGTCCTGAAATATGTAGATTGTGTGCAGTTCCCATACCACTTCCACAGTAGTGAATGATTTTTGGTAAACTCCTAAGGATAGTGGCTGTTGTCTAGAATCACACTGTGAGTCTGTGTGCATTTGGGAACCACTGTGAGAGAAGCATTTAGTAACATCGTGTATTTGATGACAGATAACTCTTTTAAAACCTGTCATGTTGCCAAGTTTTAGTAGCATTAGAAGCCAGTCTTTGCTTATGCATTGATAAAATGATTCATGCTTTGACACTAATGTGCTGTACTTTAATATGTAGATTGTGTGTAGTCTCCTTACCCCTTGCACAGTAGTGAATGAGTTTTGGTAAACTCCTAGGGATAGTGGTGCTTGTCTAGATTCACACTGTGAGTTTGTGTGCATTTGGGAACCACTGTGAGAGAAGCATTTAGTAACATCGTGTATTTGATGACAGATAACTCTTTTAAAACCTGTCATGTTGCCAAGTTGTAGTAGCATTAGAAGCCAGTCTTTGCTTATGCATTGATAAAATGATTCATGCTTTGACACTAATGTGCTGTACTTTAATATGTAGATTGCGTGTAGTCTCCTTACCCCTTGCACAGTAGTGAATTAGTTTTGGTAAACTCCTAGGGATAGTGGTGCTTGTCTAGATTCACACTGTGAGTTTGTGTGCATTTGGGAACCACTGTGAGAGAAGCATTTAGTAACATCGTGTATTTGATGACAGATAACTCTTTTAAAACCTGTCATGTTGCCAAGTTGTAGTAGCATTAGAAGCCAGTCTTTGCTTATGCATTGATAAAATTATTCATGCTTTGACACTAATGTGCTGTACTTTAATATGTAGATTGCGTGTAGTCTCCTTACCCCTTGCACAGTAGTGAATTAGTTTTGGTAAACTCCTAGGGATAGTGGTGCTTGTCTAGAATCACACTGTGAGTCTGTGTGCATTTGGGAACCACTGTGAGAGAAGCATTTAGTAACATCGTGTATTTGATGACAGATAACTGTTTTAAAACCTGTCATGTTGCCAAGTTTTAGTAGCACTAGAAGCCAGTCTTTGCTTATGCATTGATAAAATGATTCATGCTTTGACACTAATGTGCTGTACTTTAATATGTAGATTGTGTGTAGTGTCCTTACCCCTTGCACAGTAGTGAATGAGTTTTGGTAAGCTGCTAGGGATAGTGTTGCTTGTCCAGAATCACACTCTGAGTCTGTGTGCATTTGGGAACCACTGTGAGAGAAGCATTTGGTAACATTGTGTATTTGCTGAAAGATAATTGTTTTAAAACCTGTCTTGTTTTCAACTTTTAGTAGCATTAGAAGCCAGTTTTTGCTTATGCTTTGATTAAATGAGTCAGGATTTGACACAATAGTGCAGTCCTGAAATATGTAGATTGTGTGCAGTTCCCTTACCACTTCCACTGTAGTGAATGAGTTTTGGTAAACTCCTAGGGATAGTGGTGCTTGTCTAGATTCACACTGTGAGTCTGTGTGCATTTGGGAACCACTGCGAAAGAAGCATTTGGTAACATTGTGTATTTGGTGATAAGATAACTCTTTTAAAACCTGTCATGTTGTCAAGTTTTAGTAGCATTAGAAGCCAGTCTTTGCTTATGCGTTGATAAAATGAGTTAGGCTTTGACACAAAAGTGCAGTCCTGAAATATGTAGAGTGTGTGCAGTTCCCTTACCACTTCCACTGTAGTGAATGAGTTTTGGTAAACTCATAGGGATAGTGGTGCTTGTCTAGATTCACACTGTGAGTTTGTGTGCATTTGGGAACCACTGTGAGAGAAGCATTTGGTAACATTGTGTATTTTCTAACAGATAACTGTTTTAAAACCTGTCATGTTGTCAAGTTTTAGTAGCATTAGAAGCCAGTCTTTGCTTATGCGTTGATTAAATGAGTTAGGCTTTGACACCAAAGGGCAGTCCTGAAATATGTAGATTGTGTGCAGTTCCCTTACCACTTCCACTGTAGTGAATGATTTTTGGTAAACTCCTAGGGATAGTGGTTGTTGTCTAGAATCACACTGTGAGTCTGTGTGCATTTGGGAACCACTGTGAAAGAAGCATTTGGTAACATTGTGTATTTGGTGACAAGATAACTCTTTTAAAACCTGTCATGTTGTCAAGTTTTAGTAGCATTAGAAGCCAGTCTTTGCTTATGCGTTGATTAAATGAGTTAGGCTTTGACACAAAAGTGCAGTCCTGAAATATGTAGATTGTGTGCAGTTCCCTTACCACTTCCACAGTAGTGAATGATTTTTGGTAAACTCCTAGGGATAGTGGTTGTTGTCTAGAATCACACTGTGAGTCTGTGTGCATTTGGGAACCACTGTGAGAGAAGCATTTGGTAACATTGTGTATTTGGTGACAGATAACTCTTTTAAAACCTGTCATGTTGTCATGTTTTAGTAGCATTAGAAGCCAGTCTTTGCTTATGCATTGATAAAATGATTCATGCTTTGACACTAATGTGCTGTACTTTAATATGTAGATTGTGTGTAGTCTCCTTACCCCTTGCACATTAGTGAATGAGTTTTGGTAAGCTGCTAGGGATAGTGTTGCTTGTCTAGAATCACACTGTGAGTCTGTGTGCATTTGGGAACCACTGTGAGAGAAGCATTTTGTAACATCGTGTATTTGCTGACAGATAATTGTTTTAAAACCTGTCTTGTTGTCTAGTTTTAGTGTCATTAGAAGCCAGTTTTTGCTTATGCTTTGATTAAATGAGTCAGGCTTTGACAACATAGTGCAGTCCTGAAATATGTAGATTGTGTGCAGTTCCCTTATCACTTCCACAGTAGTGAATGATTTTTGGTAAACTCCTAGGTATAGTGATTGTTGTCTAGAATCATACTGTGAGTCTGTGTGCATTTTGGAACCACTGTGAGAGAAGCATTTGGTAACATCGTGTATTTTCTGGCAGATAACTCTTTTAAAACCTGTCATGTTGTCAAGTTTTAGTAGCATTAGAAGCCAGTCTTTGCTTATGCGTTGATTAAATGAGTCATGCTTTGACACTAATTTGCTGTACTTAAATATGTAGATTGTGTGCAGTACCCTTACCTCTTCTAGACTAGTGAGTGAGTTTTGATAAACTCCTAGGATAGTGTTGCTTGTCTAAAATCACACTGTGAGTCTGTGTGCATTTGGGTAAGGATTGTGATAGAAGTATTTGGTAACATCGTGTATTTGCTGACAGATAACTGTTTTAAAACCGGTCATGTTGTCAAGTTTTAGTAGCATTAGAAGCTAGTCTTTGCTTATGTGTTGATAAAATGAGTCACGGTTTGACACTAAATTGCAGTATCATGTACTATTCTCTTCACTGTGCCAGAACTGAAAATGTAAAAGTTTTACCCAGGCACTGTCCTAGCAGTAGACTGATGATTTAGTCAGTTTCCAAGTACTCATGTTGTGAACCATATATTACCACATAGACTGCTTCAAATGTCTGTGCAGTATGCATGCAGTCTTCTAACATACTATACACTTGTCTTTCACATCTTCAATTCCCTAGTCAGTATCCATACAGTCCAGAAAACATCCTGTCACTCCCTTTGCACTCCTCTTGTGACCCATTAAGTACCAAGTACTAATCCATTCACTGTGTCAAAAGCCAACCACTTATAAATTCACCCAGGCACTCTCCCTGCTGTACTCTAATCATTCCGTCAGTTCCCAAGTACTCATGCAGTGAGCCAGGCCTTAGCACATAGACTGCTTCAAATGCCTATTCACTAGGCATGCAGGCCTCTAACCACCTACACAGTTGTCTTTCACACCTTCAATTCCCCAGTCAGTATTCATACACTTCTAGCAAACACCCTGTCACTCACCCAGTGTGTCTCCTTATAGTACTGTAATCATTCAGTCAGTTAGCATGTAGTCTTTTAGTGAGGTAGGCTTTAGGGCATGAGCTGCTTCAAAGTAGTATGCACTATGCATGTAGTATTTTAGACATCGTCACACTTGTGGTTCAGGGCTATAGTTTCTTAGTCAGTTTTTATATAAAATGTGTTTGTACAGTAATGGAATAGTATACATTTGAAAGTTATTAATATACATTTATTTGTGATTCTTTTTACAGATACAGAACAGGAGTGTTTCTTATCTGTTTGCACTCTTCTCGTGCAAGATTGTTTGGATGAAGGGTCCTCCGGTGTTTCATCATACTTGCCGTACGAGTATTTCTTGTTAGGATCCCCTTGCAACAGAACTCTTTCGCATATCTTGCATGTGACCAAGGTGGCATTGGTCTTCGTTTGCCCCTCAGGAAAAGTAAAACATTTCCACACCACTGAAGGAAAACGTTGTGGGCGTAGTGCGTCCTCCAAAAACTCATCCTTAGATTCGGTGAATATTTTAAAGCGACAACATTTACAGTTTTTGTAAGTTAAACTTATAAAATTTTGTTAGCTCTAAGCATTTTATATATCTGTGATTTGTATCTTGTGGTATTTTGTTGAGAATAGCATGTTGTTTTTTTTTAAACAATCTTTTTGATTGTTTTTTGTTTTGTTCGCTGTTGAGTGATGAGTACGATTGAAATCACTATTTTTTGTGAAATTCAATATATTCTGAGAACAGCAAAAAAGGCAAACAAATTACTTTGTGGAAATTATGCTGTGTTGTAAAAAATTTATTATTACATGTTATAATTATTATTATTTTTTTTTCACAGATCCAAATATAAATATAAGCAATTTATATGAATTTAAATTGCAATGAAAATCTGAAAGAAATGTATACCATTTTTTATTGCTATAACTGTGAAGGTAAGTTTAACTAAGTCTCAATTTGCAGAATGAGGAGGTCAGCAAGAAGCTTCAAAGTTGAAACACGTTTCTAAAAATACTCTGTTTATACCTATGTATAACCATAATCAGATATCATGTGACCTGCAAAAAAAGAGATTTGAGGGGTTCATAATATTTCCCATTGTACCTATTGAAGGACCACAATCATTTCAATCATTATTCTTTGAACATCTATGCAGACAAAACTCTGTGCTTACCTTCTATCATTCGCAAGGAATTTTTTAACTGGAAATATGTCACTTTTTGTAACATAGTTATTGCGCAAGACACTCTTTCATATTTACAAAGAGAGGAAAAGGCACTCTGTGCACTTTTTATACTCCATGTAAATACAACCTCATCATGCACACCAGTTTGCGTTGAAAGGGTGTTCTATAAGTGTTGTTGTGCATGATTGCACTGACTACTCGTAGAACAAGACACATGTCTAGATTTGTCAGAAATCATAAAACTCGATTTGTGTGTGAATGCTGCACCATTGTAAAATTGGTGTAGGAAAGCACAACAAGGAGAATTGTTTTCATTTCTCCACATTTTTACATCTTCAATGCATGCTAAAATGCTCAGCATACATTGAAGGAGAAAAATGCCTTTACTGATTGTTTTTGTGCAGGAAGGTGTGTCTTCCTGCTGTCGGAGTCTTCTGCATGCCTGCTTGGCCAGGTTCACGGGATGCAGAGTCTTCAGGTGTTTTAACATACTCGCAGTCCCACAAGAGTATTTTTTTGATGGATCTCCTCTGGAAAGCACTGTTTGACATATTTTACATGTCACTTTAGTTGAATTAGTTTTGTTTTGTCCTTCTGGGGAGGTAAAAAATTTCCACACCACAGAGGTGTATCTTTCTGTGCGTGGAGGTTCCACATTCCTCATCGGACGAATGGTCTGATTCCGATGGTTGCTGCTGTGCAGAAGCCATTGTTTTCAGAAAAATTGCAGCTGTGGAAATCTTCCCCAAAAAGTTTCTTCTAGTTCTAAGGTGTGAGATGTTCCTCCAAAGAAGCTCAAAGAAGAATGATTGAAATGGGTGGGGTCTTTCAATAGTTAGAATAGGAAGTGTAATGAACCAATCAAATCTCTTTTATTGCAGGTCACATGGGATCCGCGCACCCTGCGCGTACGCATCACGCACCCAGCGCGCATCCGCGAAATTCAATTAAAAAGAAATATAGGATTAGATGTAAAAATATATTACTTTTAAGACTAGTTTAGAGTTTGTCTTCAATTAATATTCACATAAAATACATATATATATATATATATGTTTTTTTAAATGTTAAATATTTCGCCAGATCCACGCACCCATCGCGTCATACACATCGCGGAAGCGCGCATGCTTCGCGTTACGTACATCGTACGTGTCGTGTATAGGCTTGGAATCACGTACCGGTCGCATTGGAAACACGTACCCAACGCATACCATGCGCGGATGCTTTCGTGTAGGGTGCGCGAATCCCAAAAAAATGGAAAAAAATAAATAAAACATAACATTTTTAAAATATAGTTTAAAAATAGTTTTAACCTCTTCAGTGCCCATGACGAGATAGTCTCTTCATGGAGCACGGTCGCGCTGTGCCCATGACGAGACTATCTCATCATGAACCCCACCCACTAATAAAACGCCCGGCACAGGAGGGGGAAAGGGCGTGGCACAGAAGGGGTTAACATTATAAAAAAATATTTTTAAAAAACCCAATAAAAACAAATAATATTTTTTAATTTTTAAAAGAATTAATTGAAAAATAAGTTTAAAAAATGCTGTTAAAATGGTATTTTAAAAAAACATAATTAATGAAATTGACACACTGAAATTGAAAAATATAGAAATCCAATGAAAATCATTAAACATGATATCTTTAGAGATAAGTTATAGATAGGAATTAGCATTTACAAAACCTTTGAAATTCACTGAAAAAACTATAGGTTTCATGCACGTTATAGTTAGGAATTGGCATTTACAAAACCTTTGAAATTCACTGAAAAAACCATAGGTTTCAGGGGCGTTATAGTTAGGTTTAGGCATTTAAAAAACCTTAGAAATTCACTGAAAAAACCATAGGTTTTAGGGGCGTTATAGTTAGCTGGACATTTCCCTCGTACAAAACCCTAGAAATTCCCCTGTTATAGTTAGTTCAGCTAAATATAACTCGCGCCCCCGCAATACACTGCTGATGACGTCACATATTACATCACTCATGACATGGTCAATGACATCACTGATGACATCACTGATGACATCTCAAATGACATCACTGATGACATCACTGATGACATCATCCACGTGATAAATTAGTGCATCTTCTCACACCCAAAAATAACCCTATGATACACCGACTCCAAATTTCAGACGGGTATTTTGAAACCCATAGATACTCCAATACCAATAACTACATACCCACTCTTAGGTCTACATACACCTCCACTCACTCACCTGTACAGTCACTCATACGTACAGTCACTCCATACAAGACTATCATATGCATCAATACACCTATATAGACACTCACACACTGCCAATCATCCATTGAGGTACTGACACACCTAGTCAGTCGTGCAAGTAATTAAACATAGTCCAATTTACTCACCTATACAGTTAAACACACTCAAGTTCTTTCAGTGAATATATATATTTTTACATACTTTCAACAATCTTATACATTGTGCTCTGTCTCTAAAAAATGCCTTTGCACAGAACCGTGGCAGTTTATGTCTGAGAATAGGTTATTTTTCACAACTGCAGGTAAGAACTGATATATATCTATATATATATATATGAAAACACAAAGGTTGCCCCAGTGAGGAGGTCGCACACGAAGGGGTTACTGCACACGATCTCACCGGCAGCAGCAGTGTCAGTCAGCCCTCAAAGTTCCCAAAAGAGACTGCCAGACGCGTTTCGGGCAATTTGCTGCCCTTGTTCACCAGCTCTACACCATCAGACGGGGACAGCGGAAATGTGCAGGAATAACTTTATTTAAATGTGGAGTCCCGCCCACATGGGCGTGAGCAAGCAAGGCATTATGGTTGATGTAGTCTTAACCCATAGCTGCTCCTGACTCTCCATTCCAATGAAAACCCGGTTGGGTACCGCAAGCCCCGATGAAGTAGTTCTCACAATGTCATTACCCCAGTGGGCTTGAAAAAATTGTAGAGTCACTTGCACTCCTGCCAATATTTACCGGCAATCAGGCCCGCTTCACTCCAATCAGCGCTCATAGTATTCAAGCACCGCGGAACCACCAGGTTCAGGCAGCGGGACCTCCTCGCGACCGGGCTGGCCGCAAAATTTGAAAACACAAGGTTGCCCCAGTGAGGAGGTCGCACACGAAAGGGTTACTGCACACGATCTCACCGGCAGCAGCAGTGTCAGTCAGCCCTCAAAGTTTCCAAAAGAGACTACCAGACGCGTTTCGGGCAATTTGCTGCCCTTGTTCACCAGCTCTACACCATCAGACGGGGACAGCGGAAATGTGCAGGAATAACTTTATTTAAATGTGGAGTCCCGCCCACATGGGCGTGAGCAAGCAAGGCATTATGGTTGATGTAGTCTTAACCCATAGCTGCTCCTGACTCTCCATTCCAATGAAAACCCGGTTGGGTACCGCAAGCCCAGATGAAGTAGTTCTCACAATGTCATTACCCCAGTGGGCTTGAAAAAATTGTAGAGTCACTTGCACTCCTGCCAATATTTACCGGCAATCAGGCCCCCTTCACTCCAATCAGCGCTCATAGTATTCAAGCACCGTGGAACCACCAGGTTCAGGCAGCGGGACCTCCTCGCGACCGGGCTGGCTGCAAAATTTGAAAACACAAAGGTTGCCCCAGTGAGGAGGTCGCACACGAAGGGGTTACTGCACACGATCTCACCGGCAGCAGCAGTGTCAGTCAGCCCTCAAAGTTTCCAAAAGAGACTGCCAGACGCGTTTCGGGCAATTTGCTGCCCTTTTTCACCAGCTCTACACCATCAGACGGGGACAGCGGAAATGTGCAGGAATAACTTTATTTAAATGTGGAGTCCCGCCCTGCCGGTGAGATCGTGTGCAGTAACCCCTTCGTGTGCGACATCCTCACTGGGGCAACCTTTGTGTTTTCATATATATATATATATATTCACTGAAAAAACCATGGGTTTCACACACGTTATAGTTAGGAATTAGCATTTAAAAAACCTTGCAAATTCACTGAAAAAACCATGGGTTTCACACACGTTATAGTTAGGAATTAGCATTTAAAAAACCTTAGAAATTCAATGAAAAAACCAAAGGTTTCACACATGTTATAGTTAGCTGGACATTTCACTCGTAAAAAACCAATGAAATTCCCCCGTTATAGTTAGTTCAGCTAACTATAACTCGCGCGCCCGCAATGCACTGCTGATGACGTCACATATTACATCACTCATGACATGGTCAGTGACATCACTCAGTGAATTTGCAAGGTTTTTTAAATGCTAATTCCTAACTATAACGTGTGTGAAACCCATGGTTTTTTCAGTGAATTTGCAAGGTTTTTTAAATGCTAATTTTTTTATTTTCTTCTATTTTTGAAACATATATTTTTTTTAATTTTCTATCCTTTTTTTAACACTATGGTTAAATTTTTAAAATTCTATAATATGTTTTTTTTTAAATATTTTATTAAATAAACAGGTAAAATGTATTAGCAATACATTTTTTCCTGTTTTTTTTTATTTATTTTTTAGTACGCGTACCGTAAGCTTACGGTAAGCGTACGGTTTACGCAATGTCCGTAATTTATCTACGCTGTTTGCGTATAGTTACGCAATTTGCGTAGCTGCGCATACTCTGCGTGGGACGCGTACGCGTGTACGCTACACGCGCTCGTTACGCGGAAGTGTCGGGTAGTGACTGTTATGCGCATGCGCGCAAGCGCGTGTCTTTTTTACGCGCATGCGTACTTTTGCCGTAAGCGTACCGTAAGCGTACCGTAAGCGTACGGTAGGTCATGTGATCATGAAACACAACTTTTGATTGGTTGAAACTACTTTCAGTTCTAGAACTCTCCTACACCACACCCATTCCCCTCATTTCTGCTTGTGATCCCTTAGGAGAAGGAGCTGGGTTGTCTTTGTGATACGATGGCAGAACAGCAGAGCCCTTCTGAGAGTGAGGCTAGCACTAGCAGCACTACCTTGAGGCAGAGAGCGAGGAAACAAAAGACCTCTTATGTATGGGATTATTTTACTTTTCCTGAAGGCCAGCAAAAGGTAAATGCACCCTTAGTGACTTGCAAGCTGTGTCAGCGTGTACTTTCAAGAGGTAATCCTGACAGGAAGTATTCCTTTGGGAATCATACCATGATGAGGCACCTCAAGGATGTACACAAAAGGACACATGCTCGACTTACTGGATGTAACCCTTCAGTAAGTCAACCAAGCACATCCACAGCAGCTCAGCCTGGACCATCATCTGCAGGGCTGAGTCCTTCTTCTGTAGGTCAGGTGAGCCCTTCATCTGTGGGGGGAGCATCTCCTTTTGCTGGCCCTCTGGAAATTAACCCTCGATTTCTGAGGGTTGATATTCGATGCGCCTCTTGTCATGATCTAATTTGTCATAGGGAGACCAGTGTTTCCCTAGTGAACCTCAAAATAGATCAGCACACTTGTCGCAGAGCCTAATTTTCCCAATCTTTCTTTCCTCTGTCCCTGCATGAACACAACGGCTCTTTTAAGAGCCAACCTTATCTTTCATCTTTTTTTTATATATGTTTTGAAAAACTTTTTTTTTTTTACCGTACGCGTACGGTGCGCGTATTTTTTTTTTTTTTTTTTTAAAAACACAAAAAATCAATTATCACATTACAAGGTCTTTGAGAGACTACAATTATTATTATTGACTTACCATACCCACTCAAAAAAATATTTATTCATTTGTTTTTTAAAAAAATTGCTTTAAAAATGGTTCTAGTTTTCGAAAATTTTCTATATCAATCTGAAAAAAAAGAAAAAAGTATTAATATTTTTAAAACATTTTATAATACAGTACACATATTTACATATTTATAAAAAAATATTTTTGCCTTATTTTTGCTGTTTTCAGAATATATTGCATTTCACTATAAATTGTGAAAGCAATTGCATTCATCATTTTACAGCGGGCAAAAAAAAATAACAATCTCAAAGATTGTATTAAAAAAGCCCAGAATCTCTTTTTACTTAAACTTAACATTATAGAAATGCATAATATTCTAAAAAAATATCATCTAATATCAATACTTATTTCTTTAAAATACCGTCTGATATGTTTGTTTCAGAAGTATAATCACAATATTATATCTCAAATAACTCCACATTACATCTGGTTCCATTTCCTTTAGGCCAAATAGTAATTTTAAAATTCTTTTTTGATTAAATTTCCAATGGTAATCCAATAAAATTCTAAAGTTTTATTTGTACAGATCTCACCGATTCTCTGTAACATATTGGTTCCCTAAATATTTATTAATAATTTATTAAGTCCACAATAGAATTGTTTACCTTTCCACATGGCCAAATAGTAATTTAAAAAATCTTTTTTGAAAAAATTTCCAATGGCACTCCAATAACATTCCAAAATTTAAATTGAGCAGATGTTACCGATTTTCTCTAAATTTTTGGTTTTCGAAAGTTTCATTAAAAATTAAAAAAGTCCACATTACAATTGGTTATCTTTTCATTAGGCCAAATGATAATTTAAAAAATCTTTATTTTTGAAAATTCCAATGGTAATCCAATAAAATGGTAAAATTGTTTTGTCCAGATCTTGCCAAGTCTCTCTAAAATTTAGGTTTCAGGAAGATTAGATAGGAATTTGCTAAATCAAAAGGCAAACGTTGCTTAAAAACCAATTGGGAATCATTACACAGTGTCCAGCCTTTTTCACATTTAAGATAAACTGTGTAATGTCCAGAAGTAACAGTAGGTCCTTCATGGAAAATTATTGCAACAGTTACAAAAGTTTTTCCTGAAATTGATAATTGCTGTCCTGTAAACTTCTTTATTAAAGTATCCAATTTTGAACCATCAGCTCTACATCGTTGCATCATTAAAATTACATACTGTCCGTATTCCTTTAAAATTAATGTTGAAAACATGTCAGATTGACACTCACCGCATTGCATGCTATGATTAGCATCTTTAACTAATTTAGCAAAAGTGACTGTTTTAGTCTCTGGCAATGTCAAAAAAATAAACCTTTCATTATCAACATTAGAGCCACATATATTATAACAGTTTTCACAACTATGTTCCCATTTATAAGAGAGACCAAATAAATTATCAATTGCAACTTCTTCTTCTTCCAGTACCTGAAGAAAAAACATCAAAAATGTGTGTGCATCTTGCTGTTCATTTTGAGAAAACTGTGTTCATACATCTAAAAGTTTTCTAATTTCAGTAGCACTTTCTATTTGAGTTTTATCATTACTCAGCTTTTGAAAAAGGAGACTCAGCTCTGAACAGAATCTTTTTCCATGATTTACTATTATCTGCTCTTGCAAACTTTCCAGATAAAATGCAACATTCAGCACTACATTTGCGTAGCAGTTGACACCAGAGCTATTTTCAAAATGACATCCTACAACCTGTTCTTCTTTTTCCTTACTCTTTTTGCTTGCAATTACATCACTCCTCTTTTTTTTCCTCCTCTGTACATCTTCATCACAGATATTCTCATTTCTCCTTTTACGAGAAACTACACGTTTCTCCAACACAGGATACTGACCTAAATGAGGAGCATAGCTTCTTCTTAACCTATTATACTCCTTTACACAATTTGTATCAGCACTAACTTTTGAGTCATCAAAGTCTATCATGAATAAACCTGATAATGTTTTCACTCGTGACAAAGCAACATATGCCATACCTTCTTTGAACACAGTTGAACCAATGTTCACAAATGCACAATCTACAGTCAATCCTTGAGACTTGTGAATAGTTACAGCATATGCTAGCGAAAACGGAAACTGCTTCCTACGTACATATAAGTCTTTCACAAGCATGAAACGAACTGTACAACGACAAATGTCTTTAACTTCTTCTATCTGATCAAATTTTATTTTTAAACATTCAATTCCATCTTTTTTCTGATAATTAATAAAACCCACAACTCTTCCCATAGCTCCATTAACTAAACCTTTTTCAACATCCAAATTTCTCCTTAAAAATACTCTACAGTTCATGCAAACATATAGATTTTTTTCTAATCCAGCTGTTTTGGAAATGTTCTTCTCTAGTGAATCCAATTTATTTTTCAGTGTGCCTGTTACTGTGACAGTAATTCTTCCATCCTCAATTTTGTCCACTGCTTCTAATTTCCTGATCTCTTCCTTTTCCAATTTCAAAAGCTCCTCATTGAATATTGAGCATTCACATAGAGTTGGCATTAAGCAGATGATACTTTTGTTTTCTGCAATGTTGTTGTATATCTTCTCTGCAACTATTTCTTCCTTTGGAAATAAATTATGTAGCAGCCGACTCTGTAATGCTTTTTTGCCAACTTCTGTGAGTAGTCCAATTCTGATATCTTTCAGAATACTTCCATATTCTTCATCGCTTGCTTGCCTCATATTAGTAGTAAGTTCCTTGTACTCAAAGAAGGACCAAATATTTGTATTTCCGATGCTTCCCAATGACTTCTTCGTGTCTTCATGTGTGACAGTATTAAACACTGGTTGTCCTTTAACTGGACTAAGTTGCAAAAGATCTCCAAAAACTATGACGTGTTTTCCACCAAATAACATGTCATAGTCTGTCTTCAGAATTTGCTGCATTCTTAAATGCACAAAGGCAAGCATTAAGTTTGAAACCATGCTCACCTCATAAATAATGAGAACTTGCATCTTCTTCAAGACTCTTGAAACTTCCAAGGATGCTTCTCCAGTTAGCTTGTTGTATTGTATTTTGTTCTCATGCTCCACTGGTAACATTAGCAAACGATGTAAAGTGATTCCTTTTATGTTATATGCTGCTAACCCAGTTGGAGCAGTAACCACACAAGACAAAGTAGAATCCGTTTTTTGCTGTAGGTAGCTTCTGATGACTTTAATTAGGAAACTTTTTCCAGTTCCAGCTTGTCCGCTTACATACATCCTGATTGGATGAAATGATGTGCATGAGCACTCTTTTTTTTCATGTAGAAATCCGTGATCAATTTTGTTTCTGATCTCTTCATAAATTTGTTGCTGCTCTTCGTTCAGTTGTCTTTCCAAATTTTGTAAGTCTATAAATTCTTCTTGAGCTTGATTCATAGCCGTTTCCACTTCATTCATGGCTATTGATGCTTCATTTTCAACGATTGGTTGTCCTAGGGGATCTTGACTGAGTGTTTCTGAACTTTGGCTGTCCTGAGAACTGTCTCTAGCTATTTCTGCTGCAATTGTAGTTTCCTGTTCAATTTCTTCATTTAACATTTGCAGATAACTTGAGAATGTACTGCATTGTATGCTGTCTTTGCAAGCATTAAAAGAATCTTCATAGCTTTGAAATTCTCCCAGTAGTTCATCCTCTGTACGCCATGGTTTAAACAACTGTAAAAGAGCCAAGTAGTAAAATTCCTTCTTGTCAGTAGTGTCGCAACTCAGCTTCCTGTGATTTATCAAACTTCCTTTTGTTTGCTTCACCAAACATCCTTCCTCACCAATGACTTTATATTTTCCATTGTTGATGTCTTCTGCGGCTTTCCGTGAATAAATGTAGTTCTGCAGCACTTCATAGAGACACATGTTCTCCAGATGTTGACTTCTCTTTGGGTAATATGTGTCCAACATGTTTGATTTTAAAATATCTGTACTTTCTGGGTCATTCTCGGCCAAATATTCAATTTCTCCAACAGATTTTAGTACCCGATTTCTCATTGCTGCAAGGCCTAAACTTGCCCAAATTATTCTTCTTGACTTCGAGTAGAGACTTGCAGAAGATAACCTATCTAAACATTCGTAGGATACAATTTCTCGATGCGATAACATCTTCAAACTGAAACTGTACAGCTTCTTACTGACAGTCTTCTCGTGAGAAATCTCTTCCCACATTTCCTTCAATTCTGTTTTTTCTGATTTCGTAATGTAAGACGTTACATATCGAGCAACAGCAATGGAATTGTCAGCTACATACTGTATATCCATGTTAGCGTTCCACATGGATAAAATGACTGGGTTGTAGTCATTTATATTTTTTGATTCTTCTTTTCTTTTAAGGTTGTAGGTATTCTTAGGTGATTTTCTTGTGATAGTATGTCTCACAGCTGACATAAAACTGTTTACTCTTCCATTTGAAAGAACAGGTCTAGGAAATCCAAATCGACATTTAGTGTAGTATTTATCTTTGCTCTTGTATTTCCGTCGACAGTATTTTCCACACCGATGACTTTGGAAACGTAAAACTTGCTCCTTTAACTTTTTCTCTTCTGTGCTTTTTGGTATAGCACATGTTGCATATTCTTCAATGTAAGATAACACTGCTTCATCAGTATCTGTTCCAAACTTTGGGGCATCCTTGATCCACAACAGCATATGAATATGAGGAGCACCTCTTGCCTGGTACTCTTTTCTCCAAAAGAAATCTACTACTTCTCCAAGAGGTGGATTTTTTTTATTGCAGATGAAGGACATCATAGCCTCAAATCTATGATTGAAATATTTGCAAACATTAACCGGATCCAATGAGCACAGTTCTCCTGCTGTCTTGTATTCGATGTTTTTAATGTTTGAATTTGCCTCTCGTAGAAAATCCAGTAAATCATCCCAAGCGTACTCGGCACAGCTTAGTGTAACGAACCATGTTGGTGTTCCTAAATTCCGTAACATGCATTTTAATTCACCATGGCGTCGGTACCAATATTCATTTGTCCCACGCTGACAAGCCATCAGATTGATCAGTTGTGTTTCCAAATGATCCTCTCGGTGCTGCACTTTCTCCATAAAATCCTTCGCAGACACATTTTGTAAATGTACTCCACTTTTTAAAATGTGATTTACTGCATAAGACAGTGCAGACAAGTCGCTTTCAAATAAAAGATGGAACAAATAAGGAATACTTTGTCGAAATCTGGGATCTTCAGCATATAGTCTTGTAGTCCGATACTCAGAAGCTGGAATCTGTTCCAGACGTTCATCGTATCGTCCTCCTTTTCCTTTAGGAAACAGCTGGGGAAAACATCGAGCTTCCAAGCTCTCCTCCCATACACTCACGGGAGTTCCTTTTGCTTTCTTCATCTGAAAGAGATCAATATTGTCTCCCTTAACTTCTTTTGAATGAAGAGGATGTATGCTAAAATGTTCATAAATTTCTTCTTCCTTTGACTTGTCCACTTTTTCAATTTGTCCAGTTGGTGTTTCTGTGTCTTCTTGTAAATCTTCTTCTTCTTCTATATAAATTGATTCATACCATTTGTTATTCCTTTTCAAATACAAATTTGCTCTTTGTACTTTCCGCACATCTACCAGCTCCTGCCAAATCTTCTTATTCTTTGTAGGTACACCATTGACCAGAATAATTAATGGTTCAGTTTCCAAAGTATCCGCATCAATAGTTTCCATATTTTTTTTCAAATCCAAGGGCAAATACACCACTCTACCTTTTAAACCTCTCAGTAAATCGGAAGGAGGTAATTTACCAGTTTTGGGCTCCATACGTACTATGGTCTGGAACGGATGAACACATTGAATGAGTATAGACTCATATGTATTTAATTCAGAAAGTTAAGCAGGAATAGCATCCAATTCTAAATTATTATGTACAGCTCTGGTCGGCATTCTATTTTCCTCTAACTTGTTGTAACAGTATTTACAAATACGCTGATCTTCACCCAAATCAAAACAATTTTCAAGAAATATATATGTGGCAAAATCCTTCCACTTATAATTATCTTCATTTTCACTCTTTCTGTAGAGATCAACATTCCTAGTTTGTTTTCTATAATGAGTTCTGCGGCAACAAATACAAGTAAAATTTGGTCTTTCATTAGAGATTATTGCAAATTTTGTTATGTGATCATTAAATGTGTTACTTACAGAGGGTTCTACATTCTCTTCCACTTCTTCCTCATTTACTGTGTCCTTCTCTGCACTGTTTTGTTCAGGACCAAAGTAACAAAACTGAATTTCATCAACAACCTTCTCTACATCTGATACCGTTCCTCGGAACAGAGCCCTATTCAATTCATTTAACTTTATTGCTGGACTTTTGGCAAAATACAACCGTCTCACAAACTTTCTCATTTCAGTATGATGAACAGCCAGCATCCTAAAATGATGGAAAACACTATTACACACTTTTCTAGATAGACAAGCCAGAGAATGACCCTGCAGACCAGTATTCTCTCTCACTCTGCATGGATCCAGACTTTGAAGCACCTTAATCTTCTGTTTTATACTTTTTTTACTATATTCTCTTAGAAACTCACGAAATTTGTCAATAGATTCCTGACGCACAGTGCAAATACTACTACAATTCCAAGTGTACACTGGGGCTTTAGGACGTCTCCACATAGCCTCATCTGCCATCACTTGTACCTCATCTCTTGGAACCATTATCTCCTTCTCCATTATGCAACCATTTTTTACTTCGTAAGCACGACCTCTGGTGTCAACTGCATGCAGCAAACTATTACTTTGAAAATAGCTCTCTTCATTAAAAAAAGGTTCACTACTTGAACTATGCATCCACTTTCCTAAAAACACTTTACAAAAGTTTGTTCTGTTCACTACTCTTTTCCTTTTGCTATGTGATTTCAGTACATTAACCATTTTGTCTAATGTACGCATCCTATTCAAAATTAAAATGAATAGTTTCCTTTTTAATTCTAATGCCTTTGCTGCAATGGCTTCAATTTCTTTTTTTCTTTTATAAAACTTAGTCTTTTGCTTATATTTCTTCACATCCTTTATCAAATTGGACATAATTTTTTTTCAGTTGCAGAAGGTATATTTGCATTAACTAAATTCTCAATTTTTTCCTGTCCTTTTCTTTTCAAAACATTCTTTCCAGTACAGACATTTTGTACATTTTTCATTCTTTTGAATATATTTTTTAGAAATTGTTTTTTCTGCTTACCAGAAGATTTTTTCTTTTTCCCAACATGAACATCTTCTACTAACTTTGGTCCTCCAGTTGTCTTCAAATATAGGTTTTTTTTGTGAGTTTTTTGAACTCTGGATTTTGTAGGCATCTTAAATTTTGTTCACTGCTCTTCAGCAATACCTGAAAAAAACTAAAAAAAAATTCCTTTATTTTATTTAAATATATTACTACATTTCTTTTCAAAATAGTCACAAAACGTAATTTCTTTGCCAATTTGAAAACACACTTATTACTCTTTTTTTTGGCAAGTGATAATCACTTTTACAGACTGACACATTATAAATCCACTTTTCAGATTTTTTTAAATGCACATGTCCAGACTGCTTTTTCAGACCACCACCATGTGTATCCTGGGTGACTGCCTACACTCCAGCAAGGGGAACCAGCCTTAGTGATGCTGAATGTATTTGCATTACAGACTGAAACCTCAAACCCCACTCGCTTGTAAATACTGTCCTTGATTATACATGGAAAGGAGCTGGGTGTGTGCTAAGAGTCTGCTTCTGCACCAAAAAATCGCTCCCCCTTTTTCCTACTAATGCAACTGTGAAATCACCAGAGCAAAACGCAATAAATCTCTGCCTGTAATTCCTATTTGCACACAGAGTCATCTTTTCACATTAGTCACAAAACGAAATTTCTTTGCCAATTTGAATGCACACTTACTGCTCTTTTTTTTGGCAAGTGATAATCACTTTTACAGACTGACACATTATGAATCCACTTTTCAGATTTTTTTAAATGCCCATGTCCAGACTGCTTTTTCAGACCACCACCATGTGTATCCTGGGTGACTGCCTACACTCCAGCAAGGGCAACCAGCCTTAGTGATGCTGAATGTATTTGCATTACAGGCTGAAACCTCAAACCCCACTCGCTTGTAAATACTGTGCATGATTATACATGGAAAGGAGCTGGGTGTGTGCTAAGAGTCTGCTTCTGCACCAAAAAATCGCTCCCCCTTTTTCCTACTAATGCAACTGTGAAATCACCAGAGCAAAACGCAATAAATCTCTGCCTGTAATTCCTATTTGCACACAGTCATGTTTTCACATTAGTCACAAAACGAAATTTCTTTGCCAATTTGAATGCACACTTACTGCTCTTTTTTTTGGCAAGTGATAATCACTTTTACAGACTGACACATTATGAATCCACTTTTCAGATTTTTTTAAATGCACATGTCCAAACTGCTTTTTCAGACCACCACCATGTGTATCCTGGGTGACTGCCTACACTCCAGCAAGGGCAACCAGCCTTAGTGATGCTGAATGTCTTTGCATTACAGACTGAAACCTCAAACCCCACTCGCTTGTAAATACTGTGCATGATTATACATGGAAAGGAGCTGGGTGTGTGCTAAGAGTCTGCTTCTGCACCAAAAAATCGCTCCCCCTTTTTCCTACTAATGCAACTGTGAAATCACCAGAGCAAAACGCAATAAATCTCTGCCTGTAATTCCTATTTGCACACAGAGTCATGTTTTCACATTAGTCACAAAACGAAATTTCTTTGCCAATTTGAATGCACACTTACTGCTCTTTTTTTTTGGCAAGTGATAATCACTTTTACAGACTGACACATTATGAATCCACTTTTCAGATTTTTTTAAATGCACATGTCCAAACTGCTTTTTCAGACCACCACCATGTGTATCCTGGGTGACTGCCTACACTCCAGCAAGGGCAACCAGCCTTAGTGATGCTGAATGTATTTGCATTACAGACTGAAACCTCAAACCCCACTCGCTTGTAAATACTGTGCATGATTATACATGGAAAGGAGCTGGGTGTGTGCTAAGAGTCTGCTTCTGCACCAAAAAATCGCTCCCCCTTTTTCCTACTAATGCAACTGTGAAATCACCAGAGCAAAACGCAATAAATCTCTGCCTGTAATTCCTATTTGCACACAGAGTCATGTTTTCACATTAGTCACAAAACGAAATTTCTTTGCCAATTTGAATGCACACTTACTGCTCTTTTTTTTTGGCAAGTGATAATCACTTTTACAGACTGACACATTATGAATCCACTTTTCAGAATTTTTTAAATGCACATGTCCAAACTGCTTTTTCAGACCACCACCATGTGTATCCTGGGTGACTGCCTACACTCCAGCAAGGGCAACCAGCCTTAGTGATGCTGAATGTCTTTGCATTACAGACTGAAACCTCAAACCCCACTCGCTTGTAAATACTGTGCATGATTATACATGGAAAGGAGCTGGGTGTGTGCTAAGAGTCTGCTTCTGCACCAAAAAATCGCTCCCCCTTTTTCCTACTAATGCAACTGTGAAATCACCAGAGCAAAACGCAATAAATCTCTGCCTGTAATTCCTATTTGCACACAGAGTCATGTTTTCACATTAGTCACAAAACGAAATTTCTTTGCCAATTTGAATGCACACTTACTGCTCTTTTTTTTTGGCAAGTGATAATCACTTTTACAGACTGACACATTATGAATCCACTTTTCAGATTTTTTTAAATGCACATGTCCAAACTGCTTTTTCAGACCACCACCATGTGTATCCTGGGTGACTGCCTACACTCCAGCAAGGGCAACCAGCCTTAGTGATGCTGAATGTATTTGCATTACAGACTGAAACCTCAAACCCCACTCGCTTGTAAATACTGTGCATGATTATACATGGAAAGGAGCTGGGTGTGTGCTAAGAGTCTGCTTCCGCACCAAAAAATCGCTCCCTCTTTTTCCTACTAATGCAACTGTGAAATCACCTGAGCAAATCGCAATAAATCTCTGCCTGTAATTCCTATTTGCACACAGAGTCATGTTTTCACATTAGTCACAAAACGAAATTTCTTTGCCAATTTGAATGCACACTTACTGCTCTTTTTTTTTGGCAAGTGATAATCACTTTTACAGACTGACACATTATGAATCCACTTTTCAGATTTTTTTAAATGCACATGTCCAAACTGCTTTTTCAGACCACCACCATGTGTATCCTGGGTGACTGCCTACACTCCAGCAAGGGCAACCAGCCTTAGTGATGCTGAATGTATTTGCATTGCAGACTGAAACCTCAAACCCCACTCGCTTGTAAATACTGTGCATGATTATACATGGAAAGGAGCTGGGTGTGTGCTAAGAGTCTGCTTCTGCACCAAAAAATCGCTCCCCCTTTTTCCTACTAATGCAACTGTGAAATCAACAGAGCAAAACGCAATAAATCTCTGCCTGTAATTCCTATTTGCACACAGAGTCATGTTTTCACATTAGTCACAAAACGACATTTCTTTGCCAATTTGAATGCACACTTACTGCTCTTTTTTTTTGGCAAGTGATAATCACTTTTACAGACTGACACATTATGAATCCACTTTTCAGATTTTTTTAAATGCACATGTCCAAACTGCTTTTTCAGACCACCACCATGTGTATCCTGGGTGACTGCCTACACTCCAGCAAGGGCAACCAGCCTTAGTGATGCTGAATGTATTTGCATTACAGACTGAAACCTCAAACCCCACTCGCTTGTAAATACTGTGCATGATTATACATGGAAAGGAGCTGGGTGTGTGCTAAGAGTCTGCTTCTGCACCAAAAAATCGCTCCCCCTTTTTCCTACTAATGCAAATATAAAATTACCAGAGTTGTACACAATAAATCTCTGCCTATATTTCCCAACATGTGTAACCTGGGTGACTGCCTACATTCCACCAAGGGCAACCAGCCTTAGTGATGCTGAATGTATTTGCATTACTGAGTCCAACCTCAAACCCTTAAACTATTCATTTTTTATACCAATACACCTTAATTTATCGTGAAAACATAGTCCATATTATTTTACATGTTCCTCACATTTAAATTTCTCCCAAAACAGAAAATAATAAACGCAACTTCAACCAAAAGAATTACATTTCTCTTATTCATTTCTTAATTTACCAGATACATCTCCTCTCAAACTCTAACCTCACCTTTAAAATTAGTTAGTTGTGAAAGAAATGTGGCACTCAAACAGCAGATTATCAGAGCCAGGATCTCTGTTCTCTACACCTCTGTCCTCTCAGCAGAACCAGATAATGGCAAAGTTTCCCTCTATTTTTCCACACATATACATGTAAGTTTCAAATCTCAGTGCTTCCCCCTTTTTTTCAAATGTAATCACACATTTCTATTGGTTGAAAACCAACCCTTTTCCAAAAGTACCCTTCCCCCAACTTGACTTCTGCCTAGTACCCTTCCCCCAACTTGACTTCTGCCTGCTACCATAGCAACAGCTCATGGAACACTGCTGTGTGGAGTCAGGTCAGAAGTTCGCCAAACAATGTTTCAATTCCACAGAGCAAGAGTGCTTGACTTTTCAAACCTAACAGCAAATCCATAGTACTGTTCTTTGGTAACACATTTTTCTGTACCAATACAAAACATGCTTCTATTAATTTACACATACAGCCTAGTTTTTATTCTAGAATGGTATGAAACAGCCAATCAGTTCTTTTTTTTTGAAAAAAATATGTATGCCTCCATTTCCAAACTGTCTTTCTTTTCATATTGCCATTCTACTGAAAGACACCTCCTGAGTGCATCCAGTTCTCCTTTGAAGATGTTCACAGTGTGGATTGTAGGGCACAGCTATGTCTTCTGGAGTGAAAAGTTTGCAGAGAAAACAGGTATGGTGAGAGACCTTGCTTTGCCAAATGTAGACATTAAATGGATTGGTAAGAGAGGGTTAAAGTGGCACCAATTGATGCCATTGGTGAAATCCTTCATGCAAATCCAACACCCTGACCTCATAATAGTGCACTGTGGTGGCAATGACCTAGGCACTTTGACTGGGGTAGGTCTGGAAATGCTTATGAAGGACACCTTTGCACAACTGTTTTCACTTTTCCCTAAAACTGCCTTTGTGTTTTCTAACATATGCCAAAGGCAAAAATGGAACTGGTCCAATCATTTCTGTCCGCAGATTGACAAAGCAAGAAAGCACGTCAACAAATCTGTTTCTGCTTTCCTCCGTGACTATGGTATGGGTTCCATTTACCACAACAACTTGCGTTACGACATGCAAGACATTTATAGAGGAGATGGTGTGCACTTCAATGATGAAGGGAACAGAGTCTTTCTCTTGAACCTTAGACTCTGCATCGGTACTTACTTGTAGGTACCACTAAAAAATCACTTAATAAACACAACAGCTCTTTTTAGAGCCCCCTAATATCTAAACACTTAAATCTGAATTTCATTTCTTTTTTTTCTTTTTTTTTTACCGTACGCTTACCGTAAGCTTACCGTACGCGTACCCCGTGATTTTTTTAAAAATCAATAAATGTTTTCTTTGTACTTTTCTGTCCTTCTTTGACCCCCTTATAAATGTTAGGGGGTCTGTAACTCTCTCCCTTGCCCCCTTTTCAAGATATCACCCTTTTTTACCGGAGTGAAATACACAAAATGGCGGCCGCCGCTTCCTGGTTTCGACCGATTCGAATGTTTACTAAGATCTAACAGCCAATCAGAATCGCGCTCGCGCACGCCACCGTACGCGTACGGTAAGCTTACGGTAAGCGTACCGTAAGCTGGCTCAGATATATATATTGATTTAAAGGCTATTTTCTCAGAATCTACTGAACAGATTTACACCAAACCTACAAAAGGCACTTCCTTGACCTGAGGACTACCTCTCTGCCAAATTTCTAGTAATTCTGTTCAGCCGTTCATAGCCCTGTCTAAAGGTCCTATGGAAAAATGCATGGGAAAAACGCGTTTTGGGACCCCCCTTTTATCTCAGCCCCCGCTTGACGAATCCCCCCGAGACTTTCAGGGTAGGAGCGGAGCGTAGCGCCCCACCTATTTTGAGAAATTCGCGAGGATTCGTCGACCGGCGCCAAAGTTATTCAAAATAGAATGTTGCGGATTTCCTATGGAAACAGGGTCCTAACTATAACTACCTACTGGCGACCGCCAGTAGGTAATATATATATATATATATATATTTTCCAAAACACAAGTCCACCTCAGCGCCGCGGGTGCTTGCTCAGCGCACAGGGGATTGCACGTTTTATTCCACAAAATGGGTTCTCTTATACATAGAACCTTTCAAACAGAGCGCACTCCTGAGCCGCCTTCGTCAGTGTCAACTTGATAGTTTTACATTGTGAATTAAAATAAAGGTGTGCTATACAAATCATAAACATAGAACGTGACTTGTGATTCTCAAAAAATAAAAGAAAATAAATAAACAGAGAGAAGTTACGTTACTGTGGCGGCCATATTGTAAGGGTCTATTTAACTGAGATTTAACCCGATTATATAAATACAACATTTTACACATCTAATACAATCATCTATCATTGTTCTCAAATTATGTAAATTATAATGCAGGAAAAAAACATATGTTACCAACCAATTTGTAACGATCACTTAAGCCAAAGTTTTTCACTACAATCATCATTCTACATGACATCGTCATAAGCGGAAATTTATTTCATATCCCGCTATTTTGAATTTCCAAAGTCTCTAGCCTTACTTCAAGCCGCCGTACCATCATTACGCCCTGTATGGGCCTACCTCGCAATCTAGCTTATCTGCCTGTTTTTATTTTTAAATTTCTTTTTTTTGGCATTCAGAATGGTGAACACAGATTAATTCCAATTGACAACCCTTTATGTACATATCTATATGCATACGTTTTTCATATCCGAAAAGAGTTCTCCTTCCAATTAACATTTCTTTACAATTGCACTTGGTTTGCTGGACAGCCCTTGTCACTAAGTAGCCATAACTGATCTTTACCACCCCATAACTCTTTCTCAAGAACACATTGCCCAGTATTGCATGTAACTGGGAACAAGCTTTAGCCTATGTGGACCCACATTTCTTCTTCATTATTAAGTCCTCTCGGCATTTTTGTTTGAAGCTTGATAATATATTTAGATTCCAGTGTGCGCAGTTTTCTCACATGATCTCCTCCCCTCTCAGATTTTGCAATCTGATCTAGGCAGAAGAAAGTGAGAAGATTACTGTTGCTATTGTGTTCCATCTCGATATGACGTGCAACAGGATAGTTGTGATCCTTGTTGTTTATCGCCCTAAGGTGTTTTAGGACTCTTTTTTTGTGGGATGGATAGTGCAACCCACATATTGTTTACCACAGGGGCACACTAAACAATAGACCGTATAGTCTGAGTTACAGTTTAAGAGTTTTGAGGTGGGGGGTTTTGTCTTTTTACCCGGTGTAAGGTAATCTTTTACTATGTGGCTGTTTTTACATGCCTTGCATTTCATGCAGGGAAAAAAACCCTTAATGGCTGCTATTTCTTCTTTTTTGGTTCATAGTGACTTCTTACCAAATGATCTTTGAGGGAACTGCCTCTTCTATATGTTACTAAGCGGTTGTCTGGTAATGCTTTCCCCTATACGTTGTCAGATTTCAGTATCTTCCAATTTCTTCTGAGAATTTGGAACACTTGTGATGATTTCTCAGTAAAATTGGTGATAACCCTGATGTTCTCATCTCTACATTTTTCCTTCTCCAAGAGTAGTTGGTTTCTATCTATGGCGTTGCATTTGATTTCAGCTTTATTTAATATGCCTCTACAATAGCCTCTTTTCTGAAATCTCGATTTGGCCTGACTAATAGCCTTGTTGCATTCTGAGGGGGTAGAACAGTTACGTTTCATCCTAAGGAATCCACCTAGGGGAATATTGTTTTCCACACTTCTAGGATGACAGCTCCCTGCATGTAGGATGGTATTTCCTGCTGTTGGCTTCCGATGGAGGGCTGTTTCTATATTATTTCCTTCGATATAGACCCTAAGATCTAGGTAAACAACCTCTTTGTTACTAATGCAACTGGTAAATTGTAAGTTCTGGTCATTCACATTCAGGGCTTTGCTGAACTCCTCTGCATCGCTCTGCGGACCGCGCCACAAGATGAAGAGATCATCAATGTATTGCGTCCACAGAGCGATGCTGTCCATCCATCTTTCATTGGTACCCGTCCAGGCTACGTGCTTCTCCCACCAGCCCACGAACAAGTTTGCGTAGCTGGGGGCGAAGCACGTTCCCATCGCAGTACCTTGCTTTTGTAAATAAAGCTGTCCTGAAAAAATGAAAATATTGTGATTTAATCAAAACTCAGTCAGTCCCATGAGCATTTGATTGTGCTTGCGATATTTCAGTGGTCTCTTCTCTAAAAAGAAGCTAATGGCTTGTAGGCCATTTTCATGGTTGATAGATGTATATAGGCTGACAATGTCCAATGTTATTAACAACATCTCTGGTTCCCATCTTATGCCCTCTATGATACGCAAAAAGTCCTTTGTGTCACGTAAAAATGAGGTCAAATCTCTGACCACGGGAGAGATGAAATGATCGATATATACTGAGGTGTTTTCCAGTAAGCTGTTTTTTGATGATACGATCGGTCACCCCAGAGGCCATACTTTACTTTTATGCACTTTGGGTAAGTGATAAAAAAGTTGCCAATTCCGGATGTTCGCATCTCAGAAAGTTCCAGTCCTCCTGGTCCAATGTTCCCTCATCTCTCCATCTCGTGATGAGTTCATGAAAGTCTTGTATACTTTTCCCATATCGCTGTCTGTTTATGGGAATATAGTGTTCTTTCTTTTTAAGTTGGGACAGTGCTTCATCCTGGTATTGCGTTCTTCTGAGGATGACTACATTGCCCCCTTTATCTGAGGGTTTTATGATTATTGTTTCATCTTCCTTGAGTTTCCCAATCGCTTCCCATTGCTCTTTTGTCAAATTTTTCCTTTTAACATTGAAACTCTCTTTCTGCAGATTTGTTAGTTCATCTATGACCACATCCTGGAAGGCGTCAATCGTATCATATGCTGTCCTTGGAATTGTTCTTGATTTGATTTTTAGATTACTTTTACATCCTTTTTGTACAATGCCACTTTCCTCCAACCTTTGAGTTGCATCAATGTCATGATTTTCCTGGTCATCATCTAATTCATGGAGTGTCAGGATGGCTTGTAAATCAGCTCCTGTTAGTTGATCAAAGAGTTCTTTTCCTTCAGGCATTTTTGTTACTCCTTTTTTGGGATGCAATAGATGTAATTTCATCAGTTTGATCTTCCGGATGAATTTGTATATATCAATACGTGTCTGTGTGTAGTCGAATGCTGGTGTAGGGCAAAATGTGAGACCTATTTGCAATACCGTCAATTCAGTTTCTGTCAGATTCCTGTCTGACAGATTGATTACTGTTTGCTCATTCTCATTTAATTCCATTGTCCTCCCCGTTTGCTGCGTGTTACGATTGGGGTAGAATGCTCCATTTCTTTTCATGAACTCCTCTGCATCGCTCTGCGGACCGCGCCACAAGATGAAGAGATCATCAATGTACCGCGTCCACAGAGCGATGCTGTCCATCCATCTTTCATTGGTACCCGTCCAGGCCACGTGCTTCTCCCACCAGCCCATGAACAAGTTTGCGTAGCTGGGGGCGAAGCAAGTAATGATGGTACGGCGGCTTGAAGTAAGGCTAGAGACTTTGGAGATTCAAAATAGCGGGATATTAAATAAATTTCCGCTTATGACGATGTCATGTAGAATGATGATTGTAGTGAAAAACTTTGGCTTAAGTGATCGTTACAAATTGGTTGGTAACATATGGTTTTTTCCTGCATTATAATTTAAATAATTTGAGAACAATGATAGATGATTGTATTAGATGTGTAAAATGTTGTATCTATATAATCGGGTTAAATCTCAGTTAAATAGACCCTTACAATATGGCCGCCACAGTAACGTAACTTCTCTCTGTTTATTTATTTTCTTTTATTTTTTGAGAATCACGAGTCACTTTCTATGTTTATGATATGTATAGCACACCTTTATTTAAATTCACAATGTAAAACTGTCAAGTTGACACTGACGAAGGCGGTAAACCTCGAAACGCGTTTGTTAACTTTGATGCAGAAACGACTTAAATAAATTGAAGATTTTGCTTGGACAACGTAGATGGCTCAGGAGTGCGCTCTGTTGGAAAGGTTCTATGTATAAGAGAACCCATTTTGTGGAATATATATATATATTCAATGAAAAAACCAAAGGTTTCACACATGTTATAGTTAGCTGGACATTTCACTCATAAAAAACCATTGAAATTCCCCCGTTATAGTTAGTTCAGCTAACTATAACTCGCGCGCCCGCAATGCACTACTGATGACGTCACATATTACATCACTCATGACATGGTCAGTGACATCACTCATGACATCACTGATGACATCTCAAATGACATCACTGATGACATCATCCAGTGAATGTGTGTTTTTCTGAAAATTAAATATGTTTAATATATGTATATCTCAAGGTCGATGGAAGAATAAATGAGTATATAAGTGTCTAAATTGATGATTTGTTTTTGAAAAATTGATTGTATTACTGACTGATTAAGTGTATCTTTATGAATACATGTCTAAGTGAGTAATGTTTAAATGTGTAAATACCTGTATCAGTCTCTCACTTTGTATATAAGTGGCTGCATGGGTTGGTGAGTAGCTATATGAGTGTCTATATAGGTTATTAGTTGGTTTTTTGAGTCTCAGTATGAGTGTCTGAGTGTCTTCATGGTTCGGTGGGGGTATTATGTAGTGCATAGGTGCATGAATGAGTGACTCACTGTTTGTATGTGTTGAAGACAGCATGTGTGCAGGACTGTATGGGTGGATGAGTGTGTGCATGGGTGTGTTAGTGAGTGATAGACTGTCTCAATAGTGTCTTTATGAGTAACTACATATGTTTTAAACTAGTATATGTGAGTATTGGTGTTTATAAGTGAGTATATGTGAGAGTGAGAGATTGGTAGACTTCCTGTATGAATAAGTATGTGTTTCTATAGGTGATTGTTTAAAAGACTAAGTATGTGTAAGTTTCTGTAAAAGTAAGTGTGGTGGTGTGTGTATAACTGTATATGCAAGTACATGGATGTTTGATTCTTTATTAGCATGAGTGACTATGTGTGAGTAACTCTATGAATGAGTGGCATTGTGTTACAGGATGTTTAGGTGTATGATTACATATGATGTGTGAGTACATGTATGAGTGACTGTATAGGATTGTTGGTGGATGAGTGGATGTGTATGTGGATCTTAGAATTACTGAATAGGTTGTTGTAACTGTTACTGGTATGTCCATTTTTTTGAAAATTTCAGTCTCTATTTTTAAATGTGTGTATCAAAGGTTATATTAGGGTGAGAGGAGCTCTACCACTCTGTCACAAGGATAATGTCATCAGTGATGTCATTTGAGATGTCATCAGTGATGTCATGAGTGATGTCACTGACCATGTCATGAGTGATGTAATATGTGACGTCATCAGTAGTGCATTGCGGGCGCGCGAGTTATAGTTAGCTGAACTAACTATAACGGGGGAATTTCAATGGTTTTTTACGAGTGAAATGTCCAGCTAACTATAACATGTGTGAAACCTTTGGTTTTTTCATTGAATTTCTAAGGTTTTTTAAATGCTAATTCCTAACTATAACGTGAGTGAAACCCATGTTTTTTTCAGTGAATTTGCAAGGTTTTTTAAATGCTAATTTCTTTTTTTTTTTCTTCTTTTTTACATATTTTTATTTTAATTGTCTATCCTTTTTTAAAGACTATGGTTAAATTTTAAAAATTCTACAATATGTTTTTATTTTACAATTTTTTTTAAATAAACAGGTAAAATTTATTAGCAATACATTTTTTTTTTTTTTTTACCGTGCGTGTACGGTAAGCGCACGTCTTGCTGTAATTACGTTAGATTTCTACGCTGTTTGCGTTCATTTACGCAATTTGCGTAGATGCACGTCACGCGCGCATAGCACGTAACGCGTACGCTGCACGCGAACGTTACGCGGAAGTGAAGGGGCGTGCCTGTTTTGCGCATGCGCGCGAGCGCGTGTCTTTTTTACGCGCATGCGTACTTTTGCCGTAAGCGCACCGTAAGCGTACCGTAAGCGTACGGTAGGTCATGTGATCATGAAACACAACTTTTGATTGGTTGAAACTACTTTCAGTTCTAGAACTCTCCTACACCACACCCATTCCCCTCATTTCTGCTTGTGATCCCTTAGGAGAAGGAGCTGGGTTGTCTTTGTGATACAATGGCAGAACAGCAGAGCTCTTCTGAGAGTGAGGCTAGCAGCACTACCTTGAGGAGGAGAGCGAGGAAACAAAAGACCTCTTACATATGGGAGTATTTTTCTTTTCCAGAAGGCCAGCAAAAGGTAAATGCACCCTTAGTGACTTGTAAGCTGTGTAAGCGTGTACTTTCAAGAGGGAATCCCGACAGGAAGTATTCCTTTGGGAATCACGCCATGATGAGACACCTTAAGGATGTACACAGAAGGACACATGCTCGACTTACTGAAGGTAACCCTTCAGTAAATCAACCAAGCACATCCACAGCAGCTCAGCCTGGACCATCATCTGCAGTGCTGAGTCCTTCTTCTGCAGGTCAGGTGAGCCCTTCATCTGTGGTGGGAGCATCTCCTTTTTCTGGTCCTCTGGAAATTAACCCTCGGTTTGCGAGGGTTGAAGTACGGTGCGCCACTTGTCATGATCTAATTAGTTATAGGGAGACCAGTATTTCCCTAGTGAACAATAAAATAGATCAGCACACTTGTCGTACCATCTAATATTCCCAATCTTTCTTTCCTCTGTCCCTGCATGAACACAACGGCTCTTTTAAGAGCCAACCTTACCTTTCATCTTTTTTTTATATATGTTTTTAAAAACTTTTTTTATTTTTTTTTTACCGTACGCGTACGGTACGCGTAATTATTATTTTGTTTTAAAAAAACACTAAAAATCAATTATCACATTACAAGGTCCTTGAGAGACTACAAAGAAAAACTGAAAATGTGATTGTGGAGAAGTGGAAAAAAGGGACCATGATATTTTTGACTTACCATACCCACTCAAAAAAATATTTATTCATTTAAATTTTTTTTTAATTGCTTTAAAAATGGTTCTAGTTTTCGAAAATTATCTATCTCAATCATGACATCTCTGCCTGTATTTGCATTACTAAGTGCAACCTCAAATCCCACTCGGTTGTGAATACTGTGCATGATTCCACAGGATAAGCAGCTGGGTGTGTGCTAAAAGTCTGCTTCTGCACCAAAAAATGGCTCCCCCTTTCCATCTAATGCAACTGTGAAATCACCAGAGCAATATGCAATAAATCTCTGCCTGTGATTCCTATTTGCTCACAGAGTCATGTTTTCACATTAGTCACAAAACGAAATTTCTTTGCCATTTTGAAAGCACGCTTACTACTCTTTTTTTTGGCAAGTGATAAACACTTTTACAGACTGACACATTATGAATCCACTTTTCAGATTCTTAAAAAAGCACATGTCCAAACTGCTTTTTCAGACCAGCACCATTTGTAACCTGGGTGACTGCCTACACTCCAGCAAGGGCAACCAGCCTTAGTGATGCTGAATGTATTTGCATTACTGACTGAAACCTCAAACCCCACTCGCTTGTGAATACTGTGCATGATTCCACATGGTAAGCAGCTGGGTGTGTGCTAAGAGTCTGCTTCTGCACCAAAAAATGGCTCCCCCTTTCCATCTAATGCAACTGTGAAATCACCAGAGTAATACGCAATAACTCTCTGTCTATAATTCCTCTTTGCACACAGAGTCATGTTTTCACATTAGTCACAAAACGAAATTTCTTTGCCAATTTGAAAGCACACTTACTGCTCTTTTTTTTGGCAAGTGATAATCACTTTTACAGACTGACACATTATGAATCCACTTTTCAGATTTTTTAAAAAGCACATGTCCAAACTGCTTTTTCAGACCAGCACCATTTGTAACCTGGGTGACTGCCTACACTCCAGCAAGGGCAACCAGCCTTAGTGTTGCTGAATGTATTTGCATTACTGAGTCCAACCTCAAACCCTTAAACTATTCTTTTTTTATACCAGTACACCTTAATTTATCGTGAAAACATAGTCCATATTATTTTACATGTTCCTCACATTTAAATTTCTCCCAAAACAGAAAATAATAAACACAACTTCAACAAAAAGAATTGCATTTCTATTATTCTTTTCTTAATTTACCATATACATCCCCTCTCAAACTCTAAACTCACCTTTAAAATTAGTTAGTTGTGAAAGAAATGTGGCACTCAAACAGCAGATTATCAGAGCCAGGATCTCTGTTCTTTACACCTCTCTCCTCTCAGCAGAACCAGATATTGGCAAACTTTCCCTCTCTTTTTCCACATATATACATGTTAATTTCAAATCTCAGTGCTTCCCCCTTTTTTCAAATGTAATCACACATTTCTATTGGTTGAAAACCAACCCTTTTCCAAAAGTACCCTTCCCCCAACTTGACTTCTGCCTAGTACCCTTCCCCCAACTTGACTTCTGCCTGCTACCATAGCAACAGCTCATGGAACACTGCTGTGTGGAGTTAGGTCAGAAGTTCGCCAAACAATGTTTCAATTCCACAGAGCAAGAGTGCTTGACTTTTCTAACCTAACAGCAAATCCATAGTACTGTTCTTTGGTAACACATTTTTCTGTACCAATACAAAACATGCTTCTATAAATTTACACATACAGCCTAGTTTTTAGTGTAGAATGGTATGAAACAGCCAATCAGTTCTTTTTTTTAAATAAAATATGTATGCCTCCATTTCCAAACTGTCTTTCATTTCTTTTTACCATTCTACTGAAATACACCTCCTGAGTGCATCCAGATCTCCTTTGAAGATGTTCACAGTGTGGATTGTAGGACACAGCTATGTCTTCTGGAGTGAAAAGTTTGCAGAGAAAACAGGTATGGTGAGAGACCTTGCTTTGCCAAATGTAGACATTAAATGGATTGGTCAGAGAGGGTTAAAGTGGCACCAATTGATGCCATTGGTGAAATCCTTCATGCAAAACCAACACCCTGACCTCATAATAGTGCACTGTGGTGGCAATGACCTAGGCACTTTGACTGGGGTAGGTCTGGAAATGCTTATGAAGGACACCTTTGCACAACTGTTTTCACTTTTCCCTAAAACTGCCTTTGTGTTTTCTAACATATGCCAAAGGCAAAAATGGAACTGGTCCAATCATTTCTGTCCACAGATTGACAAAGCAAGAAAGCACGTCAACAAATCTGTTTCTGCTTTCCTCCGTGACTATGGTATGGGTTCCATTTACCACAACAACTTGCGTTACGACATGCAAGGCATTTATAGAGGAGATGGTGTGCACTTCAATGATGAAGGGAACAGAGTCTTCCTCTTGAACCTTAGACTCTGCATCGGTACTTACTTGTAGGTACCACTTAAAAATCACTTCATAAACACAATGGCTCTTTTTAGAGCCCCCTAATATCTAAACACTTAAATCTGCATTTCATTTCTTTTTTTTTTTTTTTTTTTAACGTACGCTTACCGTACGCGTACCCCGCGATTTTTTTTAAAATCAATAAATGTTTTCGTTGTACTTTTCTGTCCTTCTTTGACCCCCTTACAAATGTTAGGGGGTCTGTAACTCTCCTCCTTGCCCCCTTTTCTTGTTATCACTCTTTTTTTTCTGAGTGAAACACACGAAATGGCGGCCGCCGCTTCCTGGTTTCGGCCGATTCGAATGTTTACTAAGATCTAAGAGCCAATCAGAATCGTGCTCGCGCACGCCACCGTACGCTTACGGTAAGCGTACCGTAAGCGCACCGTAAGCTGGCTCAGATATATATATTGATTTAAAGGCTATTTTCTCAGAATCTACTGAACAGATTTACACCAAACCTACAAAAGGCACTTCCTTGACCTGAGGACTACCTCTCTGCCAAATTTCTAGTAATTCTGTTCAGCCGTTCGGGCTGTAGCCCTGTCTAAAGGTCCTATGGAAAAATGCATGGGAAAAACGCGTTTTGGGACCCCCCTTTTATCTCAGCCCCCGCTTGACAAATCCCCCCGAGACTTTCAGGGAAGGAGCGGAGCGTAGCGCCCCACCTATTTTGAAAAATTCGCGAGGATTCGTCGACCGGTGCCAAAGTTATTCAAAATAGAATGTTGTGGATTTCCTATGGAAACGTGGTCTTAACTATAACTACCTACTGGCGACCGCCAGTAGGTAATATACACATATATGTATAAAATCAAAAAATGCTTTTCCTATGGAAACTAGGTTGTAAACATAACTACCTACTGGCAATCGCCAGTAGGATATATATATATATATATATATATATATATATATATATATATATATATATATTACCTACTGGCGGTCGCCAGTAGGTAGTTATAGTTAGGACCCTGTTTCCATAGGAAAACCGCAACATTCTATTTTGAATAACTTTGGCGCCGGTCGACGAATCCTCGCGAAATTTTCAAAATAGGTGGGGCGCTGCGCTCCGCTCCTACCCTGAAAGTCTCGGGGGGATTCGTCATGCGGGGGCTGAGATAAAAGGGGGGGTCCCAAAACACATTTTTCCCATGCATTTTTCCATAGGACCTTTAGACACAGCTACAGCCCGAACGGCTGAACAGAGTTCCTTGAAATTTGGCAGAGAGGTAGTCTACAGGTCAAGGAAGTGCCTTTTGTAGGTTTGGTGTAAATCTGTTCAGTAGATTCTGAGAAAATAGCCTTGAAATCAATATATATATCTGAGCCAGCTTACGGTGCGCTTACGGTGCGCTTACCGTACGCGTACGGTGACGTGCACGAGCGCGATTCTGATTGGCTGTTCGATCTAAGTAAACATTTGAATCGGTCAAAACCAGGAAGCGGCGGCCGCCATTTTCTCTCTCGCACTCTGAGGGGGGCAGCAAAAACAAAAACCATCTAAAGGGGCAGTATATTCAGTTCTTAACCACCCAGCATCGATATAGGTGTCCCCAAACAACCCCCAATGCCAAAAAAACATTTTTTTTTTTTCGCAAAATCGCCGATTACGCTTACTGTACGCGTACGGTTAAAATTATATAAAAAAAAAAAATTATCCACACTCTCCACACCCCGTGTGCAAATGGTGCCCGAAGGGCACCATTTGTGCATGACTTATATCATCACGAAATACTACAAATGAATATCTTTTCACAACGAAGCGCATAATATGTCCCCCATGTGCGCACGGTGCGCGAAGCGCATCGTACGTACATGACCCATCCCGCATAACGTGGGCACGCGGTGCGCGCAGCGCACCGCGTGACCACTGTGCGTGCACGGCACTAACTGCGTAAAGTGGGCGCGTGGTGCGCGTAGCGCACCGCGTGCTCACTGTGCGCGCACGGTGCGCGAAGCGCACCGTGCGCGCACAGAACGAACTGCGTTAACTGGGCGCGCACGCCACGAATGGCGTAAAGTAACTTAGCATTTAAAAAACCATACAAATTCACTGAAAAAACCATAGGTTTCACACACGATATAGTTAGGAATTAGCATTTAAAAAACCTTGTAAATTCACTGAAAAAACCATAGGTTTCACACAAGTTATAGTTAGCTGTACATTTCACTCGTAAAAAACCAATGAAATTCCCCCGATATAGTTAGTGCAGGCAACTATAACTCACGCGACCGCAATCCTCTGCTGATGACATATGTGTCTTTATGAAAAAAATATATTTGTAATATATGTATAGCTAAAATTTAATGGAAGAAGACATGGGCAAATAAGTGTCTAAATACAGTATTAGCATCAGCAGAGGATTGCGGTCGCGTGAGTTATAGTTGCCTGCACTAACTATAACGGGGGAATTTCATTGTTTTTTTACGAGTGAAATGTACAGCTAACTATAACTTGTGTGAAACCTATGGTTTTTTCAGTGAATATATATATATATATATATATATATATATATATATATATATATATATATATATATATATTACATACTGAAACTAAAGGAGTCAGTGACATGGAAGGCTCGACTCCCATGCACAGAAGTTGTCCCCTCCAATCACCTTTCAGAAACACTAGCATGTCAGAAAATATCTATGACTCTGAATGACTGAATAGACTTCTCCAAAATCTCTTCCACTGATGTGTGACAGAGACTGATTTTCAAATTGGTAGTCCCCAAAAGAGGCAAAGCATTCATGCGTTTGGGGTGCACCTTGCATGCCCACCATCAGCATAGTCTATGGAATTGTCAGCAACAACAATAGAGGAGAAATATGCAGCTTCCAAAGACGGCAATGAGGGTCATTGCCTTTATCTGTTCTAATAGCCTTAGTCTCAAAATCAGTCTCCCACAAAAGCAATGATGCAATAGCGCAGCATGGACCAGCTCCTCACTGTGCTTGTAAGTAGAGATACGATAGGAAAAGGGTGATCAATGTAAAGTCTCAGAGGGAGATATAGTATGTGTGGTCAACATGACCATTGGACTGTATTGCAAACATTTGTAGAACACTTACTACTCCTATGTGGAACAGTGCAATGCTTGCCTAAATTGGCAGCAGGGTGCACTATATAGGATGTGGTTGGAAGAGTGTTGTCTTTGATTTTTTGATCCTATGTGGAAAGTGTTTCTATTTGCTGAAAGCCTCAATTTCACCACCGTCAACATTTGATCAATTTTACTTTTAACACTGACTCTTGTTCAAGTGGCATGCGCTATATGTAGGTAAGACATTGGCATGATTTTTCATCCTGCTCAGTGAGTCATATACTGGTAACATAGTCATATTGTGGGAGCCAATCGAGATCCTGTCCTATGTATTACCAGGACCTAACAACCTCAATGCCAACGTAAGTGGGAAGATAATGTGGGAAATTAAGATACTGTAAATTGTAGTTGAAAAGTAGTTTTTTGCATAATCATCTACAGTCTCCTGATTGCAGGACTTCCTCCAATAATCAGTGCTCCAGCTGATGATGCATTTATGCATATTTTCAGGGAGCAACACACAATATTTCAATGCAACCCTTTCCAATAAATTATTTGCCAAAGGCACTTCGAAGGTGGATTTGCTGTACACAAAGTCATCTGCAAGATTTCCAAAAGATCTCAGTTACTTTTAACACAGCATTCCAAATCCATCCGTTTAATGACATTGTTATGTTTTTGAGGGTTGTGACAATTATGACAATCAGAAATTCACTGAAGATAAAAATTGTTGCCTCCCTGTGCATACCCATGTCTTATCGAGGAGACAACAGGACACGGGACCACAGAATATACCCAGGTCCTCAGGCAAACCCCTTACACCACTTCCTGTCCTAGAAACTGGACACAAAATTGCACATTTATCAAGGGTTTTGTTTCACCCTTGCCCCATGCAATGGGGCGCAGGCCACACAGAAACTATAATGCGATTTACCAAGCCACGCAATGCCGCCATGCGTGGTTTGGCTAATCTGGAATAACGCAAGGCAGCGCAAGTCACTGCCTTGCATTACTCTGCCTCAGGAAGGCATTCCATGGATAGAGCATGGGTGTTCCCACATATCCACCCATGGATTCTGAAGCTTTGCCAGATTTACCAATACTTGTAGGCTTAGGAATTTGTCTGAATACTGCATCTTCCTAAGGGAGACGTAACACGGAGATACTTTTTTCCTCTTTTCCCATGTATTGCATGCTGCAGCATGTCAAAAGAGAAAAATGCATCAAAGGATTGTTTTTGTGCAGGAAGGTATCCCTTCCTGCACATATAATCCTGCCTGTAACACAGGCCCCCTTGCACCATGGTGCCAGGTGGCCTGTGTTGGAGCTAGGCAGCAGTTTGGCACCAGCACAGTCAGGGAGCAAGAAAGCACCATATCCTGATAGATATGGCACATTCCTGCCCTCTCCCTTTCACACAGTGCAGCAAGGTGTCTTGGTGCATTGCCTGAAATAATTATAAATATGCCCCAAAGTGTGGAGTAGAAACCGCCATCCAGGCTAGTGCAGCAAAAGAACTGCTTGGGTCTAGACAAGCACCACCAGGAGTTGAGGAACAAGTAATAGCGATTAAATCGGAAGAACTCAGGAACTGTCAATTGTTTACTTGTGACCAAAGATATTGCATTCTGTCCACATATCAATTCAATTTCGCTCATCCACGATTGTCAGCTAGGGGGCCAGTGTGACGTTATATTAGCTAAAAGTGTTCGTTCATCAGGGTCATGTGCGCATTGGTAAATTTACGTTATTCCAGAGCTGACCCCAAAATGAAGTTTTAAATGGCAGAGATAATTTCCAGTAGGAATATGAAGGATAACTTAGGACATGCCTAATTAAATCTATGTGTTACAGTCATCTTTAATGGCGTTGACATGGATTTAAACTCACCAAAATGCCAGGGGTAGTGGAAGTGACATTGACCCTCATTTGACCTTTACTTTGACTCACACACACATGCTTACACATATTAACACATTTGCACACTCTTACACACATAATCACACTCTTACCCACAAGCATTCATACAACATACATTTATCACCCTTTTTTACTTACCTTAGCTTCAAGATCCGGTCATATTCCAAGTAATGTACTCCATTTTGTATTACACTAATAGTGAATAATATTTTCACCATTTTTTAAATAAAACAATTGAAAGAAACCAGGCAAGTGGAGCTCCAACCAGCGTCCGTTAGGAAGAGCAGCCCTTGTGTTCCGTGCACTGATTTTGCCAGCTCTGAGGCCAGAGGTGGCACAAGCAGTGCCAGGGGTAGCAAGGGCAATCCTGTGGTCGCAGCTGCAAACCCTGGCGACCCCTAAATGACGTTCATGGGCTTGGACCCGATCCCAGAGTGTTAATTGAAGACTTCACCACTAAGAGAAGTCTGAAAATGTTTTCAACAATAAGGGCCACATTTTGTCACATACTTTTGATCTAATCCTTGGTTAAGTATGCTGCATATAAGATTTTTGAGATTAGACAGTACCCAGCAGAAGGTATGGTGCCCAACACCACTTTGGTTGTGAACTTTGCCATTTCCAGTTCCTCACATGTAGTTCAATTATCATGCTAGCCTGGGAAATGGAAGGATTTTTAAATTAATGACATGATGAAAGGGATGGACTTGGTCGGCTCTGAAAGCATCACTAGGATGCAACAGGATTTTCAGGGACCCAGCGGGGGTGGGGATGATTAACACAAAGAAGGATTGACAAATTGTAGGCACTTTTGCTTCAAGAGCTAGAATAAATGGGAGTGAAGGTAGCGGGCAACCCTGACAGGTACTCACCTGTTGTGGATTTGGTCAGACAGAAATTCAGATGAAATTATATTCCAGTGCAGTATTTTTAACAAACCTTTGTAGCCTGAAATTACATTCCCAGTGGGGTGAACTAGAACAAATATTCCCAGACTACATTGGGGGTCTTTAAAAAAACACAGAAAATGGCCACACAGAGGATTCTCACCTAACCTAACGTGACCAGCAAACTCCTTGTCATCAGGAACACAATTTTCCAGTCCAGAGGTTTCTATAAACAACCTATTACATGCTGGGAGGGGCAGCGTTGATTCATAATAATAATAATAATAAGTAGATTTATAAAGCACATAGTTACACCCCAAGGTGCGTCCTTGCGCTAGAGACAGATAGCCTGAAAGCCTACCACACCAACACTCCTACCTGCTAACAAAACACGAGAGCAGCAGGCATTCTACACCCTTCCTACCCAACATGACCCTGTTCCAGAGTGGATTGGTAGATGTTAGAAATGGCGATTTCTGGTTGGCTAAGGCTTGCGCCAAAGCCAGGCAGAAACCACCACTCTAGTCAGGGCTGGGGAGTTACACGCCAAAGATAACCCCTGCTCACCCCCTTGGTAGCTTGGCACGAGCAGTCAGGCTTATCCCGGAGGCGATGTGTAAAGCGTTTGCGCGCGCACCCAGCAACAACACCCAAGGCCCACCACAAAGGAAACTCCACACAAGGTGTTATATAAAAATAGCCTTTGTATTATACCAAAACACATTAGATAATATTCACACATTTTACACTGTGCCAACTGGCACTGGGCAGAATTTTACAAGGGACTATTTACACGGGACAGGGCCACATGGACCACTGTCAGAATTAGCACAAATCACCAATTTGTACATATAGGACATATACTAACTGTAACACAAATTAGCACGGTAGAGCACAACCAGTAACTACTGGCGCAATAATGACCTCAGCGTCATCACACTAGCAACAGGTATAAAACCTATCCTGCATCCATCACAGGGGCATAAACACATTATGCAATTTCTCTTTGGTCTAACGCATTAGACCTAACCATCTAAGTATACCTACACTAGGGGCGTATATCGCGCAGGGAAGTACAATCTCCCTAACATCAACCTAAACAGGTAAGACAACCTCCTAGGCAGAAATCCTATCTAGAGGTGTAAAATACAGGGTGCGCAAAACATACTATACACAGTACATTTCCTAACACCATAAGCATTAACACAGGCTGCGCAAAACATACTACACCGTACATTTCCTAGCACCAAAATCACATTAGAGTCCAGGTTGCGCCAGAACCTAAACGTAGCAGCTGCCCACTACTTGCTGGGCAGCTGGGGACAAGCACAGGGCCTAAACGCTGCAGCTGGCACTAAGTGCTGCGCAGCTGGGGAGGCCAAGGATGAGGAAATCACTGAGCCTCATGTTGGAGCCATCTGGCTCAGAAAACAACCATGTCCCCCATGGAGCACACGGGCTCCTGCAATCCATATGCGCCAACAGCAGAAGAAGGACTGGCCCTGAGTACGGAGGCGCGCACTGGCGGTTTAAATGACTGAAATGTGCCCCCCAAAATGTTGGAGCCACTCGGGGCTCTGTAAACCACTCTGCCCCCAAAGAGAGAGGGGCACTGGCACTCTCTGTGCTGTGGAATCCCTGCTAACCGGGATTAACAGAATGGGGCCACGGAGGAGCAGGCTGGCGCCTGAAACAAAATCATGCCTGCTTCGTTGGAGCGGCCCGCTGCTAGATGGGGCCGCTCGGAAGATCAACGCACCAACCATGCGCCTTGAAGCGCCCCCCAGCACTGAGGCGGCATGCATGCTAGAGCCCCTACTCACCGGGCTCTGTCGGGGACTCCGCTTCTTCGTGGCGATGCAGGCGGCGGTGAGAACCTCTGTTCTCTGGATGCTGGTGCCCACGGGGCTCTCCCTCACTCCTGGGAGCCCCGCACAGGCAGGCGCCGGCTTTCCTTTGCCACTCCTCTTCACCCGGGCCCCCTCCTGGGACCCGGGACTTGGGTGTGGAGCCCGTAAGGCTCCGGGGGCATTTAGTTCTTCTCCTGTCTCCGGGAGGCGGGGTGGGCTCCCGTCCTCCCTTCGGCTGTAAGCTCCGGGGCTCCCATCGACTCACGGGAGCCCCGCACTGACGAGACCCAGCTTCCAGTCATGGAGCGGCAACTACAGCGGCAGGCAAAGTCGCGGGGTGGGCACCCGCGCACTATGATAAAAGGATAAGCGGCCATGCGGGGTGGGCACCCGTGATCTGAATACAAAAACAAGCGGGGTGGGCACCCGCCGATCTATCCCAAGAAACGCACGGCCATAATGCAGGGTGGGCACCTGCACTCAGAATATCCCAAACTAGGCGGCTATGCGGGGTGGGCACCCGCGATCTCTCCCCTCCAGCAGGGGGGAGTTTGCAGCGCCGCGCTGCGGAACCCTTGTGCTCCTTTTCTTGGCAATACAAGGATAGAGCGCTCCCAGGGCGCTAGAAAGCTGCATCCAGCCTTGGCAGAGCAAAAGGACCAGCAAAAAGGTCCCCAAGGTCCTGAGGGCATCCAGGGGGCAAGGTAGGGCCCAGGGGCCAGCACACAGGGCCCTCCAGCAGGGAGGTAGCCACCATGGCGGTCCCTCCTGGGCCCCACCAGCAGCAAGCCCCCCTCTGTCAGGATCCAAAAAGAGAACATTTTGTAAGGGGACACAGCCCCTTTTTATACACATAGTCCTTTGTTTCAAAGGTGCAGGGAAGGGGCGAACCAGCACCAGATACAACTGGTTCCTGAGCACTTTGTTTTGCTCAGCCCCTCTCCCTATTCACAGAATAGGCCAGGGTCATCAGTCGCACCACAGGGGGCAGAGCCAGCATTGTGTGGGGAAAGCCCAGCTCTATTCAGGTCCTAGGTGTACTCCTCCCACCCATCTGGCTGCTGATCTCCCCATTCACCACTGGGCGACTCCTCCTGACTGGGGATTCCCTAGCCCATTACATGACCTCAGCCAGCCAATCACACGACAGGCAGTCACTGCACATTTATGCCAGCGTCTAGAAGTGTTACAACAAACAAATGATGGACGGAATGCTGACAATGGAGACATTCTCCCCCAGTCAAGAGATCTGGGTTAAATCCATAGTTCTTTTGCTCACTACGCCACCCCAGTTCAGACATGGCCATATGTAAATCAGTCTTGACCCTGTGCCTCATGGGAACAGTCCAGCCCGAACTGCCAAGCCATGTCTTCCCTGGACCGGAATCAAGCATCCTAGGACCGGTTTCTGGCTATCAGCCATCATCAGCCAGGATAGCTTGACTCCAGTGGCGTAGTGAGCACGGGTCCCACGTCTGGGAATACCCATCCCACTTAGGGCGAAAAGCGTTACAACAAACAAATGATGGACGGAATGCTGACAATGCAGACATTCTCCCCCAGTCAAGAGATCTGGGTTGTACCGCTTTGTTCGCCATAAGTTGGCAGGGTATGCTCAGACGTGAGTCCCTTGCTCACTTTGCCACTGGATTCAAGCAAGCCTGGCTGAAGACGGCTGAAATGCCAGAAACCGGTCCTAGGAAGCTTGTTTCCGGTCTAGGGAAGGCATGGCTTGGCAGTTCGGGCTGGACTGCTCCCATGAGGCACAGGGTCTGACTGATTTGCATATGGCCATGTCTGAACTGGGGTGGCAGAGTGGGCTAAAGAACGGTGATGGATCAAACCCTGATCTGTTGACTGGGTGTGAGTGTTTGATTGGTTCTGATGCTCCGTCCATCACCACCCCATTTTGTACCGCTTTGTTCGCCATAAGTTGGCAGGGTATGCTCAGACGTGAGTCCCTTGCTCACTTTGCCACTGGATTCAAGCAAGCCTGGCTGAAGACGGCTGAAATGCCAGAAACCGGTCCTAGGAAGCTTGTTTCCGGTCCAGGGAAGGCATGGCTTGGCAGTTCGGGCTGGACTGCTCCCATGAGGCACAGGGTCTGACTGATTTGCATATGGCCATGTCTGAACTGGGGTGGCAGAGTGGGCTAAAGAACGGTGATGGATCAAACCCAGATCTGTTGACTGGGTGTGAGTGTTTGATTGGTTCTGATACTCCGTCCATCACCACCCCATTTTGTACCGCTTTGTTCGCCATAAATTGGCAGGGTATGCTCAGACGTGAGTCCCTTGCTCACTTTGCCACTGGATTCAAGCAAGCCTGGCTGAAGACGGCTGAAATGCCAGAAACCGGTCCTAGGAAGCTTGTTTCCGGTCCAGGGAAGGCATGGCTTGGCAGTTCAGGCTGGACTGCTCCCATGAGGCACAGGGTCTGACTGATTTGCATATGGCCATGTCTGAACTGGGATGGCAGAGTGGGCTAAAGAACGGTGATGGATCAAACCCAGATCTGTTGACTGGGTGTGAGTGTTTGATTGGTTCTGATGCTCCGTCCATCACCACCCAATTTTGTACCGCTTTGTTCGCCATAAGTTGGCAGGGTATGCTCAGACGTGAGTCCCTTGCTCACTTTGCCACTGGATTCAAGCAAGCCTGGCTGAAGACGGCTGAAATGCCAGAAACCGGTCCTAGGAAGCTTGTTTCCGGTCCAGGGAAGGCATGGCTTGGCAGTTCCAACTGGACTGCTCCCATGAGGCACAGGGTCTGACTGATTTGCATGTGGCCATGTTTGAACTTGGGTGGCAGAGTGGGCTAAAGAACGGTGATGGATCAAACCCAGATCTGTTGACTGGGTGTGAGTGTTTGATTGGTTCTGATGCTCCGTCCATCACCACCCCATTTTGTACAGCGTCTAGAAGTGGCACTTCCATTCTAGCTACATGGACACCGCACACATCATCGCGCAGCATTTCATCACACGAGTCCGCACATACCAAACTCGCACCTGCACTCCCCACGCATCAGGAACTACCAGGGACACATACATAGCCCCATGCATTCCTATGGGAGGGCAGGTCAGTCTCACTAAATGTAACCCAGAGCGCACGCACTTTACACTGGGACACAGTGTTAAAGTGCCTAGAGGCCTAAAACCACTAGTACAACACGGGAAAAAGGCTAGGATATTGCAAAAAGTTCTGGGGGTGAACTTGCCAGAAGGGCCAAGTCCAACAGTAGAGCCAGGTTTTTAACCTCTTACGGAACACTATTTCTGAAGGTTCCTTCCTCAGCTGAAAAGGCAGAGAATTCCAGAACTTCGGTGCCAGAAATCTAAATGAGCAGCCGCCCATCCTGTCCTTCCTCACCCTAGGAACCACCACCAAGTTGGTCCCTGAAGTCCCGAGACTACAGCTTGAATGGTGGGCCTTCACCAATGAAGCCAAGTGTTGTGGGCTCCTGCCATTAAACATTCTATGGCAGAAGCACATCGCTTTAAAGAGAATTCTCTCGCTGAGTGGCAGCCAGTGCAAGGTAGCAAGGGCTGGACCTGCGGGCGCACGTCTAGGTAAATTCAGCTTTAGCCATAATAATACCAACTGAACCTATACACCTGAAAACAATGATTTGTACAAAGAAAGTTCAGGATTCGAGTCTAGTGTAGTTCAGGGGTCTCCAACCACTAGCTTGTGAGTTACTGTAGCTCTGCAGCTACCTCTGAGTAGCTCACCCGTGTGCAGCCCAGCTTATTAAATTAGAAAGCTTTTGCTTGGTTGAATTAATATACAGATAACAACATTGAAATTATACAACACAAAAATTAGTATTAGTAACTCTCAATGCGATTGATAAGTAGCTTCCAGTACATAAAAGACTGGAGACCCCTGTCTGTAGTTGATGATATGGAGTTATCTGCCAAACCATATCCACACGAAGCCTCTAGCCTAGAAACGGACTCTCCATTCTCTCAAAACCAATACCCATACGGCTGACACAGCCAGAGATGGAACCCGGCAGGCATTTCACATTCAATAGCTCCAATCAGAGCGCTTCCTCTTAACTAATGCACAGAGAGACTCGTCTCGCAAGCATTTTTAGCATTTTAGCATGAATGTCACAACACATAACAGTCTGTGGAAGGCGCCAGATTGCGAAACCGGGACGTTATCTCGAGAAAGGCACAGCACCGGTTGCAATAGGAATATGAATGTTACCTTGAAGGACAGCAGAAGAAATTAGTTACACTTATGCTGCTTCTATTTGTCACGAAAATGTCATATCGGTTTCCCTGCTCCTCCTGCAGCGCGGATTCTAATTGGCGAAAGGAAATGAGTCTTGCAGAGCGCTCGAGCTTGTGTCCAAATAATTTTGAGGTTGAGGAAAGGAGCGCCTATCTTCAGAATACCTAATTGCAGTTCATAGGCTCCACTTTTACGGATGCCAAGGTGGCAAAGTTTATACAAAATGACAAAGGCACTTCTTACAATGATAAATATTCAAATATAAGGAACGACTCTCAAAAGCAAATGGTTCTACTAGCAAACAGGAATACGGCTCCACACACAAATGTAAGTTTACCAGTTGTCTCCATGACGTCAGAGGTCTGATATTACAGTTCAGATGGCGTTTCTTCAAAAGAACCGTTGCACTGTTCCGGCATTTGAGATGAACGAGGACTTCAAATACCAGGATGCACTGTTGTGGTAAGTGAAAGATTAAACTAGAACATGGTGTTTCTAATGATGCCGCGCCATCTGGTAACCTTACATGATGTGAAAGTCAGGATGCGCACACAACGTGCTGTTTTCACTGCTATCTCCCCCATACTGATGTGCATATTGGCTACGGAATCTTACAATAATGCCTGGCAGCCTTTCGTGCAGTACTTCGTTTCTGCAGGTGGTTGCAGCTGGTGGGCACCAGCACTAATGTTTGGGGGCAGGGACTTTTCATCCTCAGATTTTTAGCAAGAACAAAGACAGAAAAGCAGAATACGGAGAAAGGATGAGGAAGAGCAATATAGGAAAATAGTAACAAAAAAGATTAAGCAGGGATGAAAAAGAACCTACAACAGTAAATTTTCTTTTAGATCAAAACAGGACCTCACATATGAGAAGGTGGCAGAGAGAATATTTGCAGTAATATTAGTGAGCTGCTGCTGTGTTACAACATTGAAAATACATGTCACTATCCCTTAATATTAGATGTAAACACATCTAGAATTTGGACGGGTGTGTCTGTGCACTGTCAGTGAGCTGGCCAGAGAGGGCATGAAAGAGCTGAAATTGGATCATATATTCAAGTGGCTCTGAACAGGGCCCCCCAAATCTTTAAGATGTCCCTGGGTGGAATCATGATCGGGGAGCGCTGGTATTTGCAGGGCCGTTTCTACCATTAGGCAACACTAGGCGGCCGCCTAGGGCGGCAAAAGGGGGAGGGTGGCAAAAAACATGAGTTCTCCCCATGCCCCAACAGTAAGCACGCCCTGCTGTCCTCTCTCTTCTGCGCCCCAGCAGTTCAAGAAGCCCCCAGACCTCGACCGTTCAAGAGTTTTGAATGTTAGTTTCTCCAGTACATCCTGTTTCTGGGGCCTGTGGGTCCTCACACCCTCTTCCTTTCCTATCTCCTTTTCCTGTCCCTCTGTACCTCTCACATCTCTACTCCCCTTACTATTCATTCTTTTAACATTTGTGACTCAGGCGCCCGGTGAGCACGCTTATTGTGTCGGAGTTTTGAGTTCCTGTGGGTGACTTCGGCACCAGGGAGTGTGTGCTGTGGCCGGGGAGTAACGCAGCCTCCGGCGGCGCAGGGGGTGGGTCAACCCTCCAGGGGCCCCCCATTTACCCCAAGGCTAGTGGATACCTGTGACAGATGGACTCGGGCCCCTTGTTACATTCGGCAGAAGGCCCCCACCCCATAAAAAAAAAATTGCGTTGCGCCCCTAGTGTGCCCTGTGTATAGATCCTACTGATCAGCAAATTCTGTATTAGGGAGCTGGTACTAGAGGTGTTTTTATTCTGTGGAAAATGCAAAGCAAGACAAGTCTATTTCTAGGAATTATATTTGATTGGGGGGGGCAGGCACCTTTTACGGAATCCCAAGGGAAGACAATGAATGAGTTTAAAGTAACTCCTTAGAATACGCTGCTGTAATTTAAAAAAATAAGGATAAAGTAACCTGCCAGCTAAAATGAAGTGAAACTTTTGAACGTTCCACGATAATCTTTCTCCTCACCTAGGCAAACATTGCATTTCGTGTGGATTCCCATTTTGTACACCCACCGGTGCATCTGCACAGAAGGTTGAGGCGCGTCTAGATTTATCCGGAAATGTGTATCTTTATTGGGTTTGCTGCAGAACTGCTTATTTAAAGTTTCCCTCTGCATCTCGCCTTGTCTTTTTTACTATGGTGATAGTCGGTAGTGTGAGCCTTTGAATAAGTGATGTGACCGGCATTTAATGTGCCCCGGTTCACACAATGTGCTCAAGTGGCGAAGCTGAGATTACAAGACACGTCTCGTAGTTTGGGTTTGTCAGCAATCCAGGTGAGAATTGAAATCGTCAAGAATACTAAAACTGTGACTTTAATTTATAAAAGGTGCCAGCAAGGAGCACATGAAGTGGGTAAAACCTGATCTGAGGCATGGGGGAGGCAGCTGTGCCTGAAATGGCATTTATTTCACATTTATAGCACAACTCTACCCAGAGTTGTGCTATAGGTGTCGGTGCTCTTACACAACAGCAGGATTTGGGCAGGTTTGGACAGTGGGCTGTGGGGAGAGTAAGGTGCTACTAATGAGAGAAAGGGAGGGGGGCGGCATTTCTCAATTCTCGCCTAAGGCGGCAAAACACCTTGAAACGGCCCTGGGTATTTGGAAATCCAGGGGCAGATTTACAAGGCCCTTGAGCCACTTTTGTGTCACTTTTAACATGGGAAAAGTGATGCAAAAGTGGCGCAAGGGGCTTGTAAACCTGCCCCCCAGCATTTGGCAGTGTCAGTGGCGAGCTCCTAAGAACATCTGTGGGTCCTGTAGCGTTTCTAGTAGCGCTCATTTACATGCTAGCGCGCTCGCGCATAATGAATACAGGAGCCGGTGGTTAGTTCCGACACGCGGCTCCGACTCTCGAGCCGAGGCCACACCTCTTTATTATATACTCGCTAGCGTCTGACGTCACACGTCAGCGCTAGCGCACCCCGGCAGCGCGGTAGGCTAGAACGCCTCCTCGCGCGCCGGACATTACACTCCTTCCCAACTTTATCAAAAGAAAACAAACAATTAACACAATATGCCAATAAACGATGGGTCTGTTACCAGTTCGCCAGTCCTTACGGGTCACACCAGATAGTCAGCCAGCTGGGAGAATGGTGCTGGGTTCCCCCGCAACCCATACTGGGATTGGCCTCCTCTGTACCGGGTCACCTCCGGGGTCCTGCGCCTTGGGGTGTTGCGCTCGTCCTGGGGCGAGGAACCACGGGGCCGGTTACTCCCGGGCGTGGCCTGCAGGGACTGGGGGTCATGCTCTATTGGATCCTGATCGTTCTCCGGAGCTTCCTCTTTCTCCTGGTCTCTACACCGTTGGCTCGGGCTCTGCACTTCTGGCTCAGGCCCGGGACTCGGAGGTGTTCCCGGATGGGCTTTTTTGAAGAAGGACACATTCCGGGTGACGGTTTCATCTCCCTTCTGGGTGGTCACCGTTGTGCCGGACCGACGGGTGACCGTCCATGGTCGTGGCTCGAAAGGAAGTCGGAATTTGCTTCCCGGATATCGGTCCTTAACGTACACTTGATCTTGCATTTGGATCGTTGACTCCTTGGCTCCTCTCCGCCTGCTGGCTTGATTATTTGAGCGAGTCCGATTGGCCAGAGTCCTTGTGTCGCTGATCGGTGCCGGGACCCACGTCGGGTGGTGGGGAATCGTGTCACTCATTATTCGGCCCATGGTGGCCGGTCCTGGCGCAGCCTCCGTTGTGACGTGGGGGGTCATCCGGTATTCCCTCAGGAAACCATAGATCGCCCTTTCCACCAGGGATTGTTGAGGGTACGCATAAAACGTTCCACCTCTCCGTTGGCTTGGGGCCAGCGTGTTGTCACCTTGCCATGACGGATTCCCCAGCTCCTGAAGTACTCCGCAAACTCTTGCCCCTGAAAAGGGGGTCTGTTGTCAGTCTTAACTACCTCAAATATGCCATGAGTGGCGATGGTTTTTTCAAACTTTGCGATCACCTCTGTGGCCGTCTGGCTCCCCACTATTTCGACCTCTGGATACTTGGTAAAATCATCGATGATGACTAGGGCATGACGCCCGTCTGGAAGGTGTCCGAAGTCGGCACTCACGCATTCCCACGGCCTCCGGGGGTTGTCTTCCATCGCCACGGGGGGTGGGCGATCCGGCTGTCCTGCCGCTTGGCACCAGTTGCAGGTTCTCACCGTCTGCTCCACCATTGCGTCCATGCCCGGGAACCACACCTTGGCTCTGAGCCTACTCTTGGTCTTTACCACTCCCTGGTGGCCTCTGTGGGCTAGGTCTACCGCCTGCTGGGTGAGGCTGGCCGGCATTACCAATCTGGGGCCGCGTAGCAGACATCCTTGGCTGTCGACGGACAGTTCATCCTTTATCCTCAGAATGGACTCCAATGTCATTTTGGCCTGGGGTGTCCTCCTGGGTAACGACTCTTGGATGGCTCTCCAGTCCCCTGACCTGACGGCAGCCGCCGCTATTTGCAGACATTCGTCTCTGCTTGATGCGTCGATGATTGCGTCGAGACTCATAGGAAGGGGTCGTGAACGTTCGGTCACTAACCGGACATATTCTTCTATGTCCTCCGCCTCGTCCCTTTCTTCCTTGGTGGCTTGTCGTGGGTGTATCGACAGGTAGTCCGCCGGATTGGTAGCTCCCGGTTTGTACTCCACCCGGTAATCGTACCCTTGTAACTGGAGTATCCATTTCTTGATTCTGGGTGGAGGTTTAGAAACTGACCCTTGGAAGAGAGGTATGAGTGGTTTGTGGTCAGTCGCCACTGTGAAGTGGTGGCCATACACGTACACGTGGAAATGTCTACAGGCCCAATGGATGGCGATGGCCTCTCGCTCAATCTGCGAATATCGTTGTTCTGTCTCGGTCAGCGACCGGCTGGCGTAGGCGATGGGGGCCCACTCTCCATTACTTTGAAGTTGCGCTAACACCGCTCCCAGACCATAGGGACTTGCGTCCACCGCTACATTGGTGGGCTTCTTAGGGTCAAAGTACGAGAGGGTGGTGTCCGCCGACAGAGCCGCTTTTGTCACTTGGAAAGCTTGCTCTTGTTCTGGGCCCCACTGCCAGGTGGTCGTAGACTTTGTCAATTCCCTGAGAGGCTTGGTGAGGTTGGAGAGGTCGGGGATAAAGCGTCCACAGAAGTTCACCATGCCCAAAAAACTCCTTGCTTCTGAGATGTTCGTCGGGGCTGGGGCTTCTTGCACGTCCTTCACCTTGTCTGGGTCTGGGGCCACTCCTTGATCCGAGAATGTATACCCAAAGAAACTAATTTTGTTCTGTAGAAATTGGCATTTCTCCCAGTGTAGAGTCAGGCCTGACTCCTGAATTCTCTTGAGGACTCCCCTCAGTCTCTGGTGATGTTCTTCAATGGTTGCCGCGTAGATCAGCAGATCGTCTCTTACATTCAGCACTCCCTGGAGTCTGCTGAGGACCTCTCTAATGGTATTCTGGAACACCACGGCGGCACTCGAGATGCCGAAGTTCAGGCGCCGATACCGTCTGAGGCCCACGTGTGTGGAGAAAGTGGTTATATACCTCGAGTCTGGATGAAGTGGCAGCTGGTGATAGCCTGATCGGAGGTCCATCTTTGAGAACCACCTGGCCCCATTTAACTTCCCTAAGATGTCGTCAATGGTGGGCGTCAGGTGTCGTTCCCTCTTTACGGTGGCGTTGGGAAGGCGCATGTCCACGCAGATGCGGACCTGTCCGGGCTGTTTCGGCTTCCTGGCAATGACGATCGGAGACACCCATGGGGTTGGTCCGCTGACCTTCTCTATGATGCCTTGTCTCTCAAGAGCCTCCAGCTCCTCTTCGACCTTTTGCCTCAGATGGAACGCGATTCGCCTGTGCCTCAGCGCCACCGGTTGAACAGATGGATCGATATGTAGGGACACCTCCTTCCCCTTCAGGCACCCGATTCCTTTGAACACTTCCTCGAATTCCTCCATGATGGTATCCAGCTCCTCCTTTAGAACTGCCATAGCAAACGATATCAGTTTTGGGGAACAACCTTTACAACGCAACTTTTACAACGCACTACACTTACAACGCATTTTTTACAACGCACAATTCATTACAACGCATGACATTACAACGCATGACACTACAACGCATTTTTAAAAACTACCTTTACAACGCATTCCATTACAACGCATACTACCATTACAACGCATACCATTACAACGCATAATATAGTAATTTTTACCCCTATACTATCCAACACTTACCCTACTGTTGCACCCCCTGGAGTTAGAATAGTAATATTTTTACCCCTATACTATCCAACACTTACCCTACTGTTGCACCCCCTGGAGTTAGAATAGTAATTTTTACCCCTATACTATCCAACATTTACCCTACTGTTGCACCCCCTGGAGTTAGAATAGTAATTTTTACCCCTATACTATCCAACACTTACCCTACTGTTGCACCCCCTGGAGTTAGAATAGTAATTTTTACCCCTATACTATCCAACACTTACCCTACTGTTGCACCCCCTGGAGTTAGAATAGTAATTTTTACCCCTATACTATCCAACACTTACCCTACTGTTGCAGCCCCTGGAGTTAGAAAAGTAATTTTTATCCCTATACTATCCAACACTTACCCTACTGTTGCACCCCCTGGAGTTAGAATAGTAATTTTTACCCCTATACTATCCAACACTTTCCCTACTGTTGCACCCCCTGGAGTTAGAATAGTAATTTTTAACCCTATACTATCCAACACTTACCCTACTGTTGCACCCCCTGGAGTTAGAATAGTAATTTTTACCGCTATACTATCTAATACTTACCTTAAATGCAATTTAATATTATGCGTTGTAATGGTATGCGTTGTAAAGGTAGTATGCGTTGTAATGGAAATGCGTTGTAAAGGTAGTTTTTAAAAATGCGTTGTAGTGTCCTGCGTTGTAATGTCATGCGTTGTAATGGATTGTGCGTTGTAAAAAATGCGTTGTAAGTGCATGCGTTGTAAAAGTGTGCGTTGTAACGACATACATCCATCAGTTTTAGCTCTTCGGCCGACTGCCCGCTCAACAGCATCCCACTGCCTTCCTCCGTGACGTAGATGGTGGTGTCTATCTTCGTCCCCCCGTGTTGCAGTTCCGTCTTGAAACCCGATGAGTGGGATGGGCGTCTTTTGGCCATATGCAAAAACACGGATCCTTGCTTCTCGTAGCGGGGGCTTTGTACGTAGTTGGTGATAGACGTTGGCAGCCATCAGCTCAATGGACGCCCCTGGGTCGCTTTTACCTCCTGTTGGTGGATCAAGACACGACATTTTGGAAGTCTGCGTTTCTTCCTTTGTAGCTGGTTGATCGCGAATACATAGTGGACTGGGTATTTCTCGGCGTCATCGTCCATGTCTTCGCTCTCCGCCAGTTCCCGCACCGCATGTGCAGCTTCCTTCTTGACTCTGGTGGATCTGCACACCACTGCGAAGTGGTTAATCTACCCGCATGCGCTGCATTTCTTCCCTCTTGCCGGGCACTCTTGCATGCGGTGGGGCGGGCCTCCACAGTACCCACATTCTTTCTTCTTTGTGTCCGGTTGTTTCTTTCCTCCAGCTGGTCTCCCCTTAGGCCGTACCACATTCACCTTTTCTGCCACCTGGACTTGTTCTGTCTTTACGGGGCGGTGTAGGGCTGCTTCCATGTGCGAGGCCCTCGCCTGCGACAGCTCCTTTGACCGGCCTAACGTGAGGATGTCTGCCAGATGCTTGCCGTCTTCCTGGAGAACGGTGACTCGGAGTTTGGAGGAGTAACACCCTTGTATGATCTGTCCTCGGATCTCCTCTTGCTCATCTCGGAACCCACATGTACTGGCAAGCTCCTTCAGTCTGCCGTGGAATGTGTCGAGAGACTCGTCGGCCTCCTGCTTGGCTTGACGAAAGATAAAACTTTCATAGTCTCTGTTCGCCATGGGTTCAAAGTGGGCATTTAGAGCGTTCAGCAGCGTGAAATATGTCTTTGGCGTGGCTTCCACAATGGTCTTGTAGATCCGGTGGATGTCCTTGCCGCCAAGGTGGAGCAGTAATGCTCTGCGCCGTTCCCTAGCTATGCCTGCTCCCTCAAAATATATTTGTAGGCGGTCTGTCCAATCCTTCCAGCGCTGGGCAAGGGATGATGGGGCACCATCGACAACAAACGGCTCTATGGCGGGAATCGACGCCATCTTGGCACGTGTTCAGTGTGCGGCGGAGGCCGTCTGCCTCTCTCCCCTCATCGAACGCGAGTGGTGGGCACCACCCAGTGCGCGTCTAGTGTGGTCCCCCTCCGTGCCTCTTCACCATCGAATGGGCTCACGGACCTCAGGGAGCCAGCAGCAGGGTTCTCGGGGGCCTGGACGCTCCTACAGGGCATGGGCCTGCTCCGGGGTCCAGGGCGGGCATTGGCTGGTCACTTGTGGCATCAGCCCTGCCACCACACAGGCGTGTTGTACAACTCCCGGGCTACTGGGATGCGGCTCTCAGGCTCTCACCGTGTGTCTCATGGGTAGCACCAGCAGGCACCAGCAGGCACTTCAGGGCCCCCCCTGGGAGAGAACACTACTCTCTAGCCAGAGACATGGGTGGCAGCTGCTCAGCTCTGTGGGGCCACATGTAGCAGCTGCAGGGTCCAAAAACACTCCCTCGTCGCCAGTGTAGCGTTTCTAGTAGCGCTCATTTACATGCTAGCGCGCTCGTGCATAATGAATACAGGAGCCGGTGGTTAGTTCCGACACGCGGCTCCGACTCTCGAGCCGAGGCTATGCCTCTTTATTATATACTCGCTAGCGTCTGACATCACACGTCAGCGCTAGCGCACCCCGGCAACGCGGTAGGCTAGAACGCCTCCTCGCGCGCCGGACATTTTAGGTCCCTGCACGTATATTTCTACAAATTATACACTGGCTTTCTGTGACCTAACAGTGCGAACAGAAAATAAAAATCCAAACTTAACACAGGTTTTAAATTTAATGCACAACTAGGATGCACAGAAAGGAGAGGTGCCCTTTTTAGTATGAAGCGGGAATATTTTCTGCCGAGTGCAATATTGTATTTGGTTCAGAGAAACTATTTTTAGCCAGGGAGGTACAAAGGAGCCCAGTGTGGGAAAGACACTGAAACAAACCAGCTAGCCGTTGTATTCTTTCTTTAGCGGAAGGAACTGAAAACCCACCTCTCCAGGGGTCACCGATTCCCAAAAGGAACCGCTACGTTCACTAACAATACTCGACAACAGTTGAAGAGTTCCAGTTTCTCTTCTCCTGATGAATGGTACTCCTTCCTACCATGTGCTTTGCAGTGTTGCTTTATCGGTTCATATTTTTACGAGTACATCACACGCATATTGAATGGGATTTCCTGAATGTGTGTATTTTTTTTACATAACTCATCTAAGTTCTGTAACTTTAGTGTTCCTTTTCTACACATGTGAGTTAAAGTGTCAAAATAACTAGATCATTATATCACAGAATGTGGTATATAAATTACGTTTGCGTAGCATGACACCTAACTTGACTCTCGCTGTAAAATTTGCATTTCCGACGGCAAATATTTTAGTCAACCAGGCCACACAAATTGGCCTTACACTGTCGCATAATTCCAGCGGCACTGATTAAAGGTATGCTTTGATATCAGTCCCATTGGTCTGCTAGGCTGGAAGGAGGTCACTGAAAGCTCTGGCAAATCAAATAGGAAGAATGTGATCACCAGAGGTCACTGAATTCCCTTAACATTCACTTTGTCTTTGTGAAATGTTGTAATTAGTTGGGACGTTCTATCACCTGAAGATATATCTGATAACTATTAGAAAGATTCTTAAAATAAATGAGCATGTAAATATGCATTCAGCATACATTATTGAATGTGTAAACAGGGATGCAACACATCATATGCATTATTTGTAGTGCACCAAGATCTGCTACTATAAAACATGGCTCTATTACTATTTTATATCTATTTTGTATCAGGGACTTGCACTTCATAGCTCCAGATACTCCAGTATTGTAGTTTTCCAGTATCTTAGGTGACCACTTTCTCAGTTGCCTATTATCCAAGGCTAAACACACAACTCCTCCTGCTATTCAAGGCAATTTCTTCTCAGCAGAATATAGACCTACAACCTGGCCTTGTGTCTAATGTTACCTCCTCACCCACTTTCACTCCTGTGTCTGATTTTTCATTCACTCACAGCATATTTGTATTGATTCACAAGCTCTCTCTTGACATTATCAACTTGTCCTCCTCCACTTTTACTAAGTTCTGATGATACCAATATCTGATTAGTGAAATTTTCAATAAAACACTCGATCGCCCGACCACCTATATGACCTAATCAAGACAGAGATTACTACATCTTTTCATATCCTCTTGATGTCTGTTCAGTACAGTACTTGTTCAAACTCACCTTCAATCTCTGATGTCTCATTTAACTACATATCTTGTCACATTATATTTTTTTTAGATGCCCTCTCATAGCCCTTCATTTTGAATACCGGCTCTTCTGTATCTATTGCCCACTCTGTGCCCTATATATACCTTGTAGCCCCCGCACCTGTTTGCCCTTTGCATCCTCATGACTCCTTCATCTGTGTCTATCATCCACTCTGCTCCAAACATGTGCAATCAATCAATCGCCCTTCTGTTTCTTGTGCTCTTCATACCTGTGCAGGTCTAAAGTCTGCATTCACCTGATTGACTGATGTCCCCTTAGTTCTCTGTAGTCTCTAACTAGAGACATGGTGGGCGGTGCTTAATGTCAGCCCATTCATCTTCTCTTCAGTGGCTATATTTCCCTCAATCTGTCGTGTTGATTGCGTCCATTGCAGAGACAGTGGCTCACATGCTTGACTTACATGTTCAAACCAGATGATGAGTTCAGGGAAGAACTCACAATTCTTTGAGCAACCGCAGGCAAGAAACAATCAATCACAGGGTGTTGCAGAAGAACATTTTAGGATCACACATATTCAGTTATGCAGTAATGACATAGGGTTCTTTGGAACGTTGCATGATTTTAACCCCAAACCACTATTCCAAGGCACTGTACATTGCAGCTACCTGATCCAATAAACTCATTTGTAAGACCAGCTCAAACGAGGCAGTGAGTACCACTTGGATCAGCCAAAGCCTACAGACTCAATGAGGATACAAGACAGGGATTAGAGGAGAATCACCACTACCATCCCCCCCATATGAACACTTTCTGCTGTGATTACCCCCAAAACACAGGCTCGCTGATGGCCAATAAGGTTATGTCAAGCAGATTTACCATCACATTTATACTTGTTGATAATTTCTTTGGGGGCTAATATGGTGGCTAGCTAAGCGAGCTGTCTCCCCCTGAGATTACAGATTGAATAAACTCAGCACTACGGGAGGCAAGTTTGTATAGGAATTATTCATCAGTGGGAAGAGTAGGCTTGCGGCTGCCTTTAGACTAATGGTGGGCAAGGTGAAATTTGGCGGCAAGGGCAGACAAGGTGGTGAGGGGTGTCTGATGATTAGGACCGGTTGACCAACACATTGAAGTCATCGGGCCTCTATGTCAAAAGTACACGAGTTGGAGAAGGTCTTGCTCAGGTTGAAGTGCGTCTGCTGGGTTGATTCGGTGCACCGGTCAATCAGGAGGGCAATCGCTTCCTGTTGACACAAAATGAACACGAAAAAAAATATCTTTGGGAAGTGTTTGCAAAAATGCTTATGTAGAGTCTGAAGGCAGATTGACTCACTGGTTCTAACTCTTGTGACCCCATCCCTCATGACTCTGCCCTTCCTGACTTCACCCCATTAATGCTATATTCACCACAAGTTACTGATTCCTTGGAGATGCTTTTCATTCCCATTACTTCACCGACCGACAATTCACAGGTGCATTAAGTGTCCGAGAAAGAATGTGGATTTATTGTAGCTTCGAGGGAGTAAAATATTACAATCAGTGACAGAGTTATAGGGCTGCAGGGGACCCTGTGCCATAGCTGCATTTCTTTGAGCCCCCCCGCCTAGGATTCATCACTTTAGCTTGCTGATATTAATGGAACTACTGCATGCTGTTGCAAAGGGTACATTTTTGCAGACATAATAAACTTTATTGAACAAAAGTTATTGGGCTGACTGACTGACTACAGTTTTAGCTTAAACGTAGCAAATAAAAAAAAAAATTAATTAAGTCTCCCTACATGGTAATACATGGTTGTGTAACAAAATACATTTTCTGGCTATATTAATATTGTTTAAGCCATTGCCTGCATGGTGCCGGAAACAATGGACAGTGATTCAAATGAAAATGTTCATGGTTTGTTTACCACATTAGAATATTGGAATGTTGAGACCTTCACTGAGTTCCCCATCTTCAGTGGTTTATGTCTTCATGGGGATCTGATTATTGACAACAAACCTGATAACATAAGGGGTGGTGAGGAGGGGAGACACAGGATCAGTGAGAGGCCATGGACAGTGGTTTATGTCCACTTGGGACTTGATGCAGGGCCCCGCCAATAGCCATCCCTACCTGCACTCAACATTATTTCATGCGGTCAATGAAGTGCAGTGAGCTCTGTCCTCGTGGCATGTGGGCACAAGTGTCCTTTCACCAACTGTATCCTGCTAAATAACATATATGGTGGGTTATTTCCATATGGAAGCTGAGCACCTGACTATCTTTCTTTCAGGCAGAAAATGATGTTCACATGGTGGCTGGGTGCAGGCATGGCTTATGGTATGGAATAATTCACAGATTTAAAAAAATGGATGCTGGGGCACATTTTGCACTAAGAAAATAGAGCTAAATGCGACAGAACTTAAACAGCAGCACAAGTAGCCTCTCATGCTCACTAAATGTGCTCTTGTGGTAGGATAATATTGCCCCAAATTACTCTTAATTTGGAGACTTTTGTTATCTGTATAATTCAGCATCAAAGAGTAACATGGAATTATGGAAATTACTTTGATTACATTTCACCAGGCCTAGTTTCTTTGACCTTCCTAAATTTATGGCAAGCCTGGGCCTGGAAGTGGTGAAGGAGCAGGAAGGGATGACAAGCGTTGTGCTTTTGGGCCCAGGGCTTCAGTTAGGAACAGACTAGCATTTTTTCATGCATTGTCTTGTATTTGAGTATGCTGTTGTACTGGCAAAAAGGTTTTAGAAAGAAAGGAGGCTAATTTTGTTTCCATAATTCATATTTTGAAGTCTCTGAGATCGTTTCTCAAAAAGCAAATTTCTTTGTGACACTGAGGGAAAAAACTCCAATTTTGTTTACATGATTTCATATTTGATCTGTGAAGAAGGAAGACTTACGCCTCTCCAGAACAGGCGTAGCCAGGAGAAATGCTTACATTTCTGCTCGTTTTTCCTCTTCACAAATGTGCTGTATTCTGCCTCACATATAGAATGAGCAAACTGCCTCTTGTGATTTTTTTTGTGCAGAAAGATGTCCCTTCCTGCACAAAAACAATCAGGCCAACAGCACAGACACCCTTACACCATGGTGCAAGGGTGCCTGCGTTGGCGCTCAGCTACAGATTGTGCAATGGTGCTGGCTGAAAGAACAGGAATGAACTGCATCTTGTAAATATGGTGCACTCCTGCCCTTTTGAATTGACATAGGGCAGCACAGCAAAATGACTTGCGGCGCTGCCCTACTCCAATTCTTTGTAAATGAGGCCTCAAATTCCTTCACTGTAGGTCTAATGTCCTCTATCCCAAAGTAACTGCCTTTTGATATCAGAGGGTGAAGGAATGGTCAGGGGATAGGGTGCACCCTGTGTGCATCAAGTGTATGCTATATGTTGGCACCAAGGTTGCAGAGTGAGTGGGAAAGCTAAAGGGTGAAGGGGGAGTTGTGGAGGAAGCAAGAGTGGAAAGATGAGGGTGCTGAGGTGGTAATCATCCATCACTGTATATCAACAAAATCACTAGCATCAATATTCATTGGGGGAACAACCAGTGGGTGATAAGGTCAGGAGAGCTGATAAATTCTGTCCCTGGTCATATGTGCATAACCTCACAAATGTTAGCACTGTGTCGCCTGGAGGATTGTAGGTGACCTGTGCTGCTGCAGATTCTAATGCGTAGAGGGCCCATATTTGCCTTTGGAATAGGGCTATACTTTGGACAGTAAGCAAAGTGATTGTTTTATGGACATGACCAAAGTGAACTTTGAAATTAAGTACAAGAACTGTGATATTTATACCAAAAGATGTATTCCAGTCGGATTGCTAAAACATGATAGTTTGATTATCTATTTAGACCATAATGACCATAATGCATTATTCGCAACTCAGAATAGCTGGCGTATCAGAAGTGCCATTGGTATGAATCAGTCACATGACAATTAGATTTGCCTGTCACACCGACGAATAAGGTCAGGAGACCGAAACGCGTTGGGGATGCACTCTTTGTGTTATGCCCCGGCGAAAATAAATAGATTGGATGCTTGCAGTCATGTGCCTCCCTTTTTCTCTGTGGGTATTGGAGAAGTGAACTATATATTTGACGGTGTAGCCCAAAGCTGGTACGGGATGGCGCCACCTTGCAAATGTCAGCATGTGTCATCTGTAGGATTGTAGGTGACCAGTTCTGCTGCGGATTCTACTGCATAGAGGGCCCGTGTTTGCTTTTGGAGTAGGGCTATACTTTGGACAGTAAGCAAAGTGATTGTTTTATGGACATGACCAAAGTGAACTTTGAAATTAAGTACAAGAACTATGATATTTATACCTAAAGATGTATTCCAGTTGGATTGCTAGAACATAAGTGTTTGATTTTCTATTTAGACCATAATGCATCATTCACAACTCCGATTGGCTGGCATATCAGAAGTGCCATTGGTATGAAGGACAACAGTCACATGACAAGTAGGCCTGGGCAAAAATTTCGTTCCGTTCGCGGAAATTGCGATAATTTGACATTTTCGCGTTCCGCGGAGAGCGCGAAAATGTCAAAATTTCCGCTTTCCGCAGCTTGGCGATAATTTGTTTCTTGCTCGCGCTGTAAAATAATACATTCTCGCGCGCGCGCAATCGCCTTTCCTGAATCCCTGCGTTCGGCGACAAGTTTTCTTGAACGGGTCACGTTCTCCATGAGATGTTGGATTGTTTTTAGCCATTTGCGCTGTCTCGCGACAGTTCGCGCCCGCAGTGACGTCATGGGTCGCCCGATCACGTCTTTCTTCTCGCGATCATGCACCGCGAGACAACTCAAAACAAGATGGCCGCGCCCGCGAGCAACGACATGGGTAAGTTGGCGACCCGCAACCATGCAGAAAATCTCGCGAACATGCGGGAAAAAAAATTCCGCATCTTCACGATATTTCCGCTTGTTTGCAATAATTTTAAACATTTTCGCGATAATTTGCGAAAGTGGATTTCGCAAATTCCCCCACCCCTGATGACAAGTTGATTTGCCTGTCACACCCATGAATAAGGTCAGGAGAACGAAACGCGTCAGAGAGGCAAGCTTTGTGTTATGTCCTGGCGAAAAGAAATAGATTGGGTGCCTGCAGTTGTGTGCCTGGCTAGGCTGGCAGTCCCTGTGCTCCACTAATGCAGAAAAACGCCAAAGGCAATATCCTGCGTGTTGTCTTGTCACAAGTGCTCGTTGTAGCACATGACTGAATTTCAGACCATAGTCTCAATTTCTTGTTCACAAAACTGATGACATTTCGCAAAGGTAATGTCTTTTCAGAGTTCAGTCATATACCACACATTATCCTTTTTTTATATACTGTTGTCATTGATGTCATCAGTGATTTAATAAATACTGCAATCATAGATCCCAACAGTGATGTATTTGTGGGATCTTAAGCAGCAGGAGGAGGGGCATACGTTATGGTTTGTGCACTTTGCCATAAGTGGAGCATGTAATTGATTTTTAGGTTTTCTATTGTAACAACATCCCCACTTTAACCTTAGCTTTTAAAGGAAATTCTGGTGGTGATATAAAACAATGGTAATTCTTTATAAGCAGACTTTACTTTAGTGACTCTGAAGTAATTGTCATATCACATTACCCAAAGTAAATACAGTTTCCTATGTCTTTTTTTTTAATTTCAGAACATGTTTATTATCTTGCTTAGTAGCAAAAATCAACAAAAAAAGAATCATTTAAACTAAGGAATATCTTTGTAAGTCATGTCAGCTACAGGAAGATGTTTGACACAGTGCAATTATAACATTACAATATATCATGCAGAGATAATTGCAGTATGACAGAAGTAGCTTGTTGATTTTGTGGAACTGCGCATAGTTTATCTCAACCTGTACTTTTTGAAATTATAAGTATGCAAATATAATTACTAATCAACTAAAAGATAAACATAAATCAAAACAAATAAGGTGTAGGGTATGTACTCACAGGGTAGATAAAGCACAACAACTACAAATCTTTTAGCTTAGGGTTGTCATTATGAATTGCCTTAATGATGGGGGACACTACATTTAAGATGTATTGGTGTTTAAGGGGGCGTTTAACTAGGCCTCTGCAAAATTTGAATTAAGCTGGCACAATTTGAGTAATTCCAGGAATTTCATTTTACACTTGTTACTTGAAATTCCTGTAAATTATGCCATTATTCCACTTGAAGTAATTAAAAGTTGTTCTTTGTGTTTTTTGCACTTTTACACTATTTTTTTCAGTGCAAAATAATCCTGGCATCAAATATTGACACATAGATGCATTTCGTCCTAAAATATAGCACAAATGAACAGATTTGCATTTTATGTAATTATGTAGAATTCTGCATAATTTAATTTTGCATGATTACACTTAAGCAAATTAAGTGAATTTTGCACACCCATAATTTGAAGTCTGTGAAGTGCTTATCTAGCTTCTCCCATAGAGGGCGTGCAGTGCGATATTAGCCACATGTCTTATATAGGTTAGCCAGTCCCAACATGAGTGGTATGACATGTTATTGAAATAGTTCTAGTTGGTTAGGATTGAATTTACAGCTTTTTTTAGCATCAAGTGAAGTAGGTGTAAACCTGTTACCTTCACAGCTTGTGAGTTGGGGGGCACATTGAATCCTAGGGTTATTGCTTTATAGTCGATGGAAAATGGAAGTGAGAAAACTTCTGAGACAGTGATTTGAATCTTATCCCAGGAATATGCAGGTCCATTTTCCTTGTTGCAGTTCCAACAGATGTTATTGTCTTTCAGTTGACTGCTTTGAAGTTTGTCTGGTGTTCGATCTGTTGTGTGGAGTAGCATGAATTTAGATTGAGCTAGAGTAAGTATTATTTTATTGTTGAAGTGGGAATTCCAAAATTTACGCGTATGCAATTGGCATTATGTAGTTATAGTCCTGAGTCATCTCTTACCATTTTGTTTTGCTAACATTTAAGGGGCTTATTATGATGTCGGGCGAACTTGCATCCTCCTGACATCGTTGCGGATATGGCATCGACCAACCTCCGGTCGGAGATCCCGACTGCCTAATTACGATGTGAACGCACATGGTGCGGTCACATACTCACATTTCCCCAGGAGAGCATGTGCTATGGAGTAAACTGGCTGTAGCACATGCTCCCATTGGGAAATGGGAGGTTGTGTTCATCGCTGAACCGTGTGGCAGGCACCTCAGGGTGCCTGCCACACGGTGCAGGGATCAACAAGGGGGCATCACAGGTCCTCAACCGGAGGCCGTAAACAGAAGGGGGCCCTGCTAGGGGCCCCCAAACTTGCTTTCTGACAGGCTTTCCATGTCGGAAAGCCGGGCATGGAAGGTCTGCCAGAAACCGTGCATCGTAATCCGGACAGGATAAAACACCACCCATATGGATTCAGGCCTGTCTCCGACTGGCCGACAGGCTCCTTGAGCCCGTCAGAATCCAGCCAGAGTGTCCATCTGGTATCACTTACGACCACGTAAATTGTAATTAGGCGGTCAGAAGTGAAATCGTTGATCTCGGTCGGAAGGCCTCCGACCTAAGGTTGGAGGCTTTCTGACCAAGATAGTAATCGGCCCCTTAGTGTTATGTGGACAAAATAAGTTATATGTCTTGGATACATTCTCGCCCTTTTTACACAGACTGTTATTTAGTAATAGTAGGAAGGGTTACATGAGTTTCTTTTGGGTCTTAGAGATTGCAATCTTCAATGGAAGGAAGTTGTAGAATTTGCAATTCGTTATAAAGTTGTTGGATGTTAGGAAGTAAAAGAGAATCATCTTTCTTACACAAATATTTAATGGGGTACATTTCCTGCTTTACCAATCCCCCCAATGTTTGCTTTCGATTGTAATCTTTTTGATTGACCTGAGAGATGACCAATTGGAGTTTGTCATTTTGTTTTCAAGTTCATTGTCTATAATTACTAAGGTATCTTTATTACATTTTAGGATATTTTGGGAGTGTGAGTGTTCAATTTTTGCAATCATTAAAACTGAGAGTACAGGTATTTGTTCCCAAAGAGATTTCTCCACTACTAACCATATTGGTGGATAAGGGTGATCATTATGTACCCAGAGAGAACCCTGGTAGAAAAATTAACCGTGTTTGGTATACTTGGAAGTCAGATAGGTTAATCCTCCTTAGTCCCAAAGAGTTTAAACTTTAAAAAAATGAGTTGATTATGTTGTCTATCTTTTTTAAATCTAATTGTAAACATGCTGATTAAATAATTTATTATTGGGTTTACTTCTCTAAAAATTGTGCTGATTTTTTTTTAAACAGAATTTTATTGATTTTCAGAAAATATATTGAAACATCTTTCAAAGATTATTGGAATTGCGCATGAGTCTCATCTTACATCATAATGTAGTTAAACATAGGAACCTCAGGATGTCCAGCTACAAACAATCATCAGTCCCACTAATGAGCAAGGAAATAAGCGTTCATCCAAGCCCCAGGGTAACCCTCAGTCCTTTGTCCTTTAGTGCTTTGCAGTGCACACTATTAGCCATGAATCTCCTCAAGGTTCTTCTCTGTACACGATTCCCCAACAGAGTTCCCTCCCACCCCACCCCCTACAAACAGCCACCCTCCCTACCCCCAGGCATGCCGCTGTGTTATCAAATCCTCCACATGCCGGTGTTGGTCGATCCCACAATACATAGTGTGCTTCATTCTATGGAACCCGCTTTACTTGTGAAGCTGTGTGGGATGTCCACCATACCAGTCAGCCCTATTGTGCAGTCAGCAGACAGGGACAACAGATGTGCCAAGGGGGTTCTCCCCATCAAGATTTGCATCTTCGTCATCAGGCGGTTGCCGCAGTAGGTCCACTAATGCCACGCATGCCCTTGCTGCCTCCAACGTCTTTTCATTCCCGATTCTTCGGGCCATTTGCAGTGTGAAGGCCCCTTCACATTCTGCCCACTTCACAAGCTCCCTCATCCACCTTGGCACGCTAGGGCTGTTTTTCACCTTCCAATGGCTAGTGATTTCTATTTTAGCCAACACCAACCCCAGGTCTATGAATTTGCTAGTGACCTTATTCTGGCAGTGTGAGGGAACCAGTGCAGCAAGCAACACCCTGGGGTCAGAGCCACTTCTTTCTCCGTCGTGGTCGCCAACCTGCAATCACCCCTCTCCAAAACTCTCCCAGGCGTGGGCAATCCCAGAGCATATGTAAAAGCCCTGCACCCTCCATGTTACACCTCGTGCAGGCGGTCAAGGCCCCAAAATATTCGTTAATCTTACTTGGGGTGAGGTATGCCCTCTGCAATATATAGAAGTGAATCAGCTGGAACCGCACATTGCTTGTGAGCTTCCAGGCCCTTTCCACAAGTTCTGGCCATGGTTTCTCATCAATAGCCTCACCTAAGATCTCCTCCCATTTGATGCTCAAGGCTGTCAGGAGTCTGCGTATCTCCTGCGTGAGGCGTCTATATAGGCAAGTGACCGCTTTTAACGTTCCAGCAGCTATCACTATAGATTGACAAACCATGGAAGTCTGGGGTTCCACTATCCCCTCCTGCCAATGCTTTCTGATTGCTGCTGTCAGAGTGGCATGTCAAAGAAAATCTCCTCTTGGGAGGCCGTAACGCTCTAAAAGATCATTAAAAGGGAGCAAGGTATTTTCCTCATACAAATCCCCTATGGTGGAGATTCTTACCTCCCCCATGCCTGCAAACTATGCCAATCCCTCTCCATGAGGTAGTGTCTCGCATTTAGCTAGTGGGATGTCCAGCGCATAAGGGCACGTATCTGCGCCAGTCTGAGTGATCTGTTCCAGCACTCTATGCAGATCCGAGGGGGGTTGCACGATCTCTCATGGGGAGACGCAACAACACCCAGAAAAGGAGCCACAAGCTTGGACTCTGATTCCCAATGTCCTCCGCATTCCTGAGCCGCATTGCCATCCACTTTGTAAACCACTGTAATTGTGCTGCATGATAGTAGGCCTCGAGATCTGGCACTGCAAATCCCCCCTCTGCTCTGGGCCTCATCATGGTGGTAAGCGTAATCTCGGCCTTCCAGTGCCTCAGAGAAACCCCGTAATCAGTGTATTGAGTTGAGAAAATATTCTGGATGGTATCCAGTGTGGAAGCGACTCGAAGTAATAGAGGAGCCTAGGCAGCGTCACCATCTTTAATAATGCCACCCTAATCGCTACAGACAGTGGGAGAGTCCCCCAGAACTCGAAGTTGCTTTTGGTGCTGCGTATTGTTTGCCCTATGTTGCCCTCCAGCAGATCTACAGGGGCATGGTATATTTAGGTACCCAAATAGGGCAGACATCTGTTTTCCCATGTCATGCCCTCCGTTTCCAGCGGGCCAACTCTATTCGAGTGCATAGGGTAAAGGCTCGACTTAGCCCAATAAACCCTACGACCTGCGACTCTCCCCAGAACACTCTGGAGATCTTTGGCTCCTCTGAGGGCATCTCCTGAATTAGCCAGGAACATCAGGAGGTCGTCCGCATAAAGCGCTATACACTGGAGCTTTCCCGTCACCTCCAACCCCGTATAATAGCGGCCTGATCTAGCATGCGCAGCCAGAGGCTCCATTGCAAGCACAAATAACAGGGGTGACAGTGGGCAGCCTTGTCTTGTTCCTCTGCCCACCATGCAGGCATCCGAAATCAGCCCTCCCATCCTGACTCTAGCAGTAGAATTTTTATATAAGATTTGCCGTCCTTTCCACGAAATGTTCCCCCAACCCAAACGCCCTCATAACCCTAAAAAGATATGGCCACTCAAGGCTATTAAAAACTTTCTCGATGTCAACTGCCAAAATACACGCCTCATCCCTCCGGTAAGTGTCCGCTTCTAAGACTCGTAGGAGCCTACGTATATTCATCACTGTATTCTTGGCTAGGAAAAATCCCGCCTGATCCGTATGTATTAGCGTCGACATGTGTCCGAGTAGTCGGCTGGCCAATACATGGCTTAATATTTTATAGTCCAAATTAAGCATGGCAAGGGGGCAATATGCAGTCCGGTACCAAGCCGGTTTGCCGGGCTTTAAAAGTGAAATGATTACTGTCTCCCTCGTTGAAGCAAGTAGACAGCCTTCTCATTTTGCCCTGCTATATAGCGCCACTAGTTGAGGAGCTAAGATATCTACATACCTGGAATAAAACTCTATTGGCAGCCCATCTGTCCCCGGCGTCTTATTCCTGGCCATATGTTTAACGGCTCTACATACCTCCCCAATCTCGACTTCTCTACCCAGAGATTCAGCTGCCTCAGAGTCTACCTTTGAGAGGTCTATATCCGCCATGAATCCCTCCTCCTCCACTCTGGGATCAAGCCTACTCTGGTATAGGGCAGTGTAATACTCCAAAAATTGGACGTTGATATCTTGTTGGCTATAGTAGATCTCGTCTTCCCGCCCTCGTAGTTCGAGTATCATCACCCCTCTAAGCACTGGTTTGGCCAACCAAGCTAACAGTGCCCCAGATTTATTCCTCTCAGCATGGGGCCGGGTAATGTAAGCCTTATAATCGAAGCAGGGCAACCATTCTACTTGTGTTGATAATGCCTACTGAGATGCAAGGAGCTCTGCTTGCCTATCCATCCTCTACGGCCTATCCATTTCTATCTCCCGGAGTTGTTGTTCTGCGCTTTGTATCTCCTGCACAAGAAGCCTCCGTACTCCTACCACTTCCCCAATGCAGCGGCCCCTTATAACAGGTTTAAATGCATCCCATTCGATGCCGTATTGACATTCTCTAAAAAAATAATTGTCGATAGCGGAATCCACTGTGGCCCGAAAAACCTGATCTTCTAACGCTTCCGGTCACTGGCGCCATACAGGTGTTTTAGGTCTAACCCGTATCCAATCTAATCACCAGCAGCGGGTTATGATTGAAAATTGTTCTAGTCAAGTATTCACATAGTCTAACCCCCCAATGCACATCCGGGGAGCACAGGATCGATTCTAACCTAACGTGTAGTTTGTGTAATGCAGAAAAATAGGAGTGATCCCTTTCCTCCGGGTGTTGGGCCCTCCAAGTATCTGTCAGCCCCATGTAATGTTGCCAATCACGTTTAGCCTCTGCAATTCTATGTGTGGGAGTGTCAGGAAGTGGCGGTGTGAACGGTCTAGTCTAACATCAGTAATACAGTTAAAGTCACCCCCTAGTAATACCGGTCCTGTCAATACTGACGCTAGTGTCAGTGAAAACTGCGCTAAAAAAGCAGGCTGGTCCACGTTAGAGGCACAGAGACTCCCTATCACTATGTCCCTGCCATCTAATTGCCACAAGAGCACCACAAACCTGCCCTCTGGATCTATTATTTGTCTAGTGCACTGAAAAGGGACTCCCGCTCGCACCCAGACTATAGTTCCCCTGGCAAAAGTCGAGTATGTAGTATAAAACACCTGCCCCCTCCAGCTCTGCTGTGATGCAGCACCTTCCTTCTGTGATAAGGGAGTCTCCAGTAAAAGGGTGATCTGTTCCCCTCTCCTGACCAGGTATGAGTGTATTTTATGGCAGCGCAACATGGTGTGCATCCCCTAACGTTCCAAGACATACATTTAAGACCTATGGCGGGACCCATTGTACCAATCGTGGCATACCTTTAGCGATATCCCTCACAGTGACATGCCTGGTCCCAAACAAAATTACCTCAGCAATAAGAAACCCCCAACACCCCCTCCCCCAGACAGGTACAGGAAAACAAGTTTCCATCCAAAGTAGAACGTGTGAGCAACTATTCATGAAAGGTGACCGGGCGTAAGCCGACCCTGCTGGACCCAGATCTCCCACAGGCTACCCCCACGACCTCTTAGGTCAATTGAAGCCCCTGTATCTGCTTCGGTGCCATCAGGTTGCTGCCAGAGGGCAGGAGTCAAAGCAGATGTTCACTTCCAGTGCCAGAAGCCCCCCTTATATACGACCTGGTGCTCAAACTTCAGGCTATTTTAACCGCTGTTTCAGGAGTGACGTCTGGGAGGACAATCTCAGAGTCTCCGCTTGTGCTAACTGGATGGGAGCTTTCAGATCTGTCCATTCCATGCTCGCTGGTGGTCTATTTCGGACTAGCTCCTCCATGACTAAGGTCTGCAACTGCCTGTAAAGCTTTGTGCCGCTCTAGTCAGCGTTCGTTAGGTGAGGGAGCTCTTGGAAGATGCAGAGAAGTGGTTGGTGTCCGCTGGGTCAAGTCTGGCGATGAATTACGCATTTCCGTGCTCTGCCGGGCCTCCAGCCATTCCCATGCATCATGCGGGGTAGTAAAGGAATGTATCTCTGACTTATCGATCAACCGGAGGCGCGCCGGGAACAACATGGCATATGGGATTTGCAACTGGCTCAGTTTCTGCTTTATGGCCATAAAGGAGCCACATTGGCGTTGTACCTCCCTGGTGAAATCCGGGAAGATCATCACTCTCATTCTGCAAGTTCTGTTTCTCTCGGGCTTGCTGTAATATGTGGTCCCTATCTTGATAGTGAAGTAGGCGCGATACCAGCAGTCGGGGACAAGCTCCAGGTTTGGGTGATCTAGCTGGGACCCGGTGGGGGCGTTCAAGTGCATAGAAGGAGGAGAGGCCCTCCGGGGCCACCTCCGCTCTAAGCCAGTTCTCTAGGAAGTGCAGTACATCAGCCCCTTCCTCTCTCTCCAGAACTCCCACGATGCGTAGATTATTTCTGCAGGAGCGACCTTCACTGTCCTCCGCTCTCACTTCCAGTACCTTGAGCCTGGCCTATACAGTTTTCAGAGAGCGCTGCAATGTGGAAAGTGCTTCCAGGACCGCCTCCAGATTTTTCTCGTTGAGTTTCACTCTCTCTTTGAGCTTGCAGTGGTCGTCTTTCAACAAGTTGAGATCAACTCCTATGGAATCTATCTTTGTCTCTAGGGCTTCTCTTGAGGAAGTAATGGCCTGCATAGTATCCACTAGGGTAGGTCCTTCACGGGCACTACCTCTCCGCCTCTCTGATGTCTCGTCTTCATCATCAGTGTGCTGACCTGCCTCTTCCACCTTTAGGACAGCATATTCCTTCTTTTTGGACACTCTACACATTGTTAACAGTTGGTTTGCGCCCTCTGAGCTGCTACAGGACGATGTCAGCAATGTATGCAGATCACTGGCAACCGATTCAGTGTCAACGTGGGGCAGATGTTTGGATCTGGCTGTGGGCAGATGAGTTTCCCACCCTCCAGGCTCTCTGCAATAAATGCAGTCCCCCAAGGTGCTACCCAGTAATGCAGGTCCTCAAACAGTGCTTATAGTTGCTCTGCTTGTCGTCTCCTCAGCCCCTCTGTGCCTGCCATATACACCCATGGGGTGATTCAGGGCCACGTCATATGCAGCGTGAGTACCTCCACTCTTCCACACTCTCTAGCCCAGTCCTCCACTTAATACAATATCTCTGTGTCCCCACAAGCGCATTCTGCAGCAATGGGGCTCGGAGGCATAACAATGGGTCCCAACTAGCCGGTCGCAGGTGCCCCAGTGCAGCCTTGTGTCTGTGTCACATGCTGCATCTGCTGTGGTGCTCCCATCCAGCCCCTGGTGCAATTCAACGGGCTCTCACTCCCAGGTCAGCAGCCACTCTTCGCCTCTCAGAGTTACCGCTCAGTCCTCCCTACATAGTGGAGCTGGCCCAGTGCATTCTCACCTCTCAGCGCTGCAATTCAGGGTACGAGGCGTACGATCCAGCCATCCTCACATGGTCAGCATAGAGTGGCTCCTCTATCGTCCAGCGCTCCTTCACCGAACCTCACTGGTTCGCCGTGCTCCTCCGCTGCCTTTAGGGCCCATTACCGCAGCCCACAGCCACCATTTTGTAGGCGCAACATAGTGTCGTGATGTCCAGAAGATCACGCATAGGGCTGCCACTCTCACTGCTCTCTGTCGTAGGCCTGCACACCTCACCCGCACCGGGCAGGTCACACATACAGCTCAATTCCGCCACCTCAGACCTCGGTGGAGGGCGCTGCGTCAGAACCTGGCCGCCATCTTGGATGCGCCGCACTCGGCGCTCAGTCGGGGAATAATCTGCATTTTTACCTCGTCAGAGGCACCAAAATTCCCTGCTTGCAGTCCAGCCTGGGCACCAGTATTTCGGCCACCAGTATTGCGGCAAGGGGCCTCACTGTTGGGCCAGGATCATTGCCGTTAAGGGAGAGCCGCAGATGGAGCTCCGGAGTCTTCTTCCCCTCACATCGGCACCTAGCCATGCCCCCCAAGTGTGCTGATTTTTTATCATAATTGTTTCATTGTGTTTTACCGATTTGATTAGATCATCATTAAATTCTATTACCATGTATTTTAGAAAGTTTGGTTGCAAGATAAGACATGTTTTGCCTATGTTGTGTTTTCTACAGTAGATATTTAGAGGTTTTACTTCTGATTTATCTTTGTTTAGTTTATATCCTGACACTTCTACATATTCATGGATTGTATCAATCAAGGCAATAATGGATGTGTCTGTATTTTCGGTGAAGATTAGAATGTCATTACCATATGCTGCTAGTTTGCATGTGAGGTTTATGAATTTAATGCCTTCAATTTGTGGAGTTCTCTTATTGATTCTATGAGCAAATCGACAAAGGGCAGCCCTGTCTTGTCTGTTGTTCTAGTTTAAATGCTGTGGACACAGCCCCATTTGTTCTAACCATGGCTGATGGGTTTTGTCCATATTGATTAAATTGCTTCCTATGCCAAATATTTTTCACGATTCCTGCAAAGCTTGCCAGTCTACTGTATCAAAATTTTTTGAAAATAATTGTATTTTGTCGCTTGAGAAGCTGTGTTCCTAGAAACCAGTTTGTGGAGGCTCTATCTGTATTTGGAAGAAACCAATGTAATTTGTTTGCCAAGATTTTAGCATAAACCTTGTAAATAATATATATGAGAAATATTCATCTGTAGTTCTTCAAAAATGTTGTGTCTTTCTCATCTTTTGGTATTACAAAAATGAAAGCTTATGCTAGTGTACCTTGTATTACCCTTGATTCCTTAAAATTTCAATATAAATCTAGTAGATCTTAGAGGATGTTATGAAAGATAATATAAGATTGGGTGTCTATATCCATCAAGCCCTTCTGTTTTTCGCTTTGAGGTCCTTGATGCCCTTGTGAATGTCATCCAAAGAGATGGGTTCATCTAGGAAGGATTTCTCTTCTTCATATATGGATTGAAACCTTATTTTATCTAGTTATTGTTTATATATTACAGACATTATTTGTTGTTTCTTATACTCCTTGAACTTATTAGCTATTCCAAAATAATTGGTTTTGATCTTGCCACTTTTCTGTTTTATTGAAGAAACTTGTTTTTGGTTCTGTTGTATGTTAAATACTTTGCTAGTAACTTCTCTGCCTTATTGAACTCTCAAAATGTTACGCCTTTGTTATTCTGTACATAAAATCCTTCCCTGTTACTGAACATTTCTTGGATTCCTATGTATGCTTCTTTAATTATATCAGAAGGTAAATTCCTCTAGAGGGTCTGAATATCTGGTCAGTATTTGTATTTCTTTTTCTAGATTTTCTAGCTGCTGGTTTATGGTTATCTTGCTGCTGGTTCTCGTGCTTATCAGACACCCTTGTACTGTGGGCATGAGAGTATACCAGTAGACCTGTGGGTGGGATATCAGCATGTAGGAGGTTAGAGAAAAAGTGTAACATATCCTTCCTTATCTTTTTGATGTTGGTTAAATTATTTAGCTAAGCAAACACAAGGAGATGATGGACGAAGCGCTCACCCCCAGTCACAGATCCGGGTTGAATCCATCATCGTTCTTTAGCTTACTTCGCCACACCAGTTCAGACACACCCATATGCAAATCAGTCTTGACCCTGTTCCCCATGGGAACAGTCCAGCCCAAACTGCCAAGCCAGGTCTTCCCTGGAATGGAAACAAGCGTCCTGGGACTGGTTTCGGGGTAACACCTCTCATCAGCCTGGCTAGCTTGAATCCAGTGGCAAAGTGAGCAAGGGACCCACGTCTGGGCATACCCTGCCAACTTGGGGCAATCACAAGGAGATGATGGACGGAGCACTGAAACTTTTCAGACACTCAAGTCACAGCTCTGGGTTGAATCCATCATCGGTCTTTAGCTCAATTCGCCACCCTATTTCAGACCCAGCCATATGCAAATCAGTCTTGACCCTGTTCACCAAGGGAACAGTCCACCTGAAATCCCAAGCCAGGTTTTCCCTTGAATGGAAACAAGCATCCTGAGACCAGTTTCGGGGTAACACACCTCATCACACTAGCTTGAATCCAGTCGCACAGTGAGCAAGGAACCCACTTCTGGGCATACCCTGCCAACTTGGGGAGAACAAAGCTTGACATTGAGCAGCATTTTGTCCATAAACAGGGTCAAGACTGATTTGCATATGGCTGTGTCTGAACTGGAATGGCATGGGGAACAAAAAAACTATGGATTTAGGCCCAGATCTCTGTACTGGGGTGAATGTTTGCCATTGTGCAGCATTCTCTCCATCACTTGTTTTCTTTTTTTAAATTATTTAGTTACTCATCATTTACTCTAAAACATTTGTCTTGAGATTTAATGTAGCCCCATTTTAAAGTTATCACAATGGCTGCATGGTCGGAAATGAGAACAGGCTGATTTGTGTATCTTCCAGCACATGTGGGTATGTGTTAGAGAGAAAGAGGTAACCAGTTCTTGAATAATGATGGGTGTGAGACAAAAGGGAACTCGTTAGTATCTGGGTGTTGTAGTCTCCAAGGCTCCAAAATTTTGATTTTGGAGCATAGGCTGTGTAAACTTTTGTGTCCTGTGGATCGCCTGACCATGCATGTAGATAATCTATCGAGCGTTTTGGTAGATTGAAGTGTTTCCCTATGATTATCATGGAATCTTGTGGGATTTCACATAGTTTAGATGCTACGGTTGACCAGCACTTCGGGTCATCAAAATTACTGTGCATATACTGGCAACATAGAATTCTGTGTCGCCCTTGCACACATTTTTTGATTGACCATCTGCTCTCATTTTCATTTATAGATGCTATAATTGAAATGTTTGCATTCTTGGTAATCAGTTTGATGACAAAAAGAGTTTTTTAGATTTAGATTTCACTGGCGACCATATTATGCCAGCAACTCAATTGTTATGCATGGATATGGCCTCTTTGTAATCAATTTTAGACTCTTGCAGGAGAATTATATCTTCTTTTAATGTATTTAATTAGTCTGAAATTGTCCTTCTTTTAATCAGGTGGTTCAATCCCTTAGTATTATAGAGCTATACTTAATTTAACTTATTATCTATCTGCGGTTTTAGGTGTAGTTGTCAGGGTATATTATGTATGTGAATGCTGATTATACGGACTCGATACAAAGTAAGACAAACATCTCTGCAAGGTGTCTTTGTAAAGAAAGCACCTATCTTTTCTTTTCCTCCTCATTGCTGTAGTGAGAGGGGGCTTTGGTTGTCAGCTCTTGATTGTGTGGAGAGTTGTGGGTGTGTAGTTTCTTATGAATGATTTTTCAGCAGTAACAAAAGGGTTGAACTGAAAGTAAATAGAAATGAAGAATAACCCAAACAATGAAAGCAAAGTCTACAGAAGCCCTCCCATGACAATCGTCCTTTCACCCAAACTCTCAATCCATTTTAACCCCACAACTTCCCTATAAGCTTTGTGTAGCATGAGAGACAACAGGAATTGAGACTCCATTAGCTCTGGGACAGATATGGCATGAGGCTGCCAGGCATTTAGATTTTGCAACTCCTGAGTGTCTGATATCTTCTGTTCCAATTACTAGCTATACGCAAACTCAAACCAGGCATAGAGGTAACATCACTAGGTGTATGTCTATATTAGATTACCACTGACGCTAGTGACTTCATAAACATAGCATCTATAATCATCTGTCAGACAAACAGCGAACAGTGAGTATAACAATCAACAGTGAACGAAGCCATGACCATCTGCTGGATTGTTTGCCCTCCTAAAGGCACAAAGCAGGGTCCGCATAGCACACAGGCATGCTACAGTTGGCAGGTCATCATCTACTGAATATTACACATAGTTCAGCTGTCAGTAGCTGAGTAAAGTTTTTTATTTTTTTACATTTTTTTTATAATGAGCAGAGACATAAATATATAGATCATGGATATAACATTGAAATTAATAAGCTCAATTTGATAAATGTACATTGCAGCAAACACGACATATGTATATAAAATGCAGTATGCCATGTTTAACAAATATACATCACAATCTACAACTGACATGGATCTCTATACACAGGTTTTTCCATAAGGTGCAACCGAGTAAAGGTACTCTGAATATTGAGACCCTCTTGCATATTGTGAGAAATGTAAATGAGCTAAGAGCATGAGCTAAGAGTATTCACTTTAGCAAAACTATGTGCGGATAGTATTCACAGCTCTTTTTAAGCAACCAACTATCAAGAGTATATGACGCCTCTGTGCTATGCTGTTAGAGTTTAAAAACAGTTACTTGCGGTTGAAAGGGCTCAGGTCCATGCCTGCACAATCAAGATTATCCAAAACATGTTTATAGTCTTGGAAAATCTAAATTTTCATTTTGTGTTTTATTCTGAAGGTCAAAAGACCCACAGCTATTCACAGATCTGAGTCCTGGTTTTAGTCAAGGCAACCTTTCCTTTTCCCCACTGTTTCTTTGCAAAGAAATGTTGATTTTCGATCCTTTCCAAATTATTTGATTATGTTTCCTTATGAACTTCAGATGTGTTGACATCTCAGGGTCCACAAATAATCAGTCTTGGACATTTTGAATCAGTTAATTCATGTATCAGTACTCCGTGGGCTTGCACAACAATTGTACTTCTGAACATAGACATCAACAATATAGGCCGATCAGTTTGATCGACAACACGCAAACATGTTTCACCACACAAGTTTTAAATAAATTGATTGGCTAGGTGAACTCTAACAAGATCATGTCTCCTCTCCAAGCTGGCTTTAGGCTAAAGGTCGGTACAATTACAATTACTGGAAAACTGGTTTATTACAGCATCAACAGTTTTACGTGGCATTTCTAGACCTAAGAGCTACATATGATCTGATTCCACACCCTAAACTATGGCATGTTTTATTAAACATGGGAGTTTCAGGTATTCTCGTACAGCTTTTAATCAAACTGCACGATAAAACATTTGCTCAGGAGAACGCTGGGGCCCAAATGGAGAGTTGACTGAATGCATTCCAAATGAATGTGGGATGCGCCATGGTTATGTTCTCGCACCAACATTGTTTTCATTATACATGAATGAGATAGTTGAATTTTTAGAACAGTGCAGAAATTACTCTCTTGCTTTGAATAATAGGAAGATACCTATTTTACTTTTTGCCGATGATTCCCTTTTTATTTTTGAGATGCCCATGGGCCTACAAGTTTTAGTCAACAGGTTCCTGGATTTTTGCAGGTCAAGGGGCTTGGAATTAAATATAAATAAGACCAAATTCTGTTTTTACACCTCCCATCTATCTACAACCTACACCCCCTCCTATGCCTCACATCCCTGCCTCCCCTCTTTGTAATTCCATCCTCTTCCCTCCCTCTGACCTTACAGTCCTTCCTCCTCCTATGCTTCACAACCCTGTTTCCCCTCTTGATAATTCTGCCCTCTTCCCTTCCTTTGACCTCACAGTCCCTCACTCCTCCCACAACTACCATTTAGCCCAACCTCCCCAACTCTGCCTGGTGCCTGTTCCCCTACATTCACCTTTCATAGCCCATGGTACCTGGCCTTCACCCTCTCTCTTCTCCCCATTCCTCTGGCCTTCCATTGACCTCCCTCCCTCCCCTCCCTGTACAGCCCCCTCTCCTCTCATCTTACCTTATCCCTGGCCTTGCCTTCACCCCCCTCCTCTCCCCCTCCACCTCTCGCCCTCCCTTTCTACTTCTCAATTTTCTCCTCCTACTTATGATCTCTATTCTTCACCTCTGCTCAACACCAGTAAAAATATCACTGTAACTCCATCCACTCCTTTCTACCACCATCTCTCCCCACCTTCGACCCTTGCACCCCAACACTCTCCCCAGTCCCCCTCATCCCCCTGTCCTCCTTCGCCTACTTCACTCCCTCCCCTACCTTTGACCCTCGCACCCCAACACTCTCCCTGGTCCCCCATATCCCCCTGTCCTCCTTCGCCTACTTCACTCCCTCCCTCAACCATTGAGCCACCCAATATTCCGTGCTCAGCCCACCTATCCCTGGAAACTAAACTTGATTCTCTCATCTCTTCCATTTCCAAGCTTGAAGCGTCCATCTCACTGTTAAGTGCTAAGATATCACCCTCCCCTAATAACCTCCCGAGGAGTTCCCTGCTCCCGCGCCCCAATAAAGCCAATCACAGTCTGTCCTCCACAGACATCACCAACTTACTGGCTAGCTACAAGACTACCAACGTCAATCCCCCTCCACTCTCCTCTCCTAACAATTCTACTCAATTCACCATTCACCATTCAGACCATCTCTTCCGTGAAAACTTACCAGCCTCTCCCTCAAGGGGCACCCTCCTTCAAGAATCTAATCCTATCCCCCTTATCAGCCCAAACACTCCCATCATCAAAACAGTTGTGTCAGAGCTACATTGTATGCTCCACAACTGCAGATCTGCAACCAAACACAAACTGGAAATCTCTGACACTATCACCCACCACAATCTTGACATGCTCTTTCTCACTGAGACCTGGTTTAATGACTCATCTCACACTTTGTTTGATCTTCTGATACCTACCAACTACTCTATCCCCAGAAACGACAGAAAAGACAAGATCGGGGGAGGTGTTGCGATTATCTTCAGAAACTCCCTTCAAATTAAAGCCTTTCCCACCATATTCTTCCTCACATTTGAATGCCTATCCCTAGAACTTCAAGTTCATCACGGCTCATCCTTCAGGTTCCATGCCATCTATCACCCGCCCGGTAACTGCTCTTCCTTCATGGAGGACTTCATTAGTGACCAATATTCACAAAGCGACAGGCAGATCTTCCTAGGTGACTTCAATCTCCACTGGGGCTCTGTGGAAGACTCGGCTGCCAACAAGCTTGCAACCTTTCTCTTAGCTAACGATCTTGTCCAACACTGCTCGGAAACTACACAGGCCAAGGGCTCAATTCTGGACCTTGTTATTTCTAAACCAGACTAGCTTACCATTGCTCCCCCTATCCTTGTAGACTGGTCAGACCATTTCCTCATTCCCTTCCATTTTCACGTCTTGCACATTATAACTCTCGGCCAACCTAAAAGGGCTTCTACCTGGTTCCACAACACTAAAAACATTGATCTTGAGACTCTGTGTGCTTCTGCTGTGCGTTCACTTCCTAGTCTAGACCCTAACGTGGATGTCAACGATCTCACTCCCCATTGCCTCTCAATCCTTGCAGTCAAAATCGACAATGGCGCTCCACTCCAAAGCAAAAGGAAAAGACCCACCCCCTCAGCACCTTGGTTCAATAAAGCTCTCTATGACAAAAGGAAAAACCTTAGAATCTTGGAGAAACATTGGAGACAATCTCCATCCACCTCCAATCTCTCTCTTTTACGCTCAGCGAGATCCAATTACCACAAGCACATCTTCCATGAAAAAGCATCACATTTCAGATCCCTCCTTGACTCAGCTAAAAACAGACCCAAAAAACTTTTCGACCTCATCAAAAACCCAAACTGTTCTCCCCAAACCATCAAACCTGAGGATGCTTCAATGAAAGCAACTGAATTTGCTATATTCTTTGATGAAAAGGTCAAATCACTGGTGGATCAGATCACCCACCCCACCCCCATTGAGGAGCGAAAATCCTTAGTCACTTGGCAGAAGTTTGCTGCCATCTCGGAAGATGACCTCCTCAAATGCATCCTCGAAACCAAACCCTCCAACCATTCTTCTGATCCCATACCTAGTGTCATCGCCATTGATTTCTAAACCAATACTCTCTCTTATTGAACCAGGCTAGTTAATCTCTTCCTCAGTCAAGGATCCCACACACCTGTCCTCAAAATAGGACAGGTTACCCCCAATCTAAAAACAAACCTCTGCAGATGCGAACAACCTCAATAACTTCCGCTGTTGCAGCACGGAATGCAAAATCCCTCTCTTCGTCACAGATCATAGATCACACACAATACTACATTCGCTGGTGGGGCCCATAACACCAACATATACTCATCTAATAACCTGTTTCAAAGAGGTGATTGCTCCACTCGCTGTAATGGAAGAGAGTACTCACATAAACCTATTCAGAAAGATCTAAACTTTACTTTTAGTACTCCTCCCATGTATAGGCCATGGATCTGCTTCAACAGAGAATGGGCGTGGAAGGCACAGTGCTTAAATGGTTTGCCTCATTCCTCTCGGACAGATCCCAAATGATCAAGATTGCGAACAGTCTCTCGTCACCACTGGTGATTGGTCAAGGCATCCCTCAAGGTTCCAACCTTGCACCCACTCTGTTTAATCTCTATCTGGAACCATTAGGGAACCTCCTAAGCAAATCTGGAATTCTCTACCATCTCTATGCAGATGACACCCAAATCTACCTCAAGGTGTCGTCCTCTCAAGATCTCTCACTACTCAACTCTACTCTCAACTCTATTCACAACTGGATGTTAGTTCACCAACTCATTCTCAATCCCTCCAAAACTGAATTCCTCCTCCTATCTACCTCTCTCTCCCGCCTCCTGTTCAATCCTGAATGGATAAGCTGAATTTACTCAACAGTTAACCCATCATTGTCGACTGCGCTAAATCCCTAGGTGTCATACTTGACAAAAGACTCAACCTAATCTCACACATCAACTCCATTGCCAAGAACGCACGTTATCAGCTGCGTCTTCTGTGGGGGATTCGTCAGTTCTTCCCGGAGAAAGACCTAAAAACCTTGGTCCAATCACTAGTTCTCTCTAGACTGGATTATTGTAATTCTCTTCTGACTGGCCTTCCCAAATCTCACCTCTCCCCCCTTAAATCCATCCTCCATTCAGCAGCTCGCTTCATTTCAGGATCCAAACGAAGTGACCACATCACTCCTATCCTGTCTTCTCTCCGATGGCTTCCCATCGAGGCTAGAGCTATTTACAAAACGGCTTGCATCACCCACAAAGCTTTGCACTCTTCCTCCCCTTGCTATCTGGCGAATAAACTGAAATTGTCCGGAGGCTTGAGACCTTCTCGGAATGCGGAAAAGTTCTTGCTTGAGCCCCCCTCCTTCAAAAGGGAAAAATTGTTGGCTCAATCGTTCTCAGGTAATGCAGTGAGAATCTGGAACTTCCTTCCTCCTTTGCTCAGTGCCACCACTTCCATCCGGATCTTCAAAGCGGACCTCAAATCTCTTCTATTCCAAAGACACTTTCAGAACTAATCCCTTCATTCTCACACCCCGCCAGGAAGTTTGTTAGTCATTGTAAATTTGTTATATTTATTTATTTTTTGTACATTCCTTGCTTGCTGTGGTTGAGATTGTGTTCATCTTGCCTGCTGTGTTTGATTCTGTGTCCTGCTATTTTTGTACATTCTATTTTGTAACATTTCTCTCATGTAACGTAACTGGTTCTATTGTACAGCGCTCTGACACCTTCGGATAAAGTCCGCGCTTTATAAAAATGCATAAATAAATAAATAAATTCATGTTGGCAGTGAAGTAGTAGAAAGGGTAGATAGATGAGATATGATTACTTAGGGGTGAGGATTATGGAGATTTTCAAGTGGCAGATCCAACAAGCGTAACCTTGTAATAGAGCATGGATCAAACACTATTATCCGACTGTACAAGCAATCACTTTCACACGTAGTATCGCCTGCCTTGGAGATTAACGGAGCTAAGGCCCAAAGCGCGGTGCTTTATGGTGCCGAAATCTGTGGTTATGTTGATGTCCAATCCTTAGTAATTGCCGAAAATAATTTCGTAAGGAAATTGGTATGTCTTCCACCAAGCTCACCCCTTATTCCATTGTACTTCGAGTTAGGGTTAAAAAGATTAGCAGACGTGGCCATATCAAACTTACTTGTCTATTGAGTCTGTCTCTGGACCACACCCGAGTTAGGAGACTTTAAGGATTCACATGTCGAACGACTAAAAATTCCTGGGGCCAGGATGCTTCCATGGGTTAAATCTGTACCTACTTAGTTGGGGGGGGTTACATAGATACTGGGTTGATCCCACTGTAATCCGCAAAGCGGATTTGAGTGCACTGAAGTCTTGCTATTGGGGTTATGTTAATGAAGAGTAATTAATTAAAAAATTGCTCAAACGGCACTCTAACCAATGTGTTCCTAGATCATCAGTTTACACTGTCTTTGGAGCAGTATCTAGACCTTATACACTCTCTCCTCAGCCAAGTGCCCATATGTATGCTTCCGTTTTGGGACTCTCCTATTAAGACCTTGTACTTATAAATGGTGTCAGGAACATGTGTCCAGTTGTTACCCCATGTACAGCCAGGGTGAAGAAAACGAATCCCATCTATTGTTTTTTTGTCTCGTTGTAAATGTCACGACATGGGAATACCCATATACCAGGTATCTCTCAGGATTTTAAAAACCGATACCACTCCTAAAATTGTATTTGCTGTATGCAAATTTTTATTGGCAACCTGGCATAAGAGAAAAACTAAAGCTGTTGTTTAATGATTTTATCCATCTTCTCAGTCAAACAGTACATTTAAAAAATGTTTTAATATACAATAATGTATTTGTTGTTGTTCTATTTAAAAAGCAACAATCCACTTTTACTTTTAATGAGATTGCCATTGTACTCTTTTGCTATGTGTTTAGGGATACAGATTACATTGATATCGCTCATCGCTAGGATTATGTAGTTGTTTCGTTATTGTTTAGGTACTTCTTACAATTTTCTGTAAGCACAGGTCAATTTATTCACCAGCACATGTTACTGACATTGAGGGGTGAAATGTACTAGGTGATTAATCAATTCGCACTGTATGTATTGAATTTTTATGGACTATTTTTAATACTGCATTTTAAATTCATATTGTTATTGTGAAGGTTCACTTTGATGGTTTCTAACAACCAAATAAAGTTATACTACTACTAGACATCAACAATATTATTGCATATTCATATTGGAGACCGAACATCGAGGGAAAAAATATCAAAAGTTAAATGCAGAAGTGTAGATTTACTATTCCTAACTCTACATCTATATAACACAGCTACAAAACTTGAAGATATATGTACAATGTAGGTACATTTATGTGGAGCTAGGTATAGAAAATCTAGACTTACCTGTTGATATTTTATTTTTAAAATTCTCTCCTAGATATTCTGTCCCTGAGATATTGTTGATTCCATGTTCAAGGGGAACACCCTCTAAACTTCAAATGCATGTTTGAAGATGGGTCCCAGGACTATAGGGAACCATTTTTCTATTAAACTTGTACATGAGTTTGCATACTTTAATTTCCTTTCAAGATTCCCAAACATCCACATGTTCCTGTGGCACTTGTGATCTTCGGATTCTAACGTAGTTTTCTGGCATCTAGTTTGTTCATGGTCATTTCCTTCTTGATAGTTGTCCCATTGTTTTCAAGGTTGCTAATCCTCTTTAATTTTTCAGTAATTCTGTTTTTGGTCTGTTTAATATTGGCGCCAAGGGGGGGCGTGGCTTCGGAGCCTTAGAAGATGGCCGCTATTTCCGGGAGCTCCGGCGAGCCGTGAGGGAGCACAACCTCTGCAGGCAGCATTTCTTCATCGAAATCGCCGAAATTGTTCGTTTCGACTATCGGAACTGCCACTCTCCAGAATGATGCCTTTATTTTTTCATAGGGTGAGGCTAGAAAGTCTATTTTAATGTTTTTTCTGTTACCTCCCCGTCAAGGCCGCCATTTTGTTTTTTCAACGATCCTTTGCTCCCCGCCTGCGGCTGTATGACGGTGCTGATCAACATTTGGCTGCCTTCTTTGTTAGTATCACGTTTCTTTCGTCCTTTTTAAGCAGCACCTATATTACTTGATCTCTGGTGTGCCTGCAGTTACTGCTCAACATTATTTCTTCATTTTTGCTGGGCTACTATCTTTCAATTTTGACTCTGCTTTCTTTTGAAGGATTCTCAGTATCTTTTCTCACAACATCATGCCTCGCGGCAATTGTAACGCCGCCCGTTCCTCCACCGACGGCAATTTAGAGGTCTTTAATCCTTTTGATGTTTTACAAGAGCATACTGACGATAATACCAAAGACTATGTTGGCACCAAATCTATTACTCCGCCTACTCCTCGTTTAAGCGCTAAACAAAATACCAAGATACCTGCTGCGTCACCGTCTACTTCTGGCAAAAGGGTGAAGGCTAACCCGCCTTCTCCCACTAGTTCATCGTCCCCGATTTCTATGGAACTCCTTCTTGATGAAATTTGTGCCCTCAAACCACATATGGAGGAAACTAACGCCAGACTTCAGAACCTGGAAGCTAACTGGTCTCTCACTGAAAAGAGAGTTGGAGACCTGGAATTACGTCTGGACTCTGTCCAAAACCTCACAACTCAAGTTCCTCTTATATCTCAGGAGGTGTCTCAACTTAAACAACAGGTTGAAATGTTAGAAAATCGTAATAGGCGCAATAATCTGCGCATTTACGGATTGGTTGAGGGTCTTGAAGGTGCTAACCCAATTTCTTTTTTCAAATCCTTTTTGCCAACTCTTTTGGGTCTTCCAGAAAACCCTTCATTAAATATTCAAAGGGCGCATCATTTAGGTCCCTTAGCTCGCTCTCCTTCATCATCGTCTACTAAACCGAGAGGAGTCATCTTATACTTTCTGGAGTATACGGATCTGCTCAGAGTCCTGCAGGCTGCCAAGCAACGAGGGGAAATTACTTGGAATGGTTCTGCTCTTTTCTTTGCCCAAGATTATGCTAAACTAACTGCTGACCGTCGGAAAAAATTCCTAGACATGAGACCTGCGCTACGCAGCATAAACGCACGCTATGGTTTATTCCATCCATGCCTCCTTAAAGTAACTTATAACAACAAGACTACCAGTTATGAAGATCCTGCGCTGCTCCAACAATTCCTGAACAGCTGCAGAACGGAATCCATGGAAGTGCCTCAGCCATGATGTTGGATTTATTCATTTTAGCGGTGTCTGTTTGTCTCACCATTAATGATATTTAGGTCTCCTCTCTTGTGTTTTGTATCGTTATGTTGCGCTAATTTGTTTCCCTTTTCTTTTCCCTCTCAGGTAGCGATTTTGTGGTTCCTCATCGTTCCTTGTTCTCCTCAGCTTGCCTAGCGGATGTCCCTTCCTTACCGTCGTCCTGGAGTCTCCCGTCTTAGTGTCCCATCTTCCTCATGTGGCTTCACCAAACCCGCTCTTCATTATTTTTGGTGGTATGTCTATTTGTTCTTCTATTTTTTCATTACTCTTGTCTGTCGTTTTGTACTTTTGTTTTTTGTAATAATTGTTTTTTCTCCTCTTTTTCCTTTATCTTTTATTCTCTTTGCTTTTCTCTCTGGTCATATCTCTCCTCCGGTTGTTTTTCCTCTTGTTTATATTTGATCTTCAATTTTTTCGTTTCATACCTTTCTGCTTTTAATCTTTCTTCTCCAAGTCTTTCTCTTATTTCATATTTTTTCTCCTTATTCTTTAGCTACTCCTCTAGACGCAATGCCATTTTTTCTCCAGTTTTTACAAGATGCTTTGTATTTTATCACTTTTGTATATATCTGACTTTCACACAACTTTTTTGGTATAAATTGTACTTTTAAATGTCGATAAATATACTTACATGGAATGTTAAAGGATTGGGTTCTCCCATTAAACGGCAACGTGTTTTATCCCATTTAGCAAGTTTAAGAGGGGATATTGTGTTATTACAGGAAATTCATATAAAAGAGGTTGAAATTGCCAAACTACGTCGTAATTGGGTAGGTCATGTTTTTGCATCTCCTGGTTCAGGGAAACGTAATAGTGTTGCTGTTCTTTGTCATAATAAGCGCTTAAATATCAAAGTTATACACCAAGCCAATGACTCTGATGGTAGATGGGTGAATGTATCTTTGTTAATTGATAACATCCCTATAACTATTTTTAATGTGTATGCTCCTACCACACAGGACAAGTTATTTTGGCCACAGATTCTCACCTCATTGATGCAGTCTTCTGATGACTACCTCATTTTGGGGGGGGATTGTAACACAATTGTGGACCCTCTTATTGATCGACGCGCCAACTGCCATTTCTCACCCTCTCTGATGCACACTCAATTTACTTCCACTATTTCCCAACTGTCTCTTGTTGATTCCTGGAGACTCTGCCATCCTACACTTAGGGAATACACATATTACTCACCAGCCCATTCTTCCCAATCCCGGATCGACTACATCTTTATCTCTAAAGCCTTGACTCAACATATTACTCATTCTGAAATAGGTTCTATTTTAATCTCTGATCACGCTCCAGTTTCCTTGCACCTAGATTTACTCCCGCCCGCAAAAGGTACTAGGAGATGGCGGTTTAATAACTCTCTTTTATTAGATCCTAAATTTACCCCAGCTTTTCTTGAGTTCTCATCCCTATTTTTTACGGAAAATTAATCTCCTATGATCTCTCCTCAAGTATTATGGGACACTTTTAAAGCTGCTTCTAGGGATTTCATTATTTCTTTTGTCTCTCGTAAAAGGCGTGTCGCTTCCCAATCTTTACAATTGATTAACTTACAAATCAAACAATTGGAGCATTCCTATTACTTGACTAAATCCCCCTCTGACTTGGATAAGCTTCTCAAGGCTAAATTCTTGTTTAATAAAATCTCCACGGAATCTGCAAATTTATGTTTACTTAAATCTAGTGCCAAATATTATACTGCTCAGAATAAGGCTGGTAATCTTCTTGCCAAATATCTTAAAGTTAAAAGAGAGCGCACAAGAATTGAATCTATTATTTCCTCATCTAACGTCACACTCCATAAAGATGAGGATATTCTGATGGAATTCACTAATTTTTATCAAAAGCTTTATACTCCGGAATCCCCTCCCTTGTCAACTGATATTGACCAATATTTATCCTCGATTCCCTCCCCTTCCTTTCCAGAAATTGACTTTGCCCCCTTGGAAGCTGATATAAGCCCTAAAGACATTCAGGATTCCATTCAAGTGCTTAAAAAAGGCAAAGCTCCTGGGCCAGATGGTTTTACGATCGAATTCTATTTACATTTTTCCAAGTTGCTTGTTCCTAAGCTTCATCAACTGTTTTCATTCTTTATATCTTCCAAAAAATCTGAGGGCTCCTTTCAGGAAGGCTTAATTTGCCTCCTTCCTAAAGAGAATAAGGACCATACCTTATGTAAACATTATAGACCCATTTCTCTAATTAACCTGGATTACAAAATCTTTGCAAAAATTCTAGCGCTTCGTCTCGATAAAATTTTACCTCACTTGATTGGTAAGGAACAATGTGGTTTCGTTAAGGGCCGTCACCTCTCTGATAATACTCGACTCTTTTTTAACGTATTAAGTAAGTCTCATTCCTATCCACACTCTTTAGCTGCTATTGCATTAGACGCCGAAAAAGCTTTTGATAGGGTTAATTGGCAATTTATGTTCGCAGTTCTTGTTTGGTTTGGTTTTGGTCCAAGATTTCTTGCATACATCTCTTTATTATACTCCTTTCCTAGGTCTTTTATATTAGCTAATGGCCTTGTCTCTTCTTCGTTTCCCCTCTTTAGAGGTGTCCGACAAGGTTGTCCCCTTTCTCCTCTTCTTTTTATTTTAACATTAGAACCTTTTTTGACAAAAATCCGAGAAAATAATGGTATCACCGGTTTTCCATATGGGGATAAGTATTTGAAACTTTCGGCCTATGCGGACGACATACTTTTATTCATTTCTAATCCCAAATCCTCTAGCCCATCCTTTTTATCTGAAGTTTCTGGGTTTGCGAAGGTATCGGGTTATAAATTAAATGTAGACAAATGTGAAATCCTTCCTCTTAATAAATTTTGTTTCCACGTAGATTTTTTAGCCTCATCCTTTCACTGGAGCCCGACTCAGATTAAGTACTTAGGTTTGTGGTTTAAACCCTCTATTAAGGACACTGTCACGCTCAACCTTAAAAACCTACTAGCAACTTTAAAGGATTCTACAGCTCGGTGGCATCCCCTGTTTTTATCCTGATGGGGTAGATTAGATTCTATTAAAATGATGTTAGTTCCGATAATTCTGTTCTATCTTTCTAATCTTCCAATTAATATACCTAAATCCTGCTATAAAAATATTTACTCCATCTTGTCAAAATTCCTATGGCATCATAAGAAACCTAGGATGTCTTTTGCCAGTCTTAAATGTCCTAAGCAATTGGGTGGAGTTAATTTCCCGGATTTTGCTACTTATCATACTTCATTTTTTCTTCAGCACTCTGTTTCCCTTTTATCTGATCATACGTCTGATATCCTTTCTCAACCTCTGTGGGTAGACATTGAGTCCTCTTTCTTTCATCCTTTCACTTTTGAAGAATTTGTGTCATTGTCCCGCATTCCCAAGAGCTTTTCCCTTCCCATTCTTAAAAATTCGCGGAAAATATTTTCTCCTCTTTTTCTGGACGGCTCCGATGATCGCTCCCGTTTCTTGCATTCCTCATTATGGTATAATCCCCTTATTAAACTAAAAAATAGGATGCTTTTTTGGAAGGACTGGAGAGATCTTGGTCTTAACTGGACTCACCAGCTTTTTCATGAAGGTACCTGTGTTTCCTTCAATACTCTTCAATCCCGTTTTTCTCTACCAGTTTCCTTTGAACTTAAATATAATCTACTACGTGCGGCTGCACAGAATAGCTATGATTCCCTCTCTCCCTCTACCACTCACATCTACCCTTCTCCTCTTCCTCTCCCTTACTTACTTGCTTCTTCTTCTGCTTCCCAAATCTACAAAAAGTTGAGAGAGTTTCCTACTACTCAGGATAAATCTAAAGTAGAATTCGATTGGGATTCAGATTTAGAGGACTCTTTTTCTGCTTCCGTATGGCAGAAAATTTGGGTCAAAATAAGGAAGTCGTCTAGAGCAGCTAACACAACTCAAACGTTATTTTTCATCTACAATAGACTTTTAATCACTCCTGCTAAATTGAATATGATTGATCCCTCTGTGCCATCTACCTGTTGGACTTGTTCAGCCTCACTGGCAGACCTTAAGCATATGTTATTTACCTGCCCAGTGATTTACAAATTTTGGAATGACGTGTGGCGGCAGATCAACAAAATCTTTTCAACACATTTCCCCTTTACTCTTTCACATATTTTCTTAGGCAGTCTCTCCGACATATGGTCCTCTTCCACTGCAAATACTTCCATTATTGATCTACTTATAGCTGTGGCGTTTCAACAAATCACTAAGTCTTGGAAGGATGCTTCAAATGTTTCTTTTCAAGCCTGGTGGTATGGGGTTTGTTATCACCATAGATTAGATAGGGCCTATGTTTATCCCATTGCACTTGCTATTAAACGTGATATATTATGGGTACCAATCACGAACTTTTTAAATGAAGTTGCACGTTCCATACCCTTACACAATCCTCGTACAGAAGAAGTTCCCAATCCTCCCTGAACATGTTTCTGTTGATTTTATGCATTTATACATATAAAATGTTTTGTATTTCTAAGTATTTTATACATTGTTATTGGAGAAGTCTTTATATACCCAATGTATCTGTATACTTTCTCTGCATACGTTTTATACAGTAATAATTATGCTCTTTGCGTATATATTTTGCTCTATTCACTGACAATCCCCTTTTCCTTTTTATTCCCTTCCCTTATTTCCTCCCCTTCCGTACGACAATACTCCATTTTAGTTGATTTTATCCATGCTGTTTTATTATAATTCTGTTGTGCTTAAATTTCAATAAACTTCTCTTTTGAAACTTAAAAAAAATATTGGCGCCAATACCTGAGATTGTGGTCATTAGCATGTCAGTGTTCACCTTCATGCTTTGATTTAGATCATATAAGTCTGATCATTTTTTCAATATCGTTTTTAAAGTATTGTTGATATGCACTTTATTCTTTATTGGTGAGTCAGGGCGGGGGGCTTCTGCTTTAGTTTGTATACAAAGCCATATTCCTGTGTGAGCAAGCCATTCCCCAGTGCAGTTTTCAATTTGCAAAAACTTGACCACAGTTTGATTGTTCTGTACTAATCTCTCAACAACTTTAGATTGAACTACATCCACTTCCTGAAGAGTTTCATGAAGATCCCTCAAGTTAGGCAAATGCCAAAGGAGATACGAAGAGTGATTTTCCCTATGTTAATTCTCAATGGGAGCAACGTTCGAAATTGAAACTCCTGAATGACTTTGCACCAAACTTGAATGATGTGCAGCGGAATAGCACTACTTACTATACTTAACATTTTTGTGAAAGTTCAACTAGTGGTTTTTGATGAAATCCTTCAAATATATTGGGTTTGGCCACCATGAAATCCAGATTTTGAGTCCAAATCTTTATTTTGGTATGAAAGAAAAGGGTTTTTTCTTTGAGTTTAGTGGGTTTGGGTGGTCCCTGAAGGGCAGAAAGGAAACATTGGGCCTGTTTACAAGCCTTCACTGCCACCGAAACAACACTTTTTTTGATGCTCTGATGGTGCAGCGTCATTTTCCATACTTTCAAGATGGCGCTAAGCCACTTTCCAGGTTTAACGCCACCTTGTAAATATGCTCCTTTCTGCAGTCCTCTGTAGCAAAGGAGCGTGCAATGGGTGTTGGTGTGGGCGTTCCACCGCAACACCCATTGCTTTTTGACGCTGCTGAACATTTGCAAGGCTGAGGCAGTGCCAAAAACTGTCATTGACTACCAGGCGTTAGGATGGTGATACAAGGAGATATTATTACTTTCTCCTAGTTTTTTGCTCTTTCCATGTGTAGTGCACTTTGCAGAGCACATAGAAGGTGCAAATCTCCATTATTGATTGTTTATGTGCAGGAAGCTGTCCCTTCCTGCGCGTAAACAATTGTCCCTGAGGTGAAGGAACCCTTGCAACATGGCAGAAGCGTGCCTGCACTGGCGCTAGGCAGTTTTTTTGCACCAGCTCTAGGGGAAACACAGGGGTGCGCTGTATGCTTGTGAATACGGTGCATACCTGCATTTTGAAAATGTCAAAGCACGGCGCTGCCTCATTTGGTGCTGCTTTACAATTCCGACAATTTATTGTATATATGTCCCTTAATCTTTTGGCAAACTTACATGGGTAAAACATTATCGTATTTTTCAAAATCCTGATTTTGCACAGATGTCACACCAATGGCAGACACTGGCAGATGCAGTAGCAAAAAACCCCAAAAAACTTCAGGAGGCATTTGGTGGCTGCTCTAGATCCAAAACTGTTCTGCAAGCTCCTAGGGAGATATCTGGTGCCCAATGCAGCGAGTCTGGCCCTGGGACGTAGTGAAAAGACAATCAGGGACAGCTGGCATACCCAACGCTGAGCACACGTGTCCCCGAACATGTACCTTCAAAGCCACCTACAAGCATAGAACAACCATGTGCTGCTGATTTGAGAAAATCAGGAGCCACAGTTAACTGCTGTACTCAGACTCCAATGCAGTTGGCCAGTGATCAAGAGTGGTGAGGTTTGTGGCCTTCTGATTTTGGAAGTCAGTGACAAAAAAGTCTCAAGCAGCTGCTGATGGCCAAAGACAGTGGGCAGCTGGTCCAGAAATGTCTGCTCACAAACAAACTTTGCAGTGCCATGATTGCACACAGTTAGGGGTTTATTTGTCAGTGGCTTGCACCGCCGGAGTGCCACTTTTTTAATGCTCTGGCTGCGCATGCCTCTCAATCAGAGCTAAGAGGCGATGCAAAGCCACTCTGCAGTGCTTTGGATGGCCTCAGAGATATGGAGTAAGACAAAGCAGAGCAAGTCTGCACCAGGGAGGTGTTCCTTGGACATTGCAGCGGGTTGTTCCAGGCAGCACCCATGGATTTTGATGATGTCCCAGATGTACTTAATCCCATAAACCTGGAGCAGCGCCAAAACCTTATGCCTCTCCAGAGAAGGCGTAACAAGGATAATTTTTTTTCTTTCTGCTCGTGTTTTCCTCTTTCCATGTGTGCTGCATTCTGCAACACATATAGAAAGAAGTACGGGGCATATTAGCAAGACCGGCGGTTTAGCGGCAGGAAACTGCCGCTAAAACGGCGATAATGGGCTTGCTAATATGCATATTAGAATTCCAATAGAAGCCCAGGTTAGATCTCCTGCACATTTAACCTGGGCTTCTATTGGAATTCTATAACACATATTAGCTAGCCCATTATCATCATTTTAACGCAGTTTCCTGCCGCTAAAACGGCGATAATTTTATTGCAGGTCTTACTAATATGCCCCTAAATGCCTCTAAGGATTGTTTTAGGTGCAGGAAGGTGCCTGCGCTGGCACTAGGGAGCAAATTGTGAGCCAGCATAGGGGGAAAGGACAGGAATGCACCATATTTCATAAATACGGTGAATTCCTGCCCTTTCACATTGACCTAGGGCAGCAGAGCAAGAGGCCTTGTGGAATTGCCCTATGCCAAATCCCCGCAAATGAGCCCCTTAGTTTATAAGGGACAGGGGGTGTTTTAAGGAGTGGTCAAATGTCACATCATGAGGCCAGCTCTCGTATTCAGCCAAGGGCTGGGCACAATCGATTGTGCGTAGACAATTTGTTTGAGGTTTTTGTGGCTCAGATTTTGGGGGTCTTGGGAAAAATAGGCCATCAATGCTGACCCAAAGTTGAGCACAGCAGTACTCGAAATTATGTCTTTTTACCTGGTTTGGGGAAAACAGGGGCTAGGAGTGGGGTTTGATGACGGTGTGTCCAGTCCCCATTCTCTGCAACTTTAGACCTTGCACAGTGGGCTCTGTAAACTAGAGGTATGCAAATTAATGTAATTAAAACAAATACTACATTTTGGAAAAATTACCTGAGACTACACGAAAATTTCACGAAATGCTTTTAACAAGTCTGATAAGTATGGCACGCAGGTCTGGGGCTCTGGTAATCGAGGCCTAAACTCCACCTGCTCTTTTACCACAGGCAAAACACAATGCTAAAACGATGTCCCCTTCTTTCATGAGCTGCTCGTCAAATTATAAGCCATGTATGCACTTGCAATTCTGACCCTAATACCAATATAGCTCCTCTTGGCATTATATTACAGGTGAAGCACGCATAATCACGCACATTCACACACATTTCAGAAGGGTTTATTTGCTTTGATCTGAGCAGGCTTAGAAATCAGCAGGGCTTCTTACGACTTCCTCGGATTCCTCCAAGGACACATTGAGCCTTTCATTGATTAACTATTTGATACAAAACATGCAATCGCAACATCTTCGGAATCCAGGTCTCTTCACTTAGATAAACACAGCATAAGGTGGACGGCATTGATAGCCTTGGAAAGATCAATACAAAGCAATAAGCGCTACAGCGGTCGGTCTTTCATCTGCTGCCTCAAACGCGGCAGCGCGAGGCTGTGGGGTTCTCATCCGCGAGCGTTGCTGTTTACAACTCATCTAAAACAGGCACACTGTTGTATTCCTGAATATTATGTTAAGTACTAAGGGACATATTATCAAGAAACGGCGTTAAAATTATCGCCGCTTTAGTGGCAGAAAACCGCCGCTAAAGCGGAGAAAATGGGCTTGATAATATGCCCTTGAGAATTCCCAATAGAAGCCCATGTTCCGGTGTCAACATGGGCTTCTATGGGAATTCTCTGCGGCATATCATCAAGCCCATTATCGCCACTTTAGTGGCAGTTTTCTGCCGCTAAAGTGGCAATAATTTTAACGCTGTGCTTGATAATATGCCCCTTAATCATCTCTGGTCGTTTGACAAGAAATACATGTGTAGCTTGAATGGAAAAAGAATGGAGCTAAATCCGTTATGTCTCTTCTTCGCACTAAGTCGTGCAGGGTGTTTGATTGTGAACTTTTTTTTGACGGAGTTTTATATAGTGCGAACTTGACCCGAAGGTATTAAGTTTCAGAGTGCTTTACACGAGCACTAGTTGCGAGACATGAGGACACATTCATTTTTGTTAGGCACAAGGGGGCAGATCTACAAGAAATTGCCGCAGCACGGCACCGCATGCATTTTCGCTGTGCCACACTGCTGCACTTTCAAAGCACAGGAATGTGACATATTTACAATATTATGTCACGTTCTTGTGCTCTCCCCTGCGCTGGCGCACAAACAGCTGCCATGCGCCGGTGCAGGCACCCGTCATGGGGATATTGTTTTTAAAACAATCACTATAGGCATTTTCCTCTTTCAATACGTGCTGTAGAATGCAGGTAAATCTGCCCCTCGGAGATTAAGTGATTTGCCCAAAATCACAGGATGTTGTGTCTTGTTGCTGAAAATTAGGCGCTCATTTTATAAAGGTACGTTCTTGCGGTAGCACCATGTTAAATATAGCTTCCATTTGATTAACATTTTAAAATTCTGCCTGGAAAGCGCTAAATTGCATTGTGCCCCGCGATAGGCTGCACGCAGTTTTTTAAAAGAGGACCTTAGTTTAAGGGACAGAATAGTCTGTTTTTAGGTCTCTTCAGACTCTGGGCCAAAGGATCAATATTATCTTCTTTGTTTAAGTTTGAAAAGTTTATTGAGAACAAAATACAACAATGCATATTACAGTTAACATTTGATATGTAATCAATACTGGGAGAAAATTAATTATGAACAATAATCACATAAAAGTAATAGGGTATAAAATAGGAAATCGAGAAAAAAGCCTATAATGCGAAAAAGGAGACAATTTAAAGAATGTAATGAGGGAAAGAATATAAGAAATAATATATTAGTACTTATGCTCATTGATATAAATTATAATTCAACAGTGCATTAATTGCAAATGATATTTAGCAGGCATTATTGTAATAAAAAGCCAAAAGAATATTTAGAATAAATGACAGACATAAACATTTCACAGATCACGGAGGGTATCAATTTCTTCAGCAAAAATAATTTTACATTTATCTTACGGGCTAGACTTTTTAAGAAATATTGGTAACAGGAGGCTACAATTTTTATCTTTTAACAGCAACTGATAAAGAATTTACGTATGCATTATCTAATCAATTTTTTGAATGAACAGCAAAACACCAAGATTTGAGGCTTATTTCCAGTTTGCATTGATTTTTTTTAAAAACTACTGCTATAAACCTATTAGCTTATTGGGATGGGCATAATTGATCCAGTCAGAGTATTATTGGCTTCCAAAGAAAATATTCAAAATGTGAAATGGAACAGTAACATGTAAAGTACAATTTATCTGAGGCCAGGCCTTCCTTGAGAACTATATATATTTATATAGGAACAGTAAATAATAGTCATAAAATGCATGAGATCACTGTTTGTCTCATTAGTGGACTAAAAGGAAATGCCTCTTTTTGCATAAATACCCCCAACGGTTTAAATTGATGCTTATTTTGGGCTCTCAGAGTGCATTGAGGCCTGCTAACCATACCTCAGTGCCAGTGCTCTGACCCTCAGAAGTGTATGTTTGATTGGCTTATACCAATTGGCATAATTTATCTAGTATATAGTACTAGGGGTACCCAGGGCCTGTAAGTGAAAATGTCCCTCGTGAGCAGCAGCACTTACTGTGCCACCATGAGTGTGACAAAGTAAAACATGTTTCCCGCCCTGTTACCCAACTTTGCCATCTAAATTAATGACAAAGTCCAGACCTTCTGTTTTAATATATGTCACCCCTAAGGTAGGTCTGTCGAGCCCTCATAAAAGGTGCTGTATATTACTATTTATTTTCTGTTTGGCTCCTTTTCTGCCCTTTTTTTTCCAGCCGCTGCTGCCTCCACAGCCTCTCCACCTGCATGTTCCCACCCCCACCTCCTAGCTTCTCTCCCTACCCCAACCCCTACTTAACAGCAGCCACTGCGTGACAAGCCAAGCAAGCAATCTGAACTCCTGATCAGGGTAACTTCTCTCCCCTCGCGCAGCTCTGTCCTTAGGGCACTGCCCCCAGTGCTTTCTACTCTCCCAGGTAGGTGCTCAAGGCCCTCCTCTACCCGCAGGCTCCTGCCTGCACCTCATCCCTTGTGGTCCAGTGGAAGAGCCTGCTCTTCTGCTGGTTCCGCTCTGTCAGCCTTTTCTTCTTGTTCTGTTCTGCTTGTTCTGTCTTTGCCTTTATTTTGCCTTTATTTTCTGTTTGCCTCCCTGCATGTTCCAGCCTCCCAGCTGCTTTCTCTCCCCTCCCCCTTTTCCATGGTGGCCACTGTGTGGCCGTGCCTCTGGCACGAATGGCAAGCCTATCTGTGCCCGTCCGTGACCCGACCGCAACCAGTGCCAGGGACCCTGGTCCTCCCAACCCTGCCGACACGGTTCCAGCACTCTCTGTGCACTCAATTCCGGATGCAACAACAACTGCAAGCTCTCAACGCCGAGCAACTCCCAAGGCCCATTCTTCTGCTGACACTCCTGCCGCACCTTCACCCACATCCAGACCCAGACAGCTACTGCCAACCCACCAGACCCCAGCGCATCCAAACCCCTGATCTGCATCTTCCTCAATGTACGCTCCCTGCACAGACATGCAGTAGAAATCTGAGACCTCTTCAACACCTTCTCGCTCGACATCACCTTCCTCAAAGAGACCTGGACCAACGCCAGCTCCGCTCCCGACTTCGCACTCCCCATCTCGATGGGTACAAAATCCTGAGGAAAGACTGCCCAAACCACCCTGGAGGAGGCCTCACCATTGTCCACAAAAGCTCCCTCCGACTGACAACCTCCATCTCGAACGACGCCTTGTCCCCCATGGAACACATTAATTTCCAGATCCAGCCCAACCCCAGAACGACTCTATGTGCAACTCTCGCCTGCAGACCTCCCGGACCCCACTCCCCATTCACAAACACATTGCAGACTACACTGTGCACCACTTCCTTGCCTCCATGGACTTCGTACTGCTTGGAGACCTGAATTTCCACCATGACAACCTCAGCCACCCCAATTCCACCACCCTCCTAGAGAACTTCACCAATATCAGACTGAAGCAACTCGTCATCTCCCTCCCAGGTTCTCGCAAGACCATATGGAGCATCCACTCTGGACCACCCAGTGGCTCCTGCCCGCTGCTCATCTTCCACAGAGCCACCTCCGCTATCATGCCAGAACTACGATGGACAATCAACTGCACCCTCAAAACCGGGACGTTCGCCGATGACTAGAAACGCGCTGAAGTCAAACCCCTCCTCAAGTAGCCCTCCGCAGATCCTACGGACCTCAAGAACTACAGGCCCATCTCTCTCCTTCCCTTCCCCACCAAAGTAACTGAGAAAATCACCAACAACCAGCTAACGCACTTCATAGAATCCAACAACATCCTCAACTCATCTCAACGGATTCCGCAGCAACCACAGCACCGAGACCACCCTCTTAGCCGCCATGAATGACATCTGCACATTCCTCGATCAAGGCCACACTGCAGCCCTCATCCTAATAGACCTCTCAGCAGCCTTCAACACCATCTCCCACAGCACAGTAGCTAACAGACTCCATGACGCCGGCATTCGGGGAACTGCCTTAGACTGGACTCGTTCCTTCCTCTCCGGCAGAACACAAAGAATAAGACTCCCGCCCTTCCTCTCCAAAACCCACAGAGACCAGATGTGGAGTACTGCAAGGATCCTCCCATAGCCACATGCCCTACAAAATCTACATGGCCCCCCTCACAACCATCGACAGAAAACATGGATTCAGCATGGTATCCTACACAGACAATACCCAGCTCACCCTCTCCCTCACCAAGGAACCCAACATCACCAGGCACTTTCCAGGAAGGAATGAAGTACATTGCATCATGGATGAGCAGCAGCTGCCTGAAGCTTAACTCATAGAAAACGGAAGTCCTCATCCTCGGATCCACCCCTACCACATGGGATGATACCTGGTGGCCCCCTGCCTTCGGAAAACCTCCCACCCTCACTGACCACGCCCACAACCTCAGCATCATACTCGATTCCTCTTTCTCACCATGAATCGACAGATCAACGCCGTATCCTCCAAATGCTTCAACACCCTACACATACTTTGCAAGACCTTCAAATGGATCCCCCCGATTCCAGAAAGACCATCATCCATGCACTCATCACTAGCAGGCTGGACCACCGGAACACTCTCTATGCCGGAATCAACAAATCTTTCCTCCACAAACTCCAGACCATCCAGAACGCTGCAGCCAGACTCATCCTCAGCATCCCACGACACAACCCCATCGCCCTGCACCTCTGAGACCTCCACTAGCTCCCAGTTGGAAAAAGAGTGACCTTCAAGCTACTCACACAGGTCTACAATGCCCTCCACAGCACCAGACCCCAATACCTCAATGAAAGAATCTCCTTCCATGCCCCCAAGAGAAACCTCCGCTCCACCAACCTAGGCCTGGCCGAAATACCCCACATCCATAGAACCAGAACGGGAGGCAGATCCTTCTCCTACATCGCGGCCAAGACCTAGAACAAACTCCCCCTCAGCATCAGATGAAGCCCGACACTGCAAGCCTTCAGAAAGGACCTCAAGACCTGGCTCTTCGGATGACTTCTGAGCTGTCCAAACCCCTAGCACCTTGAGAACCTCACGGGTGAGTAGTGCGCTCTAGAAATCCTTGTTTGATTGATAGATTGATTGATTGATTGATTGATTGACCTTGGTAAAGCCTCTCACTACGTTCGGACTTAGAATCTTTTCTGGAAGTTGAAACCCTTTTAGTAGGGCAAACCTGCAAATTGAATCCAACCGGCAATTCACTGTTGGACGCTTCAGCCTCTGCATCATTCTCGGTCTCTGCTGGTTTTCTGGAGAAAACATTTTTAAGTGTCTAACTTAGTAGGTTGTAGAGTCAGAGAAGAACATCATAACACCAGCCAATGGTTCAGGGTCTTGTAGGCACCACTTGAAGGTTAGGACTCACTCTCCCAGAAGCCACCAGCAGGGTCTAGGGCAAATCCTTTTGGAACTGTTCAGTTGGGCTTCTTGCAGCTTTTGTGGTCATGCAGCTTAACAGGATGTCAGCCAACAGACACTAGCAGTCCACATCTTTTTCCTGGGTCCGAAATGAGAGCAGGCCCAGTCATTGGGTCTCTCTCCACACTTTCAACATCAAGTGCAACCTTTTTTTTGTCTTCCTCGGCTCCAGAGGTAATCCGAAGGAAGAATCCAAGGATGACACATTTCTACTTGGCACCAGTTTTGGGTGGAGGAACCTCCCTGACCAATAATAGGAAAAACCTTCCCAGGTTTAACTTTACTCAGTTTGACTTCAATTCCTGGGAGCTTGGACCAAGACAATTGCACAGTGCACTGCTTGTCAAATCCAACATGGCAGAACCTTTCTTCCCCTGAACAGAACTCCTACACTTCAATGAACAACTCCCCCTGTAAGCTAGTTCTGGAACAGGATATCCCACCACAGGAATTGGTGCCATCCTGACTACCTAGACAATTGAAAGTGCATACCTAGTTGTGAGTTACATCTGCTTGTGACAGGGATGACACATTGAAGCTTGCGCACTTGGTGGGCACATCCCCCAAGCCATCCTGACAGAAGGAGGTCACACCTCCTCCACCAAAGGCTCTTTTGTTCCCTCTCCTATGAGCAATTAACACCTCCTTGTTAAGGGCTAGCAGACTGCCAGACAACAGCTGGGGATTATCTCTAAAAAGTCTATCAGAGAAATTAGGCAGAAAAAGAGTGGCTTCCTAAAGTCACCATTTCTGAAATAGTTAAATAAAATTCAACATTGGCATTTAGTCAAAATTGTTGACCCCTGTGCCCCCACAGCCGGTCGCTCCTCTCCACTGCTCTGCCTACCTGTCGCTGCCTGGCACCTGCCCACCCTGTAACTACCGCCTGACGCCACTTACCTGCTTCACGCCGCCGCCGCCTCCTGCCTGCTGCCTGCTGCTTCTCAGGTTCCGCCTGTCGCTTTCCTGCCGCTGCTGCCCCTCCTCGCCCGCTGACCTCCGACGCTGCCCCGGTCACTTCAGCTCCGTTTTTCCCACCGTTTCCGCCGCCGCTGACCCGCTCTCCTCCTTCCTGCTCCCGCCTCCGCCTGCAGTCCCGCCTCCCCTCACTGCCCATTGGACAACCCGCTCCCGCCTCCCAGCTGACCCTCCCTCCCGGCTCCTTATTTATGACGCCCTCTGAGCGACCGCGCAGCGGACGCGCGCAGCGGACGCGCGCAGCGGGAGCGCCGATTGAGCGCCGAAGGTGCGCCAAAGGTAAGCCCGTCTGCGCCCGTCCGCGCCTGGACCGCGCCCAGCGCCAGACCCCCTGGCCCCCGTGCCCGCCAGCCCCCCCGCAGGACCTACGACTTCGCTACGCTCATCGCACTCAAAACCGCCCGAGCCCCCGGATGCTACCGAGCGTCCCCGCGACGCACCCATGGACCCTTCGTCTGCCGATCCTGCAACTTCTCCTGCCTCCAAACAAGCACCACGCCCACCAAGACGGACAACAGCAACCACCTCAAGTGCATCCTGATCAACACCCGCTCCGTCCACAGACACGCCGTGGAACTCTGGAACCTCCTCGACACCGCATCTCCAGACGTCGCCTTCCTCACGGAAACCTGGATGAACGACTCCTCAGCCCCCGACATCGCCATAGCCATCCCGGACGGCTACAAGATCATCAGGAGGGATCGCAACAACCAGACCGGAGGGGGCATTGCCATCGCTCACAAAAGCACCATTCGCATCTCGACTGACTCCACCGACGCATTCAACACCGCCGAATACCTGCAATTCCAGATCCACACCGACCCCAAGACTACCCTCAGAGGCACCCTCATCTACAGACCCCCGGGACCACGCGCACAGTTCTGCGAAGACATCACGGACTTCATCAGCCCTCACGCCGTCCCCTCCGCCGACTACATCCTCCTCGGGGACCTCAACTTCCACCTGGAGAACAACAACGACCGCAACACGACCACCCTGCTGGACAACCTCGCCAACCTCGGACTCCAGCAACTGGTCAACACCCCCACCCACTACGCCGGCCACCCGCTCGACCCCCTCTTCTCATCCAGCAAGCACGTCACCTTCAGCCACTGCACCGGACTCCACTGGACTGACCATAGCTGTGTCCACTTCAGCTTCAAGAAGAACACGGTCCACCACCACCCGAAGCAGGTTCCCCACAGAAACTGGAGCAAGATCACCGTCGACCAGCTCACCACCTCCCTCAGCCAGAACCCACCGGTCAGGACAACGGACCCTAACACAGCAGCCCTCGACCTCACGCAATGGCTGACCTCCTGTGCCAACGACCTCGCCCCACTGAAGAACCCACTCACCAGGCCCAGAAGCAAGAAGGCCCCCTGGTTCACCGACGAACTCAAGGACTCCAAGAAGGCCTGCCGCACCCTCGAGAAGGCCTGGCTCCTCGACAAGACCACCGACAACATGACCGCCCTCAAACTCGCCACCCGCAGACATCACCAGCTCATCCGCACCACCAAGAAGAAATCTTTGAAGGAACGACTGGACAAGAACGCCCATGACAGCAAGGAGCTCTTCAACATCGTCAAGGAGTTCTCCAACCCCAGCACCGGCAACAACGACATCACTCCCTCGCAGGACCTCTGCGACTCCCTCGCCTCGTACTTCCACTGCAAGATCACCGACATCCACAACAGTTTCGGCGCTCCACCCCCGCACCCATCGACCGAACCTACGCACCCCGCCGCTATCCTCCAGACATGGACCAAAGTGACCCCCGAAGACACGACACGCATGATGAACACCATCCACTCCGGATCTCCGACCGACCCATGCCCCCACCATGTCTTCAACAAGGCCGCCTCTACCATCGCACCCCACCTCCGAGACATCATCAACGCCTCCTTCGACACAGCCACCTTCCCGGAGAGCTGGAAGCACGCCGAGCTCAGCGCACTACTGAAGAAACCAACAGCGGACCCGACCGACCTCAAGAACTTCCGCCCAATCTCGCTCCTTCCATTCCCTGCCAAAGTCATCGAGAAGGTCGTCAACAAGCAGCTGGCCGCCTTCCTCGAGACGAACGGATCCCTCGACCCATCGCAATCCGGATTCAGAGCCAACCACAGCACCGAGACCGCCCTCATCGCAGCCACCGACGACATCCGAGCCCTGCTCGACAAAGGTGAAACAGCGGCACTCATCCTCCTTGACCTCTCCGCAGCATTTGACACTGTCTGCCACCGCACCCTAGTCCAACGCCTCAACGACACCGGCATCCAGGGGATTGCTCTGGAATGGATCATCTCATACCTCTCCGGCAGAACACAGAGAGTACGCCTCCCTCCGTTCCGCTCTGAGGCCACCGAAGTCATCTGCGGCGTCCCGCAAGGATCATCGCTCAGCCCCACTCTCTTCAACATCTACATGAAACCCCTCGCTGCCATCGCACTCCAACACAACCTCAACATCATTTCCTACGCCGATGGCACCCAGCTGATTCTCTCCCTCACCAGAGACCCCGACACCGCCAAAGCCGACCTACACGAAGGGATGAAAGATGTCGCCGAATGGATGAACATCAGCCGCCTGAAGTTGAACACGGACAAGACAGAAGTCCTCATCCTGGGACCGTCGCCCTCCGCATGGGACGACTCCTGGTGGCCCCCGGCCCTGGGCACCGCACCCAAGCCAACGGACCACGCACGCAACTTGGGCGTCATCCTGGACTCCTCCCTATCGATGACCAGACAAGTCAACGCCGTCTCCTCATCTTGATTCCACAACCTCCGCATGCTCCGCAAGATCTTCAGATGGATCCCGACTGAGACCAGGAAGACTGTCACCCAGGCCCTCGTCACCAGCAGACTAGACTACGGAAACACCCTCTACGCCGGTACAACAGCCAAGCTTCAGAAAAGACTTCAGCGTATCCAGAACGCCTCCGCCCGTCTCATCCTGGACGCCCCCCGACGCAGCCACATCTCGAGCCATCTGAGAGACCTGCACTGGCTCCCTGTCAACAAGAGGATCACGTTCAGACTCCTCACCCACGCACACAAATCCCTCCACGACCTGGGCCAATGGTACCTCAACGACCGCCTGACCTTCTACATGCCCACCCGACAGCTATGATCCACGAACCTCGCCCTCGCCGTCGTCCCTCTCATCTAGAGAGCCACCGCCGGAGGAAGATCCTTCTCCTACCTGGCGGCTAAGACATGGAACTCCCTGCCCGTCCACCTGCGGCTGACCCAGGACCACCTCGCCTTCAGGAAACAGCTCAAGATCTGGCTGTTCGAGCAGTAGCAGACCCCCTCCCCCAAGCGCCTTGAGACCCTTCCGGGTGAGTAGTGCGCGATATAAATTCCATGATTGATTGATTGATTTAGCTATTAAAATGAGTGTTCAAAGTATTTTACTAGCAAGTACCAATCTGAAGTTAGTTTTAGTATGAATAATAAAGTAATCAAATGTTTTCTATGATGCAGGCAGCTTTGCTACAGTGAAGCAGGTATTGGGCCTTTTTCACTTTAAGGACATGTAAAACCATTAAATGCATATGTTCTACTTTTAAATACCACACATCCTATCTTACGGCTGGTAGGGGTGATCTACTACTTTTTTAATGTAAGGTAGAGGACTGTTAAAAGGGTGATTTTAACAGGTCGAAATGGCACATATAAAACATACATCAGGCGACTCTAGATCCAACAAGCGTGTTGGCATTTGGGAAACACCTTTCCCCTCACCCCGGTGGGATTTATCACCCAGCTGTTGTCATCGTAAGCCCCACAGCCGAGACAGGTGCATGCTGTGGCGAGACAGATGGTTTTAAACAAAGGGCAAGTGGTGGTGATGCGGGCATTGCTAGGTATTGATGGCTTTGCCCAAGGGCAATGTTTGATTAATCAATGATATTGATGGTTTTTGCATTCCAATTGGGAAATATTTGGTCCTGATGAGGCCGCAAATAGTTTGAATGCCGAAACACATCGACCATTCCCCCTCTGGGGGTAGGAATAATTCACAGGTACAGACAAAACGGGGGAATTAATCACCTTTAGTTGAGGGACTTCATCAGAAAGACTGAAAAAGGATTGTGGTCCCTACAATGTCCAATTGTGATTGGATTTCAAACTAATTTTGCGCATGAACAGAACCAACAATATATATATATCTACATATATATGTGTAAAATGAGATGTATGAATATCTCTGGGAAGGGTCACATGTGACCATTTTTTGTATACAATTCCGTTAAATTTTTGTATATTGATACCTGTTTTATAAGAAAAAAGAATAAAAAAAAGTTATAGGAAAAATGTGCCAAAGGAAATAAAATAACGCCAATGACTAGGCTTTGAAACATATGTTTTGTGAGTTTTTAAAAATATTTGATGCCATAATTCATTTGGCTCCTCGGACACATTCATTGTGTTTGCTATAAGAAATAATGTTCTAAAAGTAATTCATGCACTCGTTTTGTTGTTGTTGTGATTTATGATTTGTGAGCCAATGAGTGGCAGTGATGATTGGGCATCCTTATCTTTTGTAGCAGCTAGGCTGCTGTGGTAGGCCTAGAGTCATGTCTTACATGGTCACTTTAGAGGTGTCACAATAAGTGCTGCAATCCACTATTGACATTTAACTGACAGCCCCTTGGTACACAGGGTGCCATATATTAGGGACTATACAACCTAAATGTGCCAATCAGGATTTTAAGCAATTCAACACGTTTTTAGGGGTTAGAGAGCACAAACACTTGAGCCTGGTTAGCCTGGTCTCAGTGACAGAGTCGATAAATCAACATCATCAGTCACAAAAAATGGGGGTGAACATGCAAAAAGAGGCACTTTCCTATAGTGAGAACTGGGTAACTGAAAAATCTGTGGAATGTGAGCAAAATTGTTTGTCACCTATCATTAACTGATGAATTCAAATGATTCTTTAATCCCTCCAAGATTTCCAGAAGAGGGGGTCAATATTTGTACCTCATATCTTTAGTATACCAAATACAGGAATTATTGAAATTTGACGTTTTATGAATATCCATTAGTGCACAGGGTTTTAAAAGTTTACAGGTGAAAGCAAGAAAAGGCAAAGATAGATGGGGTATCTTCTTTTAAAAGATATACATTCTTTAAAAGAGAAATGGGAAATAAAAGAATACTCCATTTCAAACCAAATTGCTTTCCAGGGAAGTGAGTCAGATGTTCACCAGCATGCAGCTTGCTTTAAACAGAAAGCAGTATGATAATGTTTAAAATAAAAGCAATTAACTCTTCCCTCTTGTTTGGTCATCCTGAGATGCAAAATAGCTAACCTAGATGTTTTCTTATTCAATAGAAATGTCATTAAGCGTGGATCTATTTTCCCAAAATACCCTACAGGGATAATAACAAGAATTGTGGTGCTCAGAAACAATACTTTGGGAGACAGAATAATATTAATGTGGTCCAATCTTCCCTATCAAGGAAAGAATACAGGATTCCATGTGAAGTAAGATTCTTTTGTTTTTAGGAACTTCATTTACATTTATTGTTATTGTCTCTCTTCAACAAAGTTAATGAACCATAGTCCTAAATAGTTTATCACAGTGGAGTTCCAATAAAAACCTGATGAGCTAAAAGTTTGTTTCTTACAATATTTGTTAAGGGGTAAACTCTGATTTATCAGAATTAAATTCATGGCCTGAGAGAGCAGAAAAACATTCCACTTCCGAAAGAAAAAAGAGAGTAATGAAATGTTCAGGTTAGACATACAGAGAAGAATTATATCAATATCAACAGATAATTGTATCTGATTTTTACTATAAACATAACTGAAATATTGTAATGTTGCTTTATTTTAGATAAAAAGGACTCCAGGGCAATAATGAAGAGAAGGAGGAATAAAGGACAGTCCTGCCTGACACCTATTAGTGGAAAAAGTAATCAGAAAAATTCCCATTAGCAAAGATAGTCGCTTTAGTAGAGGAATAAAGAGTAACTGTAAGATTTAGCATCTTGTGACCAAACCAAATCATTCAAATGTTTTATAGACAAATTTCCAATCAATGCTCTAATATCTTTATCCTTAAAGAGAGCAGAACCCTTATCATTTATAATCATTTATAAGAGAGATTTTGGTTTGATCTTTCTTTATCTTTACATGACTAGCTAATAGTTTGCCAGATCTATCTGCCATAATATCTGGAATTAGTTTTTAACAGATAAGAAGCAGTATTCTAAAAAGAAACTATATTAATGTGCAACCTAGCTTTCCTAAATTAATTCAATGAATGAAGATTTTGAATTTTATTTAACGTTTTCTAAAAGTTGCTTTGATTGAAGGTCATTTTTTTTCTTTATGGTGGATGTTGAATTATTGATAAAACCTTGTTCAGTAGCTTTACAAGCATCCCTACCAGTAGATATGGGAATATCAGCGGAATTGGTATGTTTGAAAAAATCGTTTAAAGAGAAGTGAAATTTTGCTGGGAAACTGTCTGCTAAGTCTTCAATAGTTGGGAATAGATTAGGGAGGGAACAGTTCCAAATCAATGATCTAAGGGGCATAATTCGAAATTAGAATTGCATCAATCTTTACATTTAATAATAGCTGAAACAAACTTTTAGATGAAAATAAATATTCAATAAGCGATTGAGATTGGTGAACTGGAGAAAAGAAAGTATATTTCTCAGATTAGGATTAAATATATTCCATGTATTAATGAAAGACCTCTGGTAAATTGCATAGCAACATGTTTTGTGCTTCATATTAGTTGCATATTTAACTTTCAATTTCCCATCTAAGATAGGATTGATTACTTGGTTACAACCACACTCTAAGATAAAATACTCCAATTTATAATGCAATAATCCTTTTGCAATATTTTTCCAAAAAACAAGTGGGACCATAAGAATTAAAAATTGCAATTGGTGTTTTCTTAAAATTCAACTCAACAACAATCCAGCTGCCATCTTTGTCATGTTTTTAAGATTTAATCTTAAAATCAAGATTATTATTGCTTAAAATAATATCCTTTCTTCTTACCTACAGCAGGAAAAACAAATATATTGTGCACCCAACATATTTTACGTTTTAATGCTTCAGATTCTGTAAGGGGTAATTCTTACACCAAAACTATATCCACTTTGGGGGGGGCATGGACAACCTCCAAGCATGGCGGACGGAGTATAGCTGAGCTCTGAGCCAGGCCCCAAATCCCCTCAAAAATCCTGCCATTGTTTGACCATCTGCGCTTTTAATAACATGCAACGGCTCTCCAAGGTGCTGGGGCGCACTACGAAACCAAATAGCTGCTTTCCGGGAAGGCGGAGAGACAGCCTGCGATCCACGAGTGAGACGTCTGCAGAGGGGCCCACCTTTCGAAGCGGTGAGGAGTCCGGAACTGCTGGGTACTGCACTGTGTACCACCAACAAGGACCCTGCGGAGTGGGCGGCTCCTAACCCCCATTGTGCTGGACGAAGGAGAACTGCAGAATACGACGGCCGAGATACGTGGCCATAAGGTACGGAGCAAAGGGCAGGGCCGGACTGGCCATAGCGGGCACCGGGCATTTCCCCAGTAGGCTGCTAGTGTGGGGGACGGTTTTGGGCCTCTGGGGGCTGTTTTTGTTACCGGGGTCAGCAATATCGGCCCCCTGTAACAAAATCGGCCGAAACCGGCCCTCGCAAACTGCTCGGCTGCACTCCCCCTCACCCCATGGCGGGGGGGGGGGGGCGACGGAGCAGTTTGCCAGGGTCGGTTTCTGTTCCCAGTCCGGCCCTGGCAAAGGAAAACCTTTCTAGAGGCATCATAAATTTCATAATGGCGGACAAGGCCCGATTGGGACTGCGGGCAGAGACCAATCGCACCGGTGATTCACCATAAGCTAACCCAATATGCAAATGCCTCATATCCCGGCGAAAGAGTAAACAATAACCTGTGAGGGGATGGAATGCCGAGGAGACCCGAGCACGGCATAGCGACCTCTGCTTCCACCTGATGGAAACATTGAGACACCGCACTGCCGAGCAGCACAACGAGCCTATAGATATAGTGCATGTACCACATATGCTGAACTGCTCAGATACTTATATAGGATATCATCGGAGGCGTAATACTGCGACACGCCCAATAGAAGATATTGGACTGCGAGCCGATGGTGGGTTACAGCCGGGAACGAGAACCGTCTGGAAATTATATGCCCCACAGTAGTAGCAGCTAGGACCCGGGACGCGGAGCGCATCACTAAAAATAACCCGGTGAATAGGAGGTGGAATGGGAGGCCTTGTCTACGGGGCGCGACTCCCTTTTTAGGTCTCGCCTGACCCAGCGCATTCGCTGGTCTGGCGAGACTTCTTGAGAGGGCTCCAAAAAGTGCTACCAGGCCAGCCGAGACCTACAGTGCATGTGCGCGGGCGCGCGCGCCACGCTTGACCACGATTGCTTTCACTTTCGCGGCCGCACGGCCGCTTTGAAGTTTACCGCGATTACTTTCGATGTTTGATCGCGATCACTTTTGCGGCTGCTTGTTTTTAATATGATTCGTCATTCGGATTATATTTACGGAGGCCCGTATTGTGCCTCTTTAAAACTGGTTCTTTTTTTATGCATCTCAATTATAATACATTTCTAAAAATTAAATAAAAACAAGTCTTGTTTTATTTGTGGCCGGCGGGGGGTGGGGGTTGTTGGAGGGTCAGCTGCGGTTAATCTGTGGATATCATCTATTTACGGCGGAATATTTTTCTCTAGAATATTTTCTTAAGAGTACTTGGAAAGCTAGTGAAAACGTTTTTCTTAATTTGACAGCTCGTGCCTCTTGAGCGCCTGCCTGTATTTCCATCAAGTCAAGTGAGTCATGGCGACAACTGTTCTTAAGCTATTTACCTGCGCGTTGTAAGCATACCTTAGATAGCAGCCGGTTGAACAGAAAAGGCGATGTCAGCATTTCCTCTGTCGGAATGCACATCGACTCTGCGGTGGCAGTCAACTGGCTTTTCTGTAGGTAAAAACCGTGCTATCCCCTAAATCACTTACATGAACGCTCACGGAGTACCACTTTTTGCCATATTCAAAATATCAAACTGATGCTGTGTAAGTGTTTTTTCCCCGTGTTTCATATAGCGCAAACTAGACCCGAGACAGTATCAGAGCGCTTTACATGAGCACCAGTTTTGTTACAAATAGACACTTGTTTGTGAGGCACGGGGAGATTAGGTGGTCTGACTAAAATCACAAGATGTTGAGCTGGTTCCCCAGCTTCGAGGTCGACCACTCTAGCCGTAATGCCATATCCTCTTCCTGTTATCTCCAGTAACTCAAGGCCGTTCAAATGCCCCGAGATTTCAGGCCTTTTCTTTTATATTGTACAGTTCTTTGGATAATACTGGTAATTACACTTCAAGTGGGGGAGCCACCACATTAACAGGGAGAGCAGAGCCAAGCCAAGGGACTGGCTTGGCTTACAGACCGTGGAAGAGCTGAACAGTGCAAATATTTGGTATGTAAATCGTGGAAACAAGCATGTACAAATAAGATTGTCTCCTCAATTATTTTTTTAAACATTTGAATTTATTTAATTTATACTCTATGCATTCTATACACAAGCATTGGCATAGCCAATAGGTCTCACCGTTGGGGCCTTATAAGTGTTTAACCATGCAACAGTTAATTTTGTTACACCAAGGATATTGTGCTGCATAACTAAATACTTATAAGGTCCCAAAAGCGAGACCTATTGGCTATGCCAATGCTTGTTCAACGCATCTGTCATCCTGGTAAGAGCCTGATTGCCTGGGTAAATGCAAGGCGACACAGGGGCCTCTCTTTATCCATTTCGGGGCACGAAGACGGTGCGGAGAAGCGCTTCCAAAAAAGGGCCCAGGAGCATTGTGACTAGTGGTGAGTGAGCGGGCTACGGGTGCTGTGAATATTACAAGCATGGCCTGATGATTGCAATACTAAGGCTGCACACGGAGGAGAAGACAGTGATCGCCAGAGAAACCATTCACACTGTTGAGCAGACAATTAGCGCCGCTCCACTATACAGTGGTACTACGTTAGGAAGTACTAGAGTGATCCCCCATCACTACTATACGCTACAAGCCCACCTAATACAGTGTTATATACATCTTATTGCAGCCACGCTGAGAACTATACAGCCTGGACTAAGCCACGGCCTGAGATTTTCTGACTGCCGAAAACATAGAAAGGTGGGGCCTGGGTGCAAACATTGACTCTTACAAAGAAGCGTGCTGGAGTATGGGTCACTGATCTGCGGAGGATCCACCCTTTAAAGATAGTGGACACACGTTAAGAGCAACACACAGTGAATTGTCCAGTGCCCAATCATATCAAGGCTTAAGGTGTAGTGAGGAATGGGACGTATTGGGGCAAGCAACCAGAACCCCTCATGTCAGGAGGACCTGAAACTACAATGCAAAATGAACTGACACAATGCTCGGAACAGGACTTTGTCCCACCAACGGCGCAGGGGACCCCAATGGATAAGTTGGATTTAATCCTAAAAGAAGTGCGTGATTACCATACAGCAATAGAACAACAGGTGAGCGCCCTCACCACGAGCTTTACGCTACTGAAAGCCGAGTAAAAAGATGCAGCTGAACGAAATGGCACAGCTGCACTAAGTGCATACAACTCAAATTGAGCAGCAACCGCACCAACTAGCGGGGCTGCAGGACAAAAACGATGATACGGAGGGTCGTCCCGACACAATAACGTGAGAATTATTGGAATACCAGAACGAAGCAAAGGCTCAAACCCTACTCAGTTTAAAGAGCGGTGGTTGCGCGAACACGTTACGCTAGAGGGCCTTACGGACCTGTACAGTGTAGAAAGAACACATAGAATACTGACTTGACCTCCTGTCCCTGGTGCACCACCTAGACAGAAAATAGCGTGCATATTGAATTACAAAGACCGTGATACGCTACTTCACGCTGCAAGAGAAAATGCGCCAATTCAATTTGAAAATGAACGTGTCTCACTGTATCCGGTCTTTACCGTAGCGGTTCAGAAACAGAGAGCCACATTCCAGAATGTAAAAAAGACACTTCAAGCTCATAATTTAAAATATGCTTTCTTGTTCCCTGCCCGTTTGAAGGTTCTCTAGAAGCAGAAGGCATTCTTGTTTGACAGTCCAAAAGAAGCGGCCAAATGGGCGTAAGTCAACCTATCCCTAGGAGCCTCACAGGGCTCATCGCAAGCGTGCCAGCAAAAGCCAGGTTACCCCGGAGGACTGGGAGAAACGTAACGGGTAGAGACCGGAAGGCTTGCACTACTACAAAACTGAACTCTTCTCCAGAGCAGATATCGGAAAGTCAAAAAGCAGCTATACTAGCAGCGGCGGCGCTGGAGGAACAAGATGCAAACTCCATAGCTGAATCGATCGATTCATCTGAAGATACAACAGTACACTCAGACACTGAGAACAGTCTAGCGCTATTCCCTTCCATTACCCCACAGACTGAAAACGAATATGTGGGCTGAAATGCCAGTTTAATGAGTGCAGCGGTCCTGGCAGTGCAGATGAGTATAAGAAATATTGCACATGTTTACGGATGGTCACAATGTAGTTTATAATTTTCAAATGATGGGGCCAGGGCTCGCAAATAGCAATGTTTATTTTAGTACAAGTGTATTGTGAAATGCACATTCACAGATTGGCGGTCGCCACCTCCTCCTTGGCAACTGCACTATGTTATCAGATGCAAAGGGTTCACGTTGAACATATTATTCTTGTTTGGTCCTCTATTGTTACATGGGGAAACTTGTATTGGGAGTTTTCAGGGGTAGTATACATGCAGACTCATTCATGATTGTGTACTTACCTAGTCAACACGCGAGGGTGGGAGTGCTCCAAAGTTCAGGTCATCCAACACTACATGGCTACGTATGGTAAATACACATGCACATCCTGGAATTTAAGAGGCCTAGGATCGGTGCATAAGAGACATAGAATATATGCCCAGCTTAATACATTGCCTTCTTGCAGGAATCTCACCTCACCCATTCCGAGGCTCTGAAATTGAGAAAGAAGTGGAGAGGTCAATTATTTATTACATCGTACTCTGCATTCGCCCGTGAGGCTGCAATTTGGATTAGAAGTGGCACCCCTTTTGTACTACTTGAGCAAAGAATAGACTCTAATGGCAGATATGTTTTACTACATGGTACCCTAGATGGAGAACACATAGTACTGGGTAGCATTTATGCCCCCAACCCAGAACAGGATAAATTCTTGGGGATACTTAATATTGCACCAACGGGATGGGATGCATATCCTTGGTTCCTGGGAGGAGACTTCAATACAGTACTGGATGTGGACCTGGATCGCTCACACCCACCACTACATGGAACGAGATGTAAAAAACAGGCAGAGGCTCTGAAGGGCTGGGCGGAGGGATGGATCATGTGTGATGTGTGGTGGGAACGTAATCTGGTCAGTAAAGATATTCATGTTATTCCCCACCACACAGGTTACACACAAGTAAAGGCAGAGTATTTTGCTCAATACCTTTGCTACCAAATGTGGTAAACACTACTTATTTGGGTAAAACAATGGCTGATCACAATCCTTTAGAAGTTGCTTTCTCTTGGGGGAAAATTCCCACACTTGACCCGACCTGGAAGTTGCAGCCTTTGCTCCTCGAAGTCCCTATTTTCCGCGACACACTGTCCACAGCCATCACTAATTATTTCACGGAAAACATGGGAACAGCCAGTTGATACTATCGAAACATTTTAATATCCCACCCCAATCAAATCGGTCCTATCAGGAGATAGTATTATCTCACTCAGATCAGGTATCGGTACATGTGTTAGATAGCATCCATATATAATAAGGAAAATCGAAGTCTTGTAATGTATGTCTTAGCTCCATCTGTTGAGAGAAGTTGACAGAGACATTGGCAGATACAGTCAGAAAATAGAGTCTGCTCTGTGTCTAGGCACACTACAGGTGTTCTACAGTATGGTAAACATCTTACCTAAAAAGTCACAACACTTGTGACTAACGTCTCTTCATAGTTACCCAATGGGCAGAAATGGACCAATTCTCTTCTTAATCCAGATTGTTCCCAAAAATTATTCTAGAAGGTAACAAACAGTATTGGCATCAAAATAGTATAGGGGACAATTGTGAAATATTATGAGTCCATGGCCCTTGATGAAGCTAAGGCTAAACTTTTGAGCATTAGCCAAGAAATACAAGACTTTGATGAATATCTTATAAAGAAAAATACTGACAAGTTAAAAAAAATATAAGATGGTTTGCACAAGATAAAATATATCCATATCTTTGCAGCAACTACTTCCAGGAAGGACAGCAAGAAATAGGCCATTATAACTAACGGGCGAACAGAAGAGGTAAAACTCTTACCTTTTCCGATACTAACTCGTTGGACTCAGACTATAAGGGCTAAGGAATAGGTGAAGGACCTATGTATAATGAAAGGAATCAGAGAGGCCAATATGTAGACCAATACCAACGAACACAGTCACCCTCCCCTTTTTTACCGAGAGGCAGGGGAAGTGGTAGGATCAAATTTCCGAGACCAGAAAGGAATTTTTACCAACAGATGGATCCACTACATCCGCAGCCTTATATGCAGACAAGAAACCAGCAATACTGGAAATCGTAGAAAACACCAATGAGAGAGAGGACAGATCTTATACCTATTTTTAACATTTCTGAGTACAAACTATCCTCAGAAGAAATAAGTTTACTCAGCAAAAGACTTTCTTTTGTCCCTAGCACACAATGAAACCTTTTTTAGCTGAATCAGGACATGTTCTCCTTTTTCCATAAAATCAGATTAAAAAAATACTTTTCTCTAACTGCACCAGAGGAGCACGATGTCAACTACTCAGGATGTAAACCCCCCTCAACATTTACACCCACCTTAGATATGGTGGGACCTGAAGTTGACATATTTGAAAAATCAGTCATTAAAGAACTTCAGAAAATGACTAAGTTTATTCCCAAATCAACTCATAACAACTTATGGAGAGAGTGAAGCCTTAACGTCTTTGCAAAATAATCCCCACATTACCATCAAACCGTGCGATAAAGCAGAGTGGATTATCGTGGTGGATACAATCAACTACACCAATAAGATTGAATCCATGTTAAAAACCCCAGAACACTATCAGCAAACCGATACGAAGGCTTTCATACAACTGAAGACACTGATAGACTCTATTACATCTAAAGCCTTCATAGATGGATATCTCTGTCAGAAATAATTTGATTTCCTTAATAATACCAACACAGTCACACCGGCAATATACGGAGTACCAAAAACTCACAAAAATATACTAGGTCCACCACTTAGACCGATTGTGTCTTCTACAAATTCATGTACAGAACACCTGTCTCAGTATGTTGATGCTTTCCTGTGTCCTTTAACCACCCAATATGCATCATACTTCAAAGACACAGAGCACATGATGGCTACACTGGAGCACAAGCCCTTTAACCATGAAACTCAACAGCTGGTCACCCTTGATATTGAGTTTTTGTACACTAACATCCCCCAGGACCTGGCCATGGAATCAGTGGCAGCTCTATTGGCCAGAGTTCCTGGCGACAGACCCGATAGTTTCATCTTAAAGTATCTCGAGATTGTGTTGCGACACAATTATTTTGAATTTAAAGACACCTTATACCGTCAAATCATGGGGACCAGCATGGGGGCCTCTTGTGCCCCCAGTGTAGTGGATATCTTCATGGGAGAGTTTGAGCGTAAAAATATTTTCAATGAGGTAGCTCCCTTTTATGAGAACATAACCCAGTGGCATAGATTCATAGATGACATCTTCTTTATTTGGACGGGAGGCGAACCTGACCTACTAGACTTCATTTCCTTGCTTAACTTGAGTGACAATAATATAAAGTTCACCTGTAAGTATTCAGCAGATAAAGTTGAGCTTTTGGATATATGGATCATGGGCAGAGAGGGACAGCTAGAAGTAAGACTTTTCAGAAAACCGACAGCCAAAAATACTATCTTGGAACACAGCAGCTTCCACCCCCATGCCAAAAAGATTCAAACCCTTTTGGGGAATTCCTAAGAATTAGGAGAAACTGCACCAACATGAGAGATTTTATGCAACATGCAGAGCAATTCCAGGAGCGTCTCCTACTTAGAGGATACCCCAAAAGATTAGTAAGCCAATCATTAAAACGGGCTAAATACTACAAGAGAGATGCTCTCATTAATGATAACTCTAAAGAATCCCTAGATAAACTGGTATGTTTAGTCGACCACTCAAGTATCAACTATAAGATCAAACAGATATTAGACTAAAACTGGAAGATACTCTCTGTAAATGAAGAAGAACAGCCTTTGCAAAAACCAATGGTAGCATACAGGAGGAATCCCAATTTGAAAGATAAATTGGTACATAGCAGATTCAAATCTTTGAATAGTACCAGGCAACCCACAATTTATGGACTACCACCACCAATAGGCAATCATAGGTGTGGAAATTGTCATGCCTGTGAATCGGCTATTTCCACTCATTTGTGGGCTTATGGTGACAAATCAGGCAAGCTAAGAAATATGACAAACTGCAGAAGTTCAAACATCGTTTACATGATTCTGTGCCCCTGTGGGCTAGGCTATATAGGTGAAATCTCTAGGGAATTTCGCATCAGATTCTCAGAACATAAATCAGCTGTTAGAACACGGAAATTACAAGCACCCCTAGTTAAGCACTGCCTTGACCTCAAACATACTGAAACAAATTTGAACTTGCTGATTCTGGAAAAGGTGAAACCAACGCCAGGCAAGGATGGAGTAAAAATGAGAAAACAACGAGAAACATACTGGATTTTCTCTCTTGATACGGTTCGTAAGGGACTTAATGAATAAATTATTTGTTTAGTAACCTGAAGACCATATATCATCGATACTCTCCATCGCAGTAACTTACTGTAGTCCATTAGAGCCCCACATCTCGGTGCTCGCATTAACACCTGATAGATGACCTTCTGTGATTTTATTACTTTATATCATATATAATTATACTTGCTACCTCTCATGTACAACAGAGTATTATCCATGACTTAAACACCTTGTATATGATTCCAATACCTCATACAATTGTATATCATATTTCCAGAACTTTACATTTTGTTAACACACCATGTTGGGATTGTAGCAATTCACTAGTGTCCTTCACATTAAAAAATGTGGTGACTTTCATAAGAGATGGAAGCTTATGAGGGTTTTAGTGACCAATTAGATTACCAACATTAAGTCCTCTGTAGGACATTATGAACAGAATCACATGTATTCTATTGCAACTAGGGGCCATTTGAAAACCATTCCAATATGGCGCCTGCTGTGACACATGCACAAAAGAGATTTTAGTTACTTACTTCCTGATATATACCATCACATCAAATTGAAGGAGCCTGAACTTGGGGCCTTTTATAAACACATCATTTACATTCTTTTTATCTTCCCAGGCGATCCAGGTATCTGGTGTATAAAATACCAAGCTTACTACAATACACAACCTTTATAACATTACAGTAAGGCATCCCTGAGGTTGCTCCAACTATAGACTGATCTCATAACATGTGGTTTTCTACTGACCCTTTTAATAACTAAAACGTTTATACTCAATGTTGCAAATGAAATGTTAACCATCTCAATATAGCACTAACTGTGGGAACACACGAGAGTTGGATCACTCGTAATTACGTGATATCGCGAGACCTCGCTAATTGAATTTTGTTTAGCATCATAAAAACGGAAGATTTTCCACACACAAAGAAGAATTACGGGACAATGTGGAGGGACTCTTTTATTGTCATCTAAACTACGTATCTCTCGCAGCTTGTTCTGTGTCCACCCTAGATAGATGTTATGAGAAATCCTTTACATCGACCGGTGGGTGTGTACCCATGCTCACTGAAGGCTTAGCAACTTATATCATGAATTTTGTCTATCAGAGAAGATGTACCTCACACTCGGTTTGTTTACGCTTTTGTTTATTCTAAATACTAGCTTATATCATTGCCATCATGAGATATTTGGCTTTGTCTCTTGGCAATTTAAAGGTCAATTCCTGTTAATATTATTTATTATTATGTGTTCTTATATAGCGCTCAAATTGCCCTTGGGCATCTTGGCGCTTGCATTGGGAACCCGTCCTGGTTTTTCCCTGTGAGATAACCCGAACTGGGCATCCCCAAGGTGAAAGCCAGGCATCCCGCCGCGGGGGGCCGTTGTGGAGATTAAGCAAGCTTGTTGCCCAGAGCTGCATAGTGTGAACTCGTGCTTAGAGTGGGCACCGAAGCGAGAATTATCGAGTCCGTGGACAATTGGGCTCCGGACCCTGCCGCGTCGGGAATTGAACCCTGGTCCCGGGTCTGACCTCTGTTTCAGGGTATGCCTCCTCTAACCAGTGAGCTACATATACATAATACATAGACTATTCCCATATCAGAGAGAGAGAACACTCCCTTTCTTTATATGCGATCATACACTCATCACATATGGGCAAATCACTGAACCAGGGCTGTGTAGAGATCATCTATCTATTCTTTCTGTGAGAACGGCTGACATTTGCAACTAATAACCTAGCATTTGATAAGTTATACTATCTCAGCAGCCTTTAGATTTAGGTACATCTTAGAGTAAGGATATTGGGGCAGATTTATGTTTGACTTGCGCCTCATTTACGCCGCCGTTGCGTCACTTTTGTGACGCAGCAGCGGCACAAATCCTGCGCCATGATGCGGGGTATTTACAATGTGACGCATCTGGGAGATGCGTCACGTTGTAAAGCCTTGCGCCACATGTAGGCGTTCCAGGGCAGTTGGGGGCGTTCCGGCGCAGGAACGCCTCCTAAAAGTGGCTGAGTGAAACAAGATTTCACTCAGTCACTTTTGAGCCCATGCTGCGTCAAAACCCTGCGCCTGCTTGAAGCAGGCGTAAGGATTGATGCAGCATTGTGAAGATAGGGCCATCCCAGAGCATTGCTGGAGCTGCGTCGCACTTGCGACGCAACTCCAGCAATGCGCCACTTTTACGGCACAGATGCGTGATGCATCTGTGCCGTTTTTGCCCCATGGTGCGCCGCATTATAAATGCGGCGCATCCATGGTGGCGGAGCTGGGGCGCAAAATAACTGGCGCATCCCTGCTGATATGCAGGGATGCGTCAGTTATTATAAATATGCCCCATTATACTTACCTATTTTCTTAACAATGGAGCATGAGTTACTCGGTTAAACATATAGATTGTGTCATGGACATATTAATTTCACGATTGGCTCCTATACTATTTTGATGCCAATACTGTTTATTACCTTCTAGAAGAATATTTTGGAACAATCTGGATCAACAAGAGAACTGGTCCATTTCTGCCCATTGGGTAACCATAAGGAGACGTTAGTCACAAGTGTCATGATGTTTTAGGTAAGATGTTTACCACACTGTAGAACACCTGTGGTGTGCCTAGACACAGAGCAGACTCTATTTTATGACTGTCTCTGCCAATGTCTCTGTCAACTTCTCTAAACAGATGGAGCCAAGACATACATTACAATACTTTGATTTTAGAAGCATATGAAAAAACCTTATTATAGCTGGATGCGATCTAACACATGTACCGATACCTGATCTGAGTGAGATAATACTACCTCCTGATTGGACCGATTTGATTGGGGTGAGATATTACAATTTCTCGATAGTATTGACCCTGCCATTTATGAAGTCTTGGGAGATGCTCTTTTTACTTACTGTACTGCATTCCTCCCTTGTAAATAGAACCAGTCGGCTTTTGAAGGAACACCTACATGCTGGCTCTCACTTGATGGCAATGTGGAGATACTTTAGCCAGAGACATCTCTGTTACCAACATAACTAGGCATGTTTAGACTGCGTTTTTTATTCTAATTCTATTCTCACTTCTCTAAACACCTTATAAGTTCTAGTTCTACACTTTACGGGCTCTAGAATATAAACCTCCTGATTCTTTACTAGGTGAAGCTAATTTTCATGTTTCCCACTTTTCTGCCCTGCCTCCCTAGTTCCCTTCAATTGTGTGAACACTCTGGTCTTTGTCCTAGAACTTTACACTAAATCTTACACCACTCTAACAATTGCGTGCACTGGATAAAGGGTATAGATAAGTTGCCACTATAAAGCAGATTATGGAGTTATATCAACACTGGTATTAGCTTCAGACATCATGGGAATTTCTATGTTTAAATAACTTCCTTAAATCATTGTAGATCATGACACTCCCCAGGTTGATGTAAGTTATTATTGTTATTACAGATAACTCCCCGTCCACTCTCATTGGTATAATTAATTGAATCTGTAATTGGTCCTGATGAAGGTGATATGAATGGTCTTTCATCATAATGTGCGTAGACCACTTCCAGACACTCTGGAATCCTACCAGAGACACAGACAAGAAGAGAATTTGTCGAGAAGAATAATCTAACTCTCGAATGTCTATGTTTTGAATTCAAGGTCATATAGGATCCCATATATGCTTTGTATTTTATTGTTATTTTTTGTGTTGTTAACATGTATGATAGTATGAATGAATAGGTTGGTAGGTGAGAATGTAGGTATGATGGTTGTCTGTGGGGTTATTTATAACTTTGTGATTTGTGTCTTTAATGTGTACATTGATTTAATTCATGTGAATTTGCAAACATATAATAAGAATAATAAGAATAAAGGAGTTTATAAAGCGCATGGTTATACTACCTAGTATGTCCCCGCGCTGCGATACAAATGGACCGATCATAAGAGGCATTATCAGTCTAACATGTAAGAAAAGAGGCCAACTACTCTATCCTGAAAAACCAGGTCTTCAAGTTCTTCCGGAAAATGCTTTTGGACTGCTCCAGACGCAGTTCCACAGGAAGATTATTTCACTGTTTAGCCGCAAGGTATCGGAAGGAACGACCCCCCATTCTTGCTCTTTTTATGACAGGAATGAGAATACGCCCTGTACCCAAGGACCACAAGGTCCTGGGGGGAGAGTAGGGGGACAGCAAGTCACTGAGATAGGACGGAGCTCTACCATGGAGAATTCGATGGCATATGCAAAGGTGATGAGTACAGGCCCCATCTAGGCCCGCAAATACAAGGGTTCGCCCTCCTGTAACGAAAGCTAGAAGGAAGCTGGCACGGAAACTGCAAATACAAAGACAGAGTTTATTAACCCTTAAGGGTGGTCCTACAACCTACACAACACTCTTCAGTATTGCATAGAGTAGCACAAAGAACTTGCGTACATGGTCCCCTTTTATACACAACAGAGGGGCTCATAAGTGGGTGGATACAGCATAGAGCAAAATTCATTACCATTTATGGACATTTTCGATACAGGATCAATATATGGGCGGAGTTAACAATTTCCTGAGCCCGCGAAAACATGGTCAAACAAGGACTAACTGATAACAGATGTGGTCAAGTCTGGGCATGCGCTAGACGGACAAAGGAGCTATTTATAGACTTTTACTAGGCAGATTACAAGAGCAACTAGCGAAAAGGTAGGACTCTTCTCGTGCAGAGCACGTGGAGACATGACAATACAAAATGGAGTCCGGACATTAGTCAACATAAGACAAGAAACACGTTTTAACTAAAGAGAATTCATGTCTTCAGTGAATGCTTAATCATATCGCTGTTTTAGTTTTCAACAGATGACCCTTTCAGCATTTACTGAAGACATTCGGCTTATTAGGATAATCATCATATATGTCAATTTTCATCATCTCTTCCACCTCCTTGTTTAAGTGTTTCTGATAGGTAACATTGGCAATAGCTTTCTTACCAGGAATACAAAATGACACACATAAAGAACAGAGTAAAGGACCACACTGAACACAGACGCAGCAGGAAAACAGAACTGCTACAATAATACAGAGACCAGTTAAAACTTTCTATCCCCATGTAGTGATCAATGCCCAAAACCATCCAGAAAAGGTCCAAGTGCCATTTTCTGTATGAATCTCAGCTGCGATTGTATGCAATTTATTAATAGCGTTATAGACTGATGGCGTGTGGTCAGGAATAAATACACAACAACTACTTCCGATAATTCTACATGCTCCACCTCTGTCTGCTAACATAACATCTAATACCATACGATTCTGTAACGCAACAATTCTAGTGATTTGTAATTCTTCCGTAAGATTCCCAAGAGCAGCAGCAGCTTGATTCGTTACAGCCTCTACAACTCTTGTTAATCGTCGAACCTTCCTACTATTTAGAGCAGACCCAACAAAGAAAAACAATCCTAAGTTAAAATCAACATACTGCTGTAAGCTAGTGTCAGTTTGGTCAACATCATCAATAGATAGAGTACGTTTATACCTATTTACAGTTACATTGTTCAATAACTTCAAGTCTTTATGATAGGATGCAGGTGCTAAGAATACAAGGGGTAATAAGAACGCTACATAACATACTCCGGACCAGCCGGCTGGTAAGCGATAATAACCTTTATTCCCACATACGAAGTACGTATTATGGGAAGCTGAGAAAGTACTATTATTTAATCCATCTATGTTCAAAACAATATTACAGTCACTAACACCAACAGGAATATGACCCACACTCTGGACACACAGGTCCGCTTGAGCTTGTGCCACTTGAATTACAAATTTTTCATTTCCAGCAGTGTCTCTGGTGTTCGTGAAGATGTAGGGGATTGATTCATTATCTGGTCGATATTCTTCCCACTCCCATATTGTCCCATTCGCTTGTGGATAGCCTTCTTTATCTTGATGACATTCCTTATTAAGTCTAAAAAGTAGTCGTCCCACTGTAGGTTTCCGTGTGGCAAAAAGCAAAGTGTACCATGCTCTACAAGAGCCATTATGAGAGAAAGGAAGAGGTATAAACGGCGTTCCTCCTTTCTTCTGATGAGCTGGCATCATTCCACATATCCAACAGTTTGTAGCATTTGTAGCAACATGGGAATGATGCAACATCTGGATAAAAGTATTATTCAAATAAGACTGGCGATGCTTCAATTCTTGATACGGAAGGGTGTAAAAGTAGTGCTCCTCAGGCACTGGAGTAGTTAAAACAAGCAACTCACGGGCAGGAGTCACATCCTCGACAAACCACGTGGTTATACCAACAATAGCTACAATGATAATAAAACTTGTCGCACAAAAAATCTTCTTCTTCTCCATTTTATAGTAAAAGTCAATATCTTCCTGAAACTAAAAGGTTGTCAGAACTCTTCCCCTTAGGCAGCCATTGATTTCTTCACCAGTGGGCCAAGACGGGTGTCACTACACTAATGCAGGGCTGATCCCCCCCCTTGCCTCATTGGCTCTCCGTTTCACTAACCTAAGGGCCGTTCTGACAACATGTCCTGATACAGAAAGAAATCACTTCCTCGGTCTGAGATAATATCTTCTTCCTCCAGGAATCGCTTGGTCCGGAAAGAGCTCCTCAGTGTCGTTCGGTTCCACAGCACGGCCTTTCTCTGCAGTCAGGATTTCTCGATGGTCAGTCAATACAGCAGGCTCCACTAATCCAGTCGGCACTTTACGACAGTGCAATGAGTGGATCCAGTTCTTCCGATTGGAGACTCACACAGCTGTCCTCGTTGCGAGCAAGACTTGCTCAGGACCAACCGATCTCTGCTCCAGACTGTTCGTCCTTTCAAACACCTTGATCATAACATAGTCTCCAGGCCGGAGATTATGTCCTTCACCTGTGGACCGATCAGGGAGCGCTTCTCGAACCTGTTGATGAATAGAAACCAAATTATCCGTTAACTGTGCCAGATAATCATTCATCATTACACAAGGTACATCATACACTGACTTCGGTTTTGGTGGACCCCAAATATTCATTGGGCGTCCGAACACGATCTCATATGGCGTGAGACCGGTCCGAGAATGCGGTATCGATCTAATTGACAATAATGCCAGCGGTAAAGCGTCTGGCCAAGTCAAAGAAGTCGAAGCTTGGATCTTAGCGATCTTAAGCTTCAAAGTACCGTTATATTTCTCAACCAATCCCGCAGACTGAGGGTGAAACACTGCATGAAATTTCTGGGTAATTCCCAGTCCTTTCAGGACATACTTGATAACGTCTGCTATAAAATGAGGTCCGTTATCACTCCACAACAATCTACAAACACCATATCGAGGGAAGAACTCCTTCAATAGCATCTTGGCTGTAGTCATTGCAGTATTGTCTTTCGTAGGGTATGCCTCAACCCATTTACTGAAGGCACAAACAACTACTGGAACATACTTCAGATTATTACAGCGCTCAAGCTGGAATAATCCATCTGCAAAACCTCAAAGGGTGCAGTAGGTGTTGCAAATCCTCCTGCTGGAGTTCGTGTACCCTTTCCTGGGTTATACTTCAGGCAAATCATTCAAGCCTGCACTACCCTCTTTGCTGTACTAGCGATCTCCGGATGCTCCCAAACTCGTGTGAGTAATTTTACAATTGCGGAAGCTCCGACATGCGCTAGTCCATGTGCCATCTGAACCATAGGTTGTACGAAAGCTGTGGGTAACTTCCATTTATCCATCTGCTTATTTCTCCAACACCCTTCATCATCTAATTCTCCATCATTGGACCATTGCTCCCGTTCCTTATCGGAAGCGGTCCTCTGTATCTCCAGCACTTCTCTCCTAGCATCGTGCCATCTTTCTGCCTGTGACTTCACAACATACATTGCAGTAGAGTCAGGCTGCATCGCAGTCTCTCGTGCCACCCGGTCTGCCAAAGCATTCCCTTCTCCAACTTTATCAACCACCTTTTTATGGGCACTACATTTAACTATAGCAATCTTCTTTGGATATGTTAATGCAGTCAAAAGGTTGTGAACTAACTCTCCATACATTATCTGTGCTCCATGTGACGTTAGAAACCCTCTCTCCTTCCAGAGTAGGCCAAAGTTGTGCGCTACTCTGAAGGCATAGCGGCTATCTGTATAAACATTCACACACAATCCTGCACTGAGCTCACATGCTTGTGTTAATGCTATCAGTTCAGCTGCTTGAACTGATTTCTGCGGTATGCGTGCTGTCTCCACGATTGTTTGTAATGTGGTAATTGCATACGCTGCTGAAGTCGTACCATCTGGTAGCTTCAGGCATGATCCGTCCACCCATAGTTCTCCATCTACATCTGTAAAGGGCGTATCCTGGAGATCAATACGACCCTTTGTCTGTTCCTCAGTCACGAGAATACAGTCATGTGCTTTTTGTGCTTCAGACTGAGTTTCCGGGAACGGCAACAATGTGACTGGATTTAACGTTGCACACCTCTTTAACGTAATATGAGGAGCCAAAAGCGCCAATTCATGTCCTGTTAAACGAGCACTGGTCAAATGCTGCGTCTTTGTCTGATTAAGCAGGGCATCAAGAGCATGGGGAACTAATACCAACAGCTTATGAGATAACACAATTCCCTCGCTTTGGCGTATTGACACAGCTGTCGCCGCAACCGAGCGAAAACAACCAGGCAATGTTCGGGCAACAGGATCAAGTACGGCCGAGAAATATGCACAAGGGCGCTGCTTGTCGCCGTGCATCTGCACTAAAACTGATAATGCACATCCATCTTTCTCATGTACATACAATGTAAAAGGCTTCATATAATCAGGGGTACCTAACACTGGTGCTGAGCAAAGGGCTTGTCGCAATTTCTGAAAGGCAATTTCACAGCTATTTGACCAGGGAAGAGGAATTGGGGTATCTTTTGTCAAAAGTGCTAACAATGGCTTAGCTATGTGTGAAAACCCCACTATCCATTGCCTACAAAAAGAAGCAAGACCCAAAAATGCACGCACATCCTTCTGTGTGGAAGGTATTGGCGTGTCCAAAATTGCTTGAATACGATCTGGTGTGAGTGCACGCCCCTCCTTAGACAAAAGGTGACCCAAGTAAGTCACCTTTGGTCTACAAAATTGCAATTTCTTCTTCGACACTTTATGATTGTGAGATGCCAAAAAGGAAAGCAAGGATAACGTGCACTTCTCACACAGCTCAGGAGTGTCAGCCGCCAACAAGATGTCGTCGACATATTGTATAAGGGCTACACCATCAGGCAGAACAAAGGAATCCAATTGTCTTTTCAATGCTTGACTGTAAATACTAGGACTCTCTGTATAACCCTGAGGGACTCTACAAAATCTGTAGGACCGATTATTCAAAGTGAAGCCGAAAAGGTACCGGCTATCAGGATGAATAGGAATCGAAAAGAAAGCATTTTTCAAATCGATAACCGAAAATGTGGTCGCCGTTGGCGGGACCAGAGTAAGCAGCGTCGTGATATCAGAAACCACTGGATACTGAGATATCACTATCTTATTCACGTCCCTTAAGTCAATAATAAAACGATAAACCCTAGTATCGGTATCTTTCTTCAAAATGGGTAAAATAGGACTGTTGCAGACATTGTAGGGAACTTCCTCCACTACTCCCACCTTGATCAAATCCTGCACAATCTGTATAAGTGCCTCCTCCCCCTCCTGGGAAATAAGATATTGAGGGAGTCGTGGTAACACAGCACCCTCCTGGACAGTAATGTGGACAGGCGGAATCACCATCTGTCCCACATCAGTATCCGAAGTGGCCCACAAAGTACGAGGGAGAGAAGCTAATACAGTATCCTCTGCAACCACACACATCTGTTCTGCCATAGGGTGATTGTCATTTAATATCACACGTACTCCAGTAGGGGAGCAGCGGATCGTAGCTCTGAAGTCCTTAAGCATATCAAGACCCATAATGTTGTCATGCGTGTTCGGGGCAAGCAAAAACGGACAGGGTGCAGAAAGTTGGTCAACATGAAATGCAAGGGGTTGGGATAGAGGGCTTCGAGAGAGTGTACCATCAAACCCTACCGATGTAACCATTAAGCCAGATGGGGGAGCCCTCGGAACCAATTGTTTGGACAGCGCACTGCGAGTAGCTCCTGTATCAACTAGGAACCGATCAGTAGAACCCAGAACATTTGCTGTAACATAAGGACCCTTCTGATCAACTGGCACTTCGACTGATTCCAACTCCCACCCAACGCAATCCTATGCATGCTGCGAATCATGGTACCCAGGGCGATCATTCCCAGACATTTGATACTGATTTTGCTGATCAAATACATTAGGTCTATCTCGTTGCTGCACGTTAGGCTCAAATCGAGCACGATCATTGGAATTCCCTCGTTAATTCGAAAAGCCCCCTCTACCTCTCAGCGGTCCGTGACCACGTCCCTGACGGGGTGCATATAGTACCGGACAATCCCTGGCCCAATGACCCAACTGTTTGCAATACGCACATTGATTTCTACTAACATCCGACCGACCCGAAGGGGGACCATAAAATCCTCCTCTACCTCTCTCAACACCCCGACGAGGCGGACCATACACTTGTGCTAACATCACCGTAGTTTTCAAATCTTTCGATTTCTTCTCCTCATGCCCCTTCGCTTCTTGTTCCTGACGCTCATAATACTGAGCCATAGTCAGGAGGGATGCCGGAGACGAGGTGGACCAAGAACTTTCACTCGCTTTTAATCGAGCTGCTATTCCCGGTAATAAATTCGCCACATATTTATCAACAAAAAGATGTCGACCCGTATCATCCGTAAGTGATTGACCACTGAAATCATGAAATGTTTCCTCAAAGCGCGTAAAGAAGTCTGAAACTGATTCATCAACCTTCTGTTTACACGAGGCTAACATATTCCAGTTAATCTTTTTAGGGGGGATAATTGTTTTCAATTTAGTCAAGATAGCAGCAGGAAGATCTAAAATAAGTTGGGGCGGTTTTTGCGCGGGCTTTCTCTCCCTATCCTCATCCTCAATCTCAGACCATTTGGCCTTAAAAACGGCTTGATCATCCACCTTCCGCACAGATCGCCACATATCCGGTGGTAAAATGAGCCCAAAGAACAAATCTATATCTGCTAAAGTCATAGTACAAGAATTCAAGGCCCCTTCGACCTCTTCATAAAAGGCCGCTGGATTCTTGCGGGGACCAGGCAATGCATTCTTCAATGCCATAACATCAGCCCTATGCCAGGGAGTATAAACCCAATTATACACGAAATATCCCCTAGCATCAGGGGAAGACATGTCTGAACTAGTTCCTGCTCCTTTAGGAGGAACATACAAAGGTGCCGCCTCTCGCATTGGTTTAGCATGCACTAGTTCACTCTTATCTGAATGGGAGGTAGACGACTGTTTCCCGCCGACATGTGGATTCAATTGCTCCTCCTCCCCTGTCTTTTGGCGCGCTTTCTCTTTAAGTTCAAGCATCGCGTCCCGCAATGTAAACAGCCGTCGAACCGCATCGGGTACCTTAGAGGGAGAAAAAACACCGTTACGTAATGCTTTAGAATCTAATACTATATCATCAGGCTCAAAAACATCAGAATATTTCCGAAAGGCAGTAACCACTTCATCAGAAAAAGTTTCAACAAAATATAACTTTTCCCTATTCTGCCAACTGTCCAAAGATGCCAATAATTCAGTAAGAGATAGCAGCGCACGAAAAGAAATTTTCCGAAGCTCACCCATACGATCAGTTGATAACATGGACCGCGTGTCTACCTTATCCGAAACCGATCCAGAATCCTGTGACCTCGGGGCAGACGCGCCAACATAAGGGGGCGGAGAGCGATCTAATAAATGAAAATCATCTTCAAGATTAGTAAGGACAGGATAAAGTGGCTGGCGGACAGCATATTGACCCGAGACTTGCAACCTACGCTCTTTCTCTTGTCTCTCCGCCAGTTCTCTTTCCTCCCGACGCTTCGCTTCCTGTGCTCTCACATGATCATTTTTCCGTTGCTCTTTATCAATCAGCGTTTTCTCACGTTTCTCCCGCTCACGCACTTCCTTCACACATAACCGTACACATTCAAACATGTCTTGCCGAGCACGCCGTTTACACATACACTGTTCCACATACTCAATCTTACGCATATCAAACGATCCATACAAAGGCCATCGTAACTCAGGATCCTTTTTGGTGTATTTCCTCCACACTGTGCTGTACATTATAGAAGAAAGACCATGCTTCACATACATATCCCTATTAGAAGTCCCCTCCTGGGGGGCTGGAGCAGATTCCTCAAGATTTAACCGGTTTCCAAAGCAGCAGCACCACTTACGGAGTGCGCTAAAAGCAGGCATGCTCAAAAATAATGCAAGATATGCAGTATTATCAAAAAATGGCACTTAAACGTTGCGCCGTTCAAAGTTAAACAACTCCGGAGAAATATCTCCACATTACCTGCCTATATGTGTTGCAACGCATATATTACCACAGTAATCAATACAAAATATGACCGGTCATCATAAATCAAACTCAAATAGCCAACCCAGGCTTCAAAACTCGGAGCAAGTACCGTACAACGGTTCTTACCAATCAAGAGTGTCCAGATTCCAACTGCCAAGTCCCAAAATTCGCCCAAACGGCTATCACGTGGCAAACCGACAGAAGAGGTCTCAGTCGAGGACCGGCGCCACCCAGATGGTCAGCTCGGAAGGGAAGGAAGAAACCTCGGGATGCCAGGACTAAAAGACGCCGCTGGCAGTGATCACATCCCTGGCCAAATTCCTCACCTTCGTCACGACCAGTCCTTCGAGCATCCGAGTCGCCGATGAGCCCCACATTGGGCGCCAATTGATGAGTACAGGCCCCAGCTAGGCCCGCAAATACAAGGGTTCGCCCTCCTGTAACGAAAGCTAGAAGGAAGTTGGCACGGAAACTGCAAATACAAAGACAGAGTTTATTAACCCTTAAGGGTGGTCCTACAACCTACACAACACTCTTCAGTATTGCATAGAGTAGCACAAAGAACTTGCGTACATGGTCCCCTTTTATACACAACAGAGGGGCTCATAAGTGGGTGGATACAGCATAGAGCAAAATTCATTACCATTTATGGACATTTTCGATACAGGATCAATATATGGGCGGAGTTAACAATTTCCTGAGCCCGCGAAAACATGGTCAAACAAGGACTAACTGATAACAGATGTGGTCAAGTCTGGGCATGCGCCAGCCGGACAAAGGAGCTATTTATAGACTGTTACTAGGCAGATTACAAGAGCAACTAGCAAAAAGGTAGGACTCTTCTCGTGCAGAGCACGTGGAGACATGACAATACAAAATGGAGTCCGGACTTTAGTCAACATAAGACAAGAAACACGTTTTAACTAAAGAGAATTCATGTCTTCAGTGAATGCTTAATCATATCGCTGTTTTAGTTTTCAACAAAGGGCCTTAAAGGAAACTCGTTCCTTAACTGGCAACCAGTGCAGAGTGGTAAGGGCATATTTTGTTGAAGTCCTCCTAGGCAGCATTAGGACCAGTTGGGCCGCAGCGTTCTGGATATATTGCAGCCTTTGCGTGCTTTTATTGTTAGCGCCCAAGTAGAGGACATTCCCATAGTCCAAGCGTGAGGTGACAAGTGCGTGGACTAGGGTTTTCCTGGTCGCTACAGGGAGCACATCTAAGACTTTCCGGAGGCCCTTCATAATGCCGAAGCACTTACCAGCAACTGTCCTGGATTGGTGGTCAAATGACTGTTTAGGGTCCAACCAAACACCCAGGTTCTTCACTTGCTCCCTCGGGGCAGGAATAGGGCCGAAGGTCTGAGGCCACCATTTGGGAGACCATAGGTTGGTGTTTCTACCTACAATCAGTACCTCGGTTTTATCACCGTTCAATTTGAGGCAGTTTTTTGCCATCCAATCGGCCAGTTCTTGAAGGCACAGTGAAAAGTTGGAGGCGTCCTCATCACGGGATTGGGAAAGAGATACAATAAGCTGTGTGTTATCTGCCTTATACACGATATTAACACCAAACTTTTTGATACTCTCAGTTATGGGAGCAAGATAAAGATTGAAGAGTGTAGGGCTCAGAATGGATCCCTGATGGACCCCCTGCTCTAGCCTAACATTCTTAGAGTAGAACGGTCCTTGGGCTACTTGGAAACTCCTGTCTCGAAGGAAGAAGCTTAGCCATTCCAGAGCCAAATTAACCACTCCGCCTTCCTTAAGACGCTGCAGCAAGATGGGGTGGGCTACAGTGTCGAAAGCAGCACTGAGGTCTAGTAGGATCAGGGCAACCGACTGACCCGCGTCGACCAAACTGCGGATGGCTTCCGTGGAAAAAAGCAGAGCCGACTCAGTTGAATAGTTAGCCCGGAAACCTGACTGCGTGGGGTGCAGCAGATTGTTCTGATTAATATGACTCACTAATTGCTCGTTGACCACTTTTTCTGCGAGTTTGGCAATAAATGGTAACAGCGAGATTGGCCGCAAATTTTCCAGCTGACTAGACCACATTCCGGGTTTCTTTTTGATAGGAACAACCACAGCCTGTTTCCATTCCCGTGGGACAACTCCTGTGTTAAATGAGAGTTGGATGAGGTGTCTAAAATAAGGTGTCAGCGTGACCATACTATCCTTGATGTTCTTAGGTTTCATAGGATCTTTAGGGGAACCTGACCTAATGCTTAGAGCAAGAGCATGAAAGTCAGTCATTGAAGGAAGGCTAAAGCTCGGAAGACAGGAGACCACAGTCGAGCTTCCATCACTTGTAGAAGTGAATTTCCCATTACGAGCTGCCTCAGGAAAGGTAGAATAAATTTTCTCCACCTTCTCGGAGAAAAACTCAGCAATCCTGTCACAAGCCTCAGCTGAGTCCCTATTAGGGGGTGACATTCTTTCCAGCGTTGACAGTTCTTTAAAAATCCAGGCCAGTTCCCTAGAGGAATGCTCTGCTGATTCAATCTTAGTGTTGTAGTAGGCAGCTTGTGTCTTTTTTATAAGAGAGTGGTATTTCTTGAGACCAGATTTATAGGATAGTTTCCCATCCTTGGAAAAATCCACTCTCCAACTACGTTCCAAATGTTTACATGCGGATCTAGCGACCTTCAGTTCTTCGTTGAACCAGGGGGCAGTTTTACTCTGACTCCTTGGGGCACAAGAGGCCCAAGGGACTACCTTATCAAGCGCCTCATTGATGCGGTGAGTCAGGGCACTAAAGGCCGTTTCCACATCACTCCCTCCTGGGGGCCCTCCTGACAGTAGGGCCTGGTTAAACCTGGAGGCCGAGAAATTGGCACATTTCCTCTGAGGTTTATTTGATAAGATCACCGTCTGAGGCTTGAAGATCGTAAAACTAAAAGGGACCAAATAGTGGTCAGACCAAGGGACCGGAATCTCTATCTCTATCATCTAAATGAAGATTGAGGTCGCCCAACACCATCACTTTAGCATACCGTAACGCTAAGTGAATAACCAATTCTCTGAGATTATAAGTGAATTGAAGGATGGGGCCTGGCGGACGGTATATTAAAAGGCCTTTAATAGTGTAGGCGCTATCAGCCCCAATAGTAAAAAGACCTGCCTCACATACCTCTATGTCCGCCCTTTCCAATGCACATACAATAGAGAGTTTATGGATCAGTGCGATCCCACCCCCTCTATTGATTGGACGACCCAGTCTCAAAATTCCATAATTGGGGGGAAGTGCCACAAGGATATCAGGGACCGAATCCTCTCACAGCCAAGTCTCAGTCAGCATCATGATGTCCGGTTGGCTGTCTGAGAGGAGGTCATATAATTCAAGTTGGTGTTTAATAAGGGATCTACAATTAATAAGCATTATCCAAAAATTATGATCTTGGTTAGAGGCATCCTGATTGTTAGCCAGTTCGAAGGAGTAGTACTTACACTTCTGAATCTTAAAAGCAGGTCGTAAGCTGTGCGCACATGCAGCCGATGTAGGGGGGCGCAGCCCATAGAGAGCTTCAGGGGTGTAGCTGATGGTTAGTGTGGGATGAGCAGGGGTTCTGGCCCCAGGGCCCAACCGGGCGCGGACGGGCGCAGACGGGCTTGCCTTTGGCGCGCCTTTGGCACGCCGCTGGCGTGCTCGCTGTGCGTCCTCCTCAGCATGCAGCTAAATAGGCCCCGCCCGCCTCCACAATTAGACCGTCAACCAGCTGACAAACCGGGAGACCGGAAGTGCCAGTACCTACTTCCTGCCCTCCGTACAATCGGCACTGGTGAGCCGCGACGGACCGGGGCGAGGAAGGACAAGACTTGCACAGGTTAGGTTAATTTTGTTTTTAAAAAGCAAATATTTTCAAGAGCAGTATACACAGTATTCATAAAATATGGCCCAAGGTAAAAGCACACACAGTTATTTTAAAAAAGAGTAGAATTTCTCGATCTCTCAAATCGATACCGCAATGCCCAGGGAGAAGTGGTTTCTACAGACTCTGCCACCGTCTGCATTCGTACCGCTGCACGTCCTCCCCAGCATGCAGCTAAATAGGCCCAACCCACCTCCAAAACTAGACCATCAACCAGCTGACAAACCGGGAGACCGGAAGTGCCACTACCTACTTCCTGCCCTCCGTACAATCAGCACTGGTGAGCCGCGACGGACCGGGGCGAGGAAGGACAAGACTTGCACAAGTTAGGTTAATTTTGTTTTTAAAAAGCAATTATTTTTAAAAGCAGTATACACAGTATTCATAAAATATGGCCCAAGGTAAAAGCACACACAGGTTTTTTAAAAATGAGTAGAATTTCTCGATCTCTCAACTCGATACCGCAATGCCCAGGGAGAAGCGGTATCTACAGACTCTGCCACCGTCTGCATTCGTACCATATGTATGATTTTATGATTTTGTGAGCACAAAAAAAAGGTAAATATATATAAAAATGAAAAAATACTTTTTTGATATATAATAAAATATTAATCTTTGAAAAAGACACATGTGACAAGATTGTGTTTATGCGGAGATGTCTTATGTTTGAGCTTTTGGCCAATATAGAAATTAGATAGGTCAGTATAAAGGTTTTCTCTCATTTGTTGTTGTTTCCCCCTCCTGTTGGACCTGAAAGTAAATAGGTGGTACCTTTTTTCCTATATTTTACATAGCTCGGGTACATGGACTAGGAAACTAGCGTTAGCACATGAAACGAGTCTGGAGGGACAGTGGGTGGGGTTGGGATGCTATCGCACTGTTATTAGTTGAGGGAGGAGGGCCTTATTAATGGCAACAATATAATACAATGTATGTAACGCTATGCTCGTTATCGCTGTCATAAATATATGGTGCCTATACGGCACTTATTAATGATCATGTGATATACTGATCTATGGCATAAATGTGTGATTCATGTTTTGTTAACAGATATATACTTGATAATGGCCTTTGTTGTGTTATGAAAATCAATAAAATATGTTTAAAAAAAAAAACTATATCCACTTCAAGTCTATTTAAATGTAAAAAGCCCTCCACGTTTTAGTGGGGCTACCTAGACCGTCATCATTCCATGAAGTGATTCTGAAAAAATGTCACAAAAAAATTAACTCTACGGGGCAGATCTACAAGAAAGTGCTGCAGCGCGTCACAAAAAGTGATGTACTGGCAGCACAAGGGGCTTGTAAATCTGCCCCTACAGCAACAAGAGGAAGGAGCACTAAAGCACACAAATTAACCTAGGGGAAAGAGAAAGGCATAGTTTATGAAAGTTAATGAGAAGTAGAGAGAGACAAAAGGGGGAAGACAAGGAAAAGCTGACAGCAAATGTAAGTGAAGAGAAAAGGGGGAAGGAAAAATATATAACAAAAAAGAGACAGGACAAGTCAGCATGTCTTGCTCGTCGCGCAGCGAACGCGCGCAGACAGCAATTACATGCTGAGACAGTTCTGTTTGGGCAAATCTGTTTTAACCTTTTAAATTCTGTGGAGTGATTTTAAATATTTTAAGTCAGTTTTGAGCCTGTTTTATTTGCACTTGCCTTGCTACTTTGCACCGACACTCTTCTGCTCTTACCTCTCTGGGTCCTTGTTCCCTTGGTAGCGCTTGTAAGTGCTCCCACCAGCACCCCGTTCCACCGCAGGTTTTCCCATGAGTTGTGGAGGGTGCTGGCAGTTTCCATACTCCATTTCTGATTTGTTGGGGGCGGGGCCAGGCGATCAGCACTCTAGCGCTTAGAGACTATTTAACAAGCATGTCTTGCTCGTCCAGCAGCGGGCAGTGCGCCAAAGGCAAACCCGTCTGCTCCCGTCCGCGCCAAGACCGCCCCTTGCGCCAGGGATGCTGGTGTTTATCTGCCAGATCGGCCAGTATGGACTAGCTACACTAGGAAGGAACTTCTAGACCTTCGAAAGGTAGGAGCTTCTTACCACCATACTATGGACCCTGAGGTCCTAGCTAGGAAACATTGCGCTGCCTGTTCCTCCTGCAGTTTTTGCTTGATGCAGGCAGGAGTTGGGAGCATCACCACCGATAACGGTGTAACTACTTCTCCTTTTAAAGAGCATACACTTCAGGGTTATCTCATTAATGTTAGATTCCTGATTAGGAACAAAGTGACCTTCAGAGAGTTTGTCTCATTACGGGAGCCAGACTGGGTGTTTATTACAGAGACATGGGCCAGGGACTGTTCGGGTCCCGATCTTGTAGAAGCAATCCCTTCTGGATATAGCCTAGTCAGATTGGATAGGGTAGGCCGGCGGGGTGGAGGGCTGGGCATTCTCCATAGGGAGACTCCTACTTGCCGTACAGAGCCACTCACCTCACTCGCTGATCATTACCAGGCGTTATACTTTTCAATAAATATTCATCCCACGAAAAGTTTCTCTGGTGTACTATGCTATCGGCAACCTGGATCTAGGGCATCCTTCAGTCAGCACTTTAGTAGTCTTTTAGAGCCCTATCTGGAAAGATCTAATTTTACACTTCTGGGTGATTTTAATTTCCATCTGGATAAAACATTATGTAATGACACACAAACCCTCTTGGAAACTATGAGCTGCTGCGACTTCACGCAGTTGGTTATGAGTCCCACCCATGTGGCAGGGCATATTTTAGACGGTATTTTCTCTAATGATCTACGATTTAAGGTGGGAGAGCCTATACCTCTCGCCTGGTCAGATCATTTTGCCATTCCTTTTAACTTACAGACTTCTGCATCAGGGACTGTTTTAGCTGAAAATAGGAAATCGGAGGGCAGGAGATATCTCAGCCTTTTTAGTAAGGAGGCACTCACTAACCTCTTTAAGAACTTTCAGCTTTCCGGGTACCTCGATGCAAATTGGCAGCAGCTGAGTTATCTAAAAAGTTGTTAGCAGTCATGGACACTTTAGCGCCGTTAAAAAGCACTATGCAGCAAGAAAAAAGTCCTCCACTCCCTGGTTCTCTGACAGGCTCAGAAAGTTGAGACAGGAGTGCTGTAAACAGGAGAGGCTATGGCGTATAGATTTAGCACCGACGGGTAGAGAGCTACACAAACAGCGTTTTAAAGAATATAAAGGGGCTATCATGGAAGAAAAGGGAATTTACTACTCAAAGATCACAGAGTCGATCAAATCCTCCAGAGAGCTTTTTAATGTTATCAACTCCCTCATTTCTCCCCCAGTCACAGATTCTTCGGAGGCCTCGCAGGATTTCTGTGATAGAATATCAGATTTTTTCCGTACCAAAATCACAGATATATATTCTTTGTTGGAGGCGTCCAACTCTAAAGTGGGGCTATCAGCTCAGCCTTCATTCCACCTTAATGATGGTGCAATTATGGAGGAGGCACCCAGGCTACTTACTTTCCCTTGTATGTCACCAGATGTTACGGACTGGTTGCTGGAAGGAGTTACATCTGGTTCTCCTCTGGACTCTTGCCCCCTGAAGGTGCTATAAATTGGTAGAGAGGTAATCGTCCCCCACCTTACCGCTGTTCTGAACGTAGCTATCTCAAAGGGGCAGTATCCCACCTCGTGGAAGACTGCAGTGGTTAAGCCACTCTTAAAAAAGCCTTCATTGGGCTCTACCGAATTAAAAAAAATTCGTCCTATTTCTTTGCTTCCAGTCCCAGCCAAGATTTTGGAAAACTATTTAAATTCCCAACTAAGTGCCTACCTAAAGGATCACCAGTTACTTGATGGTTCACAACATGGCTTTAGAAGCCACCATAGTGCGGAAACAGCATTAACTACTGCATTCCATAACATCCGTACTCAGGTGGATGCAGGGCACACCACATTGCTGGTCCTTTTTGACCTTACCGCAGCTTTTGATACCCTATCTCCCCTAAGGCTGGTTGAACGTCTCAGAGGAGATAGGGATCAGGGGCTCAGCCCTGGGGCTTCTCGCATCCTTTCTCAGTGATCGGGCACAGACGGTGAAAATGGGTCAATTTTATTCGGCTTCAAATTCCCTGTTATATGGAGTTCCGCAGGGCTCCTCCTTGAGCCTGACACTTTTTAATATCTATGTTGCCCCACTGGCAAAGGTGGTGAGATCCTTTGGGCTGGAGGTGTTGTCTTATGCTGACGACACCTAAATAATGGTGTCCATTACTCACAGTATTAGGGACTCAGCCACTAATTTTAAAAATTGCATGCAGGCAGTCTCTTCCTGGATGGTGGAAAACTTTATGAAACTGAATGGGGAAAAGAACGAGGTCTTGATATTTGGTAACCAACTGGACATCTGGTCCAATGATTGGTGGCCGGATACGCTTGGCACCTGTCCCTGCCCTGTATCCCATGGGAAAAATCTAGGGGTCATAGTGGACAATTCTCTTTCTTTGAACCTGCAGATTAGTCGGACAGTGTCCACCTGTTTTGGGATAATCAGGATCCTTAGAAAAATCTCCCAGTTCCTTTTGTGTGCCTCACGCAAACAGGCCCTAGTAATGTCCATACTGGATTATTGTAATGCCCTTTATTTGGGCATTACCAAAGGCCTGGTGCAACGTTTGCAGCTTGTGCAGAATGCTGCTGCCAGGCTGGTGATGGATCTTCCGAAATACCACTCAGTCTCGGCTTCCCTCATCACGCTGCACTGGCTTCCTCTGGACCGTAGAATTCATTTTAAAACCCTTTGCCTGACCCATAATGCCTACTACGGCCTAGACCCTGATGGTATTAAAGAAATAGGTCAGCATTATGCTCCTTTTAGGGAGCCGAGGTCCACAAATAAGAATTTATTAACAGTGCAGAGGTTTAAAAAGGCGAAATGGGGAGGCAGAGCTTTTTCTACTGCTGCTGCTAAGCTGTGTAACTCCCTCCCTGAAGATCTCTCTGGTCAGGTGTCACACTCACTCTTACATAATGCCTTGTAGACCTGGTTTTTCACACAGACCTCAGTCTGAGCATGTCATTTCATGTCATTCATGTCTGTACATTCGTCCCGCAATAGTGCCTTGACGCCCTTGGGCTAAGTTAGCGTTTTATTAGTTTAATATTCATTCATCCATATATATTACGACTGAGGAAAATACCTAAGAGTGTAAACAATCTGTGGGATCGTGAGACCAAAAATACAGACGGCACATCTTTGCTCTGAATGATAGGGACATCAAAAACAAAAGAAAGAGCAGCAACATAATGGATAAACAGGATGAAATACCTATAGAAAAAGAGAATGAAAAATTAGTTAAATAGATTTAACAAAGTGAATATGTAGCACACGAATAAAAACATTAAAACCCAATAATACATATAATATTTATGGATGAAGAAGAGCAACTCGTCTTAAGTAAATTGAAATTTGGTGTTTATCCACTCAATGAAATTCCAGTTGTCAAACGTCTTATGGAAAAGACATCTTTCTTCAAAGCAAGGGGTCCAGGCTTACTGCACCAGTATTTCCTCTCCTACAAATACTGATAGTCTGGAAGTTGGTATTTCTGGGGTGTGCTTATACCACAGCATTCAAAGCAGGTCCTTGATTGAAGCCAGGGGACTGGGCAATTACCACATGAATCGGTGTCACTGCACCAGATTCCCACAGCAATTTCCTTTTATTGACCAGTTTCCTAACCAGGAATTTCAAAAGCTTTTAGCTGATTGCTTTTTCAGAAGCCTTTAGCTGTATTCCCACAACACTTGCAATTCCTAAATTAAACACTGCTGCCTACTTGTAATGAAAGCCTTGGTCTTAAGCCAAATGATGAATCCTATTCAGGAATTTGTCAGGGGATTCTGGACTTGGATACAGCCTGCTAAGATTCTGCACTTTGGGTACATAGAGCAACAAGTTAGGCACAATAATTTGTCTTCGAAATAAGAGTCCCCAAAATGCATGTCCCTTTTGTGAGACATGCCTATTCGTAACTGTAGAACATTAATCACTTACGCATACCCCAAGTAACACAAGTTGGAAACTTGCATCTGTAGGATTACTCCTATGTTACTTCTAAGTTTACAGTAAATCCGTGATTTTTAGGGATCCCACAACAAAATTAAACTAAATTAAATTGCTCCTCAAAAGCAGCTGTTAGCATCTCCAGAATTCTAGAATGTTACCTAAAGTTTCCACATGTGAAATTATCACAGACGATCATTTGAGCATTTCCCTTTTTAAATGTTTGGTTCTCCTCTGGAAAAAATATTTTTCCCGATTGAGCAACTTATTTCTATTAAATATAAGGATGTCCCCCCCCCCCCCACATTATTATGCTAAAACAAACTTTTTCCCTTGACAGGAAAAAAATCGAAAACAAATTGTGTAGGGTTTCAGGGAGTGAGGGGAGAGGTTATTTTAAAGAAGCGATATGTTTACCCAATGACATATACATTTGTAGCTGTTCTTCTACCTTTGCAGGTACAAATATCCAGAAAACACCCACAAACTCACCCCTAGTACTAAAATGTCAACTGTTAGAAATACTAGAAGACCTTGTCATTCCCAAATACCTATTACAAAGATGGCATTTTGATGATCCTGTTCTGTGTAACTTGATCCTGTTATGTGTAACTTGAGAGATGGGTCCTAGGAGAAAATAAGCAGAGCTACAGTGGGACCTTCTCTTTAAGGACAATGACTGGGAGGGTAGGAAACAATATTTGGAAGGTGTGTAAACAGTATTTTATAAACTTGGACAGCCACTTATAGCTTGGACGCCCAGGTGTTAAAGGTTCCCTCAATGTGTCAGATATTTGGATAGCCACTTCCAATGGAACGGTCTGGACACCTAAGTATACCTACCCGGTGCCAGAAACTTGGATATTGACTTCCATGTATGTTGACTAGATAGCCATGCTTCACCACCTGGTGTAAAAGACTTAGGTATCTGTTTCAGTTAGGTTGACCAGGTCGGAAAGAACTCCAATCGCTTGTCAAAACTTTTGAATATATTTTAAATAAGCTTGAACAGCTATTGAAATGTACCTACCTAGTATCAGAAGTTGGATAGCTACTTAAGATTAGGTGTACTAGGTAGGAGAGTGTGTTAAATGTTTTACATTCTTGTTCAAGATAAATTGTTATAGTCATTGAGAAAAGAAATATGAACTGTGATGTATGTTTGGGTTTGTGTTCATCCCAAAATAAGATATTTCAACATGAGTCTACTTAATACTTGTTTCTGTTTTTTACAATCACAACACAATTAATTAAATGGTAGCATAGAGATTACAGAAACAGTATGTAGGCTGAGTAGATATAGTCAACAGGAAGCCTAGAGAGGACTTTAGGCATAAGATGTCTCTCCCCTTCCTTTAAGATTTTTCCAAATCCACTTTTTTGAAGTGATATTTTTTGGGCTCTCCTCTTACTGTGATTACCATACTAAAAGTGTTAATGAATGTGGAAGTGGTAGTGTACAATCTTTATTCGGAGGGACCTCTATAAAAGCAGAATTCGATGGAAGAATTGGGAATAACACACCTGGTCCTGGTTGTAGTTCCACATTTACTCACAGAGTTTCACTCAGGAAAGTTCATAGATTTTGTTTAGTAAATATATTTGCAGTTTGTGGGGTTTTTCGGTTAATTTTTTGAGTCTTTTTTAATCTTAGGTTAAGTTCTTATAAGCATACAGGGCTGAACCCACTGCATATATGACTCTACGAGTTTAAATACTGTAGGCGAAAACATTTGGTTTGCAAATATACTGTGATGAAAACACAATTTTCGGTTTTCTACACACATTATGGCAGCATCTGTACTTGTACCTAATAGTATATATACTATACTTCTAAGAGCGGCAAGCAAACCTTACTTTTTACATTTTGCATGCTAACTGCATGCTAACCACAATAAGCACACATTAGTCATGTCTTTGGGGGAGTGACCTCTTTGCTATCCACCCTGGCAAAAGCCCAGGATCTCATTTAGGTCGATATAACATGGCTGAAACATGTTGGTGTTCTAGTGTTATAGAGCCATCGTAACCTGACATCGCTACATAGACATATTTTTATTTTTCCCTCCCACTCTTCTAATAAAGGATAGTTTTAGAGTGGGGGAGGAATTTTATCTTTAAAGTTACGCCTCTTACACCCTATCTTCATAAGTGCTCCCTGGAATATTGTTGAGCCCACCCTGACCTTTAGGAGTTAGGGTGAACCAGATGATTAAACATGTCACTTTTAGATTGGGTGAAGGTTATGTAAAGAAAAGGGACACTTTCCCTTCCCACCCATAACAGTGGGTGTGCTGTCATTTGGTGTACAAGTGGTCCCCCACCTTTGACCTTCCCAAGGAGCCGTGCTGGCTCCAGATGGGATACTTTTTTGTTTCAACACTACATATCAGAGCCATCCCCCCCATTGCTGGGAACAATCCCCTAATGCAGTTAAGGGCCACTTCTCTTTTACTGATAAAAAAGCAGCAACATCAGCCTCCGGGTGGGCTTCAACAGTTTAGCTATGTACCCCATTGCTACAACATATGAGGTGGAAGGGACCTGATACCCAACAATACGGGAGATCTCAGCCAGTACTGCAGACCTTTAAGCAGCAGTGTGACAAAACTCCCATTCCCGGTAGAAAAAGGTAGTGTGGAATTGGTAGCAGTGGAGACATGTGTGGGACCTGATAGCATCTAAGGCTAGCAGTGTAATTTCACAGTGGTTTAATACAACTTGTACAGGAACTCAAAGTGCAAGCGTTTATATTTAAAGTTCATGGAAATTGTTTTTAGTTGGGCACAACAAATCACTAATCTCTCTTCCATTGTATCATGGCTGGAACTAAATCCAGTGGGCATGCAGCTACGGTGCATTTATAGATATGTGAAACCCAGCCTCACACAAGCACTTGGTCAATGAGATGAGGCTCACTTGGGATCTCAGGGAGGTAGACTGTGAGAACATGGCAAAATCTGTGCTATATGAAAATGTCTGGGGTATTTTAGGTGCTCTGTCATGGTATTCATTGACGTTAAGAAAGTGGAACAGGGGTCCCAGTTCCCTGATGCTAATGTTTTTCATGTGATGATTTAACTAGCACGTCAGTTGTTGTAGGTATTGCAGGATTATCAATGGCTGTGGTCTTGGGGGAATATAGCAGAGAACAACCCAATACCTTACTTTGCTTGTGCAATGCAACCGCAATTGCTGCAACCGTGTCTACAGTCTCCCTCGGGCATGCAGGCTTTTGAAAAATACATGTATGTAATGTACACTGGGCCACATTCTATCATTCCACAATGGTATGTGGTATAGGAGGCTGTGGAAGATACCTGTAAATCATGAAGAAGGCCTGGATGGCTAATTAATATATCTCGGGATTGGGTACTGCCAGCCCACCCCACGTCAGCGGCGATGTCAATAACTCTCATCATAGTCTGGGTTGTCTGTCTGTTCATATGAGTCTACTGAGCTAAGATTGTAGTATGGTGGAGGTATATGTAGGTTCAGAAATAAATAAAGATACATGGGTATCACAAACATTTTGATAAGTGCCACCTGTTCAGCAATTGTTGAAGGCAGTTTAGTTCAGCGATCTATCTGCATGTTCAACTGGTCCACCGCAGACCATAGTTATTGAGCTGAACAACCTCCCTGTCCATGTAGATCTTAATACCCAGATAGAGAACTGAAGTCTCACTCTACTGAGTGGTACTCAAAGACAATCTGTCATGCGGAGGGAGTAAACAGGTAGATTTTGGATTTACTCCACTTTATCTGTATAGTAGAGTAACCACCACATGTTATACTGGCACAAAGAACCAGGGAAAAATTCTCAGAATGTTTAAGAAATAGCATATAATCGTACACATACAGCGAGATTAATAGTTGCCAATCGTTAAGTGTCACCCTTCTGTGTGCATGGTGTTGCCACAACTGAATAGCTTTACACCAAAGCAAGCAGAGGAGGTTCTTTGAATAAAGTTCTACTTTTATGCCAAGTTTGGTGTTATTTTTTTTAAGCTGTTTTGTCAGAATTGAGGAGCGTAAAATGGGAAATGTCACTTTTGCTCCCCCAACCCCACTTTCTATAGGTTCTATTTAATGGATCACCAGGGAAACTGCCATGAAACCCAAACCAGATTATGCTTTTTTTTGGGAAATTGTGTTCAGATGTGTCAAACTGTACCAAAGTTATTAGCAAAACAAAAAAATGCTTTTACAAAGGAAAGTCTGACCTAAGTATAAATATACAGGCTCTATCAACATCTGTGTAATATGCCAATATATATATAGACATAGATTACCTACTGGCGGTCGCCAGTAGGTAGTTATAGTTAGGACCCTGTTTCCATAGGAAATCCGCAACATTCTATTTGGAATAACTTTGGCGCCGGTTGACGAATCCTCGCGAAATTTTCAAAACTAATGGGGCGCTCCGCTCCGCTCCTACCCTGAAAGTCTCGGGGTGATTCGTCAAGCGGGGGCTGAGAAAAAAGGGGGGTCCCAAAACGCATTTTCCCCATGCATTTTTCCATAGGACCTTTAGACACAGCTACAGCCCGAACGGCTGAACAGAATTACTTGAAATTTGGCAGAGAGGTAGTCCGCAGGTCAAGGAAGTGCCTTTTGTAGGTCTGGTGTAAATCTGTTCAGTAGTTCCTGAGAAAATAGCATTTAAATCAATATATATATCTGTAAGCGTGCTCCGTGCGCTTACCGTAAGCTTACCGTACGCGTACGGTGCCGTGCGCGAGCTCAAATCTGATTGGTTGTCACATGACTGTAAACATTCGAATCGGACGAAATCAGGAAGTGTCGGCCGCCATTTCGTGTGTTTCACACAGAGAAAAAAAAGGGAGATAACGAGAAAAGGGGGCAAGGAAGAGAGTTACAGAGCCCCTAACATTTGAAAGGGGGTCAAAGAAGGACACAAAAGTACAAAAAATACATTTATTAATTTAAAAAAAAAATCGCGGGGTACGCGTACGGTAAGCTTACGGTAAGCTTACCGTACGCGTACGGTGCCGTGCGCGAGCTCAAATCTGATTGGTTGTCACATGACTGTAAACATTCGAATCGGACGAAATCAGGAAGTGTCGGCCGCCATTTTGTGTGTTTCACACAGAGAAAAAAAGGGAGATAACGTGAAAAGGGGGCAAGGAAGAGAGTTATAGATCCCCTAACATTTGAAAGGGGGTCAAAGAAGGACACAAAAGTACAAAAAATACATTTATTAATTTAAAAACAAAATCGCGGGGTACGCGTACGGTAAGCTTACGGTAAGCTTACCGTACGCGTACGGTAGAAAAATAAAATAAAAAAAGAAATAAAATTCAGATTTAAGTGTTTAGATATTAGGGGGCTCTAAAAAGAGCCGTTGTGTTTTTGAAGTGATTTTTTAGTGGTACCTACAAGTAAGTACCGACGCAGAGTCTAAGGTTCAAGAGGAAGACTCTGTTCCCTTCATCATTGAAGTGTACACCATCTCCTCTATAAATGTCTTGCATGTCGTAACGCAAGTTGTTGTGGTAAATGGAACCCATACCATAGTCTCGGAGGAAAGCAGAAACAGATTTGTTGACGTGCTTTCTTGCTTTGTCAATCTGCGGACAAAAATGATTGGACCAGTTCCATTTTTGCCTTTGGCATATGTTAGAATACACAAAGGCAGTTTTAGGGAAAAGTGAAAACAGTTGTGCAAAGGTCTCCTTCATAAGCATTTCCAGACCTACCCCAGTCAAAGTGCCTAGGTCATTGCCACCACAGTGCACTATTATGAGGTCAGGGTGTTGGATTTGCATGAAGGATTTCACCAATGGCATTAATTGGTGCCACTTTAACCCTCTCTGACCAATCCATTTAATGTCTACATTTGGCAAAGCAAGGTCTCTCACCATACCTGTTTTCTCTGCATACTTTTCACTCCAGAAGACATAGCTGTGCCCTACAATCTACACTGTGAACATCTTCAAAGGAGATCTGGATGCACTCAGGAGGTGTATTTCAGTAGAATGGGAAAAAGAAATGAAAGACAGTTTGGAAATGGAGGCATACATATTTGTTTAAAATAAAAAGAACTCATTGGCTGTTTCATACCATTCTACACTAAAAACTAGGCTGTACGTGTCAATTTATAGAAGCATGTTTTGTATTGGTACAGAAAAATGTGTTACCAAAGAACATTACTATGGATTTGCTGTTAGGTTTGAAAAGTCAAGCACTCTTGCTCTTTGAAAATGAAACATTGTGTGGTGAACTTCTGACCTGACTTCACAGAGCAGTGTTCCATGAGCTGTTGCTATGGTAGCAGGCAGAAGTCAAGTTGGGGGAAGGGTGCTAGGCAGAAGTCAAGTTGGGGGAAGGGTACTTTTGGAAAAGGGTTGGTTTTCAACCAATAGAAATGTGTGATTACATTTGAAAAAAAGGGGGAAGCACTGAGATTTGAAATTAACATGTATATGTGTGGAAAAAGAGAGGGAAACATTGCCATTATCTGGTTCTGCTGAGAGGAGAGAGGTGTACAGAACAGAGATCCTGGCTCTGATAATCTGCTGTTTGAGTGCGACATTTCTTTCACAACTAACTAATTTTAAAGGTGAGTTATGAGTTTGAGAGGGGATGTATGTGGTAAATTAAGAAATGAATAATAGAATTGGGATTCCTTTTGTTGAAGTTGTGTTTATCATTTTGTGTTTTGGGAGAAATTTAAATGTAAGGAACATGTAAAATATTATGGACTATGTTTTTACCATAAAATAAGGTGTACTGGTATAAATGAGGAATACTTTTAGGGTTTGAGGTTGCAGTCAGTAATGCAAATACATTCAGCATCACTAAGGCTGGTTGCCCTTGCTGGAGTGTAGTCATTCTCCCAGGTTACACATGTTCCTGGTCTGAAAAAGCTGTTTGGACATGTGCTGTTTTCAGAATCTGAAAAGTGGATTGAAAATGTGTCAGACTGTAAAAGTACTTATCACTTGTCAAAAAAAGAGTAGTAAGTGTGCTTTCAAATTGGCAAAGAAATTTAGTTTTCTGAATAATATCAAACCATGACTCTGTGTGCAAAGAGGAATTATAGACAGAGATTTATTGCGTATTACTCTGGTAATTTTACATTTGCATTAGTAGGAAAGGGGAACCTATTTTTCTGCAGAAGCAGACTCTTAGCACACACCCAGCTGCTTATCCTGTAGAATCATGCATAGTATTCACAACCGAGTGGGGTTTGAGGTTGCAGTCAGTAATGCAAATACATTCAGCATCACTAAGGCTGGTTGCCCTTGCTGGAGTGTAGTCAGTCACCCAGGTTACACATGTTGCTGGTCTCAAAAAGCTGTTTGGACATGTGCTGTTTTCAGAATCTGAAAAGTGGATTCAAAATGTGTCAGACTGTAAAAGTACTTATCACTTGCCAAAAAAAGAGTAGTAAGTGTGCTTTCAAATTGGCAAAGAAATGTCGTTTTCTGCCTAATTTCAAACCATGACTCTGTGTGCAAAGAGGAATTATAGACAGAGATTTATTGCGTATTACTCTGGTAATTCTACATTTGCATTAGTAGGAAAGGGGCACCTATTTTTCTGCAGAAGAAGACTCTTAGCACACACCCAGCTGCTTATCCTGTAGAATCATGCATAGTATTCACAACCAAGTGGGGTTTGAGGTTGCAGTCAGTAATGCAAATACATTCAGCATCACTAAGGCTGGTTGCCCTTGCTGGAGTGTAGTCATTCACCCAGGTTACACATGTTCCTGGTCTGAAAAAGCTGTTTGGACATGTACTGTTTTCAGAATCTGAAAAGTGGATTGAAAATGTGTCAGACTGTAAAAGTACTTATCACTTGTCAAAAAAAGAGTAGTAAGTGTGCTTTCAAATTGGCAAAGAAATTTAGTTTTCTGACTAATATCAAACCATGACTCTGTGTGCAAAGAGGAATTATAGACAGAGATTTATTGCGTATTACTCTGGTAATTTTACATTTGCATTAGTAGAAAAGGGGCACCTATTTTTCTGCAGAAGCAGACTCTTAGCACACACCCAGCTGCTTATCCTGTAGAATCATGCATAGTATTCACAACCGAGTGGGGTTTGAGGTTGCAGTCAGTAATGCAAATACATTCAGCATCACTAAGGCTGGTTGCCCTTGCTGGAGTGTAGTCAGTCACCCAGGTTACACATGTTGCTGGTCTCAAAAAGCTGTTTGGACATGTGCTGTTTTCAGAATCTGAAAAGTGGATTCAAAATGTGTCAGACTGTAAAAGTACTTATCACTTGCCAAAAAAAGAGTAGTAAGTGTGCTTTCAAATTGGCAAAGAAATTTCGTTTTCTGCCTAATTTCAAACCATGACTCTGTGTGCAAAGAGGAATTATAGACAGAGATTTATTGCGTATTACTCTGGTAATTTTACATTTGCATTAGTAGGAAAGGGGGAGCTATTTTTTCTGCAGAAGCAGACTCTTAGCACACACCCAGCTGCTTATCCTGTAGAATCATGCATAGTATTCACAACCGAGTGGGGTTTGAGGTTGCAGTCAGTAATGCAAATACATTCAGCATCACTAAGGCTGGTTGCCCTTGCTGGAGTGTAGTCAGCCTCCCAGGTAACACATGTTCCTGGTCTGAAAAAGCTGTTTGGACATGTGCTGTTTTCAGAATCTGAAAAGTGGATTCAAAATGTGTCAGACTGTAAAAGTAGTTATCACTTGCCAAAAAAAGAGTAGTAAGTGAGCTTTCAAATTGGCAAAGAAATTTCGTTTTCTGCCTAATTTCAAACCATGACTCTGTGTGCAAAGAGGAATTATAGACAGAGATTTATTGCGTATTACTCTGGTAATTTTGCATTTGCATTAGTAGGAAAGGGGCACCTATTTTTCTGCAGAAGCAGACTCTTAGCACACACCCAGCTGCTTATCCTGTAGAATCATGCATAGTATTCACAACTGAGTGGGGTTTGAGGTTGCAGTCAGTAATGCAAATACATTCAGCATCACTAAGGCTGGTTGCCCTTGCTGGAGTGCAGTCAGTCACCCAGGTTACACATGTTGCTGGTCTCAAAAAGCTGTTTGGACATGTGCTGTTTTCAGAATCTGAAAAGTGGATTCAAAATGTGTCAGACTGTAAAAGTACTTATCACTTGCCAAAAAAAGAGTAGTAAGTGTGCTTTCAAATTGGCAAAGAAATTTCGTTTTCTGCCTAATTTCAAACCATGACTCTGTGTGCAAAGAGGAATTATAGACAGAGATTTATTGCGTATTACTCTGGTAATTTTACATTTGCATTAGTAGGACAGGGGGAGCTATTTTTTCTGCAGAAGCAGACTCTTAGCACACACCCAGCTGCTTATCCTGTAGAATCATGCATAGTATTCACAACCGAGTGGGGTTTGAGGTTGCAGTCAGTAATGCAAATACATTCAGCATCACTAAGGCTGGTTGCCCTTGCTGGAGTGTAGTCATTCACCCAGGTTACACATGTTGCTGGTCTCAAAAAGCTGTTTGGACATGTGCTGTTTTCAGAATCTGAAAAGTGGATTCAAAATGTGTCAGACTGTAAAAGTAGTTATCACTTGCCAAAAAAAGAGTAGTAAGGGTGCTTTCAAATTGGCAAAGAAATTTCGTTTTCTGACTAATTTCAAACCATGACTCTGTGTGCAAAGAGGAATTATAGACAGAGATTTATTGCGTATTACTCTGGTAATTTTACATTTGCATTAGTAGGAAAGGGGGAGCTATTTTTTCTGCAGAAGCAGACTCTTAGCACACACCCAGCTGCTTATCCTGTAGAATCATGCATAGTATTCACAACCGAGTGGGGTTTGAGGTTGCAGTCAGTAATGCAAATACATTCAGCATCACTAAGGCTGGTTGCCCTTGCTGGAGTGTAGTCAGTCACCCAGGTTACACATGTTGCTGGTCTCAAAAAGCTGTTTGGACATGTGCTGTTTTCAGAATCTGAAAAGTGGATTCAAAATGTGTCAGACTGTAAAAGTACTTATCACTTGCCAAAAAAAGAGTAGTAAGTGTGCTTTCAAATTGGCAAAGAAATTTCGTTTTCTGCCTAATTTGAAACCATGACTCTGTGTGCAAAGAGGAATTATAGACAGAGATTTATTGCGTATTACTCTGGTAATTTTACATTTGCATTAGTAGGAAAGGGGGAGCTATTTTTTCTGCAGAAGCAGACTCTTAGCACACACCCAGCTGCTTATCCTGTAGAATCATGCATAGTATTCACAACCGAGTGGGGTTTGAGGTTGCAGTTATTAATGCAAATACATTCAGCATCACTAAGGCTGGTTGCCCTTGCTGGAGTGTAGTCAGTCACCCAGGTTACACATGTTGCTGGTCTCAAAAAGCTGTTTGGACATGTGGTGTGTTCAGAATCTGAAAAGTGGATTCAAAATGTGTCAGACTGTAAAAGTACTTATCACTTGCCAAAAAAAGAGTAGTAAGTGTGCTTTCAAATTGGCAAAGAAATTTCGTTTTCTGCCTAATTTCAAACCATGACTCTGTGTGCAAAGAGGAATTATAGACAGAGATTTATTGCGTATTACTCTGGTAATTCTACATTTGCATTAGTAGGAAAGGGGCACCTATTTTTCTGCAGAAGAAGACTCTTAGCACACACCCAGCTGCTTATCCTGTAGAATCATGCATAGTATTCACAACCAAGTGGGGTTTGAGGTTGCAGTCAGTAATGCAAATACATTCAGCATCACTAAGGCTGGTTGCCCTTGCTGGAGTGTAGTCATTCACCCAGGTTACACATGTTCCTGGTCTGAAAAAGCTGTTTGGACATGTACTGTTTTCAGAATCTGAAAAGTGGATTGAAAATGTGTCAGACTGTAAAAGTACTTATCACTTGTCAAAAAAAGAGTAGTAAGTGTGCTTTCAAATTGGCAAAGAAATTTCGTTTTCTGCCTAATTTGAAACCATGACTCTGTGTGCAAAGAGGAATTATAGACAGAGATTTATTGCGTATTACTCTGGTAATTTTACATTTGCATTAGTAGGAAAGGGGGAGCTATTTTTTCTGCAGAAGCAGACTCTTAGCACACACCCAGCTGCTTATCCTGTAGAATCATGCATAGTATTCACAACCGAGTGGGGTTTGAGGTTGCAGTTATTAATGCAAATACATTCAGCATCACTAAGGCTGGTTGCCCTTGCTGGAGTGTAGTCAGTCACCCAGGTTACACATGTTGCTGGTCTCAAAAAGCTGTTTGGACATGTGGTGTGTTCAGAATCTGAAAAGTGGATTCAAAATGTGTCAGACTGTAAAAGTACTTATCACTTGCCAAAAAAAGAGTAGTAAGTGTGCTTTCAAATTGGCAAAGAAATTTCGTTTTCTGCCTAATTTCAAACCATGACTCTGTGTGCAAAGAGGAATTATAGACAGAGATTTATTGCGTATTACTCTGATAATTTTACATTTGCATTAGTAGGAAAGGGGGAGCAATTTTTTCTGCAGAAGCAGACTCTTAGCACACACCCAGCTGCTTATCCTGTAGAATCATGCATAGTATTCACAACCGAGTGGGGTTTGAGGTTGCAGTCAGTAATGCAAATACATTCAGCATCACTAAGGCTGGTTGCCCTTGCTGGAGTGTAGTCAGTCACCCAGGTTACACATGTTGCTGGTCTCAAAAAGCTGTTTGGACATGTGCTGTTTTCAGAATCTGAAAAGTGGATTCAAAATGTGTCAGACTGTAAAAGTACTTATCACTTGCCAAAAAAAGAGTAGTAAGTGTACTTTCCAATTGGCAAAGAAATTTCGTTTTCTGACTAATATCAAACCATGACTCTGTGTGCAAAGACGAATTATAGACAGAGATTTATTGCATATTACTCTGGTAATTTTACATTTGAATTAGTAGGAAAGGGGGAGCTATTTTTCTGCAGAAGCAGACTCTTAGCACACACCCAGCTGCTTATCCTGTAGAATCATGCATAGTATTCACAACCGAGTGGGGTTTGAGGTTGCAGTCAGTAATGCAAATACATTCAGCATCACTAAGGCTAGTTGCCCTTGCTGGAGTGTAGTCAGTCACCCAGGTTACACATGTTGCTGGTCTCAAAAAGCTGTTTGGACATGTGCTGTTTTCAGAATCTGAAAAGTGGATTCAAAATGTGTCAGACTGTAAAAGTAGTTATCACTTGCCAAAAAAAGTGTAGTAAGTGTGCTTTCAAATTGGCAAAGAAATTTCGTTTTCTGCCTAATTTCAAACCATGACTCTGTGTGCAAAGAGGAATTATAGAAAGAGATTTATTGCGTATTACTCTGGTAATTTTACATTTGCATTAGTAGGAAAGGGGGAGCTATTTTTTCTGCAGAAGCAGACTCTCAGCACACACCCAGCTGCTTATCCTGTAGAATCATGCATAGTATTCACAACCGAGTGGGGTTTGAGGTTGCAGTCAGTAATGCAAATACATTCAGCATCACTAAGGCTGGTTGCCCTTGCTGGAGTGTAGTCAGTCACCCAGGTTACACATGTTGCTGGTCTCAAAAAGCTGTTTGGACATGTGCTGTTTTCAGATTCTGAAAAGTGGATTGAAAATGTGTCAGACAGTAAAAGTAATTATCACTTGCCAAAAAATGAGTAGTAAGTGTGCTTTCAAAATGGCAAAGAAATTTCGTTTTCTGCCTAATATCAAACCATGAGTCTGTGTGCACACAGGAATTGGTTTTAGATATTTAATTTGTGATGGTTTTATTGTGATTTTCACTTGTAGGAAAGGGGTACATAGTATTTTAAGATTTGAAAAGATCATAAAAAATATAGTAATATATTTAAATAAAATAAATGATTTTTTTTTTAGTTTCTTTCAGGTATTGCTGAAGAGCAGTGAACAACATTTAAGATGCCTACAAAATCCAGACAAAGGAAAAACCACAAAAAAAATCTATATTTGATGACCTCTGGAGGACCTAAGTTAGTTGGAGATGCTCATGTTGGGAAAAAGAGAAAGTCTTCTGGTAAGCAGACAAAAGATTTTTTAAACAATATCTTCAAAAAAAGGAAAAATGTACAAAATGTCTGTACTGGAAAGAATGTTTTAAATAGAAAACAACAGGAAAAAATTGAGCATTTAGTTAATGCAAATATACCTTCAGAAACAATAAAGATTAACTTAAAAAGAAAAACAGCGTTTAAAGAGATTCTTAGAAAAATGTTTCAGAGAAGAGTTATGTCCAATTTGATAAAGGATGTGAAAAAATATAAGAAAAAATCTAAATTTTATAAGAGAAAAAAAGAAATTGAAGCCATTGCAGCAAAGGCTTTAGAATTAAAAAGGAAACTATTCATTTTAATTTTGAACAGGATGCGTACATTAGATAAAATGGTCAATGTACTGAAATCACAAAGCAAAAGGAAAAGACTAGTGAAAAGAACAAACTTTTGTAAAGTATTTTTAGGAGAATGGATGCATAGTTCAAGTAGTGAACCTTTTTTTAATGAAGAGAGTTATTTTCAAAGTAATAGTTTGCTGCATGCAGTTGACACCAGAGGTCGTGCTTATGAAGTGAAAAATGGTTGTATAATGGAGAAGGAGAAAATGGTTCCAAGAGATGAGGAACAAGTGATGGCGGATGAGGCTATGGGGAGACGTCCTAAAGCCCCAGTGTACACTTGGAATTGTAGTAGTATTTGCACTGTGCATCAGGAATCTATTGATAAATTTCGTGAGTTTCTAAGAGAATATAGTAAAAAAAGTGTTAAACAGAAGATTAAGGTGCTTCAAAGTCTAGATCCATGCAGAGTGAGAGAGAATACTGGTTTGCAGGGACATTCTCTGGCTTGTCTATCTAGAAAAGTGTGTAAAAGTGTTTTTCATCATTTTAGGATGCTGGCTGTTCATCATACTGAAATGAGAAAGTTTGTGAGACGATTGTATTTTGCTAAAAGTCCAGCAATAAAGTTAGATGAATTGAATAGGGCTCTGTTCCGTGGATCGGTATCAGATGTAGAGAAGGTTACTGATGAAATTCAGTTTTGTTACTTTGGTCCAGAACAAAAGAGTGCAGGTAATGACACAGTTATCGAGGAAGATGTGGAAGAGAATGTAGAACCCTCTGTAAGTAAGAAATTTGATGATCAAATGACAAAATTTGCAATCATCTCTAAAGAAAGACCAAATATTACTTGTATTTGTTGCCGCAGAACTCATTATAAAAAACAAACCAGGAATGTTGATCTCTACAGAAAAAGTGAAAATGAAGATAATTATAAGTGGAAGGATTTTGCCACATATATATTTCTTGAAAATTGTTTTGAATTGGGTGAAGATCAGCGTATTTGTAAATACTGTTACAACAAGTTAGAAGAAAATAGAATGCCGACCAGAGCTGTACATAATAATTTAGAATTGGATGCTATTCCTGCCGAACTTTCTGAATTAAATACATATGAGTCTATACTTATTCAATGTGTTCATCCCTTCCAGACCATAGTACGTATGGAGCCCAAAACTGGTAAATTACCTCCTTCAGATTTACTGAGAGGTTTAAAAGGAAGAGTGGTGTATTTGCCCTTGGATTTGAAAAAAAATATGGAAACTATTGATGCAGATACTTTGGAAACTGAACCATTAGTTATTCTGGTTAATGGTGTACCTACAAAGAATAAGAAGATTTGGCAGGAGCTGGTAGATGTACGGAAAGTACAAAGAGCAAATTTGTATTTGAAAAGGAATAACAAATGGTATGAATCAATTTATATAGAAGAAGAAGAAGAAGAAGATTTACAAGAAGACACAGAAAGACCAACTGGACAAATTGAAAAAGTGGACAAGTCAAAGGAAGAAGAAATTTATGAACATTTTAGCATACATCCTCTTCATTCAAAAGAAGTTATGGGAGATACTATTGATCTGTTTCAGATGAAGAAAGCAAAAGGAACTCCCGTGAGTGTATGGGAGGAGAGCTTGGAAGCTCGATGTTTTCCCCAGCTGTTTCCTACAGGAAAAGGAGGACGATACGATGAACGTCCAGAACAGATTCCAGCATCTGAGTATCGGACTACAAGACTATATGCAGAAGATCCAAGATTTCGACAAAGTATTCCTTATTTGTTCCATCTTTTATTTGAAAGCGACTTGTCTGCATTGTCTTATGCAGTAAATCACATTTTAAAAAGTGGAGTACATTTACAAAATGTGTCTGCTAAGGATTTTATGGAGAAAGAGCAGCACCGAGATGATCATTTGGAAACACAACTGATCAATCTGATGGCTTGTCAGCGTGGAACAAATGAATATTGGTACCGATGCCATGGTGAATTAAAATGCATGTTACGGAATTTAGGAACACCAACATGGTTCCTTACCCTAAGCTGTGCTGAGTACGCTTGGGATGATTTACTGGATTTTCTACGAGAGGCAAATTCAAACATTAAAAACATCGAATACAAGACAGCAAGAGAACTGTGCTCATTGGATCCGGTTAACGTTTGCAGATATTTCAATCATAGATTTGAGGCTATGATGTCCTTCATCTGCAATAAAAAAAATCCACCTCTTGGAGAAGTTGTGGATTTCTTTTGGAGAAAAGAGTACCAGGCAAGAGGTGCTCCTCATATTCATATGCTGTTGTGGATCAAGGATGCCCCAAAGTTTGGAACAGATACTGATGAAGCAGTGTTATCTTTTATTGAAGAATATGCAACATGTGCTATACCAAAAAGCACAGAAGAGAAAAAGTTAAAAGAGCAAGTTTTACGTTTCCAAAGTCATCGGTGTGGAAAATACTGTCGACGGAAGTACAAGACAAAAGATAAATTCTACACTAAATGTCGATTTGGATTTCCTAGACCTGTTCTTTCAAAAGGAAGAGTAAACAGTTTTATGTCAGCTGTGAGACATACTATTACAAGAAAATCACCTAAGAATACCTACAACCTAAAAAGAAAAGAAGAATCAAAAAATATAAATGACTACAACCCAGTCATTTTATCCATGTGGAATGCTAACATGGATATACAGTATGTAGCTGACAATTCCATTGCTGTTGCTCGATATGTTACGTCTTACATTACGAAATCAGAAAAAACTGAATTGAAAGAAATGTGGCAAGAGATTTCTCACGAGAAGACTGTCAGTAAGAAGCTGTACAGTTTCAGTTTAAAGATGTTATCGCATCGAGAAATTGGATCCTACGAATGTTTAGATAGGTTATCTTTTGCGAGTCTCTACTCAAAATCAAGAAGAAGAATTTGGGCAAGTTTAGACCTTGCAGCAATGAGAAATCTGGTACTGAAATCTGTTGGAGAAATTGAATATTTGGCCGAGAATGACCCAGAAAGTACAGATATTTTGAAATCAAACATGTTGGACACATATTACCCAAAGAGAAGTGTTCATCTAGAGAACATGTGTCTCTATGAAGTGCTGCAGAACTACATTTATTCACGGAAAACCGCAGAAGACATCAACAATGGAAAATATAAAGTCATTGGTGAGGAAGGATGTTTGGTGAAGCAAACAAAAGGAAGTTTGATAAATCACCGGAAGCTGAGTTGCGACACTACTGACAAAAAGGAATTTTACTACTTGGCTCTTTTACAGCTGTTTAAACCATGGCGTTCAGAGGACGAACTACTGGGAGAATTTCAAAGCTATGAAGATTCCTTTAATGCTTGCAAAGACAGCATAGAATGCAGTACTTTCAGAAATTATGTGCAAATGTTAAATGAAGAAATTGAACAGGAAACTACAATTGCAGCTGAAGTAGCTAGAGACAGTTCTCAAGACAGCCAAAGTTCTGGAACACTCAGTCAAGATCCCCTAGGACAACCAATTGTTGAAAATGAAGCTGCAATAGCAATGACTGAAGTGGAAATGGCTATGAATCAAGCTCAAGAAGAATTTATAGACTTACCAAATTTGGAAAGACAACTGAATGAAGAGCAGCAACAAATTTATGAAGAGATCAGAAACAAAATTCATCACGGATTACAACATGAAAAAAAAGAGTGCTCATGCACATCATTTCAACCAATCAGGATGTATGTAAGCGGACAAGCTGGAACTGGAAAACGTTTCTTAATCAAAGTCATCAGAAGCTACCTACAGCAAAAAACAGATTCAACTTTGTCTTGTGTGGTTACTGTACAACTGGGTTAGCAGCATATAACATAAAAGGAATCACCTTACATCGTTTGCTAATGTTACCAGTGGAGCATGAGAACAAAATACAATACCACAAGCTAACTGGAGAAGCATGCTTGGAAGTTTCAAGAGTATTGAAGAAGATGCAAGTTCTCATTATTGAAGAGGTGAGCATGGTATCAAACTTAATGCTTGCCTTTGTGCATTTAAGAATGCAGCAAATTCTAAGGACAGACTATGACGTGTTATTTGGTGGAAAACATGTCATAGTTTTTGGGGATCTTCTACAGCTTACTCCAGTTAAAGGACAACCAGTGTTTAATACTGTGACACATGAAGACACAAAGAAGTCATTGGGAAGCATTGGTAATGCAAATATTTGGTCCTTCTTTGAGTACAAGGAACTTACTACTAATATGAGGCAAGCAAACGATGAAGAATATGGAAGTATTCTGAAAGATATCAGAATTGGACTACTCACTGAAGCTGGCACGAAAGCATTACAGAGTCGGTTGCTACATAATTTATTCCCAAAGGAAGAAATAGTTGCAGCAAAAATATACAAGAACATTGCAGAAAAGAAAAGTGTCATCTGCTCAATGCCAACTCTACGTGAATGCTCAATATTCAATGAGGAACTTTTGAAATTGGAAAAGGAAGAGATTAGGAAATTGGAAGCAGTGGACAAAATTCAGCATGAAAGAATTACTATTACATTAACAGGCAAACTGAAAAATAAATTGGATTCACTAGAGAAGAACATTTCCAAAACAGCTGGATTAGAAAAAAATCTATATGTTTGCATGAACTGTAGAGTATTTTTAAGGAGAAATTTGGATGTTGAAAAAGGTTTAGTGAATGGAGCTATGGGAAGAGTTGTGGGTTTTATTAATTACCAGAAAAAAGATGAAATTGAATGTTTAAAAATAAAATTTGATCAGATAGAAGAAGTTATAGACATTTGTCGTTGTACAGTTCGTTTCATGCTTGTGAAAGACTTATATGTACGTAGGAAACAGTTTCCATTTTCTCTAGCATATGCTGTAACTATTCACAAGTCTCAAGGATTGACTGTAGATTGTGCTTTTGTAAACATTGGTTCAACTGTGTTCAAAGAAGGTATGGCTTATGTTGCTTTGTCACAAGTGAAAACAATATCTGGTTTATTTATGATAGACTTTGATGACTCAAAAGTTAGTGCTGATCCAAATTGTGTAAAGGAGTATAATAGATTAAGAAGAACCTATGCTCCTCATTTAGGTCAGTATCCTGTGTTGGAAAAACGTGTTGTTTCTCGAAAAAGGAGAATTGAGAATATCTATAATGAGGATGTAGAGAGGAGAAAAAAAAAGAGGAGTGATGTAATTGCAAACAAAAAGAAAAAGGAAAATGTTGAAGAGGTTGTAGGTTGTCATTTTGAAAATAGCTCTGGTGTCAACTGCTACGCTAATGTAGTGCTGAATGTTGTATTTTATCTGGAAAGTTTGAAAGAACAGATAATAGTAAATCAGAGAAAAAGATTCTGTTCTGAGTTGAGTCTCCTTTTTGAAAAGCTGAGTAATGATAAAACTAAAATAGAAAGTGCTACTGAAATTAGAAAACTTTTAGATGTATGTTCAGGACGAACACAGTTTTCTCAAAATATACAGCAAGACGCACAGGAATTCTTGATGTATTTTCTTCAGGTACTGGAAGAAGAAGGGGTACACATTGAAAATATGTTTGGTCTCTCTTATAAATGGGAAAATAGTTGTGAAAACTGTTTCCATACATGTGGCTCTAATGTTGATTCTGAAAGGTTTATTTATTTAACATTGCCAGAGTGTAAAATAGTCACTTTTGCTAACTTAGTTAAAGATGCTAATCATAGCATGGAATGCAGTGAGTGTAAATCAGACATGTTTTCAACGTTAATTTTAAAGGAATACCGACAGTATGTAATTTTAATGATGCAACGATGTAGAGCTGATGGTTCAAAATTGGATACTTTAATAAAGAAGTTTATAGGACAGCAATTATCAATTTCAGGAAAAACTTTTGTAACAGTTGCAATAATTTTCCATGAAGGACCTACTGTAACTTCAGGACATTACACAGTTTATCTTAAATGTGAAAAAGGCTGGACACTGTGTAATGATTCCCAATTGATTTTCAAGCAACGTTTGCCTTTTGATTTAGCAAATTCCTATCTAATCTTCCTGAAACCTAAATTTTAGAGAGAATTGGCAAGATCTGTACAAAACAATTTTACCATTTTATTGGATTACCATTGGAATTTTCAAATAAAAAGATTTTTCAAATTACCATTTGGCCTAAAGGAAAGGTAACCAATTGTATTGTGGACTTATTTAAATACTAATTAATCTTTCGGAAACCAAAATTTTAGAGAGAATCGGTAACATCTGTACAATTTAAATTTTGGAATTTTATTAGATTACCATTGGAAATTTAATCAAAAAATAATTTTAAAATTACCATTTGGCCTAAAGGAAATGTAACCAGATGTATTGTGGAGTTATTTGAGATATATTATTTTTGTGATTATGCTTCTGTAACAAAATTGTCAGACGGTATTTTTTAGAAATAGTTATTGTTATTAGATGATATTTTTTTTGAATATTTTGCATTTCTATAATGTTATGTTTAAGTGAGAAGAGATTCTGGGCTTTTTCAAAACAATCTTGTACGTGTACTGTATTATATAATGATTTATTAAATATTAATACATTTTTCTTTTTTTTCAGATTGTGAAAGAAAATTTTCGAAAAAAAACCCCATTTTTACAAGTAATTTCAATTAAATTTTAATTAAAAATTAAATTGTTGGGTGGGTCAGGTAAGTCAGAAATTAGATGGTCCCTTTCTTCCACTTCTCCTCAAACAGATTTTCAGTATTTAGTTATTAATCCCCCAAGGACCTTGTAATGTGGTAATTGTTTTTTAGTTTAAAAAAAAAAAAAAAAATACGCTTATCGTACGCGTACGGTAAAAAAAAAAAAGCAGCCACTTATACACAAAGTGAGAGACTGATAGAGATATTTACATGTATTCACTATGATACACTTAATCAGTCAGTTACACAATCAATTTTTCAAAAACAAATCATCCATTTAGATACTTATATACCCATTTATTCTTCCATCGACCTTGAGATATACATATATAAAACATATTTAATTTTCAGAAAAACACACATTCACTGGATGATGTCATCAGTGATGTCATCAGTGATGTCATTTGAGATGTCATCAGTGATGTCATGAGTGATGTCCCTGACCATGTCATGAGTGATGTAATATGTGACGTCATCAGCAGTGCATTGCGGGCGCGCGAGTTATAGTTAGCTGAACTAACTATAACGGGGGAATTTCAATGGTTTTGTACAAGTGAAAAGTCCAGCTAACTATAACACCCCTGAAACCTATGGTTTTTTCAGTGAATTTCTGAGGTTTTTTAAATGCTAATTCCTAACTATAACGTGCCTGAAACCTATGTTTTTTTCTGTGAATATAGATATAAATAGAGATATAGAAATAGATTTAGATTTGGATATACATATTGATATAGATATAAAGAAACAAATAGAGGCATATATACAGGTATGAAGGTTTACATTTGAGAACAGTGAATCTATACTTACCTACATACTTTCATATATAAATTATCAGTTAATGTAGAGAAATCTCAATTGTACATATGAGATGGATTCTATCGCTATTGTGTATTGTCAATAAACTTTATTCTATTTCCTGGTTTTTTAGTACAAGACAAAAACAAAAATGCCTGCTATTATATTGTTTCACACTCCAGTAGTGCTATATAAGATGATAGTTTTATGTAACCAGAACTGTGGTCATGTGATATCATTTGAGATGTCATCAGTGATGTCTTCAATGACATAATTTAACATGCCATGAATAATGTCATATAAGAGGTCATAAGTAGTGCATAGCAGGGGTGCAAAGTGGAAATAGTTCAGTAAATATAACTGGTGAAATTTGGGGATTTTTCTTATCATATTGGCCAACCACCCACTGAGCACAGCTTTTGGCAGTGCACAGAGCGGGGTTGACCGCAGCCAACTCCGCACTGCGTTCCACTTTCGGAGGTGAGCAGTGGGGTTTTGTAGAGGGCTTGACTGATCCCTTCTGAAGGGCTCGGCCCCCGTGCCCCTAACATCCCGCAGCCAATGACATTTGGCCATGCACTGTGTAGGGTTGGGTGCAGGATCTGGCCTCTGGTCAGGCCCTGCCCCCAACCCCCCAAAAGTGCAAAACCCAAACCATGGAGAGCCTGTAGCCATATGACACATGGGTTTGGCTGCAGGGCCTTGCTTTTGGCCTCCAGCCAGGGCCACGCCACCCCCCCATGGGTGCACAGCCCTCAACAACCTAGTGGTTTAATGCATAAGGGCAGGCCCTGCACCCAACCACCACCCAGACTCAAACCTTCCTGAGGGCACAGTAATAGTAGTCTTTAAATCTAATGAAATAATTTTTGTGATTTTGTTGTACCATAGCAGGTTGTGTGGTTTATAGGGGAATAGGGTGGGAAGTAAATTAATTAAAAATAATTAGTATTTTTTTTTAATTAATATAATTTATTTAATTGATAAGTATTTATGTTAATTGTCTAAGTAATATTTTTGGCAGTTAAGTTGTAAGTGCGGGCTGTGAGTTTTGTAAGGGAATAGGGTTGAAAGTAAATTAATTATAATTAATTAATTATTATTTTTAAATGATTATTAATTATTTAAATGATAATTATTTAAGGAAATATTTTTTTTAAGTTTGAAGTGTGGGTTCTGTGTTTTGTGGAGGTATAGGGTGGGAAGTTAATTAATTATAATTCAATAATAATTCGATTGTTTAATTATTTATTATTATTTAATTGATCATTACTTATGTTAATTGTATAAATAATTGCTTTTGATTTCAATTTAACGTGTGGGCTGTAGGTTTGTATGGGTATAGGGTGGGAAGTAAATAATTATTATTATTTTAAAAGTATTTATTATTATAAATAGTTATTTAATTGATAATTATTTATGTAATTTGTGTAATATATATTTTTGCTTGGGTTTTTTGTAGTTTTTTGTGGGTAAAGAATATGTAGAAATTGTAATAACTTATAAATATTGTTAACTTTTAATAATTGTTTGTATGATAATTAATTAGTAAATATGTAATTAAAATATTGTTTAGGTTATATGTGTGGGTTGCATTTGTAGGGGTAAAAGGTGGTAAGCTAATTAAATATAATTAATTTAGCCTTAGTTAATTAGTAACATTAATTGTTTAATTGAATATTAATTATGTAGATTCTTTAACCCCTTGAGTGCCCATGACGAGATGGTCTCGTCATGGGCCGCGGTTGCGCTGTGCCCATGACGAGACTATCTCGTCATGAACCCCGCCCGCTAATTCAACGCCCGGCACATAGCGGGGAAAGGGCGGGGCACACAATGGGTTAATACATTTATTTTTTATTTATATATTAGGTGTGTGTTGTTTGTTTGTGAAGGTAATTAAATGTAATTGTTTTATTAGTAGTTCAATAGCATTAATATTTTATTAGAATTTTAGGGGCCTATTATGATGTCGTTCGGACACTCATCTCACCGAATCTGCTGCAGAATTGTTTTCTAATGAATCGGGTTATGCGAGTCTGACCAACTGATTACGATGCTTCCCAACATCGTTCGGTCGGATTTGCATTGACTTCAATGGGAGCCTGTGTTCCGAACTAGAACATATGCTCCCATTCAAAAAAAAGGTGGTTGGGGAAAACCTTGCACCCTGTGGCGGGCAACCCATGGTGCCAGCCACATTGTGCATGGTGGGAAAGAGGGGTCCCTCAGGTAGCTCCAGAGGCCCCAACTGGAGGTCTCAGGGTGAAGGGGGGCCTGCAATGGTCACCCAAAGTCAGATTCCGACAGCCGTTTCATTTCGGGCAGCCTGAATCGGAACGGCTGCCCAAATCGGTCATTGTAATCGGTCATTCGGAAACCGTGTCCATAGAGCTGTACGATTAGGCTCCGAAAGACTGTGGCTGTCTGAATGCCTTTCGGAACCGAATCGGACAGAACGAATGGTTTCCGGGCATCGTATTCGGTGAGTTGGAAAGGTGTACGGCTCGGTCGGAAACATAGGTTCCAAATCAGATTCTGAGAGTCCGAATCCCATTTGGAGCCTTTCTGAATGACATCCTAATCAGCCCCTTAATTGTGTAAAATGTGTAAATATTATAAATCTAAATATACATTTTAGATGTGTGGTGTGTAGCTTGTAGAGGTGTAGGGTAGAAAGTTATGTCAGTAATAACTAAATTAAAAAGAGTGACTTTTTAATTCTAATTTATTTTTGCATGTGTTATGATTTTAATTATAAATTATATTGTATTTATTGGTTACTAGTATTTTGATAATAGATTTTGGTATTTTGATTTAAAAAAAAATATATTAACTTATAATATGACTGGAGTTGGATAGTCAATGTTACCTTGCCACAGTCCAACTCTTTCCCTATTGTTGCACTGACTGGAGTGGGAATAGTAAATTTTACCCGACCACAATCCAACACTTTCCCTACTGTTGCACTGACTGGAGTGGGAATAGTATATTTTTCCACTCCGCAATCCAACACTTTCCATACTGTTGCACTGAATAGAGTGGGAATAGTATATTTTTCCCCTCCCCAATCCAACACTTTCCCTAGTGTTGCACTTATTGGATTGCGAATAGTAAATTGGATCCCTCTGTCATCCAACACTTTCCCTACTTTTGCACTGACTGTAGTGGGAATAGTTCAATTCAATTCAATAAAGCTTTATTATCGGTTGCGAACCATAAAAGCAATAGACATAAAAAAGAGAAAGATACAACAATTCCAGCATACCACCATACAAGATTCATAAATAAATAGAATACTCATGATAAAATTAAAAATAATTAGGGCCAGATTGATCCTATACACTAAAAATAAGGGATATAAGGAATAAAATCAATCCATGGTAAAACTAGGCCTGTGAAGACACAGATACAGTAGATAAATGCTGTTTAATTTTGGCACTTCGGGCGCTCCACATGGCCCAAATATATCTCGAAATTGCAAAAACAATTATAGGAGTAGTGTCAAATTTTAGAATTCTGAAGGCTTCCCTGTAGTCTCTAAGGCCCAACAGTTTGCAAAGAGGAGTGATCCAGTGAGCTCTGATTCTAGCATAAAACCAGCAGAAGAGCAAATCATGCAAATCTGTTTCTTCACACCTATTGCATCCAACGCATAAACTAGAGACCGCAGGGTTGACTGACCAATTAGCTGTCACAGCCCGCAGAGGGAGTGTCCCATATCTCAATTGGACATACAGCTTCTTGGCCAATGCGGTTTGGATGATATTCAGGCATTTCTCAAAATGGTAGTGATCTTTTGCCTCCAAAAACCAATTGGTCAGTCTGCCCAAAGACAGATTAGTAAGAGCAAGTTCCAATTGTGCTTATTAAGTAGGATAACCAGCTCTCTCCTGGATAATGAGTGACACGTCTGTTCTGGAGCACGCCATAAATTGCTCCTATCTAGGGACTGACACGCATTCATAACATATTGTAGCCAGGGGATTTTCCCAGCCCCCCTTAAGGACAACAAATCACTTAAGTCGTCCCTATAGCTTAGCAACTCCGGGGTGGACCAGAGCCGCCTCCAGTACAACACAGGGTGATTCGAAATGACCCCCTGAATGGGGGCTAAGCCCAAGTCAAGGCGTAGGGGGAGTAATGGTGTGCTCTGTGGTAGACTCATTAAACGTCTAATAAAAGCATTCTCGGTAGTCATCAGGGAAGTGGCACTCAAGTGGCCCCATAACTCTACCCCATAGAGCGCCCCGCCTCTCGCCTGGGACTTATACATTTCTAGGGGCGGGCCCAAAGATTTAAGTGGGGACCCACTATGGACGTTTAGAATGCCACCAGAGGATTGGGCCAACATCATATTTGCTTTAGCTACCTTGGGCCACCAACCCATCCTATTGTTCAGTGTTACACCAAGATAATCAAAGGTTGAGACCCATTCAAGTGCCACTCCGTCCAGATGAGGGTGCAAGCAACTAGATATTTTTGCATTAAAGGGCATAAATTTGGTTTTTGCCAGATTAATCTCCAGGTTCCTTGACTTGCAGAAAAGGCAAAAAGCCTCCAATGTTCGCTGTATACCCATAGAGGTTTTCGATAGCAATAGGGTATCGTCAGCGAACATCAGGGCTGGGATCTTCCGGGCAGCCAAGCTGGGGGAGTCCAAGTCCCTGGCTCCCAATAAATGATCAATTAGTCCAATAAGGAACATAGAGAAAAGAGTAGGGGCCAAGACGGACCCCTGCCTCACTCCCCGTTCCACCGGAAATGGAGCGAGAGCTCCCCGCTGTTCCCATACCTCACCCTCGCGAAGGTACCTTGATGTAGCCGTTTAAATAAATGGCATAGATATGTGGGTGCCCCCATCTCCCTCAAAATGGCCCAAAGCTTATCCCTCTGGACCAGATCAAAAGCAGAACGAAGGTCAACAAAGATCAGATACAAACTACCGGCCCCAAATGTTACCGTTTTCCAAAAGACCAACTGGAGTCTAAATAGTTGGTCAATGGTGGAGACCTTACAACGAAACCCCGCTTGAAGGGAGGTCAGGATTTGTTGGTCGTCAATTCATCTCTGCAACCTTGTTAAAAGAATGCGAGAGAACAGTTTCTGCAGGACATCAATAAGGCTAATGGGACGGTAGTTAGCCGGGTCTAGAGGGGAGGCCTTTTTGTGGATAGGAATAATCTCGGCCCCCAGCCAGGTTCCGGGAATTTCCATGCCATTCAAAATAGAATCGAATAGTAGCCAAATATAAGGAGCCCAAACTTCCTGCTCGCTCAAGAATAAGTCTCCTGGAATTCTATCCACTCCCGGGGCTTTCCCCGGCGCCAGATTTTCAAGGGCCACTTTAATTTCTTGGAGAGAAAAGGAAATGCGCTCACCCTCAGCCAAAAGTGTTGGAGGCGATGGACTCCCAACAAGGGAGCCTGAATGCGCCACCGGAGCAACTTTCGAAAGAGAATACAATGGCTTTTAAGTGAGCTAGCCAAACCTCTTCACTCAGGTTCGGTGAGAAAGCTGGAGTTCCATCTGACAATCCCGATCTCACTAAATTCCAGAACTCTGTGTAATTATGCCTATCCAGGGCTTCTTTTATGTTTGCCCATCTTAGTTCTTCCCACTCAGACTTAGCCGAGACTATTAAGGCTTTGTATGCGGTTCTAGCAACTCTAATGCTCATCACAGAGCCAGTTTTAACCGCTCTAACCAGAACTCTTTTCGCCTGTCTGCAGGCTTTATTATACCATTGGGCCTGTTTTTTTGTTCGTGGCCGGTTGTTAGCTGAGGTATAAAAATAGTCTGCCAATATACTTGTGACACTAGAATGGATGCAAACTAAATCCTGAAAGTAGGATGAGTCATAATTCCCAGTGGGGAGATTAAAAGCCTCCCCCAATTTGGGCACTACACAAGAGTAGAGCTCGGCCACTTTTCCAGGGTCCAACACAAATCTAGCCCATCTGATACGTCTGCCACCCGCCGCTAAAATCAGGTTCATGAGGACAGGGGTCTCCAAATCCACCCTACCATGGGAGTGGCCCAGTTTTTGTTTTAGTTCCAGAGAGAGAAGGTTGTGGTCACTATCAACCCTCTGAATAACACGGAATGCCTTTATATGGGACCAGAGCGCTACGTTGACTAATATATAGTCGATAGTAGAGCTCTTCCCAACTCTATTAAATGTGAAATTCCCAGGAACATCGGGAGGAATTCTGCCATTGCAGGCCCTAAGAGAATGGGCTACCAAAAGCTTACTTATTTGCAATGCTAATGGCGATAAACCCCTAGCTGGGTACGCCGAACACTCCTGGATCTGCCAGATGGAATCCTCATCCAGGGTTACCGAAGGAATCCCTGCCAAGGGTTCAAAATGGCAATTAAAGTCACCCCTTATAATTCTATGGGAAGTTGGTAAGATGCATGATAGGAGCTCATCAAGGGCCTCCAACATAGATAACCCCTGCTCGTTGGGAAGACGGCGCAAGTATAAGTTGGCGACCAACATTGATGAGCCATCCATAAAATTGAGGATGACGGAAAGAAGATCTGGGGAGTGAGAATCAACAACTTTCACTGAGCACCCCAGGGAGAGAGATACCCAAATGCACAAACCCCCCGACGGTCTACCTCGGGGACCCTGGACCGCTGGTGAATAAAATGTTGCAAAACCCGCCATGTTGGGCGGGTGCAGCATCCAGGTTTCTTGAAACAGGCATTGGTCATGTTGGTCCAACAGTTCCCCCCAATCAGAATCACCTAATTTTGGAAGCAACCCTGCTACGTTCCAGGAACCCACTAATGGGCCTAAAGAAGCCACAACTTGGGGGCTAGAGGGAAGAGGGAGGGGCGTAGAGTTAGGTGAGAGCTCTGTGGAATTAGCCAAAGAAGGTCCCTCCAACAGCACACTTGAGGTTAATTTTACACCAGTGGTTGGGGAAAGGGCTAATCCCATACCTACTACAGGGGCTACTAGAGCCTCCACGATGCCCCCCACAACAGGAGGGGCGGGTGGATTAGGCCTTGAAAGCTGTGGAAGTCAATCTACACAACTCAGAGGGGTGTAGCGGTTGGCTAGGGGTACGTAATTTTCACCCGCCCAATCATCCTTGTAGTAACAATTAGATCTGAGACCCCCAGATGTGGTATCCCTAGTGTAGAAGTACCCCAAGGGTAATGGAATAATCTCACCCTGTTCACTTGCACCACCCCAGTCGAGAATGTGCTCAACCACTCCGGGGTCCCTGAAGTTGACAGTCACACATTCCCCTCCTATATCTTTCGATCTAGTCCCCAACCAGGTAACTCTTCTGACTAGGAGGATTTCCCCCTGTCCCGCTCTCATTAGTGGTCTATGGTGATTTAACCAAAAGAATATTTTATTCTTTAGCTCACTATGTGATTCACTACGATCTCCCAACAACGGGGGCACACCAGATAATACCACCACATATGGGGAAGCCTCAGGTGGCAACTGTGGATATAATGTAGATCTACAATCTCCGTCATTTAAATAGTTGGTGTTCGCTTTTAGAGACACCGGCCCCCACCCCTCTGCAAATTGCTGTTGGATTTACAGGATGGAAGGGGGGCCAGGAAAGGTGAGGTAACATTATCCAAAGTGGGCCTAGCGCTGATGTCGGGACTAAGATTTGAAGTGTTAGAAGAGCAGCCAGGAATATGCGTTGGTAGCAAGCCCAATAACTGGTTAACAATGCTTGGCCCTTCAATAGAACTAGGGTTGAGTACCTGATGTTCTGGATTACCTACTGCCATTGGAGGATGGTCATTCTTGGGTAGGGATGTGAAAGATTCTCCCCCCTTACACTTGTTATTAATCAAAGAAATGATTTTATCAATTCTGCCTGATAAAGTTTTAAACTGCGAATTGATGAGCTGTTCAATTTGTGCTTGCAAATCGATGAATAGGTGGGAAACCCAAATTGGGGGAGCTAAAGATGAAAAGGGGGTGCCTGACTCATTCTGGACAGTGTCCAAAGCTGAGGGAGTAACCTTCGCAGGATTTCTTTTCGATTTGGATTTCTTATTTCTGGGGCAGGATTTAGAGCCCTTTTTAGTCACTTTAGAGCCTGTTGAAATAGCCAGCATGGGGCAATCTAATGCAGTTTGCGCAGACACATGTCCTAACTGCGCACAAGGAAGCTCAACAAAGGAAGGGGCTATCAGCGAATCAGATGAGATACAGGTGGCTAAAGAAACATTTCCAGGTAACACTTCCGGGGGGATGACTGGGGTAATAGATAAACGCCTTTCAGTGTTCTCAATAGCTGTAGCCACTACCCCATTGGTTTTTTGCAACATTTTGTCTATGGCTGTTAGGCTTGGTAATTGCGTGGCTGGAGCAGTGTTTTGTCTAGTACACGGCCGAGATGAAGAAGGTAGTGTTTTACCCATAGTGTAGCGGGTGGAAACTTGAATTAAAAAAAAAGTTAGGGAATAAACAAAGACCTAATAGCCCCGAAATTCGCGGCAACAGTTATATCTTTCAAAGCTTAAAATCTAATAACAGTAATAAGGTGGGTGCTTAGATAGGCACCTGACTCTAACAAAACATTAAATAAAATACAATATGGCAGTATAGTGGGATAATAGAATAATACCGAAAGCAGAATCCCAGTCCTAGAGCGCGAGGATCCGTCAGAGGGGTCTGCCCAGCCCGGCCTCCTCTGGCCTCGGACGGCTGCAGATGGCCCCGCCCTTGTCCCGGGCTTCTCCCGGCATGTCCCGCGCACATCCTCGCGGGGCGAGGGACTAGGCGGACCTTTAAGGGCCTCCTGGAGTGTGTTGCAATATCGTCCTGTCCCAGGGGATCCTGGGTGTTGTGGTTTCTCGGGTCCGGCCAAGCCCGGCCGGTCCCACGTTGCTGAGAAGGGGGCGGAGCCAAGCCCAGCCGTAGGAACTGCAAGACACCAGGGAGCAGGCAGGAGAAAGGTGTCCTCACAACGGATGCAGGTGCCCAAAGGAAACAAGGGAAATGTACATTTTTTCCCTCTGCAACCCAAACTTTCCCATCTGTTGCACTCAATGAAGTGGGAATAGTAAAGTTTACCCCTCAGACATCCAACACTTTACCTACTGTTGCATTATGTGTAGTGGGATTTGTAAATGTTACACCTCCTGAGTTTGAAACCTTGTTTACTATTTATAAGTCGTAATGGCTATAGTAGATGTATACATTTTAAAATGTTTTAGTTTTCCTTATACTGTTTAAACTTATACTAATATGTTTTTGGTTACTTAAGTTATATTAATTATAATTATTTTTAAATATTTTATTTATTGTTAGTAAATTCAACATTTTTATTTTGTTTGAGTTTATCATTTGTAATCAAAATGGTTTGTTTTATAAATATTTTATGGGAATGGATATATGTATTTATATTTATTGTTTATGTCATTACATGAAAAAAATATTAAAAATAGTATAAATTAAATATATGAATTTATTTTTATTTGTAAATAATATATAAGTAAGTACAAATGTACATTAATATATATCTATATATTTGTTTTAAGTTCTTTAAATAATGATAATTGCTATATTTCTCAATTATTAAATATAGTTTATTTTCATTATATTAGTATTAATATTTAATTTAATTAATGTTACATTAATATATATATATATAAATCGATATTTTAGACAACTATGTTAGTGAAAATTATATTTTTTTAAATACTTTTGCCATTTTAATTATAAGTATAGGGTGTCGATATTTTTAAATTCCATATTTTTGTTTTTGTTCCAGATTCTTTTGGACTCGATATTTTGTCAGTGAACCTTTTCACTTACCCTGTAGTTCTTCCTAGTCCTTGACCATTGCACTGTCCTGTCCGGGAACTCCTACCACCAACTCTGTTGGGATGAGTGAGGTCACCTGCTCCTCCAATGGGTCCAACTCCACTTGGACATCGGGTCCTCCTCCTGTACTCATTGCTGCCCTCAGGCTCTTGACCAGCTTCTCTTTGGTCTTGCAATTATAATCATGTCACATCATCTTGCTCTCCGGCATTATCCTTTTTGTTTGTTCTAGACTGTTGATCTTACCCAGTATCGACTCATAAATGGCTTCCTTCTTTCCCAATTTGAAATTTGAAGGTGGCAAAGAGAAGGTGGCAAAGAGAAGGCAAAGAGAAGGTGGCAAAGAGAGAGGCCACCTCAGTATTAATATGTGGATCTCCTCCTCACTGAAATTACTCTGCCTCTTTCCCTGGTCTGCTATCTGGTCATCTTAGCTGAGGTTGAGGTTCTTGCCCTCACTGCTAGTTGTTGGTGCTCTCTCCATTTTTTATTTGAAATACATCACATTTTGAAGGTTCCCTCCACACAACGTACTCCTGTGTGATGCAATACTGATTTGCAGCACATAAAGGTGCTTTACGAGATGTAAATCTGCTTTGCGTCAAGAAAGTAACAGTTGCATTGCGACGCTTTGCATCATCCTTCCAGGAGATGCGTCAGATTTTTTGACGCAACCTCAGGCCTTGTGACATGGTGCGCCATACCATAAATATGGTGCATTTATGTCACAAGAAAGTGTAGCATTGCAGCGCAAGTTTTTGTGAGGAAACGCAGCTTTGCGTCAGTTCTCATAAACATGACCCTTGAGTCGCAATGTGCAGTTATAGATACAATAGTGGAATATTTTTTGGGGGGTTTGCTAATAACGTCTGTGGTGACGAATATTTACAAAGCTTTCCAAAAGAAAGGTTAATTCACCCCAGTTTCTTCCCACTACATCTCTGGGTGCTTTATCAAGTGGGGCTGAGAAAAAAGCACGCAAGTCTCGCTGTTTATTATTATGTCCCAACACCTCTTCTGGGTCAGCAGTTGATTCGCACAGTTCCCTGACCAGATGTCACCCTAGGAGAGCTAGGCAGTCCAACATCATCGCTGAGGACAAAAGCCAGGTGAGTGACACGACAGAAAGCCATAAAATAAATATATATATATGTATATATAGATGTAGCTCCTGCTTGTCCCAAACTTGCGAGTTGCACTCGAGCTCGATCACGGGCCTCAAGCTGCAGCCCTGTTCAGTAGTAGAAAACGCTGGCTTGCTGACTCCTTTCACAGCCGCTACACCCCTGCCTGACGCGTTTCGAATTTCTTCATCAGAGGCTGGTGGTGAGAGGAAAATGACGCACAGTCCGGTGCTGACAGCTTCTGAAATACACGGTCGCGTGCCCCTACTGAACAGGGCTGCAGCTTGAGGCCCGTGATCGAGCTCGAGTGCATCTCACAAGTTTGGGACAAGCAGGAGCTACATGTATATATATATATATATATATATATATATATATATATATATATAATATATATATATATATATATATATATATATATATATATATATATATATATTACCTAATGGCGGTCGCCCGTAGGTAGTTATAGTTAGGACCTATTATCCATAGGAAATCTGCAACATTCTATTTGGAATAACTTTGGCACCAGTTGATGAATCTTTGCAAAATTTTCAAAACTCGTGGCCCGCTCCGGTCCGCTCCTATCCTGAAAGAATCGAGGTGATTCGTCAAGCAGGGGCCGAGAAAAAAGGGGGGTCCCAAAATGTGTTTTCCCCATGCAATTTTACAGAGGGACCGTTAGTCGCAGCTACAGCCTGAAATGCTGAACGGAATTACACCAAATTTTGCAAAAAGGTAGCCCTTGGTTCGCACTTGTGCCTTTGCTTAAATGGTGTAAATCCGTTCAGTAGTTTCTGAGAAAATCAAAAGTAAAGTCATAGATATATCTATGGGCGCGGTGGATCCGTGCACCCTGCCGAGCACGAGCTGTATGCTAATTGGCTGTCAACACTCCAAACCAGGAAGTGTTGGCAGCCATCTTGTGGCTCGATAGAACTGAGGCACAAAGAGAAGAAAAAACGCGCAGAACGCAAAAAGGGGGCAGGGTAGAAACACCCTGACCCCCTAGGCATGATTAGGGGGTCCCACAAGGACCCCCAGGGCCCCCCACATTTTGAATTTTTTTTTTTAAATCGGCAAAATCTGTGCTGTGTGCACGGATCCTGCCGATCCCAAAAAATAAGCGCGGTCTCCCGCGCTTCAATGAATATTAGCCCCAGGGGGGCCAAATCCCAGGGGCATGTTATAAATAAAGTGTGGGGGGGCCCAATCCCCCCCACACTGCCCCGGGGACCGCCACCCCCGGGGCAAAGTATGAATAAATGCAGGGGGCACACAGCCCCCCACAGCCCCAGGGACCGCCACCCCTGGGGCTTAATAGTTCAATGTGGGGGGCTCTAAGGCCCCCCGAGCCCCGGTGACCGCAGCAGCCCCGGGGACCGCCACCCCAGGGCTTTTTTAAAATAAATACATACCCTGTGTGGGTTGCTGAAGCCTCCCACATGCCCTGGGGACCGCCACCTCCCCGGGGCACTAAAGATTCAAAATGGGGGGTCCAGGGCCATGACCCGGGGATGGGCCCGATTATGGCCTTGGGAGGGGGGCCACGCAGCCCCCTTCTCGAATATTTTATAAAAAAAAAGAAATTAGGGGGCAGGCCCTGGGGGATGGGGTCCCCAGGGCCAAAATATTAGGAAAAGAAGGGGGGCCACACAGCCCCCCTTCTTAAACACAAAAAAAAGAAAAAGACCGGCATCGCACCGGAGGCCACGCCCCCTTCTTGTAGCACTCTGCAAACGCGCCCCCTGGCACGTTTGCAGAGGGGGAACAAATTCCCCTTGAATACTGGGGGTCCCTGGGGGCCACCTTGCCCACCAGAAACCTCCAGTATGCACCAGGGGGCTGCATTGCAGAGAGGTGGTCTGAGGCCATGCCCCTTTTTACACCTCTCTGCAACGCAGCTCTGTGGCGCTTACTGGAGGTAGCTGGTGGGCTAGTTGCACCCCAGGGACCCTCAGTATTCAAGGGGAGTTAATCCCCCAACTTAAAACGTGCCACAGGGAGCATTTGCACAGCGGTGAAGGGAGGGGGCGGGGGCTGAGTTCACATGTGTGCAAACACATCCTGTGGCGCGGATTAAGTTGGGGAATTATTTCCTTGTCAATCCTGAGGCACCCTGGGGGCCAACTAGCCCACCAGGTACCTCCAGTAAGCGCCACAGAGCTGCATTGCAGAGTGTTGCAAAAAGGGGCATGGCCTCTGAACACCTCTCTGCAACGCAGCCCCCTGGCGCATACTAGAGGTACCTGTTGGGCTAGTTCCGTTTCCTCACAACGACATGCACCGCCCCTCAGAGATGACGTGAAGCAGGAACCACAAGGAGTGACAGGTAAGGGGGATTGGAAATGGGGTGGGGGTTACTTTTCTAGGGTTTAGGGTAGTGCAATGGTGTTTGGGTATTGTAGGGGTTTAGGGTAGTGCAGTGGTGTTTGGGTAGTGTAGGAGGTCATGCTGGGGATAGTGTTTTAGGATTTAGGGTAGTGCAGTGGTGTTTTGGTAGAGTAGGGGGTCGTGCTGGGGGAAGATTTAGGGTTTAGGGTAGTTCAGTGGTGTTTTGGTAGTGTAAGGGGTTGTGCTGGGGTAGGATTTAGGGTTTAGGGTAGTGTAGTGATGTTTGTGTAGTGTAGGGGTCCTGCTGGGGGTAGTGTTTTAGGGTTTAGGGTAGTGCGGTGATGTTTGGGTAGTGTAGGGGGTCGTGCTGGGGGTAGTGTACTAGGGTTTAGGGTAGTGTGGTGGTGTTTGGGTAGTGTAGAAGGTCGTGCTGGGGTAGTGTTTTAGGGTTTAGGGTAGTACGGTGGTGTTTGTGTAGTGTAGGGGTCGTGCTGGGGATAGTGTTTTAGGGTTTAGGGTAGTGAGGTTGTGTTAGCGTAGCATAGGGGGTCATGCTGGGGGTAGTGTTTTAGGGTTTAGGGCAGTGCAGTGGTGTTTGGGTAGTGTAGAGGGTCATACTGGGGGTAGGTATTTAGGGTTTAGGTTAGTGTGGTGGTGTTTGTTTAGTGTAGGGGGTCATGCTGGGGATAGTGTTTTAGGGTTTAGGGTAGTGCAGTGGTGTTTGGGTAGCATAGGGGGTCGTGCTGGGGGTGGTGTTTTAGGGTTTAGGGTACCGCATTGGTGTTTGGGTAATGTAGGGGGTCGTGCTGGGGGTGGTGTTTTGGTTTTTATGATTGCACAGTGGTGTTTGAGTAATGTAGGGGAGTGTGCTGGGGTGATGTTTTAGGGTTCTTGGTAGCACAGTGGTGTTTGGGTAGTGTAGGGTGTCATGCTGGGGTGGTGTTTTGGGTTTTTGGGTAGCGCAGTGATGTCTGGGTAGTGTAAGGTGTCGTGCTGGTGGTAGTGTTTTAGGGTTTAGGGTAGCGCAGTGGTGTTTGGGAGGTGTAGGGGGTCATGCTGGGCATAGTGTTTTAGGGATTTGTGTAGCGCAGTGGTGTTTGGGTAGTGTAAGAGGCTGTGCTGGGGATAGTGTTTTAGGGTTTAGGGTAGCGCAGTGGTATTTGGGTAGTATAGAGGGTCGTGCAGGGGGTAGTGTTTTAGGGTTTAGGGTAATGCAGTGGTGTTTGTGTAGTGCAGGGGGTCGTGCTGGGAGTAGTGTTTTAGGGTATAGGATAGTGCAGTGGTGTTTGGGTAGTATAGGGAGTCGTGCTGGGGGTAGATATACTGTTTAGGGTTGTGCAGTGGTATTTGTGTAGTGTAGGGGGTCGTACTGGGGGTAGTGTAATAGTGTTTAGGGTAGTGCAGTGGTGTTTGGGTAGTGTAGGGGGTTGTGCTGGGGTTAGATTTAGGATTTAGGTAGTGCAATGGTGTCAGTGTATTGTAGGGGATAGTACTGGGGGTAGTGTTTTAAGATTTAGAGAAGTGCAGTGGTGTTTGTGTAGTGTAGGGGGTAGTGTTTTAGGGTGTAGGGTAGGGCAGTGGTGTTTGTGTAGTATAGGGGGTCATGCTGGGAGTGGTGTTTTAGGGTTTAAGGTAGTGCAGTGGTGTTTGTGTAGTGTAGGGGGTTGTGTTTTAGGGTTTAGGGTAGTGCAGTGGAGTGTTTGAGTAGTGTAGGCGGTCATTCTGGGGGTAATGTTTTAGGGTTTAGGGTTGCACAGTGGTGTTCAGGTAGTGTAGGGGTCATGCTGGGGGTAGTGTTTTAGGGTTTAGGGTAGTGCAGTGGTGTATGGGTAGTGTAGGCGGTCATTCTGGGGGTAGTGTTTTAGGGTTTAGGGTAGTGTGGTGGTGTTTGGGTTGTGTAGGGGGTCATGCTTGGGGTAGTGTTTTAGGGTTTAGGGTAGCACAGTGGTGTATGGGTAGTGTAGGCGGTCGTTCTGGGGGTAGTGTTTTAGGGTTTAGGGTAGCGCAGTGGTGTTTGGGTTGTGTAGGGGGTCGTGCTGGGGTAATGTTTTAGTTTAGCACAGTGGTGTTTGGGTAGTGTAGGGGTCATGCTGGGAGTAGTGTTTTAGGGTTTAGGGTAGTGCAGTGGTGTTTGTGTAGTGTATAGGGTCATGCTGGGGGTAGTGGTTTAGGGTTTAGGGTTTAGGGTAGTGCAATTGTGTTTGTGTAGTGTTCGGTGTTGTGCTGAGGGTAGTGTTTAAGGGTTTAGGGTAGTGCAGTGTTGTTTGGGTAGTATAGGGAGTCGTGCTGGGGTAGATTTAGGGTTTAGGGTAGTGCAGTGGTGTTTGTGTAGAGTAGGGGGTCGTGCTGGGGGTAATGTTTTAGGTTCTAGGGTAGTGAAGTGGTGTTTGGGTAGTGTAGGGGGTCGTGCTGGGGGTAGTCTTTTAGTTTAGCACAGTGGTGTTTGGGTAGTGTATGGGTCATGCTGGGGGTAGTGTTTTAGTGTTTAGGTAGTGCAGTGGTGTTTGTTTAGTGTAGGGGGTCATGCTGGGGTTAGTGTTTTAGGGTTTAGGGTAGTGCAGTGGTGTTTGTGTGGTGTAGGTGGTCGTGCTGGGAGTAGTGTTTTAGGGTATAGGGTAGCGCAGTTGTGTCTGTGTAGTGTAGGGTGTCGTGCTGGGGTAGTGTTTTAGGGTGTAGGGTAGTGCAGTGGTGTTTGGGTAGTATAGGGGGGTCGTGCTGGGCGTAGTGTTTTAAGGTTGAAGGTAGTGCAGTGGTGTTTTGGTAGTGTAGGGGGTCGTGCTGGGGGGAGATTTAGGGTTTAGGGTAGTGCAGTGGTGTTTGTGTAGTGTAGGGGGTCATGCTGGTGGTAGATTTAGGGTTTAGAGTAGTGCAGTGGTGTTCGGGTACTGTGGGGGGTCGTGCTGTGGGAAGTGTTTTAGGGTTTAGGGTAGCGCAATGTTGTTTGGGTAGTGTAGGCTGTTGTGCTGGGGGTAGTGTTTTAGGGTTTGGGGTAGTGCAGTGGTGAATGGGTAGTGTAGAGGGTCAATGCTGGGGGTACTGTTTTAGGGTTTAGGGTAGCGCAGTGGTGTTTGGGTAGTGTAGAGGGTTGTGCTGGAGGTAGTGTTTTAGGGTTTAGGGTAGCACAGTTGTGTTTGGGTAGTGTAGGGGGTCGTGCTGGGGGTAGTGTTTTAAGGTTTAGGGTAGTGCAGTGGTGTTTGGGTGGTGTAGGGGGTCGTGCTGGCGGTAGTGTTTTAGGGTTTAGGGTAGCGCAGTGGTGTTTGGGTTGTGTAGGGGGTCGTGCTGGGGTAATGTTTTAGTTTAGCACAGTGGTGTTTGGGTAGTGTAGGGGTCATGCTGGGAGTAGTGTTTTAGGGTTTAGGGTAGTGCAGTGGTGTTTGTGTAGTGTATAGGGTCATGCTGGGGGTAGTGGTTTAGGGTTTAGGGTAGTGCAATTGTGTTTGTGTAGTGTTCGGTGTTGTGCTGAGGGTAGTGTTTAAGGGTTTAGGGTAGTGCAGTGTTGTTTGGGTAGTATAGGGAGTCGTGCTGGGGTAGATTTAGGGTTTAGGGTAGTGCAGTGGTGTTTGTGTAGAGTAGGGGGTCGTGCTGGGGGTAATGTTTTAGGTTCTAGGGTAGTGAAGTGGTGTTTGGGTAGTGTAGGGGGTCGTGCTGGGGGTAGTCTTTTGGTTTAGCACAGTGGTGTTTGGGTAGTGTATGGGTCATGCTGGGGGTAGTGTTTTAGTGTTTAGGTAGTGCAGTGGTGTTTGTTTAGTGTAGGGGGTCATGCTGGGGTTAGTGTTTTAGGGTTTAGGGTAGTGCAGTGGTGTTTGTGTGGTGTAGGTGGTCGTGCTGGGAGTAGTGTTTTAGGGTATAGGGTAGCGCAGTTGTGTCTGTGTAGTGTAGGGTGTCGTGCTGGGGTAGTGTTTTAGGGTGTAGGGTAGTGCAGTGGTGTTTGGGTAGTATAGGGGGTCGTGCTGGGCGTAGTGTTTTAAGGTTGAAGGTAGTGCAGTGGTGTTTTGGTAGTGTAGGGGGTCGTGCTGGGGGGAGATTTAGGGTTTAGGGTAGTGCAGTGGTGTTTGTGTAGTGTAGGGGGTCATGCTGGTGGTAGATTTAGGGTTTAGAGTAGTGCAGTGGTGTTCGGGTACTGTGGGGGGTCGTGCTGTGGGTAGTGTTTTAGGGTTTAGGGTAGCGCAATGTTGTTTGGGTAGTGTAGGCTGTTGTGCTGGGGGTAGTGTTTTAGGGTTTGGGGTAGTGCAGTGGTGAATGGGTAGTGTAGAGGGTCAATGCTGGGGGTACTGTTTTAGGGTTTAGGGTAGCGCAGTGGTGTTTGGGTAGTGTAGAGGGTTGTGCTGGAGGTAGTGTTTTAGGGTTTAGGGTAGCACAGTTGTGTTTGGGTAGTGTAGGGGGTCGTGCTGGGGGTAGTGTTTTAAGGTTTAGGGTAGTGCAGTGGTGTTTGGGTGGTGTAGGGGTTCGTGCTGGCGGTAGTGTTTTAGGGTTTAGGGTAGCATAGTGGTGTTTGGGTAGTGTAGGGGGCCGTGCTGGGGGTAGTGTTTTTTAGGGTTTAGGGTAGTGCAGTGATGTTTGGGTTGCGTAGGGGGTCTTGCTGGGGGTAGTGTTTTAGGGTTTAGGTTAGTGCAGTGTTATTTGGTTAGTGTTGGGTCGTGCTGGGGGTAGTGTTTTCGGGTTTAGGGTAGCGCAGTGGTGTTTGGGTAGCATAGGGGGTCGTGCAGGGGTAGATTTAGGGTTTAGGGTAGCGCAGTGGTGTTAGGGTAGTGTAGGGTGTTGGGCTGGGGTAGTGTTTTAGGGTTTAGGGTAGCGCAGTGGTGTTTGGTAGTGTAGGGGGTCATGCTGGGGGAAGTGTTTAAGGGTTTAGGGTATTGCAGTGGAGTTTGGGTAGTGTAGGGGGTCGTGCTGTGGGTAGTGTTTTAGAGTTTAGGGTAGTGCAGTCGTGTCTGGGTAGTGCCGGGGGTCGTGTTGGGTGTAGATTTAGTGTTTAGGGTAGTGCAGTGGTGCTTGTGTAGTGTAGGGGCTAGTGCTGGGGGTAGTGTTTTAGGGTTTAGGGTAGTGCAGTGGTGTTTGTGTAGTATAGGGGGTCGTGTTTTAGGGTTTAGGGTAGTGCAGCAGTGTTTGGTAGTGTAGGGGGTCATCCTGGGGGTAGAGTTAGGGTTTAGGGTAGTGCAGTGGTGTTTGTTTACTGTCGGGGGTAGTGCTGGGGGTAGTAGTTGTTTTAGGGGTTTTGGTAGTGCAGTGGTAGTGTAGGGGATCGTCGTGCTGGGGGTAGTGTTTTAGGGTTTAGGGTAGTGCAGTGATGTTTGGGTAGTGTAGGGGGTCATGATTGGGAAGTTTTTTAGGGTTTAGGGTAGTACAGAAGTGTTTGGGTAGTGTAGGGGGTCATTCTGGGGTTAGATTTAGGGTTTAGGGTAGTGCAGTGGTGTTCTGGTACTGTAGGGGGTCATGTCGGGGGTAGTGATTTAGGGTTTAGGGTAGCACAGTGGTATTTGGGTAGTGTAGGGTGTTGTGCTGGTGGTAGTGTTTTAGGGTTTAGGGTAGCGCAGTGGTGTTTGGGTAGTGTAGGGGGTCGTGCTGGGGGTAGTGTTTTAGGGTTTATGGTAGTGCAGTTGTGTTTGTGTAGTGTAGAGGGATCGTGCTGGGGGTAGACTTAGGATTTAGGGTAGTGCAGTGGTGTTTGTGTAGTGTAGGGGTAGTGGTGGGGGTAGTGTTTTAGGGTTAAGGGTAGTGCAGTGGTGTTTGTGTAGAATAGGGGTCGTGAAGGGGGTATATTTAGGGTTTAGGGTAGTGCAGTGGTGTTCCGGTACTGTTGGGGTCATGCTGGGGCTAGTGTTTTAGGGTTTAGGCTAGTGCAGTGATGTTTGTGTATTGTAGGGGGTCGTGTTTTAGGGTTTAGAGTAGTGCAGTGGTGTTTGGGTAGTGTAGGGGGTCGTGCTGGGGGTAGTGTTTTAAGGTTTAGGGTAGTGCAGTGGTGTTTGGGTGGTGTAGGGGGTCATGCTGGCGATAGTGTTTTAGGGTCTATGGTAGTATAGTGGTGTTTGGGTGGTGTAGGGGGCAGTGCTGGGGGTAGTGTTTTTTAGGGTTTAGGGTAGCGCAGTGGTGTTTGGGTTGCATAGGGGATCTTTGCTGGGGGCAGTGGTGTTTGTTTACTGTTGGGGGTAGTGCTGGGGGTAGTAGTTGTTTTAGGGTTTTTGGTAGTGCAGTGGTTTTTAGGTAGTGTAGGGGATTGTCGTGCTGGGGGTAGTGTTTTAGGGTTTAGGGTAGTGCAGTGATGTTTGGGTAGTGTAAGGGGTCATGCTGGGGAAGTTTTTTTTAGGGTTTAGGGTAGTACAGCAGTGTTTGGGTAGTGTAGAGGGTCACTCTAGGGTTAGATTTAGGGTTTAGGGTAGTGCAGTGGTGTTCTGGTATTGTAGGGCTTCATGTCGGGGTAGTGTTTTAGGGTTTAGGGTAGCGCAGTGGTGTTTGTGTTGTTTAGGGCCTCGTGCTGGGGGTAGTGTTTTAGGGTTTAGGGTAGCACAGAGGTGTTTGTGCAATGTAGGGGGTCATGCTGGGGGTGGTGTTTTAGGGTTTTGGGTAGCACAGTGGTATTTGGGTAGTGTAGGGTGTTGTGCTGGTGGTAAACTTTTAGGGTTTAGGGTAGCGCAGTGTTGTTTGTGTAGTGTAGGGGGTCATGCTGGGGGTAGTGTTCTAAGGTTTAGGGTAGTGCAGTGGTGTTTGGGTAGTATAGGGGGTCGTGCTGGGGGTAGTGTTTTAGGGTTTAGGGTAGTGCAGCTGTGTTTGTGTAGTGTAGAGGGTCATGCTAAGGGTTATGTTTTAGGGTTTAGGGTAGTGCAGTGGTGTTTGGGTAGTATAGAGGGTCGTGCTGAGGGTAGTGTTTTAGGGTTTAGGGTAGTGCCATGGTGTTTGGGTAGTGTAGAGGGGTCATGATCGGGGTATATTTAGGGTTTAGGGTAGTGCAGTGGTGTTCTGGTACTGTAGGGGGTAATGTCGGGGTAGTGTTTTAGGGTTTAGGGTAGCGCAGTGGTGTTTGTGTAGTGTAGGGGGTCGTGCTGGGGGTAGTGTTTTAGGGTTTAGGGTAGCGCAGAGGTGTTTGGGTAGCGTAGGGGGTCGTGCTGAGGGTAGTGTTTTAGGGTTTAGGGTAGCGCAGTGGTGTTTGGGTAATGTAGGGGTTCGTGCTGAGGGTAGTGTTTTAGGGTTTAGGGTAGTGCAGGGGTGCTTGAGTAGTGGAGGGGGCATGCTGGGTGTGGTGTTTTAGGGTTTTGGGTAGCGCAGTGGCATTTGGGTAGTGTAGGGTGTTCTGCTGGTGGTAGTGTTTTAGGGTAGTGCACTGGTGTTGGTGTAGTGTAGGGGTCATGCTGGTGGTAGTGTTTTAGGGTATAGGGTAGTGCAGTGGTGTTTGGGTAGTATAGGGAGTCGTGCTGGGTTAGATTTAGGGTTTAGGGTAGTGCAGTGGTGTTTATGTAGTGTAGAGGGTCGTGCTGGGGGTATTGTTTTAGGGTAGTGCAGAGGTGTTTGGCTAGTGTAGGGTGTTGTGCTGGGGTAGATTTAGGGTTTAGGGTAGTGCAGTAGTGTTTGTGTAGTGTAGGGGCTCATGCTGGGGTTAGTGTTTTAAGGTTTAGAGAAGTGCAGTTGTGTTTGAGTAGTATAGGGGGTAGTGTTTTAGAGTTTAGGATAGGGCAGTGGTGTTTGCGTAGTGTAGGGGGTCATGCTGGGGGTAGAGTTTTAGGGTTTAGGGTAGTGCATTGGAAGTTGTGTAGTGTAGGGGGTCATGTTTAAGGGTTTAGGGTAGTGCAGTGGAGTTTTGGTAGTGTAGGGGGCCTTTCTGGGGGTAGTGTTGTAGGGTTTAGGGTGCCGCAGTGGTGTTTGGGTTGTTCAGGGAGTCGTGCGGGGGGTAGTGTTTTAGGGTTTAGGGTAGCGCAGTGGGGTTCAGGCAGCGTAGGGGGTCGTGCTGGGGATAATGTTTTAAGGTAGGGCAAGGGTGTTTGGGTAGTGTAGGGGGTCGTGCTGGGTGTAGATTTAGGATAGAGTAGTGCAGTGGTGTTTGTGTAGTGTAGGGTTAGCGGTGGGGGTAGTGTTTTAGGGTTTAGGGAAATGCAGTGGTGTTTGTGTAGTGTAGGGGGTCATGTTTTATGGTTGAGGGTAGTGCAGTGGTGTTTGGGTAGTGTAGGGGGTCGTGCTGGGGGTAGATTTAGGGTTTAGGGTAGTGCAGTGGTGTACCGGTACTGTTGGGGGTCATGTTGAGGGTAGTGTTTTAGGGTTTAGGCTAGTGCAGTGGTGATTGGGTAGTGTAGGGGGTCGTGTTTTAGGGTTTAGGGTAGTTCAGTGGGGTTTGTGTAGTGTAGGGAGTCAGGCTGGGGTTATATTTAGGGTTTAGGGTAGGGCAGTGGTGTTCTGGTACTGTAGGGGATCATGTCGGGGTAGTGTTTTAGGGCTTAGGGTAGAGCAGTGGTGATTGTGTAGTGTAGGGGGTCATGCTGGGGGTAGTGTTTTAGGGTTTAGGGTAGCGCAGTGGAGTTTTGGGTAATGTAGGGGGTCGTGTTTTAGGGTTTAGGGTAGTGCAGGGGTGTTTGAATAGTGTAGGGGACATGCTGGGGGTAGTGTTTTAGGGTTTTGGGTAGCACAGTGGTATTTGGGTAGTATTAGGGTGTCGTGCTGGTGGTAGTGTTTTAGGGTTTAGGGTAGTGCAGTGGTGTTGGTGTAGAGTAGGGGGTCATGCTGGGGGTAGTGTTTTAGGGTTTAGGGTAGTGCAGTGCTGTTTGTGTAGTGTAGAAGGTCATGCTGGGCGGTAGTGTTTAGGGTATAGGGTAGTGCAGTGGTGTTTGGGTAGTATAGGGAGTCGTGCTGGGGTAAATTTAGGGTAGTGCAGTGGTGTTTGTTTAGTGTAGGAGTCGTGCTGGGGGTTGTGTTTTAGGGTTTAGGGTAGTGCAGTGGTGTTTCACTAGTGTAGGGGGTTGTGCTGGGGGTAGATTTAGGGTTTAGGGTAGTGCAGTAGTGTTTGTGTAGTGTAGGGGGTCATGCTGGGGGTAGAGTTTTAGGGTTTAGGGTAGTGCAGTGGAGGTTTTGTAGTGTAGGGGGTCGTGTTTTAGGGTTTAGGGTAGTGAAGTGGAGTTTTGGTAGTGTAGGGGCTCATGCTGAGTGTAGTATTTTAGGGTTTAGGGTAGTGCAGTGGTGTTTGGCTAGTGCAGGCGGTTGTTCTGGGGGTAGTGTTTAAGGGTTTAGGGTAGTGCAGTGTTGTTTGGGTAGTATAGGGAGTCGTGCTGGGGTAGATTTAGGGTTTAGGGTAGTGCAGTGGTGTTTGTGTAGAGTAGGGGGTCGTGCTGGGGGTAATGTTTTAGGTTCTAGGGTAGTGAAGTGGTGTTTGGGTAGTGTAGGGGGTCGTGCTGGGGGTAGTCTTTTGGTTTAGCACAGTGGTGTTTGGGTAGTGTATGGGTCATGCTGGGGGTAGTGTTTTAGTGTTTAGGTAGTGCAGTGGTGTTTGTTTAGTGTAGGGGGTCATGCTGGGGTTAGTGTTTTAGGGTTTAGGGTAGTGCAGTGGTGTTTGTGTGGTGTAGGTGGTCGTGCTGGGAGTAGTGTTTTAGGGTATAGGGTAGCGCAGTTGTGTCTGTGTAGTGTAGGGTGTCGTGCTGGGGTAGTGTTTTAGGGTGTAGGGTAGTGCAGTGGTGTTTGGGTAGTATAGGGGGTCGTGCTGGGAGTAGTGTTTTAAGGTTGAAGGTAGTGCAGTGGTGTTTTGGTAGTGTAGGGGGTCGTGCTGGGGGGAGATTTAGGGTTTAGGGTAGTGCAGTGGTGTTTGTGTAGTGTAGGGGGTCATGCTGGTGGTAGATTTAGGGTTTAGAGTAGTGCAGTGGTGTTCGGGTACTGTGGGGGGTCGTGCTGTGGGTAGTGTTTTAGGGTTTAGGGTAGCGCAATGTTGTTTGGGTAGTGTAGGCTGTTGTGCTGGGGGTAGTGTTTTAGGGTTTGGGGTAGTGCAGTGGTGAATGGGTAGTGTAGAGGGTCAATGCTGGGGGTACTGTTTTAGGGTTTAGGGTAGCGCAGTGGTTTTTGGGTAGTGTAGAGGGTTGTGCTGGAGGTAGTGTTTTAGGGTTTAGGGTAGCACAGTTGTGTTTGGGTAGTGTAGGGGGTCGTGCTGGGGGTAGTGTTTTAAGGTTTAGGGTAGTGCAGTGGTGTTTGGGTGGTGTAGGGGGTCGTGCTGGCGGTAGTGTTTTAGGGTTTAGGGTAGCATAGTGGTGTTTGGGTAGTGTAGGGGGCCGTGCTGGGGGTAGTGTTTTTTAGGGTTTAGGGTAGCGCAGTGATGTTTGGGTTGCGTAGGGGGTCTTGCTGGGGGTAGTGTTTTAGGGTTTAGGTTAGTGCAGTGTTATTTGGTTAGTGTTGGGTCGTGCTGGGGGTAGTGTTTTCGGGTTTAGGGTAGCGCAGTGGTGTTTGGGTAGCATAGGGGGTCGTGCAGGGGTAGATTTAGGGTTTAGGGTAGCGCAGTGGTGTTAGGGTAGTGTAGGGTGTTGGGCTGGGGTAGTGTTTTAGGGTTTAGGGTAGCGCAGTGGTGTTTGGTAGTGTAGGGGGTCATGCTGGGGGAAGTGTTTAAGGGTTTAGGGTAGTGCAGTGGAGTTTGGGTAGTGTAGGGGGTCGTGCTGTGGGTAGTGTTTTAGAGTTTAGGGTAGTGCAGTCGTGTCTGGGTAGTGCCGGGGGTCGTGTTGGGTGTAGATTTAGTGTTTAGGGTAGTGCAGTGGTGCTTGTGTAGTGTAGGGGCTAGTGCTGGGGGTAGTGTTTTAGGGTTTAGGGTAGTGCAGTGGTGTTTGTGTAGTATAGGGGGTCGTGTTTTAGGGTTTAGGGTAGTGCAGCAGTGTTTGGTAGTGTAGGGGGTCATCCTGGGGGTAGAGTTAGGGTTTAGGGTAGTGCAGTGGTGTTTGTTTACTGTCGGGGGTAGTGCTGGGGGTAGTAGTTGTTTTAGGGGTTTTGGTAGTGCAGTGGTAGTGTAGGGGATCGTCGTGCTGGGGGTAGTGTTTTAGGGTTTAGGGTAGTGCAGTGATGTTTGGGTAGTGTAGGGGGTCATGATTGGGAAGTTTTTTAGGGTTTAGGGTAGTACAGAAGTGTTTGGGTAGTGTAGGGGGTCATTCTGGGGTTAGATTTAGGGTTTAGGGTAGTGCAGTGGTGTTCTGGTACTGTAGGGGGTCATGTCGGGGGTAGTGTTTTAGGGTTTAGGGTAGCACAGTGGTATTTGGGTAGTGTAGGGTGTTGTGCTGGTGGTAGTGTTTTAGGGTTTAGGGTAGCGCAGTGGTGTTTGGGTAGTGTAGGGGGTCGTGCTGGGGGTAGTGTTTTAGGGTTTATGGTAGTGCAGTTGTGTTTGTGTAGTGTAGAGGGATCGTGCTGGGGGTAGACTTAGGATTTAGGGTAGTGCAGTGGTGTTTGTGTAGTGTAGGGGTAGTGGTGGGGGTAGTGTTTTAGGGTTAAGGGTAGTGCAGTGGTGTTTGTGTAGTGTAGGGGTCGTGAAGGGGGTATATTTAGGGTTTAGGGTAGTGCAGTGGTGTTCCGGTACTGTTGGGGTCATGCTGGGGCTAGTGTTTTAGGGTTTAGGCTAGTGCAGTGATGTTTGTGTATTGTAGGGGGTCGTGTTTTAGGGTTTAGAGTAGTGCAGTGGTGTTTGGGTAGTGTAGGGGGTCGTGCTGGGGGTAGTGTTTTAAGGTTTAGGGTAGTGCAGTGGTGTTTGGGTGGTGTAGGGGGTCATGCTGGCGATAGTGTTTTAGGGTCTATGGTAGTATAGTGGTGTTTGGGTGGTGTAGGGGGCAGTGCTGGGGGTAGTGTTTTTTAGGGTTTAGGGTAGCGCAGTGGTGTTTGGGTTGCATAGGGGATCTTTGCTGGGGGCAGTGGTGTTTGTTTACTGTTGGGGGTAGTGCTGGGGGTAGTAGTTGTTTTAGGGTTTTTGGTAGTGCAGTGGTTTTTAGGTAGTGTAGGGGATTGTCGTGCTGGGGGTAGTGTTTTAGGGTTTAGAGTAGTGCAGTGATGTTTGGGTAGTGTAAGGGGTCATGCTGGGGAAGTTTTTTTTAGGGTTTAGGGTAGTACAGCAGTGTTTGGGTAGTGTAGAGGGTCACTCTAGGGTTAGATTTAGGGTTTAGGGTAGTGCAGTGGTGTTCTGGTATTGTAGGGCTTCATGTCGGGGTAGTGTTTTAGGGTTTAGGGTAGCGCAGTGGTGTTTGTGTTGTTTAGGGCCTCGTGCTGGGGGTAGTGTTTTAGGGTTTAGGGTAGCACAGAGGTGTTTGTGCAATGTAGGGGGTCATGCTGGGGGTGGTGTTTTAGGGTTTTGGGTAGCACAGTGGTATTTGGGTAGTGTAGGGTGTTGTGCTGGTGGTAAACTTTTAGGGTTTAGGGTAGCGCAGTGTTGTTTGTGTAGTGTAGGGGGTCATGCTGGGGGTAGTGTTCTAAGGTTTAGGGTAGTGCAGTGGTGTTTGGGTAGTATAGGGGGTCGTGCTGGGGGTAGTGTTTTAGGGTTTAGGGTAGTGCAGCTGTGTTTGTGTAGTGTAGAGGGTCATGCTAAGGGTTATGTTTTAGGGTTTAGGGTAGTGCAGTGGTGTTTGGGTAGTATAGAGGGTCGTGCTGAGGGTAGTGTTTTAGGGTTTAGGGTAGTGCCATGGTGTTTGGGTAGTGTAGAGGGGTCATGATCGGGGTATATTTAGGGTTTAGGGTAGTGCAGTGGTGTTCTGGTACTGTAGGGGGTAATGTCGGGGTAGTGTTTTAGGGTTTAGGGTAGCGCAGTGGTGTTTGTGTAGTGTAGCGGGTCGTGCTGGGGGTACTGTTTTAGGGTTTAGGGTAGCGCAGAGGTGTTTGGGTAGCGTAGGGGGTCGTGCTGAGGGTAGTGTTTTAGGGTTTAGGGTAGCGCAGTGGTGTTTGGGTAATGTAGGGGTTCGTGCTGAGGGTAGTGTTTTAGGGTTTAGGGTAGTGCAGGGGTGCTTGAGTAGTGGAGGGGGCATGCTGGGTGTGGTGTTTTAGGGTTTTGGGTAGCGCAGTGGCATTTGGGTAGTGTAGGGTGTTCTGCTGGTGGTAGTGTTTTAGGGTAGTGCACTGGTGTTGGTGTAGTGTAGGGGTCATGCTGGTGGTAGTGTTTTAGGGTATAGGGTAGTGCAGTGGTGTTTGGGTAGTATAGGGAGTCGTGCTGGGGTAGATTTAGGGTTTAGGGTAGTGCAGTGGTGTTTATGTAGTGTAGAGGGTCGTGCTGGGGGTATTGTTTTAGGGTAGTGCAGAGGTGTTTGGCTAGTGTAGGGTGTTGTGCTGGGGTAGATTTAGGGTTTAGGGTAGTGCAGTAGTGTTTGTGTAGTGTAGGGGCTCATGCTGGGGTTAGTGTTTTAAGGTTTAGAGAAGTGCAGTTGTGTTTGAGTAGTATAGGGGGTAGTGTTTTAGAGTTTAGGATAGGGCAGGGGTGTTTGCGTAGTGTAGGGGGTCATGCTGGGGGTAGAGTTTTAGGGTTTAGGGTAGTGCATTGGAAGTTGTGTAGTGTAGGGGGTCATGTTTAAGGGTTTAGGGTAGTGCAGTGGAGTTTTGGTAGTGTAGGGGGCCTTTCTGGGGGTAGTGTTGTAGGGTTTAGGGTGCCGCAGTGGTGTTTGGGTTGTTCAGGGGGTCGTGCGGGGGGTAGTGTTTTAGGGTTTAGGGTAGCGCAGTGGTGTTCAGGCAGCGTGGGGGGTCGTGCTGGGGATAATGTTTTAAGGTAGGGCAAGGGTGTTTGGGTAGTGTAGGGGGTCGTGCTGGGTGTAGATTTAGGATAGAGTAGTGCAGTGGTGTTTGTGTAGTGTAGGGTTAGCGGTGGGGGTAGTGTTTTAGGGTTTAGGGAAATGCAGTGGTGTTTGTGTAGTGTAGGGGGTCATGTTTTATGGTTGAGGGTAGTGCAGTGGTGTTTGGGTAGTGTAGGGGGTCGTGCTGGGGGTAGATTTAGGGTTTAGGGTAGTGCAGTGGTGTACCGGTACTGTTGGGGGTCATGTTGAGGGTAGTGTTTTAGGGTTTAGGCTAGTGCAGTGGTGATTGGGTAGTGTAGGGGGTCGTGTTTTAGGGTTTAGGGTAGTTCAGTGGGGTTTGTGTAGTGTAGGGAGTCAGGCTGGGGTTATATTTAGGGTTTAGGGTAGGGCAGTGGTGTTCTGGTACTGTAGGGGATCATGTCGGGGTAGTGTTTTAGGGCTTAGGGTAGAGCAGTGGTGATTGTGTAGTGTAGGGGGTCATGCTGGGGGTAGTGTTTTAGGGTTTAGGGTAGCGCAGTGGAGTTTGGGTAATGTAGGGGGTCGTGTTTTAGGGTTTAGGGTAGTGCAGGGGTGTTTGAATAGTGTAGGGGACATGCTGGGGGTAGTGTTTTAGGGTTTTGGGTAGCACAGTGGTATTTGGGTAGTGTTAGGGTGTCGTGCTGGTGGTAGTGTTTTAGGGTTTAGGGTAGTGCAGTGGTGTTGGTGTAGAGTAGGGGGTCATGCTGGGGGTAGTGTTTTAGGGTTTAGGGTAGTGCAGTGCTGTTTGTGTAGTGTAGAAGGTCATGCTGGGCGGTAGTGTTTAGGGTATAGGGTAGTGCAGTGGTGTTTGGGTAGTATAGGGAGTCGTGCTGGGGTAAATTTAGGGTAGTGCAGTGGTGTTTGTTTAGTGTAGGAGTCGTGCTGGGGGTAGTGTTTTAGGGTTTAGGGTAGTGCAGTGGTGTTTCACTAGTGTAGGGGGTTGTGCTGGGGGTAGATTAAGGGTTTAGGGTAGTGCAGTAGTGTTTGTGTAGTGTAGGGGGTCATGCTGGGGGTAGAGTTTTAGGGTTTAGGGTAGTGCAGTGGAGGTTTTGTAGTGTAGGGGGTCGTGTTTTAGGGTTTAGGGTAGTGAAGTGGAGTTTTGGTAGTGTAGGGGCTCATGCTGGGTGTAGTATTTTAGGGTTTAGGGTAGTGCAGTGGTGTTTGGCTAGTGCAGGCGGTTGTTCTGGGGGTAGTGTTTTAGGGTTTATGGTACCGCAGTGGTGTTTGGGTAGTGTAGGGGGTCATGCGGGGGTAGTGTTTTAGGGTTTAGGGTAGCGCAGTGGTGTTCGGGTAGTGTAGGGTGTCGTGCTGGGGGTAATGTGTTAGGGTTTAGAATAGTGCAGTGGTGTTTGGGTAGTATAGGGGGTCGTAAAGGGGGTATATTTAGGGTTTAGGGTAGTGCAGTGGTGTTCCGGTACTGTTGGGGGTCATGCTGGGGCTAGTGTTGTAGGGTTTAGGCTAGTGCAGTGATGTTTGTGTATTGTAGGGGGTCGTGTTTTAGGGTTTAGAGTAGTGCAGTGGTGTTTGGGTAGTATAGGGGGTCGTGCTGAGGGTAGTGTTTTAGGGTTTAGGGTAGTGCTATGGTGTTTGGGTAGTGTAGAGGGGTCATGCTGGGGGTAGATTTAGGATTTAGGGTAGTGCACTGGTGTTTGTGTAGTGTAGGGGTAGTGGAGGGGGTAGTGTTTTAGGGTTTAGGGTAGTGCAGTGGTGTTTGTGTAGTGAAGGGGGTCGTGTTTTAGGGATTAGGGTAGTGCAGTGGTGTTTGGGTAGTGTAGGGGATCGTGTTTTAGGGTTGAGGGTAGTGCAGTGGTGTTGGGGTAGTGTAGGGGGGGTGCTGGGAGTAGATTTAGGGTTTAGGGTAGAGCAGTGGTGTTCCGGTACTGTTGGGAATCATGCTGGGGGTAGTGTTTTATGGTTTAGGCTAGTGCAGTGATGTTTGTGTATTGTAGGGGGTCATGTTTTAGGGTTAGTGTTGTGCAGTTGTATTTGGGTAGTGTAGGGGTCGTGTTTTAGGGTTGAGGGTAGGCAGTGGTGTTTGGGTAGTGTAGGAGGTCATGCTGGGGTTAGATTTAGGGTTTAGGGTAGTGCAGTGGTGTTCTGGCACTGTAGGGGGTCATGTCGGGTGTAGTGTTTTAGAGTTTAGGGTAGTGCAGTGGTGTTTGTATAATGTAGGGGGTCATGCTGGGGGTAGTGCTTTAGGGTTTAGGGAAGAGCAGTGTTTTTTGTGTAGTGTCGGGGGTCATGTTGGGGGTAGTGTTTTAGCGTTTAGGGTAGTGCAGTGGTGTTTGGGTAGTATAGGGGGTCGTGCTGGGGGTAGTGTTTTAGGGTTTAGGGTAGTGCAGTGGTGTTTGTATAGTGTAGGAGATCGTGCTGGGTGTAGTGTTCTAGGGTTTAGGGTAGTGCAGTGGTGTTTGTGTAGTGTATGGGGTCATGCTGGGGGTAGTGTTTTAGGGTTTAGGGTAGTGCAGTGGTGTTTGGGTAGTACAGGGAGTCGTGCTGGGTGTAGATTTAGCGTTTAGGTAGTGCAATGGTGTTTGTGTATTGTACGGGGTAGTGCTGGGGTAGTGTTTTAGGGTTTTGGGTAGGGCAGTGGTGTTTGTGTAGTGTAGGGGGTCATGCTGGGGGTAGTGTTTTAGGGTTTAGGGTAGCGCAGTGGAGGTTATGTAGTGTGGGGGGTCGTGTTTTAGGGTTTAGGGTAGTGCAGTGGTGTTTGGGTAGTGTAGGGGATCGTGTTTTAGGGTTGAGGGTAGTGCAGTGGTGTTTTGGTAGAGTAGGGGGTCGTGCTGGGGGTAGATTTAGGGTTTAGGGTAGTGCAGTGGTGTACCGGTACTGTTGGGGGTCGTGTTGGGGGTAGTGTTTTAGGGTTTAGGCTAGTGCAGTGGGGTTTGTGTATTGTAGGGGTCGTGTTTTAGGGTTTAGGGTAGTGCAGTGGTGATTGGGTAGTGTAGGAGGTCGTGTTTTAGGGTTGAGGGTAGGCAGTGGTGTTTGGGTAGTGTAGGTGGTCATGCTGGGGTTAGATTTAGGGTTTAGGGTAGTGCAGTGGTGTTCTGGTACTGTAGGGGGTTATGTCGGCAGTAGTGTTTTAGGGTTTAGGGTAGTGCAGTGGTGTTTGTATAGTGTAGGGGGTCATGCTGGGGGTAGTGTTTTAGGGTTTAGGGTAGTGCCGTGGTGTTTGGGTAGTGTAGAGGGGTCATGATCGGGGTATATTTAGGGTTTAGGGTAGTGCAGTGGTGTTCCGGTACTGTTGGGGGTCATGCTGGGGCTAGTGTTTTATGGTTTAGGCTAGTGTAGTGGTGTTTGTGTATTGTAGGGGGTCGTGTTTTAGGGTTTAGAGTAGTGCAGTGGTGTTTGGGTAGTATAGGGGGTCGTGCTGAGGGTAGTGTTTTAGGGTTTAGGGTAGTGCTATGGTGTTTGGGTAGTGTAGAGGGGTTATGCTGGGGGTAGATTTAGGATTTAGGGTAGTGCAGTGGTGTTTGTGTAGTGTAGGGGTAGTGGAGGGGGTAGTGTTTTAGGGTTTAGGGTAGTGCAGTGGTGTTTGTGTAGTGAAGGGGGTCGTGTTTTAGGGTTTAGGGTAGTGCAGTGGTGTTTGGGTAGTGTAGGGGATCGTGTTTTAGGGTTGAGGGTAGTGCAGTGGTGTTGGGGTAGTGTAGGGGGTGGTGCTGGGGGTAGATTTAGGGTTTAGGGTAGAGCAGTGGTGTTCCGGTACTGTTGGGAGTCATGCTGGGGGTAGTGTTTTAGGGTTTAGGCTAGTGCAGTGATGTTTGTGTATTGTTGGGGGTCATGTTTTAGGGTTAGTGTTGTGCAGTTGTATTTGGGTAGTGTAGGGGTCGTGTTTTAGGGTTGAGGGTAGGCAGTGGTGTTTGGGTAGTGTAGGAGGTCATGCTGGGGTTAGATTTAGGGTTTAGGGTAGTGCAGTGGTGTTCTGGCACCGTAGGGGGTCATGTCGGGTGTAGTGTTTTAGGGTTTAGGGTAGTGCAGTGGTGTTTGTATAATGTAGGGGGTCATGCTGGGGGTAGTGTTTTAGGGTTTAGGGAAGAGCAGTGTTTTTTGTGTAGTGTCGGGGGTCATGTTGGGGGTAGTGTTTTAGCGTTTAGGGTAGTGCAGTGGTGTTTGGGTAGTATAGGGGGTCGTGCTGGGGGTAGTGTTTTAGGGTTTAGGGTAGTGCAGTGGTGTTTGTGTAGTGTAGGAGGTCGTGCTGGGTGTAGTGTTCTAGGGTTTAGGGTAGTGCAGTGGTGTTTGTGTAGTGTATGGGGTCATGCTGGGGGTAGTGTTTTAGGGTTTATGGTAGTGCAGTGGTGTTTGGGTAGTACAGGGAGTCGTGCTGGGTGTAGATTTAGCGTTTAGGTAGTGCAATGGTGTTTGTGTATTGTACGGGGTAGTGCTGGGGGTAGTGTTTTAGGGTTTAGGGTAGGGCAGTGGTGTTTGTGTAATGTAGGGGGTCATGCTGGGGGTAGTGTTTTAGGGTTTAGAGTAGCGCAGTGGAGGTTATGTAGTGTGGGGGGTCGTGTTTTAGGGTTTAGGGTAGTACATTGGTGTTTGGGTAGTGTAGGGGGTCGTTCTGGGGGTAGATTTAGGGTTTAGGGTAGTGCAGTGGTGTACCGGTACTGTTGGGGGTCATGTTGGGGGTAGTGTTTTAGGGTTTAGGCTAGTGCAGTGGTGTTTGTGTATTGTAGGGGTCGTGTTTTAGGGTTTAGGGTAGTGCAGTGGTGATTGGGTAGTGTAGGGGGTCGTGTTTTAGGGTTGAGGGTAGGCAGTGGTGTTTGGGTAGTGTAGGAGGTCATGCTGGGGTTAGATTTAGGGTTTAGGGTAGTGCAGTGGTGTTCTGGTACTGTAGGGGGTCATGTCGGCGGTAGTGTTTTAGGGTAGTGCGGTGGTGTTTGTATAGTGTAGGGGGTCATGCTGAGGGTAGTGTTTTAGGGTTTACTGAAATGCAGTGTTTTTTGGGTAGTGTAGGGGATCATGCTGGGGGTAGTGTTTTAGCGTTTAGGGTAGTGCAGTGGTGTTTGGGTAGTTTAGGGGTCGTGCTGGGGGTAGTGTTGTAGGGTTTAGGGTAGTGCAGTGGTGTTTGTGTAGTGTATGGGGTCATGCTGAGGGTAGTGTTTTAGGGTTTAGGGTAGTGCAGTGGTGTTTGGGTAGTAGAGGGAGTCGTGCTGGGTGTAGATTTAGCGTTTAGGTAGTGCAATGGTGTTTGTGTATTGTACGGGGTAGTGCTGGGGGTAGTTTTTTAGGGTTTACGGTAGGGCAGTGGTGTTTGTGTAGTGTAGGGGGTCATGCTGGGGGTAGTGTTTTAGGGTTTAGGGTAGCGCAGTGGAGGTTATGTAGTGTGGGGGGTCGTGTTTTAGGGTTGAGGGTAGTGCAGTGGTGTTTGTGTATTGTTGGGGTCGTGTTTTAGGGTTTAGGATAGTGCAGTGGAATTTGGGTCGTGCTGGGGTAGTGTTTTAGGGCTTAGGGTAGTGCAGTTGTGGTTGGGTAGTGTTGAGGGTCATGCTGGGGGTAGTGTTTTAGGGTTTAGGGTAGTGCAGTGGTGTTGGTGTAGTGTAGGGGGTCATGCTGGGGGTAGTGTTTTAGGTTTTTGGGTAACGCAGTGGTATTTGGGTAGTGTTAGGGTGTCGTGCTGGTGGTAGTGTTTTAGGGTTTAGGGCAGTGGTGTTGGTGTAGAGTAGGGGGTCGTGCTAGGGGTAGTGTTTTAGGGTTTAGGGTAGTGCAGTGCTGTTTGTGTAGTGTAGGGGGTCGTGCTGGGGGGTAGTGTTTAGGGCATAGGGTAGTGCAGTGGTGTTTGGGTAGTATAGGGAGTCGTGCTGGGGTAGATTTAGGGTTTAGGGTAGTGCAGTGGTGTTTGTTTAGTGTTAGGGTTGAGGGTAGTGCAGTGGTGTTTGGGTTGTGTAGGGGGTCGTGCTGGGGTAGATTTAGGGTTTTAGGTTAGTGCAGTTGTGTTTGTGTAGTGTAGGGGGTCGTGCCGGGGGTAGGTTTTTTGGGGCAGATTTATATTTCCTGGCGCATCCCTGCAAATCAGCAGGGATGCTCCAGGAAAGATGCGTCACGCAAGTTTACCCTTGCGCTACCACAGATGCGCCGCATTTACAATGCAGCGCATCGTGGCGCAAGGATAAACAAATGCCTGACGCATCTGATGGTGTAAGGGCGGCGCATTGCTGGAGTCGTGTCGCAAGCACGACGCAACTCCAGCAATGTTTAGGGGCTGCCCATACCTAACATGCTGCGTCATGCCTTATGCCTGCTTCAAGCAGGCGCAAGGTTTTGACGCAGCAGCGTCGGAAAGGTGACTGAGTGAAATCATGTACATTTCACTGCGTCACTTTTCCGAGGCTTTTTCCGCTGGAACGCCCACCCTGCATACATTAAACTTGACGCAGGTTTAATGTGGCGCAGGGCTTTACACCATGACGCATCTCCATAGATGCGTCACGATGTAAATAGGGCGCAACGTGGCACAAGGTTTACGCCGCCGCTGCGTCACAAAAGTGATGCAACGGCGGCATAAAAGTGGTGCAAGTCTAACATAAATCTGCCCCTTAGGGTATAGGGTAGTGCAGTGGTGTTTGGGTAGTATACGGAGTCGTGTTTGGGGTAGATCTAGGGTTTAGGGTAGTGCAGTTGTGTTTGTGTAGTGTAGGGGATTGTGCTGTTGGTAGTGTTTTAGTGTTTAGGGTAGTGCAGTGCTGGTTGGGTAGTGTTGAGGGTCGTGCTGGAGGTAGTGTTTTAGGGTTTAGGGTAATGCAGTGGTGTTGGTGTAGTGTAGGGGGTCGTGCTGGGGGTAGTGTTTTAGGGATTCGAGTAGTGCAGTGGTGTTTGTGTAGTGTATGGGGTCATGCTGGGGGTAGTGTTTTAGGGTTTAGGGTAGTGCAGTCATGTTTGAGTAGTACAGGGAGTCGAGCTGGGTGTAGATTTAGTGTTTAGGTAGTGCAATGGTGTTTGTGTATTGTACGGGTAGTGCTGGGGGTAGTGTTTTAGGGTTTATGGTAGTGCAGTAGTGTTTGTGTAGTATATGGGGTCATGTAGGGGGTAGTGTTTTAGGGGTTTAGGGTAGTGCAGTGGTGTTTGTGCAGTGTAGGGGATCATGCTGGGGTGTAGTGTTTTAGGTTTTAGAGTAGTGCAGTGGTGTGTGTGTAGTATAAGGGGTTGTGTTTTAGGGTTTTAGGGTAGTGCAGTGGTAGTGTAGAGGGTCATGCTGGGGTAGTGTTTTAATGTTTAGGGTAGTGCAGTTGTGTTTGTGTAGTGTAGGGGGTCGTGCTGGGGGTAGGTTTTTAGGGTTTAGGGTAGTGCGGTGGTGTTTGGGTAGTATAGGGAGACGTGTTTGGGGTATATTTAGAGTTTAGGGTAGTGCAGTGGTGTTTGTGTAGTGTAGGGGGGTGTGCTGTGGGTAGTGTTTTAGCGTTTAGGGTAGTGCAGTGGTGGTTGGGTAGTGTTGAGGGTCGTGTAGTGTAGGGGGTCATGTAGGTGGTAGTGTTTTAGGGGTTTAGGGTAGTGCAGTGGTGTTTGTGTAGTGTAGGGGATCATGATGGGGTTAGTGTTTTAGGTTTTAGAGTAGTGCAGTGGTGGTTGTGCAGTATAGGGGGTTGTGTTTTAGGGTTTTAAGGTAGTTCAGTGGTCTTTGGTAGTGTAGGGGGTTGTGCTGGGGTAGTGTTTTAGGGTTGAGGGTAGAGCAGTTGTGTTTGTGTAGTGTAGGGGTCATGTTGGGGGTAGCTTTTTAGGGTTTAGGGTAGTGCAGTGGTGTTTGGGTAGTATAGGGAGACGTGTTTGGGGTAGATTTAGGGTTTAGGGTAGTGCAGTGGTGTTTGTGTAGTGTAGGAGGTTGTGCTGTGGGTAGTGTTTTAGCGTTTAGGGTAGTGCATTGGTGGTTGGGTAGTGTTGAGGGTCATGCTGGGGGTTGTGTTTTAGGGTTTAGGGTAGTGCAGTGGTGTTGGTGTAGTGTAGGGGGCCGTGCTGGGGGTAGTGTTTTAGGGTTTAGGGTAGTGCAGTGGTGTTTGTGTAGTGTATGAGGTCATGCTGGGGGTAGTGGTTTAGGGTTTAGGGTAGTGCAGTGGTGTTTGGGCAGTACAGGGAGTCGTGCTGGGTGTAGATTTAGGGTTTAGGTAGTGCAGTGGTGTTTGTGTATTGTATGGGGTAGTGCTGGGGGTAGTGTTTTAGGGTTTATGGAACTGCAGTAGTGTTTGTGTAGTGTAGGGGGTCATGTAGGTTTTGGTAGGTAGTGTTTTAGGGGTTTAGGGTAGTGCCATGGTGTTTGGGTAGTGTAGAGGGGTCGTGCTGGGGGTGGTGTTTTTGGGTTTAGGGCAGTGCAGTGGTGTTCAGGCAGTGTAGGGGGTTGTGCTGGGGTTGGTGTTTTAGGGTTTAGGGCAGTGCAGTGGTGTTCTGGCAGTGTAAGGGGTCATGTTGGGGGTGGTGTTTCGGGGTTTAGGGCAGTGCAGTGGTGTGCGGCGGGCGGTGTGGGGGGTCATGCTGGGTGTGGTATTTCAGGGTTTAGGGCAGTGCAGTGGTGTTCGGGTGATGTGGGGGGTCATGCTGGGGGTGGTGTTTCAGGGTTTAGTGCAGTGGTGTTCGGGCAGTGTGGGGGGTCATGCTGGGGGTGGTGTTTCAGGGTTTAGGGCTCTGCAGTGGTGTTCGGGTGGTTTGGTGGGTTGTGCTGGGGGTGTTGTTTCAGGGTTTAGGACAGTGCAGTGGTGATCGGGCAGTGTAGGGGGTCATGCTTGGGCTGGTGTTTCAGGGTTTAGGGCAGTGCAGTGGTGTTTGGGCACTGTAGGGGTTCTTTCTGGGGCTGGTGTTTCTGGGTTTAGGGCAGTGCAGTGGTGTCTGTGCAGTGTAGGGGGTGGTGCTGGGGCTGATGTTTCAGGGTTTAGGGCAGTGCAGTGGTGTTTGGGCAGTGTAGGGGGTCGTACTAGGGGTGGTGTTTCAGGGTTTAGGGCAGTGGTGTTCGGGCAGTGTAGGGAGTCTTGCTAGGGGTTGTGTTTCAGGGTTTACGGCAGTGCAGTGGGGTTCGGGCAGTGTAGGGGTCTTGCAGGTGGTGGTGTTTCAGGGTTTAGGGCAGTGCAGTGGTGTCCGGGCAGTGTAGGGGATCATGCTGGTGCTGGTGTTTCAGGGTTTAGGGCAGAGCAGTGGTGTTCGGGCAGTGTAAGTGGTTGTGCTCTGGCTGGTGCTTCAGGGTTTAGGGAGGAGCAGTGGTGTTCGGGCAGTGTAGGGGGTCATGCTGGGGGTGGTGCTTCAGGGTGTAGGGCAGTGCAGTAGTATTCGGGCAGTGTAGAGGGTCATGCAGGGGGTGGTGTTTCAGTGTTTAGGGCAGAGCAGTGGTGTTCGGGCATTGTAGGGGGTCTTGCTGGGGGCGGTGTTTCAGGGTTTAGGGCAGTGCAGTGGTGTTTGGGCAGTGTAGGGGGTCTTGGGCGGTAATTCAGGGTTTAGGGCAGTGCAGTGGTGCTCGGGCAGTGTAGGGGGTCCTGCTGAGGGTGGTGTTTCAGGGTTTAGGGCAGTGGTGTTCGGGCAGTGTAAGGAGTCTTGCTAGGGGTGGTGTTTCAGGGTTTACGGCAGTGCAGTGGGGTTCGGGCAGTGTAGGGGGTATTGCTGGGGGTGGTGTTTTAGGGTATAGGGCAGTACAGTGGTGTTCTGGCAGTGTAGGGGGTCATGCTGGGGTTGGTGTTTTAGGGTTTATGACAGTGCAGTGGTGTTAGGGCAGTGTAGGGGGTCATGTAGGGGTGGTGTTTCAGGGTTTAGGGTAGTGCAGTGGTGTTCGGGTAGTGTAGGGGGTCTTGCAGGGGGTGGTATTTCAGGGTTTAGGGCAGTGCAGTGGTGTTCGGGCAGTGTAGGGAGTCGTACTGGGGGTGGAATATCAGGTTTTAGGGCAGTGCAGTGGTGTTCGGGCAGCGTAGGGGATCATGCTGGTGCTGGTGTTTCAGGGTTTAGGGCAGAGCAGTGGTGTCCGGGCAGTGTAAGTGGTTGTGCTCTGGCTGGTGCTTTAGGGTTTAGGGAAGAGCAGTGGTGTTCGGGCAGTGTAAGGGGTCATGCTGGGGGTGGTGCTTCAGGGTTTAGGGCAGTGCAGTGGTGTTCAGGCAGTGTTTTGGGTCGTACAGGGGGTGGTGTTTCAGTGTTTAGGGCAAGAGCAGTGGTGTTCGGGCATTGTAGGGGGTCTTGCTGGGGGCAGTGTTTCAGGGTTTAGGGCAGTGCAGTGGTGTTCGGGCAGTGTAGGGGGTCTTGGGTGGTATTTCAGGGTTTAGGGCAGTGCAGTGGTGCTCGGGCAGTGTAGGGGGTCTTGCTGAGGGAGGTGTTTCAGGGTTTAGGGCAGAGGTGTTCGGACAGTGTAGGGAGTCTTGCTAGGGGTGGTGTTTCAGGGTTTAGGGCAGTGCAGTGGGGTTCGGGCAGTGTAGGGGGTATTGCGGGGGGTGGTGCTTCAGGGTTTAGGGCAGTGGTGTTCGGGAAGTGTAGGGGTCTTGCAAGGGGTGGTGTTTTAGGGTTTAGGGCAGTTCAGTGGTGTTCGGGCGGTATAGGGGGTCTTGCTGGGTTGGTGTTTCAGGGTTTAGGGCAGTGCAGTGGTATTCGGGCAGTGTAGGGGGTCTTGCTGGGGTGGTGTTTAAGGGTTAAGGGCAGTGGTGTTTGGGCAGTGTAGTGGGTCTTGCTAGGGGTGGTCTTTCAGGGTTTAGGGCAGAGCAGTGGTGTTCGGACAGTATAGGGGGTCATACTGAGGCTTGGGTTTCAGGGTTTAGGGCAGTGCAGTGGTGTTCCGGCAGTGTAGGGGGTCGTGCTGGGGCTGGTGTTTCAGGGTTTAAAGCACTGCAGTGGTGTTCGAGCAGTGTAGGGGTCTTGCCGGGGCTTATGTTTCAGGGTTTAGGGCAGTGCAGTGGTGCTCGGGCAGTGTAGGGGGTCATGCTGGGGCTGGTGTTTCAGCGTTTAGGGCAGTGCAGTGGTGCACAGGCAGTGTGGGGGGTCAGGCGAGGGCTGGTGGTTCAGGGTTTAGGGCAGTGCAGTGGTGTTCGGGCAGTGTAGGGTGTCGTGCTGGGGCTGGTTTTTCAGGGTATAGGGAAGTGCAGCGGTGTTCGGGCAGTGTATGGGGTTGTACTGGGTGTGGTGTTTTAGGGTTTAGAGCAGGGCAGCTGTGTTCGGGCAGTGTTGGGGGCTTTCTGGGGGTGGTGTTTCAGGGTTTAGGGCAGTGCTGTGGTGCTCAGGTAGTGTATGGTGTCTTGCTGGGGTGGTGTTTCAGGGTTTAAGGCAGTGGTGTTTGGGCAGTGTAGGAGGTCTTGCGGGGGTGGTTTTTCAGGGTTTAGGGTAGTGCAGTGGTATTTGGGCAGAGTATGGGGTAGTGCAGGGGGGTGGTGTTTCAGGGTTTAGGGCAGTGCAGTGGTGTTCGGGCGGGTGGGGGGTCATGCTGGGGCTGGTGTTTCATGGTTTAGGGCAGTGCAGTGGTGTTCGGGCAGTGTGGGGGGTCGTACTGGGGCTGCTGTTTCCGGGTTTAGGTCAGTGCGGTGGTGTCCGAGCAGTGTAGGAGGTCGTGCTGGGGCTGGTGTTTCAGGGTTTAGGGCAGTGCAGTGGTGTTTGGGCAGTGTAGGGGGTTGTGCTGGGGCTGGTGTTTCCGGGTTTAGGGCAGTGCAGTGGTGTCCGAGCAGTGTAGGGGTCGTGCTGGTGCTGGTGTTTCAGGGTTTAGGGCAGTGCAGTGGTGTTTGGGCAGTGTAGGGGGTTGTGCTGGGGCTGGTGTTTCAGGGTTTAGGGCAGTGCAGTGGTGTTTGGGCAGTGTAGGGGGTCATGCTGGTGCTGGTGTTTCTGGGTTTAGGGCAGAGAAGCTGTGTTCGGGCAGTGAAGGGGGATGTTCTGGGGGTGGTGTTTCGGTGTTTAGGGCAGTGCAGTTGTGTTCGGGCAGTGTAGGGGGTCTTGCTGGGGTGGTGTTTCAGGGTTTAGGGCAGTGGTGTTCGGGCAGTCTAGGGGGTATTGCTGGGGGTGGTGTTTCAGGGTTTAGGGCAGTGCAGCGGTGTTCGGGCGTTGTAGGGGGTCTTGCTGAGGTGGTGTTTCAGGGTTTTGGGCAGTGCAGTGGTGTTCGGGTGGTGTGGGGGGTCGTGCAGTGGGGTGGTGTTTCAGGGTGTAGGGCAGTGCAGTGGTGTTCAGGCAGTGTAGGGGGTCATGCTGGGCCTTGTGTTTCAGGGTTTAGGGCAGTGCAGTGGTGTTTCGGTAGTATAGGGAGACGTGTTTGGGGTAGATTTAGGGTTTAGGGTGGTGCAGTTGTCTTTGTGTAGTGTAGGGGGTTGTGCTGTGGGTGGTGTTTTAGCATTTAGGGTAGTGCAGTGGTGGTTGGGTAGTGTTGAGGGTCATGCTGGGGGTTGTGTTTTAGGGTTTAGGGTAGTGCAGTGGTGTTGGTGTAGTGTAGGGGTTCGTGCTGGGGGTAGTGTTTTAGGGTTTAGGGTAGTGCAGTGGTGTTTGTGTAGTGTATGAGGTCATGCTGGGGGTAGTGGTTTAGGGTTTAACGTAGTGCAGTGGTGTTTGGGTAGTACAGGGAGTCGTGCTGGGTGTAGATTTAGGGTTTAGGTAGTGCAATGGTGTTTGTGTATTGTATGGGGTAGTGCTGGGGTAGTGTTTTAGGGTTTATGGAACTGCAGTAGTGTTTGTGTAGTGTAGGGGGTCATGTAGGTTTTAGTAGGTAGTGTTTTAGGGGTTTAGGGCAGTGCCATGGTGTTTGGGTAGTGTAGAGGGGTCGTGCTGGGGGTGGTGTTTTAGGGTTTAGGGCAGTGCAGTGGTGTTCAGTCAGTGTAGGGGGTTGTGCTGGGGTTGGTGTTTTAGGGTTTAGGGCAGTGCAGTCGTGTTCTGGCAGTGTAAGGGGTCATGTTGGCGGTGGTGTTTCAGGGTTTAGGGCAGTGCAGTGGTGTTCGGGCGGTGTGGGGGTTCATGCTGGGTGTGGTGTTTCAGGGTTTAGGGCAGTGCAGTGGTGTTCGGGTGATGTGGGGGGTCATGCTGGGGGTGGTGTTTCAGATTTTAGTGCAGTGCAGTGGTGTTCGGGCAGTGTGGGGGGTCATAATGGGGGTGGTGTTTCAGGGTTTAGGGCTCTGCAGTGGCGTTCGGGTGGTTTGGTGGGTTGTGCTGGGGGTGGTGTTTCAGGGTTTAGGGCAGAGTAGTGGTGTTCGGGCAGTGTAGGGGGTCGTGCTGTGTCTGGTGTTTCAGGGTTTAGGACAGTGCAGTGGTGATCGGGCAGTGTAGGGGGTCATGCTTGGGCTGGTGTTTCAGGGTTTAGGGCAGTGCAGTGGTGTTCGGGCACTGTAGGGGTTCTTTCTGGGGATGGTGTTTCTGGGTTTAGGGCAGTGCAGTGGTGTCTGTGCAGTGTAGGGGGTCGTGCTGGGGCTGATGTTTCAGGGTTTAGGGCTGTGCAGTGGTGTTTGGGCAGTGTAGGCGGTCGTACTAGGGGTGGTGTTTCAGGGTTTAGGGCAGTGGTGTTTGGGCAGTGTAGGGGGTCTTGCTGGGGGTGGTGTTTCAGGGTTTAGGGCAGTGCAGTGGTGTTCGGGCAATGTAGGGGGTCGGGCTGGGGGGTGGTGTCTTAGGGTTTAGGGCGGTGCAGGGGTGTTCGTGCAGTGTAGGGGGTCGTGCTGGGGGGTTGTTTTAGGGTTTAGGGCTTTGCAGTGGTGTTCAGGCAGTGTAGGGGGTCATGCTGGGGTTAGTGTTTTAGGGTTTAGGGCAGTGCAGTGGTGTTCGGGCAGTGTAGGGGGTCATGTAGGGGTGGTGTTTCAGGCTTAAGGACAGTGCAGTGGTGTTGAGGCAGTGTAGGGGGTCTTGCAGGTGGTGGTGTTTCAGGGTTTAGGGCAGTGCAGTGGTGTTCGGGCAGTGTAGGGGGTCGTGCTGGGGGTGGAATATCAGGGTTTAGGGCAGTGCAGTGGTGTTCGGGCAGTGTAGGGGATCATGCTGGTGCTGGTGTTTCAGGGTTTAGGGCAGAACAGTGGTGTTCGGGCAGTGTAAGTGGCCGTGCTCTGGCTGGTGCTTCAGGGTTTAGGGAAGAGTAGTGGTGTTCGGGCAGTGTAGTGGGTCATGCTGGGGGTGGTGCTTCAGGGTGTAGGGCAGTGCAGTGGTATTCGGGCAGTGTAGAGGGTCATGCAGGGGGTGGTGTTTCAGTGTTTAGGGCAGAGCAGTGGTGTTCGGGCATTGTAGGGGGTCTTGCTGGGGGCGGTGTTTCAGGGTTTAGGGCAGTGCAGTGGTGTTTGGGCAGTGTAGGCGGTCTTGGGCGGTAATTCAGGGTTTAGGGCAGTGCAGTGGTGCTCGGGCAGTGTAGGGGGTCTTGCTGAGGGTGGTGTTTCAGGGTTTAGGGCAGTGGTGTTCGGGCAGTGTAGGGAGTCTTGCTAGGGGTGGTGTTTCAGGGTTTACGGCAGTGCAGTGGGGTTCGGGCAGATAGGGGGTATTGCTGGGGGTGGTGTTTTAGGGTATAGGGCAGTACAGGTGTGTTCTGGCAGTGTAGGGGGTCATGCTGGAGTTGGTGTTTTAGGGTTTATGACAGTGCAGTGGTGTTAGGGCAGTGTAGGGGGTCATGTAGGGGTGGTAATTCAGGGTTTAGGGCAGTGCAGTGGTGTTCGGGCAGTGTAGGGGGTCTTGCAGGGGGTGGTATTTCAGGGTTTAGGGCAGTGCAGTGGTGTTCGGGCAGTGTAGGGAGTCGTACTGGGGGTGGAATATCAGGGTTTAGGGCAGTGCAGTGGTGTTCGGGCAGCGTAGGGGATCATGCTGGTGCTGGTGTTTCAGGGTTTAGGGCAGAGCAGTGGTGTCCGGGCAGTGTAAGTGGCCGTGCTCTGGCTGGTGCTTTAGGGTTTAGGGAAGAGCAGTGGTGTTCGGGCAGTGTAGGGGGTCATGCTGGGGGTGAGGCTTCAGGGTTTAGGGCAGTGCAGTGGTGTTTGGGCAGTGTAGTGGGTCGTACAGGGGGTGGTGTTTCAGTGTTTAGGGCAAGAGCAGTGGTGTTCGGGCATTGTAGGGCGTCTTGCTGGGGGCAGTGTTTCAGGGTTTAGGGCAGTGCAGTGGTGTTCGGGCAGTGTAGGGGGTCTTGGGTGGTATTTCAGGGTTTAGGGCAGTGCAGTGGTGCTCGGGCAGTGTAGGGGGTCTTGCTGAGGGAGGTGTTTCAGGGTTTAGGGCAAAGGTGTTTGGGCAGTGTAGGGAGTCTTGCTAGGGGTAGTGTTTCAGGGTTTAGGGCAGTGCAGTGGGGTTCGGGCAGTGTAGGGTGTATTGCGGGGGGTGGTGCTTCAGGGTTTAGGGCAGTGGTGTTCGGGAAGTGTAGGGGTCTTGCAAGGGGTGGTGTTTTAGGGTTTAGGGCAGTTCAGTGGTGTTCGGGCGGTGTAGGGGGTCTTGCTGGGGTGGTGTTTCAAGGTTTAGGGCAGTGCAGTGATATTCGGGCAGTGTAGGGGGGCTTGCTGGGGGTGGTGTTTAAGGGTTAAGGGCAGTAGTGTTTGGGCAGTGTAGTGGGTCTTGCTAGGGGTGGTGTTTCAGGGTTTAGGGCAGAGCAGTGGTGTTCGGACAGTGTAGGGGTCATACTGAGGATTGGGTTTCAGGGTATAGGGCAGTGCAGTGGTGTTCCGGCAGTGTAGGGGGTTGTGCTGGGGCTGGTGTTTCAGGGTTTAAAGCACTGCAGTGGTGTTCGAGCAGTGTAGGGGTCTTGCTGGGGCTGGTGTTTCAGGGTTTAGGGCAGTGCATTGGTGCTCGGGCAGTGTAGGGGGTCATGCTGGGGCTGGTGTTTCAGGGTTTAGGGCAGTGCAGTGGTGCACAGGCAGTGTGGGGGGTCAGGCGAGGGCTGGTGGTTCAGGGTTTAGGGCAGTGCAGTGGTGTTTGGGCAGTGTAGGGTGTCGTGCTGGGGCTGGTTTTTCAGGGTATAGGGAAGTGCAGCGGTGTTTGGGCAGTGTATGGGGTTGAGCTGGGGGTGGTGTTTCAGGGTTTAGAGCAGAGCAGCTGTGTTCGGGCAGTGTTGGGGGGCTTTCTGGGGGTGGTGTTTCAGGGTTTAGGGCAGTGCTGTGGTGCTCGGGTAGTGTATGGTGTCTTGCTGGGGGTGGTGTTTGGGCAGTGTAGGAGGTCTTGCGGGGGTGGTGTTTCAGGGTTTAGGGTAGTGCAGTGGTATTTGGGCAGAGTATGGGGTAGTGCAGGGGGGTGGTGTTTCAGGGTTTAGGGCAGTACAGTGGTGTTCGGGCGGGTGGGGGGTCATGCTGGGGCTGGTGTTTCATGGTTTAGGGCAGTGCAGTGGTGTTCGGGCAGTGTAGGGGGTCGTACTGGGGCTGCTGTTTCCGGGTTTAGGTCAGTGCAGTGGTGTCCGAGCAGTGTAGGGGTCGTGCTGGGGCTGGTGTTTCAGGGTTTAGGGCAGTGCAGTGGTGTTTGGGCAGTGTAGGGGTTGTGCTGGGGCTGGTGTTTCCGGGTTTAGGGCAGTGCAGTGGTGTCCGAGCAGTGTAGGGGTCGTGCTGGGGCTAATGTTTCAGGGTTTAGGGCAGTGCAGTGGTGTCCGAGCAGTGTAGGGGGTTGTGCTGGGGCTAATGTTTCAGGGTTTAGGGCAGTGCAGGGGTGTTTGGGCAGTGTAGGGGGTTGTGCTGGGGCTGGTGTTTCAGTGTTTAGAGCAGTGCTGTGGTGCTCGGGCAGTGTATGGGGTCTTGCTAGGGGTGGTGTTTCAGGGTTTAGGGCAGTGGTGTTTGGGCTGTGTAGGAGGTCTTGCAGGGGTGGTGTTTCAGGGTTTAAGGCAGTGTAGTGGTATTTGGGTAGTGTATGGGGTAGTGCAGGAGGGTGGTGTTTCAGGGTTTAGGGCAGTGCAGTTGTGTTCGGGTGGTGTGGGGGGTCATGCTGGGGGTGGTGTTTCATAGTTTAGGGCAGTGCAGTGGTGTTCGTGCAGTGTAGAGAGTCGTGCTGGGGCTGGTGTTTCCGGGTTTAGGGCAGTGCAGTGGTGTTTGGGCAGTGTAGGGGTCATGCTGGGGCTGGTGTTTCAGGGTTTAGGGCAGTGCAGTGGTGTTTGGGCAGTGTAGGGGGTTGTGCTGGGGCTGGTGTTTCAGGGTTTAGGGCAGTGCAGTGGCGTTCGGGCAGTGTAGGGGGTCATGCTGGGGTTGTGTTTTAGGGTTTTGGGCAGTGCAGTGGTGTTCGGGTGGTAAATGTAAATGTAAATTGATACTTGTATAGCGCACTACTCACCCGCAAGGGTCTCAAGGCGCTTGTATGAATACCACTGTGGAACTCATCCTGGCTTTCCCTGTGAGGCGTCCACTCCTCGACACCCCCAAGGTGGAGGCCAGGCATCCTTAGCATTGTGGGGGCCGTTGTGGAGATTAAGCAAGCTATTGCCCAGAGTTGCAGAGTGGGACTCCATGATTGGAATAGGCACCGAGGCGAGAATTATCAGGTCCATGGAATTTTTGAGCCCAAGACCCGCCGAGGCGGGGAATTGAACCCTGGTCCCAGGCTAGACCTCTGCATCAGGGTCTGCCGCTCTAATCATTGAGCCACACTTCTCCACTGGTGGTGTGGGGGGTCGTGCAGTGGGGTGGTGTTTCAGGGTTTAGGGCAGTGTAGTGGTGTTCGGGCAGTGTAGGGGGTCATGCTGGGCCTGGTGTTTCAGGGTTTAGGGCAGTGCAGTGGTATTCGATCAGTGTAAGGGGTCGTGCTGGGGCTGGTGTTTCAGGGTTTAGGGCAGTGCAGTGGTGTTTGGGCAGTGTAGGGGGTCGTGCGGGGGCTGGTGTTTCAGGGTTTAGGGCAGTGAATGGGGTCGTGCTGGGGGTGGTGTTTTAGGGTTTAGGGACGTGCAGAGGTGTTTGGGCAGTGTACGGGGTCATGCTGGGGGTGTTTTTTCAGGGTTTAGAGCAGGGCAGCGGTGTTCGGGCAGTGTAGGTGGTCGTGCTGGTGCTGGTGTTTCAGGGTTTAGGGCAGAGCAGCTGTGTTCGGTCAGTGTAGCGGGGTGTTCTGGGGACAGAGTTTCAGGGTCCAAGGCAGTGCTGTGGTGCTCGGGCAGTGTAGGGTGTCTTGTTGGGGGTGGTGTGTCAGGGTTTAGGGCAGTGGTGTTTGGGCAGTGTAGAGGGTCTTGCAGGGTGTGGTTTTTGAAGGTTTAGGGCAGTGCAGTGGTATTCGGGCAGTGTATGGGGTCTTGCAGGGGGTGGTGTTTCAGGGTTTAGGGCAGTGCAGTGGTGTTCGGACAGTGTAGGGCGTCGTGCTGGGGGTGGTGGTTCAGGGTTTAGGGCAGTGCAGTGGTGTTCGGGCAGCGGAGGGGGTCGTGCTGAGGGTGGTGTTTCAGGGTTTAGGGATGTGCAGAGGTGTTCGGGCAGGGTGATGGGTCATGCTGGGACTGGTGATTCAGGGTTTAGGGCAGTGCAGTGGTGTTCGGGCACTCTAGGGGGTCGTGCTGGGGCTGGTGTTTCAGGGATTAGGGCAGTGCAGTGGTGCTCGGGCAGTGTAGGGGGTCGAGCGAGGGCTGGTGGTTCAGGGTTTAGGGTAGTGCAGTGGTGTTCGGGCAGTGTAGGTGGTTGTGCGTGGGCTGGTGTTTTAGGGTTTAGGGCAGTGCAGTGGTTTTCTGGCAGTGTAGGGGGTCGTGCTGGGGCTGGTGTTTCAGGGTTTAGGGAAGTGCAGCTGTGTTTGGGCAGTGCACGGGGTCGTGCTGGGTGTGGTGTTTCAGGGTTTAGAACAGAGCAGCGGTGTTCGGGCTGTGTAGGGGGTCGTGCTGGTGCTGGTGTTTCAGGGTTTAGGGCAGAGCAGCTGTGTTCGGGCAGTGTAGGGGGGCGTTCTGGGGGTTGTGTTTCAGGGTTTAGGGCAGTGCTGTGGTGCTCGGGCAGTGTATGGGGTCTTGCTAGGGGTGGTGTTTCAGGGTTTAGGGCAGTGGTGTTTGGGCTGTGTAGGAGGTCTTGCAGGGGTGGTGTTTCAGGGTTTAAGGCAGTGTAGTGGTATTTGGGTAATGTATGGGGTAGTGCAGGGGGGTTGGTGTTTCAGGGTTTAGGGCAGTGCAGTTGTGTTCGGTTGGTGTGGGGGGTCATGCTGGGGGTGGTGTTTCATAGTTTAGGGCAGTGCAGTGGTGTTCGGGCAGTGTAGAGGGTCGTGCCGGGGCTGGTGTTTCCGGGTTTAGGGCAGTGCAGTGGTGTTTGGGCAGTGTACGGGGTCATGCTGGCGCTGGTGTTTCAGGGTTTAGGGCAGTGCAGTGGTGTTCGGGCAGTATAGGGGGTCGTGCGGGGCTGGTGTTTCAGGGTTTAGGGCAGTGCAGTGGTGTTCGGGCAGTGTAGGGGGTAGTGCGGGGGCTGGTGCTTCAGGGTTTAGGGCAGTGCAGTTGTGTTCGGGCAGTGTAGGGGGTCGTGAGGGGGCTGGTGTTTCATGGTTTACAGCAGAGCAGCCGTGTTCGGGCAGTATAGGGGGTCATGCTGGTTCTCGTGTTTCAGGGTTTAGGGCAGAGCAGCTGTGTCCTGGCAATGTAGGAAGACCTTCTGGGGGGGATGTTTCAGTGTTTAAGGCAGTGCAGTTGTGTTCGGGCAGTGTAGGGGGTCTTGCTGGGGGTGGTGTTTCAGGGTTTAGGGCAGTGGTGTTCGGGCAGTGTAGGGGGTCTTGCTGGGGGTGGTGTTTCAGGGTTTAGGGCAGTGCAGTGGTGTTTGGGCGGTGTAGGGATCTTGATGGGATGGTGTTTCAGGGTTTAGGGCAGTGCAGTGGTGTTCGGGCAGTGTGGGGAGTCGTGCAGTGGGGCGGTGTTTCAGGGTTTAGGGCAGTGCAGTGGTGTTTGGGCGGTGTGGGGGGTCATGCAGTGGGGTGGTGTTTCAGGGTTTAGGGCAGTGCAATGGTGTTCGGGCGGTGTAGGGGGTCGTGCTGGGGCTGGTGTTTCAGGGTTTAGGGCAGTGGTGTTCGGGCAGTGTAGGGGGTCGTGCTGGGGATGATGTTTCAGGGTTTATGACAGTACTGTTTTTTTTGGGCAGTTTAAGGGGTCGTGCTGGGGCTGGTGTTTCAGGGTTTAGGGCAGTGCAGTGGTGTTCGAGCAGTGTAGGGGGTCGTGTTGGGGCTGGTGTTTCAGGGTTTAGGGCAGTGCAGTGGTGTTCGGGCAGTGTAGGGGGTCGTGCTGCGGCTGGTGTTGCAGTGTTTAGGGCAGTGCAGTGGTGTTTGGGCAATGTATGGGGTCGTGCAGGGTTGGTGCTTCAGGGTTTAGGGCAGTGCACTGGTGTTCGGGCAGTGTAGGGGGTCGTGCTGGGGGTCATGTTTTAGGGTTTAGGGCAGTGCAGTGGTGTTTGGGCAGTGTAGGGGGTTATGCTGGGGGTGTTGTTTCTGGGTTTAGAGCAGAGCAGCTGTGTTCGGGCAATGTAGGGGGTCATGCTGGTGCTGGTGTTTCAGGGTTTAGGGCAAAGCAGCTGTGTTCGGGCAGTGTAGGGTGGCATTCTGTGGGTGGTGTTTCAGGGTTTAAAGCAGTGCTGTGGTGCTCGGGCAGTGTAGGGGGTCTTGCTGGGGGTGGTGTTTCAGGGTTTAGGGCAGTGGTGTTTGGGCAGTGTAGGGGATCTTGCAGGGCATGGTTATTGAAGGTTTAGGGCAGTGCAGTGGTATTCAGGCAGTGTAGGGGGTCATGCTGGGGGTGGTGTTTCAGGGTTTAGGGCAGTGCAGTGGTGTTTGGGCAGTCTAGGGGGTCGTTCTGGGGCTGGTGTTTTTTGGCTTTCGGTCAGTGCAGTGGTGTTTGAGCAGTGTACGGGGTCGTGCTGGGGCTGTTATTTTATTGTTTAGGGCAGTGCAATGGTGTTCGGGCAGTGTGGGGGTTCGTGCCTGGGGTGGTGTTTTGGGGTTTATGGAAGTGCAGTGGTGTTCGGGCAGTGTAGGGGGTTGTGCTGGGGGTGATGTTTTAGGGTTTAGGCAAGTGCAGTGGTGTTCGGGCAGTGTAGGGGGAAATGCTGGGGTTGTTGTTTTAGGGTTTAGGGCAGTGCAGTGGTTTTTGGGCAGTGTAGGGGGTCGTGCGTGGTGGTGTTTCATGGTTTAGGGCAGTGCAGTGGTGTTCGGGCTGTTTAGGGGGTCGTGCGGGGGCTGGTGTTTCAGGGTTTAGGGCAGTGCCGTGGTGTTTGGGCAGTTGTTAGAAATGGGATCTCTGGTTGGCTAAGGCTTGCGCCAAAGCCAGGCAGAGACCACCACTCCAAGTCAGGGCTGGGGAGTTACACGCCAAAGATAACCCCTGCTCACCCCCTTGGTAGCTTGGCAGAAGCAGTCAGGCTTATCCCGGAGGCAATGTGTAAAGCGTTTGCACGCGCACACAGCAACAACACCCTAGGCCCACCACAAAGGAAACTCAAAGTCAATAAAAAATAGCCTTTGTATTATAATACACACAGTAGATGATAATCACATAATTTACATGGTGCCAACTGGCACTGGGCAGAATTTTACAGGGGACTATTTACACAAGACAGGACCACATGGACCACTGTCAGAATTTGCACAAATCACAAATTGTAAATGTTGAACATATACCAACTGTAACACAAATTATAACTGTAGAGCACAACTAGTAACTACTGGCGCAATAATGACCTCAGCGTTATCACAATAGAATCAGGTATAAAACCTATCCTGTATACATCCCAGGGGCATAAACACATTATGCAATCTCTCACAAGTCTAACGCATTAGACCCTACCTCCTAAGTATAATTACACTAGGGGCGTACATCACACAGGGAAGTATAATCTCCCTAACATAAACCTAAACAGGTAAAACAACCCTCCTATGCAGGAATTATATCTAGAGGTATAAAACACAGGGTGTGCAAAACATACTACACACGGTACATTTCCTAACACCCCACGCATTAACACAGGGTGCGCAAAACATAATACACACGGTACATTTCCTAACACCCCACGCACTAACACAGGGTGCGCAAAACATACTACACACGGTACATTTCCTAACACCCAAAGCATTAAAACACAATGGTACTTCAATCACATTAGGGTCCAGGTTGCGCCAGAACCTAAATGTAGCAGCTGCCCACTACTTGCTGGGCAGCTGGCCAGCTGGGGACAAGAATAGGGCCTAAACGCTGCGCAGCTGTGGAAGGCCAAAGTAGGGGCGAAGGAGTGCGTCCCACTCCTGAGTTCACAGAAAGCAAGTCCCTAGGAAAAAAAAGACCTAAACGGTGCAGCTGCCCACTACTTGCTGGGCAGCTGGGAAGTCAAACTGTGGCAGGGGGCTCTCACTAGCCCTCCAGAACAAACTGCGCCAATCATTGGAGCCCTCTAGGCTCTAGAACAACCAATGCGCAAAACGTGGGAGCCATCTGGCTCTGGAAACAAACATGTGTCCCCTAATGAACTCTGGGGGGAAGGACGAAAGGGGCTCTGGCACAACGGTGCCCTCTGGGCCCCGTTGAGGCTTATTAAACAATATTTTCCCCATCGGTACAGCTGCCCACTGTCAGGTGGGGCAGCTGGAAACATCACCAAACTGGTAGGGGCACGGGGGAACAGCACGGGCCCCTCTGGGCCCTTATAGCACCAACGGACAAAACTTGCTCCCTTCGTTGGAGTGACCCCCTTATCAGGCGGGGGCCACTCAGAGAATAGTCCAGGACACGGAGAAAGACATGGGCCCCTCTGGGCCCTCTATAAACAACGATGCCCAGTGTTGGAGCCACCCGGGGCTCTAAAACAATCGTGCCCACGTGGGAGCGGCCCGCAACGGCGGGACCGCTCTTGCCCCCACACTGTGTTCAAAGCGAGCCCCCACTCACCGGGATCATTCGTCGGGCAGCACCAACCAAATAGCCCCTGACTCACCGGGACTCTATCACGGAGGAAGTCTCTCTGCGTGGGGGGGGCCTAGAAACCCCGGTCGTCCTCCCTTGCGTCAGCTCTCCTTCAAGGCGGCGGCATTCTTCTCTCAGGCGGCGGTCATGGCGGGGCTCTCTCACCTCATGAGAGCCCCGTCCTCTCGACGCGCCGGTCTTCACCCGGTCCCCCATCTCGGGACCGGGACTCTGCAGGGGGAGCCTGCGAGGCTCCGGGACTTCCTCTTCCCGCATATGGCCGCACTTCCGCTTGTGTCCAGTGGCCCCGCCCACAACCAGGCGGGCCGCAGACTCGGCGGCAATCTTCGAACGCGGCTCGGGCCACGGCGGGGAAACACGGGGTGGGCACCCGCTTTGGTTATAAGTTGAAAAGCGCCATGAGGGGTAGGCTCCCTCCAAATTTGGCGATTAAGCAGGGTGGGCTCCTGCTATTTAAAGCAAAAATAAGCGGGCTAAGCGGGGTGGGCCACCGCAACAGGACACAATGCAGGGGAATCCCTACGCTGGGGATTCCTGTTAAGAAGGTCGCAGCCCAGTGGTGCAGGCGGCAGAGAGAGGCGCTCGGTGAAACCAGGGAAGCGCTCTGCCATAAAAATAAAACGCTTCTCAGCAGATTGCAGAGACAGCGCTCACCAAGCGCTAGGGCAGCCTAGAGTCCATAAGGCTAGTAAGGAAGCAAAGAAAATTAAGTCAAAAATGTCCCAGAAGTCTACCAGGTATCCAGGGGCTGGGCAGGGCCCAGGGAGGCAAGCCTTCCCCTGAGCCCCAGCATCAGCACACCCCTGGTAGATTCAAGTACACAAAACAAGAACATTTTCATGGGGTCACAGCCCCTCTTTTATACACAGAATCCTTTGTCTCCAAAGGTGCAGGGAAGGGGCGAACCAGATGCAACTGGTTCCTGAGCACTTTGTTTTGCTCAGCCCCTCTCCCTATTAACAGGTCAGGCCAGGGACATCAGACGCACCACAGGGGGTGGAGCCATCTTTGTGGAGGGAAAGCCCAGCCCTATTCAGGTCCCAGGTGTACTCCTCCCTGCCATCAACATGCAGATTTCTCCATTCACTACAGGGGCAGACCCATCCTGACTCCTGGATCCAGGCACACCAGCCAATCACAAGCCAGACAGTCCCTTCACACTTATTACGCAGATATGCCAGCTCCTAGAAGTGGCACTTCTACACTAGACACAGTAACACTGCAAACATCATCGCGCAGTATTCAATCTCACGAGTTCGCACATACCAAACTCGGCCCTGCACTCCTCTCACATCAGGACTTAACACGGTTGTTGGACAGGCCTCACAGACGGCTTGCTCCCTCCCCGCTCGACAGGGCCCGAACTCCGGCCCACCTGGCATATCCCCATGACAAGCACCTGTACTCCGTCTCCCGACGGACCCTCTGCCCTCGGACCCCTACTCATCACGGGGTCCAGCCCCACCGGCTTCCCCGGCCGGGTCAAGCCGCCATCTGGGGCCCTGCACCACGCGGCCGCATGGCCTCCCCTCGACCCTAACCCCGGGCCTGGCCGGCCCCGACATCCCGGCACCACCATCCACCCAGGAGGTGAGCGGACCACTTGGCAAGTCAATGGGAGAACGAACTGTCAAGGGCTCTCCCCCGCCAGGTGCCGATCGCCCCCAGCTCCCCCAGGCACTGGCTCCACCCCCTGCTGGGTGTCTGGACACCTTCATCCCGGACCCTCCGACCTCCAAGTGCGAGGGTCCGGACATCAAAGGGCACCAGCCCTATAACTGAGGCAGCTCCGGAGCAGGAAGGCAGTTGTATCCTGGAGTCGAGAGACACCGAGTGAACTCAACCTTGACGGTCTACTGGCGCTGCCGTAGCCCGCTCTTGTGAACCATCGTCCTGCCTGCTGGCGCTGCCGCGGCCTTCTGCAACAGTCATCTTCCTGGGACCTGCTGGCGCTGCCGCGGCCCGTTGTAACGGCCATCCTCACCGGGACCTGCTGGCGCTGCCGCGGACCGTATATCTTCCGGGGACCTGCTGGCGCTGCCGCGGCCCGTTGTAACGACCATCCTCACCGGGACCTGCTGGCGCTGCCGCGGACCGTATATCTTCCGGGGACCTGCTGGCGCTGCCGCGGCCCGTTGTATCGACCATCCACACCGGGACCTGCTGGCGCTGCCGCGGCCCGTACCACCTAACCACCAAGCTCGAGGATTGTGAGCTCATCATCATCTCATCAGAACTACCTGATTGGTAAATAGACTGCCCCGCTACCCCCTTCCCTACCTTGCGAGACTCTAATCGAGGGGACCCCTGAGTCCAGACCTCCTTGTACCATTCAACCGTACCTTAAATAAGTGCTTATAAAGAACGCTGAACCTTATCCGTGTGTGATATCTGTCTGTGGGGGGGAAGTTACTTGTCTGTACGATCGCTGGAGACGGCTCTCCCCGGAGACCTCTCCTCCTGACCCCGGCCGACCCTCCCGGTCCGTCTACCTTTTCTAACATTGGTGGCCAGCGGCGCGATCCGAATCAACGCGTAATCGTACAGAGAGTAGCTCACCCCACGACAAAACACGATGTCGACCAAAGATAGCAGCTCCACCGAGAAGTTCCAAATGGAGAAATTAGAAGAATACAACCACCGCGAACTGAGACAATTTTGCATAGAACTTGGCATTGCTACCACCGGCCTGAGTACCAAGGATGATCTAAAGCGCGCTCTTGAGTCATGGACAGAAACTGGTGTCGCAGGACCCTCCGACTAAAGCAGCGTCACACCAGACCAAAACAGCATCACACCAGAGGGGAACGCCACGGCTCCCGAGGAGCGGGGAACGGGCCTCTCGCAGGAGGAGATACGAGAAAGAGACAGAGTCAGATTACACGAATTAGAGATGGCACGACTCAAGATGGATGGGGAACTCAAGTTAGCTGAACAGAAACTCAACCTCGAGCATATGCGGCTTCGAGAGGAACGAGAAGAAAAGCAGAGACAGAGAGAGCTGGAAGAGAAAAAAATAACGCTCGAGCACGAGCGCCGACTGGCGGAAATAGAACTGCGCAAACAGAATAAGGAACTGGGGGTGCCTGAGCGACCACACACCCCGGGGCCAATTGAGAAAAAAGTTCACATCCCCAAGGATGTGGTCCGCGAGTATGTCCGAGAAGACGACATACAACAGTGGTTTAAAGCCTATGAGATCGCAATGACCTCCCACCGGATCGACCGGAGTGATTGGGGAGCCGGACTTTGGGGGAGATTTATCAACGAGGGTCGCGATGCCCTACTACAGCTCCCCGATCACCAAATGTCGTCCTACGACCACATGAAGGCTGCCCTCCTCGCCCGCTACGGCCTCACACCCGAGATGTACCGCCAGAGGTTCCGAGACTGCACCCGGATCCCAGGTACAACTTGGGTAGAATACGTGAACTATTTCAGCCGGGCCTTCGAGGGTTGGATCAAGGGAAGTCAGGTCACCACCTACGAACAACTCTTCAACCTTATGGTATGGGAGCACCTGTCAAACAACTGTTTCGTCGAGCTCAGGCAGCACCTACTCGACAGTAAGCTGACTGACCCCCGGCAGCTCGCCGCCGAAGCTGACCGATGGGAAAGCACCCGAGTGGGCCGGAGAGGGCCACACGAGCAGAATCGAAGCAACCAAAGCCAGCACCGTCCTCGGGGTGGAGGAGGAGGCCAGGGGCGAGGGAGAGACGCCTTGCCGGCAACCCCCGTGGCCAGCACCCCGCCTCCGGCCGGCCGGAGCAACCCCCCGTTGCGTCCTGGGTTCCGGGCCAACGTCACGTGCCACCGATGCCAGCGAGTCGGCCACTACGCCAATGACCCGAGCTGCCCGCAGAACCAAACACCCAAGCCCCGCCAGGTAGCTGCCGCTGCCCTCGGGGAAGAGCAATCATCGGAGGGACCCGAAGAGTATGAGCCGGCCCAGCAAGGGTGGGAACCGGCCGCCATGGTCCTGGCATGCTTAGGGGGAAGAGACATGGTTCCGCAGGCTCCCCTACCCGCCAACACCAGAAAATACGGTCAGTGGGTGACCATTAATGGACAGAGAGCCGAGGCCTTGCGTGACACCGGCGCCAGCGTGACGGCCGTCCGCTGTCACCTGGTAAAGCCCGAGCAGATCCTGCCGAACATTCTCTGCCCCGTCCGCTCGGCGGATAACTCTGAGAGCATGTGTAAGATGGCCTGCGTCCCGTTTGAATGGGGAGGGGTCTCCGGCCTACTGAAGGTGACGGTCCGAGACGATGCCCCCATGGACTGCCTCCTGGGGAATGACCTCGAGAGTTCCCCGTGGGCCACCGTCGAGAGAAGAGAGCACTTGGGGATGCTGGGCCTCCCGGACTGGGCCTGCGTAACCACCCGATCCATGGCCGCCCGTGCCGCCCCCCGATCAGAAGAAACCGAATGGCCAGCACCTCCGCCCCCGGTTGCCCCCGTAGAGGACAACGGCGAGTCCGACCTCCCGGACCCGACTACCGAAGAAGACGCGCAACACCAGGACCTTCCGGATCTGGCTCAGTGGCGGCAAGAAGGGGGGCCCACCCAAGAACAGTTCCGCCAGGAACAAAAGACCTGTCCCTCCCTCGAGGGACTCCGCCAACAAGCCAGCACCCAAAACGCCGGGGACACCACCGGAACCCACTGGGTCTACTGGGATAACGACCTGCTCTACAGCGAGCAAAGAATCGCCGAGCTGGGGGCCGGTCGAGTTCTGGTGGTACCGCTCCGCTTCCGAGACTTTCTGCTCAACCTGGCCCACGACGTCCCCCTGGCTGGACACCTGGGCCAGGACAAAACGTACAGTCGCCTGGTGACCCACTTTTTCTGGCCGAAAATGAGGAATGACGTCCTGAACCACTGCCGATCTTGCCCCACGTGCCAAGCCAGCGGGAAGAGTGGTCGGAAGCTGAAAGCCCCTCTGCAACCCTTCCCTGTGGTCACCACCCCGTTCGAGAGGGTGGGGATAGACATTGTGGGACCTCTGGACCCCCGCACGGCGCAAGGACACAGGTTCATCTTGGTACTAGTGGACCATGCCACCCGCTACCCCGAGGCGGTGCCCCTACGGACAGTGACCGCTCCGGTGGTTGGCCGGGCCCTGATGGGGATCTTCTCCCGGGTAGGCTTCCCCCGAGAAGTCGTCAGCGACCGAGGTACGAATTTCATATCCAAATACATGAAGTCCCTCTGGCAACAATGCGGGGTCACCTACAGATTCACGACCCCCTATCACCCCCAAGGGAACGGACTAGTGGAGCGTTTTAACCGCACTCTCAAAGGGATGATTGGGGGATTGGAAGAGCCTCTCCGTCGCCAGTGGGATGTACTGCTCCCGTGCCTCCTCTTCGCCTACCGAGAAGTTCCCCAGAAGTCCCTCGGTTTTAGCCCCTTTGAACTCCTCTACGGGCACCCTGTGCGAGGGCCCCTCAGCCTAGTCAAGGAAGGTTGGGAGATGGCCCCCCTCACGACCCCTCCAGACGTCTTCAAATACATCCTGGCCTTACGAAACCAGACCCGGTGCTTCAGGGAGATGGCCAAGGCGAACCTCGAGGCCAGCCAGGAGGACATGAAGAGGTGGTATGATCACAATGCCTCCTCCGTTGAATTCGAGCCTGGGCAGCAAGTATGGGTGATGTCCCCCACCGAACCATGTGCCTTGCAGGATAAGTGGACGGGGCCCTTCAAAGTGGTCGAGCGCAAAAGCCCCGTCACTTACCTCATCGACATGGGGTCTTCCCGGAACCCCCTTCGGGTCCTCCACACCAACCGGCTCAAACCACACTTTGTGCGATCCGAACTAAGCCTCTTGATGGCTACAGACAGTGGCACGGAAGAAGACTCCGAGCCCCTCCCGGATCTCCTGAAGACTCAGGAGAAGGACGGCTCCGTGGACGGGGTCCGGCTCTCTGACGCCCTCACTTCGGAGCAACGCCAGGACTGCCGGGACCTCCTGCTGCAGTTCGCTGCCCTGTTCTCCCTCACCCCCGGGGTCACCCCCTGGTGTCTGCACGACGTAGACACCGGGGACAGTCCCCCTGTCCGGCACCGGGCCTACCGCGTACCAGATCGGGTACGGGCCTGCATACAGGAGGAAGTGGCCAAGATGCTCACGATCGGGGTCATCGAGCCCTCGGACAGTCCCTGGGCCAGTCCGGTCGTATTAGTTCCCAAGGCCGCTGCCCCCGGCTCCGCCCCTGAACTGAGATTCTGCGTCGACTACCGGGGCTTGAACGCTGTCACCCGGACCGACGCTCATCCCATCCCCCGAGCAGACGAGCTGATCGACCGGCTGGGTGCCGCCCGCTACCTTAGTATCTTCGACCTAACGGCGGGCTACTGGCAGATCGGCCTCACACCCAGGGCTCAGGAACGGTCAGCCTTCTCTACCCCCGATGGCCACTATCAATTTAAGGTCATGCCCTTTGGCATGAAGAATGCCCCCGCCACGTTCCAACGCCTTGTGAACCAGGTCTTGGCGGGACTTGAAGAATTCAGCGCTGCCTACCTGGACGATATCGCTGTATACAGCCGCCACTGGTCCGACCACCTCCGTCACCTCCAGGAGGTCCTACACGCCCTCCAGCGGGCCGGCCTCACCATTAAGGCCGGCAAGTGCCAGATTGGCCAAGGGTCTGTGACCTACCTTGGGCACCAAGTGGGGAGCGGGCTGGTGGCCCCACTACAACTTAAGATTGCTGCCATCCAGTCCTGGCAGCCCCCCGTCACCCAGACCGAAGTCCGAGCCTTCCTGGGGCTCACCGGCTACTACCGGCGGTTCGTGAAGGACTACGGCAGCATCGTGGGGCCCCTCACGGGTCTCACATCCAAGAACCAACCGAAGCGGGTCAACTGGACTCCTGATTGTCAAGCGGCCTTCGAGGAGCTGAAGGCCGCCCTGTGCACCGCCCCGGTGCTCCAGGCCCCCGATTACAGTCGGGAATTTGTGGTGCAGACCGACGCCTCCGACCACGGCATCGGAGCCGTCCTCTCTCAGTTGAACCCCGAAGGTCATGACCAGCCGGTGGCCTTCATCAGTCGACGTCTCCTGGCCCGAGAACAGCGTTGGAGCACCATCGAGAGGGAGGCATTTGCAGTAGTGTGGGCCCTCAAAAAGCTCCGACCCTATCTCTTCGGTACCCACTTCCGGGTACAAACCGACCATCGACCCCTGCAATGGCTGATGCAGATGCGGGGGGAAAACCCAAAACTCTTGCGCTGGTCCATTTCCCTGCAGGGAATGGACTTCACCGTGGAGCACCGACCAGGCCAAGACCACGCCAACGCGGATGGCCTGTCCCGCTTTTTCCGCCTCGACGAAGAGAGTCCCCAAGGAGATGGGTGACTCTCCCCGCCTTCAGCTGGGGGGGACGCATGTTGGACAGGCCTCACAGACGGCTTGCTCCCTCCCCGCTCGACAGGGCCCGAACTCCGGCCCACCTGGCATATCCCCACGACAAGCACCTGTACTCCGTCTCCCGACGGACCCTCTGCCCTCGGACCCCTACTCATCACGGGGTCCAGCCCCACCGGCTTCCCCGGCCGGGTCAAGCCGCCATCTGGGGCCCTGCACCACGCGGCCGCATGGCCTCCCCTCGACCCTAACCCCGGGCCTGGCCGGCCCCGACATCCCGGCACCACCATCCACCCAGGAGGTGAGCGGACCACTTGGCAAGTCAATGGGAGAACGAACTGTCAAGGGCTCTCCCCCGCCAGGTGCCGATCGCCCCCAGCTCCCCCAGGCACTGGCTCCACCCCCTGCTGGGTGTCTGGACACCTTCATCCCGGACCCTCCGACCTCCAAGTGCGAGGGTCCGGACATCAAAGGGCACCAGCCCTATAACTGAGGCAGCTCCGGAGCAGGAAGGCAGTTGTATCCTGGAGTCGAGAGACACCGAGTGAACTCAACCTTGACGGTCTACTGGCGCTGCCGTAGCCCGCTCTTGTGAACCATCGTCCTGCCTGCTGGCGCTGCCGCGGCCTTCTGCAACAGTCATCTTCCTGGGACCTGCTGGCGCTGCCGTGGCCCGTTGTAACGGCCATCCTCACCGGGACCTGCTGGCGCTGCCGCGGACCGTATATCTTCCGGGGACCTGCTGGCGCTGCCGCGGCCCGTTGTAACGACCATCCTCACCGGGACCTGCTGGCGCTGCCGCGGACCGTATATCTTCCGGGGACCTGCTGGCGCTGCCGCGGGCCGTTGTATCGACCATCCACACCGGGACCTGCTGGCGCTGCCGCGGCCCGTACCACCTAACCACCAAGCTCGAGGATTGTGAGCTCATCATCATCTCATCAGAACTACCTGATTGGTAAATAGACTGCCCCGCTACCCCCTTCCCTACCTTGCGAGACTCTAATCGAGGGGACCCCTGAGTCCAGACCTCCTTGTACCATTCAACCGTACCTTAAATAAGTGCTTATAAAGAACGCTGAACCTTATCCGTGTGTGATATCTGTCTGTGGGGGGGAAGTTACTTGTCTGTACGATCGCTGGAGACGGCTCTCCCCGGAGACCTCTCCTCCTGACCCCGGCCGACCCTCCCGGTCCGTCTACCTTTTCTAACAACGGTCACTCAGATCCCCTATGCATTCCTATGGGAGGGCAGGTCAGTCTCACTAAAACATACACAGAGTGCACGCACTTTCCACTGGAACACAGTGTAAAAGAGCCTAGAGGCCTAAAACCACTAATGCAACATAGGAAAAAGGCTAGGATAAATGCAAAAAGTTCTAGGGGTGAACTTGCCAGAAGGGCCAAGTCCAACACTACCCCCTTCCAGCCAAAACGCAGGGCAGACCAATCACCACCGTGATGGTCTTCCCTGCTTGGGGCGATAGAACACGGACGCAGGCCCGCACTGCAGGGACACCCTCCGGTTCTACGCCATTCTGAATCAACGTGGTTCCATCTGAAAAAAAAAACAACTAAAAAAAACTCAGGCCCAACTAGGCTACCCCACTGGTACTCCCTAGTTGTCCACAGCCAGGACCAGGCCCTAGGCCACCCAGATACCACTGGTCCTTGCCAAACCCAGAGTGGGAGGCAGTAACCCCTGGCATACAAGCCATTTTCTACTCTCCCTCTCAGTGTAGTTCCAAACTACCACTGATTCTTCAACCTAGGGTCCGCACCCTCAGGCTGACCAGAGGTCACAGGCAAGAATGCCCTACCCTACCCTACCTCTACTTCTGGGGTTCCGCACCCTCCCAGGGAAGCACCCACCAGAACACAACTCTCCCACCTGTTCAGGACCTCTCTCCATCAACTGGTCTACCACCTGGGATCCACATTCACCGGATGCACCGGGGTCAGAGGCGAGGCTGTCCTCCCTTTTCACCCCCTTCCAGAGTTCCGCACCCTCCCAACTGGAGTGGTACCCCTAGAAGGCAAACCGGCCAGGACACTGATTACAGCCCCCTGACGTCCAGATCCGGAAACACCGACTACTGGCTCCCCAACCAAGGGACGTACCCTTTGGTCAGATGCCTGGCGAACCAGGACTGAACGAGGGTGACACATAACTAATGGGTCGTGTGACAGTTCACCTGGCGCTGATCTCACGACCTCCTGTCCATCTGACAGTGCGTGCAGATCCCCCAGGACAGAAGTGGCGACACCATGGGTACTCAGTGGTGACTCAGCCCTCCCGGCTGGTCCCTGACCTGCTGGATCCCAATGGGGACTCCCTCCCCCTCTCACCCCTCCCTCTGGACTTCCGCACCCTCCCAACTGGAGCGGTACCGCCAGACACCAGAACTACTGGAGCTCTGCTTACAGACACTCCACGTCCTCTAGACACTGGGAGATCCTCCTCAAATGACCTATTGGTACAGCCTAGGCCCCCGACCTGATGTTCCCTAAAGAAACCATCCAGGCCCTGAGATAGGGTTTCGGGCACCTGGAGACTCGCAGTCCAACCCACTCCTTCTCCGCAGAGTCAGGACGTGAGCCCCTACACCGAGACCTAGCTGGGCTACTCTGAACCTCTTCCACCACGCTGGACTGGAAGACCCCTCAGCCACTCCTTTTGGAATCACTCCCCAATGCAATCTCCCTATTTCAGTGAACTCACACCCAATTAACCAGCAAGCTCCTTATTTCAGAGAACTCACACCAAAGAATTCAGCAAGCTCCTTATTTCAAAGAACTCACACTCACCTGTCCAGTGCAACACACCATTCATCCACACCCCCCCCCCAGACTGGTAAGACAGTTTCTACCGCCCCTGATTTCTCAACCTGACCACCACGTGACACAGGTACCATTACTCTGGGAACTGGGAATGGGATGTTCACATTCATCCAGCGCATCACACATTCATCCCCAAACCCCTCCCAAGACTGGTAAGACAGTTTCTACCGCCCCTGATTTCTCAATCTGACCACCCCTACGTGACACAGGTACCATTACTCCGGGAACTGGGAATGGGAATACATGCACTGGACACACATCTGCTGCCACCACTGGATTCCACCCTTACTGGTGAATCCAGAAACCACACTGCACTTAGGGGATGATCTACCCTCCCGAGCTAGTGACTCCATCCCAATTAAGACCCCACTGTAGGCCAACCCAAGAAATAGCAACCAGCACAGGGGCAGTTACCTCCCCCAGCTTCTACTGCAGGCCAACCCAAGAAATAGATGTCTGCACAAGGGCAGTTACCTCCTCCAGTTTCTGGTTTCTGTCCATGGCAGGACACCCAACTCAAAGTGCATAAGAAACACATTTCCACAGAAATGACACTTAAAACAACCTTAGAACAATAATCCCTTTCCATGTTACTATCTAAATGCAGAGTTTTGTAGTGCAGCCAGATGTCGCTGTGGTACTGCGCAAATGCAAGTCCTAATCCCACCGCTGATCACCAATGTTAGAAATGGGATCTCTGGTTGGCTAAGGCTTGCGCCAAAGCCAGGCAGAGACCACCACTCCAAGTCAGGGCTGGGGAGTTACACGCAAAAGATAACCCCTGCTCACCCCCTTGGTAGCTTGGCACTAGCAGTCAGGCTTATCCCGGAGGCAATGTGTAAAGCGTTTGTGCGCGCACACAGCAACAACATCCTAGGCCCACCACAAAGGAAACTCCACACAAGGTTATATATAAAAAATAGCCTTTGTATTAAAATAAACACATTAGATGATAATCACATAATTTACACGGTGCCAACTGGCACTGGGCAGAATTTTACAGGGGACTATTTACACAAGACAGGGCAACATGGACCACTGTCAGAATTAGCACAAATCACCAATTGTAAATGTAGAACATATACCAACTGTAACACAAATTATAACTGTAGAGCACAACCAGTAACTACTTGCGCAATAATGACCTCATCATTATCACAATAGAATCAGGTATAAAACCTATCCTATATACATCCCAGGGGCATAAACACATTATGCAATCTCTCACAAGTCTAACGCATTAGACCCTACCTCCTAAGTATAATTAGACTAGGGGCGTACATCACACAGGGAAGTATAATCTCCCTAACATAAACCTAAACAGGTAAAACAACCTACTATGCAGAAATCATATCTAGAGGTATAAAACACAGGGTGCGCAAAACATACTACACACGGTACATTTCTTAACACCCCACGCATTAACACAGGGTGCGCAAAACATACTACACACGGTACATTTCCTAACACCCCACGCATTAACACAGGATGCGCAAAACATTCTACACGTGGTACATTTCCTAACACCCAAAGCATTAAAACACAATAGAACTTCAATCACATTAGAGTCCAGGTTGCGCCAGAACCTAAACGTAGCAGCTGCCCACTACTTGCTGGGCAGCTGGGGACAAGAACAGGGCGTAAAAGCTGCAGCTGGCACTAAGTGCTGCACAGCTGTGGAAGGCCAAAGTAGGGGCGAAGGAGAGCGTCCCACTCCTGAGTTCACAAAAAGCAAGTCCCTAGGAAAAAAAAGACCTAAACGGTGCAGCTGCCCACTACTTGCTGGGCAGCTGTGAAGTCAAACTGTGGCAGGGGGCTCTCACTAGCCCTCCAGAACAAACTGCGCCAATCATTGGAGCCCTCTAGGCTCTAGAACAACCAATGAGCAAAACGTGGGAGCCATCTGGCTCTGTAAACAAACATGTGTCCCCTAATGAACTGTGGGGGGAAGGACGAAAGGGGCACTGGCACAACGGTGCCCTCTGGGCCCCGTTGGGGCTTCTTAAACAATATTGCCCCCATCGGTACAGCTGCCCACTGTCAGGTGGGGCAGCTGGGAACATCACCAAACTGGTAGGGGCACGGGGGAACAGCACGGGCAGCTCTGGGGCCCTTATAGCACCAACGGACAAAACATTCCCCCTTCGTTGGAGTGACCCCCTTATCAGGCGGGGGCCACTCAGAAAATAGTCCAGGACACGGAGAAAGACATGGGCCCCTCTAGGCCCTCTATAAACAACGATGCCCAGTGTTGGAGCCACACAGGGCTCTAAAACAATCGTGCCCATGTGGGAGCAGCCCGCAACGGCGGGACCGCTCTTGCCCCCACTCACCGGGATCGTTCCTCGGGCAGCACCCACCAAATAGCCCCTGACTCACCGGGACTCTATCACGGAGGAAGTCTCTCTGCGTGGGGGGACCTAGAAACCCCGGTCGTCCTCCCTTGGGTCAGCTCTCCTTCAAGGCGGCGGCATTCTTCTCTCAGGCGGAGGTCATGGCGGGGCTCTCTCACCTCATGAGAGCCCCGTCCTCTTGACGCGCCGGTCTTCACCCGGTCCCCCATCTCGGGACCGGGACTTTGCAGGGGGAGCCTGCGAGGCTCCGGGACTTCCTCTTCCCGCATATGGCCGCACTTCCGCTTCCGTCCAGTGGCCCCGCCCACAACCAGGCTGGCCGCGGACTCGGCGGCAATCTTCGAACGCGGCTCGGGCCGCAGCGGGTAAACGTGGGGTGGGCACCCGCTTTGGTTATAAGTTGAAAAGCGCCATGAGGGGTAGGCTCCCTCCAAATTTGGCGATAAAGCAGGGTGGGCTCCTGCTATTTAAAGCAAAAATAAGCGGGCTAAGCGGGGTGGGCACCCGCAACAGGACACAATGCGGGGGAATCCCTACGATGGGGATTCCCTCTAAGAAGGTCGCAGCCCAGCGGTGCAGGCGGCAGAGAGAGGCGCTTGGTGAAACCAGGGAAGCGCTCTGCCATAAAAATAAAACGCTTCTCAGCAGATTGCAGAGACAGCGCTCACCAAGCGCTAGGGCAGCCTAGAGTCCATAAGGCTAGTAAGGAAGCAAAGAAAATTAAGTCAAAAAGGTCCCAAAAGTCTACCAGGTATCCAAGGGCTGGGCAGGGCCCAGGGAGGCAAGCCTTCCCCTGAGCCCCAGCATCAGCACGCCCCTGGTAAATTCAAGTACACGAAACAAGAACATTTTCATGGGGTCACAGCCCCTCTTTTATACACAGAATCCTTTGTCTCCAAAGGTGCAGGGAAGCGGCGAACCAGATGCAACTGGTTCCTGAGCACTTTGTTTTGCTCAGCCCCTCTCCCTATTCACAGAACAGGCCAGAGACATCAGACGCACCACAGGGGGTGGTGCCAGCTTTGTGGAGTGAAAGCCCAGCCCTATTCAGGTCCCAGGTGTACTCCTCCCTGCCATCAACATGCAGATCTCTCCATTCACTACAGGGGCAGACCCATTCTGACTCCTGGAGCCAGGCACACCAGCCAATCACAAGCCAGACAGTCCCTTCACACTTATTACGCAGATATGCCAGCTCCTAGAAGTGGCACTTCTACACTAGACACAGTAACGCCGCACACATCATCGCGCAGTATTCAATCTCACGAGTTCGCACATACGAAACTCGACCCTGCACTCCTCTCACATCAGGACTTAACACGGTCACTCAGATCCACCATGCATTCCTATGGGAGGGAAGGTCCGTCTCACTAAAACATACACAGAGCGCACGCACTTTCCACTGGAACACATTGTAAAAGCACCTAGAGGCCTAAAACCACTAATGCAACATAGGAAAAAGGCTAGGAAAAATGCAGAAAGTTCTAGGGGTGAACATGCCAGAAGGGCCAAGTCCAACAGCAGTGTAGGGGGTCATGCTGGGGGTGGTGTTTTAGGGTTTAGAAAAGTGAAGCGGTGTTCGGGCAGTGTACGGGGTCGTGCTGGGGGTGTTGTTTCAGGGTTTAGAGCAGAGCAGCGGTGTTCGGGCAGTGTAGGGGGCATTCTCGGGGTGGTGTTTCAGGGTTTAAGGCAGTGCTGTGGTGCTAGGGCAGTGTAGGGGTCCTTGCTGGGGGTGGTGTTACAGGGTTTAGGGCAGTGCAGTGGTGTTCGGGCAGTTTAGGGGGTTGTGCGGGGGCTGGTGTTTCAGGGTTTAGGGCAGTGCAGTGGTGTTCGGGCAGTGCAGGGGGTCGTGCTGGGGTGGTGTTTTAGGGTTTAGGGCAGTGCAGTGGTGTTCGGGCAGTGTAGGGGGTCGTGCTGGGGGTGGTGTTTTAGGGTTTAGGGAAGTGCAGCAGTGTTCGGATAGTGTACGGGGTCGTGCTGGGGTTGTTGTTTCAGGGTTTAGAGCAGAGCAGCAGTGTTCGGGCAGTGTAGGGGGTTGTGCTGGTGCTGGTGTTTCAGGGTTTAGGGCAGAGAAGCTGTGTTCGGGCAGTGTAGGGGGGCGTTCTGGGGGTGGTGTTTCAGGGTTTAAGGCAGTGCTGTGGTGCTCGGGCAGTATAGGGGGTCTTGCTGATGGTGGTGTTTCAGGGTTTAGGGCAGTGGTGTTTGGGCAGTGTAGGGGGTCTTGCAGGGGGTGGTTATTGAAGGTTAAGGGCAGTGCATTGGTATTCAGGCAGTGTATGGGGTCATGGTGGGGGTGGTGTTTCAGGGTTTAGGGCAGTGCAGTGGTGTTCGGGCAGCGTAGGTGGTCATGCTGAGGGTGGTGTTTCAGGCTTTAAGGATGTGCAGTGGTGTTCGGGCAGTGTGATGGGTCGTGCTGGGGCTGGTGTTTCAGGGTTTAGGGCAGTGCAGTGGTGTTTGGGCAATCTAGGGGGTCGTGCTGGAGCTGTTGTTTTTTGGCTTTAGGTCAGTGCAGTGGTGTTCGGGCAGTGTACGGGGTCGTGCTGGGGCTGTTATTTTATTGTTTAGGGCAGTGCGGTGGTGTTCGGGCAGTGTAGGGGGTCATGCGGGGTGGTGTTTCAGGGTTTATGGCAGTGTGGTGGTGTTCGGGCAGCTTAAGGGTTCGTGCTGGGGCTGGTGTTTCAGGGTTTAGGGCAGTGCGTTGGTGTTCGGGTAGTGTAGGGGGTCATTCTGGGGCTGGTGCTTCAGGGTTTAGGGCAGTGCAGTGGTGTTCAGGCAGTTTAGGGGGTCGTGCGGGGGCTGGTGTTTCAGGGATTAGGGCAGTCCAGTGGTGTTTGGGCAGTGTAGGGTATTGTGCAGGGGCTGGTGCTTCATGGTTTAGGGCAGTGCAGAGGTGTTCGGGCATTGTAGGGGGTTATGCTGGGTGGTGTTTTAGGGTTTAGGGCAGTGCATTGGTGTTCGGGCAGTGTAGGGGGTCGTGCTGGGGATGGTGTTTTAGGGTTTAGGCAGTGCCGTGGTGCTCGGGCAGTGTAGGGGGTCTTGCTGGGGGTGGTGTTTCAGGGTTTAGGGCAGTGGTGTTTGGGCAGTGTAGGGGGTCTTGCAGGGGGTGGTTATTGAAGGTTAAGGGCATTGCAGTGGTATTCAGGCAGTGTATGGGGTCGTGCAGGGGGGTGGTGTTTCAGGGTTTAGGGCAGTGCAGTGGTGTTCGGGCAGTGTAGGGGGTCGTGCTGGGGGTGGTGTTTCAGGGTTTAGGGCAGTGCAGTGGTGTTCGGGCAGCGTAGGGGGTCGTGCTGAGGGTGGTGTTTCAGGCTTTAAGGATGTGCAGTGGTGTTCGGGCAGTGTGATGCGTCGTACTGGGGCTGGTGTTTCAGGGTTTAGGGCAGTGCAGTGGTTTTTTGGGTAGTCCAGTGGGTTGTGCTGGGGCTGTTGTTTTTTGGCTTTAGGTCAGTGCAGTTGTGTTCGGGCAGTGTAGAGGGTCGTGCTGGGGGTTGTGTTTTAGGGTTTAGGGCAGAGCAGTGGTGTTCGGGCAGTGTAGGGGGTCATGCTGGGGTTGTTGTTTTAGAGTTTAGGGCAGTGCAGTGGTTTTTGGGCAGTGTAGGGGGTCATGCGGGGTGGTGTTTCAGGGTTTATGGCAGTGTGGTGGTGTTCGGGCAGCTTAAGGGTTCGTGCTGGGGCTGGTGTTTCCGGGTTTAGGGCAGTGCATTGGTGTTCGGGCAGTGTAGGGGGTCATTCTGGGGCTGGTGCTTCAGGGTTTAGGGCAGTGCAGTGGTGTTCAGGCAGTTTAGGGGGTCGTTCGGGGGCTGGTGTTTCAGGGATTAGGGCAGTCCAGTGGTGTTTGGGCAGTGTAGGGTATTGTGCAGGGGCTGGTGCTTCATGGTTTAGGGCAGTGCAGAGGTGTTCGGGCATTGTAGGGGGTCATGCTGGGTGGTGTTTTAGGGTTTAGGGCAGTGCAGTGGTGTTCGGGCAGTGTAGGGGGTCGTGCTGGGGATGGTGTTTTAGGGTTTAGGCAGTGCTGTGGTGCTCGTGCAGTGTAGGGGGTCTTGCTGGGGGTGGTGTTTCAGGGTTTAGGGCAGTGGTGTTTGGGCAGTGTAGGGGGTCTTGCAGGGGGTGGTTATTGAAGGTTAAGGGCAGTGCAGTGGTATTCAGGCAGTGTATGGGGTCGTGCAGGGGGGTGGTGTTTCAGGGTTTAGAGCAGTGCAGTGGTGTTCGGGCAGTGTAGGGGGTCGAGCTGGGGGTGGTGTTTCAGGGTTTAGGGCAGTGCAGTGGTGTTCGGGCAGCGTAGGGGGTCGTGCTGAGGGTGGTGTTTCAGGCTTTAAGGATGTGCAGTGGTGTTCGGGCAGTGTGATGCGTCGTACTGGGGCTGGTGTTTCAGGGTTTAGGGCAGTGCAGTGGTGTTTGGGTAGTCTAGGGGGTTGTGCTGGGGCTGTTGTTTTTTGGCTTTAGGTCAGTGCAGTGGTGTTCGGGCAGTGTAGGGGGTCATGCTGGGGGTTGTGTTTTAGGGTTTAGGGCAGTGTGGTGGTGTTCGGGCAGTGTAGGGGGTCATGCTGGGGTTGTTGTTTTAGGGTTTAGGGCAGTGCAGTGGTGTTTCGGCAGTGTAGGGTATTGTGCAGGGGCTGGTGCTTCATGGTTTAGGGCAGTGCAGAGGTGTTCGGGCATTGTAGGGGGTCATGCTGGGTGGTGTTTTAGGGTTTAGGGCAGTGCAGTGGTGTTCGGGCAGTGTAGGGGGTCGTGCTGGGGGTGGTTATTGAAGGTTAAGGGCAGTGCAGTGGTATTCAGTCAGTGTAGGGGGTCATGCGGGGTGGTGTTTCAGGGTTTATGGCAGTGCAGTGGTGTTCGGGCAGCTTAAGGGTTCGTGCTGGGGCTGGTGTTTCAGGGTTTAGGGCAGTGCATTGGTGTTCGGGCAGTGTAGGGGGTCATTCTGGGGCTGGTGCTTCAGGGTTTAGGGCAGTGCAGTGGTGTTCAGGCAGTTTAGGGGGTCGTGCGGGGGCTGGTGTTTCAGAGATTAGGGCAGTCCAGTGGTGTTTGGGCAGTGTAGGGTATTGTGCAGGGGCTGGTGCTTCATGGTTTAGGGCAGTGCAGATGTGTTCGGGCATTGTAGGGGGTCATGCTGGGTGGTGTTTTAGGGTTTAGGGCAGTGCAGTGGTGTTCGGGCAGTGTAGGGGGTCGTGCTGGGGATGGTGTTTTAGGGTTTAGGCAGTGCTGTGGTGCTCGGGCAGTGTAGGGGGTCTTGCTGGGGGTGGTGTTTCAGGGTTTAGGGCAGTGGTGTTTGGGCAGTGTAGGGGGTCTTGCAGGGGGTGGTTATTGAAGGTTAAGGGCAGTGCAGTGGTATTCAGGCAGTGTATGGGGTCGTGCAGGGGGGTGGTGTTTCAGGGTTTAGGGCAGTGCAGTGGTGTTCGGGCAGTGTAGGGGGTCGAGCTGGGGGTGGTGTTTTCAGGGTTTAGGGCAGTGCAGTGGTGTTCGGGCAGCGTAGGGGGTCGTGCTGAGGGTGGTGTTTCAGGCTTTAAGGTTGTGCAGTGGTGTTCGGGCAGTGTGATGCGTCGTACTGGGGCTGGTGTTTCAGGGTTTAGGGCAGTGCAGTGGTGTTTGGGTAGTCTAGGGGGTTGTGCTGGGGCTGTTGTTTTTTGGCTTTAGGTCAGTGCAGTGGTGTTCGGGCAGTGTAGGGGGTCATGCTGGGGGTTGTGTTTTAGGGTTTAGGGCAGTGTGGTGGTGTTCGGGCAGTGTAGGGGGTCATGCTGGGGTTGTTGTTTTAGGGTTTAGGGCAGTGCAGTGGTTTTTGAGCAGTGTAGGGGGTCGTGCGGGGTGGTGTTTCAGGGATTAGGACAGTGCAGTGGTGTTCAGGCAGTTTAGGGGGTCGTGCGGGGGCTGGTGTTTCAGGGATTAGGGCAGTCCAGTGGTGTTTGGGCAGTGTAGGGTATTGTGCAGGGGCTGGTGCTTCATGGTTTAGGGCAGTGCAGAGGTGTTCGGGCATTGTAGGGGGTCATGCTGGGTGGTGTTTTAGGGTTTAGGGCAGTGCAGTGGTGTTCGGGCAGTGTAGGGGGTCGTGCTGGGGGTGGTTATTGAAGGTTAAGGGCAGTGCAGTGGTATTCAGTCAGTGTATGGGGTCGTGCAGGGGGGTGGTGTTTCAGGGTTTAGGGCAGTGCAGTGGTGTTCGGGCAGTGTAGGGGGTCATGCTGGGGGTGGTGTTTCAGGGTTTAGGGCAGTGCAGTGGTGTTCGGGCAGTGTAGGGGGTCGTGCTGGGGGTTGTGTTTTAGGGTTTAGGGCAGTGCAGTGGTGTTCGGGCAGTGTAGGGGGTCATGCTGGGGTTGTTGTTTTAGGGTTTAGGGCAGTGCAGTGGTTTTTGAGCAGTGTAGGGGGTCGTGCGGGGTGGTGTTTCAGGGATTAGGGCAGTGCAGGGGTTTTCGGGCTGTTTAGGAGGTCGTGCGGGGGCAGGTGTTTCAGGGTTTAGGGCAGTGCAGTGGTGTTCAGGCAGTGTAGGGGGTCATGCTGGGTTTGTTGTTTTAGGGTTTAGGGCAGTGCAGTGGTTTTTGAGCAGTGTAGGGGGTCGTGCGGGGTGGTGTTTCAGGGATTAGGGCAGTGCAGTGGTGTTCGGGCAGTGTGATGCGTCGTTCTGGGGCTGGTGTTTCAGGGTTTAGGGCAGTGCAGTGGTTTTTTGGGTAGTCTAGGGGGTTGTGCTGGGGCTGTTGTTTTTTGCCTTTAGGTCAGTGCAGTGGTGTTCGGGCAGTGTAGGGGGTCGTGCTGGGGGTTGTGTTTTAGGGTTTAGGGCAGAGCAGTGGTGTTCTGGCAGTGTAGGGGGTCATGCTGGGGTTGTTGTTTTAGAGTTTAGGGCAGTGCAGTGGTTTTTGGGTAGTGTAGGGGGTCATGCGGGGTGGTGTTTCAGGGTTTATGGTAGTGTGGTGGTGTTCGGGCAGCTTAAGGGTTCGTGCTGGGGCTGGTGTTTCAGGGTTTAGGGCAGTGCATTGGTGTTCGGGCAGTGTAGGGGTCATTCTGGGGCTGGTGCTTCAGGGTTTAGGGCAGTGCAGTGGTGCTCAGGAAGTTTAGGGGGTCGTGCGGGGGCTGGTGTTTCAGGGATTAGGGCAGTCCAGTGGTGTTTGGGCAGTGTAGGGTATTGTGCAGGGGCTGGTGCTTCATGGTTTAGGGCAGTGCAGAGGTGTTCAGGCATTGTAGGGGGTCATGCTGGGTGGTGTTTTAGGGTTTAGGGCAGTGCAGTGGTGTTCGGGCAGTGTAGGGGGTCGTGCTGGGGATGGTGTTTTAGGGTTTAGGCAGTGCTGTGGTGCTCGGCAGTGCAGGGGGTCTTGCTGGGGGTGGTGTTTCAGGGTTTAGGGCAGTGGTGTTTGGGCAGTGTAGGGGGTCTTGCAGGGGGTGGTTATTGAAGGTTAAGGGCAGTGCAATGGTATTCAGGCAGTGTATGGGGTCATGCAGGGGGGTGGTGTTTCAGGGTTTAGGGCAGTGCAGTGGTGTTCGGGCAGTGTAGGGGGTCGTGCTGGGGGTGGTGTTTCAGGGTTTAGGGCAGTGCAGTGGTGTTCGGGCAGCGTAGGGGGTCGTGCTGAGGGTGGTGTTTCAGGCTTTAAGGATGTGCAGTGGTGTTCGGGCAGTGTGATGCGTCGTACTGGGGCTGGTGTTTCAGGGTTTAGGGCAGTGCAGTGCAGTGGTGTTTGGGTAGTCTAGGGGGTTGTGCTGGGCTGTTGTTTTTTGGCTTTAGGTCAGTGCAGTGGTGTTCGGGCAGTGTAGGGGGTCGTGCTGGGGGTTGTGTTATAGGGTTTAGGGCAGTGTGGTGGTGTTCGGGCAGTGTAGGGGGTCATGCTGGGGTTGTTGTTTTAGGGTTTAGGGCAGTGCAGTGGTTTTTGAGCAGTGTAGGGGGTCGTGCGGGGTGGTGTTTCAGGGATTAGGACAGTGCAGTGGTGTTCAGGCAGTTTAGGGGGTCGTGCGGGGGCTGGTGTTTCAGGGATTAGGGCAGTCCACTGGTGTTTGGGCAGTGTAGGGTATTGTGCAGGGGCTGGTGCTTCATGGTTTAGGGCAGTGCAGAGGTGTTCGGGCATTGTAGGGGGTCATGCTGGGTGGTGTTTTAGGGTTTAGGGCAGTGCAGTGGTGTTCGGGCAGTGTAGGGGGTCGTGCTGGGGGTGGTTATTGAAGGTTAAGGGCAATGCAGTGGTATTCAGGCAGTGTATGGGGTCATGCAGGGGGGTGGTGTTTCAGGGTTTAGGGCAGTGCAGTGGTGTTCGGGCAGTGTAGGGGGTCATGCTGGGGGTGGTGTTTCAGGGTTTAGGGCAGTGCAGTGGTGTTCGGGCAGCGTAGGGGGTCGTGCTGAGGGTGGTGTTTCAGGCTTTAAGGATGTGCAGTGATGTTCGGGCAGTGTGATGCGTCGTACTGGGGCTGGTGTTTCAGGGTTTAGGGCAGTGCAGTGGTGTTTGGGCAGTCTAGGGGGTTGTGCTGGGGCTGTTGTTTTTTGGCTTTAGGTCAGTGCAGTGGTGTTCGGGCAGTGTAGGGGGTCGTGCTGGGGGTTGTGTTTTAGGGTTTAGGGCAGTGCAGTGGTGTTCGGGCAGTGTAGGGGGTCATGCTGGGGTTGTTGTTTTAGGGTTTAGGGCAGTGCAGTGGTTTTTGAGCAGTGTAGCGGGTCGTGCGGGGTGGTGTTTCAGGGATTAGGGCAGTGCAGGGGTTTTCGGGCTGTTTAGGAGGTCGTGCGGGGGCTGGTGTTTCAGGGTTTAGGGCAGTGCAGTGGTGTTCAGGCAGTGTAGGGGGTCGTGCTGGGGTGGTGTTTTAGGGTTTAGGGCAGTGCAGTGGTGTTCGGGCAGTGTAGGGGGTCATGCTGGGTTTGTTGTTTTAGGGTTTAGGGCAGTGCAGTGGTTTTTGAGCAGTGTAGGGGGTCGTGCGGGGTGGTGTTTCAGGGATTAGGGCAGTGCAGTGGTGTTCGGGCTGTTTAGGAGGTCGTGCGGGGGCTGGTGTTTCAGGGTTTAGAGCAGTGCAGTGGTGTTCAGGCAGTGTAGGGGGTTGTGCTGGTGCTGGTGTTTCAGGGTTTAGGGCAGAGCAGCAGTGTTCGGGCAGTGTAGGGGGCGTTCTGATGGTGGTGTTTCAGGGTTTAAGGCAGTGCTGTGGTGGTCCGGCAGTGTAGGGGGTCTTGCTGGGGGTGGTATTTCAGGGTTTAGGGCAGTGGTGTTTGGGCAGTGTAGGGGGTCTTGCAGGGGGTGGTTTTTTAATGTTTAGGGCAGGGCAGTGGTATTAGGGCAGTGTATGGGGTCATGCAGGGGGGTGGTGTTTCAGTGTTTAGGGCAGTGCAGTGGTGTTTGGGCAGTGTAGGGGTAATGCTGGGGGTGGTGTTTCAGTGTTTAGGGCAGTGCAGTGGTATTTGGGCAGCATAGGGGGTTGTGCTGAGGGCGGTGTTTCAGGTTTTAGGGATGTGCAGTGGTGTTCGGGCGGTGCGATGGGTCGTGCTGGGGCTGGTGTTTCAGGGTTTAGGGCAGTGCAGTGGTGTTCGGGGAGTCTAGGGGGTCATGCTGGGGCTGGTGTTTTTTGGCTTTAGGTTAGTGCAGTGGTGTTCGGGCAGTGTACAGGGTCGTGCTGGGGCTGTTATTTTATTGTTTAGGGCAGTGCAATGGAGTTCGGGCAGTGTAGGGGTTCGTGCCGGGGGTGGTGTTTTATGGTTTAGGGAAGTGCAGTGGTGTTCGGGGAGTGTAGGGGGTCATGCTGGGGTTGTTGTTTCAGGGTTTAGGGCAGTCCAGTGGTGTTTGGGCAGTGTAGGGGTCGTGCTGGGGTGGTGTTTTAGGGTTTAGGGCAGTGCAGTGATGTTCGGGCAGAGTAGGGAGTCGTGCTGGGGGTGGTGTTTTAAGATTTATGGAAGTGCAGCAGTGTTCGGGTAGTGTACGGGGTGGTGCTGGGGGTGTTGTTTCAGGGTTAGAGAAGAGCAGCGGTGTTCGGGCAGTGTAGGGGGGCATTCTGGGGGTGGTGTTTCAGGGTTTAAGGCAGTGCTGTGGTGCTCGGGCTGTGTAGGGGGTCTTGCTGGGGGTGGTGATTCAGGGTTTAGGGAAGTGGTGTTTGGGCAGTGTCGGGGGTCTTGCAGGGGTGGTTTTTCAAGGTTTAGGGCAGTGCAGTGGTATTCGGGCAGTGTATGGGGTCGTGCAGGGGGGTGGTGTTTCAGGGTTTAGGGCAGTACAGTGGGGTTCGGGCAGTGTAGGGGGTCCTGCTGGGGGTGGTGTTTCAGGGTTTAGGGCAGTGCAGTGGTGTTCGGGCAGCGTAGGGGGTCGTGCTGAGGGTGGTGTTTCAGGGTTTAGGGATGTGCAGTGGTGTTCGGGCAGTGTGATGGGTCGTGCTGGGGCTGGTGTTTCAGGGCTTAGGGCAGTGCAGTGGTGTTCGGGCAGTCTAGGGGGTCGTGCTGGGGCTGGTGTTTTTTGGCTTTAGGGCAGTGCAGTGGTGTTCGGGCAGTGTACGGGGTCGTGCAGGGGGGTGGTGCTTCAGGGTTTAGGGCAGAGTAGTGGTGTTCGGGCAGTGTGGAGGGTCATGCTGGGGGTGTTGTTTCAGGATTTAGGGCAGTGTAGTGGTGTTTGGGCTGTGTGGGCGGTCATGCTGGAGTGGTGTTTCAGGGTTTAGGGCAGTGCAGTGGTGTTCGGGCAGTGTGGGGGGTCGGGCAGGGGCTGGCATTTTAGGGTTGTGGGCAGTGCAGTGGTGTTCGGGCAGTGTAGGGGGTATTGCCGGGGCTGGTGTTTCAGGGCTTAGGGAAGTGCAGCAGTGTTCGGGCAGTGTACAGGGTCGTGCTGGTGCTGGTGTTTCAGGGTTAAGGGCAGTAATGTGGTGCTCGGGCAGTGTAGGGGGTGCTTTTGGGGGTGGTGTTTCAGGGTTTAGGGCAGTGCAGTGGTATTCGGGCAGAGAATGGGGTCATGCAGGGGGGTGGTGTTTCAGGGTTTAGGGCAGAGTAGTGGTTTTCGGGTGGTGTGGGGGGTCATGCTGGAGGTGGTGTTTCAGGATTTAGGGCAGTTTAGTGGTGTTCGGGCAGTGTGGGGGGTCATGCTGGGGTGGTGTTTCAGGGTTTAGGGCAGTGCATTGGTGTTCGGGCAGTGTGGGCGGTCATGCTGGGGGTGGTGTTTCAGGGTTTTGGGCAGAGCAGTGGTGTTCGGGCAGTGTAGGGGTCGTGCTGGGGCTGGTGTTTCATTGTTTAGGGCAGTGCAGTGGTGTTCGAGCAGTGTATGGGGTCATGCTTGGGCTGGTGTTTCAGGGTTTAGGGCAGTGCAATTGTGAGCCTCGTTCAAACTCCTCAACAGACTACAGAGAATCCAGAACGCCTCTGCACGCCTGATCCTCAACGTCCCACGCCGCAACCACATCACCCTCCACCTGAGGAACCTGCACTGGCTCCCCGTCGACAAAAGAATCTCCTTCAAGCTCCTGATCCACGCACACAAGGCACTCCTCAAAACCTGCCCAGCCTATCTCAACAGTCGACTCTCCTTCTATGTACCCAACAGGAAACTCCACTCCGCTGACCATGCCCTGGCCACGGTCCCACGCATCCGGAAAACTACTTCCGGAGGCAGATCCTTATCCCATCGCGCCGCCAGGACCTGGAACACCCTCCCCCTCTACCTACGACAAACCGAAGACCTGCTGACCTCCAGGAGACAACTCAAGACCAGGCTCTTCGACCAATAGCAGCAGCACCCCCCCAGCACCTTGAAACCCTCACAGGTACGTAGTGTGCTTTACAAATTTTGTGATTAATTGATTGATTCGGGCAGTGTAGGGGGTCGTGCGGGGGCTGGTGTTTCAGGGTTTAGGACAGTGCAGTGGTGTTCGGGCAGTGTAGGGGGTCATGCAGGGGCTGATTCTTTAGGGTTTAGGGCAGTGCAGTGGTGTTCTGGCAGTGTAGGGTGTCATGCGGGGGCTGGTGTTTCACGGTTTAGAGCAGAGCAGCAGTGTTCGGGCAGTGTAGGGAGTCATGCTGGTGCTGCTGTTTCAGGGTTTAGGGCAGAGCAGCTGTGTTCAGGCAGTGTAGGGGGACGTTCTGGGGGTGGTGTTTCAGTGTTTAGGGCAGTGCAGTTGTGTTCAGGCAGTGTAGGGGTCTTGCTGGGGGTGGTGTTTCAGGGTTTAGGGCAGTGGTGTTCGGGCAGTGTAGGGGGTCTTACTGGGGGTGGTGGTTCAGGGTTTAGGGCAGTGCAGTGGTGTTCGGGCAGTGTAGGGGGTCTTGCTGGGGTGGTGTTTCAGGGTTTAGGGCAGTGCAGTGGTGTTCGGGCAGTGTGGCGGGTCGTGCAGTGGGGTGGTGTTTAAGGGTTTAGGGCAGTGCAGTGGTGTTGGGGCGGTGAGAGGGGTCATGCTGGGGGCGGTGTTTCAGAGTTTAGGGCAGAGCAGTGGTGTTCAGGCAGAGTAGGGGGTCATGCTGGGGCTGGTGTTTCAGGGTTTAGGACAGTGCAGTGGTGTTCGGGCAGTGTAGGGGGTTGTGCTGGGGCTGGTGTTTCAGGGTTTAGGGCAGTGCAGTGGTTTTCGGGCAGTTTAGGAGGTCGTGCGGGGGCTGGTGTTTCAGGGTTTAGGGCAGTGCAGTGGTGTTCAGGCAGTGTAGGGGGTCACGCTGGGGGTGGTGTTTTAAGGTTTAGGGCAATGCAATGGTATTCGAGCAGTGTAGGGGTCGTGCTGGGGATGGTGTTTTAGGGTTTAGGGAAGTGCAGCGGTGTTATGGCAGTGTACGGGTCGTGCTGGGGGTGTTGTTTCAGGGTTTACAGCAGAGCAGCGGTGTTCGGGCAGTGTAGGGTGTTGTTCAGGGGTGGTGTTTCAGGGTTTAGGGCAGTGGTGTTTTAGGGAGTGTAGGGGGTCTTGCAGGGGGTGGTGTTTCAAGCTTAAGGGCAATGGCGTTCATGCAGTGCAGGGGGTCTTGCAGGGGGTGGTGATTCAGGGTTAGGGCAGTGGTTCAGTGGTGTTTGGGCAGTGTAGGGGGTCTTGCAGGGGATGGTGTTTCAGAGTTTAGGGCAGTGATATTCAGACAGTGTAGGGGGTCTTCCTGGAGGTGGTGTTTCAGAGTTTAGGGCAGTGGTTTTCGGGCAGTGTAGGGGCCCTTGCTGGGGATGGTGTTTCAGGGTGTAGGGCAGTGCAGTGGTGTTCGAGCAGTGTAGGGTGTCATGCTAAGGGTGGTGTTTCAGGGTTTAAGGCAGTGCAGTGGTGTTCGGGCAGTGTAGGTAGTCATGCTGGGGGTGGAGTTTCAGGGTTTATGGCAGTGCAGTGGTGTTCGGGCAGTGTAGGGGGTCGTGCTGGGGCTGGTGCTTCAGGGTTTAGGGCAGAGCAGTGGTATTCGGGTAGAGTAAGGGGTCGTGCTGGGGCTGGTGCTTCAGTATTTAGGTTACAGCAGTGCTGTTCGGGCAATGTAAGGGGTCGTGCTGAGGCTGGTGTTTTAGGGTTTAGGGCAGAGTAGTGTTGTTCGGGCAGTGTAGGGGGATTTGCGGGGGTGGTGTTTTAGGGTTTAGGGCAGAGCAGTGTTGTTCGTGCAGTGTAGGGGTTCATGCTGGGTTGGTGTTTCAGGGATTAGGGCAGTGCAGTGGTGTTTGGGCAGTGTAGGGGGTCATGCAGGGGGTAGAGTTTCAGGGTTTAGGGCAGTGCAGTGGTATTCGGGCAGTGTAGGGGTTCTTGCTGGGGGTGGTGTTTCAGGGTTTAGGGCAGTGCAGTGGTGTTCAGGCAGTGTAGGGTATCTTGCTGGGGGTGGTGTTTCAGGGTTTAGGGCAGTGGTGTTCGGGCAGTATAGGGGTCTTGCTGGGTGTGGTATTTCAGGGTTTAGGTCAGTGCAGTGGTGTTCGGGCCGTGTAGGGGGTCTGGCTGGGGGTGGTGTTTCAGGGTTTAGGGCAGTGGTGTTCAGGCGGTGTAGGGGGTCTTGCAGGGGGATGGTGTTTCAGGTTTTAGGGCAGTGCAGTGGTGTTCAGGCGGTGTGGGAGGTCGTGCAGGGGGATGGTGTTTTAGGGTTTAGGGCAATGTAGTGGTGTTTGGGCGGGGTGGGGGGTCATTCTGGGTGTGGTGTTTCAGGGTTTAGGGCAGAGCAGTGGTGTTTGGGCAGTGTAGGGGGTCATGCTGGGGCTGGTGTTTCAGGGTTTAGTGCAGAGCAGTGGTGTTTGGGCAGTGTAGGGGGTCATGCTGGGGCTGGTGTTTCAGGGTTTAGGGCAGTGCAGTGGTGTTCGGGCAGTGTAGGGGGACGTGCTAGGGCTGGTGTTTCAGGGTTTAAGGTAGTGCAGTGGTGTTCGGGCAGTGTAGGGGTCATGCTGGAGCTGGTGTTTCAGGGTTTAGGGCAGTGCAGTGGTGTTCGGACAGTGTAGGGGGTCGTGCTGGGGCTGGTGTTTCAGGGTTTAGGGCAGTGCAGTGGTGTTCGGGCAGTGTAGGGGGTCGTGTTGGTGCTGGTGTTTCAGGGTTTAGGGTAGTGCAGTTGTGTTCGGGCAGTGTATGGGGTCGTGCTGGGGCTGGTGTTTCAGGGTTTAGCGCAGTGCAGTGGTGTTCGTGCAGTGTAGGTGGTCGTGCTAGGGCTGGTGTTTCAGGGTTTAAGGTAGTGTGGTGGTGTTTGGGCAGTGTAGGGGGTCATGCTGTAGCTGGGGTTTCAGGGTTTAGTGCAGTGCAGTGGTGGTCACGCAGTGTAGGGGGTAGTGTGGGGGCTGGTGTTTCACAGTTTAGAGCAGAGCATCGGTGATTGGGCAGTCTAGGGGGTCGTGCTGGGACTGGTGTTTTTTGGCTTTAGGTCAGTGCAGTGGTGTTCAGGCAGTGTACAGGGTCATGCCGGGGCTGGTATTTTATTGTTTAGGGCAGTGCAATGGTGTTCGGGCAGTGTAGGGGTTCGTGCCGGGGTGGTGTTTTAGGGTTTACGGCAGTGCAGCGGTGTTTGGGCAGTGTATGGGGTCATGCTGGAGGTGGTGTTTCAGGGATTAGGGCAGTGCAGTGGTGTTCGGGCAGTGTAGGGGGCCGTGCTGGGGCTGGTGTTTCAGAGTTTAGGGCAGTGGTATTCGGGCAGTGTACGGGGTCTTGCTGGGGGTGATGTTTCAGAGTTTAGGGCAGTGGTTTTCGGGCAGTGTAGGGGGTCTTGCTGGGAGTGGTGTTTCAGGGGGTAGGGCAGTGCAGTGGTGTTTGGGCAGTGTAGGGGTGGTGCTAAGGGTGGTGTTTTAGGGTTTAGGGCAGTGCAGTAGTGTTTGGGCAGTGTAGGGGGTCGTGCTAAGGCTGGTGCTTCAGGGTTTAGGGCACAGCAGAGGTGTTCGGGCAGTGTAAGAGGTTGTGCTGGTGCTGGTGCTTCAGTGTTTAGGGCAGAGCAGTGGTGTTCAGACAATGTAAGGGGTCATGCTGGGGCTGGTGTTTTAGGGTTTAGGGCAGAGCAGTGGTGTTCGGGCAGTGTAGGGGGATTTGCGGGGGTGGTGTTTTAGGGTTTAGAGCAGAGCAGTGTTGTTCGGGCAGTGTAGGGGGTCGTGCTGGATGTGGTGTTTCAGGGTTTAGGACAGTGCAGTGGTGTTCGGGCAGTGTAGGGGGTCATGCTGGGGCTGGTGTTTCAGGGTTTAGGGCAGAGCAGAGGTGTTCGGGCAGTGTAACGGGTCGTGCTGGGGCTGGTGCTTCAGTGTTTAGGGCAGAGCAGTGGTGTTCAGACAGTGTAAGGGGTCATGCTATGGCTGGTGTTTTAGGGTTAATGGCAGAGCAGTGGTGTTGGGGCAGTGTAGGGGGATTTGCGGGGGTGGTGTTTTAGGGTTTAGAGCAGAGCAGTGTTGTTCTGGCAGTGTAGGGGGTCGTGCTGGGTGTGGTGTTTCAGGGTTTAGGGCAGTGGTGTTCGGGCAGTGTCGGGGGTCTTGCTGGGGCTGGTGTTTCAGGGTTTAGGGCAGTGCAGTGGTGTTCGGGCAGTGTAGGGGATCTTGCTGGGGGTGGTGTTTCAGGGTATAGGGCAGTGGTGTTCGGGCAGTGTAGGGGTTCTTGCTGGTGGTGGTGTTTCAGGGTTTAGGGAAATGCAGTGGTGTTCGGGCAGTGTGATGGGTTGTGCTGAAGCTGGTGTTTCAGGGTTTAGGGCAGTGCAGTGGTGTTCGGGCAGTGTATGGGGTCATGCTGGGGCTGTTTTTTTATTGTTTAGGGCAGTGCAATGGTGTTCGGGCAGTGTAGGGGTACGTGCCGGGGTGGTGTTTTAGGGTTTAGGGCAGTGCAGTGGTGTTCGGGTAGTGTAGGGGGTCATGATGGGGGAGGTGTTTTAGGGTTTAGGGCAGTGCAGTGGTGTTCGGGCAGTGTAGGGGGTCATGCTGGGGTTGGTGTTTTAGGGTTTAGGGCAGTGCAGTGGTGTTCGGGCAGTGTACGGGGTCATGCTGGGGCTGTTTTTTTATTGTTTAGGGCAGTGCAATGGTGTTCGGGCAGTGTAGGGGTTCGTGACGGGGTGGTGTTTTAGGGTTTAGGGCAGTGCAGTGGTGTTCGGGTAGTGTAGGGGGTCGTGCGGGGTAGTGTTTCAGGGTTCAGGGCAATGCAGTGTTTTTCGGGCAGTGTAGGGTGTCGTTCAGGGGTGTTGTTTCAGGGTTTAGGGCAGTGCAGTGGTGTTTTTGGCAGTGTAGGGGGTCTTGCAGGGGGTGGTGTTTCAGGGTTTAGGGCAATGGTGTTCGGGCAGTGTAGGGGGTCTTGCAGGGGGTGGTGTTTCAGGGTTAGGGTAGTGGTTCAGTGGGGTTCGGGCAGTGTAGGGGGTCTTGCAGGAGATGGTGTTTCAGGGTTTAGGGCAGTGATATTCGGGCAGTGTAGGGGGTCTTCCTTTGGGTGGTGTTTCACAGTTTACGGCAGTGGTTTTCGGGCAGTGTAGGGGGTCTTGGTGGGGATGGTTTTTCAGGGTGTAGGGCAGTGCAGTGGTGTTCGGGCAGTGTAGGGGTTTGTGCTAAGGGTGGTGTTTCAGGGTTTAGGGCAGTGCAGTGGTGTTAGGGCAGTGTAGGTAGTCGTGCTGGGGGGAGTTTCAGGGTTTAGGGCAGTGCAGTGGTGTTCGGGCAGTGTAGGGGGTAGTGCTGGGGCTGGTGCTTCAGGGTTTAGGGCAGAGAAGTGGTGTTCGGGCAGTGTAAGGTGTCGTGCTCGGGCTGGTCCTTCAGTGTTTAGGTCAGAGCAGTCGTGTTTGGGCAGTGTAAGGGGTTGTGCTGGGGCTGGTGTTTTAGGATATAGGGCAGAGGAGTGTTGTTCGGGCAGTGTAGGGGGTCGTGCTGGAGGTGGTGTTTCAGGGATTAGGGCAGTGCAGTGGTGTTCGGGCAGTGTAGGGGGTCGTGCTGGGGCTGGTGTTACAGGGTTTAGGGCAGTGTAGTGGTGTTCGGGCAGTGTAGGGGGTCTTGCTGGGGGTGGTGTTTCAGTGTTTAGGGCAGTGGTGTTCGGGCAGTGTAGGGGGTCGTGCTGGGTGCGGTGTTTCAGGGTTGAGGTCAGTGCAGTGGTGTTCAGGCAGTGTAGGGGGTCTTGCTGTGGGTGGTGTTTCAGGGTTTAGGGCAGTGGTGTTCGGGCAGTGTAGGGGGTCTTGCTGGGGGTGGTGTTTCAGGGTTTAGGGAAATACAGTGGTGTTCTGCAGTGTAGGGGGTCTTGCTGTGGTGGTGTTTCAGGTTTTAGGGCAGTGCAGTGGTGTTCAGATGGTTTGGGGGTCTTGCTGGGGTGGTGTTTTAGGTTTTAGGGCAGTGCAGTGGTGTTCAGGCGGTTTAGGGGGTCGTGTAGGGGGATGGTGTATTAGGGTTTAGGGCAGTGCAGTGGTGTTTGGCCACTGTTGGGGGTTATGCTGGGGGTGGTGCTTCAGGGTTTAGGGCAGTGCAGTGGTGTTCGGGCAGTTTGGAGGATCATTCTGGGGGTGGTGTTTCAGGGTTTAGGGCCGTGCAGTGGTGTGCGGGCGGTGTGGGGGGTCGTGCTGGAGGTGGTGTTTCAGGGTGTAGGGCACTGCAGTGGTGTTCGGGCAGTGTAGGGGGTCGTGCTAAGGGCGGTGTTTCAGCGTTTAGGGCAGTGCTGTGGTGTTTGGGCAGTGTAGGGAGTCGTGCTGGCGGTGGAGTTTCAGGGTTTAGGGCAGTGCAGTTGTGTTCGGGCAGCGTATTGGGTCATGCTGGGGCTGGTGCTTCAGGGTTTAGGGCAGAGCAGTGGTGTTCGGGCAGTGTACGGGGTCATGCTGGGGCTGGTACTTCAGTGTTTAGGGCAGAGTAGTGGTGATCGGGCAGTGTAAGGAGTTGTGCTGGGGCTGGTGTTTCACGGTTTAGAGCAGAGCAGCGGTGTTCGGGCTGTGTAGGGGGTTATGCTGGTGCTGGTGTTTCAGGGTTTATTGCAGAGCAGCTGTGTTCGGGCAGTGTAGGGGGACGTTCTCGGGATGGTGTTTCAGGGTTTAGGGCAGTGCAGTGGTGTTCGGGCAGTGTAGGGGGTCTTGCTGGGGGTGGTGTTTCAGGGTTTAGGGCATTGGTGTTCGGGTAGCATAGGGGGTCTTGCTGGGGGTTGGTGTTTCAGGGTTTAGGGCAGTGCAGTGGTATTCAGGTGTTGTAGGGTGTCTTGCTGGGGTAGTGTTTTAGGGTTTAGGGCAGTGCAGTGGTGTTCGGGCAGTGTAGGGGGTCATGCAGGGGGATGGTGTTTTAGGGTTTAGGGCAGTGCAGTGGTGTTCGGGCGGTGTGGGGGGTCATGCTGGGGGTGGTGTTTCAGGGTTTAGTGCAGTGCAGTGGTGTTCGGGCGGTGTGGGGGGTCAGGCTATGGGTGGTCTTTCAGGGTTTAGGGCAGAGCAGTGGTGTTCGGGCAGTGTAGGGGGTCATGATGGGGCTGGTGTTTCAGAGTTTAGGGCAGTGCAGTGGTATTCGGGCAGTGTATGAGGTCTTGCAGGGGGTGGTGTTTCAGGGTTTAGGGCAGTGGTATTCGGGCAGTGTAGGGGGTCTTGCTGGGGGTGGTGTTTCAGGGTTTAGGGCAGTGCAGTGGTGCTCGGGCAGTATAGGGGGTCGTGCGGGGACAGGTGCTTCAGGGTTTAGGGCAGTGCAGCGGTGTTTGGGCTGTGTAACTGGTCATGCGGGGGTTGGTGTTCCACGGTTTAGAGCAGAGCAGCGGTGTTTGGGCAGTGTAGGGGGTCATGCTGGTGTTGGTGTTTCAGGGTTTAGGGCAGAGCAGCTGTGTTCGGGCAGTGTAGGGAGAGGTTCTTGGGGTGGTGTTTCAGGGTTTAAGGCAGTGCAGTGGTGTTCAGGCAGTGTAGGGGGTCTTGCTGGGGGTGGTGTTTCAGGGTTTAGGGCAGTGGTGTTTGGGCAGTGTAAAGGGTCATGCTGGGGTTGTGTTTTAGGGTTTAGGTCGGTGGTGTTCGTGCAGTGTAGGGGGTCGTTTTGGGGGTTGTGTTTTAGGGTTTAGGGCAGTGCAGTGGTGCTCAGGCAGTGTAGGGGGTCGTGCAAAGGCTGGTGTTTCAGGGTTTAGGGCAGTGCAGTGGTGTTCGGGCAGTGTAGGTGGTCTTGCTGGGGGTGGTGTTTCAGGGATTAGAGCAGTGCGGTGGTATTCGGGCAGTGTATGGGGTCTTGCAGGGGCTGGTGTTTCAGGGTTTAGGGCAGTGGTATTCGGCAGTGTAGGGGGTCTTGCTCTGGGTGGTGTTTCAGGTTTTTGGGCAGTGGTTTTCGGGCAGTGGTTTTCGGGCAGTGTAGGGGTCTTGCTGGGGGTGGTGTTTCAGGGTTTAGGGCAGAGCAGTGGTGTTCGGGCAGTGTATGGGGTCATGCTGGGGCTGGTGCTTCAGTGTTTAGGGCAGAGCAGTCATGTCCGGGCAGTGTAAGGGGTCCTGCTGGGGCTGGTGTTTTAGGGTTTAGGCCAGAGCAGTGGTGTTCGTGCAGTGTAGGGAGATTTGCGGGGGTGGTGTTTTAGGGTTCAGGGCAGAGCAGTGTTGTTCGGGCAGTGTAGGGGGAAGTGCTGTGGGTGGTGTTTCAGGGATTAGGGCAGTGCAGTGGTGTACGGGCAGTGTAGGGTGTTGTGCAGGGGGTGGAGTTTCAGGGTTTAGGGCAGGTCAGTGGTGTTTGGGCAGTGAAGGGGGTCTTGCTGGGGGTGGTGTTTCAGGCTTTAGGGTAGTGCACTGGTGTTCGGGCAGTGTAGGGGGTCTTGCAGGGGGTGGTGTTTCAGGGTTTAGGGCAGTGCAGCGGTGTTTGGGCAGTGTGGGGAATCGTTATGGGGGTGGTGTTTCAGGGTTTAGGGCAGTGCAGTGTTGTTCGAGCACTGTAGGGTTTGTGCTGGTGTTTCAGGGTACAGGGCAGTACAGTGGGGCTCAGGCAGTGTAGGGGGTCATGCTGGGGCTGGTGTTTCAGGGTTTAAGGCAGTGCAGTGGTGTTCGGGCAGTGTAGGGGGTCGTGCTGGTGCTGGTGTTTCAGGGTTTAGGGTAGTGCAGTTGTGTTCGGGCAGTGTATGGGGTCATGCTGGGGCTGGTGTTTCAGGGTTTAGTGCAGTGCAGTGGTGTTCGTGCAGTGTAGGTGGTCGTGCTAGGGCTGGTGTTTCAGGGTTTCAGGTAGTGTGGTGGTGTTTGGGCAGTGTAGGGGGTCATGCTGTAGCTGGGGTTTCAGGGTTTAGTGCAGTGCAGTGGTGTTCACGCCGTGTAGGGGGTAGTGTGGGGGCTGGTGTTTCACAGTTTGGAGCAGAGCATCGGTGATCGGGCAGTCTAGGGGGTCGTGCTGGGACTGGTGTTTTTTGGCTTTAGGTCAGTGCAGTGGTGTTCGGGCAGTGTACAGGGTCATGCCGGGGCTGGTATTTTATTGTTTAGGGCAGTGCAATGGTGTTCGGGCAGTGTAGGGGTTCGTGCCGGGGGTGGGGTTTTAGGGTTTACAACAGTGTAGTGGTGTTTGGGCAGTGTATGGGGTCATGCTGGAGGTGGTGTTTCAGGGATTAGGGCAGTTCAGTGGTGTTCGGGTAGTGTAGGGGGCCGTGCTGGGGCTGGTGTTTCAGAGTTTAGGGCAGTGGTATTCGGGCAGTGTACGGGGTCTTGCTGGGAGTGGTGTTTCAGGGGGTAGGGCAGTGCAGTGGTGTTTGGGCAGTGTAGGGGTGGTGCTAAGGGTGGTGTTTTAGGGTTTAGGGCAGTGCAGTAGTGTTTGGGCAGTGTAGGGGGTCGTGCTAGGGCTGGTGCTTCAGGGTTTAGGGCAGAGCAGTGGTGTTCGGGCAGTGTACGGGGTCATGCTGGGGCTGGTACTTCAGTGTTTAGGGCAGAGTAGTGGTGTTCGGGCAGTGTAAGGAGTTGTGCTGGGGCTGGTGTTTCACGGTTTAGAGCAGAGCAGCGGTGTTCGGGCTGTGTAGGGGGTTATGCTGGTGCTGGTGTTTCAGGGTTTATTGCAGAGCAGCTGTGTTCGGGCAGTGTAGGGGGACGTTCTCGGGATGGTGTTTCAGGGTTTAGGGCAGTGCAGTGGTGTTCGGGCAGTGTAGGGGGTCTTGCTGGGGGTGGTGTTTCAGGGTTTAGGGCATTGGTGTTCGGGTAGCATAGGGGGTCTTGCTGGGGGTTGGTGTTTCAGGGTTTAGGGCAGTGCAGTGGTATTCAGGCGTTGTAGGGTGTCTTGCTGGGGTGGTGTTTTAGGGTTTAGGGCAGTGCAGTGGTGTTCGGGCAGTGTAGGGGGTCATGCAGGGGGATGGTGTTTTAGGGTTTAGGGCAGTGCAGTGGTGTTCGGGCGGTGTGGGGGGTCATGCTGGGGGTGGTGTTTCAGGGTTTAGTGCAGTGCAGTGGTGTTCGGGCGGTGTGGGGGGTCAGGCTATGGGTGGTGTTTCAGGGTTTAGGGCAGAGCAGTGGTGTTCGGGCAGTGTAGGGGGTCATGATGGGGCTGGTGTTTCAGAGTTTAGGGCAGTGCAGTGGTATTCGGGCAGTGTATGAGGTCTTGCAGGGGGTGGTGTTTCAGGGTTTAGGGCAGTGGTATTCGGGCAGTGTAGGGGGTCTTGCTGGGGGTGGTGTTTCAGGGTTTAGGGCAGTGCAGTGGTGCTCGGGCAGTATAGGGGGTCGTGCGGGGACAGGTGCTTCAGGGTTTAGGGCAGTGCAGCGGTGTTTGGGCTGTGTAACTGGTCATGCGGGGGTTGGTGTTCCACGGTTTAGAGCAGAGCAGCGATGTTTGGGCAGTGTCGGGGGTCATGCTGGTGTTGGTGTTTCAGGGTTTAGGGCAGAGCAGCTGTGTTCGGGCAGTGTAGGGAGAGGTTCTTGGGGTGGTGTTTCAGGGTTTAAGGCAGTGCAGTGGTGTTCAGGCAGTGTAGGGGGTCTTGCTGGGGGTGGTGTTTCAGGGTTTAGGGCAGTGGTGTTTGGGCAGTGTAGGGGGTCATGCTGGGGTTGTGTTTTAGGGTTTAGGTCGGTGGTGTTCGTGCAGTGTAGGGGGTCGTTTTGGGGGTTGTGTTTTAGGGTTTAGGGCAGTGCAGTGGTGCTCAGGCAGTGTAGGGGGTCGTGCAAAGGCTGGTGTTTCAGGGTTTAGGGCAGTGCAGTGGTGTTCGGGCAGTGTAGGTGGTCTTGCTGGGGGTGGTGTTTCAGGGATTAGAGCAGTGCGGTGGTATTCGGGCAGTGTATGGGGTCTTGCAGGGGCTGGTGTTTCAGGGTTTAGGGCAGTGGTATTCGGCAGTGTAGGGGGTCTTGCTGGGGGTGGTGTTTCAGGTTTTTGGGCAGTGGTTTTCGGGCAGTGGTTTTCGGGCAGTGTAGGGGTCTTGCTGGGGGTGGTGTTTCAGGGTTTAGGGCAGAGCAGTGGTGTTCGGGCAGTGTATGGGGTCATGCTGGGGCTGGTGCTTCAGTGTTTAGGGCAGAGCAGTCATGTCTGGGCAGTGTAAGGGGTCCTGCTGGGGCTGGTGTTTTAGGGTTTAGGCCAGAGCAGTGGTGTTCGTGCAGTGTAGGGAGATTTGCGGGGGTGGTGTTTTAGGGTTCAGGGCAGAGCAGTGTTGTTCGGGCAGTGTAGGGGGAAGTGCTGTGGGTGGTGTTTCAGGGATTAGGGCAGTGCAGTGGTGTACGGGCAGTGTAGGGTGTTGTGCAGGGGGTGGAGTTTCAGGGTTTAGGGCAGGTCAGTGGTGTTTGGGCAGTGAAGGGGGTCTTGCTGGGGGTGGTGTTTCAGGCTTTAGGGTAGTGCACTGGTGTTCGGGCAGTGTAGGGGGTCTTGCAGGGGGTGGTGTTTCAGGGTTTAGGGCAGTGCAGCGGTGTTTGGGCAGTGTGGGGGATCGTTCTGGGGGTGGTGTTTCAGGGTTTAGGGCAGTGCAGTGTTGTTCGAGCACTGTAGGGTTTGTGCTGGTGTTTCAGGGTATAGGGCAGTACAGTGGGGCTCGGGCAGTGTAGGGGGTCATGCTGGGGCTGGTGTTTCAGGGTTTAAGGCAGTGCAGTGGTGTTCGGGCAGTGTAGGGGGTCGTGCTGGTGCTGGTGTTTCAGGGTTTAGGGTAGTGCAGTTGTGTTCGGGCAGTGTATGGGGTCGTGCTGGGGCTGGTGTTTCAGGGTTTAGTGCAGTGCAGTGGTGTTCGTGCAGTGTAGGTGGTCGTGCTAGGGCTGGTGTTTCAGGGTTTCAGGTAGTGTGGTGGTGTTTGGGCAGTGTAGGGGGTCATGCTGTAGCTGGGGTTTCAGGGTTTAGTGCAGTGCAGTGGTGTTCACGCAGTGTAGGGGGTAGTGTGGGGGCTGGTGTTTCACAGTTTAGAGCAGAGCATCGGTGATCGGGCAGTCTAGGGGGTCGTGCTGGGACTGGTGTTTTTTGGCTTTAGGTCAGTGCAGTGGTGTTCGGGCAGTGTACAGGGTCATGCCGGGGCTGGTATTTTATTGTTTAGGGCAGTGCAATGGTGTTCGGGCAGTGTAGGGGTTCGTGCCGGGGGTGGGGTTTTAGGGTTTACAACAGTGTAGTGGTGTTTGGGCAGTGTATGGGGTCATGCTGGAGGTGGTGTTTCAGGGATTAGGGCAGTGCAGTGGTGTTCGGGTAGTGTAGGGGGCCGTGCTGGGGCTGGTGTTTCAGAGTTTAGGGCAGTGGTATTCGGGCAGTGTACGGGGTCTTGCTGGGAGTGGTGTTTCAGGGGGTAGGGCAGTGCAGTGGTGTTTGGGCAGTGTAGGGGTGGTGCTAAGGGTGGTGTTTTAGAGTTTAGGGCAGTGCAGTAGTGTTTGGGCAGTGTAGGGGGTCGTGCTAGGGCTGGTGCTTCAGGGTTTAGGGCACAGCAGAGGTGTTTGGGCAGTGTAAGAGGTTGTGCTGGGGCTGGTGCTTCAGTGTTTAGGGCAGAGCAGTGGTGTTCAGACAGTGTAAGGGGTCATGCTGGGGCTGGTGTTTTAGGGTTTAGGGCAGAGCAGTGGTGTTCGGGCAGTGTAGGGGGATTTGCGGGGGTGGTGTTTTAGGGTTTAGAGCAGAGCAGTGTTGTTCGGGCAGTGTAGGGGGTCGTGCTTGATGTGGTGTTTCAGGGTTTAGGGCAGTGCAGTGGTGTTCGGGCAGTGTAGGGGGTCATGCTGGGGCTGGTGTTTCAGGGTTTAGGGCAGAGCAGAGGTGTTCGGGCAGTGTAACGGGTCGTGCTGGGGCTGGTGCTTCAGTGTTTAGGGCAGAGCAGTGGTGTTCAGACAGTGTAAGGGGTCATGCTGGGGCTGGTGTTTTAGGGTTAATGGCAGAGCAGTGGTGTTGGGGCAGTGTAGGGGGATTTGCGGGGGTGGTGTTTTAGGGTTTAGAGCAGAGCAGTGTTGTTCTGGCAGTGTAGGGGGTCGTGCTGGGTGTGGTGTTTCAGGGTTTAGGGCAGTGGTGTTCGGGCAGTGTCGGGGGTCTTGCTGGGGCTGGTGTTTCAGGGTTTAGGGCAGTGCAGTTGTGTTCGGGCAGTGTAGGGGTCTTGCTGGGGGTGGTGTTTCAGGGTATAGGGCAGTGGTGTTCGGGCAGTGTAGGGGTTCTTGCTGGCGGTGGTGTTTCAGGGTTTAGGGAAATGCAGTGGTGTTCGGGCAGTGTACGGGGTCGTGCTGGGGGTGTTGTTTCAGGGTTTAGAGCAGAGCAGCGGTGTTCGGGCAGTGTAGGGGATCATGCTGGGGGTGGTGTTTCAGAGTTTAGGGCAGTGCAGTGGTGTTCGGGCAGCATAGGGTGTCGTGCTGAGGGTGGTATTTCAAGGTTTAGGGATGTGCAGTGGTGTTCGGGCAGTGTGATGGGTTGTGCTGAAGCTGGTGTTTCAGGGTTTAGGGCAGTGCAATGGTGTTCGGGCAGTGTAGGGGTTCGTGCCGGGGTGGTGTTTTAGGGTTTAGGGCAGTGCAGTGGTGTTCGGGTAGTGTAGGGGGTCATGATGGGGGAGGTGTTTTAGGGTTTAGGGCAGTGCAGTGGTGTTCGGGCAGTGTAGGGGGTCATGCTGGGGTTGGTGTTTTAGGGTTTAGGGCAGTGCAGTGGTGTTCGGGCAGTGTACGGGGTCGTGCTGGGGCTGTTTTTTATTGTTTAGGGCAGTGCAATGGTGTTCGGGCAGTGTAGGGGTTCGTGACGGGGTGGGGTTTTAGGGTTCACGACAGTGCAGTGGTGTTTGGGCAGTGTATGGGGTCATGCTGGAGGTGGTGTTTCAGGGATTAGGGCAGTGCAGTGGTGTTCGGGTAGTGTAGGGGGCCGTGCTGGGGCTGGTGTTTCAGAGTTTAGGGCAGTGGTATTCGGGCAGTGTACGGGGTCTTGCTGGGAGTGGTGTTTCAGGGGGTAGGGCAGTGCAGTGGTGTTTGGGCAGTGTAGGGGTGGTGCTAAGGGTGGTGTTTTAGGGTTTAGGGCAGTGCAGTAGTGTTTGGGCAGTGTAGGGGGTCGTGCTAGGGCTGGTGCTTCAGGGTTTAGGGCACAGCAGAGGTGTTCGGGCAGTGTAAGAGGTTGTGCTGGGGCTGGTGCTTCAGTGTTTAGGGCAGAGCAGTGGTGTTCAGACAGTGTAAGGGGTCATGCTGGGGCTGGTGTTTTAGGGTTTAGGGCAGAGCAGTGGTGTTCGGGCAGTGTAGGGGGATTTGCGGGGGTGGTGTTTTAGGGTTTAGAGCAGAGCAGTGTTGTTCGGGCAGTGTAGGGGGTCGTGCTGGATGTGGTGTTTCAGGGTTTAGGGCAGTGCAGTGGTGTTCGGGCAGTGTAGGGGGTCATGCTGGGGCTGGTGTTTCAGGGTTTAGGGCAGAGCAGAGGTGTTCGGGCAGTGTAACGGGTCGTGCTGGGGCTGGTGCTTCAGTGTTTAGGGCAGAGCAGTGGTGTTCAGACAGTGTAAGGGGTCATGCTGGGGCTGGTGTTTTAGGGTTAATGGCAGAGCAGTGGTGTTGGGGCAGTGTAGGGGGATTTGCGGGGGTGGTGTTTTAGGGTTTAGAGCAGAGCAGTGTTGTTCTGGCAGTGTAGGGGGTCGTGCTGGGTGTGGTGTTTCAGGGTTTAGGGCAGTGGTGTTCGGGCAGTGTCGGGGGTCTTGCTGGGGCTGGTGTTTCAGGGTTTAGGGCAGTGCAGTGGTGTTCGGGCAGTGTAGGGGGTCTTGCTGGGGGTGGTGTTTCAGGGTATAGGGCAGTGGTGTTCGGGCAGTGTAGGGGTTCTTGCTGGCGGTGGTGTTTCAGGGTTTAGGGAAATGCAGTGGTGTTCGGGCAGTGTACGGGGTTGTGCTGGGGGTGTTGTTTCAGGGTTTAGAGCAGAGCAGCGGTGTTCGGGCAGTGTAGGGGATCATGCTGGGGGTGGTGTTTCAGAGTTTAGGGCAGTGCAGTGGTGTTCGGGCAGCATAGGGTGTCGTGCTGAGGGTGGTATTTCAAGGTTTAGGGATGTGCAGTGGTGTTCGGGCAGTGTGATGGGTTGTGCTGAAGCTGGTGTTTCAGGGTTTAGGGCAGTGCAATGGTGTTCGGGCAGTGTAGGGGTTCGTGCCGGGGTGGTGTTTTAGGGTTTAGGGCAGTGCAGTGGTGTTCGGGTAGTGTAGGGGGTCATGATGGGGGAGGTGTTTTAGGGTTTAGGGCAGTGCAGTGGTGTTCGGGCAGTGTAGGGGGTCATGCTGGGGTTGGTGTTTTAGGGTTTAGGGCAGTGCAGTGGTGTTCGGGCAGTGTACGGGGTCGTGCTGAGGCTGTTTTTTATTGTTTAGGGCAGTGCAATGGTGTTCGGGCAGTGTAGGGGTTCGTGACGGGGGTGGTGTTTTAGGGTTTAGGGCAGTGCAGTGGTGTTCGGGTAGTGTAGGGGGTCGTGCGGGGTAGTGTTTCAGGGTTCAGGGCAATGCAGTGTTGTTCGGGCAGTGTAGGGTGTCGTTCAGGGGTGTTGTTTCAGGGTTTAGGGCAGTGCAGTGGTGTTTTTGGCAGTGTAGGGGGTCTTGCAGGGGGTGGTGTTTCAGGGTTTAGGGCAATGGTGTTCGGGCAGTGTAGGGGGTCTTGCAGGGGGTGGTGTTTCAGGGTTAGGGTAGTGGTTCTGTGGGGTTCGGGCAGTGTAGGGGGTCTTGCAGGAGATGGTGTTTCAGGGTTTAGGGCAGTGATATTCGGGCAGTGTAGGGGGTCTTCCTTTGGGTGGTGTTTCACAGTATACGGCAGTGGTTTTCGGGCAGTGTAGGGGGTCTTGGTGGGGATGGTTTTTCAGGGTGTAGGGCAGTGCAGTGGTGTTCAGGCAGTGTAGGGGTTCGTGCCAAGGGTGGTGTTTTAGGGTTTAGGGCAGTGCAGTGGTGTTAGGGCAGTGTAGGTAGTCGTGCTGGGGGGAGTGTCAGGGTTTAGGGCAGTGCAGTGGTGTTCGGGCAGTGTAGGGGGTCATGCTGGGGCTGGTGCTTCAGGGTTTAGGGCAGAGAAGTGGTGTTCGGGCAGTGTAAGGGGTCGTGCTCGGGCTGGTCCTTCAGTGTTTAGGTCAGAGCAGTCGTGTTTGGGCAGTGTAAGGGGTGGTGCTGGGGCTGGTGTTTCAGGGTTTAGGGCAGTGTAGTGGTGTTCAGGCAGTGTAGGGGGTCTTGCTTGGGGTGGTGTTTCAGTGTTTAGGGCAGTGGTGTTCGGGCAGTGTAGGGGGTCTTGCTGGGTGCGGTGTTTCAGGGTTCAGGTCAGTGCAGTGGTGTTCAGGCAGTGTAGAGGGTCTTGCTGTGGGTGGTGTTTCAGGGTTTAGGGCAGTGGTGCTCGGGCAGTGTAGGGGGTCTTGCTGGGGGTGGTGTTTCAGGGTTTAGGGAAATACAGTGGTGTTCTGCAGTGTAGGGGGTCTTGCTGTGGTGGTGTTTCAGGTTTTAGGGCAGTGCAGTGGTGTTCAGATGGTTTGGGGGTCTTGCTGGGGTGGTGTTTTAGGTTTTAGGGCAGTGCAATGGTGTTCAGGCGGTTTGGGGGGTTGTGTAGGGGGATGGTGTATTAGGGTTTAGGGCAGTGCAGTGGTGTTTGGCCGCTGTTGGGGGTTATGCTGGGGGTGGTGCTTCAGGGTTTAGGGCAGTGCAGTGGTGTTCGGGCAGTTTGGAGGATCATTCTGGGGGTGGTGTTTCAGGGTTTAGGGCAGTGCAGTGGTGTGCGGGCGGTGTGGGGGGTCGTGCTGGGGGTGGTGTTTCAGGGTGTAGGGCACTGCAGTGGTGTTCTGGCAGTGTAGGGGGTCGTGCTAAGGGTGGTGTTTCAGCATTTAGGGCAGTGCAGTGGTGTTTGGGCAGTGTAGGGAGTCGTGCTGGCGGTGGAGTTTCAGGGTTTAGGGCAGTGCAGTGGTGTTCGGGCAGTGTATTGGGTCATGCTGGGGCTGGTGCTTCAGGGTTTAGGGCAGAGCAGTGGTGTTCGGGCAGTGTAAGGGGTCATGCTGGGGCTGGTACTTCAGTGTTTAGGGCAGAGTAGTGGTGTTCGGGCAGTGTAAGGAGTCGTGCTGGGGCTGGTGTTTCACGGTTTAGAGCAGAGCAGCGGTGTTCGGGCTGTGTAGGGGGTTATGCTGGTGCTGGTGTTTCAGGGTTTATTGCAGAGAAGCTGTGTTCGGGCAGTGTAGGGGGCTGTTCTGGGGGTGGTGTTTCAGGGTTTAGGGCAGTGCAGTGGTGTTCGGGCAGTGTAGGGGGTCTTGCTGGGGGTGGTGTTTCAGGGTTTAGGGCATTGGTGTTCGGGTAGCATAGGGGGTCTTGCTGGGGTGGTGTTTTAGGGTTTAGGGCAGTGCAGTGGTGTTTGGGCAGTGTAGGGGGTCATGCAGGGGGATGGTGTTTTAGGGTTTAGGGCAGTGCAGTGGTGTTCGGGCGGTGTGGGGGGTCATGCTGGGGGTGGTGTTTCAGGGTTTAGTGCAGTGCAGTGGTGTTCGGGCGGTGTGGGGGGTCAGGCTATGGGTGGTGTTTCAGGGTTTAGGGCAGAGCAGTCGTGTTCGGGCAGTGTAGGGGGTCATGATGGGGCTGGTGTTTCAGAGTTTAGGGCAGTGCAGTGGTATTCGGGCAGTGTATGAGATCTTGCACGGGGTGGTGTTTCAGGGTTTAGGGCAGTGGTATTCGGGCAGTGTAGGGTGTCTTGCTGGGGGTGGTGTTTCAGGGTTTAGGGCAGAGCAGCTGTGTTCGGGCAGTGTAGGGAGAGGTTCTTTGGGTGGTGTTTCAGGGTTTAAGGCAGTGCAGTGGTGTTCAGGCAGTGTAGGGGGTCTTGCTGGGGGTGGTGTTTCAGGGTTTAGGGCAGTGGTGTTTGGGCAGTGTAGGGGGTCATGCTGGGGTTGTGTTTTAGGGTTTAGGTCGGTGGTGTTCGTGCAGTGTAGGGGGTCATTTTGGGGGTTGTGTTTTAGGGTTTAGGGCAGTGCAGTGGTGCTCGGGCAGTGTAGGGGGTCTTGCAGGGGGTGGTGTTTCAGGGTTTAGGGCAGTGCAGTGGTGTTCGGGCAGTATAGGGGGTCGTGCGGGGACAGGTGCTTCAGGGTTTAGGGCAGTGCAGCGGTGTTTGGGCTGTGTAACTGGTCATGCGGGGGTTGGTGTTCCACGGTTTAGAGCAGAGCAGCGATGTTTGGGCAGTGTAGGGGGTCATGCTGGTGTTGGTGTTTCAGGGTTTAGGGCAGAGCAGCTGTGTTCGGGCAGTGTAGGGAGAGGTTCGTGGGGTGGTGTTTCAGGGTTTAAGGCAGTGCAGTGGTGTTCAGGCAGTGTAGGGGGTCTTGCTGGGGGTGGTGTTTCAGGGTTTAGGGCAGTGGTGTTTGGGCAGTGTAGGGGGTCATGCTGGGGTTGTGTTTTAGGGTTTAGGTCGGTGGTGTTCGTGCAGTGTAGGGGGTCATTTTGGGGGTTGTGTTTTAGGGTTTAGGGCAGTGCAGTGGTGCTCGGGCAGTGTAGGGGGTCGTGCAAAGGCTGGTGTTTCAGGGTTTAGGGCAGTGCAGTGGTGTTCGGGCAGTGTAGGTGGTCTTGCTGGGGGTGGTGTTTCAGGGATTAGAGCAGTGCGGTGGTATTCGGGCAGTGTATGGGGTCTTGCAGGGGCTGGTGTTTCAGGGTTTAGGGCAGTGGTATTCGGCAGTGTAGGGGGTCTTGCTGGGGGTGGTTTTTCAGGTTTTTGGGCAGTGGTTTTCGGGCAGTGTATGGGGTCATGCTGGGGCTGGTGCTTCAGTGTTTAGGGCAGAGCAGTCATGTTCGGGCAGTGTAAGGGGTCCTGCTGGGGCTGGTGTTTTAGGGTTTAGGCCAGAGCAGTGGTGTTCGTGCAGTGTAGGGAGATTTGCGGGGGTGGTGTTTTAGGGTTTAGGGCAGAGCAGTGTTGTTCGGGCAGTGTAGGGGGAAGTGCTGTGGGTGGTGTTTCAGGGATTAGGGCAGTGCAGTGGTGTACGGGCAGTGTAGGGTGTTGTACAGGGGCTGGTGTTTCAGGGTTTAGGGCAGTTCAGTGGTGTTTGGGCAGTAAAAGGGGTCTTGCTGGGGGTGGTGTTTCAGGGTTTAGGGTAGTGCACTGGTGTTCGGGCAGTGTAGGGGGTCTTGCAGGGGGTGGTGTTTCAGGGTTTAGGGCAGTGCAGCGGTGTTTGGGCAGTGTGGGGGATCGTTCTGGGGGTGGTGTTTCAGGGTTTAGGGCAGTGCAGTGTTGTTCGAGCACTGTAGGGTTTGTGCTGGTGTTTCAGGGTATAGGGCAGTACAGTGGGGCTCGGGCAGTGTAGGGGGTCATGCTGGGGCTGGTGTTTCAGGGTTTAAGGCAGTGCAGTGGTGTTCGGGCAGTGTGGGGGGTCGTGCGGGGGCTGGTGTTTTAGGGATTAGGGCAGTGCAGTGGTAATGTAAATGTAAATGTGCAGATATTTATATAGCGCAAATCACCAACCGGTCTCTAAACTCTTGCTTAGGGAACCCGTCCTGGTATTCCCCTGTGAGATAACCCAGCAGGGCATCCACAAGGTGAAAGCCAGGCATCCCGCCGCGAGGGGCCATTGTGGAGATTAAGCAAGCTATTGCCCAGAGTCGCGGAGTGTGAACCCATGAATCGAGTATGCACTGGAGCGAGAATTATCGAGTCCATGGACAATTTATGGACTCAAGACCCAGCCGAGCCGGGAATCGAACCCTGGTCCCGGGCTGACCTCTGCTTCCAGGTCTGCCTACTCTAACCAGTGAGCCACACTTCTCCTCCAGTGGTGTTCGGGCAGTTTAGGGGGTTGTGCTGGGGCTGGTGTTTCAGGGTTTAGGGAAGTGCAGCGCTGTTCGGGCAGTGTACGGGGTCTTGCAGGGGGTGGTGTTTCAGTGTATATGGCAGTGGTATTTGGGCAGTGTGGGGGTCTTGCTGGGGGTGGTGTTTCAGGGTTTAGGGCAGTGGTTTTCGGGCAGTGTAGGGGTCTTGCTGGGGGTGGTGTTTCAGGGTTTAGGGCAGAGCAGTGGTGTTCGGGCAGTTTAAAGGGTCAAGCTGTGGCTGGTGTTTTAGGGTTTAGGCCAGAGCAGTGGTGTTCTGGCAGTGTAGGGAGATTTGCGGGGGTGGTGTTTTAGGGTTTAGGGCAGAGCATTGTTGTTAGGGCAGTGTAGGGGGAAGTGCTGTGGGTGGTGTTTCAGGGATTAGGGCAGTGTAGGGTGTTGTGCAGGGGGTGGAGTTTCAGGGTTTAGGGCAGTTCAGTGGTGTTCGGGCAGTGTAGGGGGTCTTGCTGGGGGTGGTGTTTCAGGGTTTAGGGCAGTGCAGTGGTGTTCGGGCAGTGTAGGGCGTCTTGCTGGGGGTGGTGTTTCAGGGTTTAGGGCAGTGCAGTGGTGTTCAGGCAGTGTGGGGGATCATTCTGGGGGTGGTGTTTCAGGGTTTAGGACAGTGCAGCGGTGTTTGGGCGGTGTGGGGGTGTTGCAGGGATTCTGCTTATGCGCAGAACTATGCGCAGGAACCCAGGCCCTCAGTGAATTGCGGTGTACCAAAAACTCACCTCAGAACCCAGAACCCCCTTTCCGGCCAGCATCAGTGTCCCATTCGTTATCCGAGGTTTAGCTCGGCGGTCCCAATTTATAGACAACCCAGAACAAGCGACTTAGTATATTTCTCAGGAATGGTGGGAATCAGAAACACCTTTTCGTAATTATTCTCGTAACAGTCCACAACAGAATAAACTGAGACACGGGAAAAGTTTAAAGAGTTTATTTTATAAACCTTGTGTCCTATTATGCAGCAGTTTGGCTAACATTAGCAGACAAACGATTAAAATCAAAACCATCAGCATAGTTACAATACCATAGAAAATGAAAGGAGCAATCATACTAAAATGACAGTGGCTCTAGGCCACCTTCCTTTCTCTAACACACAAATAGTATTATTATGCTAATAAAAGGTCTCTAGGCTTGAATGGGGAACCCCATACCGTATAGATCAGCTCAGAGAGTTCACATCACAGGATCAGCTATGCTCTGCTCCTAGGAACGCTCTTCTTAAGAATGTGTTGAAAACATGTAACACTGCAATATTAAAAGCATTCGACTTTCAGGTATTTGCAGCTGCGTGCGTGTTATGGCTAAACTAGTGGGCCGATCAACCTGAACTCAACAACATTCACCGTCTAGCGATCCAGACTGTTTCTGTTACACTGTGTACAGACCAAGGTCGCTATTCACTGTTCAAGATGTTAACAACAGACAGTTCTCATGTGAAGCAAAGTCGAGTAAGCATTTCTCACTTCTAATAACATGTGACTACAGTGTCGTGTGCAAAAGCAGCAAAAGCAGCAAGATGGCTTTCTAACACTTAACGCGGTTTTGCTAACTTAGCGTTGTACATAGGTAGATAACGATCATCACTACACCCCCCATGATCGGACCACTAACCACTAGGGGCGCACTAGCAAGAATGCAGAGTTCAAGTTCGATAGAACGGAACCAAGGGCATGAACTAGAAGTCCACATAAGGGAAGTGAAAAAGTTCGAAAGAAAAAAATCAATGAAAAAAGTTAAAACGTAGAGAGGAGGAAAAAAAATACCAAAAAAAAAATCAACGAAAGACTGAGGACCGAAAGGAAGTTTAAAAGTCAATCCATCAAAGTGTATGCACAATACGTTGCTCCTGCTTCCAAGAGGAAATCATTGGAACGTTCCGCAAAAGTATCGGCCATCCAGTTCAGGACGGGGAAAGAACAGACATGTTCTTCAACCACCGGAGCCTCCAGCACCTGGTGAGGACAACCGGGGTGTACCTCAAGATAACTGTTCGTCAAGAAGTCAATCGCGGCAGTTCCGATGTCCCAATTACCAAGAACTCCATGCGCTGCAGCACAGGCCATAATCCCGACCCCAGAACAGTCCGACTCGTGGGCCACTAAGCGGCTCATAAATCGATCATAATCTGGATCAGGAGACACTGGGTTTGACAGACACAAATCCAGATCCCATTGGAACGGACAATCTAGGCAATGAAAGACAGGCTGCACACAAGTAAAGTAGGCAAACCGGAAGGACAATCCATAGGCTACGCTCAGAGTCGCCAGTGGCAAGGCGCCATAGAATTCAATCATCTGGTTACGAAGATGGTGCAGCCGGGACATGTTGTTGTGCCATGCAAGTTGTGCATCCATAGCGCAAGGCACAAATCAACAATAGTATTCCAGCAACGAGGGCAAGAAGTAAAGGCAGACCTCCGAAGACACTGGAAAAAATAGAATGAAAAAAGGCCGGGATCACTCCAAAAATAGTTTGAAAAGAGGTCACGAGGCCGGAGCCCACGATTTTAAAAAAATGAGCTATGCCACTTGTAGAAGAGGCATTAAAGATAGTCTGTATCAAGGTCCCAAAATGAAGTGGGAGATCAGTTTTCAAAAGCGCTTGCACCTCAGTGCGGGTGTTTGCTACGTGAAGGGCAAATGTTTCACGAGATGAAGTGAGAGCGACTTCTTTTTGAGACAAAAGAGCCCTTATTCTGCTCATCTTATTGAACTCTGCTTTCAAGGTTGGAATCGAAGGCCAAATGGAGATATCCAGCCGCCCATGCGGAGGTGGGAAAAGGACGTTACTACACCAAACTACCCCCTGTGAAACAGTCACGATGTAGGGAATTCCCACTAGCATCCCACAGCAAGCTTCATTATTCAACAGCAAATAACTACCGTTAGCAAGCAGCGTAAAAGATGGAATAATAACCGGCACTGGAATCCCTTTTAGGACGCAAGCTAAATTAGGGGCATGGACATTACATGCACCATGCAATTGAATGTGCCTACACACAACAGAGTGATCCGGTGCGGAAGTGCACTCTTCACCTTTCAAGTAAACCTCCTTGCCGTCCCTCACACATCTGTATGTGAAAGGGAGCGACCAGACTTCATGTAGGAAGGCAGTACCCAACTGTTCGTACCTGCCTAAGGCATAATGTTTCATGCACGAACTAAACTTAAACAAGGGAAACGGTAAAGTGATTAACCCATGTACTAGCCACACGGCCGAATTTAGTTCGGCAACAGAGACAGGCAAAGGTTCTAACTTTTCAATGTGCAGCAATGAATATGTAGCATCTTTCATGGACATGAATTGCTTTTTCGCAGTCAAATTAAAGGGAAGGAATAAGGATGAAGTATTCATGTAATCCCAAGGGACTTTCCCCGCCTTCAATGTTTGCAGTGTCCATGCAAACTGCATAATAGATCGCAATTGGTTTTGACCATGATACAATACAGATAAATCATCCTGCACAATGTCTACCACAGATGAAACAATATTATCTAAAGTATAGATTCTGGAAGACAGGGTGTTAATGCTATTATCTATAACAGCCAACACTTTTTCCATATTGGCTTGATCAATAGCACGTAATCTGGAAGCAGCCTCAATTTGTGACAACTTCCAAACTTCGTTATAAACAGCATACACCCATCGCTTGGGTCTGCCGACTGCAGGACCCTTAACAAAATCATTCAAATCTATTTCGTCATTTAATCGCGCTAAATGGAGTTTAACAGACGCTAAAGTGGAATGTTGCAGCCAAGACTGGCATAACTTCCCTACTAAGTAGGTAGTTACAGTGTGAGAGGATTCAAAACGGGGGTCCCCACAAACCTGTGTTTACCCCTGCTTCAAATTCAGAAACCTATGTTGACAGGAGTACAAACTTGTTTGCCACACCAACCCTTCGGATTCAATGTAGAAATATTGAAGGACGTGTTGGTAACCTGTGTCCGCAACATATCAAGGGACAGATCAGTATGATTACCCCAATTGGGATAAGCACCCAGATCCGGCATGGAGGGAGAATTTAATTTTATAGACGTAGTCAATCCAAAACAGGTTGTCTGAAAAATTGAGGCATTTAAAAATAACATGTGATTCGGGATAAGACAGGCACGATGCAAAGCTTCTGTTCCCTGTACTTGCCAAGGTTTGGAACCCCAGACCGATTTAAGATCGACTGTAGCCTTCCACAGATCATACCCGCCAATTGCCAACTCGTCCATAAAGGACTTGGAATACAATAATTTGGTGTGTTTTAGTCTGACTTTAGAAGCAGCCTCAGGCGCAATCCTAAAATAAAAGGACGCTGGATGGGCTACACTAAAATCAGAAAAATAAGTGAATTTTTCCACCAACGTGGTAGAGCTGCCCATCCCAGGGGCGGGGCAGTGTTCCCATTGTGTAAAATTTACAACATTTCTAAACGTATTTGCCTTGTGCAGGAAATGTGTGCCATAATGTTGATAACAAAATTGTTCATCATAATTAGCAGTATCTAAATACAAATCCTCAGCATCAAAAGCAGCATAATATTTCAAATCAGAAAACAGTGCTTCTATGGCTTGAACATCCCAATCATCTGGGTGAATGTTCTGTTTAACGACATCACCCATAGAAACATGAAATACATTTGGCACATTAATCACTTCAGTGGGGCCATGAATTTGAAATTTAACAGCATCCCAAGTGATCACATCACGTAGAGGCCAGGCAGTAATGTTCACAAAAGTCTGGTCCCTCTTCATTATGTGTGATGAGGAGTGGGGGGCCAAAGTTCCATTAATTAGTCGAATTGTAGAACGTTCATTCAGGTAGTGTTCATTGATAAGTCTAAAAAACACTACCACAAAGCCAATGGACATAAACAAAAAAACACATATGAGCACCAGCCAAATGTAAGTCCAAGGGGGTACCAAAAAATGTCTCTTGAACCATGCCACAAAAATTGAAACCTTGGACGAGGCAATGGAAGTCACTGAACGAGAGTCAAAAGAGTCTTGTGAGAGGGCAACTGTGGTGGATTGCAAAACAGGCAAGGTAACATCCGCAGGATAAGCATACTCAACTTCTTCAAGCACGTCACTAGGTGTTTGTGGCAACAAGGGACCAGTAACCACATGCATCTCGATGGCAACATCAGGCACTATGTCAGAAGCTCGGGCCACAACAGAATTCCTCAGCATCGAAGGGCATGAAACTGCCGGAGTCATACTAAGAAGAATCGGCCACTCATTGTAGTTTGACATTGTCAATCGAAATGTACCTGTTATCCTTTCGACCAGGAAGAGGAGGTAAAATGACAGTTCTTGTACCCTGCACTCCAAGCACTGGAACCGGTGCATGATAAGAGGGGCCGAACTCCTTCTTGTTCTCCACTTTCTCACGGACCAGATCACCAACTCAGGGTAGCCAGCCGACTACCGGAATCTGAACTTCAGCTTCAGATGAGGAGGGTACGTTGTCCTTCGCTAGACTGTTTCTGGCTTCTTGTAGAGTCTGCAATACAGCACAGTGTTCATCTACGTCAAAGGGTGCGGCTGACGCCGCCATGTCTAGACCATCAAGGTCTGGAACAAACATTTGAACACCAAAGAGCATCATGTATGGGGTCCGCCCACCCAGAGACCTTCTAGGGAGATTATTAAGTGCACGTTGCATGTCATACAAGTGGGCAAGCCAGTTCCGGCCAGTACCCAAAACTCTGGCTGTCAAAGATTGCTTTAAGTCACGGTTCATTCGCTCCACTACACTATTGCCCTCAGGCTGGTATGTAGACGAAAATTTGACTTGGACCCCCAAACTTCTCATGGCCTCTTTGTACGCCTTAGAGGCGAACGCCGGGCCCTGATCAGAATGAAAGGTACCACACGACAAACTTCCAACATAGACACTCAAATCTTTAATGACAGTGCGAGAATCAGCACTCCTTTGTGGCCATACCCACAGAAAACGTGTGCACGAATCCACTGCAACCAAGATGTATTTGAACGCAGTATCAGAGGTAAAAGGACCGCAGTGATCTAAATAAACACAACCCAATGGTTTACTAGATATGTACAACTGAGTTTGTGGTGGGCGCGCCGCAGAAGAAGGTTTAATCTGCTGGCAAATGTCACAATTAAGAACATAAGCCCTGGCCTGTTTGTACAAACCGCACCACCAGTAACGTTGTTGTAGCAAAGATACAGTAGCTGCAAAGCCGGCATGCACGGACGCCATGCCCTCGTGGGCCGCTAATATCAAAGAAGGTCTGCAGTCTGCGTTGGGAATCAATCTCTCACCAACGTCATTAATCCTCACTAATGGGACTTTATTAGGACTTAAGCGATAATGGTAACGAGCAGGGAAACCTTTCGGTGGCTTCGTGCCCTGCTCTGTAGCAGCAATAGCTGCCAAGATGTCATCATCGATCTTACTTTTGGACCTTGTAACTGCTGCTACTAAGTATGTTGCCACTGCTGTTTTTGCTGCCTCGTCAGCTAAGCTATTGCCGACAGCATGGACACCAACATGTTGGTGACCAAGAGTGTGAATTACATTCACAAGGGGCAGACGTTCTTTAAGATCTGCCACTCGAGCCCAAAGCAATTTATGCTTAATCGTGCTACCTTTGGAATCATGGTAGTCATTCTGAGACCAGAAATGCAGATTGTTGTTGTAAGATTGAACACAATAGAAGGAGTCACTCACAATAAGAGTAGTGACTCGGGGATCAGCAAACTCCAGTGCAAGCACCAGAGCACCAAGCTTCGCCAACTGAGCGGTACAATGACCCAATGACTGCGTGTGTACGACATCGGACAGGAATTCACCATTTACGAAAGTACCAACTACAATTGCGCAAGCCGCTGAATAGGCGTGCTTTGATCCAGTTGCGGGTTGCGCAGACCCGTCAGTGTATATGACACAATGGTAATCCTCGAGCGGGCGCAAGGACAGAGGAGCCGGATGAACAAATTCATACTGCCAAAACTCCTGAGTCTGAAGTGCCGCGTCAAATATAAAAGTGACATCCGGCGAGGTCAAGGAAGTGGCCCATTGTATCCACCTCGGATGCAAAGCTTTAGAATTTTCGTACACTTGCTTTCGTCACCGCCTCTAGGGCCGGATAGGGTGTAACCACCAACATTCATTTCCCTTGCGACAGCGCTCGTTCTTTCAAAATCGCCATCTGCACTGCTGTCAGAACTTTTTCGACAGCGGAAAAACGTAGTTCAGCTGAAGTGTACAAGTGAGATTTGTAAGCAATGGGAACGGTGTCGCCCTCATTGAATGTTAAGTATGTGAAACCAACTGCGCCGGGCACTATTCTTATGACCAGGTTAGTGTGGTTATCACGTGTCAGTAAGTACTTAGAAGCAAGAAGATCAGCTTGCAATAACTGCAATATAGCTGAATGCTCAGTTAGCCAACAGGATTTGGAAAAAGTAGGTTGTACCAAGGCGTAAAGCGGCTTGATATGCTGGGCATAATCCGGGATGTAAGTTCGACCAAAATTCAGAAAACCCAGCAGGGATTGCAATTTCTTCAGTGAAGTAGGAGCATGGAGGCATGCATACTTTTCCAGAAAGTGCGGAGCCAATCCTCGACCTTCATTGTTGAGTTCGTACCCCAAGAACAACACTGTATACTCTACTATGTGCGACTTCGCAAAATTGAATTTGTAACCGAAGTCCGCAAACAAAACAATAATGCGATCAACGCGCCGAAGATTCGGGTCTAACTCGTCATCCGTGAGATAAATGTCATCCACGTACGAGTACGCATCTGGGTCTACACCCTCTAAGAGGGAGACCACGCGAGCGTCAAAGACTCCCGGGCTGTTCTTATAGCCCATTGGCAATCTTTTGAATTGTTTTTGTTTGCCACCAGAGGTGAACGCCGTCCACTCACTACTAAGAGAGGACAGGTTATGGCTGTAAAAGCCATTGGAAATGTCAAGTGTGGTTTTAAACCTTTTTCTCACGAGACTATCGACGAGAGCCGAACTATGGGTGTTCTGTACTGCACAGGTCCGGCAATGAGAGTTAAGGTGCCGGTAATCTAAAACTAGGCGGTATGACCCATCAGGCTTCGTCACAGTTAACAAGAGATTATTCATAGGTGATACTCCCTGATATTCCAATTGTTCAAGGATAGATGCTACGTCAGATCTAGCTTCACGACGCATTGGGTATTGGGCTTGTGGCTGGGGCGTAGTCCGCAACGGAATCTCATGGCTGGGGGAAAATTTATCCCAGCCCACCTGAGTCCGATATAAACGCAGGTGCTTGCACCTGAGCCCATTCCCCGGCATACTTATCAGCTAGGACCTTTGGCACAGTGTGCGCAAAGGTCGGGAGGATTACCTCCTCCCCTATAGGAGCAGCCAAAACGAAAGCCGGGAGCCAATCTGCCTCCGCCAACAAAATATCATAGGTAGTGGTCAGATGATCCCAAAAAAAACCTTGAATTGTACGTTGTATGTCACCTTCAATGTGAAGAACTATATTATATAGTCTATCAGGGGGAGACACACCAGTGTCAGCAGTTTCAATATTCACGAATATATCAGTTGCTGTCGCCACCAGATATGGACGCAGTGCTTGTCGCACTACTGTAACTTCCGCCGCGCTGTCCAGCAGCGTTAGTGCCCATGTTAGGTTCTGAAGCTGCGTCCGTACCATCTGATGCATACCTCGCTGTCAGAGCAGCAACTTTCTTCTTCTGAAATGGGGGTCGTTGACGTGCAGAGTCTTCTTGCTTGCCTTTGCCGTCAGTCTGTCGGGACTGCTCACGTGCCTGCGGTGCACCCCCTGACTTTTCCCAGCGCCTCCGCCACCGGATTGTGAAGCCGAGGAGAGCGTTGTTCAGAAACCTGAAATCTATCAGGCGACTTAATAGTAGCACGATCGTGCAGATCATAAGTGCGTTCACTACTTGACAGGACTGGAGAGGCAGGACGAGACCCCTGTTTCTGTTGCTGTTTCTCCTGTTTTTTCGCCCTCCAACTTTGTTTTGGAAAGTTAGGGCGTTCGTCCTTACCAGACGAATTCGCCTTTGTCTGCTGAGAATCAGGAGTTTTCACAGTCGGCTTAACCCCTAAAGCGCTGCGACCAACTTGTTTATAGGTCATCGCGATAATTTTCACGAATTCCCTCGGGTTGTCGTCTTCGTTCACTGCATCTAACTTATTAAGCACCTGGAACTGCATAGCATCTCCTTTGAGGTTGCCCAAGATCATGGTGGCAACCACATCAAAGACTCCGACAAGCCGCATACCCAATTCAATAGCAGCCTCCGCACCATGATTCTCCTGAACACGTTTTATAACGGAGGGCAGTACCGACAGAGACGGAGTGCCATAGCACTTCGAGTATGTCGCTGCAAAGACCTTACCCCAGTTTTCACAATCAGCCACATCCAGGACTAAGTCTTTAGGCAAAGCAATGGTAAGGATCCTGTGTTTCTCCACAGGAGATGTACGCGGATAAACCGCTTCAATTTGATCAAATTTCTCAGCAAGCCAATAAGGGAAATCATCCCTATTCTGAGGTCGCTTGCCCACCACCGAATTGACCATAACAGGACTAATAACCACCGCGTGGTGGTTCGTCGGTTGTCCCGCAACAGCAGTAGCGACCACCTGCACGTTGCGCGACACGTACTGCACTAGAGCCCTATGCACTGTAATAAGGGCAGTGTGCAGAACGCGTAACTCAGCCACCGTTACCTGTAGGTAGCGGGGATGAGGCGTAAATCCGGCTAACACCGGCCATGTGGCCCCTGCGATTGACAAAGGGCCCATTCTCGCCGGTGTAACCGCATGGGGAAGGGCGCCATTAAACCAAATGTTATGCTGCCAGGCAGAAAGAGGAATTTCCTGAGTCCTATATGGCGTATAGTTGGCTGGTAGCGCCGTGGCAGTATATGTGTGGAACGTATCATCGTCCTCACTCACCGCCGGCAAAGTAACGCAAGAGTAGAACAACTCAAACGGAAAGAACGCATCGGCACTTACTAGAAAAAATTACACCCATACCATTGTCTGGCACCCCATACTGCGCCAGATGACGTTTCAGGGGTGCCCGGCTATGAGCCGGTATATCGACCGCCATTAGGACACAAACAGCAAATCCACAGAAATTTAGGAGCACTAGGGTTCAGATTAAATAACCTTTTCAATGATCAAGCTTGAAGGAACCTATTTAGTCAAAACACAGGTAGGTTAAAACCGTCACTCCCGTTATCCGGAAACCAGAGTGAGGGTGTTGTGGACTAATACAAGCACTACTAAGGAGTCTCAAATCAATAGACCAAACGTTAGGTGCGCCATGTTGCAGGGATTCTGCTTATGCGCAGAACTATGCGCAGGAACCCAGGCCCTCAGTGAATTGCGGTGTACCAAAAACTCACCTCAGAACCCAGAACCCCCTATCCGGCCAGCATCAGTGTCCGATTCGTTATCCGATGTTTAGCTTGGCGGTCCCAATGTATAGACAACCCAGAACAAGCTACTTAGTATATTTCTCAGGAATGGTGGGAATCAGAAACACCTTTTCGTAATTATTCTCGTACCAGTCCACAACAGAATAAACAGAGACACGGGAAAAGTTTAAAGAGTTTATTTTATAAACCTCGTGTCCTAATATGCAGCAGTTTGGCTAACATTAGCAGACAAACGATTAAAATCGAAACCATCAGCATAGTTACAATACCATAGAAAATGAAAGGAGCAATCATACTAAAATGACAGTGGCTCTAGGCCACCTTCCTTTCTCTAACACACTAATAGTATTATTAGACTAATAAAAGGTCTCTAGGCTTGAATGGGGAACCCCATACCGTATAGATCAGCTCAGAGAGTTCAATTCACAGGATCAGCTATGCTCTGCTCCTAGGAACGCTCTTCTTCAGAATGTGTTGAAAACATGTAACACTGCAATATTAAAAGCATTCGACTTTCAGGTATTTGCAGCTGCGTGCGTGTTATGGCTAAACTAGTGGGCCGATCAACCTGAACTCAACAACATGCACCTTCTAGCGATCCAGACTGTTTCTGTTACACTGTGTACAGACCAAGGTCGCTATTCACTGTTCAAAATGTTAACAACAGACAGTTCTCATGTGAAGCAAAGTCGAGTAAGCATTTCTCACTTCTAATAACATGTGACTACAGTGTCGTGTGCAAAAGCAGCAAAAGCAGCAAGATGGCTTTCTAACATTGAACGCGGTTATGCTAACTTAGCGTTGTACATAGGTAGATAACGATCCTCACTACAGGGGGTCGTGCTGGGGGTGGTGTATCAGGGTTTAGGGCAGAGCAGTGGTGTTCGGGCAGTGTAGGGGGGCGTGCTGGGACTGGTGTTTCAGGGTTTAGTGCAGTGCAGTGTTGTTTTTTCGGCCTGTAGGGGGTCATGCTGGGGCTGGTGTTTCAGGGTTTTGGGCAGTGCAGTGGTGTTCGGGCAGTGCAGGGGGTCGTGCTGGGGCTGGTGTTTCAGGGTTTAGGACAGTGCAGCTGTGTTTGGGCAATGTAGGGGGTTGTGCAGTGGCTGGGGTTTCAGGGTTTAGGACAGTGCAGTGGTGTTCAGGCAGTGTAGGGGGTCATGCCGGGGCTGGTGTTCCACGGTTTAGAGCAGAGCAGCGTTGCTCGGGCAGTGTAGGGGGTTATGCTGGTGCTGGTGTTTCAGGGTTTATTGCAGAGCAGCTGTGTTCGGGCAGTGTAGGGGAACATTCTGGGAGTGGTGTTTCAGGGTTTAGGGCAGTGCAGTGGTGTTCGGGCAGTGTAGGGGGTCTTGCTGGGGGTGGTGTTTCAGGGTTTAGGGCAGTGGTGTTCGGACAGTGTAGGGTGTCTTGCTGGGGGTGGTGTTTCAGGGTTTAGGGCAGTGCAGTGGTATTCGGGCGGTGTATGGGGTCTTGCTGGGGTGGTGTTTCAGGGTTTGGGTCAGTGCAGTGGTGTTCGGGCAGTGTGGGGGGTCGTGCAGGGGGATGGCATTTTAGGGTTTAGTGCAGTGCAGTGGTGTTCGGGCAGGTTGGGTAGTCATGCTGGGTGTGGTGTTTTAGGGTTTAGAGCAGTGCAATGGTGTTTGCGCAGTGTGGGGGTTCATGCTATGGGTGGTGTTTCAGGGTTTAGTGCAGTGCAGCGGTGTTCGGGCAGTGTAGGGGTCGTGCGGGGGCTGGTGTTCCATGCTTTAGAGCAGAGCAGCGGTGTTCGGGCAGTGTAGAGGGTCATGCTGGTGTTGGTGTTTTAGGGTTTAGGGCAGAGCAGCTGTGTTCGGGCAGTTATGGGGAGGTTCTGGGGGTGGTGTTTCAGGGTTTAGGGTAGTGCAGTGGTGTTCGGGCAGTGTAGGGGGTCTTGCTGGGGTGGTGTTTCAGGGTTTAGGGCAGTGGTGTGTGGGCAGTGTAGGGGTCTTGCTGGGAGTGGTGTTTCAGGGTTTAAGGCAGTGGTGTTCGGGCAATGTAGGGGGTCGTGCTGGGGGTGGTGTTTTAGGGTTTAGGGCAGTGGTGTTTGTGCAGTGTAGGGAGTCATTCTGGGGGTGGTGTTTTAGAGTTTAGGGCAGTGCAGTAGTGCTCGGGCAGTGTAGGGGGTCGTGCCGGGGCTGGTGTTTCAGGGTTTAGGGCAGTGCAGTGGTGTTCGGATAGTGTAGGTGGTCTTGCTGGGGGTGGCATTCAGGGTTTTAGGCAGTTGTGTTCAGGCAGTGTAGGGGGTCTTGCTGGGGGTGGTGTTTCAGGGTTTAGAGCAGTGCGGTGGTATTCCGGCAGTGTATGGGGTCTTGCAGGGGGTGGTGTTTCAGGGTTTAGGGCAGTAGTATTCGGGCAGTGTAGGGAGTCTTGCTGGAGGTGGTGTTTCAGGGTTTAGGGCAGTGGTTTTCTGGCAGTGTAGGGGTCTTGCTGGGGGTGGTGTTTCAGGGTTTAGGGTAGAGCAGTGGTGTTCGGGCAGTGTAAGGGGTCATGCGGTTTCTGGTGCTTCAGTGTTTAGGGCAGAGCAGTGGTGTTCGGGCAGTGTAAGGGGCCGTGCTGGGGCTGGTGTTTTAGGGTTTGGGCCACAGCAGTGGTGTTCGTGCAGTGTAGGGAGATTTGCGGGGTGGTGTTTTAGGGTTTAGGGCAGAGCAGTGTTGTTTGGGCAGTGTAGGGGGAAGTGCTGTGGGTGGTGTTTCAGGGATTAGGGCAGTGCAGTGGTGTACAGGCAGTGTAGGGGGTTGTGCAGGGGGTGGAGTTTCAGGGTTTAGGGCAGTTCAGTGGTGTTCGGGCAGTGTAGGGGGTCTTGCTGGGGGTGGTGTTTCAGGGTTTAGGGCAGTGCAGTTGTGTTCGGGCAGTGTAAGGGGTCTTGCTGGGGTTGGTGTTTCAGGGTTTAGGTGAGTGGTGTTCGGACAGTGTAGGGGGTCTTGCTGGGGGTGGTGTTTCAGGGTTTAGGGCAGTGCAGTGGTGTTCGGGCAGTGTAGGGGATCTTTCTCGGGGTGGTGTTTCAGGGTTTAGGGCAGTGGTGTTCGGGCAGTGTAGGGGGTCTTGCTAGGGGTGGAGTTTCAGGGTTTAGGGCAGTGGTGTGTGGGCAGTGTAGGGGGTCTTGCTGGGAGCGGTGTTTCAGGGTTTAGGGCAGTGGTGTTCGGGCAGTGTAGGGGGTCATTCTAGGGGTGGTGTTTTAGGGTTTAGGGCAGTGCAGTGGTGCTCGGGCAGTTTAGGGGTTCGTGCCGGGGCTGGTGTTTCAGGGTTTAGGGCAGTGCAGTGGTGTTCGGGCAGTGTAGGTGGTCTTGCTGGGGATGGTGTTTCAGGGTTTAAGGCAGTTGTGATCAGGCAGTGTAGGGGGTCTTGCTGGGGGTGGTGTTTCAGGGTTTAGAGCAGTGCAGTGGTATTCGGGCAGTGTATGGGGTCTTGCAGGGGGTGGTGTTTCAGGGTTTAGGACAGTGGTATTCAGGCAGTGTAGGGGGTCTTGCTGGGGGTGGTGTTTCAGGGTTTAGGGCAGTGGTTTTCGGGCAGTGTAGGGGTCTTGCTGGGGGTGGTGTTTCAGGGTTTAGGGCAGAGCAGTGGTGTTCGGGCAGTGTAAGGGGTCATGCTGGGGCTGGTGCTTCAGTGTTTAGGGCAGAGCAGTGGTGTTCGGGCAGTGTAAGGGGTCGTGCTAGGGCTGGTGTTTTAGGGTTTAGGCCAGAGCAGTGGTGTTCGGGCAGTGTAGGGAGATTTGCGGGGTGGTGTTTTAGGGTTTAGGGCAGAGCAGTGTTGTTCGGGCAGTGTAGGGGGAAGTGCTAGGGTGGTGTTTCAGGGATTAGGGCAGTTCAGTGGTAATCGGGCAGTATAGGGGGTTGTGCAGGGGGTGGAGTTTCAGGGTTTAGGGCAGTTCAGTGGTGTTCGGGCAGTGTATGGGGTCTTGCTGGGGGTGGTGCTTCAGGGTTTAGAGCAGTGCAGTGGTGTTCGGGCGGTGTGGGGGGTCATGCTATGGGTGGTGTTTCAGGGTTTAGGGCAAAGCAGTGGTGTTCGGGCAGTGTAGGGGGTTGTGATGGGGCTGGTGCTTTAGGGTTTAGGGCAGTGCAGCGGTGTTTGTGCAGTGTTGGGGGTCGTGCGGGGGCTGGTGTTCCATGGTTTAGAGCAGAGCAGCGGTGTTCTGGGGCTGGTGTTTCAGGGTTTAGGGCAGTGGTTTTCGGGCAGTGTAGGGGTCTTGCTGTGGGTGGTGTTTCAGGGTTTAGGGCAGAGCAGTGGTGTTCGGGCAGTGTAAGGGGTCATGCTGGGGCTGGTGCTTCAGTGTTTAGGGCAGAGCAGTGGTGTTCGAGCAGTGTAAGGGGTCATGCTGGGGCTGGTGTTTTAGGGTTTAGGCCAGAGCACTGGTGTTCGGGCAGTGTAGGGAGATTTGCGGGGTGGTGTTTTAGGGTTTAGGGCAGAGCAGTGTTGTTCGGGCAGTGTAGGGGGAAGTGCTGTGGGTGGTGTTTCAGGGATTAGGGCAGTGCAGTGGTGATCGGGTAGTGTAGGGGGTTGTGCAAGGGTGGAGTTTCAGGGTTTAGGGCAGTTCAGTGGTGTTCGGGCAGTGTAGGGGGTCTTGCTGGGGGTGGTGTTTCAGGGTTTAGGGCAGTGCAGTGGTGTTCGGGCAGTGTAAGGGGTCTTGCTGGGGTTGGTGTTTCAGGGTTTAGGTGAGTGGTGTTCGGACAGTGTAGGGGGTCTTGCTGGGGGTGGTGTTTTAGGGTTTAGGGCAGTGCAGTGGTGTTCGGGCAGTGTAGGGGATCTTTATCGGGGTGGTGTTTCAGGGTTTAGGGCAGTAGTGTTCGGGTAGTGTAGGGGGTCTTGCTGGGGGTGGAGTTTCAGGGTTTAGGGCAGTGGTGTGTGGGCAGTGTAGGGGGTCTTGTTGGGAGCGGTGTTTCAGGGTTTAGGGCAGTGGTGTTCGGGCAGTGTAGGGGGTCGTGCTGGGGGTGGTATTTTAGCGTTTAGGGCAGTGGTGTTCGTGCGGTGTAGGGGGTCGTTCTGGGGGTGGTGTTTTAGGGTTTAGGGCAGTGCAGTGGTGCTCGGGCAGTTTAGGGGTTCGTGCCGGGGCTGATGTTTCAGGGTTTAGGGCAGTGCAGTGGTGTTCGGGCAGTGTAGGTGGTCTTGCTGGGGATGGTGTCTCAGGGTTTAAGGCAGTTGTGATCAGGCAGTGTAGGGGGTCTTGCTGGGGGTGGTGTTTCAGGGTTTAGAGCAGTGCAGTGGTATTCGGGCAGTGTATGGGGTCTTGCAGGGGGTGGTGTTTCAGGGTTTAGGACAGTGGTATTCGGGCAGTGTAGGGGGTCTTGCTGGGGGTGGTGTTTCAGGGTTTAGGGCAGTGGTTTTTGGGCAGTGTAGGGGTCTTGCTGGGGGTGGTGTTTCAGGGTTTAGGGCAGAGCAGTGGTGTTCTGGCAGTGTAAGGGGTCATGCTGGGGCTGGTGCTTCAGTGTTTAGGGCAGAGCAGTGGTGTTCCGGGCAGTGTAAGGGGTCGTGCTGGGGCTGGTGTTTTAGGGTTTAGGCCAGAGCAGTGGTGTTCGGGCAGTGTAGGGAGATTTGCGGGGTGGTGTTTTAGGGTTTAGGGCAGAGCAGTGTTGTTCGGGCAGTGTAGGGGGAAGTGCTAGGGTGGTGTTTCAGGGATTAGGGCAGTTCAGTGGTGATCGGGCAGTATAGCGGGTTGTGCAGGGGGTGGAGTTTCAGGGTTTAGGGCAGTTCAGTGGTGTTCGGGCAGTGTATGGGGTCTTGCTGGGGGTGGTGCTTCAGGGTTTAGAGCAGTGCAGTGGTGTTCGGGCGGTGTGGGGGGTCATGCTATGGGTGGTGTTTCAGGGTTTAGGGCAAAGCAGTGGTGTTCGGGCAGTGTAGGGGGTTGTGATGGGGCTGGTGCTTTAGGGTTTAGGGCAGTGCAGCGGTGTTTGTGCAGTGTAGGGGGTCGTGCGGGGGCTGGTGTTCCACGGTTTAGAGCAGAGCAGCGGTGTTCTGGGGCTGGTGTTTCAGGGTTTAGGGCAGTGGTTTTCGGGCAGTGTAGGGGTCTTGCTGGGGGTGGTGTTTCAGGGTTTAGAGCAGAGCAGTGGTGTTCGGGCAGTGTAAGGGGTCGTGCTGGGGCTGGTGCTTCAGTGTTTAGGGCAGAGCAGTGGTGTTCGAGCAGTGTAAGGGGTCATGCTGGGGCTGGTGTTTTAGGGTTTAGGCCAGAGCACTGGTGTTCGGGCAGTGTAGGGAGATTTGCAGGGTGGTGTTTTAGGGTTTAAGGCAGAGCAGTGTTGTTCGGGCAGTGTAGGGGGAAGTGCTGTGGGTGGTGTTTCAGGGTTTAGGGCAGTAGTGTTCGGGTAGTGTAGGGGGTCTTGCTGGGGGTGGAGTTTCAGGGTTTAGGGCAGTGGTGTGTGGGCAGTGTAGGGGGTCTTGTTGGGAGCGGTGTTTCAGGGTTTAGGGCAGTGGTGTTCGGGCAGTGTAGGGGGTCATGCTGGGGGTGGTATTTTAGCGTTTAGGGCAGTGGTGTTCGTGCGGTGTAGGGGGTCGTTCTGGGGGTGGTGTTTTAGGGTTTAGGGCAGTGCAGTGGTGCTCGGGCAGTTTAGGGGTTCGTGCCGGGGCTGATGTTTCAGGGTTTAGGGCAGTGCAGTGGTGTTCGGGCAGTGTAGGTGGTCTTGCTGGGGATGGTGTCTCAGGGTTTAAGGCAGTTGTGATCAGGCAGTGTAGGGGGTCTTGCTGGGGGTGGTGTTTCAGGGTTTAGAGCAGTGCAGTGGTATTCGGGCAGTGTATGGGGTCTTGCAGGGGGTGGTGTTTCAGGGTTTAGGACAGTGGTATTCGGGCAGTGTAGGGGGTCTTGCTGGGGGTGGTGTTTCAGGGTTTAGGGCAGTGGTTTTTGGGCAGTGTAGGGGTCTTGCTGGGGGTGGTGTTTCAGGGTTTAGGGCAGAGCAGTGGTGTTCTGGCAGTGTAAGGGGTCATGCTGGGGCTGGTGCTTCAGTGTTTAGGGCAGAGCAGTGGTGTTCCGGGCAGTGTAAGGGGTCGTGCTGGGGCTGGTGTTTTAGGGTTTAGGCCAGAGGAGTGGTGTTCGGGCAGTGTAGGGAGATTTGCGGGGTGGTGTTTTAGGGTTTAGGGCAGAGCAGTGTTGTTCGGGCAGTGTAGGGGGAAGTGCTAGGGTGGTGTTTCAGGGATTAGGGCAGTTCAGTGGTGATCGGGCAGTATAGCGGGTTGTGCAGGGGGTGGAGTTTCAGGGTTTAGGGCAGTTCAGTGGTGTTCGGGCAGTGTATGGGGTCTTGCTGGGGGTGGTGCTTCAGGGTTTAGAGCAGTGCAGTGGTGTTCGGGAGGTGTGGGGGGTCATGCTATGGGTGGTGTTTCAGGGTTTAGGGCAAAGCAGTGGTGTTCGGGCAGTGTAGGGGGTTGTGATGGGGCTGGTGCTTTAGGGTTTAGGGCAGTGCAGCGGTGTTTGTGCAGTGTAGGGGGTCGTGCGGGGGCTGGTGTTCCACGGTTTAGAGCAGAGCAGCGGTGTTCTGGGGCTGGTGTTTCAGGGTTTAGGGCAGTGGTTTTCGGGCAGTGTAGGGGTCTTGCTGGGGGTGGTGTTTCAGGGTTTAGAGCAGAGCAGTGGTGTTCGGGCAGTGTAAGGGGTCGTGCTGGGGCTGGTGCTTCAGTGTTTAGGGCAGAGCAGTGGTGTTCGAGCAGTGTAAGGGGTCATGCTGGGGCTGGTGTTTTAGGGTTTAGGCCAGAGCACTGGTGTTCGGGCAGTGTAGGGAGATTTGCAGGGTGGTGTTTTAGGGTTTAGGGCAGAGCAGTGTTGTTCGGGCAGTGTAGGGGGAAGTGCTGTGGGTGGTGTTTCAGGGATTAGGGCAGTGCAGTGGTGATCGGGTAGTGTAGGGGGTTGTGCAAGGGTGGAGTTTCAGGGTTTAAGCAGTTCAGTGGTGTTCGGGCAGTGTAGGGGGTCTTGCTGGGGGTGGTGTTTCAGGGTTTAGGGCAGTGCAGTGGTGTTCAGGCAGTGTAGGGGGTCTTGCTGGGGTGGTGTTTCAGGGTTTAGGGGAGTGGTGTTCGGACAGTGTAGGGGGTCTTGCTGGGGGTGGTGTTTCAGGGTTTAGAGCAGAGCAGCGGTGTTCTGGGGCTGGTGTTTCTGGGTTTAGGGCAGTGGTTTTCGGGCAGTGTAGGGGTCTTGCTGGGGGTGGTGTTTCAGGGTTTAGGGGGCAGAGCAGTGGTGTTCGGGCAGTGTAAGGGGTCGTGCTGGGGCTGGTGCTTCAGTGTTTAGGGCAGAGCAGTGGTGTTCGAGCAGTGTAAGGGGTCATGCTGGGGCTGGTGTTTTAGGGTTTAGGCCAGAGCACTGGTGTTCGGGCAGTGTAGGGAGATTTGCAGGGTGGTGTTTTAGGGTTTAGGGCAGAGCAGTGTTGTTCGGGCAGTGTAGGGGGAAGTGCTGTGGGTGGTGTTTCAGGGATTAGGGCAGTGCAGTGGTGATCGGGTAGTGTAGGGGGTTGTGCAAGGGTGGAGTTTCAGGGTTTAGGGCAGTTCAGTGGTGTTCGGGCAGTGTAGGGGGTCTTGCTGGGGGTGGTGTTTCAGGGTTTAGGGCAGTGCAGTGGTGTTCAGGCAGTGTAGGGTGTCTTGCTGGGGTGGTATTTCAGGGTTTAGGGGAGTGGTGTTCGGACAGTGTAGGGGGTCTTGCTGGGGGTGGTGTTTCAGGGTTTAGGGCAGTGCAGTGGTGTTCGGGCAGTGTAAGGGATCTTTCTGGGGATGGTGTTTCAGGGTTTAGGGCAGTGGTGTTCAGGCAGTGTAGGTGGTCCTGCTGGGGTGGTGTTTCAGGGTTTAGCGCTGTGCAGTGGTGTTCGGGCGGTGTGGGGGGTCATGCAGGGGATGGTGTTTTAGGGATTAGGGCAGTGCAGTGGTGTTCGGGCAGTGTAGGGGGTTGTGCAGGGGCTGGTGTTTCAGGGTTTAGGGCAGCGCATCGGTGTTTGGGCAGTGTAGGGGGTCTTGCTGTGGGTGGTGTTTCAGGGTTTAGGGCAATGCAGTGGTGTTTGGGCGGTGTAGGGGGTCTTGCTGGGGTGGTGTTTCAGGGTTTAGGGCAGTGCAGTGATGTTCGGGCAGTGTAGGGAGTTGTGCTGGGGTAGTGTTTCAGGGTTTAGGGCAGTGCAGTGGTGTTCGTGCAGTGTAGCGGTTCGTGCTGGGGTAATGTTTCAGGGTTTAGGGCAGTGCAAATGTGTTTGTGTAGTGTCCAGCGCATACGCTGCATCGCTAGGCGAGACCTAAAAAGCATTGCACCAAGATGGCTGCCAACACTTCCTGGATTGAAGTGTTAACAGCCAATCAGAGCCAAGCTATTGCTTGTGTAGTTAGGTCCCGCCCAGATATATAAAGGTTGTTTTCCTTTAATATCTCAAAAACTACTGAATGGATTTACACCATTTTAAAAAAGGTCGCTTTATGAACCAAGCACTACCATTTTGCCAAATTTGGTGTAATTCCGTTTAACAGTTTCAGCTGTAACCGTGTCTGAAGTTTCCTATGGGAAATTGATTTTTTTACCTGTATTTTTTTTATTTCTCTGGAACTACCAAACGGATTTACACCATTTAAAAAAGGTCTCTTTCTGAACCAAGGGCTACCTTTTTGCCAAATTTGGTGTAATTACGTTCAGCAGTTCGGGCTGTAGGCGTGTCTAAAGTTTCCTATGGGAAATAACATGGAGAAAACGAGTTTTGGGACCCCCCCTTTTTTCTCTGCCCCTGCTTGGCGAATCACCCCAAAACTTTCAGGATAGGAGCTGACCGGAGCGGGACCAACGTTTTGAAATTTTCGCAAAAATTCATCAACCGGCGTCAAAGTTATTGGGAATAGAAAAATGCTTTTTGAATTGAAACACGGTCCTAACTAGAACTACCTACTGGCGACCGCCAGTAGGTGATATATAATGATGACACTTGATCTGTCCACATTGTATATGAGTATTGGACACCATGATGGACTTAGGGCCAGCCAGAACAACAGATGTTTCTGGAAATGATGAATTGCTGCCTAACTAGGAATATCTTCATGTTTGACAACAAACTGTTCCAACAAGAAACGATCTGGCTCATCCACTGTCCCATGGTTGTGCCTCCAAGCACCTGCTCCTCCCACCAGCCCATATGCAAATTACCATAGCTGAGGGCAAAGCAGGTGCAAGCAACAAAAGCAAGGGACTGCCATGGGCACCTGCTCACTCATGACATCACTGATGACATCTCACATACCCACTCACACCCATAAGAATCTGAGTGGGTCTGTGAGTGGATGTGTAAGTGTCTGAGAGTGTCGGTCACTGGGTGTATGAGTCTCTGAGTGGGTCTTTGAGTGGGTGTATGAGTGTTTCTGTGGGTCTGTGAGTGGGTGTCTGAATCTCTGAGTGGGTTTATGAGTGGGTGTGTTAATGTCTGAGTGATCTCTGTTTTGCCCTCTCCTGCTCCGTTTTGCATTTTATGCTCTTTTTTCTGACCTCTGTTTTGCCTATTTCTGCTCATTTTTCTGTCCTCTGTTTTGCCGTTTCTGCTCATTTTTCTGCTCTCCGTTTGACATTTTCGGCTATTTTTTCTGCCCTCTAATTTGCGTTTCTGGTCGTTTTTCTTTTCTCTGTTTGGTCTTTTCTGCAAATTTTTCTGCTATCTGTTTGGCCTTTTCTGTTTGTTTTTTAGATTTCTGTTTTAGCTTTTCTGTTTGTTTTCCTTCTCTCTGTTTTGCTTTTTCTGCTTTTTTTCTGTCCTCCATTTCGTCTTTTTCTGCCCTCTGTTTATCTCCTTTTACAAGGGCAGAGGGGGGGTTTGGGCCAGGTGCCCGGCCATAATTCAATGGGCAAGGGGGGCCACATGCCCCCTCATCCCGGGCTGACTTTGGCCCCGGTAACCCCATCCCCCAGGGCTAGGCCACATCTCCCTGTATGGCCTGGTGCCCACCCAATCACGGCGCCCAGTGTGCTATGATGGGAACCATATGGGAGCCTCAAGGCCCCAGCAGTCTGCGTTGGCTCCGTGCCTTTTGCAGCATATATATATCTTACCTACTGAAGGACGCCAATAGGTAGTTATCGTTAGTACCTACTTCCCACAGGAAAAGCATTTTCTGGTGCTGATTGATGAATTTCTATGAAATATTCCAGAAAAAAGTGCACCAGTCATTCTAGTTGTGCATGGAAGGTTTCAGGGTGATTCGTTAAGCAGGGGCTAAAAAAGGTAGGGGTAAAAAAAAGTGTTTCCTATGTTAATTCTCATAGGGATTTTAGATACAACTACAGCCCGAACCGTTGAACGTGATTATACCAAATTTGGCAGAAAGGTAGGTCTTCATAAAGAAAGTACCCTTTTTGTTATTTGGTGTGAATCCGTTCAGTAGTTTTAGAGTTATTAAAAGAAAAGCAAATTTGTATTTGCAGGGATGCTACCCCTCCGTGAATCCTCCAGATCTCGTGCAGCGATCTGATTGGCTGTCAACACTTTAACAAGAAAGTGTTTGCAGCCATCGTGGGACTCGGACTCAGCTGAGTCCCAAGAATTCTTTTTAAAATAAAGACAAGGGGGAAAGGTAGGAATACCCTGATCCCCTGGTTTTTATTAAGAAAAGGGCAGAAAAATGAGCAGAAAAGGCAAACCAGAGGGCAGAAAAATGAGCAGGAAAGCCAGGGACAAAAGAGAGGGCAGAGAAAAGTGCAGGAAAGGCAAAACAGAGGGCAGAAAACCTAGCTGAAAAGGAAAACCAGAACAAAAGAGGGCAAACCAGAGGCAGAAAAACATATTAAAAAAAAAGATTTGTAGAGAGCGACTTGTCACCCTGGGGGGTCTCCAGGTACTGTGCTGCAGGATTCAGTCAAAGAGCCAGGTCTTGAGTACCATCCTGAAGTGGTTCAGGAAGGGTGATGTAAGGAAGTGGAGAGTAAGTGTGTTCCAGGCTTTGAAGGCGAGGTGAGGGAAGTGATGTTTATATGAGGCAGATGTCTGTGTAAGGGCAAGGTGAGTAGAACAGTGGTTTCTGGATGGTTGGTGGAAGATCAGGTTCATGTAGTGTGGTCCTAGAATGTGGAGGGCTTTGTAGGCATGGGTCAAGAGGTTGAACTGGCATCTCTTCTTGATAGGAAGCCAATGGAGGTCCTTCAGGTATTGGATGATGTGTGTCCTTTTCGACAGGTTGAGGATCAGCCTATCTGCTGCATTCTGGATGGTCTGAAGTCTTTGTATGAGTGTAGAGGTTGTGCTGATGCAGAGTGCCTTGCTATTGTCGAGTCAGTTGGTGATGATGAGGGCCTGCATCACAGTTTTTCTGGTGCTAGTGGGGAGCTACATAAACATCTTTTGGAGCATGCGGATTGTGTGGAAGTAGGCGACAGATTTTGCCTAGCATTTCATGGAGAGTTCGCTGTCCAGTACGATGCCAAGTTGCAGGCAGGGTCTTTCAGTGTATGGGTGGAGCCGAACTCCATGGGCCATCAGGAGTCATTCCAACGGGTGGTTTGTCTGCCAAAGATGAGGACTTCCATCCTGTTTGGTTTCAGTTTGCGGCAGTAGTTTCTCATCCATGTAGCGACGTTCATCATCCAGTTGTGGAAGTTGTTCTTTGTGTGGGTGCGGTACGCTAGTAGTGAGAGGACAAGTTGGATGTCATCGGCATCAGAGATGATGTTGATGTTGTGTGCTCTGACAATGCTTGCGAGTGGTGTCATGTATATGTTGAAGAGGGAATGGCTGAGGGATGATCCTTGGGATACTCTGCAGATTGTGAGCTTGGGGTGCAATGTGAAGAGGGAGGCAGACTCTCTAGGTGCAACCAGTGAGGAAGGATGCATCCATCTGACTATATCGTCTGTGATTTCGATGTGGCAGAGAAGGCAAAACAGAGGGCAGAAAAATTAGCAGGAATGGCAAAACAGAGGGCAGAAAAATGAGCGGAAAAGGCAAAACAGGGCAGAAAAACAAGCAGAAAGGCAAATCAGAGAGCAGAAAAATTAGAAGGAAGGCAAAACAGAGGGCCCAAAATTGAACAGGAAATGCAAAACAGAGGACAGAAAAAACAAGTAGAAAAGGCAAAACAGAGGACAGTAAAATGAGCAGAACAGACAAAACAGAGCAGAAAGGGGCAAAACAGACGGCTGAAAAACAAGCAGAAGAGGGAAAAACAGGGGGCAAAAAAAACGATCAGGACTAGCAAAATGAAGACTAGAAAAATGAGCATAAAGGCAAAACAGGGTTGAAAAATGGGCAGGAAAAGTAAAACAGAGGGAAGATAAATGAATAGAAACAGCAAAATAGAGGGCTGAAAACCAAGAAGAAAAGGCAAAACAGAGGGCAGAAAAACAAGCACAAAAGACAAAACAGTGCAGAAGAGGCAAAATAGAGGGCAGAAAAATTTGCAGGAAAGGCAAAACAGAGAGCAGAAAACGAGGGGCAATGAAGTGTGTAGAAAAATTAGCAGAAAGACAAAACAGAGCAGAAAACTAGCAGAAAAGGCAAACCAGAGGGCAGAAAAATTATTAGAAAAGACAAAACAGAGCAGAAGAGGGAAAAACATAGGGCAGAATAATGAACAGAAAATGCTAAATGGAGGGCAAAAAAACAGGAAAGGCAAATCAGAACACAGAAAAATAAACAGAACAAGGCAAAACAGAGGGCAGAAAAACGAGCATAAGAGGCAAGAAAGAGGGAAGAAAAACAAGCAGGAAAGGCAAAACAGATGGCTGAAAAAGGCAAAACAGAGGGTAGAAAATGAGCAGAAAGGAAAAATTTAGAGCAGAAACTAAAAGAAAGGACAGAAAAACAAGCAGAATAGGGATAAATAACAGACAGAAAAACTAGCAGAAAGGGCAAGACAGAAGGCAGAAAAATTAGCAGGAAAGGCAAAACAGAGGTTAGGAAAGCAAGCAGAAAAAGGTAAAACAAAGAGCAGAATATGAGCAGGAAAGCAAAAAAGAGGGCAGAAAAACAAGTAGAAAAAGCAAAACAGAACATAAGAGGGCAAAACAGAGGGCAGAAAAATAAGCAGAAAAGAAAAAACAGAGGGCAGAAAAACAAGATGAAAAAGGCAAAACAGAGGGAAGAAAAATGAGCAGAAAATGGAGGGCAGAAAAACAAGCAAAAAGGCAAAACTAAGGGCAGGAATATGAGCAAAAAGGCAAAACAGTGGGCAGAAAAACGAGCAGAAAGTCAAAACAGAGGGCTGAAAATGATCAGGAAAGGCAAAAGAAAGGGCAGAAAAACAAGCAGAAAGGCAAAAAGGAAAACAGAAAAAATGAGCAGAAATAAGGAACAACAGAGGGTAGAAAAGCGAGCAGAAATGGAAAAACCAAGGGCAAAACATAGCAGAAGAGGGCAAAACAGATGGCAGAAAAATGAGCAGGAAGGGCAAAACTGAGGGTAGAAGAGAAGCAGAAAAGGCAAAACAGAGGACAGAAAACAAGAAGTAAAGGCAACACAGATGGCAGAATAACAAGCAGAAAAAGCAAAAGAGAGCAGAAGAGGGCAAAACAGAGTGCAGAAAACTTACAAAAAAGGCAAAACAGAGGGCTGAAAAACAAGCAGAAAGCAAAACATAGCAGAAGAGGGCAAAAAAGAGGGCAGAAAAACAAGCAGAAAGGCATAAAGGAAAACAGAAAAATGAGCAGAAAAAGGAACTAATTGGCACACAAATTAGCAGAAAGGGCAAAACTAAGGGCAGAAAATTGAGCTGGAAAAGGTAAAAGAGAGAGCAGAAACCAAGCAGAAAATTCAAAACAAAGGGCAGAAAATTAGCATGAAAGGTAAAACATGGAGTAAAAGAATGAGCAGTAAAGCCAATACAGAGGGCAGAAAAATGAGAAGAAATGGCAAAACAAAGGGCAAAAAAATGAGCAGAACAAGCAAAACAGGAGAAGGCAATATATAATGAGCAGAAAAAGTCAAAACAGGGCAGAAAAGGAGCAGGAAAGGCAAAACAGGAAGCAGAAACATTAGTGGAAAATGGCAAAACAGAGGGCAGAAACACAAGCAGAAAAAGCAAAACAGAGCAGAAGAGGGTAAAACAGTGGGCAGAAAAGCGAGCAGAAAAAGCAAAACAGAGGGCAGAAAAGCAAGCAGAAAAGCAAAACAGAAGATAAGAGGGCAAAACAGATGGCAAAAAATAAGCAGAAAAGGCAAACCAGAGGGCAGAAAATAAGCAGAAAAGGCAAAACAGAGGGTAGAAAAACAAGAAGAAAAAGGCAAAACAGAAAGCAGAAAAATGAGAAGTAAAAGCAAAACAGAGCAGAAGAGGGTAAAACAGTGGGCAGAAAAGGAAAAACAGAGGACAGAAAAGCGAGCAGTAAAAGGTAAAAACAGAGAGCAGAATACGAGCAGAAAAGCAAAACAGAGGGCAGAAAAACAAGCAGAAAGGCAAAACAGAGGGCAGAAAAACAAGAAGAAAAAGGCAAAACAGAGAGCAGAAAATGAGCAGTAAAAGGAACTACAGAGTAGAAGAGGCAAAACAAGAGGAAGAAAAATTAGCAGAAAAGAAAAAATGGAGGGCAGAAAAACAAGCAAAAAGGCAAAACTAAAGGCTGAAAAATGAGCAGAGAAGGCAAAATAGAGGGCAGGAATACAAGCAAAAAGGCAAAACAGGGGGCCAAAAATGAACAGAAAAAGCCAAAATAGGAAGCAGGAAAACAAGCAGAAAAAGCAAAACATTGCAGAAGAGGGTAAAACAGAGGGCAGATAATATAGCGGAAAAGGCAAAACATAGGGGAGAAAAATGAGCAGGAAAGGCAAAACAGAGGCAAAAAAGAAGCAGAAAGGCAAAACAGAGGGCAGAAATCGAGCAGAAAGCAAAACATAGCAGAAGAGGGCTAAACAGATGGCAGAATATTGAGCAGGAATGGCAAAACAGATGGCAGAAAAACAAGCAAAAAAGGGCAAAAATAAAGGTCAGACAAATGAGCAAAATAGGCAAAACAGAGGGCAGAAAATGAGCAGGAAAGACAAAACAGAGGGCAGAAAAATAAGCAGCAAAAAAACAACAGAGCAGAAGAGGCAAAACTAATTGGCACAAAAATTAGCAGAAAGGGCAAAATTAAGGGCAGAAAATTGAGCTGGAAAAGGTAAAAGAGAGAGCAGAAAACAAGCAGAAAATCAAAACAAAGGGCAGAAAATTACCATGAAACGTAAAACAGGGAGTAAAAAAATGAGCCGAAATTGGCACAACAGAGGTTAGAACTACAAGCAGAAAAAGCAAAACAGACCATAAGAGTGCATACAAATGAGCCAAAAAGGCAAAATAGAGGGCAGAAAATGAGAAGAAAAGGCAAAACAGAGGGCAGGAATACAAGCAAAAAGGCAAAGAGAGGGCAGAAAAATGAGCGGAAAAGTCAAAACAGTGGGCAGAAACACAAGTAGAAAAAGCAAAACAGAACAGAAGAGGGCAAAAGACAGGGCTGATAAATGAGCGGAAAAGGCAAAACAGAGGGCAGAAAACAAGCAGAAAGGCAAAACAGAGGGCACAAAGATCTGCATAAAGCAAAACATAGTTGAAGAGGGCAAAACATAGGGCAGAAAGTTGAGCAGAAATGGCAAAACAGAGGGTAGAAAAGAAGCAGAAAATGCTAAACATAGTATAAAGTTCTGGCTTATGCAGATGATGTAGCGATTGTAACCACAAAACCCGCTACAGCCATGCCCAAAATAGAACGGCTGGCAGTCTCATTTGGATTAATGTCAGGGTATAAAGGGAACATTGGTAAAACACAGATAATTTGTACAAATGAGGCTATTTTTAATGATCTGAGAGGTGTACAGGAGGCCGTTTATTTAGGTGTTAAAATTGTAGCTGTCTTCAGTTTAGAGCACAATCTATATTTCCTTAAGGGTCCTCGTAGAAGGAATCTGGGTTTAAAAGTTTGGGGAGCCATAACAGATTATGTGAATGATGAAAGGGGAAATCAATGAATTATAAATTATCTGTGTTTTTAGTACTTTCAGTACTCTTTGTATATTCTATCATGCCCCCTATTTCTGAATGTATTCTTTACATTTACTGTTTAACTAAGCAATGATCGCTTTTAGTTTTTAATTTGTAATATGAACTTTGTATATTATGTATGTAAACAATGAATTTCTTCTTTTATACATAATGCATATTGTAATTAGACATTAAATAATTGCTTCACGTTGATATCATGGCCTAATAAAAATATTTAAAAAAATAGAAAGAAATCAAGCAAAAAAGTCAAAACAAAGGGCAGCAAATTAGCAGGAAAGGTAAAACAGGGAGTAAAAAAATAAGCAGAAAAAGCCAAACAGACCAGAAAAGGGCAAAACAGAGGGCATACAAATGAGCCGAAAAGGCAAAACAGAGGGCAGAAAAATAAGCAGAAAAGGGTAAACAGAGGGCAGGAACACAAGCAAAAAGGCAAAACAGAGGGCAGAAAAACGAGCGGAAAAGACAAAACAGAGGGCCGAAAATGAACAGAAAAGGCAAAACATGGACAGAAAAATGACCAGAAATTGCAAAACAGTGGGCAGAAACACAAGCAGAAAAAGCAACACAAAGCAGGAGAGGGCAAAACACAGGGCAGATAAATGTGCAGAAAAGGCAAAACAGAGGGCAGAAAAATGCGCAGGAAACACAAAACAGAGCGCAGAAAACAAGCTTAAAGGCCAAACAGAGGGCATAAAAATGAGCATGAAGCAAAGAATATCAGAAGAGGGCAAAACACGTCAGAAAATTGAGCAGGAATGGCAAAACAGAGGGTAGAAAAGAAGCAGAAAATGCAAAACAGAGGGAAGAAAACAAGAAGTAAAGGCAAAACAGATGGCCGAAAAAGCAAAACAGAGCAGGAGAGGGTAAAACAGAGGTCAGACATATTATCAAAAAAGACAAAACAGAGGGCAGAAAAATGAGCAAAAAAAGAACAACAGCGCAGAAGAGGTAAACCAATAGGCAGAAAAATTTGTAGAAAAAAGCCAAAATGGTGGGCAGAAAAAAGAGCAGAAAATGCAAAAGTAAGGGAAGAAAATCGAGCTGGAAAAGGCAAACTGAAGAGCAGAGAACAAGCGGAAAAGTCAAAACAGAGGGCAGAAACACAAGTAGAAAAAGCAAAACAGAACAGAAGAGGGCAAAACACAGGGCTGATAAATGAGCGGAAAAGGCAAAACAGAGGGCAGAAAACAAGCAGAAAGGCAAAACAGAGGGCACAAAGAGGAGCATAAAGCAAAACATAGCTGAAGAGGGCAAAACATAGAGCAGAAAGTTGAGCAGAAATGGCAAAACAGAGGGTAGAAAAGAAGCAGAAAATGCTAAACAGTGTATAAAGTTCTGGCTTATGCAGATGATGTAGCGATTGTAACCACAAAACCCGCTACAGCCATGCCCAAAATAGAACGGCTGGCAGTCTCATTTGGATTACTGTCAGGGTATAAAGGGAACATTGGTAAAACACAGATTATTTGTACAAATGAGGCTATTTTTAATGATCTGAGAGGTGTACAGGAGGCCGTTTATTTAGGTGTTAAAATTGTAGCTGTCTTCAGTTTAGAGCACAATCTATATTTCCTTAAGGGTCCTCGTAGAAGGAATCTGGGTTTAAAAGTTTGGGGAGCCATAACAGATTATGTGAATGATGAAAGGGGAAATCAATGAATTATAAATTCTCTGTGTTTTTAGTACTTTCAGTACTCTTTGTATATTCTATCGTGCCCCCTATTTCTGAATGTATTCTTTACATTTACTGTTTAACTAAGCAATGATCGCTTTTAGTTTTTAATTTGTAATATGAACTTTGAATATTATGTATGTAAACAATGAATTTCTTCTTTTATACATAATGCATATTGTAATTAGACATTAAATAATTGCTTCACGTTGATATCATGGCCTAATAAAAATATTTAAAAAATAGAAAGAAATCAAGCAAAAAAGTCAAAACAAAGGGCAGCAAATTAGCAGGAAAGGTAAAACAGGGAGTAAAAAAATAAGCCAAAAAAGCAAAACAGACAAGAAAAGGGCAAAACAGAGGGCATACAAATGAGCCGAAAAGGCAAAACAGAGGGCAGAAAAATAAGCAGAAAAGGCAAAACAGAGGGCAGGAATACAAGCAAAAAGGCAAAACAGAGGGCAGAAAAACAAGCGGAAAAGACAAAACAGAGGGCCGAAAATGAACAGAAAAGGCAAAACATGGACAGAAAAATGACCAGAAATTGCAAAACAGTGGGCAGAAACACAAGCAGAAAAAGCAACACAAAGCAGGAGAGGGCAAAACACAGGGCAGATACATGTGCAGAAAAGGCAAAACAGAGGGCAGAAAAATGCGCAGGAAACACACAACAGAGCGCAGAAAACAAGCTTAAAGGCCAAACAGAGGGCATAAAAATGAGCATGAAGCAAAGAATAGCAGAAGAGGGCAAAACACGTCAGAAAATTGAGCAGGAATGGCAAAACAGAGGGTAGAAAAGAAGCAGAAAATGCAAAACAGAGGGAAGAAAACGAGAAGTAAAGGCAAAACAGATGGCCGAAAAAGCAAAACAGAGCAGGAGAGGGTAAAACAGAGGTCAGACATATTATCAAAAAAGACAAAACAGAGGGCAGAAAAATGAGCAAAAAAAGAACAACAGCGCAGAAGAGGTAAACCAATAGGCAGAACAATTTGTAGAAAAAAGCCAAAATGGTGGGCAGAAAAAAGAGCAGAAAATGCAAAAGTAAGGGAAGAAAATCGAGCTGGAAAAGGCAAACTAAAGAGCAGAAAACAAGCGGAAAAGTCAAAACAGAGGGAAGAAAACGAGAAGTAAAGGCAAAACAGATGGCAGAAAAAGCAAAACAGAGCAGAAGAGGGCAAAACAGAGGTCAGACATATTATCAAAAAAGGCAAACCAGAGGGCAGAAAAATGAGCAGAAAATACGAAATAGAGGGCAGAAAAATGAGCAGAAAAGACCAACAGCGCAAAAGAGGTAAACCAATAGGCAGAACAAATTGCAGAAAAAAAGACAAAATGGTGGGCTGAAAAAAGTGCAGAAAAAGCAAAACGGAAGAAAATCGAGCTGGAAAAGACAAAATAAAGAGCAGAAAACAAGCTGAAAAGTCAAAACAGATGGCAGAAAATTAGCAGAAAGGCAAAACAGGGAGTAGGAAAATGAGCAGTAAATGGCAATACAGAGGGCAGATCCACAAGCAGAAAATGCAAAACAGAGCAGAGGAAGGCAAAACAGGGGGCAGAAAATGAGTGGAAACACAAAACAGAGGGTCGAAAATTTAGCAGAAAAGGCAGGAAGAGAAAAACAGAGGGCAGCGAAATGAGCAGAAAGTCAAAACGGACCACAGAAAAATGAGCAGCAAAGGGAAAATAGGTATGGTATTCGGGCAGTGTAGGGAGTCTTGCTGGAGGTGGTGTTTCAGGGTTTAGGGCAGTGGTTTTCTGGCAGTGTAGGGGTCTTGCTGGGGGTGGTGTTTCAGGGTTTAGGGTAGAGCAGTGGTGTTCGGGCAGTGTAAGGGGTCATGCGGTTTCTGGTGCTTCAGTGTTTAGGGCAGAGCAGTGGTGTTCGGGCAGTGTAAGGGGCCGTGCTGGGGCTGGTGTTTTAGGGTTTGGGCCACAGCAGTGGTGTTCGTGCAGTGTAGGGAGATTTGCGGGGTGGTGTTTTAGGGTTTAGGGCAGAGCAGTGTTGTTTGGGCAGTGTAGGGGGAAGTGCTGTGGGTGGTGTTTCAGGGATTAGGGCAGTGCAGTGGTGTACAGGCAGTGTAGGGGGTTGTGCAGGGGGTAGAGTTTCAGGGTTTAGGGCAGTTCAGTGGTGTTCGGGCAGTGTAGGGGGTCTTGCTGGGGGTGGTGTTTCAGGGTTTAGGGCAGTGCAGTGGTGTTCGGGCAGTGTAAGGGGTCTTGCTGGGGTTGGTGTTTCAGGGTTTAGGTGAGTGGTGTTCGGACAGTGTAGGGGGTCTTGCTGGGGGTGGTGTTTCAGGGTTTAGGGCAGTGCAGTGGTGTTCGGGCAGTGTAGGGGATCTTTCTCGGGGTGGTGTTTCAGGGTTTAGGGCAGTGGTGTTCGGGTAGTGTAGGGGGTCTTGCTGGGGGTGGAGTTTCAGGGTTTAGGGCAGTGGTGTGTGGGCAGTGTAGGGGGTCTTGTTGGGAGCGGTGTTTCAGGGTTTAGGGCAGTGGTGTTCGGGCAGTGTAGGGGGTTGTGCTGGGGGTGGTATTTTAGCGTTTAGGGCAGTGGTGTTTGTGAGGTGTAGGGGGTCGTTCTGGGGGTGGTGTTTTAGGGTTTAGGGCAGTGCAGTGGTGCTCGGGCAGTTTAGGGGTTCGTGCCGGGGCTGATGTTTCAGGGTTTAGGGCAGTGCAGTGGTGTTCGGGCAGTGTAGGTGGTCTTGCTGGGGATGGTGTTTCAGGGTTTAAGGCAGTTGTGATCAGGCAGTGTAGGGGGTCTTGCTGGGGGTGGTGTTTCAGGGTTTAGAGCAGTGCAGTGGTATTCGGGCAGTGTATGGGGTCTTGCAGGGGGTGGTGTTTCAGGGTTTAGGACAGTGGTATTCGGGCAGTGTAGGGGGTCTTGCTGGGGGTGGTGTTTCAGGGTTTAGGGCAGTGGTTTTCGGGCAGTGTAGGGGTCTTGCTGGGGGTGGTGTTTCAGGGTTTAGGTCAGAGCAGTGGTGTTCTGGCAGTGTAAGGGGTCATGCTGGGGCTGGTGCTTCAGTGTTTAGGGCAGAGCAGTGGTGTTCCGGGCAGTGTAAGGGGTCGTGCTGGGGCTGGTGTTTTAGGGTTTAGGCCAGAGCAGTGGTGTTCGGGCAGTGTAGGGAGATTTGCGGGGTGGTGTTTTAGGGTTTAGGGCAGAGCAGTGTTGTTCGGGCAGTGTAGGGGGAAGTGCTAGGGTGGTGTTTCAGGGATTAGGGCAGTTCAGTGGTGATCGGGCAGTATAGGGGGTTGTGCAGGGGGTGGAGTTTCAGGGTTTAGGGCAGTTCAGTGGTGTTCGGGCAGTGTATGGGGTCTTGCTGGGGGTGGTGCTTCAGGGTTTAGAGCAGTGCAGTGGTGTTCGGGCGGTGTGGGGGGTCATGCTATGGGTGGTGTTTCAGGGTTTAGGGCAAAGCAGTGGTGTTCGGGCAGTGTAGGGGGTTGTGATGGGGCTGGTGCTTTAGGGTTTAGGGCAGTGCAGCGGTGTTTGTGCAGTGTAGGGGGTCGTGCGGGGGCTGGTGTTCCACGGTTTAGAGCAGAGCAGCGGTGTTCTGGGGCTGGTGTTTCAGGGTTTAGGGCAGTGGTTTTCGGGCAGTGTAGGGGTCTTGCTGGGGGTGGTGTTTCAGGGTTTAGGGCAGAGCAGTGGTGTTCGGGCAGTGTAAGGGGTCGTGCTGGGGCTGGTGCTTCAGTGTTTAGGGCAGAGCAGTGGTGTTCGAGCAGTGTAAGGGGTCATGCTGGGGCTGGTGTTTTAGGGTTTAGGCCAGAGCACTGGTGTTCGGGCAGTGTAGGGAGATTTGCAGGGTGGTGTTTTAGGGTTTAGGGCAGAGCAGTGTTGTTCGGGCAGTGTAGGGGGAAGTGCTGTGGGTGGTGTTTCAGGGATTAGGGCAGTGCAGTGGTGATCGGGTAGTGTAGGGGGTTGTGCAAGGGTGGAGTTTCAGGGTTTAGGGCAGTTCAGTGGTGTTCGGGCAGTGTAGGGGGTCTTGCTGGGGGTGGTGTTTCAGGGTTTAGGGCAGTGCAGTGGTGTTCAGGCAGTGTAGGGTGTCTTGCTGGGGTGGTGTTTCAGGGTTTAGGGGAGTGGTGTTCGGACAGTGTAGGGGGTCTTGCTGGGGGTGGTGTTTCAGGGTTTAGGGCAGTGCAGTGGTGTTCGGGCAGTGTAAGGGATCTTTCTGGGGATGGTGTTTCAGGGTTTAGGGCAGTGGTGTTCAGGCAGTGTAGGGGGTCCTGCTGGGGTGGTGTTTCAGGGTTTAGCGCTGTGCAGTGGTGTTCGGGCGGTGTGGGGGGTCATGCAGGGGATGGTGTTTTAGGGATTAGGGCAGTGCAGTGGTGTTCGGGCAGTGTAGGGGGTTGTGCAGGGGCTGGTGTTTCAGGGTTTAGGGCAGCGCAGCGGTGTTTGGGCAGTGTAGGGGGTCTTGCTGTGGGTGGTGTTTCAGGGTTTAGGGCAATGCAGTGGTGTTTGGGCGGTGTAGGGGGTCTTGCTGGGGTGGTGTTTCAGGGTTTAGGGCAGTGCAGTGATGTTCGGGCAGTGTAGGGAGTTGTGCTGGGGTAGTGTTTCAGGGTTTAGGGCAGTGCAGTGGTGTTCGTGCAGTGTAGCGGCTCGTGCTGGGGTAATGTTTCAGGGTTTAGGGCAGTGCAAATGTGTTTGTGTAGTGTCCAGCGCATACGCTGCATCGCTAGGCGAGACCTAAAAAGCATTGCACCAAGATGGCTGCCAACACTTCCTGGATTGAAGTGTTAACAGCCAATCAGAGCCAAGCTATTGCTTGTGTAGTTAGGTCCCGCCCAGATATATAAAGGTTGTTTTCCTTTAATATCTCAAAAACTACTGAATGGATTTACACCATTTTAAAAAAGGTCGCTTTATGAACCAAGCACTACCATTTTGCCAAATTTGGTGTAATTCCGTTTAACAGTTTCAGCTGTAACCGTGTCTGAAGTTTCCTATGGGAAATTGATTTTTTTACCTGTATTTTTTTTATTTCTCTGGAACTACCAAACGGATTTACACCATTTAAAAAAGGTCTCTTTCTGAACCAAGGGCTACCTTTTTGCCAAATTTGGTGTAATTACGTTCAGCAGTTCGGGCTGTAGGCGTGTCTAAAGTTTCCTATGGGAAATAACATGGAGAAAACGAGTTTTGGGACCCCCCTTTTTTCTCTGCCCCCGCTTGGCGAATCACCCCAAAACTTTCAGGATAGGAGCTGACCGGAGCGGGACCAACGTTTTGAAATTTTCGCAAAAATTCATCAACCGGCGTCAAAGTTATTGGGAATAGAAAAATGCTTTTTGAATTGAAACACGGTCCTAACTAGAACTACCTACTGGCGACCGCCAGTAGGTGATATATAATGATGACACTTGATCTGTCCACATTGTATATGAGTATTGGACACCATGATGGACTTAGGGCCAGCCAGAACAACAGATGTTGCTGGAAATGATGAATTGCTGCCTAACTAGGAATATCTTCATGTTTGACAACAAACTGTTCCAACAAGAAACGATCTGGCTCATCCACTGTCCCATGGTTGTGCCTCCAAGCACCTGCTCCTCCCACCAGCCCATATGCAAATTACCATAGCTGAGGGCAAAGCAGGTGCAAGCAACAAAAGCAAGGGAATGCCATGGGCACCTGCTCACTCATGACATCACTGATGACATCTCAAGTGACATCACTGATGAAATCATCCACAGAACCACTCACATACCCACTCACACCCATAAGAGTCTGAGTGGGTCTGTGAGTGGATGTGTAAGTGTCTGAGAGTGTCGGTCACTGGGTGTATGAGTCTCTGAGTGGGTCTTTGAGTGGGTGTATGAGTGTTTCTGTGGGTCTGTGAGTGGGTGTCTGAATCTCTGAGTGGGTTTATGAGTGGGTGTGTTAATGTCTGAGTGATCTCTGTTTTGCCCTCTCCTGCTCCGTTTTGCATTTTATGCTCTTTTTTCTGACCTCTGTTTTGCCTATTTCTGCTCATTTTTCTGTCCTCTGTTTTGCCGTTTCTGCTCATTTTTCTGCTCTCCGTTTGACATTTTCGGCTATTTTTTCTGCCCTCTATTTTGCGTTTCTGGTCGTTTTTCTTTTCTCTGTTTGGTCTTTTCTGCAAATTTTTCTGCTATCTGTTTGGCCTTTTCTGTTTGTTTTTTAGATTTCTGTTTTAGCTTTTCTGTTTGTTTTCCTTCTCTCTGTTTTGCTTTTTCTGCTTTTTTTCTGTCCTCCATTTCGTCTTTTTCTGCCCTCTGTTTATCTCCTTTTACAAGGGCAGAGGGGGGGTTTGGGCCAGGTGCCTGGCCATAATTCAATGGGCAAGGGGGGCCACATGCCCCCTCATCCCGGGCTGACTTTGGCCCCGGTAACCCCATCCCCCAGGGCTAGGCCACATCTCCCTGTATGGCCTGGTGCCCACCCAATCACGGCGCCCAGTGTGCTATGATGGGAACCATATGGGAGCCTCAAGGCCCCAGCAGTCTGCGTTGGCTCCGTGCCTTTTGCAGCATATATATATCTTACCTACTGAAGGACGCCAATAGGTAGTTATCGTTAGTACCTACTTCCCACAGGAAAAGCATTTTCTGGTGCTGATTGATGAATTTCTACGAAATATTCCAGAAAAAAGTGCACCAGTCATTCTAGTTGTGCATGGAAGGTTTCAGGGTGATTCGTTAAGCAGGGGCTAAAAAAGGTAGGGGTAAAAAAAAGTGTTTCCTATGTTAATTCTCATAGGGATTTTAGATACAACTACAGCCCGAACCGTTGAACGTGATTATACCAAATTTGGCAGAAAGGTAGGTCTTCATAAAGAAAGTACGCTTTTTGTTATTTGGTGTGAATCCGTTCAGTAGTTTTAGAGTTATTAAAAGAAAAGCAAATTTGTATTTGCAGGGATGCTACCCCTCCGTGAATCCTCCAGATCTCGTGCAGCGATCTGATTGGCTGTCAACACTTTAACAAGAAAGTGTTTGCAGCCATCGTGGGACTCGGACTCAGCTGAGTCCCAAGAATTCTTTTTAAAATAAAGACAAGGGGGAAAGGTAGAAATACCCTGATCCCCTGGTTTTTATTAAGAAAAGGGCAGAAAAATGAGCAGAAAAGGCAAACCAGAGGGCAGAAAAATTAGCAGGAAAGCCAGGGACAAAAGAGAGGGCAGAGAAAAGTGCAGGAAAGGCAAAACAGAGGGCAGAAAACCTAGCTGAAAAGGAAAACCAGAACAAAAGAGGGCAAACCAGAGGCAGAAAAACATATTAAAAAAAAAGATTTGTAGAGAGCGACTTGTCACCCTGGGGGGTCTCCAGGTACTGTGCTGCAGGATTCAGTCAAAGAGCCAGGTCTTGAGTACCATCCTGAAGTGGTTCAGGAAGGGTGATGTAAGGAAGTGGAGAGTAAGTGTGTTCCAGGCTTTGAAGGCGAGGTGAGGGAAGTGATGTTTATATGAGGCAGATGTCTGTGTAAGGGCAAGGTGAGTAGAACAGTGGTTTCTGGATGGTTGGTGGAAGATCAGGTTCATGTAGTGTGGTCCTAGAATGTGGAGGGCTTTGTAGGCATGGGTCAAGAGGTTGAACTGGCATCTCTTCTTGATAGGAAGCCAATGGAGGTCCTTCAGGTATTGGATGATGTGTGTCCTTTTCGACAGGTTGAGGATCAGCCTATCTGCTGCATTCTGGATTGTCTGAAGTCTTTGTATGAGTGTAGAGGTTGTGCTGATGCAGAGTGCCTTGCTATTGTCGAGTCAGTTGGTGATGATGAGGGCCTGCATCACAGTTTTTCTGGTGCTAGTGGGGAGCTACATAAACATCTTTTGGAGCATGCGGATTGTGTGGAAGTAGGCGACAGATTTTGCCTAGCATTTCATGGAGAGTTCGCTGTCCAGTACGATGCCAAGTTGCAGGCAGGGTCTTTCAGTGTATGGGTGGAGCCGAACTCCATGGGCCATCAGGAGTCATTCCAACGGGTGGTTTGTCTGCCAAAGATGAGGACTTCCATCCTGTTTGGTTTCAGTTTGCGGCAGTAGTTTCTCATCCATGTAGCGACGTTCATCATCCAGTTGTGGAAGTTGTTCTTTGTGTGGGTGCGGTACGCTAGTAGTGAGAGGACAAGTTGGATGTCATCGGCATCAGAGATGATGTTGATGTTGTGTGCTCTGACAATGCTTGCGAGTGGTGTCATGTATATGTTGAAGAGGGAATGGCTGAGGGATGATCCTTGGGATACTCTGCAGATTGTGAGCTTGGGGTGCAATGTGAAGAGGGAGGCAGACTCTCTAGGTGCAACCAGTGAGGAAGGATGCATCCATCTGACTATATCGTCTGTGATTTCGATGTGGCAGAGAAGGCAAAACAGAGGGCAGAAAAATTAGCAGGAATGGCAAAACAGAGGGCAGAAAAACGAGCGGAAAAGGCAAAACAGGGCAGAAAAACAAGCAGAAAGGCAAATCAGAGAGCAGAAAAATTAGAAGGAAGGCAAAACAGAAGGCCCAAAATTGAACAGGAAATGCAAAACAGAGGACAGAAAAAACAAGTAGAAAAGGCAAAACAGAGGACAGTAAAATGAGCAGAACAGACAAAACAGAGAAGAAAGGGGCAAAACAGACGGCTGAAAAACAAGCAGAAGAGGGAAAAACAGGGGGCAAAATAAACGATCAGGACTAGCAAAATGAAGACTAGAAAAATGAGCATAAAGGCAAAACAGGGTTGAAAAATGGGCAGGAAAAGTAAAACAGAGGGAAGATAAATGAATAGAAACAGCAAAATAGAGGGCTGAAAACCAAGAAGAAAAGGCAAAACAGAGGGCAGAAAAACAAGCACAAAAGACAAAACAGTGCAGAAGAGGCAAAATAGAGGGCAGAAAAATTTGCAGGAAAGGCAAAACAGAGAGCAGAAAACGAGGGGCAATGAAGTGTGTAGAAAAATTAGCAGAAAGACAAAACAGAGCAGAAAACTAGCAGAAAAGGCAAACCAGAGGGCAGAAAAATTATTAGAAAAGACAAAACAGAGCAGAAGAGGGAAAAACATAGGGCAGAATAATGAACAGAAAATGCTAAATGGAGGGCAAAAAAACAGGAAAGGCAAATCAGAACACAGAAAAATAAACAGAACAAGGCAAAACAGAGGGCAGAAAAACGAGCATAAGAGGCAAGAAAGAGGGAAGAAAAACAAGCAGGAAAGGCAAAACAGATGGCTGAAAAAGGCAAAACAGAGGGTAGAAAATGAGCAGAAAGGAAAAATTTAGAGCAGAAACTAAAAGAAAGGACAGAAAAACAAGCAGAATAGGGATAAATAACAGACAGAAAAACTAGCAGAAAGGGCAAGACAGAAGGCAGAAAAATTAGCAGGAAAGGCAAAACAGAGGTTAGGAAAGCAAGCAGAAAAAGGTAAAACAAAGAGCAGAATATGAGCAGGAAAGCAAAAAAGAGGGCAGAAAAACAAGTAGAAAAAGCAAAACAGAACATAAGAGGGCAAAACAGAGGGCAGAAAAATAAGCAGAAAAGAAAAAACAGAGGGCAGAAAAACAAGATGAAAAAGGCAAAACAGAGGGAAGAAAAATGAGCAGAAAATGGAGGGCAGAAAAACAAGCAAAAAGGCAAAACTAAGGGCAGGAATATGAGCAAAAAGGCAAAACAGTGGGCAGAAAAACGAGCAGAAAGTCAAAACAGAGGGCTGAAAATGATCAGGAAAGGCAAAAGAAAGGGCAGAAAAACAAGCAGAAAGGCAAAAAGGAAAACAGAAAAAATGAGCAGAAATAAGGAACAACAGAGGGTAGAAAAGCGAGCAGAAATGGAAAAACCAAGGGCAAAACATAGCAGAAGAGGGCAAAACAGATGGCAGAAAAATGAGCAGGAAGGGCAAAACTGAGGGTAGAAGAGAAGCAGAAAAGGCAAAACAGAGGACAGAAAACAAGAAGTAAAGGCAACACAGATGGCAGAATAACAAGCAGAAAAAGCAAAAGGGAGCAGAAGAGGGCAAAACAGAGTGCAGAAAACTTACAAAAAAGGCAAAACAGAGGGCTGAAAAACAAGCAGAAAGCAAAACATAGCAGAAGAGGGCAAAACAGAGGGCAGAAAAACAAGCAGAAAGGCATAAAGGAAAACAGAAAAATGAGCAGAAAAAGGAACTAATTGGCACACAAATTAGCAGAAAGGGCAAAACTAAGGGCAGAAAATTGAGCTGGAAAAGGTAAAAGAGAGAGCAGAAACCAAGCAGAAAATTCAAAACAAAGGGCAGAAAATTAGCATGAAAGGTAAAACAGGGAGTAAAAGAATGAGCAGTAAAGCCAATACAGAGGGCAGAAAAATTAGAAGAAATGGCAAAACAAAGGGCAAAAAAATTAGCAGAACAAGCAAAACAGGAGAAGGCAATATATAATGAGCAGAAAAAGTCAAAACAGGGCAGAAAAGGAGCAGGAAAGGCAAAACAGGAAGCAGAAACATTAGTGGAAAATGGCAAAACAGAGGGCAGAAACACAAGCAGAAAAAGCAAAACAGAGCAGAAGAGGGTAAAACAGTGGGCAGAAAAGCGAGCAGAAAAAGCAAAACAGAGGGCAGAAAAGCAAGCAGAAAAGCAAAACAGAAGATAAGAGGGCAAAACAGATGGCAGAAAATAAGCAGAAAAGGCAAACCAGAGGGCAGAAAATAAGCAGAAAAGGCAAAACAGAGGGTAGAAAAACAAGAAGAAAAAGGCAAAACAGAAAGCAGAAAAATGAGAAGTAAAAGCAAAACAGAGCAGAAGAGGGTAAAACAGTGGGCAGAAAAGGAAAAAACAGAGGACAGAAAAGCGAGCAGTAAAAGGTAAAAACAGAGAGCAGAATACGAGCAGAAAAGCAAAACAGAGGGCAGAAAAACAAGCAGAAAGGCAAAACAGAGGGCAGAAAAACAAGAAGAAAAAGGCAAAACAGAGAGCAGAAAATGAGCAGTAAAAGGAACTACAGAGTAGAAGAGGCAAAACAAGAGGAAGAAAAATTAACAGAAAAGAAAAAATGGAGGGCAGAAAAACAAGCAAAAAGGCAAAACTAAAGGCTGAAAAATGAGCAGAGAAGGCAAAATAGAGGGCAGGAATACAAGCAAAAAGGCAAAACAGGGGGCCAAAAATGAACAGAAAAAGCCAAAACAGGAAGCAGGAAAACAAGCAGAAAAAGCAAAACATTGCAGAAGAGGGTAAAACAGAGGGCAGATAATAAAGCGGAAAAGGCAAAACATAGGGGAGAAAAATGAGCAGGAAAGGCAAAACAGAGGCAAAAAAGAAGCAGAAAGGCAAAACAGAGGGCAGAAATCGAGCAGAAAGCAAAACATAGCAGAAGAGGGCTAAACAGATGGCAGAATATTGAGCAGGAATGGCAAAACAGATGGCAGAAAAACAAGCAAAAAAGGGCAAAAATAAAGGTCAGACAAATGAGCAAAATAGGCAAAACAGAGGGCAGAAAATGAGCAGGAAAGACAAAACAGAGGGCAGAAAAATAAGCAGCAAAAAAACAACAGAGCAGAAGAGGCAAAACTAATTGGCACAAAAATTAGCAGAAAGGGCAAAATTAAGGGCAGAAAATTGAGCTGGAAAAGGTAAAAGAGAGAGCAGAAAACAAGCAGAAAATTCAAAACAAAGGGCAGAAAATTACCATGAAACGTAAAACAGGGAGTAAAAAAATGAGCCGAAATTGGCACAACAGAGGTTAGAACTACAAGCAGAAAAAGCAAAACAGACCATAAGAGTGCATACAAATGAGCCAAAAAGGCAAAATAGAGGGCAGAAAATGAGAAGAAAAGGCAAAACAGAGGGCAGGAATACAAGCAAAAAGGCAAAGAGAGGGCATAAAAATGAGCGGAAAAGTCAAAACAGTGGGCAGAAACACAAGTAAAAAAAGCAAAACAGAACAGAAGAGGGCAAAAGACAGGGCTGATAAATGAGCGGAAAAGGCAAAACAGAGGGCAGAAAACAAGCAGAAAGGCAAAACAGAGGGCACAAAGATCTGCATAAAGCAAAACATAGTTGAAGAGGGCAAAACATAGGGCAGAAAGTTGAGCAGAAATGGCAAAACAGAGGGTAGAAAAGAAGCAGAAAATGCTAAACATAGTATAAAGTTCTGGCTTATGCAGATGATGTAGCGATTGTAACCACAAAACCCGCTACAGCCATGCCCAAAATAGAACGGCTGGCAGTCTCATTTGGATTAATGTCAGGGTATAAAGGGAACATTGGTAAAACACAGATAATTTGTACAAATGAGGCTATTTTTAATGATCTGAGAGGTGTACAGGAGGCCGTTTATTTAGGTGTTAAAATTGTAGCTGTCTTCAGTTTAGAGCACAATCTATATTTCCTTAAGGGTCCTCGTAGAAGGAATCTGGGTTTAAAAGTTTGGGGAGCCATAACAGATTATGTGAATGATGAAAGGGGAAATCAATGAATTATAAATTATCTGTGTTTTTAGTACTTTCAGTACTCTTTGTATATTCTATCATGCCCCCTATTTCTGAATGTATTCTTTACATTTACTGTTTAACTAAGCAATGATCGCTTTTAGTTTTTAATTTGTAATATGAACTTTGTATATTATGTATGTAAACAATGAATTTCTTCTTTTATACATAATGCATATTGTAATTAGACATTAAATAATTGCTTCACGTTGATATCATGGCCTAATAAAAATATTTAAAAAAATAGAAAGAAATCAAGCAAAAAAGTCAAAACAAAGGGAAGCAAATTAGCAGGAAAGGTAAAACAGGGAGTAAAAAAATAAGCAGAAAAAGCCAAACAGACCAGAAAAGGGCAAAACAGAGGGCATACAAATGAGCCGAAAAGGCAAAACAGAGGGCAGAAAAATAAGCAGAAAAGGGTAAACAGAGGGCAGGAACACAAGCAAAAAGGCAAAACAGAGGGCAGAAAAACGAGCGGAAAAGACAAAACAGAGGGCCGAAAATGAACAGAAAAGGCAAAACATGGACAGAAAAATGACCAGAAATTGCAAAACAGTGGGCAGAAACACAAGCAGAAAAAGCAACACAAAGCAGGAGAGGGCAAAACACAGGGCAGATAAATGTGCAGAAAAGGCAAAACAGAGGGCATAAAAATGCGCAGGAAACACAAAACAGAGCGCAGAAAACAAGCTTAAAGGCCAAACAGAGGGCATAAAAATGAGCATGAAGCAAAGAATATCAGAAGAGGGCAAAACACGTCAGAAAATTGAGCAGGAATGGCAAAACAGAGGGTAGAAAAGAAGCAGAAAATGCAAAACAGAGGGAAGAAAACGAGAAGTAAAGGCAAAACAGATGGCCGTAAAAGCAAAACAGAGCAGGAGAGGGTAAAACAGAGGTCAGACATATTATCAAAAAAGACAAAACAGAGGGCAGAAAAATGAGCAAAAAAAGAACAACAGCGCAGAAGAGGTAAACCAATAGGCAGAAAAATTTGTAGAAAAAAGCCAAAATGGTGGGCAGAAAAAAGAGCAGAAAATGCAAAAGTAAGGGAAGAAAATCGAGCTGGAAAAGGCAAACTGAAGAGCAGAGAACAAGCGGAAAAGTCAAAACAGAGGGCAGAAACACAAGTAGAAAAAGCAAAACAGAACAGAAGAGGGCAAAACACAGGGCTGATAAATGAGCGGAAAAGGCAAAACAGAGGGCAGAAAACAAGCAGAAAGGCAAAACAGAGGGCACAAAGAGGAGCATAAAGCAAAACATAGCTGAAGAGGGCAAAACATAGAGCAGAAAGTTGAGCAGAAATGGCAAAACAGAGGGTAGAAAAGAAGCAGAAAATGCTAAACAGTGTATAAAGTTCTGGCTTATGCAGATGATGTAGCGATTGTAACCACAAAACCCGCTACAGCCATGCCCAAAATAGAACGGCTGGCAGTCTCATTTGGATTACTGTCAGGGTATAAAGGGAACATTGGTAAAACACAGATTATTTGTACAAATGAGGCTATTTTTAATGATCTGAGAGGTGTACAGGAGGCCGTTTATTTAGGTGTTAAAATTGTAGCTGTCTTCAGTTTAGAGCACAATCTATATTTCCTTAAGGGTCCTCGTAGAAGGAATCTGGGTTTAAAAGTTTGGGGAGCCATAACAGATTATGTGAATGATGAAAGGGGAAATCAATGAATTATAAATTCTCTGTGTTTTTAGTACTTTCAGTACTCTTTGTATATTCTATCGTGCCCCCTATTTCTGAATGTATTCTTTACATTTACTGTTTAACTAAGCAATGATCGCTTTTAGTTTTTAATTTGTAATATGAACTTTGAATATTATGTATGTAAACAATGAATTTATTCTTTTATACTTAATGCATATTGTAATTAGACATTAAATAATTGCTTCACGTTGATATCATGGCCTAATAAAAATATTTAAAAAATAGAAAGAAATCAAGCAAAAAAGTCAAAACAAAGGGCAGCAAATTAGCAGGAAAGGTAAAACAGGGAGTAAAAAAATAAGCCAAAAAAGCAAAACAGACAAGAAAAGGGCAAAACAGAGGGCATACAAATGAGCCGAAAAGGCAAAACAGAGGGCAGAAAAATAAGCAGAAAAGGCAAAACAGAGGGCAGGAATACAAGCAAAAAGGCAAAATAGAGGGCAGAAAAACAAGCGGAAAAGACAAAACAGAGGGCCGAAAATGAACAGAAAAGGCAAAACATGGACAGAAAAATGACCAGAAATTGCAAAACAGTGGGCAGAAACACAAGCAGAAAAAGCAACACAAAGCAGGAGAGGGCAAAACACAGGACAGATACATGTGCAGAAAAGGAAAAACAGAGGGCAGAAAAATGCGCAGGAAACACACAACAGAGCGCAGAAAACAAGCTTAAAGGCCAAACAGAGGGCATAAAAATGAGCATGAAGCAAAGAATAGCAGAAGAGGGCAAAACACGTCAGAAAATTGAGCAGGAATGGCAAAACAGAGGGTAGAAAAGAAGCAGAAAATGCAAAACAGAGGGAAGAAAACGAGAAGTAAAGGCAAAACAGATGGCCGAAAAAGCAAAACAGAGCAGGAGAGGGTAAAACAGAGGTCAGACATATTATCAAAAAAGACAAAACAGAGGGCAGAAAAATGAGCAAAAAAAGAACAACAGCGCAGAAGAGGTAAACCAATAGGCAGAACAATTTGTAGAAAAAAGCCAAAATGGTGGGCAGAAAAAAGAGCAGAAAATGCAAAAGTAAGGGAAGAAAATCGAGCTGGAAAAGGCAAACTAAAGAGCAGAAAACAAGCGGAAAAGTCAAAACAGAGGGAAGAAAACGAGAAGTAAAGGCAAAACAGATGGCAGAAAAAGCAAAACAGAGCAGAAGAGGGCAAAACAGAGGTCAGACATATTATCAAAAAAGGCAAACCAGAGGGCAGAAAAATGAGCAGAAAATACGAAATAGAGGGCAGAAAAATGAGCAGAAAAGACCAACAGCGCAAAAGAGGTAAACCAATAGGCAGAACAAATTGCAGAAAAAAAGACAAAATGGTGGGCTGAAAAAAGTGCAGAAAAAGCAAAACGGAAGAAAATCGAGCTGGAAAAGACAAAATAAAGAGCAGAAAACAAGCTGAAAAGTCAAAACAGATGGCAGAAAATTAGCAGAAAGGCAAAACAGGGAGTAGGAAAATGAGCAGTAAATGGCAATACAGAGGGCAGATCCACAAGCAGAAAATGCAAAACAGAGCAGAGGAAGGCAAAACAGGGGGCAGAAAATGAGTGGAAACACAAAACAGAGGGTCGAAAATTTAGCAGAAAAGGCAGGAAGAGAAAAACAGAGGGCAGCGAAATGAGCAGAAAGTCAAAACGGACCACAGAAAAATGAGCAGCAAAGGGAAAATAGGTATGGTATTCGGGCAGTGTAGGGAGTCTTGCTGGAGGTGGTGTTTCAGGGTTTAGGGCAGTGGTTTTCTGGCAGTGTAGGGGTCTTGCTGGGGGTGGTGTTTCAGGGTTTAGGGTAGAGCAGTGGTGTTCGGGCAGTGTAAGGGGTCATGCGGTTTCTGGTGCTTCAGTGTTTAGGGCAGAGCAGTGGTGTTCGAGCAGTGTAAGGGGCCGTGCTGGGGCTGGTGTTTTAGGGTTTGGGCCACAGCAGTGGTGTTCGTGCAGTGTAGGGAGATTTGCGGGGTGGTGTTTTAGGGTTTAGGGCAGAGCAGTGTTGTTTGGGCAGTGTAGGGGGAAGTGCTGTGGGTGGTGTTTCAGGGATTAGGGCAGTGCAGTGGTGTACAGGCAGTGTAGGGGATTGTGCAGGGGGTAGAGTTTCAGGGTTTAGGGCAGTTCAGTGGTGTTCGGGCAGTGTAGGGGGTCTTGCTGGGGGTGGTGTTTCAGGGTTTAGGGCAGTGCAGTGGTGTTCGGGCAGTGTAAGGGGTCTTGCTGGGGTTGGTGTTTCAGGGTTTAGGTGAGTGGTGTTCGGACAGTGTAGGGGGTCTTGCTGGGGGTGGTGTTTCAGGGTTTAGGGCAGTGCAGTGGTGTTCGGGCAGTGTAGGGGATCTTTCTCGGGGTGGTGTTTCAGGGTTTAGGGCAGTGGTGTTCGGGTAGTGTAGGGGGTCTTGCTGGGGGTGGAGTTTCAGGGTATAGGGCAGTGGTGTGTGGGCAGTGTAGGGGGTCTTGTTGGGAGCGGTGTTTCAGGGTTTAGGGCAGTGGTGTTCGGGCAGTGTAGGGGGTTGTGCTGGGGGTGGTATTTTAGCGTTTAGGGCAGTGGTGTTTGTGAGGTGTAGGGGGTCGTTCTGGGGGTGGTGTTTTAGGGTTTAGGGCAGTGCAGTGGTGCTCGGGCAGTTTAGGGGTTCGTGCCGGGGCTGATGTTTCAGGGTTTAGGGCAGTGCAGTGGTGTTCGGGCAGTGTAGGGGGTCTTGCTGGGGATGGTGTTTCAGGGTTTAAGGCAGTTGTGATCAGGCAGTGTAGGGGGTCTTGCTGGGGGTGGTGTTTCAGGGTTTAGAGCAGTGCAGTGGTATTCGGGCAGTGTATGGGGTCTTGCAGGGGGTGGTGTTTCAGGGTTTAGGACAGTGGTATTCGGGCAGTGTAGGGGGTCTTGCTGGGGGTGGTGTTTCAGGGTTTAGGGCAGTGGTTTTCGGGCAGTGTAGGGGTCTTGCTGGGGGTGGTGTTTCAGGGTTTAGGTCAGAGCAGTGGTGTTCTGGCAGTGTAAGGGGTCATGCTGGGGCTGGTGCTTCAGTGTTTAGGGCAGAGCAGTGGTGTTCCGGGCAGTGTAAGGGGTCGTGCTGGGGCTGGTGTTTTAGGGTTTAGGCCAGAGCAGTGGTGTTCGGGCAGTGTAGGGAGATTTGCGGGGTGGTGTTTTAGGGTTTAGGGCAGAGCAGTGTTGTTCGGGCAGTGTAGGGGGAAGTGCTAGGGTGGTGTTTCAGGGATTAGGGCAGTTCAGTGGTGATCGGGCAGTATAGGGGGTTGTGCAGGGGGTGGAGTTTCAGGGTTTAGGGCAGTTCAGTGGTGTTCGGGCAGTGTATGGGGTCTTGCTGGGGGTGGTGCTTCAGGGTTTAGAGCAGTGCAGTGGTGTTCGGGCGGTGTGGGGGGTCATGCTATGGGTGGTGTTTCAGGGTTTAGGGCAAAGCAGTGGTGTTCGGGCAGTGTAGGGGGTTGTGATGGGCCTGGTGCTTTAGGGTTTAGGGCAGTGCAGCGGTGTTTGTGCAGTGTAGGGGGTCGTGCGGGGGCTGGTGTTCCACGGTTTAGAGCAGAGCAGCGGTGTTCTGGGGCTGGTGTTTCAGGGTTTAGGGCAGTGGTTTTCGGGCAGTGTAGGGGTCTTGCTGGGGGTGGTGTTTCAGGGTTTAGGGCAGAGCAGTGGTGTTCGGGCAGTGTAAGGGGTCGTGCTGGGGCTGGTGCTTCAGTGTTTAGGGCAGAGCAGTGGTGTTCGAGCAGTGTAAGGGGTCATGCTGGGGCTGGTGTTTTAGGGTTTAGGCCAGAGCACTGGTGTTCGGGCAGTGTAGGGAGATTTGCAGGGTGGTGTTTTAGGGTTTAGGGCAGAGCAGTGTTGTTCGGGCAGTGTAGGGGGAAGTGCTGTGGGTGGTGTTTCAGGGATTAGGGCAGTGCAGTGGTGATCGGGTAGTGTAGGGGGTTGTGCAAGGGTGGAGTTTCAGGGTTTAGGGCAGTTCAGTGGTGTTCGGGCAGTGTAGGGGGTCTTGCTGGGGGTGGTGTTTCAGGGTTTAGGGCAGTGCAGTGGTGTTCAGGCAGTGTAGGGGGTCTTGCTGGGGTGGTGTTTCAGGGTTTAGGGGAGTTGTGTTCGGACAGTGTAGGGGGTCTTGCTGGGGGTGGTGTTTCAGGGTTTAGGGCAGTGCAGTGGTGTTCGTGCAGTGTAAGGGATCTTTCTGGGGATGGTGTTTCAGGGTTTAGGGCAGTGGTGTTCAGGCAGTGTAGGGGGTCCTGCTGGGGTGGTGTTTCAGGGTTTAGCGCTGTGCAGTGGTGTTCGGGCGGTGTGGGGGGTCATGCAGGGGATAGTGTTTTAGGGATTAGGGCAGTGCAGTGGTGTTCGGGCAGTGTAGGGGGTTGTGCGGGGGCTGGTGTTTCAGGGTTTAGGGCAGCGCAGCGGTGTTCGGGCAGTGTAGGGGGTCTTGCTGTGGGTGGTGTTTCGGGGTTTAGGGCAATGCAGTGGTGTTCGGGCGGTGTAGGGGGTCTTGCTGGGGTGGTGTTTCAGGGTTTAGGGCAGTGCAGTGATGTTCGGGCAGTATAGGGAGTTGTGCTGGGGTAGTGTTTCAGGGTTTAGGGCAGTGCAGTGGTGTTCGTGCAGTGTAGCGGCTCGTGCTGGGGTAATGTTTCAGGGTTTAGGGCAGTGCAAATGTGTTTGTGTAGTGTCCAGCGCATACGCTGCATCGCTAGGCGAGACCTAAAAAGCATTGCACCAAGATGGCTGCCAACACTTCCTGGATTGAAGTGTTAACAGCCAATCAGAGCCAAGCTATTGCTTGTGTAGTTAGGTCCCGCCCAGATATATAAAGGTTGTTTTCCTTTAATATCTCAAAAACTACTGAATGGATTTACACCATTGTAAAAAACGTCACTTTATGAACCAAGCACTACCATTTTGCCAAATTTGGTGTAATTCCGTTTAACAGTTTCAGCTGTAACCGTGTCTGAAGTTTCCTATGGGAAATTGATTTTTTTACCTGTATTTTTTTTATTTCTCTGGAACTACCAAACGGATTTACACCATTTAAAAAAGGTCTCTTTCTGAACCAAGGGCTACCTTTTTGCCAAATTTGGTGTAATTACGTTCAGCAGTTCGGGCTGTAGGCGTGTCTAAAGTTTCCTATGGGAAATAACATGGAGAAAACGAGTTTTGGGACCCCCCTTTTTTCTCGGCCCCCGCTTGGCGAATCACCCCAAAACTTTCAGGATAGGAGCTGACCGGAGCGGGACCAACGTTTTGAAATTTTCGCAAAAATTCATCAACCGGCGTCAAAGTTATTGGGAATAGAAAAATGCTTTTTGAATTGAAACACGGTCCTAACTAGAACTACCTACTGGCAACCGCCAGTAGGTGATATATAATGATGACACTTGATCTGTCCACATTGTATATGAGTATTGGACACCATGATGGACTTAGGGCCAGCCAGAACAACAGATGTTGCTGGAAATGATGAATTGCTGCCTAACTAGGAATATCTTCATGTTTGACAACAAACTGTTCCAACAAGAAACGATCTGGCTCATCCACTGTCCCATGGTTGTGCCTCCAAGCACCTGCTCCTCCCACCAGCCCATATGCAAATTACCATAGCTGAGGGCAAAGCAGGTGCAAGCAACAAAAGCAAGGGACTGCCATGGGCACCTGCTCACTCATGACATCACTGATGACATCTCAAGTGACATCACTGATGAAATCATCCACAGAACCACTCACATACCCACTCACACCCATAAGAGTCTGAGTGGGTCTGTGAGTGGATGTGTAAGTGTCTGAGAGTGTCGGTCACTGGGTGTATGAGTCTCTGAGTGGGTCTTTGAGTGGGTGTATGAGTGTTTCTGTGGGTCTGTGAGTGGGTGTGTGAATCTCTGAGTGGGTTTATGAGTGGGTGTGTTAATGTCTGAGTGATCTCTGTTTTGCCCTCTTCTGCTCCGTTTTGCATTTTATGCTCTTTTTTCTGACCTCTGTTTTGCCTATTCCTGCTCATTTTTCTGTCCTCTGTTTTGCCGTTTCTGCTCATTTTTCTGCTCTCCGTTTGACATTTTCGGCTATTTTTTCTGCCCTCTATTTTGAGTTTCTGGTCGTTTTCTTTTCTCAGTTTGGTCTTTTCTGCTAATTTTTCTGCTATCTGTTTGGCCTTTTCTGTTTGTTTTTTAGATTTCTGTTTTAGCTTTTCTGTTTGTTTTCCTTCTCTCTGTTTTGCTTTTTCTGCTTTTTTTCTGTCCTCCATTTCGTCTTTTTCTGCCCTCTGTTTATCTCCTTTTACAAGGGCAGAGGGGGGGTTTGGGCCAGGTGCCCGGCCATAATTCAATGGGCAAGGGGGGCCACATGCCCCCTCATCCCGGGCTGACTTTGGCCCCGGTAACCCCATCCCCCAGGGCTAGGCCACATCTCCCTGTATGGCCTGGTGCCCACCCACTCACGGCGCCCAGTGTGCTATGATGGGAACCATATGGGAGCCTCAAGGCCCCAGCAGTCTGCGTTGGCTCCGTGCCTTTTGCAGCATATATATATCTTACCTACTGAAGGACGCCAATAGGTAGTTATCGTTAGTACCTACTTCCCACAGGAAAAGCATTTTCTGGTGCTGATTGATGAATTTCTATGAAATATTCCAGAAAAAAGTGCACCAGTCATTCTAGTTGTGCATGGAAGGTTTCAGGGTGATTCGTTAAGCAGGGGCTAAAAAAGGTAGGGGTAAAAAAAAGTGTTTCCTATGTTAATTCTCATAGGGATTTTAGATACAACTACAGCCCGAACCGTTGAACGTGATTATACCAATTTTGGCAGAAAGGTAGGTCTTCATAAAGAAAGTACCCTTTTTGTTATTTGGTGTGAATCCGTTCAGTAGTTTTAGAGTTATTAAAAGAAAAGCAAATTTGTATTTGCAGGGATGCTACCCCTCCGTGAATCCTCCAGATCTCGTGCAGCGATCTGATTGGCTGTCAACACTTTAACAAGAAAGTGTTTGCAGCCATCGTGGGACTCCGACTCAGCTGAGTCCCAAGAATTCTTTTTAAAATAAAGACAAGGGGGAAAGGTAGGAATACCCTTATCCCCTGGTTTTTATTAAGAAAAGGGCAGAAAAATGAGCAGAAAAGGCAAACCAGAGGGCAGAGAAATGAGCAGGAAAGCCAGGGACAAAAGAGAGGGCAGAGAAAAGTGCAGGAAAGGCAAAACAGAGGGCAGAAAACCTAGCTGAAAAGGAAAACCAGAACAAAAGAGGGCAAACCAGAGGCAGAAAAACATATTAAAAAAAAAGATTTGTAGAGAGCGACTTGTCACCCTGGGGGTCTCCAGGTACTGTGCTGCAGGATTCAGTCAAAGAGCCAGGTCTTGAGTACCATCCTGAAGTGGTTCAGGAAGGGTGATGTAAGGAAGTGGAGAGTAAGTGTGTTCCAGGCTTTGAAGGCGAGGTGAGGGAAGTGATGTTTGTATGAGGCAGATGTCTGTGTAAGGGCAAGGTGAGTAGAACAGTGGTTTCTGGATGGTTGGTGGAAGATCAGGTTCATGTAGTGTGGTCCTAGAATGTGGAGGGCTTTGTAGGCATGGGTCAAGAGGTTGAACTGGCATCTCTTCTTGATAGGAAGCCAATGGAGGTCCTTCAGGTATTGGATGATGTGTGTCCTTTTCGACAGGTTGAGGATCAGCCTATCTGCTGCATTCTGGATTGTCTGAAGTCTTTGTATGAGTGTAGAGGTTGTGCTGATGCAGAGTGCCTTGCTATTGTCGAGTCAGTTGGTGATGATGAGGGCCTGCATCACAGTTTTTCTGGTGCTAGTGGGGAGCTACATAAACATCTTTTGGAGCATGCGGATTGTGTGGAAGTAGGCGACAGATTTTGCCTAGCATTTCATGGAGAGTTCGCTGTCCAGTACGATGCCAAGTTGCAGGCAGGGTCTTTCAGTGTATGGGTGGAGCCGAACTCCATGGGCCATCAGGAGTCATTCCAACGGGTGGTTTGTCTGCCAAAGATGAGGACTTCCATCCTGTTTGGTTTCAGTTTGCGGCAGTAGTTTCTCATCCATGTAGCGACGTTCATCATCCAGTTGTGGAAGTTGTTCTTTGTGTGGGTGCGGTACGCTAGTAGTGAGAGGACAAGTTGGATGTCATCGGCATCAGAGATGATGTTGATGTTGTGTGCTCTGACAATGCTTGCGAGTGGTGTCATGTATATGTTGAAGAGGGAATGGCTGAGGGATGATCCTTGGGATACTCTGCAGATTGTGAGCTTGGGGTGCAATGTGAAGAGGGAGGCAGACTCTCTAGGTGCAACCAGTGAGGAAGGATGCATCCATCTGACTATATCGTCTGTGATTTCGATGTGGCAGAGAAGGCAAAACAGAGGGCAGAAAAATTAGCAGGAATGGCAAAACAGAGGGCAGAAAAACGAGCAGAAAAGGCAAAACAGGGCAGAAAAACAAGCAGAAAGGCAAATCAGGGAGCAGAAAAATTAGAAGGAAGGCAAAACAGAGGGCCCAAAATTGAACAGGAAATGCAAAACAGAGGACAGAAAAAACAAGTAGAAAAGGCAAAACAGAGGACAGTAAAATGAGCAGAACAGACAAAACAGAGCAGAAAGGGGCAAAACAGACGGCTGAAAAACAAGCAGAAGAGGGAAAAACAGGGGGCAAAAAAAACGATCAGGACTAGCAAAATGAAGACTAGAAAAATGAGCATAAAGGCAAAACAGGGTTGAAAAATGGGCAGGAAAAGTAAAACAGAGGGAAGATAAATGAATAGAAACAGCAAAATAGAGGGCTGAAAACCAAGAAGAAAAGGCAAAACAGAGGGCAGAAAAACAAGCACAAAAGACAAAACAGTGCAGAAGAGGCAAAATAGAGGGCAGAAAAATTTGCAGGAAAGGCAAAACAGAGAGCAGAAAACGAGGGGCAATGAAGTGTGTAGAAAAATTAGCAGAAAGACAAAACAGAGCAGAAAACTAGCAGAAAAGGCAAACCAGAGGGCAGAAAAATTATTAGAAAAGACAAAACAGAGCAGAAGAGGGAAAAACATAGGGCAGAATAATGAACAGAAAATGCTAAATGGAGGGCAAAAAAACAGGAAAGGCAAATCAGAACACAGAAAAATAAACAGAACAAGGCAAAACAGAGGGCAGAAAAACGAGCATAAGAGGCAAGAAAGAGGGAAGAAAAACAAGCAGGAAAGGCAAAACAGATGGCTGAAAAAGGCAAAACAGAGGGTAGAAAATGAGCAGAAAGGAAAAATTTAGAGCAGAAACTAAAAGAAAGGACAGAAAAACAAGCAGAATAGGGATAAATAACAGACAGAAAAACTAGCAGAAAGGGCAAGACAGAAGGCAGAAAAATTAGCTGGAAAGGCAAAACAGAGGTTAGGAAAGCAAGCAGAAAAAGGTAAAACAAAGAGCAGAATATGAGCAGGAAAGCAAAAAAGAGGGCAGAAAAACAAGTAGAAAAAGCAAAACAGAACATAAGAGGGCAAAACAGAGGGCAGAAAAATAAGCAGAAAAGAAAAAACAGAGGGCAGAAAAACAAGATGAAAAAGGCAAAACAGAGGGAAGAAAAATGAGCAGAAAATGGAGGGCAGAAAAACAAGCAAAAAGGCAAAACTAAGGGCAGGAATATGAGCAAAAAGGCAAAACAGTGGGCAGAAAAACGAGCAGAAAGTCAAAACAGAGGGCTGAAAATGATCAGGAAAGGCAAAAGAAAGGGCAGAAAAACAAGCAGAAAGGCAAAAAGGAAAACAGAAAAAATGAGCAGAAATAAGGAACAACAGAGGGTAGAAAAGAGAGCAGAAATGGAAAAACCAAGGGCAAAACATAGCAGAAGAGGGCAAAACAGATGGCAGAAAAATGAGCAGGAAGGGCAAAACTGAGGGTAGAAGAGAAGCAGAAAAGGCAAAACAGAGGACAGAAAACAAGAAGTAAAGGCAACACAGATGGCAGAATAACAAGCAGAAAAAGCAAAAGAGAGCAGAAGAGGGCAAAACAGAGTGCAGAAAACTTACAAAAAAGGCAAAACAGAGGGCTGAAAAACAAGCAGAAAGCAAAACATAGCAGAAGAGGGCAAAAAAGAGGGCAGAAAAACAAGCAGAAAGGCATAAAGGAAAACAGAAAAATGAGCAGAAAAAGGAACTAATTGGCACACAAATTAGCAGAAAGGGCAAAACTAAGGGCAGAAAATTGAGCTGGAAAAGGTAAAAGAGAGAGCAGAAACCAAGCAGAAAATTCAAAACAAAGGGCAGAAAATTAGCATGAAAGGTAAAACAGGGAGTAAAAGAATGAGCAGTAAAGCCAATACAGAGGGCAGAAAAATTAGAAGAAATGGCAAAACAAAGGGCAAAAAAATGAGCAGAACAAGCAAAACAGGAGAAGGCAATATATAATGAGCAGAAAAAGTCAAAACAGGGCAGAAAAGGAGCAGGAAAGGCAAAACAGGAAGCAGAAACATTAGTGGAAAATGGCAAAACAGAGGGCAGAAACACAAGCAGAAAAAGCAAAACAGAGCAGAAGAGGGTAAAACAGTGGGCAGAAAAGCGAGCAGAAAAAGCAAAACAGAGGGCAGAAAAGCAAGCAGAAAAGCAAAACAGAAGATAAGAGGGCAAAACAGATGGCAGAAAATAAGCAGAAAAGGCAAACCAGAGGGCAGAAAATAAGCAGAAAAGGCAAAACAGAGGGTAGAAAAACAAGAAGAAAAAGGCAAAACAGAAAGCAGAAAAATGAGAAGTAAAAGCAAAACAGAGCAGAAGAGGGTAAAACAGTGGGCAGAAAAGGAAAAACAGAGGACAGAAAAGCGAGCAGTAAAAGGTAAAAACAGAGAGCAGAATACGAGCAGAAAAGCAAAACAGAGGGCAGAAAAACAAGCAGAAAGGCAAAACAGAGGGCAGAAAAACAAGAAGAAAAAGGCAAAACAGAGAGCAGAAAATGAGCAGTAAAAGGAACTACAGAGTAGAAGAGGCAAAACAAGAGGAAGAAAAATTAGCAGAAAAGAAAAAATGGAGGGCAGAAAAACAAGCAAAAAGGCAAAACTAAAGGCTGAAAAATGAGCAGAGAAGGCAAAATAGAGGGCAGGAATACAAGCAAAAAGGCAAAACAGGGGGCCAAAAATGAACAGAAAAAGCCAAAACAGGAAGCAGGAAAACAAGCAGAAAAAGCAAAACATTGCAGAAGAGGGTAAAACAGAGGGCAGATAATATAGCGGAAAAGGCAAACCATAGGGGAGAAAAATGAGCAGGAAAGGCAAAAAAGAGGCAAAAAAGAAGCAGAAAGGCAAAACAGAGGGCAGAAATCGAGCAGAAAGCAAAACATAGCAGAAGAGGGCTAAACAGATGGCAGAATATTGAGCAGGAATGGCAAAACAGATGGCAGAAAAACAAGCAAAAAAGGGCAAAAATAAAGGTCAGACAAATGAGCAAAATAGGCAAAACAGAGGGCAGAAAATGAGCAGGAAAGACAAAACAGAGGGCAGAAAAATAAGCAGCAAAAAAACAACAGAGCAGAAGAGGCAAAACTAATTGGCACAAAAATTAGCAGAAAGGGCAAAATTAAGGGCAGAAAATTGAGCTGGAAAAGGTAAAAGAGAGAGCAGAAAACAAGCAGAAAATTCAAAACAAAGGGCAGAAAATTACCATGAAACGTAAAACAGGGAGTAAAAAAATGAGCCGAAATTGGCACAACAGAGGTTAGAACTACAAGCAGATAAAGCAAAACAGACCATAAGAGTGCATACAAATGAGCCAAAAAGGCAAAATAGAGGGCAGAAAATGAGAAGAAAAGGCAAAACAAAGGGCAGGAATACAAGCAAAAAGACAAAGAGAGGGCAGAAAAATGAGCGGAAAAGTCAAAACAGTGGGCAGAAACACAAGTAGAAAAAGCAAAACAGAACAGAAGAGGGCAAAAGACAGGGCTGATAAATGAGCGGAAAAGGCAAAACAGAGGGCAGAAAACAAGCAGAAAGGCAAAACAGAGGGCACAAAGATCTGCATAAAGCAAAACATAGTTGAAGAGGGCAAAACATAGGGCAGAAAGTTGAGCAGAAATGGCAAAACAGAGGGTAGAAAAGAAGCAGAAAATGCTAAACATAGTATAAAGTTCTGGCTTATGCAGATGATGTAGCGATTGTAACCACAAAACCCGCTACAGCCATGTCCAAAATAGAACGGCTGGCAGTCTCATTTGGATTAATGTCAGGGTATAAAGGGAACATTGGTAAAACACAGATAATTTGTACAAATGAGGCTATTTTTAATGATCTGAGAGGTGTACAGGAGGCCGTTTATTTAGGTGTTAAAATTGTAGCTGTCTTCAGTTTAGAGCACAATCTATATTTCCTTAAGGGTCCTCGTAGAAGGAATCTGGGTTTAAAAGTTTGGGGAGCCATAACAGATTATGTGAATGATGAAAGGGGAAATCAATGAATTATAAATTATCTGTGTTTTTAGTACTTTCAGTACTCTTTGTATATTCTATCATGCCCCCTATTTCTGAATGTATTCTTTACATTTACTGTTTAACTAAGCAATGATCGCTTTTAGTTTTTAATTTGTAATATGAACTTTGTATATTATGTATGTAAACAATGAATTTCTTCTTTTATACATAATGCATATTGTAATTAGACATTAAATAATTGCTTCACGTTGATATCATGGCCTAATAAAAATATTTAAAAAAATAGAAAGAAATCAAGCAAAAAAGTCAAAACAAAGGGCAGCAAATTAGCAGGAAAGGTAAAACAGGGAGTAAAAAAATAAGCAGAAAAAGCCAAACAGACCAGAAAAGGGCAAAACAGAGGGCATACAAATGAGCCGAAAAGGCAAAACAGAGGGCAGAAAAATAAGCAGAAAAGGGTAAACAGAGGGCAGGAACACAAGCAAAAAGGCAAAACAGAGGGCAGAAAAACGAGCGGAAAAGACAAAACAGAGGGCCGAAAATGAACAGAAAAGGCAAAACATGGACAGAAAAATGACCAGAAATTGCAAAACAGTGGGCAGAAACACAAGCAGAAAAAGCAACACAAAGCAGGAGAGGGCAAAACACAGGGCAGATAAATGTGCAGAAAAGGCAAAACAGAGGGCATAAAAATGCGCAGGAAACACAAAACAGAGCGCAGAAAACAAGCTTAAAGGCCAAACAGAGGGCATAAAAATGAGCATGAAGCAAAGAATATCAGAAGAGGGCAAAACACGTCAGAAAATTGAGCAGGAATGGCAAAACAGAGGGTAGAAAAGAAGCAGAAAATGCAAAACAGAGGGAAGAAAACGAGAAGTAAAGGCAAAACAGATGGCCGAAAAAGCAAAACAGAGCAGGAGAGGGTAAAACAGAGGTCAGACATATTATCAAAAAAGACAAAACAGAGGGCAGAAAAATGAGCAAAAAAAGAACAACAGCGCAGAAGAGGTAAACCAATAGGCAGAAAAATTTGTAGAAAAAAGCCAAAATGGTGGGCAGAAAAAAGAGCAGAAAATGCAAAAGTAAGGGAAGAAAATCGAGCTGGAAAAGGCAAACTGAAGAGCAGAGAACAAGCGGAAAAGTCAAAACAGAGGGCAGAAACACAAGTAGAAAAAGCAAAACAGAACAGAAGAGGGCAAAACACAGGGCTGATAAATGAGCGGAAAAGGCAAAACAGAGGGCAGAAAACAAGCAGAAAGGCAAAACAGAGGGCACAAAGAGGAGCATAAAGCAAAACATAGCTGAAGAGGGCAAAACATAGAGCAGAAAGTTGAGCAGAAATGGCAAAACAGAGGGTAGAAAAGAAGCAGAAAATGCTAAACAGTGTATAAAGTTCTGGCTTATGCAGATGATGTAGCGATTGTAACCACAAAACCCGCTACAGCCATGCCCAAAATAGAACGGCTGGCAGTCTCATTTGGATTACTGTCAGGGTATAAAGGGAACATTGGTAAAACACAGATTATTTGTACAAATGAGGCTATTTTTAATGATCTGAGAGGTGTACAGGAGGCCGTTTATTTAGGTGTTAAAATTGTAGCTGTCTTCAGTTTAGAGCACAATCTATATTTCCTTAAGGGTCCTCGTAGAAGGAATCTGGGTTTAAAAGTTTGGGGAGCCATAACAGATTATGTGAATGATGAAAGGGGAAATCAATGAATTATAAATTCTCTGTGTTTTTAGTACTTTCAGTACTCTTTGTATATTCTATCGTGCCCCCTATTTCTGAATGTATTCTTTACATTTACTGTTTAACTAAGCAATGATCGCTTTTAGTTTTTAATTTGTAATATGAACTTTGAATATTATGTATGTAAACAATGAATTTCTTCTTTTATACATAATGCATATTGTAATTAGACATTAAATAATTGCTTCACGTTGATATCATGGCCTATTAAAAATATTTAAAAAATAGAAAGAAATCAAGCAAAAAAGTCAAAACAAAGGGCAGCAAATTAGCAGGAAAGGTAAAACAGGGAGTAAAAAAATAAGCCAAAAAAGCAAAACAGACAAGAAAAGGGCAAAACAGAGGGCATACAAATGAGCCGAAAAGGCAAAACAGAGGGCAGAAAAATAAGCAGAAAAGGCAAAACAGAGGGCAGGAATACAAGCAAAAAGGCAAAACAGAGGGCAGAAAAACAAGCGGAAAAGACAAAACAGAGGGCCGAAAATGAACAGAAAAGGCAAAACATGGACAGAAAAATGACCAGAAATTGCAAAACAGTGGGCAGAAACACAAGCAGAAAAAGCAACACAAAGCAGGAGAGGGCAAAACACAGGGCAGATACATGTGCAGAAAAGGCAAAACAGAGGGCAGAAAAATGCGCAGGAAACACACAACAGAGCGCAGAAAACAAGCTTAAAGGCCAAACAGAGGGCATAAAAATGAGCATGAAGCAAAGAATAGCAGAAGAGGGCAAAACACGTCAGAAAATTGAGCAGGAATGGCAAAACAGAGGGTAGAAAAGAAGCAGAAAATGCAAAACAGAGGGAAGAAAACGAGAAGTAAAGGCAAAACAGATGGCCGAAAAAGCAAAACAGAGCAGGAGAGGGTAAAACAGAGGTCAGACATATTATCAAAAAAGACAAAACAGAGGGCAGAAAAATGAGCAAAAAAAGAACAACAGCGCAGAAGAGGTAAACCAATAGGCAGAACAATTTGTAGAAAAAAGCCAAAATGGTGGGCAGAAAAAAGAGCAGAAAATGCAAAAGTAAGGGAAGAAAATCGAGCTGGAAAAGGCAAACTAAAGAGCAGAAAACAAGCGGAAAAGTCAAAACAGAGGGAAGAAAACGAGAAGTAAAGGCAAAACAGATGGCAGAAAAAGCAAAACAGAGCAGAAGAGGGCAAAACAGAGGTCAGACATATTATCAAAAAAGGCAAACCAGAGGGCAGAAAAATGAGCAGAAAATACGAAATAGAGGGCAGAAAAATGAGCAGAAAAGACCAACAGCGCAAAAGAGGTAAACCAATAGGCAGAACAAATTGCAGAAAAAAAGACAAAATGGTGGGCTGAAAAAAGTGCAGAAAAAGCAAAACGGAAGAAAATCGAGCTGGAAAAGACAAAATAAAGAGCAGAAAACAAGCTGAAAAGTCAAAACAGATGGCAGAAAATTAGCAGAAAGGCAAAACAGGGAGTAGGAAAATGAGCAGTAAATGGCAATACAGAGGGCAGATCCACAAGCAGAAAATGCAAAACAGAGCAGAGGAAGGCAAAACAGGGGGCAGAAAATGAGTGGAAACACAAAACAGAGGGTCGAAAATTTAGCAGAAAAGGCAGGAAGAGAAAAACAGAGGGCAGCGAAATGAGCAGAAAGTCAAAACGGACCACAGAAAAATGAGCAGCAAAGGGAAAATAGGTATGGTATTCGGGCAGTGTAGGGAGTCTTGCTGGAGGTGGTGTTTCAGGGTTTAGGGCAGTGGTTTTCTGGCAGTGTAGGGGTCTTGCTGGGGGTGGTGTTTCAGGGTTTAGGGTAGAGCAGTGGTGTTCGGGCAGTGTAAGGGGTCATGCGGTTTCTGGTGCTTCAGTGTTTAGGGCAGAGCAGTGGTGTTCGGGCAGTGTAAGGGGCCGTGCTGGGGCTGGTGTTTTAGGGTTTGGGCCACAGCAGTGGTGTTCGTGCAGTGTAGGGAGATTTGCGGGGTGGTGTTTTAGGGTTTAGGGCAGAGCAGTGTTGTTTGGGCAGTGTAGGGGGAAGTCCTGTGGGTGGTGTTTCAGGGATTAGGGCAGTGCAGTGGTGTACAGGCAGTGTAGGGGGTTGTGCAGGGGGTAGAGTTTCAGGGTTTAGGGCAGTTCAGTGGTGTTCGGGCAGTGTAGGGGGTCTTACTGGGGGTGGTGTTTCAGGGTTTAGGGCAGTGCAGTGGTGTTCGGGCAGTGTAAGGGGTCTTGCTGGGGTTGGTGTTTCAGGGTTTAGGTGAGTGGTGTTCGGACAGTGTAGGGGGTCTTGCTGTGGGTGGTGTTTCAGGGTTTAGGGCAGTGCAGTGGTGTTCGGGCAGTGTAGGGGATCTTTCTCGGGGTGGTGTTTCAGGGTTTAGGGCAGTGGTGTTCGGGTAGTGTAGGGGGTCTTGCTGGGGGTGGAGTTTCAGGGTTTAGGGCAGTGGTGTGTGGGCAGTGTAGGGGGTCTTGTTGGGAGCGGTGTTTCAGGGTTTAGGGCAGTGGTGTTCGGGCAGTGTAGGGGGTTGTGCTGGGGGTGGTATTTTAGCGTTTAGGGCAGTGGTGTTTGTGAGGTGTAGGGGGTCGTTCTGGGGGTGGTGTTTTAGGGTTTAGGGCAGTGCAGTGGTGCTCGGGCAGTTTAGGGGTTCGTGCCGGGGCTGATGTTTCAGGGTTTAGGGCAGTGCAGTGGTGTTCGGGCAGTGTAGGTGGTCTTGCTGGGGATGGTGTTTCAGGGTTTAAGGCAGTTGTGATCAGGCAGTGTAGGGGGTCTTGCTGGGGGTGGTGTTTCAGGGTTTAGAGCAGTGCAGTGGTATTCGGGCAGTGTATGGGGTCTTGCAGGGGGTGGTGTTTCAGGGTTTAGGACAGTGGTATTCGGGCAGTGTAGGGGGTCTTGCTGGGGGTGGTGTTTCAGGGTTTAGGGCAGTGGTTTTCGGGCAGTGTAGGGGTCTTGCTGGGGGTGGTGTTTCAGGGTTTAGGTCAGAGCAGTGGTGTTCTGGCAGTGTAAGGGGTCATGCTGGGGCTGGTGCTTCAGTGTTTAGGGCAGAGCAGTGGTGTTCCGGGCAGTGTAAGGGGTCGTGCTGGGGCTGGTGTTTTAGGGTTTAGGCCAGAGCAGTGGTGTTCGGGCAGTGTAGGGAGATTTGCGGGGTGGTGTTTTAGGGTTTAGGGCAGAGCAGTGTTGTTCGGGCAGTGTAGGGGGAAGTGCTAGGGTGGTGTTTCAGGGATTAGGGCAGTTCAGTGGTGATCGGGCAGTATAGGGGGTTGTGCAGGGGGTGGAGTTTCAGGGTTTAGGGCAGTTCAGTGGTGTTCGGGCAGTGTATGGGGTCTTGCTGGGGGTGGTGCTTCAGGGTTTAGAGCAGTGCAGTGGTGTTCGGGCGGTGTGGGGGGTCATGCTATGGGTGGTGTTTCAGGGTTTAGGGCAAAGCAGTGGTGTTCGGGCAGTGTAGGGGGTTGTGATGGGGCTGGTGCTTTAGGGTTTAGGGCAGTGCAGCGGTGTTTGTGCAGTGTAGGGGGTCGTGCGGGGGCTGGTGTTCCACGGTTTAGAGCAGAGCAGCGGTGTTCTGGGGCTGGTGTTTCAGGGTTTCAGGGTTTAGGGCAGTGGTTTTCGGGCAGTGTAGGGGTCTTGCTGGGGGTGGTGTTTCAGGGTTTAGGGCAGAGCAGTGGTGTTCAGGCAGTGTAAGGGGTCGTGCTGGGGCTGGTGCTTCAGTGTTTAGGGCAGAGCAGTGGTGTTCGAGCAGTGTAAGGGGTCATGCTGGGGCTGGTGTTTTAGGGTTTAGGCCAGAGCACTGGTGTTCGGGCAGTGTAGGGAGATTTGCAGGGTGGTGTTTTAGGGTTTAGGGCAGAGCAGTGTTGTTCGGGCAGTGTAGGGGGAAGTGCTGTGGGTGGTGTTTCAGGGATTAGGGCAGTGCAGTGGTGATCGGGTAGTGTAGGGGGTTGTGCAAGGGTGGAGTTTCAGGGTTTAGGGCAGTTCAGTGGTGTTCGGGCAGTGTAGGGGGTCTTGCTGGGGGTGGTGTTTCAGGGTTTAGGGCAGTGCAGTGGTGTTCAGGCAGTGTAGGGGGTCTTGCTGGGGTGATGTTTCAGGGTTTAGGGGAGTGGTGTTCGGACAGTGTAGGGGGTCTTGCTGGGGGTGGTGTTTCAGGGTTTAGGGCAGTGCAGTGGTGTTCGTGCAGTGTAAGGGATCTTTCTGGGGATGGTGTTTCAGGGTTTAGGGCAGTGGTGTTCAGGCAGTGTAGGGGGTCCTGCTGGGGTGGTGTTTCAGGGTTTAGCGCTGTGCAGTGGTGTTCGGGCGGTGTGGGGGGTCATGCAGGGGATGGTGTTTTAGGGATTAGGGCAGTGCAGTGGTGTTCGGGCAGTGTAGGGGGTTGTGCGGGGGCTGGTGTTTCAGGGTTTAGGGCAGCGCAGCGGTGTTCGGGCAGTGTAGGGGGTCTTGCTGTGGGTGGTGTTTCAGGGTTTAGGGCAATGCAGTGGTGTTCGGGCGGTGTAGGGGGTCTTGCTGGGGTGGTGTTTCAGGGTTTAGGGCAGTGCAGTGATGTTCGGGCAGTGTAGGGAGTTGTGCTGGGGTAGTGTTTCAGGGTTTAGGGCAGTGCAGTGGTGTTCGTGCAGTGTAGCGGCTCGTGCTGGGGTAATGTTTCAGGGTTTAGGGCCGTGCAAATGTGTTTGTGTAGTGTCCAGCGCATACGCTGCATCGCTAGGCGAGACCTAAAAAGCATTGCACCAAGATGGCTGCCAACACTTCCTGGATTGAAGTGTTAACAGCCAATCAGAGCCAAGCTATTGCTTGTGTAGTTAGGTCCCGCCCAGATATATAAAGGTTGTTTTCCTTTAATATCTCAAAAACTACTGAATGGATTTACACCATTTTAAAAAAGGTCACTTTATGAACCAAGCACTACCATTTTGCCAAATTTGGTGTAATTCCGTTTAACAGTTTCAGCTGTAACCGTGTCTGAAGTTTCCATGGGAAATTGATTTTTTTACCTGTATTTTTTTTATTTCTCTGGAACTACCAAACGGATTTACACCATTTAAAAAAGGTCTCTTTCTGAACCAAGGGCTACCTTTTTGCCAAATTTGGTGTAATTACGTTCAGCAGTTCGGGCTGTAGGCGTGTCTAAAGTTTCCTATGGGAAATAACATGGAGAAAACGAGTTTTGGGACCCCCCTTTTTTCTCGGCCCCCGCTTGGCGAATCACCCCAAAACTTTCAGGGTAGGAGCTGACCGGAGCGGGACCAACGTTTTGAAATTTTCGCAAAAATTCATCAACCGGCGTCAAAGTAATTGGGAATAGAAAAATGCTTTTTGAATTGAAACACGGTCTAACTAGAACTACCTACTGGCGACCGCCATTAGGTGATATATAATGATGACACTTGATCTGTCCACATTGTATATGAGTATTGGACACCATGATGGACTTAGGGCCAGCCAGAACAACAGATGTTGCTGGAAATGATGAATTGCTGCCTAACTAGGAATATCTTCATATTTGACAACAAACTGTTCCAACAAGAAATGATCTGGCTCATCCACTGTCCCATGGTTGTGCCTCCAAGCACCTGCTCCTCCCACCAGCCCATATGCAAATTACCATAGCTGAGGGCAAAGCAGGTGCAAGCAACAAAAGCAAGGGACTGCCATGGGCACCTGCTCACTCATGACATCACTGATGACATCTCAAGTGACATCACTGATGAAATCATCCACAGAACCACTCACATACCCACTCACACCCATAAGAGTCTGAGTGGGTCTGTGAGTGGATGTGTAAGTGTCTGAGAGTGTCGGTCACTGGGTGTATGAGTCTCTGAGTGGGTCTTTGAGTGGGTGTATGAGTGTTTCTGTGGGTCTGTGAGTGGGTGTGTGAATCTCTGAGTGGGTTTATGAGTGGGTGTGTTAATGTCTGAGTGATCTCTGTTTTGCCCTCTTCTGCTCTGTTTTGCATTTTATGCTCTTTTTTCTGACCTCTGTTTTGCCTATTCCTGCTCATTTTTCTGTCCTCTGTTTTGCCGTTTCTGCTCATTTTTCTGCTCTCCGTTTGACATTTTCGGCTATTTTTTCTGCCCTCTATTTTGAGTTTCTGGTCGTTTTCTTTTCTCAGTTTGGTCTTTTCTGCTAATTTTTCTGCTATCTGTTTGGCCTTTTCTGTTTGTTTTTTAGATTTCTGTTTTAGCTTTTCTGTTTGTTTTCCTTCTCTCTGTTTTGCTTTTTCTGCTTTTTTTCTGTCCTCCATTTCGTCTTTTTCTGCCCTCTGTTTATCTCCTTTTACAAGGGCAGAGGGGGGGTTTGGGCCAGGTGCCCGGCCATAATTCAATGGGCAAGGGGGGCCACATGCCCCCTCATCCCGGGCTGACTTTGGCCCCGGTAACCCCATCCCCCAGGGCTAGGCCACATCTCCCTGTATGGCCTGGTGCCCACCCACTCACGGCGCCCAGTGTGCTATGATGGGAACCATATGGGAGCCTCAAGGCCCCAGCAGTCTGCGTTGGCTCCGTGCCTTTTGCAGCATATATATATCTTACCTACTGAAGGACGCCAATAGGTAGTTATCGTTAGTACCTACTTCCCACAGGAAAAGCATTTTCTGGTGCTGATTGATGAATTTCTATGAAATATTCCAGAAAAAAGTGCACCAGTCATTCTAGTTGTGCATGGAAGGTTTCAGGGTGATTCGTTAAGCAGGGGCTAAAAAAGGTAGGGGTAAAAAAAAGTGTTTCCTATGTTAATTCTCATAGGGATTTTAGATACAACTACAGCCCGAACCGTTGAACGTGATTATACCAATTTTGGCAGAAAGGTAGGTCTTCATAAAGAAAGTACCCTTTTTGTTATTTGGTGTGAATCCGTTCAGTAGTTTTAGAGTTATTAAAAGAAAAGCAAATTTGTATTTGCAGGGATGCTACCCCTCCGTGAATCCTCCAGATCTCGTGCAGCGATCTGATTGGCTGTCAACACTTTAACAAGAAAGTGTTTGCAGCCATCGTGGGACTCCGACTCAGCTGAGTCCCAAGAATTCTTTTTAAAATAAAGACAAGGGGGAAAGGTAGGAATACCCTTATCCCCTGGTTTTTATTAAGAAAAGGGCAGAAAAATGAGCAGAAAAGGCAAACCAGAGGGCAGAGAAATGAGCAGGAAAGCCAGGGACAAAAGAGAGGGCAGAGAAAAGTGCAGGAAAGGCAAAACAGAGGGCAGAAAACCTAGCTGAAAAGGAAAACCAGAACAAAAGAGGGCAAACCAGAGGCAGAAAAACATATTAAAAAAAAAGATTTGTAGAGAGCGACTTGTCACCCTGGGGGTCTCCAGGTACTGTGCTGCAGGATTCAGTCAAAGAGCCAGGTCTTGAGTACCATCCTGAAGTGGTTCAGGAAGGGTGATGTAAGGAAGTGGAGAGTAAGTGTGTTCCAGGCTTTGAAGGCGAGGTGAGGGAAGTGATGTTTGTATGAGGCAGATGTCTGTGTAAGGGCAAGGTGAGTAGAACAGTGGTTTCTGGATGGTTGGTGGGAGATCAGGTTCATGTAGTGTGGTCCTAGAATGTGGAGGGCTTTGTAGGCATGGGTCAAGAGGTTGAACTGGCATCTCTTCTTGATAGGAAGCCAATGGAGGTCCTTCAGGTATTGGATGATGTGTGTCCTTTTCGACAGGTTGAGGATCAGCCTATCTGCTGCATTCTGGATTGTCTGAAGTCTTTGTATGAGTGTAGAGGTTGTGCTGATGCAGAGTGCCTTGCTATTGTCGAGTCAGTTGGTGATGATGAGGGCCTGCATCACAGTTTTTCTGGTGCTAGTGGGGAGCTACATAAACATCTTTTGGAGCATGCGGATTGTGTGGAAGTAGGCGACAGATTTTGCCTAGCATTTCATGGAGAGTTCGCTGTCCAGTACGATGCCAAGTTGCAGGCAGGGTCTTTCAGTGTATGGGTGGAGCCGAACTCCATGGGCCATCAGGAGTCATTCCAACGGGTGGTTTGTCTGCCAAAGATGAGGACTTCCATCCTGTTTGGTTTCAGTTTGCGGCAGTAGTTTCTCATCCATGTAGCGATGTTCATCATCCAGTTGTGGAAGTTGTTCTTTGTGTGGGTGCGGTACGCTAGTAGTGAGAGGACAAGTTGGATGTCATCGGCATCAGAGATGATGTTGATGTTGTGTGCTCTGACAATGCTTGCGAGTGGTGTCATGTATATGTTGAAGAGGGAATGGCTGAGGGATGATCCTTGGGATACTCTGCAGATTGTGAGCTTGGGGTGCAATGTGAAGAGGGAGGCAGACTCTCTAGGTGCAACCAGTGAGGAAGGATGCATCCATCTGACTATATCGTCTGTGATTTCGATGTGGCAGAGAAGGCAAAACAGAGGGCAGAAAAATTAGCAGGAATGGCAAAACAGAGGGCAGAAAAACGAGCGGAAAAGGCAAAACAGGGCAGAAAAACAAGCAGAAAGGCAAATCAGAGAGCAGAAAAATTAGAAGGAAGGCAAAACAGAGGGCCCAAAATTGAACAGGAAATGCAAAACAGAGGACAGAAAAAACAAGTAGAAAAGGCAAAACAGAGGACAGTAAAATGAGCAGAACAGACAAAACAGAGCAGAAAGGGGCAAAACAGACGGCTGAAAAACAAGCAGAAGAGGGAAAAACAGGGGGCAAAAAAAACGATCAGGACTAGCAAAATGAAGACTAGAAAAATGAGCATAAAGGCAAAACAGGGTTGAAAAATGGGCAGGAAAAGTAAAACAGAGGGAAGATAAATGAATAGAAACAGCAAAATAGAGGGCTGAAAACCAAGAAGAAAAGGCAAAACAGAGGGCAGAAAAACAAGCACAAAAGACAAAACAGTGCAGAAGAGGCAAAATAGAGGGCAGAAAAATTTGCAGGAAAGGCAAAACAGAGAGCAGAAAACGAGGGGCAATGAAGTGTGTAGAAAAATTAGCAGAAAGACAAAACAGAGCAGAAAACTAGCAGAAAAGGCAAACCAGAGGGCAGAAAAATTATTAGAAAAGACAAAACAGAGCAGAAGAGGGAAAAACATAGGGCAGAATAATGAACAGAAAATGCTAAATGGAGGGCAAAAAAACAGGAAAGGCAAATCAGAACACAGAAAAATAAACAGAACAAGGCAAAACAGAGGGCAGAAAAACGAGCATAAGAGGCAAGAAAGAGGGAAGAAAAACAAGCAGGAAAGGCAAAACAGATGGCTGAAAAAGGCAAAACAGAGGGTAGAAAATGAGCAGAAAGGAAAAATTTAGAGCAGAAACTAAAAGAAAGGACAGAAAAACAAGCAGAATAGGGATAAATAACAGACAGAAAAACTAGCAGAAAGGGCAAGACAGAAGGCAGAAAAATTAGCAGGAAAGGCAAAACAGAGGTTAGGAAAGCAAGCAGAAAAAGGTAAAACAAAGAGCAGAATATGAGCAGGAAAGCAAAAAAGAGGGCAGAAAAACAAGTAGAAAAAGCAAAACAGAACATAAGAGGGCAAAACAGAGGGCAAAAAAATAAGCAGAAAAGAAAAAACAGAGGGCAGAAAAACAAGATGAAAAAGGCAAAACAGAGGGAAGAAAAATGAGCAGAAAATGGAGGGCAGAAAAACAAGCAAAAAGGCAAAACTAAGGGCAGGAATATGAGCAAAAAGGCAAAACAGTGGGCAGAAAAACGAGCAGAAAGTCAAAACAGAGGGCTGAAAATGATCAGGAAAGGCAAAAGAAAGGGCAGAAAAACAAGCAGAAAGGCAAAAAGGAAAACAGAAAAAATGAGCAGAAATAAGGAACAACAGAGGGTAGAAAAGCGAGCAGAAATGGAAAAACCAAGGGCAAAACATAGCAGAAGAGGGCAAAACAGATGGCAGAAAAATGAGCAGGAAGGGCAAAACTGAGGGTAGAAGAGAAGCAGAAAAGGCAAAACAGAGGACAGAAAACAAGAAGTAAAGGCAACACAGATGGCAGAAAAACAAGCAGAAAAAGCAAAAGAGAGCAGAAGAGGGCAAAACAGAGTGCAGAAAACTTACAAAAAAGGCAAAACAGAGGGCTGAAAAACAAGCAGAAAGCAAAACATAGCAGAAGAGGGCAAAAAAGAGGGCAGAAAAACAAGCAGAAAGGCATAAAGGAAAACAGAAAAAATGAGCAGAAAAAGGAACTAATTGGCACACAAATTAGCAGAAAGGGCAAAACTAAGGGCAGAAAATTGAGCTGGAAAAGGTAAAAGAGAGAGCAGAAACCAAGCAGAAAATTCAAAACAAAGGGCAGAAAATTAGCATGAAAGGTAAAACAGGGAGTAAAAGAATGAGCAGTAAAGCCAATACAGAGGGCAGAAAAATGAGAAGAAATGGCAAAACAAAGGGCAAAAAAATGAGCAGAACAAGCAAAACAGGAGAAGGCAATATATAATGAGCAGAAAAAGTCAAAACAGGGCAGAAAAGGAGCAGGAAAGGCAAAACAGGAAGCAGAAACATTAGTGGAAAATGGCAAAACAGAGGGCAGAAACACAAGCAGAAAAAGCAAAACAGAGCAGAAGAGGGTAAAACAGTGGGCAGAAAAGCGAGCAGAAAAAAGCAAAACAGAGGGCAGAAAAGCAAGCAGAAAAGCAAAACAGAAGATAAGAGGGCAAAACAGATGGCAGAAAATAAGCAGAAAAGGCAAACCAGAGGGCAGAAAATAAGCAGAAAAGGCAAAACAGAGGGTAGAAAAACAAGAAAAAAAAGGCAAAACAGAAAGCAGAAAAATGAGAAGTAAAAGCAAAACAGAGCAGAAGAGGGTAAAACAGTGGGCAGAAAAGGAAAAACAGAGGACAGAAAAGCGAGCAGTAAAAGGTAAAAACAGAGAGCAGAATACGAGCAGAAAAGCAAAACAGAGGGCAGAAAAACAAGCAGAAAGGCAAAACAGAGGGCAGAAAAACAAGAAGAAAAAGGCAAAACAGAGAGCAGAAAATGAGCAGTAAAAGGAACTACAGAGTAGAAGAGGCAAAACAAGATGAAAAAAAATTAGCAGAAAAGAAAAAATGGAGGGCAGAAAAAAAAGGAAAAAAGGCAAAACTAAAGGCTGAAAAATGAGCAGAGAAGGCAAAACAGAGGGCAGGAATACAAGCAAAAAGGCAAAACAGGGGGCCAAAAATGAACAGAAAAAGCCAAAACAGGAAGCAGGAAAACAAGCAGAAAAAGCAAAACATTGCAGAAGAGGGTAAAACAGATGGCAGATAATATAGCGGAAAAGGCAAAACATAGGGGAGAAAAATGAGCAGGAAAGGCAAAACAGAGGCAAAAAAGAAGCAGAAAGGCAAAACAGAGGGCAGAAGTCGAGCAGAAAGCAAAACATAGCAGAAGAGGGCTAAACAGATGGCAGAATATTGAGCAGGAATGGCAAAACAGATGGCAGAAAAACAAGCAGAAAAGGGCAAAAATAAAGGTCAGACAAATGAGCAAAATAGGCAAAACAGAGGGCAGAAAATGAGCAGGAAAGACAAAACAGAGGGCAGAAAAATAAGCAGCAAAAAAACAACAGAGCAGAAGAGGCAAAACTAATTGGCACAAAAATTAGCAGAAAGGGCAAAATTAAGGGCAGAAAATTGAGCTGGAAAAGGTAAAAGAGAGAGCAGAAAACAAGCAGAAAATTCAAAACAAAGGGCAGAAAATTACCATGAAATGTAAAACAGGGAGTAAAAAAATGAGCCGAAATTGGCACAACAGAGGTTAGAACTACAAGCAGAAAAAGCAAAACAGACCATAAGAGTGCATACAAATAAGCCAAAAAGGCAAAATAGAGGGCAGAAAATGAGAAGAAAAGGCAAAACAGAGGGCAGGAATACAAGCAAAAAGGCAAAGAGAGGGCAGAAAAATGAGCGGAAAAGTCAAAACAGTGGGCAGAAACACAAGTAGAAAAAGCAAAACAGAACAGAAGAGGGCAAAAGACAGGGCTGATAAATGAGCGGAAAAGGCAAAACAGAGGGCAGAAAACAAGCAGAAAGGCAAAACAGAGGGCACAAAGATCTGCATAAAGCAAAACATAGTTGAAGAGGGCAAAACATAGGGCAGAAAGTTGAGCAGAAATGGCAAAACAGAGGGTAGAAAAGAAGCAGAAAATGCTAAACATAGTATAAAGTTCTGGCTTATGCAGATGATGTAGCGATTGTAACCACAAAACCCGCAACAGCCATGCCCAAAATAGAACGGCTGGCAGTCTCATTTGGATTAATGCCAGGGTATAAAGGGAACATTGGTAAAACACAGATAATTTGTACAAATGAGGCTATTTTTAATGATCTGAGAGGTGTACAGGAGGCCGTTTATTTAGGTGTTAAAATTGTAGCTGTCTTCAGTTTAGAGCACAATCTATATTTCCTTAAGGGTCCTCGTAGAAGGAATCTGGGTTTAAAAGTTTGGGGAGCCATAACAGATTATGTGAATGATGAAAGGGGAAATCAATGAATTATAAATTATCTGTGTTTTTTTCGTACTTTCAGTACTCTTTGTATATTCTATCATGCCCCCTATTTCTGAATGTATTCTTTACATTTACTGTTTAACTAAGCAATGATCGCTTTTAGTTTTTAATTTGTAATATGAACTTTGTATATTATGTATGTAAACAATGAATTTCTTCTTTTATACATAATGCATATTGTAATTAGACATTAAATAATTGCTTCACGTTGATATCATGGCCTAATAAAAATATTTAAAAAAATAGAAAGAAATCAAGCAAAAAAGTCAAAACAAAGGACAGCAAATTAGCAGGAAAGGTAAAATAGGGAGTAAAAAAATAAGCAGAAAAAGCCAAACAGACCAGAAAAGGGCAAAACAGAGGGCATACAAATGAGCCGAAAAGGCAAAACAGAGGGCAGAAAAATAGGCAGAAAAGGGTAAACAGAGGGCAGGAACACAAGCAAAAAGGCAAAACAGAGGGCAGAAAAATGTGCGGAAAAGACAAAACAGAGGGCCGAAAATGAACAGAAAAGGCAAAACATGGACAGAAAAATGACCAGAAATTGCAAAACAGTGGGCAGAAACACAAGCAGAAAAAGCAACACAAAGCAGGAGAGGGCAAAACACAGGACAGATAAATGTGCAGAAAAGGCAAAACAGAGGGCAGAAAAATGTGCAGGAAACACAAAACAGAGCGCAGAAAACAAGCTTAAAGGCCAAACAGAGGGCATAAAAATGAGCATGAAGCAAAGAATAGCAGAAGAGGGCAAAACACGTCAGAAAATTGAGCAGGAATGGCAAAACAGAGGGTAGAAAAGAAGCAGAAAATGCAAAACAGAGGGATGAAAACGAGAAGTAAAGGCAAAACAGATGGCCGAAAAAGCAAAACAGAGCAGGAGAGGGTAAAACAGAGGTCAGACATATTATCAAAAAAGACAAAACAGAGGGCAGAAAAATGAGCAAAAAAAGAACAACAGCGCAGAAGAGGTAAACCAATAGGCAGAAAAATTTGTAGAAAAAAGCCAAAATGGTGGGCAGAAAAAAGAGCAGAAAATGCAAAAGTAAGGGAAGAAAATCGAGCTGGAAAAGGCAAACTGAAGAGCAGAGAACAAGCGGAAAAGTCAAAACAGAGGGCAGAAACACAAGTAGAAAAAGCAAAACAGAACAGAAGAGGGCAAAACACAGGGCTGATAAATGAGCGTAAAAGGCAAAACAGAGGGCAGAAAACAAGCAGAAAGGCAAAACAGAGGGCACAAAGAGGAGCATAAAGCAAAACATAGCTGAAGAGGGCAAAACATAGAGCAGAAAGTTGAGCAGAAATGGCAAAACAGAGGGTAGAAAAGAAGCAGAAAATGCTAAACAGTGTATAAAGTTCTGGCTTATGCAGATGATGTAGCGATTGTAACCCCAAAACCCGCTACAGCCATGCCCAAAATAGAACGGCTGGCAGTCTCATTTGGATTACTGTCAGGGTATAAAGGGAACATTGGTAAAACACAGATTATTTGTACAAATGAGGCTATTTTTAATGATCTGAGAGGTGTACAGGAGGCCGTTTATTTAGGTGTTAAAATTGTAGCTGTCTTCAGTTTAGAGCACAATCTATATTTCCTTAAGGGTCCTCGTAGAAGGAATCTGGGTTTAAAAGTTTGGGGAGCCATAACAGATTATGTGAATGATGAAAGGGGAAATCAATGAATTATAAATTCTCTGTGTTTTTAGTACTTTCAGTACTCTTTGTATATTCTATCGTGCCCCCTATTTCTGAATGTATTCTTTACATTTACTGTTTAACTAAGCAATGATCGCTTTTAGTTTTTAATTTGTAATATGAACTTTGAATATTATGTATGTAAACAATGAATTTCTTCTTTTATACATAATGCATATTGTAATTAGACATTAAATAATTGCTTCACGTTGATATCATGGCCTAATAAAAATATTTAAAAATAGAAAGAAATCAAGCAAAAAAGTCAAAACAAAGGGCAGCAAATTAGCAGGAAAGGTAAAACAGGGAGTAAAAAAATAAGCCAAAAAAGCAAAACAGACAAGAAAAGGGCAAAACAGAGGGCATACAAATGAGCCGAAAAGGCAAAACAGAGGGCAGAAAAATAAGCAGACAAGGCAAAACAGAGGGCAGGAATACAAGCAAAAAGGCAAAACAGAGGGCAGAAAAACGAGCGGAAAAGACAAAACAGAGGGCCGAAAATGAACAGAAAAGGCAAAACATGGACAGAAAAATGACCAGAAATTGCAAAACAGTGGGCAGAAACACAAGCAGAAAAAGCAACACAAAGCAGGAGAGGGCAAAACACAGGGCAGATACATGTGCAGAAAAGGCAAAACAGAGGGCAGAAAAATGCGCAGGAAACACACAACAGAGCGCAGAAAACAAGCTTAAAGGCCAAACAGAGGGCATAAAAATGAGCATGAAGCAAAGAATAGCAGAAGAGGGCAAAACACGTCAGAAAATTGAGCAGGAATGGCAAAACAGAGGGTAAAAAAGAAGCAGAAAATGCAAAACAGAGGGAAGAAAACGAGAAGTAAAGGCAAAACAGATGGCCGAAAAAGCAAAACAGAGCAGGAGAGGGTAAAACAGAGGTCAGACATATTATCAAAAAAGACAAAACAGAGGGCAGAAAAATGAGCAAAAAAAGAACAACAGCGCAGAAGAGGTAAACCAATAGGCAGAACAATTTGTAGAAAAAAGCCAAAATGGTGGGCAGAAAAAAGAGCAGAAAATGCAAAAGTAAGGGAAGAAAATCGAGCTGGAAAAGGCAAACTAAAGAGCAGAAAACAAGCGGAAAAGTCAAAACAGAGGGAAGAAAACGAGAAGTAAAGGCAAAACAGATGGCAGAAAAAGCAAAACAGAGCAGAAGAGGGCAAAACAGAGGTCAGACATATTATCAAAAAAAGGCAAACCAGAGGGCAGAAAAATGAGCAGAAAATACGAAATAGAGGGCAGAAAAATGAGCAGAAAAGACCAACAGCGCAAAAGAGGTAAACCAATAGGCAGAACAAATTGCAGAAAAAAAGACAAAATGGTGGGCTGAAAAAAGTGCAGAAAAAGCAAAACGGAAGAAAATCGAGCTGGAAAAGACAAAATAAAGAGCAGAAAACAAGCTGAAAAGTCAAAACAGATGGCAGAAAATTAGCAGAAAGGCAAAACAGGGAGTAGGAAAATGAGCAGTAAATGGCAATACAGAGGGCAGATCCACAAGCAGAAAATGCAAAACAGAGCAGAGGAAGGCAAAACAGGGGGCAGAAAATGAGTGGAAACACAAAACAGAGGGTCGAAAATTTAGCAGAAAAGGCAGGAAGAGAAAAACAGAGGGCAGCGAAATGAGCAGAAAGTCAAAACGGACCACAGAAAAATGAGCAGCAAAGGGAAAATAGAGGACAGAAAACTAGCAGAAAAGACAAAACATATGTCACAAAAATGAGCAGAAGAAGCAAAACAAAAGAAGGTAAAACAGAAGTCAGAAAAAGGAGCAGAAAATGCAAAACAGAGGGCAAAAAAAGTAGCAGAAAGGCAAACCAGAGGTCAAAAAAAGACGCAGAAAATGGCAAAAAAGGGGGCAAAAAACCAAGCAGGAAAAAGGCAAATCAGAGGATAGAAAAACAAGCAAGAAAAGGCAAAACAGAGGTTATATAAACAAGCAGGAAAGGGAAAATAGAGAGCAGGAAGTCAAGCAGAAAAGGCAAAACAGAGCAGAAGAGGCAAAAAAGAAGGCAGAAAAGTTAAAATAGAGGGCACAAAAAACAAGCAGGAAAATGCAAAACAGAGGGCAGAAAATTAGCAGAAATGTTAAACAAAGGGCAGAATTACTAGCAGCAAAGGCAGCTCAGAGGGCAGAACAATTAGCAGAAAAGGCAAAACAGAGAGCCAAAAAAACAAGCAGAAAAAGGCAACACAGAGGGCCTAAAAATGAGCAGAAAAGGCAAAGCAGAGGGAAAAAACTAGCAGAAAACGCCAAACAGAGCAGAAGAGGGGAGAACAGTGGGCAGAAAAAACAGGGGAACAATCAAAATGGAGGGCAGAAAAAAAGCAGAAAAGGGCAAAACAGAGGGCAGAAAAAGGAGTAAAATAAGCAAAATAGAGGACAGAATAACAAGCAGGAAATGCAAAAGATAGGGCAGAAAAATGAGTGGAGAAAGGTGAAACAGAGGGCAGAAAAGTAGCAGAAACGGCAAAACTGAGCAAGAAATGAGCAGAGAAGGAACAGAGGGCAGCAGGTAGACAGGCAGCATAGGCCAGCGCACTGTGGGCAAGCTGGACAGCAAAACTGTTGCATGGGAAGCAGGCATGAGGACCTGCTGAATTTTACCGAAATTTAACCTCAACTGGAAACACTCATATATATATAAAAATAACAATTGCCTCAGTTGAAGCTCCACTTCTGTAAAAGACAAATGATCTTCACCTCTTGACAAAGGCAAAGCAAGACTGTTTTCTCACAATTCCACATTGAAAGAGGATCTGAAAAGCTTTGTGGAGGTGAATGCATCATCGATCTGTTGGAGCGCAATGTGTAGTGACTGTGGCGAGTGGGTTCTTCTGTGTCCTTACCTAAAACAGAAAAAATGAGCAGAAATAAGGAACAACAGAGGGTAGAAAAGCGAGCAGAAATGGAAAAACCAAGGGCGAAACATAGCAGAAGAGGGCAAAACGGATGGCAGAAAAATGAGCAGGAAGGGCAAAACTGAGGGTAGAAGAGAAGCAGAAAAGGCAAAACAGAGGGCAGAAAACAAGAAGTAAAGGCAACACAGATGGCAGAAAAACAAGCAGAAAAAGCAAAAGAGAGCAGAAGAGGGCAAAACAGAGTGCAGAAAACTTACAAAAAAGGCAAAACAGAGGGCTGAAAAAGAAGCAGAAAGCAAAACATAGCAGAAGAGGGCAAAACAGAGGGCAGAAAAACGAGCATAAAGGCATAAAGGAAAACAGAAAAATGAGCAGAAAAGGAACTAATTGGCACAAAAATTAGCAGAAAGGGCAAAACTAAGGGCAGAAAATTGAGCTGGAAAAGGTCAAAGAGAGAGCAGAAACCAAGCAGCAAATTCAAAACAAAGGGCAGAAAATTAGCATGAAAGGTAAAACAGGGAGTAAAAGTATGAGCAGTAAAGCCAATACAGAGGGTAGAAAAATGAGAAGCAATAGCAAAACAAAGGGCAGAAAAATGAGCAGAACAAGCAAAACAGGAGAAGGCAAAATATAATGAGCAGAACAAGTCAAAACAGGGCAGAAAAGGAGCAGGAAAGGCAAAACAGGAAGCAGAAACATTAGTGGAAAATGGCAAAACAGAGGGCAGAAACAAAAGCAGAAAAAGCAAAACCGAGCAGAAGAGGGTACAACAGTGGGCAGAAAAGCGAGCAGAAAAAGCAAAACAGAGGGCAGAAAAGCAAGCAGAAGAAGGTAAAACAAAGAGCAGAATATGAGCAGAAAGGCAATACAGTGGGCAGAAAAACAAGCAGAAAAGCAAAACAAAAGATAAGAGGGCAAAACAGATGGCAAAAAATAAGCAGAAAAGGCAAAACAAAGGGCAGAAAATAAGCAGAAAAGGCAAAACAGAGGGTAGAAAAACAAGAAGAAAAAGGCAAAAGAGAAGGCAGAAAAATGAGAAGTAAAAGCAAAACAGAGGAGAAGAGGGTAAAACAGTGGGCAGAAAAGGAAAAACAGAGGACAGAAAAGCGAGCAGTAAAAGGTAAAAACAGAGAGCAGAATACGAGCAGAAGCAAAACAGAGGGCAGAAAAACAAGCAGAAAAGCAAAACAGAGGGCAGATAAACAAGAAGAAAAAGGCAAAACAGAGAGCAGAAAAATGAGCAGTAAAAGGAACTACCGAGTAGAAGAGGCAAAACAAGAGGAAGAAAAATTAGCAGAAAAGAAAAAATGGAGGGCAGAAAAACAAGCAAAAAGGCAAAACTAAAGGCAGAAAAATGAGCAGAGAAGGCAAAACAGAGGGCAGGAATGCAAGCAAAAAGGCAAAACAGGGGGCCAAAAATGAACAGAAAAGCCAAAACAGGAAGCAGAAAAACAAGCAGAAAAGCAAAACATTGCAGAAGAGGGCAAAACAGAGGGCAGATAATATAGCGGAAAAGGCAAAACATAGGGGAGAAAAATGAGCAGGAAAGGCAAACAGAGGCAAAAAAGAAGCAGAAAGGCAAAACAGAGGGCAGAAATCGAGCAGGAAGCAAAACATAGCAAAAGAGGGATAAACAGATGGCAATGTTGAGCAGGAATGGCAAAACAGATGGCAGAAAAACAAGCAGAAAAAGCAAAACAGAGCAGAAAAAGGGCAAAAATAAAGGTCAGACAAATGAGCAAAATAGGCAAAACAGAGGGCAGAATATGAGCAGGAAAGACAAAACAGAGGGCAGAAAAATAAGCAGCAAAAAAACAACAGAGCAGAAGAGGCAAAACTAATTGGCACAAAAATTAGCAGAAAGGGCAAAACTAAGGGCAGAAAATTGGGCTGGAAAAGGTAAAAGAGAGAGCAGAAAACAAGCAGAAAATTCAAAACAAAGGGAAGAAAATTAGCATGAAAAGTAAAACAGGGAGTAAAAAAATGAGCAGAAAATGGCACAACAGAGGTTAGAACTACAAGCAGAAAAAGCAAAACAGACCAGAAGAGGGCATACAAATGAGCCAAAAAGGCAAAATAGAGGGCAGAAAATGAGAAGAAAAGGCAAAACAGAGGGCAGGAATACAAGCAAAAAGGCAAAGAGAGCGCAGAAACACAAGTAGAAAAAGCAAAACAGAACAGAAGAGGGCAAAACACACACAGGGCTGATAAATGAGCGGAAAAGGCAAAACAGAGGGCAGAAAACAAGCAGAAAGGCAAAACAGAGGGCACAAAGATGAGCATAAAGCAAAACATAGCTGAAGAGGGCAAAACATAGGGCAGAAAGTTGAGCAGAAATGGCAAAACAGAGGGTAGAAAAGAAGCAGAAAATGCTAAACAGAGTATAACGTTCTGGCTTATGCAGATGATATAGCGATTGTAACAACAAAACCCGCTACAGCCATGCCCAAAATAGAACGGCTGGCAGTCTCATTTGGATTAATGCCAGGGTAGAAAGGGAACATTGGTAAAACACAGATTATTTGTACAAATGAGGCAATTTTTAATGATCTGAGAGGTGTACAGGAGGCCGTTTATTTAGGTGTTAAAATTGTAGCTGTCTTCAGTTTAGAGCACAATCTATATTTCCTTAAGGGTCCTCGTAGAAGGAATCTGGGTTTAAAAGTTTGGGGAGCCATAACAGATTATGTGAATGATGAAAGGGGAAATCAATGAATTATAAATTCCCTGTGTTTTTAGTACTTTCAGTACTCTTTGTATATTCTATCATGCCCCCATTTCTGAATGTATTCTTCACATTTACTGTTTAACTAAGCAATGATCGCTTTTAGTTTTTAATTTGTAATATGAACAGATGGCAGAAAAAGCAAAACAGAGCAGCAGAGGGCAAAACAGAGGTCAGACATATTATCAAAAAAGGCAAACCAGAGGGCAGAAAAATGAGCAGTAAATACGAAACAGAGGGCAGAAAAATGAGCAGAAAAGACCAACAGCGCAAAAGAGGTAAACCAATAGGCAGAACAAATTGCAGAAAAAAAGACAAAATGGTGGGCTGAAAAAAGTGCAGAAAAAGCAAAACGGAAGAAAATCGAGCTGGAAAAGACAAAATAAAGAGCAGAAAACAAGCTGAAAAGTCAAAACAGATGGCAGAAAATTAGCAGAAAGGCAAAACAGGGAGTAGGAAAATGAGCAGTAAATGGCAATACAGAGGGCAGAGCCACAAGCAGAAAAAGCAAAACAGAGTAAGGAAGTCAAAACAGGGGGCAGAAAATGAGTGGAAAAACAAAACAGAGGGTCGAAAATTTAGCAGAAAAGGCAGGAAGAGAAAAACAGAGGGCAGTGAAATGGGCAGAAAGTCAAAACGGACCGCAGAAAAATGAGCAGCAATGGGAAATTAGAGGACAGAAAACTAGCAGAAAAGACAAAACATATGGCACAAAAATGAGCAGAAGAAGCAAAACAAAAGAAGGCAAAACAGAAGTCAGAAAAAGGAGCAGAAAATGCAAAACTGAGGGCAAAAAAATGGGCAGAAAGGCAAACCAGAGGTCAAAAAAATAAGCAGAAAATGGCAAAAAAGGGGGCAAAAAAACAAGCAGGAAAAAGGCAAAACAGAGGATAAAAAACAAGCAAGAAAAGGCAAAACAGAGGGTATACAAACAACCAGAAAAGGCAAAATAGAGAGCAGGAAGTCAAGCAGAAAAGGCAAAACAGAGCAGAAACGGCAAAAAAGAAGGCAGAAAAGTTAAAATAGAGGGCACAAAAACAAGCAGAAAAATGCAAAACAGAGGGCAGAAAATTAGCAGAAATGTTAAACAAAGGGCAGAATTACTAGCAGCAAAGGCAGCTCAGAGGGCAGAACAATTAGCAGAAAAGGCAAAACAGAGAACCAAAAAAACAAGCAGAAAAGGCAACACAGAGGGCCTAAAAACGAGCAGAAAGGCAAAACAGAGGGAAAAAACTAGCAGAAAACGCCAAACAGAGCAGAAGAGGGCAGAACAGTGGGCAGAAAAAACAGGGGAACAATCAAAATGGAGGGCAGAAAAAAAGCAGACAAAGGCAAAAGAGAGGGCAGAAAAAGGAGTAAAATAAGCAAAATAGAGGACAAAATAACAAGCAGGAAATGCAAAAGTAGCAGAAATGGCAAAACTGAGCAAGAAATGAGCAGAGAAGGAACAGAGGGCAGCAGGTAGACAGGCAGCATAGGCCAGCGCACTGTGGGCAGGTGGACATCAAAACTGTTGCATGGGGAGCAGGCATGAGGACCTGCTGAATTTTACTGAAATTTAACCTCAACTGGAAACACTCATATATATATAAAAATAACAAGTGCCCCAGTTGAAGCTCCACTTCTGTAAAAGATAAATGATCTTCACCTCCTGGGCTTGACAAAGGCAAAGCAAGACTGTTTTTTCACAATTCCACATTGAAAGAGGATCTGAAAAGCTTTGTGGAGTCAAATGCATCATCGATCTGTTGGAGCGCGATGTGTAGTGACTGTGGCGAGTAGGTTCTTCTGTGTCCTTACCTGGTGAGAGAAGGGTCCATGGCTCTCTCTTTAAATGACTACAAGTATACAATGATGCAAAATCACCTGAGAGCTCCGCCCATTTGGCCCTGCCCCTACACCTTAGTTATATGCAATTGTCTTTTCACCTGGGCAGCTTACAAAAGGCCACCCTGCACTTTTCCTGACAATTTGGGAGATGTGTTCTTGATGCTGCGGAATATGAGGACAACTCTACCAAACAAAGAAGAACGTACTTCTTATAGTTTTTATTCTCATCATCTTCTCTATAGGAAGACTCATGTTACCACAGATTTGTGGATATAGACGCACAAGGAACAATCACATTACTAAAATGCACACAAGGAAATTGGTGACATTTCCTCAAGCTCCATTATGCAGCTGTAGTGTAGAATATGTACTGGACATTTACCTAAGCAGGTGGCACTTAGTAATTAACCAGTAGAAAGTACACCATTTGGGAAGATTTTTACAAAACTGTGGACTGTTCTTGGGTAAAGGGGCAGAAGTTGTTCTGTTGGTGCCCACTCACTGACATGGCTAGTGACACACCTACAAAGAAGCTTAGACACCCATTCATATACTCGGGCACTCACACACCCACTGACCAACCCACTCAGATGCTGACACACCCACTCACAGACCCACTCAGACACTCATACACTTACGCACCCCATCCCATCCAAAAAACCACTCACAGACATACTCAGAAACTTTCATTCCAATTCACAAACCCCCTCAGGTGCTCTTGTACCCACTCATAGATACACTCATACACTCTCACAGACACACACAGACCCATTCAGACACTCATGCACTCACTCACAGACCCTCTCAGACATGTACTATCGCTCACATACCCACTCAGACACTCATGTTCCCACTAAGAGAACCACTCATAATCTCTCACACCATCTCACAGACCTACTCAGAGACTCACATGCCAACTCACAGACTCGCTCAGAGACTCACACACCCAGTAACAGACTGACTCACACACACACTACTGGAGGCACTCGCAAACCCACTCAGGCCCTCTCACACCCACTCATAGACCCACTCAGACACTCATGCATCCACTCAGATAACCACTCAGACACTCACACACCCACTCACAGACATTCTCAGACACTCACAAAGCCATTCACACACCCAGTGAGACACTTATGAAGCCACTCCCATACCCACTCAGACACTCACACACCCTTTGAAACAGTCACATACTCGCTCACACACCCACTAAGACACTCATGTACTCACTTGTACACCTACTCTTAAAAGTTACAGATTACAGTTAGGAAATAACATTTAAAAAATCTCAGAAATACATTTAATAAACTGAAGGTTACAAGGACGTTACAGGTAGGGAATAAATTAAATAAACATAGAAACTAATTTAAAACACAAAGGCTAGATAGATGTTATAGATAGCAAATATCTTGAAAATACCTTTAAAATACACTGAAAAAACCAAAGGCTACAGGGACGTTATGGTTAGGAATAGAATTTATACCTAAGCTAACTATAACTTACGCCTCCGCAATGCATGGCTTATTACTTCTGCAATCAATAAATAAATCACCAAACTATTTAAATATAAAAACAAAAAAAGACATTCACTAAAATTAGGATTAAACTTTTTTTATATATATATATATATATATATATATATATATATATATATATATATATATATATATATGTATAACACACAGGAGGAACATGAAGCAAACCTAGAGATAGGGGATCTTAATACTCTTACCACCCTTTTCGAACTTAATAACGACACGAATAGGGACAGTCAGACCACGGAGGTAACAGACATCTTGGATGCCATGGACATTACCCATGACTCAGCCGCCTCTACTGGTTTTAAACCGCCTTCGACTTTTTTACCCACACTACCTCACGACGGCATTGACACATTCCACGACAACGTCACCAAGGCCCTTATTGATCTGAGAAACAAATCACACTTTGGCAACAAGTCTAAAAATAATCTGACATTTAATCAGAGACAAATTCTCAAATCATTAGCTGATGACACAGACATAGTCATCCGACCAGCAGACAAAGGTGGTAATGTCGTTATTCTGGACAGAGAACAATACATTGCCGAGGCCCTCAGACAACTAGGGGACACCAATTCCTACATGCAGATCACTAGGGAGGTGTACAATGAAAGTGTCATTCTGATATGGGACAAACTCATCACTTGGAGAGACAAAGGGATCCTTGAGTGGGAAGAGTACTGTTATCTCAAGAGGGATTTTCCCAAGATACCGGTGCTCTACCTTCTACCCAAGGTCCACAAGAGTGCCACATCCCCACCTGGCCGTCCCATAGTGTCCTCCATAGGAAGTGTAGCAGATCACATATCCAAATATGTGGACCATTTTCTCAGGGAATTTGTCACCAAGCTCCCAAGTTACGTGAGGGATACTAAAGATTTCCTGGGTAAACTAGAAAAGATCAAATGGGAGAATGGCCTACTACTCATCACACTAGACGTACAATCACTGTACACCATAATCGACCATCAACAGGGATTAGATGCATGCAGGCACTTCCTTAACCAAAGAGAGATCAAATATTTGGAACACAATGACATGATCATTGAAATGACGGAATTCAGCCTCACCAATAACATCTTCATCTTTAACGGTACCATCCATAAACAGCTGATTGGTACCGCGATGGGTTCTTGTCTGGCACCGAGTTTTGCCAACCTCTTCATGGGCCTCTGGGAGGAGGAGATTTTTTCAGAAAAGATTGCCATCAAGAATTTGAGCAAAGTAGCTCTTTGGCTCAGATACATTGACGACCTTTTCATTATATGGAAAGGCAGTCGGACAGAGGCCCTAGATCTCATACAAGAACTCAACTGCAATGACCGCAACATACATCTCACTGGGTGCATTAGTGACAACATGGTCGAATATTTAGATGTGAAGGTAGAGGTAAGATCCAACACACTACATACCTCATTATACCGCAAGAGTACAGCAGGCAACAGTATCCTACATGCCCTCAGCAGCCACCCGGACACCCTCAAATGGAGTATCCCCTTTGGTGAACTGCTGAGGGCAAAAAGAAATTGTAGCAGCAGAGAAGCATTCGAGAAAGAAAGCAAAGTCATGATTGAAAGATTTAAACTTCGAGGCTACCCCAATTGGGTCCTTAAGAAAGCGATCTGCAGAGTAGAGTCCGTGGATAGAACAGACATACTCAGGGATAAGACCACAGTAATGGAGGAAACTGGGGATGCAGAAACCAGGGTGATCATGACCTACAATACGGAGTCTGATGGCATCAGACATATTTTGTCAAAAAATTGGAACACACTCAAGAATGACAACAGCATAGGACACACTTTCAAGGACAGACCTAATATCACATATAGGCGAGGAAGAAACCTTAGGGATATACTAGTACACAGTGACATCACTCTGACTCAAGACAGAGGTATCCAGAACCTCAGAGGTTTCTTCCCATGTGGTCACTGCAAGGCTTGTTCGGCCAGTACTTCACGTAAAACATACGAACAAGGTCACAATCAGAGAGCAATAACCCAGTTCCTCACATGCAGTACCACATTTGTTATATATGTGATAGAATGCCCATGTGGACTTTACTATATAGGCAGCACTACCCTGATGGCCAAGAAAAGGGTACTCGAACATAAGCGGGCCATCACTAATAAAGACCCCAAATACCCGGTGGCGAGACATTTCCAAGAGCGACACTATTCTGACTCCTCGCTACTGAAGTATTTTATTTTGGAACAAGTCCGGTTAGATCACAGAGGGGGTAACAGGACACTCAAACTCAGACAGAGAGAGTCCAAATACATTGTAGATCTCCAAACTAAGGCCCCTGGCGGGATGAACCAGGACGAGGAACTGTCAATACATCTGAAGAAAGAGTAATTATTTACGTTCCGACAGTTTACAGGGGATGTCTTGTATTTTCTAGGATGTACCTTCTTGTGTTTTATTTTGTCTTGGTATTTTGCATATTTCTCTTACTTGTTAGCTAATGTTTATCTCATGTTTTTAATTGCAGGAGATAAGGAAGGCACCTAATCACCACACAGGTGCCTAACCTTCTCTTCGGAGTCACGTCTTCACCTTCACTTAGAGAATTGGGGCACTTGATTCACAACTGGACACTTCAAGAAGGGCTTTGAGAGCAACAGGATAAGTGGTTTTTGGTTATCGTTTGACCCAGGGCACTTGCTCATCACTGTCTTTCTAACATGTTTCTTAACTTGTTTCTTATCTTGGCACACTGCTTAATTTAATCCTCTTGATTTGAAAGACCAGATGTCTTGCACTGTATGAGCACTATGCATGTACGTCAGATCATGGACTCACTTCCCCATGAACTATGTTAGGGTCAAACTTTGCACTTCGTGCAACGCGCACTGACATGACATTGGTCTGCACTATGCAACCACTGCTCAGTTGACTATACCATCACTGACTCTTTCTTATCACCACACCATCCTTTATTGTAATAACTCGTAAGGGGTACAGCTCTCCCCCCCCTTTTTCTGGCTACTCAGCCACCATCCTATGCAGAGCGGAAGTTTATTACTTTGCAGTGCTTCCACTCTGGCCTAGCGTTTCCAATTATGTAAGATGCAGTATCACGATGCTCGCAGTCCACCAGGTATTCATTTTACGTTTAGTTTACTGTGAGTCATCTACAAGTGCTCCGACATATTATTGTTTTTCGAGCCATACACGTTTGACCTATCACATATGTAACAGTGGAGTATGTTCTTTTGTACAAATGTACTGTTGGTCGTTTTTGTATTACGTTATTGTGAATTTGCTTTGCATTTTGCCTTTCACTATGTTTACCAATGTTGACCTTTCCAAGATGGCGGACGCCTTCTTTCTCTTAGTCCTATTTTGACTCCACTGCCCTCTTAGTTGTGTCCTTTGTATACATTTGCATCTAGTTTTCCAGTACACGGTTCCATGTGAGCAAGGCTGCGGACGCAGTCGAAACGCGTTATGGAATAAACCTGATCACTACTACAACTCGGATGTGTCGTTTACTTACCTGAGAGCGCACGTATCTTTGTACTTTGACGATAGTCTTGCCGGTTGCTTCGCCGGCGTGTACGCCACTTTCCAAGGGTGCCAGCTGTCCGGAAGAAGCGTTTGTGGATTTTGGATATATATATATATATATATATATATATATATATATATATATATATATATATATATATATATATATATATATATATATATATATATATATATATATATATATATATATATATATATATATATATATATATCAATAAATAATAATAATAGATATAGTATTCCCCCTCCAGTCTATGCAACAGTAGGGAAAGTGCTGGACTTCAAAGAGGTACACCAGCGTTTGGATCATTAGGGACAGAGTTGGACTATGGAGGGGTTACATTTACTATTCCCACTCCAGTCTGTGCAAAAGTAGGGAAAGTGTTGGACTTCAGAGGGGTGACATTCACTATTCCCACTCCAGTCTTGCAACAGGAGGGACAGTACCTCAGTTCATGGTTCAAATCTATTTATTGCATTTAACATAGACACAGAGCATACATAAAGTACATACCTCTTCTTCAAGTTCTACAGTCTGCTTGTGTCAACTAAAACCCCAACAATCCCTCCTCACCACCCCTTCCCTTTCCTCCGAGTACCCACAACAACTTGCATTTTCTCTTACAGCACAATTATGCATTCGAGGCCTCGCCCTGGGAGGCAGCATCAAGCTGCATACCATCCACTACCTCCCTCAACCTCAGCATTGGAGGTATCGAGGGCATGTTAAGTTCCTAATCTCCAAGATATAGAGTAATAAAGAAATGCCATAATTCCCTGTACGAGTTGCCTCTGACAGTAAGGGTGAGGATGAGTCTCTCCATACCAAACACATACCACACATACCACAATTGGTGACTCATCCCAGCTGTGTGGGGAGTATATTCGTACCCCAGTGTGTCAGGTTGTTCTGAAGGGCAGCTCCCTATGCCAACCGAATATGACGCCCTCTGAATCATTTAAGGGGAAACATAAGGGTATTTGTAAGCCCCAGTATGATATATGCAGGGAAACGTGGGAGTGTGTCTTGAGGTGCATATCTATGTCACATATGATCATGTCCCAATATCGTCCAAGTTTGGGGAGCAGTCTCAAATCAAGTGGAGCAACATCCCAGGTGAGCAACATCCCCTCCAGCAATCGCACTTCTTCAAGGGTTACCTCATGTAGGCGCATTGGCTTGATATACCAATCAATTGTTATGTTAGAAGCCATCTCAATGCTAGGTGTGTTGCGTTCATTGTCTCTTGCCCTATAATATATTTCCTCCCACTCCGTCTGTGATAGGGGTAGCCCCAATTTGGTGTCCCAGCGTCTCTGTCTCACTGATTTAGTCTGTGGTCTGACACCCTGTAGGAGTACATACAATTCCGTTAGGAGTCGTTTGTCTTTGTGACTAGCCACAGTTCAAAGGGGGTCAGGGGTTCTGCGCGCATAGTTGCATGAGTCAGCCAATATCATACCTGCATGTATTGCAACCTCTCCACCTCTGGCAGTGCGTAATCCGTATGCAGCTGGTCGAAGGTGAGGAGTCCCGTGTAAAGTCACTGTTGTCCATTATTGGAGTTAAAGGAGAGGGAAACAACGATGGGCTCTTGCACAGCGCTACAATTATGAGGGCTAGTGATGTTTTAATATTAATCCTGCTGTACTGAACTCCTCAGCCTCTGCTAGGATGGTCAGGAGGGCCTCAACTACGTTAGCCAAGGCCACAATCATGTAACCGGCATAGAGGTTGACCACGTGTTCTTTCCCTCTGAAGGCAATTCCTGTTATTTTAGGTTTATCTCAAATATGCTGGGCAAAAAGGCTCCATGTACAGAGTGAACAATGGGTGAGAGTGGGGGCCTCTGCCGCGTGCCCCTGCATATGGGAAAGGGTTCAGAAGACCACCCGTTTACACGAACGATTGCACGTGGTTACCTGTAGTTGCTAAGGATCCATGTGATGAATCATTTGCCAAAGACAAAGTGGGTTAGCGTTGCTTCAGATAGGGCCAATCAAATGCTTTCTCAGCATAATTTCCCTGCCAGATCGCTTGGCCTTGGCCTTGTCGATGGGATGGAGCACTTGTTTCGTATTATCGCTAGCTTGTCCGTGTGGGACAAATCCCACCTGATCTGGGCATCTCTTCCCTGGCATAATGGACCTAAGTGGACTGCAAGAATGCTAGTTAAGAATTTAATGTCCACAGTCAGAAGAGAAATTAGACGATACAAGCCTCAACGCTTCTTGTCCTTCTCCAGTTTTAGATGAACCACAATAAAGGCCTCCAACATTGATTGGAGTACTGAGCCCAGGCCTGCAATGTAAATGAAAAGGTGGGTTAATATGATGGTGTAGGCAGAACAAAATGTGTTATAAAAGAGTGCCGGACAACTGTCTGGGCACAGTGATTTCAGGGGGTTCTAGCAAGCTATTACGGAGATGACCTCCTCTATCCTGATCGGACGATCCAGACTATCCGCCTTCTCCACCTATAGTTGTCATGTGTGTGACTCTCTGAGGTATGGGTCCGTGCCCTCCAGGAGGAGTTGCCCAGTATATAGCTTCTTATAAATGTCTCAGAATGTAGATGTGATAGGGCCATCTCCCACCTCCTCATCATCGTCCTTAGTCACCAAAGATTCAACTCCTCCTGCTTGTCTCTGTGCTGTAAGGTATTGGCCAGCAACCTGCCACATCTATTACCCCCACATAAAACGGAGTGTTGAAGCTGGAGTAGTGCATACTCGGCCTTGTTGGTGTCCAAACCCGCTAACTGTACCCTTGGGCCCCTGTGCACTTTTGTATGTGTTCTAGCTCCAGCACTTGTTTGCTAAGATATTCCCTCTATTCCCACGACACTGTGTTATCTGCCGCTGACAAGACGATCAGCTCCTCCCTGATAAAAGTTTTCAAGTCCTCCTAAAAAGTGGTGACAGGGTGCCCTCCATGGCATTAAACGTCTACTATCACTTGGGTAATCTGCTTCAGCACTGCTGGCCTATTAAGTAGTGTCTCCCACATTCATCACAGCCGAGAATGGTGGCACCTTATAGGAAGAACTAAAGTAATGCATAACGCTGCGTGATCAGATAATGATTGGGGTTCTATTTCCATATCTGCGTCTAAGAGCTGGAGCTCCCTTGTCCCCAGGAAATAGTCTATGCATGCTTATGCCCTGTGGGCATGCAAACAAAAGGTACAGTCCTGTGTCTGAGGATGTTGTGATCATCAAAAGTCCCTCAACCCCATCTCCTCCAGCCAATGGGGTCCTTCCCCAGACAGAGCCCCTATGTTGCCGAATCTGTGAGCAGAGTGATCCAGCATATTGTCACTCACCAAATTCAGACATCCCCCATGAGCACCAGTCTATCTTGTGAAGGCATCACCTTCGCCACCTCAGGAAATGGACTTGACCCTCGTTGGGGTGTATATTGAGGATGGTGTAAAAATGTGATCTCCCATGATTACGGAATAAGCCAGTAGGTGTCCCTTAATTTCTACAAGCGTGGGACCTATCTTACCCCAAAACGACCGGGAGACATATATGGCCACCCTGGCCATTTTAGAGTTGGCAGAAGAGAAGAACTGGTGCATTTTCATTCTCTGGCAATCACCGGAATATCCCATTCCTTGGTCAGAGTATTACGCCCCTTCACATTGAGGTTAACAATCTTTAATCGGTCAAGTGGGGATATAAGGCCAGAAGGTGCTCAGTACTGCCTCTAACAAAATGTGGCCTCCCTCTGTCTGGCTTACCCTCCACCCTCCCGGGCATGTCTTGTGCGGGTTAAGATCTAAAACATGCTAGTCATACCCATGCTGTGGGCATCCCCCTGAACAGATAGAACAAGAAACCACAAACAAAACATTTCACTGCTAACTGAAGTCCGCCATGAGCCACAAATGTTCCTTTAGGAAATTAGCCTGCTGGGTATCTTGTTGTCTAGCAGGAGCCAAACATTTACCACAGGGAAGCTGGGCTAAAGGGTTCTGTACAGTCGCACAAGTGTCACTCTCGTCTGCTCCGTCCCTCCTCTCCCCACCCCTGCTCCCCACCCCTCCATACTACTGACCACACTCTGGGGCCTTCCTTGTGCTTATGTTGTCACTGGCCAGCCTGTATCCCCAGACAGGATCTCTAGCACCGCCCTGCATTCCATGGCTATAGTATCTGGTTCTGGTCACAGTCTCTTAGAGGGCACCTTGCCTGTATGCCATTGAAGACGTTTCTGAGCCGTCTTTCTCCAGTGGCTGGTAGTTTGATCTCCTTCTCCTGATTTCTCGATGTGCAGTACACGGCAGGCCTCTGTTAGGGACCGGATCTGCTACAGCATTTCCCCTAACCAGAAAATAATTCAGAATGGGTGGCCCCAGGAGTATGACACGTCTTGGTCTCGGAGATAGGAGGTTAATGGTCAGAAGTCTCTTTTCTTTTGCAGCTGAGAAGTTCTGGTACAGTATCAGCGTGTGCCCTATAAATGTCAGGCATTGCTTTTCCCTGGCATTGAGAACACTTTCTTTGAGCTGAAATACATGGACACAGGCCAGTAAGTGCACCGGATGGGAATTTCCGGTTCGCAGAAGGCCCACTCTCTGTTCTCTGTCAAGCTGTATTCCCCTGTCCGAAGCTGATCCCAGGATTTGCAGGAAAAGGTATTTGACATACACCCCTATGTCAATGACCTCTGCATTGGTTGGGCCCCCCCTTATGCATATGTTGTTATGCTGTGACCCATTTTAGAAGGACCTCCATAAGTCAATGTGCTGTTCCCTCAGCCATATGATCTGTTGCTGCAGCTATTCTATCTCTTCATCGTGGCTGGACTCTGGATTTGCCAACGTGGAGACCCTGTTCCCCACTTCCATTATGTCTTCTCAGACCGCTGTCAGGTCATGGGATTGTTTATTCTTGACCGTCTGTAGATCATCCCTGAGGGAAACAAAGAAAGCCTCTAGAACGAGTGCATTACTGGAGCTTCGGCATCCTCAACATTTGAGAGAGGCTTCTTAGCTGGGGTTAACAGGCAATCTCCTGGATGGGTTCCAGCAGACTTGGTCAACATGTCTTAGAGGGTACACTCCTTTTTTGCTCGTGCCGCAGCCATGTTAATTTACAGCCCTCAAGAGGCTTATTGTGAAATAGGCTGAAATTGTGTGTAATGTGGAAATTGCAGCTGGGCAGGAAGACTGCAATCTTAAACCTTGGGCACAGTATCCACTATGCTGCCTGGGCCAGAGTCCCTATGCAGCTGCTTCTTTAGGATGAGAATCTGGTCCAGATCCCGGCTGTATGCCTCACCCCTTCCCACTGGGGCTTTGCCAGGAACAGTTGTAGAGCCTGCGGGGGTCCTGCTGTGATAGTCGCACTGTCTCATGCCCCCCTGCTCTCTGCTGATACACCCCTTCTGGCTGCTTCCTGGGGTATTACTCTCACCTTATTTCTCCTGTTCCTCTTGATGGCTGGATGGTTAACTTTAGGAGCTCATTTGGGTCACACGGGCCCCCCCAGGAACAACAATTCTGTGCTGCTGGGACAAGGTCTCAATCTTGTCCTCTGCCCTCACTGACGTTATTACACATTGGGCCCTGTGAGCCAGCAGATCGCAGGTGGCCACTGAGCCTGGGGCCTCGTTGCACTGCCCTCGCCCCTGGCTGGCCATGTTTCAGGGCCCCAGATATGAACTTTGGCACCAGCAATACTGCAATCGGCTCTCACGCCCCCGCGTGGAACACCAAGGGCCCTCCTCTCCCAGTCACACAAGCCAAGGGCCCTCCTCTCCCAGCAAATTTACTCTCACAGCCTAAGAAAGGGGGATTCAGCTCCAGCGGCAGCCATCCCAGGAACCTGGGTGGGCTCCCAGGCCTAGTCTCTCCACATGGTGCTCCAAGGCCCAGGTTAGTAGGCAGCAGAGGCTGCTAGCAGTCGTGTGGTCCACGCTGGTCTTCAGAGACCCTCAAGAATGCATGAGGGGTCAGAGAGCTGGGTGGAGCGAAATATGCGGGGCAAATGCAATGTGTCTCTGGGAGGATGGTGCTGCCCAGCCCTTATTTGTACATGGCAGGACCAGAGTTGCTACTGTGACTGTGGGGGCCCACTCTCATCTCCCAGTCTTCTGCACCAGTTGAACTCATCGGAAGGCTGCAGGTGCGGCCTTTCTCACTGCTCCCACATCACCACCATCTTCTGACAGGGCTCACCTTATTGCTCTGCTTCTGGGGCCTCCAGTCACGCAATATCAACTGGGTATCAACTGCCTGTGCATAAATGTGGAAAGGCAGCAGGGGTGCTACTGCAAATGTTTGCTATCTGCTGTCCAATGCTGAGTTGTGTCATTGGTGAAATGCAGCATGGCCGCTCTCCAGGCCACCGTTTCGCAGGTGCAACCATTTTCTTGGATGCAGAGCCGCGCGCTTCCCAGCTATTGCAGTCTCAGAGGAAGTTCTGGTGGGCCACATTGCAGTTTGGCAGCACCTGCTGATGCCCGGCAGTCTCCTAAAATAAAGGGGGCACCTCAGGTTGTCTGCTGTGTACAAGGAAGGGGGAGCAGCAAGGCCCGATGGGCGGCGGGGATGAAGGGTCAATTAAATATTAATTATCACATTAATTAAAAATTACACAAATTAATCAATTAATTAATAATGAAATTCCCTCCCTATACCCCTACAAACCCAGCAGCACGCATCCAATATATAATTTAACAAATATAATTACACAATTTACATAATTAATAGTCAGTTAAATAATTAATTGTTCATTTATTATTACTTAAGTAACTTCCCATCCTATACCCCTACAAAACCAGCAGCCCACACCTAATATATAACTAAAAAATATATGTATTACACAATTTATATATTTAATAATCAATAATAATCAATTAAACAATTATTAATAAATTCATAATTAATTGTCACTTAATTTTACTTAATAATCTTCCCACCCTACACCCCACAAATCTAGCAACTACCTATGACACTATAAATTACATTTAATAATATTATTAACAATTATACAAACAATAACACATGAAATTAATATATGAACTAAAATACACAAATATAATAGGAAAAAAGATATTTGTACAACTATATTATTGAAAACAATATTAACAACAATGATATTCTTGAGAATGATATTACTTACCCTAAAAATCGATATTCTTGACTATGGTATTTCGGCATCAGAATATTTTTGTATCATGAGATTGTACTCCGATATTTCTGCACCTCAAAATTTAAAACTCGATATTTTGCCCAAATACTGGTTGAAATATAGGGCAGGACTATTTACTTTGTTAAGGGATCGCATTGCTAAAACAATAATCAAATATCGCCATTAAAAAAAATGGACTTGGGAATGACACAAAAATACACATTATTAATACACGCATTGTAATATTCTTCAGTAACCCATGTCAATTCAGCATTTTTCAGATCACAAATGTGTCAGTCTTTCATTAACCCCTTTCAGCCAAACAATGCATTTATGAGACCAACGATTAGAGGGTCCTAACACTCCCACACTGTAGAGCAAAAGCTCCAGGACTACTGTTCAATTGTGCTACTTGGAAAAAGGTAACTTTACTGAGGGCATCAACACTTACATGCCCTGGGAAACATAGGGTGACTGTGCAAGACAAATGCAGAGGGGGAGATGCTGCACTCCTGTAGCCCCCAAATACTCCATTATCCATATTGGTGGTGCCCCTGCCTCATTTTGGGGCAACAGATGAGAAGAAGATATGAGATAATGCCCGCTCAAGCGGCATTTTGGGAAGCTGCTTCACCGAGTCGTGCATATTAGATTAGCGGCTTCACCAGAAGAGGGAAGCCATGATCCTTTTTTTTTTTTTAAATAGGTGTTGTGGGCCCACTCTGGGCACTCACACCTGGTAAAGTGATTGGGAGACATGGGGAAGCAGGGGGGAGGTGCATGGGAGCCCCAGGGACCCCACTGCCCAAGTTGGCTCTCCTGCAGGTAGGGAAAGAGTGAAGGTTTTCTTTCCTCTGCCTGCAAGTGGTATGGGCTAAAGTACGTAGCTGGGTAACTCCTGCCCCCCTGCCCTGCTTGTTTCTTTGTTTTGGCACAAGACTCCTACATTGTGCCAGGCCTCCTCCCGGTCTTTCTTTGTCCCAGTGGATGGGATCACCCATGACTCCATTAATTACACTGGATTCTGGGGAATGAGGTCCCTGGGGAAAATAGTGAGTCTGGGGCGGGGGCCACATACACGCCCCCTCTCTGATAATATCCATGGCACTGACCGACACTGACCCCATGGCTTTTGCAGAGCTCATGGGTATTTTGAAAAATAGTGGTGGAATCCCACATGTCCCTTTTCTCGAGGTTTTAAATGGGTCAAAGGGCAAATCTTTCCAGCCACATAACCCTGGCCCAAGTGGGCCAATCTGAACATCTTGGACTAGTTTTCCTCCTGGTGGTGAACTCTAGCCATTAAGTGCATTTTCCGCAACCCTCCTCATCTCTAACTGGTGTACTTTGCAGGGAGCTGAACTTATTGTCTCCTGCTGGTGGGGGCATCTTGTGCAGCCCCTCCTCTTCCAGCCAGCATAGCACACTCCTGCCTACACTACCAAGTCCCAAAACCTCCTGGCTGTCTTGCATGGCATCTAGGTTGGCAGTGGACTTCAGGTACTCCACCAACTGGTTCTAAGGTGGCATAAATCGGTCAGTGCCAATGGCCCTTAAGGGGCCCATTTGGTTGTGCGGTCAGCTGCAGGCAAAGTACTTAGACCATGTGTTTAGTGCATCAGGTGACTTCTCCTTTCATCTGTCCATATTTATGGTGTTGTCACATTCCAAGTCCAGGGCTGTGTTCTCTGTCTTTCCCTTATGAAGGAGTTTAAAGTGTGGATGGGAGGTTCTGGATGCCAGGAACATACCACATTATCCTTCCACTTCTGTCCCAAACATCCTGCACAGCATTCTGGGACAATCCAATATGGGAGCAACCTTCTTGCCCTGTGCAGAGCTCCTGTTCCCACCCAGAAGTGTGGCCATGGAAATGAGCAGCCCCTCCGTTGAGGTGACTCTAGACCAGTTCTGGGGCAACTCCTCCTCCCACTGAGATTGGAACCAGTCTGAGTAGAAGTATGAAAGAGAGGACAGGCCTAGGTGTTAGATACACCTGCCTGTGATATGGAAGAAAGGCCCTTTTGACATAATTCAAGTTACTAGACACAGCCCCCAGGCCATCCTGTCAAGTGGAGGGCAACACTGCCCACACCCAAAGCCATTTGTCCCTGTCATGGGAACAATTCACACTTCACTGCAGGGGAGCCATCCAGTTGCCAGGCTGCACACAATGGTAGTCTCTCACGTGTAGCCTACACATACGCACGCACCAGTGTGCACACGTGCTCACCTGTAATGAGCACAGTGCCCCTTGCCCTAGGTATGCCACAGCTGCCTTACCTTAAACGGCAGAAGCAGTCAGTAAACATCCTCTGTCAAATTGCTACGAATTTATTGTGAGTGAGACTCAGGTAGTGAGACTCCACAACAAAGGTCCAAAAACCTGGTGATCAATCACAAAAAATCCTTGTGGACTAAATGGGCAGAACGCCTCTGCAATAATATATATGATGTCACTTCTGCTATCCCTGCTATTTGGTGAATTGGCGAATCAACCTATATGCTGATAAGAATATTGAAGGGAAGAACACATGAAAATGAGTTTCTGCATGTTAAACAGGAGAAAAAAATAAGACGGTGTAATTGCATTATGTACTTGGAAGATAGCCTACCTCACTTGCTATTCATTTGCTGGATAATTGTTGACTCGTAAATCAATATTTCGTTGTTAATCAAGGACTGGTGCTGAGTAACAGTTTATAATGTGACAACACTTTTGTTTAAGATTTAAACCATGGAAGTTACGTTAGCCGTGGGAATTTCATAGAGACGTCAGTGTTTAACTAAATATAAATTGTTTTATTCGTGCTCATGGATAGAGTTATTTTATTAGGGTGCGGAATATTATATAATGTTCCATATTTGGTTGTGATAATGTAGTGTTGGTAGGTAGATAAGGCTAAAAACTACTTTTAAGAATTTAATACAAAATCTACTAACAAAGCAATACGCATTAAAGAGAATTTCCTAGAATTGCAGGGCTCTATTTGTAAAAGTAATATGAGACAAAATCCTAACTTTACGTCATTCAGTATACACTAAAGGCATTTAGTAGTAGTAAAGTTAGGGTTCCTAACGTTACTACTCCTAAATGCCGTATATGAATACCGAAAGTCGTAAAGTTAGGATTTTGTCTCAGACTATGGAAGCCTTAGAGGAAGACAGCCTTGGAACCTTTGTAGAATTCTACAGCCAAGCCATCCTTTATATGAGATATTCACGTCTCTAAGTATAAGCAGTCATCCGTGTACAACAACAAAAATCATATACACTTTATATCATTTCCTGTGCCTTTTGTAAAAACACTTTAAAACATTCAATTTCTACAGCGGGAAAATACATGTTGGCAAATGGAAATATCTTGCATTAAACAATATGACTCTTTCAGATCATGATGATATTCGTCTTGAGAGCAAGGAGACACAAAACTGCAGAATGTTTAGTAGAGTTAAGACATAAATAAATTCCTTTGTAATTTTAAAACATGACACCATGATAATGCATTGAGTAGCGTAAAATGCTTTAAACGCTGGCACATGCAAATTTTTGGTCTCTCGCTCAGAATTCTGTAGCATTTGGCTGAATTGGTTTTCTTTGGGGATGCATAAATATGATTTAATTCCCAATTAGATGTGTTTGTAATTGTCCCATTAAGCAGTCTGAAATTGCAAAGGTCATTGTGCCATTGATGAAATGCCAGAGAAATAGTTGTCTAGAATTGTAACCCCCTATGAAAACAAATGAATGCATTTTTTAAGACTGCGTACTGCCAGGAGACAACAAAACAAGCACTGGCAATGCCATTAGATGTGGCAATATTGTGCAAATTCATACAAACGGAAGCATTCATAAATGCGCACCAAAATTTTGTGTTGTGTCTCCATGCAACCTACACCTTCTGAGTGGCATTGAAAACTTTAACTAGCCAATAACCCTTACCCGCGGCACCACAACACAGAAGTACTGGATATGCCAATGCTTTGTTTTTTTCTCCCATATGGCTGCAGTGCCTGTGCATGCTTGGTGGACATCTTAGAATATAACATCTCTAAGCCTAAAACAGTTCCAAGATGGCTGCTGTATGTGTACACGCTTGACAGCCATTTGTGAATAGTTATAGGCATAAGACAAAATAAATGCATTCCAAGATGGCCACAGGGAGTATGCATGTTGAGAGCCAATTTTCAATTTTTCTAAAAGCATTCCAAGATGGCCACCATGTGCGTGCACACATGTTGTGTGTGCTCTCATGGTGACCATCTTTTACTGTATTTTATTTTTCTTTAGGAAAAACTATTGCAAAATGGTGACTGTAGATTTATGTGCACAGCAGATATCTTAGAATGGTTAGCTTAAAATAAAAAAAAGTAATTCTAAGATGGACATGCAGCATGTGCGCATGTGCAAATATGGGCAACCATCTTAGAGTAGTTTGAAATGCTCGTTGGCTGTGACAAACACAAGTAATGGGAGAAAAGCCAATTAAACCAGAAGTGAAGCAGTACACTGAAAAAAGACAAGAAAGCTATCAAATCATGAGGAATGGGTGGGCAAGTTACAGCAGTTCTGCGGGCCTGACCCAAAGAAGTTCAGTTGAAGACATTCTAAGCTGTTTGTTGGGTTTGGTGAAAGCATTAGGCGAATAACCCCATGCTCCCATACTCTGAACACATTGTAAAATCACTCTGAAAATAAATGCTTACAAAATACATTAAAATACTTGAACATTGAGAAATTATGCAAATAATTCAAAGATTTTTTTAATAACTTTTTCACAAAATTAAAAATTGAAGGTATAAAGGGAAAGGCCTCTGTTTTTCCCTAGATATACGTTTCAGTTAAATCATGGTTTAAGTCCATCTAGGACTTAAGAAAACATGTATTTTAAGAAATGCTAACGTTATTATTCCGAACCCCAAAAAGTAACATTTATTTTAAGGTGCCATAAAACAATGTTACAGAAGTCCTTTTTGTTTTTGCTTTCCCTGCAATGTGATTATATTAATGAAATACGTAGCACCTTGGAATAAGGAGAGTGTGGGGGGCTCTTGCAGGTCCAACAAATTTGTGAGTGCCAAATAAGGCCTTTTAGCTATTAATAACATTTGGTATGGTATTTACTGGGTACACAATCTGATCATCACTTTGAGTTTCAGACCTCTGATTGAAGGTTGCTTTTTCATATAATTTTTCGTTTCGTAATTCTAAATATCGACTACAAAAATGTTCACCTACACAGATACAGTGGCCAAAATATCTATGAACCAAATATCAAGTTTCTATACCTTAAAAGTAAATTACCAAAATATACATGAAAAAGATCTACCAGAAACATTATGACTACAAAAATGTATTCCCTGATTTGAAGTTTTGGGGAAGGGTACTATGTGTTTGTGATGGATTACCCTGTCTGCTACACTGACTGTCCACCCACTCTATTTTGAGTCGGGAAGACTTTCATGTTTCCTACAGCAGTATACCAGCTGACTCAGTTGTAAAAGTTATTATCTATTATAATTTTTACTTATGTATTTAGAAGGGTGGGTGAGACAGAAGTGCATACAGGGGAGTTGGGCCCACTACTCCTCTATCAGATAAACATGATAAGTAAGACTGTCTTCACATATAATGCCTTTCCATTAAATTATGTCGCATGTTTTCCATAAGTCAATCACTTTTATGACATCTATGTGAAACTTTGCAAAATTGCTTTATTTTATCATAACTCAAAAATTTCATTTTCCATATAGATACCACAAATGTCATGGACATATGGGAAACTCAGAACATAATGAAATGTAAAGACATTATAGATGAATACATTCTTACCATGTTCTCCAAATGGTGTTCACAGGGGTGCTGAGGTAGGCAGTGGGGGTCTATATTGCTCATTCAGCCAGATCCAGACTAAGTCCTAAAGGGGTTGACGGACTATAGTATGGTCCATCTTGCGCCAGCTTTATTCTGATTTGAATACAAACAATACCGTCCCAATTCTGAGTTGGGTATCTGCATAGTAATAAGGAACATTGGGTTCCTCCATTCCTTCCACCTCCTTAGGATGGATCAGTAGTCTCTGACGGATACATGGCACCTTACCTCTAATGATAGATTGCAGCAATTGTACTTGTATTTGCTTTAAATATGCTGTGTCCAGTCAGACTGGAAGCGCCTGAAACTTATAAGGGCAGCGAAGCAGAAGAGAAATTTATATCACATTAATTCTGCCTGCCCAGAAAAGAATAGCTTTCCCCAGGACCCCGAGTCCCTTTTTATAAATGCAATAGTGGGGGTAGTTAATCAATAAGAGCTCTCTCAGGGTCTTCGGAATTCTAACCAATAGAATTTGTAACCCATTGAGAGGGGAGGGAGGCTCCCATCATCGCTACCTCATTGTCAAGCAGGGTGAGATTCAACACTTTAGGCGCATTTTATACCTAGAAATTGCCTCAAAAGATCACAAAAGTTCCAATGTCGCTGGCAGAAATATGGTTTGAGAGCCTAATTATAGAAGGACATCATCTGCTTATAGTGAAATGTTATAGTCCCTTGTCCCAAATGGTATGCCATACATTGATTCAGTTTTTTGTATTAGGCAGGCAATAGAATTAATAAAAAGCTAAAATAAAAGTGGGAAGAGTAGCAATCCCAACCTATTCAGTAATTCCAAAATCTACATATGCATCCACTCATTCATCAACACTTCTATATAGTCACTCATACATGTACTCAGTCATCATATGTACTCATACACCTATACATCCTGTTACACACCTACACTCATACATAGAGTTACTCACACAAATACTGACACATGCAAATAAACATCCATTTACTTGCATGTACAGCTATACACACACCAGTACACTTACTTCTACAGAAACGTACTCATACTTACTCTCTAAAACAATCACTTATAGAAACACATACTTATTTATACAGGATCTCTTCCAATCTCTCACTCTCATATATCCTCACTTATATACATCAATACTCACATATACTAGTTCAAAACATATGGACTTACTCATAAAGACACCATTGAGACAGTCATTCACTCTCTTACTCACCCATACACACACTCATCCACCCATACTGTCCTGCTCACATACTGTCTTCAAAATACATACAGTGAGTCACTCATTCATGCGTCCATATGCTAAGTAACATCCCCCACTGAACCATACAGACACTCATACTGATACTATAAAAATGAACTAATAACCCATATACACACTCATGTAACTACTCTCCAACCCATGCAGCCACTTATCCACAAAGTGAGACACTGATACAGATATTTAAATGTTTAAACATTACTCACTTATACTTGTATTCACTAAGATACTGTTAATAAGTCAGTTATACAATTAATTTTACAAAAAAACCCATCAATTTAGACACTTATTTACCCCTTTTTTCTTCCATTAAACTTTAGATATACATATATAATCTTCAAACACCACACCCACTCCCCTCATCATTTCTTCTTATTTTCTGGGAGAAGGAGCTGAGCAGCAATGGCAGAACAGCAGACTTCTTCAGAGAGTGAGGAAGAGACCTTTGTGGCAGCAAGGCAGAGGAAACAGAAGGACTCCTTCATCTGGAAGTTCTTTACTTTTCCAAAGGGTCAGAAGAAGGTGAATGCCCCAAAAGTCACCTGCACTGTTTGTGGAGTTGTTTTGTCTCGAGGAGATCCTAAAAAAAAAATACTCCTTTAGTATTTATACTATGTTGAGGCACTTTCAAACAATGCATCCTGTGGCTTATGCACGTGAGTGTAGAACAGCCACAAGAGCCAACCCTCCTGGTCCTCAGCCGAGCACATCATCTGCGGCCGCAGAATCACCAGGTTCCAGACCTCTGGATATCCACCCTCTGTTCCACAGGGTTCATATCCGGTGCAATGTTTGCAATGTTGTTCTCTGTTATGGTGAGAGCAGCATTAACCTGATAGAGAACAAAATCCAACAGCACAAATTCACCACCCCATAATTATTATTATTTTTTTTTGTTCCTGGTGAACAGTTTTTCATTTTTTTTTTTTTTTGCTGCTCGACAAAAAAAACTGTTCTTTTCAGAACTCACTTCACTTCTCCAGGAAGAGCTATATTCTTAATATGCTGTGTTGTAATTTTATTGAATGAATGAATGTGTAGTGTATACATGAATGATTGAAATGATTGAAATGACTGAGTGAAGAGGAGGAAACGACTGACAGAATGAGTGAGAAAAGGAAAGTATGATCAGTCATGAAAGGGAAGTGAAAGACTGACTGCAACAAAAGGACTAAAGGTAGAGGATACAGGTAAGAAGAGTGAATGAGTAAGGGAATGGCAGTGAGTAATGGAGAGTGAGGGAGGGGTGAGTGAGAAAAGGGGAGTAAGGGACGGAGATAGGAAAAGGGAGTAACAGATGAAGCGGATGAAGTACAGCAGGGTAAAGGGATTGAAAGTAAGAGAAGTGGAGTGATGGTGAGATAACAGGTATGAGGATTAGAAAAGGGGGTAAGGGAAAGTTAGAGATGGGGAGTGAGGGGATAGAGGGATTTAGGAAACTGGAGTGAGAGAAAGGGAGTCAGGATTTCAGTGAGCAAAGCAGAGTGAGGGAGAGTGAAGGAAAGAATGCGAAAAGGTGAAGGGGTGTGAGATACAGACAGGAGGAAGTGAAGTAGGAGAATAGGAGTGACTATGAGAAAAGGATAGTGACAGTTAGGGAAGGTGAGGGAAGGAGAATGACAGAGAAGGTTAAAAAATTAACATAGATGGAAAATGAGTGATGGAAAGAGAAGGAGTGGTAGAAACAGAGGGGCAGATTTATAACAAACTAACGCAGCATGGTGCAGCAAGTAATTTTGCTGCGCCGTGCTGTGTTAGTTTCGAAGCACAGAGATGCGACATATTTACAAGAATATGTCGCATCTCTATGCTTCCCCTGCGCTGGCGCACAAACTGCAGCCATGCGCCGCCGCAGGCTCCCTTGCACCATGCTGCAAGGATGCCTGCGTGGTGGGGAGATTGTTCTTTTGCAGGAAGGGACTCCTTCCTGCACAAAAACAATCACAAGTGGCTTTTTCCTCTTTCAATGCGTGCTGTAGCATGCAGCACGCACTGAAAGAGGAAAAAACAAGGAGAAATGAAAACATTTCTCCTCATTGCGCCTCGCTACGCCACCTCTAGGGTGGCGTAGCATTCACACGTATCTCCAGAGTTACGATTGCTCGTAAATCTGGAGATGTGTCTAGTTCTATGGGTGTTGCTTAGGAACACCCACAACAACACCCATGGAACGCCCCTTCAACGCACAGTGCTGTGTGTGAAGTGGCTGTATTTACGAGGAGAGGAAAAGTCACGCAGGGTGGCTTTTCCTCTCCTTGTAAATATGGAGGAGCCCCCTGCGCCACCAGTACGTCATGAAAAGTGACGTAGTGGTGGTGCAGGGGGCTTGTAAATCTGCCCCAGAGATGTTAAGGAAATTAAGGGTAAGTCAGAAAAAGGGAGGGAGACAAAAACAGAGACAGAGAGCAAGGAACTGAGAAGGAGTAAGGCAGTTAGAATGACTGAGACATATGGAGACAGGGAGAGAAACATGGTTGAAAAAATAGTGATGGAGGCAGTAAACCTAGGGGAGTAGTAGAGAAGGAGTGAGGGAGTTACGAAAGAGAAGTAAAGGAAGAAGAGAGAGGGAAGGGCAATGGGAAAAGCAGAGTGAGGAGAAGTGAAGAAAAGGGAGCATGAAAGTGAAGGGGTGAGAAATACAGATATTTTAAACTTACCTGACCAACAAAATAACTTAATTAGAAATAAATGTTTTGTTTTAGTTACAAGAAAAATGTATTCAATTTCCTACATTTTCTTTCTCGATCTGAAAAAAAGAAAAAAAGTAGTAATATTTAACAATACATTTTAGAATACCATACACATATTTTCATATTTAACAAAGTAATTTTTTGCCCTTTTTTGCTGTTTTCAGAATATATTGAATTTCACTGAAAATAGTGATATCAATTGCATTCATCACTTAAAAGCGGGCAAAAAAATCAACAATCTGAAAGATTGTTTAAAAAAGCCCTGAATCTATCCTCAGTAAAACATACCTTGATAGAAATGTAACATATATATTAAAAATATGTTCTAAGAACAAAAACTATTCGCAATAAATAACGTCTGTAAATCTTGTTGCTTAAGCACATACACCAAAATAATATCGGTCAAAGAAGTCCACAATAGAAATTTTTACCCTTACATGAGGCCAAATGGTAATTTTTAAACCCTTTTTAGGTGAAATATCCAATGGTAATCTTATAAAATCGAAATAATGGTTTCTTCAGATGGTGCATATTGTACCTAAAATTTTGGTTTTAGAAAAATTAAGAATGAATTTGGGAATTCTGCAGGCAAACATTGCTTGAAAATCAATTGAGAATCATTACACAGTGTCCAGCCTTTTTCACATTTTACATAAACTGTGTAATGACCAGAAGTTATAGAAGGTCCATCATGGAAAATTATTGCAACTGCAGCATAAGTCTTTCCTGATATTGATAATTGATTTCCTGTAAACCTCTTTATAAAAGTGTCCAAATTTGTTCCATCAGCTCTACAACTGTGCATCATTAAAATTATATACTGTGCATATTTCTTTAAAAATAACGTTGATAACGTAAACTGTGTACATCCAGAACATACATCTAACAGATTTCTAACATCAGAAGCACTTTCTATTTTAGTTTTATCATTACTCAGCTTCTCACAAAGGAAACTCAGCAGAGAACAGAATCTTTTTTCATGATTTAGTATTATCTGCTCTTGCAAACTTTCAAGATAAAATACAACATTCAGCACTACATTAGCGTAGCAGTTGACACCAGAGCTCTTTTCAAAATGACAACCAACAACCTCTTCAACATTGTCCTTTTTCTTTTTGCTTTCAATCACATCACTCTCCTTTTGTTTTCTCTTCTGTACATCCTCATTACAGATATTCTCAATTCTCCTTTTCCGACAAACAACACGTTTTTCAAACACAGGATACTGACCTAAATGAGGAGCATAGCTTCTTCTTAATCTATGATACTCCTTTACACAATTTGCATCAGCACTAACTTTTGAGTCATCAAAGTCTATCATGAATAAACCAGATAATGTTTTTACTCGTGACAAAGCAACATATGCCATACCTTCTTTAAACACACTAGATCCAATGTTTACAAAAGCACTATCTACTGTTAATCCTTGAGATTTGTGAATAGTTACAGCATATGCTAGAGAAAACGAAAACTGCTTCCTACGTACATATAAGTCTTTCACAAGCAAAAAACGAACTGAACAACGACTAATGTCTTTAACCTCTTCAATCTGATCAAATTTTATTTTTAAAAATTAAATTCCATCTTTTTGCTGGTAGTTAACAAAACCCACAACTTTACCCATAGCTCCATTCACTAAACCTTTTTCTACATTCAAATTACGTCTTAAAATTACTCGACAGTTCATACATACATAAAGATTCTTTTCTAAACCAGCTGTTTGATATGTTTTTCTCTAGAGAATCCAATTTAGTTTTCAATTTGCCTGTCAATGTAATAGTTATTCCTTCATGCTGTATTTTATCCACGGCTTCCATTTTCATAATCTCTTCATTTTCCAATTTCAAAAGTTCTTCATTGAATATAGAGCATTCATGTAGTGTTGGCATTAAGCAGATTACAGTATTTTTTTCTGCAATTTTCTTGTATATTTTCTCTGGAACTATTTGTTCTGTTGGAAACAAATTACATAGCAATCGACTCTGTAAAGCTTTTCTGCCATTTTCTGTGAGTAGTCCAATTCTGATATCTTTGAGAATACTTGCATGATCATCATCATTTGCTTGCCGCATATTGGTATTGAGTTCTTTGTACTCAAAGTATGACCAAATATTCACATTACCTATACTTCCTAACGACTTTTTCGTGTCTTCATGTGTAACAGTATTAAATACAGTTTGTCCTTTAACTGGAGTGAGCTGCAGTAGATCCCCAAAAACTATAACATGTTTTCCTCCAAATAACACGTCATAGTCTGTCTTTAGAATTTGCTGCATTCTTAAATGCACAAAGGCAAGCATTAAGTTTGATACCATGCTTACCTCATCAATAATGAGAACTTTCATTTTCTTCAACAGTCTTGAAACTTCAAAACATGCTTCTCCTGTTAGCTTGTGGTATTCTATTTTGTTCTCATGCTCTACTGGTAACATTAGCAAACGATGTAAGGTAATTCCTTTTATGTTATATGCTGCTAACCCAGTTGGAGCAGTAACAACACAAGACAAAGGTGAATCAGTTTTTTTCTGTAGGTAGCTTGTAATTACTTTAATTAAGAAACTTTTTCCAGTTCCAGCTTGTCCACTCACATACATTCTGATTGGTTCAAATGCTGTGTATGAGCACTCGTTATTTTCAGGTAGTAATCCATGATCAATTTGTTTTGTGACTTCTTCATAAATTTGTTGTTGTTCATCATTCAGTTATTGTTCCAAATTTGGTAAGTCTATTAAATCTTCCTGAGCTTGATTCATAGCTGTTTCCACTTCAGTCATGGCTATTGCAGCTTCATTTTCTACGATTGGTTGTCCTAGGGGATCTTGACTGAGCGTACCAGAACTTTGACTGTCTTGAGAACTGTCTCTAGCTACTTCAGCTGCAATTGTGGTTTCTTGTTCAATTTCTTCATTTAACATTTGTACATAATTTGGGAAAGTACTGCATTCTATGTTATCTTTGCATGCATTAAAGGAATCTTCATAGCTCTGAAAATCTCCAAGTAATTCATCCTCTGAACGCCATGGTTTAAACAGCTGTAAAAGTGCTAAGTAGTAAAATTCCTTTTTGTCAGTAGTGTCGCAACTCAGCTTCCTGTGATTAATCAAATTTCATTTTGTTTGTTTCACCAAACATCCTTCCTCACCAATGACTTTATATTTTCCATTGTTGATGTCTTCTGTGGCATTCCGTTTAAAAATGTAGTTCTGCAGCACTTCATAGAGATACATGTTCTCAAGATGATGACTTCTCTTTGGGTAATATGTGTCCAACATATTTGTTTTCAAAATGTCTATAGTTTCTGGTTCGTTCTCTGCTAAATATTCAATTTCTCGAATAGATTTCAGTACCCGATTTCGCATTCCTGCAAGGCCTAAACTTACCCAAATTATTCTTCTGAATTTGGAGTACAGACTTGCAGATGATAACCTATCTGAGTATTCGTATGAGCCAATTTCTCGATGTGATAACATCTTTAAACTGAAACTGTATAGCTTTTTACTGACAGTCTTCTCGTGAGAAATCTCTTCCCACATTTCTTTCAATTCCGTTTTCTCAGATTTAGTGATGTAAGATGTGACATACCGAGCAACATCAATAGAATTGTCAGCTACATACTGAATATCCATGTTAGCATTCCACATGGATAAAATGACTGGGTTGTAGTCATTTATATATTTTGACTCTTCTTTTCTTCTTAGGTTGTAGGTATTTTTCGGAGATTTTCTTGTAATTGTATGTCGCACAGCTGACATAAAACTGTTTACTCTTCCTTTTGAAAGAACAGGTCGTGGAAATCCAAATCGACATTTTGTGTAGAATTTATCTTTACTCTTGTACTTTCGTCGACAGTATTTTCCACACCGATGACTTTGGAAATGTAAAACTTGCTCTTTTAAGTTTTTTTCTTCTGTGCTTTTAGGTATAGCACATGTTGCATATTCTTCAATGAAAGATAAAACTGCATCATCAGAATCTGTTCCAAATTTTGGGGCATCCTTTATCCACAACAGCATATGAATATGAGGAGCACCTCTTGATTGGTACTCTTTTCTCCAAAAGAAATCCACAACTTCTCCAAGAGGTGGATTTTTTTTATTGCAGATGAAGGACATCATAGCCTCAAATCTATGATTGAAATATCTGCAAACATTAACCGGATCCAATGAGCACAATTCTCCTGCTGTCTTGTATTGGATATTTTCAATATTTGAATTTGCCTCTCGAAGAAAATCCAGTAAATCATCCCAAGCAAACTCAGCACAGCTTAGGGTAAGGAACCATGTAGGATTTCATAAATTCCGTAACATACATTTCAATTCTCCATGGCGTCGGTACCAATATTCATTAGTTCCACGCTGACAAGCCATCAGATTAATCAATTGAGATTCCAAATGATCATCTCGCTGTTGCACTTTGTTCATAAAATCTTTTGCAGACACATTATGTAGATGTACTCCAGTTTTTAAAATGTGATTTACTGCATAAGATAGTGCAGACAAGTCACTTTCAAATAAAAGATGGAACAAATAAGGAATACTTTGACGAAATCTTGGATCTTCTGCATATAATTTTGTAGTCCGATACTAAGAAGCAGGAATCTGTACTGGAATTCATCATATCGTCCACCTTTTCCTGTAGGAAACAGCTGGAGAAAACAACGAGCTTCCAAGCTCTCCTCCCATACACTCACGGGAGTTCCTTTTGCTTTTTCATCTGAAACAGATCAATAGTGTTTCCCATAACTTCTTTAGAATGAAGAGGATGTATGCTGAAATGTTCATAAATTTCTTCTTCTTTTGACTAATCCACTTTTTCAATTTGCCCAGTTGGTATTCCTGTGTCTGCTAGTAAAACTTCATCATCTTCATCCATATAAATTGATTCATAGTACTTATTATTTCTTTTCAAATATAAATTTGCTCTTTGTACTTTTCGTACATCTACTAGCTCCTGCCAAATTTTCTTATTCTTTGTAGGTACACCATTAACCAGAATAACTAATGGTTCAGTTTCCAAACTATCTGCATCAATTGTTTCAATATTTTTTTTCAAATCTAATGGCAAATAGACAACTCTTCCTTTTAAACCTCTTTGTAAATCTGAAGGAGGTAATTTACCTGTTTTGGGCTCCATACGAACTATAGTTTGAAACGGATGGACACATTGAATGAGTATAGACTCATACGTATTTAAATCACTAAGTTCTGCAGGAATATCAACCAATTCTAAATTATTATGTACAGCTCTAGCTGGCATTTAATTTTCTTCTAACTTGTTATAACAGTATTTACAAATACGCTGATCTTCACCCAAACCAAAACAATTTTCCAGAAACAAATATGTAGCAAAATCCTTCCACTCATAATTATTTTCTTTTTCACTTTTTTATAGAGATCAACATTCCTTGTTTGAGTTTTATAATGGCTTCTCCGGCAACAAATACAAGTAATATTTGGTCTTTCATTAGAGATGATAGTAAATTTTGTCATTTGATCTTCAATTTTTTTACTAACAGTGGGTTCTACATTCTCTTCCACATTTTATTCAATAACTGTGTCATTTCCTGAACTTTCTTGCTCTGGACCAAAGTAACAAAATTCAATATCCTCACAAACCTTCTTCACATCTGATACAGATCCACGGAACAGAGCACTATTCAACTCATGTAACTTTAGTGATGGACTTTTAGCAAAATACAATCTTCTCACAAACTTTCTCATTTCAGTATGATGAACTGCCAGCATCCTCTGCATGGATCTAGTCTTTGAAGCACCTTAATCTTCTGTTTAACACTTTTTTTTACTATATTCTCTTAGAAAGTCACATCATTTATCAATAGATTCTTGTCGTACAGTACAAATACTACTACAATTCCAAGCGTACACTGGGGCTTTAGGACGTTTCCCCATAACCTCATCAGCTAACACTTCTTCCTCATTTCTTGGAACCATTTTCTCCTTTTCCATTACACAACCATCCTTAACTTCATAAGCTCGACCACTGGTGTCAACTGCATGCAGCAAACTATTACTTTGAAGATAACTCTCTTCATTAAAAAATGGTTCAGTACTTGAACTATGCTTCCATTCTCCTAAGAACACTTTACAAAAGTTATTTTTTTTCACTACTCTTTTTCTTTTGCTTTTTGACTTCATTACATTGACTATTTTATCTAATGTACGGATCCTGTTCAAAATTAAAATAAATAGTTTTCTTTTTAATTCCAAAGCCTTTGCAACAATTGATTCAATATGTTTCTTTTTCTTATAAAATTTTGCTTTCTTCCTATATTTTTTCACATCCTTTAGCAAATTGAACATCACTCTTCTCTGAAACATTTTTCTACAAATGTTTTGAAATTCTGTTTTTCTTTTTAAGTCATTCTTTCCTGCTTCTGATTGTACATTAGCATTTAGTATTTTCTTTCTATTGTATTGTTGTTTTCTACTTGAAACACTATTTGCAGTGGATACATTTTTTACATTTTTTGTATGTTTGAAGATATTTTTTTTAAAAATCCTTAGTCTGTTTACCAGAAGACTTTTTCTTTTTTCCAACATGAGGTTCTTCAACTAATTTGTGTTGTCCAGTTGTATTCAAATATAGATGTTTTTGCTGTTCTTTTTTCTTTCTTGATTTTATAGGCATGTTTAATTTATTTCAGTGTTGTTCAGCAATACCTAAAAGAAACAAAAAAAATACCTTTATGTAATTTAAATATATTACTATATTTTTTTTGAGCTTTTCAAATCCTATCATATGAGCTGCCCCTTTCCTACGAGTGCAAGTCTTACAGAACAAGAGCAAAACAAATTAAATCTCAGACAACAATTCCTGTGTGCAAACAGACTCATGGTGTGATTCTAGGCAGAAAACTATATTTGATTGGCAATTTCAAAGCACATTTACTACTGTGGTAGAGCAAGTGATAATTACTGTAGCAGCCTAACACATTTTCCTCATAGTTTAGAGAGGCAGAAAAGAGCACATGTCCTAACAGCTACTTGAGACCAAGAGCATGTGGAACCTAGGTGAGTGATTAGACTAGAGCAAAGGAAATGAGCCTTGGTGATGTTGAATGTGTTAGCATTACACACTGCTATCTGAAATACCACACAGTGCTGAATAGTAAGCAGAGGAGTGCAGGAGAAGCACCTGGCTGTGTACTAAGAGTGTGTTTCTGGAGACTGTGTATTGTCAGGTGCAAGAGAGATCTGCATGGACACTTGCACAACTGTATGAAGACTGCATACATGTATGTAAGAGCACATGTGGTAAGGGTTAATTGGGCATTTGAACATGTAGGAACTACCTCACCCATTGCAGGAGTGGAAGGAAAATCTACCCTGTTGTTTTCAAATGTGTTAGCATTTGCCTCGCATCTGTGAGATAGTGATTTCTGCTGAATGCTAACCATCACAGTTCAAGAAAACAAGCTGCCCCTTTCCTATGAGTGCAAGTCTTACAGAACAAGAGCAACACAAATTAAATCTCTGACAACAATTCCTGTGTGCACACAGACTCATGGTGTGATTCTAGGCAGAAAACGATATTTGATTGGCAATTTCAAAGCACATTTACTACTGTGGTAGAGCAAGTGATAATTACTGTAACAGCCTGACACATTTTCCTTATAGTTTAGAGAGACAGAAAAGAGCACAAGTCCTAACAGCTACTTGAGACCATGAGCATGTGGAACCTGGGTGAGTGATTAGACTAGAGCAAAGGAAATGAGCCTTGGTGATGTTTTATGTGTTAGCGTTACACACTGCTATCTGAAATACCACACAGTGCTGAATAGTAAGCATGGGAGTGCAGGAGAAGCACCTGGCTGTGTGCTAAGAGTGTGTTTCTGGAGACTGTGTATTGTCAGGTGCAAGAGAGATCTCCATGGACACTTGCACAACTGCATGAAGACTGCATAGATGTATTTAAGAGCACATGTGGTAAGGGTTAATTGGGCATTTGAACATGTAGGAACTACCTCACCCATTGCAGGAGTGGAAGGAAAATCTACCCTGCTGTTTTCAAATGTGTTAGCATTTGCCTCGCATCTGTGAGATAGTGATTTCTGCTGAATGCTAACCATCACAGTTCAAGAAAACAAGCTGCCCCTTTCCTACGAGTGCAAGTCTTACAGAACAAAAGTAACACAAATTAAATCTCTGACAACAATACCTGTGTGCACACTGACTCATGGTGTGATTGTAGGCAGAAAACGATATTTGATTGGCAATTTCAAAGCACATTTACTACTGTGGTAGAGCAAGTGATAATTACTGTAACAGCCTGACACATTTTCCTTATAGTTTAGAGAGGCAGAAAAGAGCACATGTCCTAACAGCTACTTGAGACCAAGAGCATGTGGAACCTGGGTGAGTGATTAGACTAGAGCAAAGGAAATGAGCCTTGGTGATGTTGAATGTGTTAGCGTTACACACTGCTATCTGAAAGACCACACAGTGCTGAATAGTAAGCATGGGAGTGCAGGAGAAGCACCTGGCTGTGTGCTAAGATTGTGTTTCTGGAGACTGTGTATTGTCAGGTGCAAGAGAGATCTGCATGGACACTTGCACAACTGCATGAAGACTGCATACATGTATGTAAGAGCACATGTGGTAAGGGTTAATTGGGCTTTTGAACATGTAGGAACTACCTCACCCATTGCAGGAGTGGAAGGAAAATCTACCCTGTTGTTTTCAAATGTGTTAGCATTTGCCTCGCATCTGTGAGATAGTGATTTCTGCTGAATGCTAACCATCACAGTTCAAGAAAACAAGCTGCCCCTTTCCTACGAGTGCAAGTCTTACAGAACAAGAGCAACACGAATTAAATCTCTGACAACAATTCCTGAGTGCACACAGACTCATGGTGTGATTCTAGGCACAAAACAGTATTCCTGGGTGATACCAGTACACCTTAACTTATGGTGAAGACATACTCCATAATATCTTACAAGTTCAAGGCAGTTAAATATCTTCCAAAACATAAAATGTAAAACACAACTTTAAAAGAAGAAACACATTTCTATTATTTATATCAAAATACACCACATACATCCCCTCTCAAATTCATAACTCACCTTTAAAAGTAGTTAGTTGAGAAAGAAATGTGGCACTCACACAGCAGATTATCAGAGCCAGAATCTCTGAGCTGTACACCTCTCACCAGAACCAGTAAATGGCAAACTTTCCCTCTCTTTTTTCACACATATACATGTTAACTTCAAATCACATTGCTTGCCACATTTTTTCAAATGGAAACACACATTTCTATTGGTTGCACATTTCAACCCTTTTCCAAATCATTCCTACCCCCAACATGACTTCTGCCTGCTACCATAGCAACAGGTCATGGAACACTGGTGTGAGCAGAGAGGACAGAAGTTCAGCACACAATGTTTCTAATCCAAACAGCAAGAGTGCTTGACTTTTCAAACCTAACAGCAAATCCAAAGTAATGTTCTGTGGGAACATATTGTTCTGAACCAATAAAAAACATGCTTTTAAAAATGTAAACATACAGCCTAGTTTTTAGTGTAGAATGGTGTGAAATAGCCAATGAGTTCTTTTTATTAAAAAAAAAGTATGTAAGCCTCCATTTTATAACTATCTTTCTTTTCATATTGCCATTCTACTGAAAGACACTTTCTGAGTGCATCCAGATCTCCTTGAAAGATGTTCACAGTGTGGATTGTAGGTCATAGCTATGTCTTCTGGAGTGAAAGGTATGCAGAAAAAAGAGGTATTGTGAAAGACCTTGCTTTGCCAAATGTAGCCATTAAATGGATTGGTCAAAGAGGGTTAAAGTGGCACCAATTAATGCCTTTGGGGAAATCCTTTCTACATCTCCCACAGCCTAACCTTATAATTGTGCACTGTGGTGGAAATGGCCTAGGCACTTTAACTGGGGTAGGTCTGGAAATGCTTGTTAAGGACACCTTTGTGCAATTGATGTCACTTTTTCCACAAACTACCTTTGTATATTCTAACATATGCCAAAGGCAAAAGTGGAACTGGTCCAACCAATATTGTCCGCAGATTAAGAAAGCAAGAAAGCACATCAATAAGTCTGTTTCTGCTTTCCTCAGAGACTATGGTATGGGTTCTATATACCACAACAACTTGCGTTACAACATGCAATGCATTAACTATAAATCAGAAATTAAGCGTAAATCCTCATATCACAGGAGCATGCTGGGCATGCTGGCATGTGCCTAATTTAAATGACATATTACTTAAACATAACTTGCTTGGCAAGTGCAAAAGTATCAAGCCAACTGGATATACATTTTGACTTCATCATGCAGCCAAAATATGGTACTCCATATTATCAATCCTGAACAAACAAATAATTAAACAAATTCAAACAAAAAATCTGAGCACATCACAACAACATACTGGGCAAGTGCCCAATTCAAATGACATGATGCGCAGGCATAACTAGCGCAACCATGATGTAGTACTCAATATAATCAGTCCAAAATTATTCTTGAGCAAATAATTGATCCAAAAATTCAAATGAAAAATTAATTCATGAATCACAGCCCAATTGGGCCTATATTAATAAAAAACAGTTGGCAAAACATAGAATGCTCATGGAAGATATTTGTATCAATGGTCTTATGCGGTTCACATAACTTTTAGTGAGGTTGATGTTTGTACCTATATCAGTGCCTGTAAAACAAATAAATAACCGGCATCATGAAATGTGAAAGAGATTAAATGCTCTTGTCAAGCAAATAAACATCTAAAAGCATACAGACTTAGATTGCATATGCTTAATACAAAAACGTATACATTTCCTTGTCTGTATTCACCGCTTGGGATTTATCGGGCCCGCGGCAGGAGAGAAGATCGCTGTGAAATAAGATTGATAGAGTGAAAGATTTTGAACTTAGTGAAAGGAGGAGGACTGAAGGATTTCAGAAAAATAATAATTGATTATTTTCAAGTGAAAAGAGGAGTATTGAACAAATTATGAGAAATAAGAATTGATGGAATTCAAACCCTGATGAAGTCCTAAGGGAAGGACGAAACGCGTAGGCAGAAAGGCTGTTGATCTATAGAAAAGGCAACTGTGATCTACAAATCGATTTTGTATTTTCGATTGAAGCAACTAGTTGAAGAATCAGCAAATTTGAAAAACTAAAAAAATAAAAGGTTACTGAAACCTGAAGGAAAGATTTCATGGACTCTATTTTTTGATGTTCCTTCCTAACTGTACTCTTTTATTGATTGTGGTTTTGATGACAGTGAACCACAGGAAGTTGAGCATCTAACATTTTTCAATTGGGTGGTACTGTATGTGTTAGGTGCGCACATTGTGTTCCCTTACTGTCATTGTTCTCAGAGTCAAGCCATGTTGTTCCCTGGTTTCAACTTTCAAAATGTATCTGCTCTCTAATTGTCTCAATCTAGTTTCTCTATTGCCCCCTCTGGGAGAATTCAATACCTGATCTAGAACACTGTATGTCTCAACCACGTAGGCGTTGATCATGCCTGCCTTAATATCACAGTCCAAAAAACAAATGCTTTTTTACAATTCCGTTACCATGCAAGTTGTTACAACGACTTGCCTTAGGGAAAGCACTGGAGTTGAAATAGTATAATTCAGTATTCTGACTCCAGTCTGTGCAACAGTAGGGAAAGTGTTGGACTCAAAGTTGTAAAAACGCATTCATGGTTCGAACCGCTCTGTTAAGGCACAGCGTGGTTCAAGCTGCAGTGTAAGGCTGTTTCCCATAGGTATGTACCTCTAACATTTTGATTAAATATAGGTTAGGTTAAAGTTTGTTACATGATGGCCACAGGACAGTTTAAGGGAATAAGTAAATGGTAGGTAAAGAGCATGAACAGATTATCCCTTAAATGAAAATTAGGCACACTTAGGTAAAGGTAGTAAAGGTGGCTGGCTGTTGGACTTCCTTGTTAGTTTCATTGAAGTGCTTTCCCTGCACTGGTGGAAGCATTTGCTGCAAAATAAATCCTTACCACACTGGTGGGAATCTCAAAATATGGCAGGCAGTCCTATGCTGGGCGCCAAAGGGAGCTTCCACTGCACCAGTGGAATGGTGGATGACCTACCTACCTCAAAAAGATCGTCTAGATGTACCAGAATGTAAAAAGGGTACTTATGAAAAACAGGCATTCATTGCTTTCCCCATTTTCCATTTGTCATGCTAGGTATCAGTATTACAAAATTAGTGTTCTATTGCAGATACATTTTGCCTTATACACCAATTATTTTGTGCTACGTGCAACAAACTTTTCAGTTTAACATTTTCTCGTACATACTTTGTCAACAGTACCATAAATATGAATATCACTGGAGGTGAAGACATAATATACAGTGATTATTTACACTAAAAACTCACAGCATTTTATTATAAACAACTCTTTCCACATGTTTTTAAAAGACAGTCAATGATTCGCTTTTCGTTTTCGAAACTAGCTTGATTTTAAATGGTCTTCTTCATGATGAGTAACATGTTAGTGCAACAGATAAGGAGACTGAAGGGTACAAGCCCATGCTTGGGTAAATACATTGTTTCACAAAATGTGGCTTCTTCCCCTTTGCAGTATTGACTTGCAGTCAAAAGGGGATTAGGAGCCACAACAGCCAAATACATCTCTATCTGTCCTAGAGTGATGGCATTCAAACAGTTTCAGGGTATGATTTTTTCAGTGGTAGCTTGCTCACTCCCAGCCATCAGTTTGAAGACTTCGTTGTTCACAACTGCCAGGTGGGCAATGGCAGTTGTGGCATCGTTTAGCCATAAGTTCACTTAGCGGCAAAGCAGCACTTGTGATTTTAGATCTCTCGGCCGCATTTGACACCGTGCCACACCAACAACTTTTGTTACGGTTGTCTCATATTGGCATCTCGGGGCAGGTATGGAAATGGATCGAATTGTTCCTTTGCTCATAGATTGCAATAAGTGTGGTTGCTGCATTTTTCTTCGACCCCACGCAGCTTGAATACGGGAGTCCCGCAGGGTTCTACCCTTAGCCCTCTTCTTTTTAATGTTTACATTACTCCCTTGGTTTATTTAGCTGAGGAGCTGGGTGCGAAAATTATAGTTTACGCTGATGATACCCAGCTCCACTTTACATGCAGTAAAATGGATTTCTCTCCTACCATTGCCAGGACATGCCTTGCAGAGGTTTTTAAATGGTTAGCTAAGGCCCAATTAAAGTGCAACAAGGAGAAATCTGAAGTGCTTCTTTATGGGGCCTTTCCCTCCAATTTTAGGTAAGAGATTTGGCCGGTTGGCTTTCCTTTGCCGAGTGCCTCAGGCTGTCCAGCTAAAAACCTGGGGATCTGGTTTGGCCAGGATTTGAGATTTAGTACCCAGATCAGCAAACTAGCGGGGCGTGTTTTGGTATGCTCAAACGCCTTAAGAAGTTCCTGCCGTTGCTTCCTAAAAATGCCAAGGAAATGGTAACACCGGCACTTATTCTGTCCAGGCTGGATTATGCCAATGCATTGTATCTTGGACTTCCGGCCTACCAATTGAAAAGGTTACAGATCGTACAGAATGCAACGGCTAGAACCTTATTGGGCTTGCCAGTTAGATCCAGTGCCAGCCAGAACCTTCGAACACTTCATTGGCTCCCGGTTGAACAGCGAGTTCGGTTTAAGGCCTTGGTTTTGGTACATGGTTCTCTCTATCAGACTGGGCCTTATTACCTCAGAAGGTGCTTTGCGTTTTATGAGCCTTCCCGGCAACTCCGCTCGAAGGGTCAATGCCTCGCGGCGGTCCCTAGGTTCCATTTGATGAGGCTAGGTGGCTGCTCTTTCTCATTGAAAGCAGCCAGAGATTGGAACACCTTGCCCTTTGAGTTACGGAACATGGATAATCTTAGGCTATTTAAAAAACAATTAAAACGTTACTCTTCCATTAATGCCTTTTGAGCATGAGTTCTCGGTGGTTCATAAGCGTCTCTTCGTCTTTTGCTATTTGGCTCTCGCGCCGGGACACTTTTTTAGTATCTGTGCATGTTATAAAATGAGGCATAACATAACATAACAGTAATGGAGCAGCATTTTTTGTTGTCCAGGAATCAGCATTATGCTGAAATAACAACAAAGAATTGTTCCTTGGCAACGTATCCCTGTCAGTGCTGGAATTGGGAATAATTACTCTGGGAACCCATAAATTGTGGGTCAAGATTTAGCACAGGAAATGTGTTACATGCTGATCTTGGGTTGGTATTTTGTTAAAGAGGTAAGGGGCTGCTGCTTTTGACTCTGGAATCATTTTGTTATTTCCAGTCCACAATTTGAAAGCCTATCAATATAGCACAGTGATCTACTTATCAGCACCAAGTAGCTGTATGCAGACTTTAATTCATGGGTTTAGATTCCTATTGTTTTTTTCTTAATCCATTATCATTCGAAAATTGCAAAGAAGGGTTCCCTTCGGAAGTAATACATTCTTGTTAGTACAGACAACCGCAATTACTGAGTTACTTTTTATTTCCTGACTTTGTGTCTTTCCCGACCATTCACTGTTAACATATAATGTCTATAAGTATGAATGATATGTGATACCTACACCTTATAACCCTCATTCTCTTATGTAACATTTCCTGTACATTGATTGTCACACTTCTATGATTTATTGTGCCTCAGCGTGTGATGTAAAGTGCTCTGACACCCTACTCTGGGATAAGTAGTGCTGAAAAAGAATTACATTTAAAATAAAATATTAGGTGCAATTTAAATTAATATTTGTGCAATTACTCATACAGACAGATGATTACTATGTCATACTTAGAGTGCAACCAAATCTCTTACATAGGGAATTTAACAAAGTCAAAAACCTGCTTCAGATAGTTTGTAAGCGGTAACCAGCTGTGTGCCTTTGTTTCCTTTCATTGGATTGGCATATTGGTGAGGTGTTAGCCTCCAGATGGCTACCAGCCAGGATGATAGGTGAACAAAGGAGGGCTGGTGGCCCTTTTAATCAGACCTTTGTTTTGGGCCCAGCTGAAATCTAAAATCTGTAATCCCCCTCCCACCTGCATGTTGCTTCTCCAAACAGAATGCAGACGAAGTGCAAGCGCACCTGAATTTGTCAAGGTTTCAGAATAACGATACCAGTGCAAATACAGCATTTTTCCCTTTGGTGGCCGGATCCCAGATCTGGCCAGCACTGATCCCTGCGGCCCTGTACATGCATTCAAGTGTATGTGGCTGCTTTCTCTGACTCGTTGTCCTCCATTCCATTTGCATGTTTTTTTTCCTTCACCAGTGATTATCATTCTTCTTACTTTATTCACTCCATACCTTGATAACCTGAGTTTTCCTGGTTCATCTGCATTTGCTTGTGTATGCATACAGGTACAGTGATCTGAACGGGTGAAGCATATTGTTATAATAATGCTTACCAGGACAAATTTCCTTATATTTTCATTGCCATCCATATGTTTTGGTCTAACATGGCTACTCCTGTAGGTAATGGTAATGCCTATCTCTGTTGTAGTGGTGGGTTCTCCTGTTGCACTTGACAAGGGCTCAGCCAGATGGCATTTACCTGCCTTTTTTAGCCTACAGTAGACTTTAGGAGTGTGCCCCTTTCTCACCTTGCTCCCTTTGACCTTGGAGGTGTAGACTAAACTTAAGACTATTCAAGGTTGTGTAATATATTTTCAGGTGTTTCTGCTTCAATTGCTCTTCCACTGCTTACCTCACTCTTGAGGTGTATATGTACAGTAGTTAATGTACCCTACTTGAGTAATCATAAAAACCCTGGTTGTGTGACATTAGCTCCAGCTGCTGTGTCCCTTTCACTTCTGGGTTAACTCCACATGGTATATACCCTTGTTATTTCACAGGCCCTCCAGGGACTGAGTCCCTTACATACTCATTGGGGGACTCCAGATGTCCATAATTACTGCTCACTTCACTCTTGGGGAGTGCTGCAGGACTTCTGTGTGGCAGAAGCTCTGCGTTTATGGTCTCAAAGAAATCACTACAACACTGCATACATTTCAGGGTGGAACAGACAAGTGTGGTTGTAGTGGTTAAGTACATATTTGAGCCACAAACTTGAAGCATCTCACTACATACGCATATGTCTATTCAAACATTACGCTAAAAAAAGTTGTCAAAGTAATATATAGCTTGAATGTTCAGTCAATATAGTTTTGCTTATTTGCTGAATCCTTTATGATGATCTTAAATCTGAGCAAACACAAGAAGATGATGGATGGTGTGCTGAAACCTTTCAGACACTCATCCCCCAGTCACAGATCTGGGTTGAACACAACATTGATCTTTAGCTCACTTTGCCACCCCAGTTTGGACCCAGCCATATGCAAATCAGTCTTGACCCTGTGCCTCATGGGAACTGTCCAGCCTGAACTGCCAGGCCAGGTCCTCCCTGGACCGGTAGCAAACATCTTTGGACCGGTTTTGGGGTAACACCCGTCATCAGCCAGGCTAGCTTGAATCCAGTGACAAAGTGAGCAAGGGACCCACATCCGGGCATACCCTGCCAACTTAGGGCAAACAAAGAAAACACAAGGAGAATATGGACTGAGTGTTAAAACTTTTCAGACACTCACCCTCAGTCACATATCTGGGTTGAATCCATCATCGTTTTTTATCTCACTTTGCCACCCCAGTTTGGATCCAGCCATATGCAAATCAGTCTTGCCCCTGTGCCTCATGGGGACAGTCCAACCCAAACTGCCAGGCTAGATCCTTCCTGGACTGGAAACAAGCATTCTGGGACCGGTTTCGGGGTAACACCCCTCATCAGCCAGGCTAGCTTGAATCCTGTGGCAAAGTGAGCAAGGGACCTACATCTGGGCATACCCTGCCTAATTAGATTGAACAAAGCAAACACAAAGAGATAATGGACGGAAAACTGACAATTTTCAGACACTCACCCCCAGTAACAGATCTGGGTTGAATACATCATTGTTCTTTAGCTCACTTCACCACCCCAGTTTGGACCCAGCCGTATGCAAATCAGTCTTGACCCTGTGCCTCGTGGGAACAGTCCAGCCCGCACTACCAGGCCCGGTCCTCCCTCGACCATAAACAAGCATCCTGGGACTAGTTTCAGGGTAACACCCCTCATCAGCCAAGTTGACAACATCCTCCATAATTACCACATTCACAGAGTTTCAGATAATTTCTTTCTAAAGCAAAGTTGTCAATCATAGGCCCAGGAGTTACAGATTTATGCCATATTTTCAGGATAGCACCTGATTGTGCAAATGAGTTCAATTCAGAATAATCCTACGTACATTTATCATATGAGCAAATCTGGAAACTGTGGTATGGATCCATCCTAGTGGGGTCTATTTTTGGCATCCAAATTAACAGAGTCTCAATAGAACAGAAGATGTGTTCCTCCATTAAGCCTGGCATTTGTAATGATGTACTGTTGCTTTTCCAACAATGCAGTCTGTGATGTCAAGCCGATGAAAATTGAAATAATGTACCTAATTTTGGGTGCTAACACTAACATGGACACTTCTTAGGACATTGAGTTAGATTATTTGTAGGAATTAATCCGACACACACACTTTCACAACAGAGTAGGAATCTTCTTGAAGATTTTATCAATCAGGAACTTGAAATCTGTCAGTAAAATTATTTTTTGCTGTTTACTGGCAGGTATGCTTGCTCCTTTTATTAGTCAAAGTACATTTGCTAAATGCATAATTCTAGCAATATAATTCTGTGTACTCTCACCATGTCCGCCATCGTTCCACTTCTGCAGGAAACTGGGAGCCTGATTTAGCCTAAGTGGCAATTAATATGGGGAAAACCTGTATTCCTGGGACACTGGGCAATTAGTTCACTAGAACAACAATAGTTCCCTCTGAGGAAGCCTTAAGCCTATGCATCCTTGGCATCACAAATATATCCTCAAATGGATATGAAAATACAATGGCATGTATTCACTGTATATTATATAATCATATACAAGCATAACATTATGATAGGTGCTCCACAGCGCAGTGGTAATGAACAGTGACAATATTGAAAAAAAGTGTGCCAGTGATATCTACAAAGGTAAAAACTGTCAACTAGTTCAACTTTTGAATGCGCAACTCAAATTTTGAGTTCAGTTTTAGAACACAACATTGAATGTCAGTCAACAGGTGAATATTCTGATGTTTCAACAGGGACTTCATCCAGTCAAATGTGGTATTTTTTAAATCAAACAAAACCAAGGAGAATCAATCACCCTTTTGCATATGAGTCAGAAGATTACCTAAGAGTACAGATGTAAAACTCTTTCATTCAAATCTTACTTTATGCCCCTATATGCCCTTTCCAAGATTGTTGTCTCTTCTAAGAATTCTATCTGAAGTTTGAAATCCAACTTAAAGTAGATTATTTTCCTGTGATGTCAATGCTTGTTTGTAGCACACCTAGGGAGGTATTTGCAAGTGATGGATGCATCATAACACATTTGTTCCTTTATTTTGTGTCACTTTATTTGAACCTTGCTGCTATTTGTGTACTTGATGTTTGCTTCATGTAGTTGGAACTTCCATTGGATCTACTTCTGCATATCTATGCTTGGCCCCTTCCTCCTCACTGATGTCTGGGTGAGTTTGCTGCCTTTCTATTAACTTCTTACTTAATATTAATCTTCAATCAAGAGTTACAAGGTTGCCAAGGTGTTTTCTTTCTTTGTGGTGTTTTCTTCCTAAGTGGGACACCTTTCGTATTTACTGAAGAACAAAGTAGTCCTGTGATTAGCTTTCTGTGGCCATGTCCTATGGCAATTAAGGAGACTCAACAATATTTCTCGGTATCCAGTCATTGACAGATTGGGAGGCCAATGACTCCTTAGGATTGCTTAAACTCTGAATTCTTCCCAGGACCTAAAAAAAGAGTTGCAAAAATTATGCTTTGAATTTGGCAATGGAGTAGATATTGGTATTACATTGTACAGATATACAAGCATTCCCTGTAAGTGTTCTTTAAGTGCTGCACATTTTTCTGGGGATCTAGTGAAGTTAAGAGAATTTTTGAATTATTTGTTGGTGCATTTTACTTTTTGCCCTGCACAGGTTAGTCAACATTGATTGACAGTAGATGACTGGATGAATTGCCTTACTGGATCTGCCTTGGTCTGGGCAACTCCTTTACTTGCTTGGAGAAATATGATACTTTCCTACTAGCATTCAAGAAAATGTTGGAAATGTCATGACTTGGAATATCCTACTAAAGGAGTAAGTAAGTAAGTAAGTAAAATCTCTATTGCATGATTAATTAAAATCTGAAGGAAGACCGAATTATATTTAGCAATGCAGAATGGATGTATAAAACTATGTGACTCATTTCAACAGTTTGTTGCTGAAATCTGTCAGGGTTGAAATAACTCCAATAACCCCTTTCTCAACTTAAATTGGTAGAAGAATTTAAATATGAGTTGGTCCGTCTTATTACATTTTATGGACTTATAGATTTAGTTCTAAGGAAAGAAGGAAGCTCATGGAAGATATTATAAATTCACAGTTTATTCATCTGGTTTATCAAAGATTTCAGTGGGCTTGTTGCCCAAATAAGAGACTATGGAAATACGGACAGTTAAGGACCCTTTAACAGAAACTTAAAAGGAGTGCTTGTGAAAAGCAGGGCTGTGTCTATATTGTGGCAATAGTGGACATGTGCTTCAGGCTTGTGCTAAACATTTGCAGAAAAATTATGAAGAACAAACTATCTCCTGAGGAAAAAAAAAAGTGTTTTTGTTTCCTTATATATTAACGCTCTGTAAAAAACACTGAGAGTCATTTGTTCCATCTACTGCAATGAGAACAGAAGAACCAAATGTTGTTAATACATCTTCATTGTTGGATAGTGGCGCCCCTGGAATGCTCATCAATCAGGACGAGGCCTCTTAGAATAATATTTCATCACCATCAACTGCAGGTCTGGTGGCGTGAGAGGCCTCTTTCCCATTGAAAGCCTCATTTGGAGGCAACACTAAAGATTCAAATTTTTACATTATTGGTCATCACATGATGAGAAAAGGCCTTTTCAGCCAATTTAATAACAGCTATCTGTTGTTGGTTCTACTGCAATACCAGAATGTTTCTCTAGTTTTTGTTAAGCTTCAAGCCTGTGCATTTCCCCCACCAAGGGACAATCATTGCACCAAATGAAAGGGACTTGATGCTCATGCTCCCTTCAGACTCATTTATTCCTTAATAGAGACATAGAAGGAGATTGTAAAGGTCTATTTCAATGAGAACTTGCAGAATAGTTTAATTGTACTATCTTCATCCCCTGCTAGGTTATCTTTTTTCTTTGCACCAGAGAAATATCAAGATCTTTGACCTGATTGATTTTAGAGGTTTAATTAAGATTATGATTTGGATAGACATCCTTTACCTCTTGTAAAATACATCTTCTTCAAACTATGGAGCAGAGGTCTTTACTTAGGGCGACAAATGCAAAAAGAACAGATGATAGAGGGACCCGGCTTGGCAGTTCGGGCTGGACTGTTTCCATGAGGGGCAAGGTCAAGACTGATTTGCATATGGCTGGGTCCAAACCGGGGTGGCCTGGGGAGAAAAGGAACAATGGATTTAACCCAGATCTCTTGCCTGGGGGTGAATATTTGATTTGTTCAGCATTCCGTCCATCATTTGTTTACGCAACATTTTACACCTTAAGTGGGATGGGTATGCCCAGAAGTGGGTCCCTTGCTCACTGTGCCACTGGATTCAAGCTAGCCTGGCTGATGAAGGGTGATATCCCGAAACTGGTCCCATGATGCTTGTTTCCAGTCTAGTGAGGACCTTGGCAGTTTGGGCTGGATTGTTCCCAAGAGGAGCAGGTCAAGACTGATTTGCATATGGCTGGGTCCAAACATGGTGAGCAAACGAACAATGGATTTATCCCTGATCTCTTGACCGGGGGTGAATGTTTGATTTGTTCAGCATTATGTCCATATTTGTTTGAGCACCAATTTTTGTCTTAAATGGGATGGGTATGCCCAGACACATGTCCCTTGCTCGCTTTGCCACTGGAGACAAGCTAGCCTGGCTTATACCACGAAAACGGTCCTAGAGTGCTTATTTCTGGTATGGGGAGACCTAGCTTGGCAGTTCGGGCTGGATTGTTCTCATGAAGAGCAAGGTCAAGGCTGATTTGCATGTGGCTTGGTCCAAAATGGGTTGGCATGATGAGCAGAAGGACAATGGATTTAACCTAGATCTCTTGGCTGGGGTGAATGTTTGATATGTATATTATTCCATCCATCATTTTTAGAAATTTGACACTTTTCTGTCTATGCCAAATAGGCTTTTTGCCAGTGCTTAGGGTCACATGGCTGTGAATGGATCTCCTAGGGTATTTTGTGAATTCCTTTCAGGCATGGGAACATAATACCTTTGGGTGTGGGGCAGGGTGTTGGTCTCCTGAGGGGGATGCCCTGGGGAGTTGTACTCAGCCCTTCCTGTGCTTCAAAGAGTAGCATCAACGTTAACCCACCCCCTTCCTGACCTCAAGGGCTGTCTGTCCTGCCACTGACAATATATACATGCATATAATGCAACACTGATTGAGTATGTGTTTGAAGCTGTTACGTTTATTCTCTGCTTTGTCCACATATACGCCCTGTGGACTTGGAAGGTTCTGTCATGTCTTACAGAGAATATGTGGGCATAATATTTCAGTAGGTAGGTTAGTGTGTTGTGTTAATTGTTGGTATGCTTGTTGTGCATCCTTCTCTAAAATATGTTGCAGCAAGCTTAAATTCCAAGGGTGCCAACTCAGGAACACACCACAAGGTTCCAGGTGATCACAGTTCAAGAGATACCGGCGGTATCAGGATTACAAGATCTTTTGGATCTGTTGGTTTTACTGGGAAACTTCATCTGCTGAAAGCAGTCCTCTGCTGAAAGCAGTCTCCTTCTGCTGAAAGCATTCTTCACCTCCTGAAAGCAGTCTTCATCTGCTGAAAGCAGTCTTCTGCTGAAAGCAGTCTGCTGAAAGAGTCTCTGAATTAGTTACCTTGAAAAAATGAGTAATTACTGGGGTATCCAATTATTGGTTCTACCGATAGTTCATAATTTCTGAGGAGACACTCCCAGGACCCCACTTGTAATCCCCAGTAACACTCTCCCACCATAATTACCACTGCACTGACATTTGTAATTCCAGGGAGCGGAATTACCAGGAGAGAGAAGGCTTAATCTCATATGGAAGAACCCTTATTTCATGCTTTCAAGTATGATTCAACATCAGTACCAGGGAGCTAGGTAAGAATGAAACTTGTGATCACCTTGTAGTTTTGTCGAGGCAATTCACCGAAAAAAAAGGCCACAAATGAACATTCTTTTAATTTTCTACTGCATAATTAATCACTGTTTAATAACCTAAAGCTGGTACGATTATCAAAACAAACTGAAGGTAGCATGAACTCTAGTTTTGAAAAAAGGGGCCTTCACTTTGTGACTCTGATAGAGCACACTCATATTAACACTGAATTTAAAGAACCCTTAAAAATTGGCACGAAGAAGCATGTTGAGAATGTTTCTCGCTTCGTTTGTCCACAGCAGCTACACTATTGCTCCAAAGAGGCATCATTCAAAGGGAATCTCTTTTAGGACTATTCTGGGATCTTTTTATTAAACGTTTTAGAGCAGGTGAGGATGGATAAAGTATTGGCATGAGACATTCACTGATATTAGCCGCCTTATGATGTCCCTTTATGGCCGTGAGTGATGTGACAGCTGTTGCCTGCAAGGATTAACAAAGGAAAATGGAAAGAAGCATTTTCTAAACGGGGGAAAATTTGCACTCTGAAACCCACATATTATTCTTACAGGACGCATCCGTCATCCCAGCGTTTTATTCATGCCCTGCTTGGAGGCATGCTGGCAAACGTATTGAACTAGAAACAAAGTTTACCATATGAAGACGCAGGTTATCTGTTATCCGTGACTGTGCCCGATTTAATTCCGCCTATGCTTCACCTCCAGGTAAAACATATAATGAAACCGAACACATTTCAGGGTCTCCAACTGCCCAATTAATGCCCAGACAGGCCTTGGGAAGGTTAAATAAAAAGCACTAAGTGGCTTTCAGTTCCCATTTCAGACACCATACATACCCACGGTTCTTAATGGCACAAAGCTACATTTAAGGAAAAGTACTCTTTCTGTTCATTTCCTCCTCAATTCTACTGTGCTCCAAAGAAGATTCAGACACAGGGTTTGGAACCAGTGACTACATACAGTGGCGACGGCATGGCTCACGGGTGGGGAGGGGGGGCGCAAGAGGTAGCGGGGGTCATGATCGCGGGAGGGAGAACAAAAAATCACGTATCTTTCCGCCGCAGGGTCCCTCGTTTCTGCTCCTGCTCTCCAGCCCCCGACTTCAAGAACAGGAAGCAGGCAGCCAGGCTCCCTCCTCTAAGCCAATCACAATGCTGAAATGCAGCGTTGTGATTGGACTGAGCACCGTGACACAGCCCACAGCCAGGGGCTGACGGGGTGGGCATGTTCTCCATACAGGCTGTAATGCAGCCTGCATGGAGAAGTGGAAAAGTGTGCATGACTGGTTTGGGCGGCCCAAGAGGGCAGACCAAACAGTCATTGCGCACTTAGGAGTGGGCAAACCACTCCTCCACTGCCCTGCTCACAGAGCAGAGCAGCCCCGCCCACCCGCGAAGCAGCACAACATAAACTGATAACAACTGAAAGTTATTATCATTTTATGTTTCTGGCACTGCTTGAAAACAGTGGGGCGGCGCTCTTCCGCCATAGCGGAGGAGCCGCCACTGACTACTTATATCCTTTCTTTACATTATTGGTGTCAATGGCAAATTAAAGATGATTCCGTCCTTTTGTAGCCTACATACATTACATCGATGACCTAAGAATATAAGTGTTAACCCTGCGTGAGAGAAGACCATCATTGATCCTCTCCAGCAGCTCTTGCATTGCTTGGCTGCTCAGAAGAGTTACAAGGTAATTAGCATCTGGTTGAATGATATTGCACCAAATGTCATAGTTGATGTATTTCTATTGCTCACATTATGGTGACATCATAACCAGCAGTGACAAGGCAGAGGCAAACAAATTCATTTTGTATACTACACAGAACAGTTATTGGACACGGTCTTTCTTCTCCAGTTAGAGGTGAAAGGCTGCTAATACATAAACAACCACTGGGCGAGCAAGCCTTGAAACTTGCTGGCAAATGAGAGGACGCTACTCAAAAATCATTTCAGTAAGAATCTGCTTCATAGGTTAAAAGCATGAGCTGTAACATTTCCATCACTCGGTTGTTTTCACTTGTGTTTCCTGGAAAGTCCAGTGAGGCAGAGTACATTTAATTTGGGCTCATTTCCTTGAATTACTTTGGACCTCAAGCTATTGACATGTCAGGCTGTTTCAGGTGTTTCTTCAGACTGGACTGAATTTTCCATGAATCCCGTTTTGTTATGGCACAAACAAGCTAAATAGTAACTGAGAACACTCTGGACTGCCTCTTACAATATGACTCTGTTGATAGAGCTTGATAGTAGCCTGAGAGCAACAGGGGTCACATCACTTTTACAGTGTGATCATTATGACCACACTATAAAGTCTGAGTCAGTAACTTGAAGCTAAAACCTTTATTGCAAACTCAAAGCCAGACTTATATAAGTCAATCTAAAAAAACATAGTATAAAGGTATAGAATAACCAAAGGGAGAGCAAAGCGTCTTACAATATCGGTCCTCAACAATGAAGAACATGTAAGTATCTCAGTAGCCGCAACACAGAAAATAAGAAAAATAATTTGGGGGCCTATGCATCAACAATGCCATTTGCGATTCCTTATTAGCGAAAAATAAGGAATCGCTAATAAGGAATAGCAAAAGGCTATGCATGTAGGAATCGCTATTCAAATAGCGATTCCTTAATATTCCTTATTACCGAATCGGTAATACCGAATCGGTAATAAGGAATACCTACCCATTCATTCCTATGGGCTTGGAGGCCCATAGGAATGAATGTAAAGCCAGTCTGTATTAGCGATTCGGTATTACCGAATCGCTAATAGCGGGAGCACTTTCAAGGGTGCCAGGGTGTCAAAAGGACACCCTGTTGCACCCCCGAAAATGATATGTGCACATATGTTGCACACACACATGCTCTAAGGGCATGTGTGTGCGCAACATGAAACTTTGAAAAAATGCACAAAAGTGCATTTTTCAAAGTTTTTGCAAATTACCATGCAGTTCATCTTCATGGTAATTTGCTCCCCCTATTAGCGAAATCGCTAATTTTTTTACTTTGATGCATTGCATTTAAGGAATCTCACTTTGGGATTCCTTAAATGCAATCGCTATTTAAGGAATCGGTATTTAAGGAATCCCTATTTAAGGGATCGGTATTTAAGGAATCCCTATTTAAAGAATCGCTATTTAAGGATTCCTTAAATAGCGATTTCTGCTTTTGGGTTGATGCATTGGGATTGGGTATTTTTTACTTAATACCAGGAGCTATTACCGAATTGGTATTTTACCGACTGGATTTTGGGTTGATGCATGAGGCTGTTGGTGACTTGTCAAATGGTTTCGATCCTTCTCCCCACACATGGAAAAGATTTGCAGCATCTTTTAAACCTTACACTAACCTAAGAATAGGGGAAACCCTATTGAATCAAGGTAGCACGAAAGGTGTTAGCATCAGAACCTCTTTAGAAGTTATAGAAGTAGAGTCATGTACAACATGACGCCACACAATCAGAGATGTCAAGAAAAAACCTGTACCTCAACAAGTCTAAAGGAAATCTGATAAAGACTAAGGTGGGTTCACTAATTAAAATGAACGGAGAACATTTGAGAAAACATGACCTCATACACATCATAATACGTTTTCCATTTCCCAGAAAAGACCTTGGCACCTCAAACACTACTTCCATATTCCAGCCTCCGATTCCTAAACGTCCTTGGTTTCCTCCGTTCGTCTGATGACACCAACCGATAACACTCGCTTTCTTCTTCATTAAAATAATGTTAACTTGCCAGCTTTTCCCTGCCTCGCTATCAATTAAATTCAATGTGCTTTTCACTAACTAATGAATGCCTTTGGTTTGCACCTCCAGAAGAGAGAATCATGCAGAAAAACAACTATCACGTTAATCTTAACCATCTCTACTGGAAGCTTATGGGCCACAGTCAACTCAACATTTCTCTTTAAAAACATTTTAATTCAACAACTTACATATAATACAATAACTGACATTGTTTATAATGAATGAAGCTGTATCGTACTGTACTCTTATATGTGGCACAATAAACTAATACATGTATTATTAAGCAAAAATGACAACTGGTCACAATTTATAAAGATAATATTAAACACACATGTAATTCACTCTCACTAATCCCTGGTCAATGCACTGCATTAAATGCATTTTAGCTCACCACCTTACAACCTAAACCTATAGAATATTCTGAAAAGAAAAAAATTAATACAGTCACACATATATCAAAAAACACAAAATAGATGCACTTTCTATATCTTGGGTGCATCTCATTAGTATTGTTACGTCACATCAGTACATAAGGTCAAATGCAAATATATATGTAGGGTCTCACAAAATGTAAAACGATGGAGCAAATCTATGCTGCTCCATAACTGAATTGTATTGCTAGGGCTGAAAGGTAATGGCTGAAATGTGAAGCAGGTGTTTAAGTATTAACAATACAAATTTTGTTCTTGGGTGCTAATGTTTGTCAAGTTTAATTGTTTCATAACGTGGACATGTAGCCCTTCATGGCAATGTACAGTCACTACCACATAGTAGTAGCATATTTCTTGTGTGAGTAGTCCCAAGACATCGTGGGGCATATTTATCAAGTGATTGCACTGGCCGTGTGTCACATAGTGTGACGCAAGGCCGGCAGAAGCATTGAGTCATATTAAGAAAATGATGTATCTACACAGATGTGTCATTTTTAAGGATTGGGTGGGGCAAACTCTGCGCTGAATCCTGTTGCTGAATCCTGTTGCGTCAAACAGAAATTAGAATAGAACTGATTGTAGTCATGTTGATCCTTGGCCAATAATTATTCTTTTGTTTTACTCATTAGTGTTAGTTACGACAACTGTGGAACATTTACATTAGGAATCTTAGAAACCATCAGTTCTTTAAAGGTGTGTGAGAACTCTCAGACTCGTAATAGTTGTTTCCATAGTATATTATTCTTTTCTCTTTCTGAACTTCTATTTGTTGTATGTGTGCAGCTATTTGGTTTAGCCTACTTATCCTGTTTTTACCACTCTTGCGCCTTGACCAATGCATGTACCCAGCAGGGATTAGAAATTATTCCTCATTGTATTTCTTGCTATACAGCTAGTTTGATTTCAGTCATGAAATAGATTGTATGTCAACTTTGTTTATCATCCAACAGGTCCCATGGACATCGGACGCAAATAAGTTCATGCCCTGAAGAAGGTGTTACCCCGTGGAAAGGGGGTGTTACACCGAAACGCGCGTCGGCGTCTCGAATTAACATGTTTATTTAACATTTCAATATATTCTTGTCAGTTCTATAGACTTTGACTATAATTCATTATCAACAGCATATTATTATTCTTCGTTTGTTTAGGGATTTAAACGAGATATGCCAGTTTCTTTTGGGCATCTGAATTATGACTTTCCAGATTTTAGGATGTATGTTCGTTTAATGTGTTTTCTTGGTTTGAATGGTTTTGAATGAAAGAGAAAGTGTTTGAATGTTTTGTGTCCTAGATTGTCCATGGGAATTATACTTTAGCAGGTTTCCGATGTTTTCATGCTATTTGAACCTCTTTTCTCAATACATGATGGATACATTTATGATTTGTTTCAATTAATTTGTAAATAAAGAAAAGACAAAATATCAATGTGATTATCAGATTCGCATTATAATTTAACAGCATGGTCTAGCAAGAGTGGTCTTTTTCAATAATCGACTTTATTGCGAGATATCAAAACATATAGGTACAGCAGAGTCTTTTGTGTTTACATGTAGCCCTTCATGGCAATGTACAGTCACTACCACATAGTAGTAGCATATTTCTTGTGTGAGTAGTCCCAAGACATCGTGGGGTATATTTATCAAGTGATTGCACTGGCTGTGTGTCACATAGTGTGACGCAAGGCCGGCAGAAGCATTGAGTCATATTAAGAAAATGATGTATCTACACAAATGTGTCATTTTTAAGGATTGGGTGGGGCAAACTCTGCGCTGAATCCTGTTGCGTCAAACAGAAATTAGAATATGCAATGTGGGCTTTCAAGCACAAAATCCAGAGCAGCTGTAATGCAGTGGTATTTATTAGTTTAGCACTGCATCATGAATCATGTATTATAGCAATGCACTGCTAGAAATGCACCAAAATAACTGCGCATTGGCCAATCAGAAATGAAATGAAATGAAATGAAAAGAGGAATTTGATAAAGCGCACTGCGGCCAAAGCGGCTTCCTGGCGCTGGGGGCTCATACATACTCACAGAAAAAACCCAGAAGGACTAGCAAGGAAAAGCCTGAGAAAAAAGAAAAGTTTTAAGGGCCTTGCGGAAGTGAAGGTAGATGGGGATGGAGCGGATAGCAAGAGGGAGGCTGTTCCAAAGCCGAGGGGCCAGAACCGAGAAGCGGGTGCCCCCGGTACGAGATTTACGAAAGCGGGGAATGTGAAGCAAAGACAGTGATGAGGAACGAAGAGTGCGAGCAGGGACATGAGAAGTGATAAGGGAATTAATGAACTGAGGGGCGGAACGATGGTGACCCAGGAAGGCCAGGCAGGCGAGTTTAAAAAAAGATCTGAAATGTACAGGGAGCCAGTGAAGAGACCTGAGGGCAGGAGTGATGTGAGAACATTTGGGTAAACGAAGAATAAGTCGGGCCGCCTGATTTTGGATGGCCTGAAGACGGCGGGTTTCATAGGCCGGGATGCCAACATACAGGCCATTCCCATAGTCAAGGCGGGAGATGATTAAAGCGATGACTATAGTTTTAAGCGCATCAACCGAGAAAAACCGAGAGATCTTGCGAATGATATGAAGGGAAAGAAAACATGAAGAAACAACAGAACTAATTTGTGAGTGCATGGACAGGTCATGGCTGATCTTAATGCCCAAGGTCCGGACAGAAGAGACAGGTACCGGGGGAGGACCAAAAGAAAGAGGCCAATGAACAAGGGACCAGGGGTTGGAAGGGCCACCGGTGAGGACAAGCTCCGTTTTATCCGGATTGAGCTTCAAATGATTGGAGCTCATCCACTGCGAGATGAAAACTAGAGTAGAGCAAAATTTGGGAAGGGAAAGAAGAGAGGATGAAAGATCGAAAACAAGCTGGAGGTCATCAGCGTAGTTATACACGGAAACCCCCAGCTCGAGAAGAGAAGAAACAAGAGGGCGGATATGAAGATTAAAAAGAAGAGGGGAAAGAGAAGAGCCCTGCGGCACCCCACAGGTGACCGAGCGAGGGGGAGCGGAAAATCCGGAGAGATGAACCGCTTGCGTCCTGCCTAGAAGGAAGGACGCGATCCAAGAAAGGGCAGTGCCCTGAATGCCCGCTGCGCTGACACGGTCGAGAAGAATGGCATGATCGACCGTGTCAAACGCAGCGGACAGATCGAGGAGAACCAGAGCCTGGGGGAGACTAATATCAGCTTTCCCCTTAAGTTCGTCCATGACCGCCAGCACCACGCCCTCTGTGGAGTGGCCAGGGCGGAAGCCCACCTGGTGGGAGGCTAAAAGACGATTCTCCTCGAGATAGGTGGATAAGCAAGAAGTGACATAGCTTTCAAGGATCTTCCCGAGGTAGGGAAGCAGAGAAATGGGCCTGAAATTAGATAATAAAGAGGGGTCAAGACTAGGTTTTTTGAGAATAGGAAGGACGATAGCAGATTTAAATGAAGAAGGGACAGTAGCCAAAGTAAGAGAAGCATTAAGGAGAGCAAGAGGGGGAGCAGGGCAGCTGGAATAGAGTGTTCTAAGGATGCGAGCAGGAGCACAGTCCGCGGGGGAGCCGGACTTGACTTTAGCAAGCAGATCCAAGAAAAGCTGAGAGGAAATGGGTTGAAAATAATTAAAAGAAGAAGAGGGTGAAGAGCAAAAAACAGAGAGTTCAGGTTGGGGCACGGGAGGAATGTTGGCCTTAATAGTAAGGATCTTGTCAATAAAGTAATCATTAAGTGAGGAACATAAAGATTGGGAAGGAACCAAAGATGTGCAAGTGTGGTCAGAAGTGGCAAGATTATGAACTAAAGAAAAAATTTCACGCGATTTCTTGGCAGAGGAGGTAACTCTCTCAGTGAAGTATTTGGTCTTGGCCACTAAAATAGCACTTTTGTACTCGTTCAAGAGGGTTTTGTATTTAAGCCGGAGAGTGGGACAGTAGTTCCGTCTCCACTGATGTTCAGAGCGCCTGAGACCCAGTTTAAGAGTTTTTAGTTCACAAGTAAACCATTTGTGGGCATAATAAGGTCGGACAAGCTTAACCCTCTTGAGCGGGGCAGCCTGATCACAAGAGGAGGAGAGCCAGACACTAATGGCGTCAGCCTGATCTTCCAAGGGCAAATCAGTGAGGTCAGGAGCAGATAGGGCCAGAAAAGATTAGAGAGAATTAAGATCAATCTGGTTCCAGCTGCGTGCCAGGATGGTTTTAGAGGGAGGAGCTTTCTCGGCAGAACCCAGATGGATGGAAAAAGAGATCATAGAGTGATCCGACCAGACACAGGGAAGAATAGAAGTGGATGAAATGTTACAACGTGAAGACCAGATTTGATCCAGGGTATGACCCTGTATATGAGTGGGGGCCGAAACATGAGAGGAAAAATTGAGGCACTTGAGAGTGGCAGTGAAATCTTTGGATGATGAGTCCTCCCTGGGATCACCTGGCCAATAATTAAAATCCCCGAGTAGCAACAGCGAAGAATTGTTGACCACCAGGGTGGCCAGGAGATCCTGCAGGGTGGACACAAAGAGCGGCATGGCTTGAGGGGGACGGTACAGAAGAACAACAGTAAGGGGTGAGGGAAGATTAAGGGAGCGGGCCACCAAGAAGTCCACATTAAGTATAGAAGGGTGGGCAAGGAGTTGAAATTTCAAAGAGGATCGAATTATCATGGCCACACCCCCGCCTACCTTACCGTCCGGGCGATCAGCTCGGAGGGCATAATAGGTATCAGGTAGGATAGCTAGGAGATCAGGAAGAGAGTCGGAGGAGAACCAAGTTTCTGTGAGGAATAGGAAATCAGGAGAGTCAGTATGGAGAAGAGTAGAAAGTGCCGTTTGATTTTTGGCCGCAGAACGAGTATTGAGCAGAATAGCAGAGGCTGGAGGGAAACTAAGAGAGAAGGGGGGAGCAGGAGGAGTTCAGGGCACGGAAAGGGAAGAAGTACTACCATCAGAGAGGGAACAAAAGGAAGGGTGGGCATAAATACCCAAAGCGTCTAAATGGAGCCGTAGAGAAGGAGAAAGAGGAAAAGTAGTGGAATAAGCAGACAGTTGAGCCGAAGTATACACCAGAGGAGAGGCAAGGTCTGTGGCCCCTGGTCCCGGCCCGTCGCGGACGGGCGCAGACGGGCCTAACTTAGGCGCAACTTCGGCATAGGAAATGAAGCAGTGTCTGTAGTACAAATTTCTCACCATCACAGTACTCTCTGGCAAGCTTAACTATGTCATGGAGGTCATTATACTGCAACTGGCAGTAGTTAGGAGACAAACATATAGGCATCGAAGGCGGAAGGAGCATATGTTCCATAAACGCATATTGCTCATTGACCTCAGGAGGAGGCGGTCATACAGTTCAGACTGAAGAGGGAGTCCATCATGGAATTGCTAGACAAGATAGTGCTGTCTCCAGCCAGCAAATGAAAGAACTAATGTCATCCCACCACATGTAGAATTGATGGCTATGCTGCACACGTTGGCATCTAAACATGCCTTCAGTATTGCCATATACCTGAGGTATAGCTGTTGTTATCCTGTCTCGGGGGTGACTGAGTCTCCATTAGAAGTGTCCATGGCAGACTTATGTAGAATGGAGGGACAGTGGCCCCATTAAACTGTTGCCCTGGAGGTTGCTTAGATGTGAGGCTGCTCATGTTTCGATCCATGGTTTGCTTCATCACAATAGCTCTCAGCCTGTCTAATGTACATTGTGAGGATAGAGGTACAGATGACAGGGTACTTGTGCTGTGGCCTAGCACTTGTACCGTGGATTACAGCCTGCATAACTCAGCAATTTATGCATATATTGACCACAGAGTGACCATAGCATTGTTGTCATACCCATGCATCCCCAGTAGTTCTTACTGCTAGTATACATAGTCATTGGCCTAAGTTTGGCCAGCAGGACAAATGCTCTAAATTCATTCCTATATTGCCAATGCAGTGCCAGCCTCATAGTCAGTATCTACCCTATGTGGCATTTATGTCAGGACATCATGCAGTGCATTGTGGCAAGCCACTATGCCACATAGCATGAAAGGAAAAGGGCATTAATGCACATTGATTTCATGATACAGCTCATTCATGTCCTTTCCTACTGGTGGCATACTTTTACCTGCCTGACACCAATGCAGGCACCCTTGCATCATGGGATTGTATTGTCTTGATTGTATTGTAGGCAAAATAGTTCTTGGGCAGGTAAGGACAGCTGTCTGCATAAACACAATCCTGAGAGGATTGTTGCTCTTTCGTTGTGTGCTGCAGACTGCAGCACAAGGAAAATAAGACAACAGAAAGGTGAAATCTGTTTTTTCTCCCAGTTTAGGTTCACCTGTAGATTTGATGCATTATGACACATTTCCAGGTATAGCAGTGATGCTAAGTCTATGAAGCCATCAAAACAAGGATGTTGATGCAGTGAGACACCCACCCTCCATCTATGGGATGGCTCCCTGCTGAAGATTAAGTCAATTCAGCAATGTCTGCTGCTCTGTGTTACTCAAGATGACTTAATACAAGCAGAGCCACACAATCTGCCATTGCTTACCTTTACAAATCTCACTTAGGTTCTGTCTTGACCTTGATCCCGCTTGCATGATGCAAGACCAACAGCAAAAGTGTACATATCTAGTCCATGGCTTTCATTTACCTTTGACACATCTGAATGAGTGGGGAACACTGGTATGAGTAAAATACATGGTTCTATATTGTGCCTAAATAGATGTTATTTACACCAACACTGAACTTAGTTGGGTTATTTTGACATATTGTAATTGGAGAAGTCATTTTAATGAAGGAATGTTGGACATTTCAATTTACCAATATTAGTTGTAGGAATGGAGAGTCTCCTATGATTGCACTACAAGGTCAGTTATGTTTTGTGATACGTGAAGTATGGCTCTGAGATGGGAACTATGGGCCATATGTAGGTAAAACGTGTTTTGCGATTCTCTAATTGCAATTTTTAGGGAATCGCAATTAGAGAATTGCAAAACGGAATGTAGGTAGGATTAGCAAAATATTTTGCGATTCCCACCTATTCCTTATTTGCGAATCCCAAATTGAGATTCGCAAATAAGGAATACCTTGCCATTCATTCCTATGGGCTAGAAGGCCCATAGGAATGAATAGGAAGACATTCTCAATTTGCGATTCTCAATTAGAGAATCGCAAATTGAGAATGCAATTTCATGGTTGCAAGGGTGTCAATAGGACACCCTTTTGCACCCCTGAAATAAACATGTGTGCACATGTGGCGCACATACATGCGCTAAGGGCATGTATGTGCACCACATGGCACTTTGAAAAATGCAAAAAAGTGCATTTTTCAAGGAAATCGCAAATTACCACCAACCTGAGGTTGGTGGTAATATGCGATTCCTTAAGCCAAAATTGCACAACTTGGGTGCTTCCTACATTGCATTTAAGGAATCGCAATTTGGGATTCCTTAAATGCATTAGCAAAATAAGGAATCGCAAATTTTGCGATTCCTTATTTTGCGTGTGAGTTTTTGTGTGCTACATAGCACACTGCCCAAATTGCGATCTCAAACGCCGAAATTCGGCGAATTTCAGCATTTGCGATCGCAATTCGGCTTCCTACATATGGCCCCATATTCCTTATACCACAAGATCGCACATGCATTCAGAGTCATGAGCTGCACTTATTATAAATCCAAGTAAGCTGGAATTTGGGTCAAACATTCATCCACCCAAGAACTAATGACCACCTCCAATACAGGTTCACATTGTGGTACTCAGCAGCCAGGCCCTTCCGACCCTACCCCTGAACACTCAGGAGCACATCGCAATCAGCCATTGCTCAAGGCCAAGTTGGAGGTTCTGTACGGGACTTATTTAATGAGTTGCTCATCAGGAGGATGAGAAAAATTAACAAGAGGATTGGTAAACTGGAGAAGGAACAGAAGCAGCAGGGAGACCTGTTGACGATGTGCCATGAGACACTTGAGCAGATTGAGACTGAGATATGAAATGCACAGCCCCTTCCTTCATTTCTATGTGTTTTACATAGTTATTTTTAGTAATCATTGTTATATGTATATCCTGTAGTGTTGTCATCAGAGATAAAACACACAGGCACAGACACCAGTTGTAGTAGATTTTAATCCGATGTTACATGGTCCAAATAACATGCTTTGGCCGCCGACCTGCAGCCTTGATCACATGTATATATATATATATCGCTTTGTTACTCATTCACCATATTTCCTTCCTTCTGGATACTGGATATAAAGAGCACGGACCACAAAATCCTTTCGAAATACCGCTCAGTTTATTTCATGGTTACACAACAGGAACGGCAGCCATTACGCGTTTCGTCCCTCCCTGGGGACTTGATCACATGACGCGCATTTGCCAATAGGAATGCTTTTTATAGGATACACACTTTTTTTCAGAGCTTGTTTTTTCTCCTTCGTTTTTTTCTCTATTTTTTTCAAATACATTAACTTTATGTGTTATGGTTGTGCTTATTTCTTAAAGTTGTTAATAACAACATTTAAAAGCAAGTAAAAGACATCAACATAAACTTGGTGTCTGTTGTCGTCACGATTTAAATCATTTAAATTAAGTTTTAGACTTTGTTCTGTGGATAACAATAAGGTGCATGTCATTGTGTGCAAATTTGCAATTAAATAAATAAATAAATAAATAGTTAAATGCTTAATTATATACAAATAATACACAATTTTTGTTTAAAATACACCCATAAAATCAGTAAAAACAATATTGTATGATGATTAAATACATTGCATTACATGATAAAAAGTTTTTTAATTTTATAAATAAACACATGCACAAAATTTATATGGTAGGATAAATCCCTAATCATTCATATATATATATATATATATTATCTACTGGTGGTCGCCTGTAGATAGTTATAGTTAGGACCTATTTTCCATAGGAAATCCGCAACATTCTATTCCCAATAAGTCTGGTGCCGATTGACGAATCTTCGCGAAATTTTCCAAACTTTTGGCCAGTTCTGCTCCGCTCCTACCCTGAAAGTTTCGTGATGATTCGTCAAGCAGGGGCCGGGAAAAAAGGGGGGTCAACATGCAATTTCCCATAGGATCTGTTGCGCAGCTACAGCCCGAACTGCTGAACAGAATTACACCAAATTTGGCAAAGAGCTAGTCCTCAGTTCAGACTCGTGCATTTTGCATAAATGGTGTGAATCTGTTCAGTGGTTCCTGAGAAAATTAGGGTAAAAAGTTAGTGATATCTAAGGCCGGGAAGGATCCGCGCACCCTACCCGCACCGTAAGTGCACCCTCCCCGAACCGAGTACGCACCCTGACGATCACGCACTGAATGCTAATTGGCTGTTGAGTGGCCATTTTCTGCCTCGGTAGAAGCGAGGCTGAAGAAGCAAGGGGAATAAGTGTGTAAAACATATAAAGGGGGCAGAGTGGAAATACTCTGACCTTCTATATCTGCTTAGGGGGTCCCAGAAGGACCCCCTGGGGCCCCCATTTTTTATTTATTTTTTTAAACGCAGGGTGCGCGCATCCTATCGCGTTGAGTGCACGGATTCTCTCGTGTTGGGTGAGCGGTTCCTAGCGCGTTGGGCGCGGGAATTGACATTTTTGGGAGATAAACATCAAGCTTAAGTGTTTTGTTCTTGAGTGGCTCTAAAAAGAGCCGTTGTGTTCATTGGGAGTTTTTGGTACTTATAAGTAAGTACCTATACAGAGTCTAAAGTTTTTGAGGAAGACTCTTTTTCCTTCATCAGTATAGTGTACTCCATCTCTCCTATACATCTCTTGCATATAAAAGCGCAGATTTTTATTTAAAATGGACCCCATTCTATAGTCTCGGAGAAAAGCAGAAACAGATTTATTCACATGTTTCCTAGCTTTCTCAATTTGTGGACAAAAATGATCGGACCAATTCCATTTCTGCCTTTGGCATATGTTAGAATACACAAAGGCAGTTTTGGGGGAAAGTGAAATCAGTTCTGCAAAAGTGTCCTTCATAAGCATTTCCAGACCTACCCCAGTCAAAGTGCCTAGGTCATTGCCACCACAGTACACTATTATGAGGTCAGGGTGTTGGATTTGCATGAAGGATTTCACCAATGGCATCAATTGGTGCCACTTTAACCCTCTCTGTCCAATCCATTTAATGTCTACATTTGGCAAACCTAGGTCTTTGTGAATGCCTTTGTTTTCTGCATACCTTTGGCTCCAGAAAATATAGCTGTGTCCCACAATCCACACTCTAAGCATCTTGAAAGGAGGTATGGATGAACTCAGATGGTCTCTGTAAATGAAATGGTAGTTTGGAAACTAAGATTTTTCTAAAATGGTGGCTAAGATGCAGTTTTGAAAAAAGACAAGAAATCATTGGTTGTTTGACAACCTTCTACTCTGAAAGGTAGTGTGTATATTTCTGTTTTTTAAACGCATGATTCTTATTGGTTAGCAAAAACTGTTTGTAAGGAACATTATATATGATAAGCTGATATGTTGAAAAGTCAAGCACACTTGCTGTCTTGATTAGCAACATTGTGTGCTGAACTTGTGACCTGTGTGCTCAGTGCAGTGTTCCATGACCTGTTTCTATGGTAACAGGCAGAAGGCAGATTGGGGGGAAGGGTTCAAATTTATGTCATTTTGAAAGGGTTGAAATGTTTAACCAATAGAAATGCGTGTTTGCTTTTGAATTTATGTGGGAAGGAATGTGATTTGATGTTTACATGTATATGTGGGGAAAATGAGAGGGAAACTTTGCCATTCTTTGGTTTTTCTGACAGGTGCACAGTGCAGAGATTCTGTATAGGAAAATCTGGTGAGTGACTGATATACATTTTAATCTACAGAACTACTTGAAAGGTGAGATACTTAATTGAGAGGAGGTCTTTTGTGATAAGCATTTGTGTTTTTCATGTGTTTGCAGGGAGATAACTGTGCTGTTTTTATATTTTGGTACAATTAGAAATCAGTGATTGTTTGTGAATTTGTGAAATGAGTTATGTTTCTACACAAAAATGTAGTACTCCTTCTAGATGAAGAAATGTGTTTTGGTATAGTGCAAGGGATAGTGTTGTTTGTCTAGAATTCACACAGTGAGTCTGTGTGCATTTGGGACTCACTGTGAGAGAATCATGTGGTAACATCATGTATTTGCTGACAGATAACTGTTTTAAAACCTGTCATGCTGTGAAGTTTTAGTAGCATTAGAAACCAGTCTTTGCTTATGCATTGATAAAATGAGTCATGTTTTGACACTAATGTGCTGTACTTTAACATGTAGATTGTGTGCAGTCCCCTTACCCCTTCCACAGTAGTGAATGAGTTTTGGTAAGCTGTTAGGGATAGTGTTGCTTGTCTAGAATCACACTGTGAGTCTGCGTGCATTTGGGAACCACTGTGAGAGAAGCATTTGGTAACATCGTGTATTTGCTGACAGATAACTGTTTTAAAACCTGTCTTGTTGCCAAGTTTCAGTAGCATTAGAAGGCAGTTTTTGCTTATGCTTTGATTAAATGAGTCAGGCTTTGACACTAAAGTGCAGTTCTGAAATATGTAGTTTGTGTGCAATCCCCTTACCTCTTCCACTGTAGTGAATGAGTTTTGGTACACTCCTAGGGATAGTCGTTCTTGTCTAGAATCTCACTGTGAGTGTGATGTATTTTGGGAACCACTGTGAGAGAAGCATTTGGTAACATCGTGTATTTGCTGACAGATAACTGTTTTAAAACCTGTCATGTTGTCACGTTTTAGTAGCATTAGAAGCCAGTCTTTGCTTATGCATTGATAAAATGAGTCGTGCTTTGACAGTAATGTGCTGTACCTTAATATGTAGATTGTGTGCAGTCCCCTTACCCCTTGCACAGTAGTGAACGAGTTTTGGTAAACTGGTAGGGATAGTGTTGCTTGTCTAGAATCACACTGTGAGTCTGTGTGCATTTGGGAACCACTGTGAGAGAAGCATTTGGTAACATTGTGTATTTGCTGACAGGTAACTGTTTTAAAACCTGTCTTGTTGTCAAGTTTTAGTAGTATTAGAAGGCAGTTTTTGCTTATGCTTTGATTAAATGAGTCAGGCTTTAACACTAAAGTGCAGTTCTGAAATATGTAGCTTGTGTGCAGTCCCCTTACCCCTTCCACAGTAGTGAATGAGTTTTGGTAAACTGGTAGGGATAGTGGTGCTTGTCTAGAATCACACTGTGAGTCTGTGTGCATTTGGGAACCACTGTGGGAGAAGCATTTGGCAACATCGTGTATTTGCTGGCAGATAACTGTTTTAAAACCTGTCTTGTTGTCAAGTTTTAGTAGCATTAGAAGGCAGTTTTTGCTTATGCTTTGATTAAATGTGTCAGGCTTTAACACTAAAGTGCAGTTCTGAAATATGTAGCTTGTGTGCAGTCCCCTTACCCCTTCCACAGTAGTGAATGAGTTTTGGTAAACTGGTAGGGATAGTGGTGCTTGTCTAGAATCACACTGTGAGTCTGTGGGCATTTGGGAACCACTGTGCGAGAAGCATTTGGTAACATCGTGTATTTGCTGGCAGATAACTTTTTTAAAACCTGTCTTGTTGTCAAGTTTTAGTAGCATTAGAAGGCAGTTTTTGCTTATGCTTTGATTAAATGAGTCAGGCTTTGACACTGATGTGGTGTACTTAAATATGTAGATTGTGTGCAGTACCATTAACTCTTCCAGAGTAGTGAATGAGTTTTGGTAAACTCCTAGGATAGTGTTGCTTGTCTAAAATGACACTGTGAGTCTATGTGCATTTGGGTAAGGATTGTGAGAGAAGCATTTGGTAACATCGTGTATTTGCTGACAGATAAATGTTTTAAAACCGGTCATGTTGTCAAGTTTTAGTAGCATTAGCAGCCAGTCTTTGCTTATGCTTTGATTATATGAGTCAGGCTTTGACATAAAAGTGCAGTCCTGAAATATGAAGATTGTGTGCAGTTCCCTTACCACTTCCACAGTAGTGAATGATTTTTGGTAAACTCCTAGGTATAGTGGTTGTTGTCTAGAATCACAATGTGAGTTTGTGTGCATTTGGGAACCACTGTGAGAGAAGCATTTTGGTAACATCGTGTATTTGCTGACAGATAACTGTTTATTAAGGCCTGGGTAGTTGCATGAGTACCTGAGTACTAACTGAATCATTAGAGTACTGCAAGGAGAGTGCCTGCATGAATCTTTTAAGTTTCTGGATTTGGGAGCAGTGAATAGATTAGTACATGGTGCTTGATGAATCACTGGAGGTGTGCAAGGGGAGTGACAGGATGTTTATTAGAGTATATAGATACTGACTGGTCAATTGAAGGTGTGAAAGACAATTGTATAGGTGATTTGAGGCAAGCATGCATAGTGGATAGATGTTTCAAGTAGTCCATGTGCTAAGTCCGGGTTCACTACATAAGTACCTGAGTACTAACTGAATGTGAATTTATAAGTGTTTGGGTTTTGGCGCAGTGAATGGATTAGTACATGGTGCTGAATTGGTCACTAGAGGAGTACAAGGGGAGTGACAGGATGTTTTCTGGAAGTGTATAGATACTGACTGTGGAATTAAAGGTGTGAAAGAGAACTGTGTAGATGGTTAGAGGACTGCATGCATAGTGGATAAGCATTTGAATCAATGCATGTGCTAAGGCCTGCCTCACTCCGTTACTACTTGGATATTAACTGAATGTTTACAGTATTGCAAGGACAGTTCCTGGGTGAATATACAAGCATTGACTGCCTTCTAATAATACCAAAACTTGAGAACAGGAAAGGTTTTTAAGCAGTTATGCATATGCAAAGATATGAAGAACCCAAATGCTTCTCTCACAGTGGTTCCCAAATACAAACTAACTCACAGTGTGATTCTAGACAAGCACCACTATCCCTAGGAGTTTAACAAAACTCATTCATTACTATGGAAGGGGTAAGGGGACTGCACACAATCTACAAAGCCTGACTCATTTTATCAATGCATAAGCAAAGACTGGCTTGTAATGCTACTAAAACTTGACAACATGACAGGTTTTAAAACAGTTATCTGTCAGCAAATACATGATGTTACCAAATGGTTCTCTCACAATGGTTACCCAAATACACACAGACTCACAGTGTGATTGTAGACAGCCAACTATCCCTTGTACAAAATACATTTACTAGTCTACAAGATCTAAGGTGACTGCACACATTGCAGAACATCTTCTACTACAGATTAGTACCAAAATGTTTCTCTCAAAATGATTTCTAAATGCACACAGACTCACTGTGGGATTCTAGACAAACAACACTATCCCTTGCACTATACCAAAACACATTTCTTAATCTATGAGTACTACATTTTAGTGTAGAAACATGACTCATTTTGCAAATTCATAAACAATGACTGGTTTTTAATTGTACCAAAATATAAAAACAGCACAGTTATCTGTCTGCAAACAAATGAAAAACACAAATGCTTATCACAGAATGGTTTCTACATGCACACACACTGTCAATAAGATTGTAGACAAAAAAGTACTCCCTGCACTTTAGCAGGGAAAACACATTAGTTTGTTTTAAATCAAAATAGACCACATACATCCCCTCACAATTAAATAACTCACCTTTCAAGTTGTTTTGTAGATTAAGAAGTATATCAGTCACACACCAGATTTTGTTATACAGAATCTCTGCACTGTGCACCTGTCAGCAAAACCAAAGAATGGCAAAGTTTCCCTCTCATTTTCCACACTTATACATGTAAACATCAAATCACATTCATTCCCACATTAATTCAAAAGCTAACGCACATTTCTATTGGTTAAACATTTCAACCCTTTCCAAATGACATAAATTTGAACCCTACCCCCAATCTGCCTTCTGCCTGTTACCATAGAAACAGGTCATGGAACACTGAACTGAGCACACAGGTCACAAGTTCAGCACACAATGTTGCTAATCCAAACAGCAAGTGTGCTTGACTTTTCAACATATCAGCTTATCATATATAATGTTCCTTTCAATCAGTTTTTTTAACCAATAAGAATCATGTGTTTAAAAAACAGAAACATGCACCCTAGTTTTCAGTGTAGAAGGTTGTCAAACAACCAATGATTTCTTGTCTTTTTTCAAAACTGCATCTTAGCCACCATTTTACAAAAATCTTACTTTTCAAACTGCCATTTCATTTACAGAGACCATCTGAGTGCATCCAGACCTCCCTTCAAGATGCTTAGAGTGTGGATTGTGGGACACAGCTATATTTTCTGGAGCCAAAGGTATGCAGAAAACAAAGGCATTCACAAAGACCTAGGTTTGCCAAATGTAGACTAAGCCTGAGCAAAGCACTACACTATGCTCGCGTAGTTTGCGAAGTTTGCACTACTTCACACTACGCGAATTGCACGTAGCACAGTGCAAACACGCGTAGCGTAGCGTTGCGTAGTGCAGCGGTACGTTTTTTGCTTGCTCGTGGTCCTCAACGTCAAGTTGGCGAACGCGAGCAAGCAAAATGACATCCCGACGAGACTTTTTCCTCGTTCGTTATCAGCAACATCAAGTTGGCGATCGCAAGCGGGGAAAATAAACCTCCCGGCGAGATTCTCAACGTGGGGAGGTCAGGTTTCTCATTGCGAGTGGTCAGGTATGCTCGCGACCGCTCGCGATGAGAAACTACCAGTCCGCATTGAGAAAGCTGCCGCTCGAGTAAAAATCTACTCGAGCGGCAGAAAACTACAGCTCGAACTGTGCAAGATGCTGTTTTCAATGATTGCACAGTGCCGGAGGCTTGTCCGCACTGTGCAATCATTGCAAACGACATCTTGCACAGTGCGAACAGGGTACTAAGCAGTTCGCGGAGTGCTACTCGTAGCTCGCGTAGTGCGAAGTGCACTTTGCGTAGCTACGTGTAGCACTACTTCGCGAACTACGCCCAGGGTTAATGTAGACATTAAATGGATTGGACAGAGAGGGTTAAAGTGGCACCAATTGATGCCATTGGTAAAATCCTTTATGCATATCCAACACCCTGACTTCATAATAGTGCACTGTGGTGGCAATGACCTAGGCACTTTGACTGGGGTAGGTCTGGAAATGCTTATGAAGGACACTTTTGCAGAATTGATTTAACTTTTTCCCAAAACTGCCTTTGTGTATTTTAACATATGCCAAAGGCAGAAATGGAACTGGTCCAATTATTTTTGTCCACAAATTGAGAAAGCTAGGAAACATGTGAATAAATCTGTTTCTGCTTTTCTCCGAGACTATAGAATGGGGTCCATTTACAATAACAATCTGCGCTTTCATATGCAAGAGATGTATAGGAGAGATGGAGTACACTTTACTGATGAAGGAAACAGAGTCTTCCTCAACAACTTTAGACTCTGTATAGGTACTTACTTATAAGTACCAAAAACTCTCAATTAACACAACGGCTCTTTTTAGAGCCACTCAAGAACAAAACACTTAAGCTTGATGTTTATCTCCCAAAAATGTCAGTTTTTTTTCCTTGGATCCGCGCCTCCAACGTGTTAGGAACTGCGCACCCTACGCGAGAGAAATCGTGCACCCAACGCATTAGGATGCGCAACTCCTAGTTTTACCGTAAAAATAAAGCCCCTATCACAAATGTTTATTATCCCCGGGGACCCCATCCCCCGGGACTTATAAAAAAACGTTGGGGACCGTGGGGGGATCCCCAACACCCCCACTGTCCCAGCCGGCTCCCCGCGTCCTTCGGGAGCCGGCATTGCTTTTCCACATGGGGAGCTGCTGACATGCAGCTCCCCGTGTGGAAAAGCAATATCGTTAGGATTTTGAAAGAGAGAGCAGGTTTCCCTGCTCTCTCTTTCAAAATCCTAACAAAGTTTGCTATGGGAGGGCGGGAGACTCCTGCCCTCTCATAGCAAACAACAGTGTCCTGGGGGTGGGCACCCCAGGGAACTGTAGGAGCCGGCCCTGGGGGGTGGCGGTCCCCAGGGCCCTCGAGGGCTCCAGGAGGGGGGCCACGCAGCCCCCCTCCCCCATTAATTTGGAAAGATTTTGCCCCCGGGATTTGGCCCACCTGGGGGCTAATTATTGTGTGCGTATTTTTTTGCAGCCTGAGCCCATCGTAAGGATTGTCCTGTTATCGTGTGCACCGGAGTCCAAGTGAGTCTCAGCGACGCTGTGTGCGTGTGCTTTGTGCAGCCTGAGACCTTCGCAAAGATTGCCTTGTTATCATGCACTCGGAGTTCAAGTGAGTCTCAGCGATGCTGTGTGAGTGTGCTTTGTGCAGCCTGAGACCTTTGTGTATAGTGCCCGGTGATTGTGCACCCAAAGCTCAAGTGAGTCTCAGTGACACTGTGTGTGTGTGCCCTGTGGCAGCCTGAGATCTTCCTTGCATCTGCGGCCTGGACCGGCAGCCTCGGAGGAGCTGATTCGCTGGCCCGAGCACGCCCTTGCCAGAGCGGGTCTTTGAACCAACCTCATCAAGGGAGGGCCCGCGTCCAACTGCCCGGAATTCACAAAGATTGCATTGGATGCCCAAGTCGCTGTATGAGGAGAGGAGATCGAGGTAGCACCCCCTATGTAACATGTGTCGACACCTTGGGTGGGGTGAGGGCTCGGAGGGAGATGCTCTCGGCCTCTCCCATTCCTGCAATGCGAGCCTCTGCTTCAACTCATATCATGGCCTGTACTTGCCAAGGGAGTGGCAGTACCGGGGCCGGAGTGCGCAGCTGCACTTTTTGTTCACATCATACCAGTGTGGGGGCAACTGTTGTCAGAGGCTGACTGCGAGTCAGCACGAGTGGAGGAGAGACTGCCGGAGGCACTGTGATCGGTGCTGGAGTGTATTACGCATTGCATTATTTCTGCATAACGAACTACATGATTGTCGTATTACAAGTTGCATTATCTCTGCATAACGAACTACCTGATTTTCGTACTACGCATTGCATTATTTCTGCATAACAAACTACCTGATTGTCATATATAATACATTGCATTGTTTCTGCAGAACGAACTACCTGATTAGAGTATTAAGCATTGCATTATTCCTGCATAACGAACTACCTGATTAGTGTATTACACATTGCATTATTTCTGCATAATGAAGTACCTGATTGTTGCGTTACGCATTGCATTATTGTTACATTGCAGAATGCCTGATTCTAGCATTATGACCTGCATTATTTTTACATTGTAAAGTGCCTGATTCTTGCAAGGGCTGGCTGGCCTAACAACCGGCCAGGAGGAAGATTACAAATACGCACATGTTGGATTTATATTTTATGGTCTTATCGTTTATCTTTTTATATAAAATGCATACTCATTTTTGAGAAACAAGTGTGGAGTCCATGTGTGGTGTCATCATTGGGTTGCTGTGAGCATGGTTGCAAATACTTTACACATTTAACTTGAAGATAAGCCTGGCTGCTCGTGCCAATCTACCAAGGGGGTGAGCAGGGGCTATCTGAGAAGGAGTCCTTCCTTTCCCTGATGTGGAAACGAGGGTCCCTATTTGGCCTAAGGTACCTACCTCAGCCAACCAGAGATCCCGGGTCAAACAAGCAGGACTTATCTTCGGTGTGTAAATCCATTGCCCTGACTAGAGTGGTAGTTTCTGCCTGGCTTAGGCGCTTGCCGTAGCCAACCAGAAATCCCATTTCTAACAGGGGCCTATTTTTGTAAATGTCATACTGCGCAACAAAACTAGGCAGTCTGCCCTGCTTGAAAATGTAAGTGCAAATATGGGCCACATTTTACATGTTATGGCACAATTCTGCTGTCTGCCTGCACTGATGCAACATGTGCATCTTTACACCACTGCTGAGACCATTGCACCATGTAGCAAGAGTGCCTGCATTTGCTCCCGCTATCAGTTTGTTGCCCAGCACTAGCCAAGCGATGTCATATTTACATCACACTTTTCTGCACTCTGCCTTTCAGACAGCCCTATCCACCAAGCTGCCTTGTTGTACTGTCTTGCATGCAATTTCTGCATTATTGCTCCCTTGGGTTCATATTTCACAAACATCCACACAACACTACTCGGCAAGCCACCTTGCTGCTCTGCATGAAAGGGGAAGGGCCTGTACATGCCAAAATTCCAATTTTTCTGGGGAATCCTGGAGTTTCCTAAGATGCACACAGTCAAATTCAGACTCCACAAAATTAAGAACTACGGAGGATCTCTGAAGTGGATAGCCTCCTTCATAATTAGAAGTATGCAACAGCTCATGCTCACTCCATTCCCTCAGATCCCAAACAGCTTATCTGCAGAGTCCAGCAAATGTCTCCACTCTGCTCCACTCTCTTAAAATTGCACACGACTCCTCTGGCAATCACCATTCACACCCAGGGACTCTACATCATCTATTATACTGATGACACCTAGATCATACTATAATTCTCAGGAGACACCAACACCACTAACAGTTGTTACATTATGCCATTTACAATCATGGCTGGCTGAATGTGAGATTAGTTGCTCATACTCAACCTGGCAAGATAGAAGTGATGACATTCTGTAACAGGTATTCACTCTGGTTGTCCACATGACTAGGCTCAAATCCCTCACCCTCCAAACACCCCAGACACCTGCAGTCATCCTGGACACTGACCTCACCATGAGACTTCAAATTGCCACAATCACCTCTACTTGCTTTCACATTATTTGCATGGTCACACATTTCTTCATATGGCTCCCTCCTGATACCTGTAAGACCATCACCCAGAAACTCATCACATGTAGACTGTAGTACACAAATTAACTCTACTACAGCATCTCTGCACACCTGTTACATGAGGTAAACTATTCTACACACCACTACCAGACTATTACTCAGACTACCTTGCGGCACGCACATCACATGTCACCTCAAAAAATATATTGCCTCCCCATTAAGACACACTGCCAGTTCAAGATGCTCACCACACCGACAAGGTACTACACTACCAAGGACCCTCCTAGCTCACACACCATCTACGGTTTCACCAACCAATCATAAACCTCAGTTCTGCATCACTTTCACTCACCCACAACCTCCATATCCATATGAGCAAGACAGGAGATAGGGTGTTCTCATATATAGCAGCCCACACCTCGAACAACCTCCTTCAGCACATCAGATCAGCTGCATCAAATATGGATTTGAACTAGAAACTGTACACATGCCTCTGAGTGACCCTACTTGCAGTGCATGCACCTACTCAACACCTGGAGACCCTCTCAGGTGACATATTGACCCTATACAAAGCTACATCGGCTGAATTTATATTACAGTGCATTTTCGGCCACCTAGCCACAATACAGGACAATTGCATCATGGTGCAATGGGGGCTGCATAGGCACTGACATATCTGCCAAGTTTCCACGGTCTATGCATGACGTGCTGTTCCAGTCCAGGTTTTCTACTTTGTATTTTGTAACTTGTAGTCCTGTTTGTGAAGGGATAAGTGACACTACAAATCCAAGTATTGAAAGGGAATACTTTGAGTGGGGTAGCACATCACGCATGAACCTAGGAAACTTGCAGAACGGGAGAGGGTTGGTAACATTAGGATGACCCAAGGAAAGGACAGTTATGTGGAGAATGGATTAACCAAAGGGGCATTCCTGTCCTTTTACGCAGAGTAGCACAGCACAGCAAAGTGTGTTGCTACATTCTACTGTACGACAGTTTGCTAATATATGGTCCCCTGTTTTCACTCACCCTGTAGTTCTTGCTGGTCCTCTACTTCAGCACTATCTTGCCCTCCCATTCCAGCTACCAACTCTGTTGGAATGAGGGATGCCACCTACTCCTCCAATGGATCCAACTGCTCCCGGACATCAGGTCCTCCTCCGGTCCTCATGGCTACCTTAAGGTTCCTTTGGGCCCGCGTTTGCAGTTGGGCCACATCGTCTTGCACTCCAGGATGGTTCTTTTTGTGTGTGTTACGCAGTTTGTTTTGGCCACTGTGAGTGTCCAAATGGTATACTCCCTCCCTAATGGCAATTTTTAGGTGACAAACAGGAGATGTTCATATTTTCACCTCACTTATTATTATCTGGTTCTCCTCCTCATTGGAGTTAGACTTCCTCTTCCTTTTGCCCAGGGATGATGACAAGTCTTCTGGGTTTGGATTGTCACCCTCCTGGCTCCCTGAGGCTCCTTTCATGCTTCTCTGTATTAAAGAGTATTGTTGTGTTGATTGCATCACTTTTTAAAGCTCTTCCATGACCCAAAGCACTCCTGCGTGACGCATTGATGATTTGCGGCACATATAGGTGCTTTACGACACGCAAATCAACTGTGCATTACATAGGAGGTACTTGCGTCACAGCACTTTGCGCCATTCCCGAAACCTTTGTGTAGGAATTACTGACGCATCTTTGATCCTTGTGCCATGGTGCGCTGTACCATAAATACGGCACATCCACGGAGCAAGGAAATGCTGCAACACAGCACAGAGTGTTCTGATGCAATGCTGAGTTGCACAGCATTTAATTTAATTTAATTGTGGGTTTATATAGCGCTAGAATCGACTCCCGGAGGAGTATCTCCGCGCTTCGACTGCTGGGGAACCTGTCCTGGCTCAGCCTGAGAGATGGTCCCTAATGGGTATCTCTATATGTGGTGACTTCTGCCAGAAGAATGAATTAGTGAATTAAATGCTCACTGATCAAAATTCTGTGATTTGCAGATCACAACTTCAAATCCAGGAGAGCCCAAATACACCTGATGCCCTCTGAGATTGGTTAAATGATTACCATTAAATTACGTTAAAATAGCACAGTTGTTTAGAGGGCTTAGAACCTGGAAAAATGTGGTATAGAGCTCGATAAAAACAACTTGCTGTGCAGAAATTGTTTGTGTAGCCCCTTATGACACGGAGATATGGTAAACTGAGACTAGAAGTTTCCGTCTTTGTAGGCTTATAACATGATACTTTGTGAGTATCAGTTAAGGTTGTTTGCTTTTGAGTGTTGTGTGACTGTTAAGCATGCGTATTAGGCATGTCCAGGCAGGTTTTCAGAATCATGATGATGTCTGAGTTAAATGCTGAATTTGTGAGGGGAAAGAGAGACAAAATTTACAGGAAGAGAAAGTTCATTCGGAAGGAACCTGAAGCCACTGTCTAGAAATAAGCTTCTGTTCGTGCTAGAAGGGAGAACAGAGCTCAACATAGCTTCTGTTCAGTTCATTTGAGAGTAGACGATGGCAATATCCTCAGTGGGACCCTATACTATAGACTTTCCCGGGTACCCTCCAACTCTTCAGGAAGAAGTATGCTTTGGGGGTAGGCCTGGGTGAACATTTATTCCAGTGAGCATTATTTGGTATAAATTTCGATTATTAGGTTTTGTGTATTTCATGCAATTTTTGCTTTTCTTATGGTTAGTGGTTACGCGCTTTTCATGATTTTCACTTGTGAGAGAGTAGTTTACGCACAAGATGTCGCACAGGTGTGGCCGCATGCATTGCACTGGCAGTGGCAATGTTCACCTCCTGGCTTTATAATCTGTGTGGAAAACATAATGACCAGATGTGGCATATTCGGCAAAAAGTATGGACTCAAATTTGGGTTTTCAAAGGGATCTGGTTCATAAGAGGCTCGGGAGATTGGGTGAAGGCAGTTTTTTGTCAGCAGGGGATATATTGAGGTCTAGAAAGCCCATAATTCACTTGCTTTAAATAGACCATAGAACACAAAACACATGTCGCTCAGTGCAAAATTGTGAGATCTCCATGTGAGATCTGCACTAAAACTTCAGAGGGGCGTTGCAGGCTTGTCTACAATGGCTGATCCACCAAGGTATTTGTTTTCTAGAATTCTCTGTGATTTTGTTTGCTGCTTATGTGATAAAATAACATATGTATATGTTATATCCTGCTAATGTTGATGCAATGCCAGTCTACCACCAGTGGAATGTTCATGTGATGATGCAGTCAGAATGTTGGGAATCTCCAGTGAGTAATGTCAGTTGACTGGGGCTGAGCTGCCTGCTGGCTGCTCCTGGTGGGGTCTTTATCTTGCTGGCTGCTCCTGGTGGGGTCCGTTCAGTAGTGATGATTTAAATAAGTTTATTGGAAGATGGTACAGGATCACAAGTAGATTAGATAAAGATAGAATAAAGACCAAGTCTAGATCAGATAAAGACCCCACCAGGAGCAGCCAGCAGGCAGCTCAGCCCCAGTCAACTGACATTACTCACTGGAGATTCCCAACATTCTGACTGCATCATCACATGAACATTCCACTGGTGGTAGACTGGTAGTGGGCGACCGATGGGAGGTCACTGGTGGGGTCAAGATGCCAGTTGAGATATCTTGAGTTGAGTTGCTGGAGGTTAATGGGAAATTACTTTCTACAATCTTTTGTGGAACTGTTTCAACGTTTGTACTATTTGTGGCATGTGTGGACTCTCAAAGGTAAGCTTATTTTTGACTTTATTGGGGTCCCTCGTTATCCCATCCTCGTCGCCAAAATTCTGTAGTAATCAGGTCCGTTCAGTAGTGATGATTTAAATAGGTTTATTGGAAGATGGTACAGGATCACAAGTAGATTAGATAAAGATAGAATAAAGATGGTACAGGATCATTCTGACTGCATCATCACATGAACATTCCACTGGTGGTAGACTGGCATTGCATCAACATTAGCAGGATATAACAGTAGCTTTTGTACACACTCACTCTCATGCTTTCACTTCAATGTAACCATACAGTAAAGGATGGCGATTCAAGAACAAGTTATTTCTACTCCTTGGGATTTAGGGCAACATGATCCAGGACCCTTAACGGAACCCATTTTGGGAAAATCTTCCTGGCCATGACTAAGGATGATATGTCCTAGAACTCTCGGCATTCAACTGGTGATGTACCTACCAAGCATGGAGTTTCTATTCAAGAATATCTTACTGTTTAATGTTGAGGTAAATATGGTCTAGGAAAACTAGTGGTAGATTCTTCGGGGCAGATTTACAAGCCCCTTGCGCCTCATTTACGCCGCTGTTGCGTCACTTTTGAGACGCAGCGGTGGCGCAAATCCTGCGCCATGGTGTGGGGTACTTACAACGTGACACATCTGGGAGATGCGTCACGTTGTAAAGCCATGCGCCACATGTAGGCGTTCCTGCGCAGGGGGGGGCATTCCGGCATTCACTCAGTCACTTTTATGCCCATGCTGCGTCAAAACCCTGCGCCTGCCTGAAGCAGGCGTAAGGATTGACACAGCATTAGCAAGATAGGGCCCCCCAGAGCATTGCTGGAGCTGCGTTGCGCTTGCAACGCAACTCCAGCAATGCGCCACTTTTACGGTACAGATGCGTCACGCATCTATGCTGTTTTTGCCCCATGGTGTGCCACATTATAAATGCGGCGCATCCATGGTGGCGGAGCTGTGGCGCACAATAACTGGTGCATCCCTGCTGATATGCAGGGATGCGCCAGCTATTGTAAATCTGCCCCATAGAGTTTACTAGTTTTATGATTGTTGGTACTGTATTTAACTGTATTGGATTCTAGTTCTGCTTACAGCTGAGGGTGATGTGAAATAGCAACACTAGAGATAAATTCTGGATCCCATGCAGCTTACCACTGCTCGTGATGCTCCCTAAGGTTTTGAGCCTATATGACTTAACTTTTGACCTTATACAGCAGTTAGCGAAGGGTTAAATAACATACATGCCTAGCCTAGGAGGGAGAGAACATGATTAAAGTTATTAAATATGTTGCTACTATCAAACATTGCTGTAGCTACATATTAACAATCTGTGCTGTCACTTCCCTGGTTATCTCCTCTCTCCATTTGAACAGGCTCATGTTTTAAACAAGCTTTTTTCCCTTCATTTATAAGGCAATCAATATTAAAAATTCAAAATGATTCAGACTTTTAGTCTTTACTCCTCTGTAATCATATTTAAAAGGTTTAGAGTATATGCAAATTGGAGTCATGAATATACAGCAGATTTGCATGCCCGTAGACATGCCTCTGGAAAATACTTCCTTTACTCAACAGTGATGAATTCCCGTTGCTTCTGTATTATCCTTCCTTGCTGTAAACGTTAATGATGTTTTCAGACAGAGCCTCTTTGGAAATTTGCTCATTTCCATTAAATATCATTAAAAAGGGGTGGGTTGTAATTTCAGTGTGGAATTCATAATGTGCAAAGGAGCCAATGCCCCCTAAAAGTTCTGCAAATGGAGTGCACATTTTTGCAATGGCCCCTCGGAGTACGTAAAAATGAATTGCTTGAGTCAAATATAAAAGGTCTTATCAACACCATTTTATATTCTCATACAATGGGGATAGTAAAAAAAGATCCACAGAATTTTAATACAGAGGTGAATTTGGTGCAAGTATTCTAATATTTCTAAAAACCTATCAAAATATATGTTCTGCTTCTTACCAAGAGGGGTAAGTTTGACTAAGCCTGGGCGAAGCACTACGCTACGCTCGCGTAGTTTGCGAAGTTCGCGCTACTTCGCACTACGCGAACTTCACGTAGCACAGTGCGAACACGCGTAGCATAGTGTTGCGTAGTGCTGCGGTAATTTTTTGCTTGCTCGCGGTCCTCAACGTCAAGTTGGCGACCGCAAGCAAGCAAAATGACATCCCGGCGAGACTTTTTCCTTGCTCGCGATCAGCAACATCAAGTTGGCGATCGCGAGCATGGAAAATAAACCTCCCGGCGAGACTCCCAACGCGAGGAGGTCAGGTTTCTCATTGCGAGGGGTCGCGTAAGCTCGCGACCGCTCGCGAAGAGAAACTACCAGTTCGCGTTGAGAAAGCTGCCGCTCGAGTAAAAATCTACTCGCGGAGCAGAAAACTACAGCTCGCACTGTGCAAGATGCCATTTTCAATGATTGCACAGTGCCGGTTGCTTGTCCGCACTGTGCAATCATTGAAAACAACATCCTGCACAGTGCGAACATGTTACTACGCAGTTCGCGAAGTGCTACGCGTAGCTCGCGTAGTGCGAACTTCACTTTGCGTAGCTTCACGAAGTGCTACTTCGCGAACTACGCCCACCCTTAAGTTTGACCCATATGACGAGTTTGTTCTGTTTGAAAGGATGGAAAACATTTTTATTTGTACACATTAGCCCCAAAGGTTGATGGAGAAAGTTAATAAATCTTTTTTGTGCATTATTCTTCAGAATCCTTCCAAAGACCTCTGAACATTCCATTCAATGGCTTTAGAGCGACTAAGCTGCATTGATCACTTAAATTCTGAATGTGCATGCAACTACCATCAGCTTGATCTCCATATGGGTAGTTGAAGAGATCTTTTTTAATATTGCGAAACTAAGCATAAGTGCATTAATGCACTATACACAAGATCATGTAGTTTATCTTTTTGTTTCTCCATAGGGAGATTAACAGGTACATGCATTAACCGTTTTTGCGAGCGCAAGCGGTGCGATTTGCAAAAATTGTCCGTTTGCACCCGCAAATGGGGCATTTGCGATGCATCAACGTTCAAGGCACACACCTTTTGAGAATTTGCAATTAATTGCAATTTCTCAAATTGCGATTGCATTTAAGGAATCGCATTTTGCTATTCCTTAAATGCAATGCAAGAACCACTTTAAAATAGCGATTTCGCTACTAGGGTGCGCAAATTGCCATGAAGTTGAACTTGCTGGTAATATGCAAAAACTTTGAAAAATGCACAAAAGGGCATTTTTTAAAGTTGTAGGTTACACACACACACATGCCCTTGGGGCACATGTGTGTACAACATGTGTGCATAGAGCAATTTCAGGGGTGCAACAGGGTGTCCTTTGGACACCCTTGCACCCTTGAAATTGCATACGCAATTTTCGAGTACCTATTGGTACTCACAAATTGTGCATGCAATCTCCCATTCATTCCTAGGGTCCTGTAGACCTATAGGAATGAATGGGAAGCCATTCCTTAATTGCGACTTGCAATTTGCGAGTCGCAATTAAGGATTGCTTAGGAATCGCTATTTTCATAGCGATTCCTCCATGCATAGGCTTTTGCGAGTCCTTAATTGCAATTCCTTAATAATCGCAATTAAGGACTCGCAAAATCCTAGCGTGATGCATGTGCCTGCTTGGGATTTGCAGAGAACATAGGCTGTTGAGCCGAAGTCAGGATTCGAATTTGGCTTCCCAGGTCCAAAGTTGGATGCTCTACCTGCTAGTGCACATTCCGTGCTCTCCCATCTATCAGATGTCCACTAAATTCAGCCACCTCCACTTCCAGAAGAATAGAACATTTGCAGAAGATATATCCTGCACATTTGGCAGAAGGATTGTCCAGTTGTAACCCCCTAATTCCACAAAAGATTAGAAATGTTTACTATGGTCTGATCAGTTTAATAAAGATACGATTATTAGATGCAGATGCTCACTAATTTTTTCTTCTATAAATTCTCTGAAGTAATTTCCAGATCCATGTCATGTGCACCTTGTGCGAAATATATGCAACCACGTCTTAGGAAACTCCATGTGAGTTTGGAGAGCCCGACGGGGTCCTCCATTTTAGACTTCTCCAGACTTGATTTATCTCGGCTCTAACTTATGTAGCACCCACCTATGGGGCTGAAATGGATACAGAATTGGAATAAAGCCTTTTGGCATAAATCAGAACAGTTTTCAATGTACCTAAGATATTGGTGAAAAGCAAACCTGTTATCCACTGTCACCCACCTGTAACTCTATATGTAATTAACCTTTGCTGTTCCTTTACTCCCCCTTATCTGTATGAGAGATGCTTGTGGTGCTGTTGTGCAGAAGACTCTGGAGCCCGTGCTGTTGCACCTATGCCAGCATCATTAGAATGTTGATGCTGTGAGAGCATATGAGACAACTGAGAGAAGAGACACAATTAGACACCTCTCCCTACATTCATCTGTAGGTTCGCCAGAGTCTTTGGGAACAGATTCCACTTTCACTGGGAAGCAGCAATGGTCACCGTGATCTACTGGATGAAGTTTGTTTTCTAGTAAATTCATGTGTTATATTCAAACTCAAAAAAAGTCTTTAGATTGTGGCTTGGATTGTAGCGGCATTATATGCCAGTCTGAGTGAGATGCACCAAGGAGGAGGTAAAGGGGAGATGTAAATACAGTTCGTCTGGCCTGGCAGAGCCCGTGATCTCTACGTTTTAGTTGCTCGTTTAAAGGTTAATAATCAAACATATCTTGTTCATTAAAAAAATTCCATGTGGACAATTGTTTATGCAGTGTATTATTCACCTTAAAACCTGTAGGGATGGTTTTGCCCATATCACAAGTAAAAATGTATAGGTTTCAACACATGTGAAAAGACAAATTAGGGAAAGTGGATGCACACAAATATTCATATTGGAATTTCCAAATGTTTCATATCGACTTAGCCTGAGGGATATTGACAACGCAACTGTATTCATGTAACGCAACTGGTGCTATGTAAAGCGCTCTGATACCCGATACCTTCGGGTCAAGTTCGCGCTATATAAAAACTCTGTAAAATAAAAATAAAAATGAAAAAAATAAGGGCCATATTAACAAGACAGGCGATAAAATTATCGCCTCTTTAGCGGCAGAAAACTGCCGCTAAAACGGCGATAATGGGCTTGATAATATGCTCTGTGGAATTCCAATTGAAACTGGAATTCCATAGAGCATATTATCAAGCTCATTATCGCTGTTTTAGCGGCAGTTTTCTGCTGCCAAAGCGGCGATAATTTTATCGCCTGGCTTGTTAATATGCCCTTAGTGAGTGAGATCCCTTCTTCTGTGAATCATGTTACATCACCAATAGAGAGTAAAGGGGAAGGGACCTGCTCATAGTCATTCTACGTAAAGCACAGAGCTACAGATTTACTAAGAGTTCATGCAACGCAGGGCAGCAAGTAAAGTTGCTGCTTTGAGTTGCATGAACTGGGTAAAGCAGAACTGTGCTATATCTACAAAGTCATAGGGACATATTATCAAGGACGGCGTTAAAAATTATCACCGGTTTAGAGGCAGAAAACTGCCGCTAAAGCGGCGATAATGGGCTTGATAATATGCCCTTGAGAATTCCAATAGAAGTCCATGTTCTGGTGTGAACATGGGCTTCTATTGGAATTGTCCAGGCCATATTATCAAGCCCATTATCGCCGCTTTAGCGGCAGTTTTCTGCCGCTAAACTGGCGATAATTTTAACGCCATCCTTGATAATATGCCCCATAGCTCGGGTTTTGGTCTCTCCATGCGTTGATGCACTTTGTGGAGTCATACACTAAAGCAGGCACCCGTGTGCCATAGTGCAAGGCTCTCTGCGTTGTGGTGTGCATAGTTTTTGTGCAGGAAGCAGTCTATTTCTGCACAAAACCTATGCTTTAAGGCTATTTCCTGTATGTATGTGTGCTGCAGAATGCAGCACAAGTGCAAACAGGAAAATACGAGGAAAAATAGAGCTATTTCTTCTTGTTACATCAACCACAGGTTGGTACTGCATTTTGTCATAAATTCATGTCCACAAGTCCTTGTAGATATGTATTTGCCTCAAAATCCATGAGTGGCTGTACGAGAAAACCCATGCAACACCAATTAAATACCTCCCTGACCAAATGTAATGCAAGGCAGCGCATTGCGCTGTGTCGCTTTACTTTTTGTTACAAACCAATGCAGATTGCCATTTGCATTGGTTTGTAAATCAAAACAGGAATTTGCATCAGGTCCGCATTAAAAAAATACGCAAACCTGATTCATCTTTGTAAATCTGGGCCCAAGTATTACTCCAGTTAGCCTTGAACCAACACGAGAAGAACCCCACTCCTGATATACTTGCGACCTCTCCTAACAATTTGTCAGGGAGCCAGCTGGAGATCAACGTGAATAAATTCAGAATTCTAATAAACTGTCATAACTCAAGACATATATCTGAAAATGACTAAACTATCACAGGAACCTTTATTTCCATTTCCAGGTCATTTTCACAGATCAGATCATTCTTCTCTCCCTGTTAAAATGTGACAGCTTCACAAATCTAAAGTTTTACAAAGACTTTTGTCCAGTTTGTTTTCGCCTTGTACACTATTAAATGTAACATCACTATTCGTTAAAAGGGAGGGACCCTGCCCTTTTTTTTACACTGTCACTCACAGAGACAATGCTGTATGATTCTGCATTATATCCAAGTGCAGGTGCTTAATTTGTAAAGGAAAGAGTGCCAGTGCCTGAAGTTCTGCTCAGAAACTGGCGGCCATTGCAATCAAACGCCATTGCACCTAATACCAAGTCTGATAGTGTTTAATCTGCTATCAGCAGATCTGCCAACTTGTGAAACTTTTTCACTGTCTGAGGAGGGGGTGGAGTCTCTAAGATGGAGTGTCTGAGGGGTATATCAGCAAGGCGGCGCTATGAAATTATCGCCGCTTTTGCGTCCGTTTTCGGGCGACAAGCGGCGATAATTTCATTGTCTTATCAGCAAATACACGCTATCGCTTGTTTTGCTGATTTAGCACCCCTTACAACAACGCCCAGCTTTGCATCTCTAATGAGATGCAAAGTGGGCGTTCCGTGCCAAAATAACTGGAGAAATGTCGCTAACCGACATTTCTCCAATTATCAAGCTGCATGCAAACAAGCAGAGCGATGAGAAAAGTAGCGCTAACCACAGTTATCTCTGCTTTCCTTACGCCTGCTTGTAATCTGATTTAGCCATGTAATCCAATGAGAGGTGGATTACATGGCTAAGACCACCCTGCCCTATCAGCAAGGTATCGCTGGTCGCAGTACGATTATCGCTGGATTTCCAGCGATAATCACATTGTTTTCCAGCTAACGCATGGATTCCTATCGCTTGGGAGATAAGCGTTGCTGATAGCACACTATCTCCGCGATAGAATCCAGGTTTAGCCTGCGATAATTATCCTCGCGCTAAAAGCGCTGAGCGATAATTATCGCATGCCCTTGCTGATATTCCCCTTAGTGCGGAGCACAGTCTGAGGCACTTTCAATTTACAGCCTCAACCCCCCCCTCCAAGGCGCCCCCCCCCCCCTCCCAACTGCCCCACAAAGACCAAAAATAATGCTTTCGTGGCTGCGGCTGATGTTCTGAGGAGGTTTCACACCACCTCTCAATGGACATCAACTCTGCAGAAATTCTAAACAATTAGCTGGAATTCTGCTCTCTGCAGGGATTTCCAGCTAATTGTGTGCACACCATGTTACGTCGACTCCTCACTGGGTGACTGCATGATGGGAAACAAAATTGTGTGACACACAGTGGCACAATGGGAGTTGGTAGGTCTGTACCAAACCCTCTCTGTCCCGTTTTCTCGCTCATGCAGGTTCCTGATTCCTCCCTTTGAAACAGCTGTGCTGTCTTTCGCTTCCTTGCTCTTTCCAATCTGTGTGTTTAGCCCTCTCCTGCACTCTGTAAATATCTGATAGAAAAATAAGTGCCGGTTCCCCTCCCCCCCTACCCCCCACACACCAGCAACTACTGGCTCAAATTAAGCACTGCTTCGGTCAGAATGTTGCTTATTGCAGCTATACCGCCCAACGTTCAGCCGCTCTCTTTAGTTTCATTGCCCATGCTGAATTCTGTTGAAAGTTTGATTTATGGCTGGTTCACAGCCATATTTCTTCTTGTTTGCCATACAAAAGATCCGCTGTAGCAGCAGCCTCCAATCATCCACAGTCAGCCTAAAGAAGCACTCACAAAGCCAATCAATTTGGTGTTTGTCTCGTGAAAAGATTGTCCAAAGCTTAAATAGGACGCAGACCAGATATTAGAGAGGCGGCAGCAGTGCAAGCTTCAATGGCAAAAGTAAGCAAAGTAAGGATGTTGGCCCTGCTCTATGTGTTGGAAGCTTACCCTGCAACTGCCGTTGCTGCATCTGCTGTGCATGCTTGAGTGTGTGTCTGTGTGTAGTTGTCATTTTTAGATATAACCAGTGGACAAAGTGTTTCAAATACCAATGGATAGTGTACATATCTAAAGCAGGCCTCATCTGCAGTATTGTTTCCAGCTATGGCGACTTCCAAAATATGTAAAATAATCACAGCAGCAGAAGAAATTGTGCTTTAAACAGTTACCAAAAAGGCACTTTTATTAAGCAATGACCTATTCGTAAGTGGGCTTGCGATAAAACATGTACTAGTGTAATATGATTTTTTTTTACAGGCTCATTAAAATACAGTGGCCACACTAATAACATCCAGAAATAGGTTTACAGCATTTTAACAGAGTGAAAACACTTTGAGCATGAGTGGCGAATGCTCCTGCTCCTACCTTGCAGCATAATCCTAGAACGACCTCCCCCTTCCCCTTCGGGCCTCATCCTCCCTTCTAGAATTCCAGAAAGGGCTCAAGATCCGGCTGTTCAACTGAACACTCTCAAAGCAGCAAGGCCCTCAAGTGCCTGGATACCCTCGAGTTTGATTAGCCGCGCTTTATAAATCCTATTTGATTGAATGATGATTGAAAGCCCATAATTAACTTTTAGAAGGATGAGGAAAGCTTTGGTGTACGTCATGCCTCTCCAAGTGGCAGGAGCACATACTATACAACTTTTTACCAACATTTAGAGCCCCCCTCTCTAGGAAAAGTAAGGTTTCTAATAATACTTTCTGGCTTTTCCCTAACAATATGGCAGGAAGCAAAGGCACATCATGTACGATAGGTCAGCATACTAGCTCTTTATAGGAAAGGGTCGCTATGACGTTCAGTTCACACTGCGTGGTTTCAAAGTCGGGGAGACAAGGGTGGCAATGGTGCAAACCTCAGACTGGGGAAGACTTATGGGGCAGGCTGGTTTATAATGATACACCCAAAAGGTGAGGGACTGAAAGCTTGGCCAGGTTCTCCCTGAACCATAACACAAGCAACCTAAGACTGGTTTCACTCAGATTGAGATGCTATAATCAGCTATAGTTTGGTTCCAGTGGCACAGTGAGCATGAGATCCATGTCTGGCCATACTCTTATCACTTATGTCGGTACAAGAAACACACAAAATGGGATGGGCGGAATGCTTGCAATAAGTCTAACCACTAACAGTCGCTTAGGGAAGCATTCCAACCCACTGTTCCTATGTCCAACCTCAGTTTAGATCCAGCCATATGCAAATCATTGACCCTGCTCCAATAGGAACAGTCCACATGGAACTGCCAAGCCAGGTTATGCCTGAACCAGAAAACAAGCAAGTCAAGACCGGTGTCACCATGATAGGGGCTCTTCAGTCAGGCGTAGCTTTGTTCCAATGGGACATTTAGCACTTCTGGTCACATCCTTACACCTTAGGGTGGTACATGAAAGATGCAAAAGATGATGGGCGGAATGCTTGTAGTGAATCTAACCATACAATCTCTCAACGCAGCATTCCAACCCATTGTGGTTAGACTTAATATAAGCATCCTGCAATCATGTTTTGTGTGTTTGATGTACCACCCTAAATGGATAAGGGTATGCCCAGATGGCTGTCCTTTGCTCACTGTGCCACTGCAACCAAGCTACACTGGACTGAGGAGCCGCAATCAGCATGAAACCAGTCTTGGGCAGGGCTGGACGGGGAAACAGCCCTGGAAATTTTATCAGACCAGCCCGCGGAAAAGCGCTGCCTGGCCCCAAGAGGCTGGAAACACTTGATTGCTGCTTCATTACCGGGGCCGATATTGAAGCACTGCTGCAAAACCTCCCCTAGTAACAAAACTGGCCCCCACCTCCGCAAAACCAGCACCCACCCTTCCAGCCTCTCGAGGAATCACCCGATTCCCGTTACGGCCAGTCCGGCACTGGACTTGGTTTGCTAGCATTCAGGTTCAGAGAGGATCGGGCTTGGCAGTTATGGGCTAAACTGCTCCTATTAGAGCAGGGTCAAGACTGATTTGCATGTGGCTGGGTCTAATCTGAGGTGACATGGTGAGCAAAGGAATGATGAGTTGGAATGCTACTCCAAATGATTTGAAAGTAGTTAAACTTATTTCAAGCATCCTCCCATCAAATTTAGTGTGTTTGATGTACCACCCTAAATGGCCATGGGTGTTCCCAGACATGTGTTCCTCGCCCACTGTGCCATTGTAACCAAACTGCACCTGACTGGAGAGCCCTAATCAGGGCAAAACCAGTTGCTTGGGTTCAAGTTAGTCTTGAAAATTCTTATTAGAGCAGGGTGAAGACTGATTTGCATATGGCTGGGTCTAATCTGAGGTAGCATGGTGGGACAAGTAGCAATGGAATGAAATGCTACCCTGAGAGATTGCCAATAATTAGATTTATTGCAAGCATCCTGTTAGAAATGGGATTTCTGGTTGGCTAGGGCTTGCGCCAAAGCCAGGCAGAAACCACCACTCTAGTCAGGGCTGGGGAGTTACACGCCAAAGATAACCCCTGCTCACCCCCTTGGTAGCTTGGCACGAGCAGTCAGGCTTATCCCGGAGGCAATGTGTAAAGCGTTTGCGCGCGCACACAGTAACAACACCCTAGGCCCACCACAAAGGAAACTCCACACAAGGTTATATATAAAAATAGCCTTTGTATTATAATAAACACATTAGATGATAATCACATAATTTATACTGTGCCAACTGGCTCTGGGCAGAATTTTACAAGGGACTATTTACACGGGACAGGACCACATGGACCACTGTCAGAATCAGCACAAATCACCAATTGTACATGTAGGACATATACTAACTAACACAAATTATCACTGTAGAGCATGACCAGTAACTACCGGCGCAATAATAACCTCAGCGTCATCACACTAGCATCCGGTATAAAACCTATCCTGCATCCATCACAGGGGCATAGACACATTATGCAATTTCTCATTAGTCTAACGCATTAGACCTAACCACCTACGTATAACTACTCTAGGGGCATACATCACACAGGGAAGTACAATCTCCCTAACATCAACCTAAACAGGTAAAACAACCTCCTAGGCAGAAATGACTAGGCCTGGGCTAAAATTTAATTCCGTTCGCAGAAATTGCGATAATTTGACATTTTCGCGTTCCGCGGAGAGTACGAAAATGTCAAAATTTCCGCAGCTTGGCGATAATTTGTTTCTTGCTCGCGCTGTAAAATAATACATTTTCGCGCGCGCGCCATCGCCTTACCTGAATCCCTGCGTTCGCCGACAAGTTTGCTTGATCCGGTCGCATTCTCCATGAGATGTTGCATTGTTTTTAGCCATTTGCGCTGTCTCACGACAGTTCGCGCCCGCAGTGACGTCATGCGTCGCGCGATCACGTCTTTCTTCTCGCGATCATGCACCGCGAGACAACTCAAAACAAGATGGCCGCGCCCGCGAGCAACCAGATGGGTAAGTTGGCGACCCGCAACCATGCAGAAAATCTCGCGAACATGCGGGAAAAAAACTTCCGCATCTTCGCGATATTTCCACTTGTTTGCGATAATTTTAAACATTTTCGCGATAATTTGCGAAAGTGGATTTCGCAAATTCCGCCCACCCCTAGAAATGACCACATTTAGAGGTATAAAACACAGGGTGCGCAAAACAAGCTATACACAGTACATTTCCTAACACCCAATCACGTTAGCACATAAATCACAATAACACCTAAATTCAATTAGGGTCCAGGTTGTGCCAGAACCTAAACGTAGCAGCTGCCCACTAATTGCTGGGCAGCTAGGGACAAGAACAGGGCCTAAAAACACTGCAGCTGGCACTAAGTACTGCGCAGCTGTGGAAGGCCATGGATGAGGAGATCACTGGGCCTCACGTTGGAGCCATCTGGCTCAGAAAACAACCATGACCCCATGGAGCGCACGGGCTCCTGAAATCAATCTGCGCCCGCGTTGGAGTCACACGGGGCTCTAAGAACACTTGAGCAGGCCTGGGCCCCTCTGGGCCCGTCTAAAACAATTATGGCCATCGTGGGGAAAAGCATGGGCCGTCTCAAAAATAAATGTGCCCCTCGTTGGAGTGGCGGAGGCTCTGAAACGGACATAGCCCTCATTGGAGCGGCCCTCTGGCAGGCGGGGCCGCTCAAGATAGAAGCACTGGCATTAAACAACATGCCCCCCCCAAAGCGCTGGAGCCACACGGGGCTCTTACAGTCAGGAATGCCCCCGATGGAGCGGCCCTCTGCCATGTGGGGCCACTCAGGCAGGAGGCACCGGCACTGGTGCCTCGGTCCCCCCCTTTCCCCAGCCCTCGTTACTCACCGGCTGGGGCGAAGGTAGGACTCTACTCCCGGCGCTGCCGCCTTCACCCGGGCCCCCTCCTGGGACCCGGGACTTTACCGATCGGCTCGCGGAGGTGGGGTAGGCTCCCGCCCTCCGTGGAGGACGCAGCCACACTCCAACACACTTCACCCGGTCCCCCAACTCTGGACCGGGACTCACAAGATGGAGCCCTCGCAGCTCCTCTGAAGACTTCTCTTCTGGGGCCCGCAACTCTCGTGCCGCTTCCGCCCCAGCCGCTGGCCCTGCCCACGTCACAGGCAGACTTGCCTGACTTCCGGGCGGCCGCGGCTGGGCAGCGGCGGCGATTTCTCCGGCCACAACAAGGGGTAGGCTCCCTCGGGAGGGAAAATAAATGTAGAAGCGGGGTGGGCACCCGCATTGGACTCCCATGAGCGGGGTGGGCACCCGCATTACTCATGAAACAAAAACGAAGACGCAGGGTGGGCACCGGCGCACCAAAAGCAACCAAATAAGCGGGGTGGGCTCCCGCAAGGCCGGCATCATGGGGGAATCCCTAATCTGGGGATTCCCTCTCCCTCTCTCAGCAGCACGACGCTGCACAGCCCCAGCTCCTCTCTCTGGGGGAATTAGAATAAAGCGCTCTCCAGGCGCTATGTTCAGGACCAGCACAAAGTCCTTGATAGATCCAGGAAACAGAAACCAAAGGTCCCACAAAGTCCATCAGGCATCCAGGGGCTGGGCAGGGCCCAGAGAGGCAAGCCTTTCCCTGGGCCCCAGCAGCAGCACGCCCCTGGTTGTTTCAAGTTAAGCACTAGAACATTTTACATGGGGTCACAGCCCCTTTTTATACACAGGTTCCTTTGTCTCCAAAGGTGCAGGGAAGGGGCGAACCAGATGCAACTGGTTCCTGAGCACTTTGTTTTGCTCAGCCCCTCTCCCTATTCACCGAACAGGCCCGGGTCATCAGTCGCACCACAGGGGGCGGAGCCAGCATTGTGTGGGGAAAGCCCAGCCCTATTCAGGTCCCAGGTGTACTCCTCCCACTCATCAACATGCAGCTCTCTCCACCCACCACTGGGGCAGACCCATCCTGACTCCTGGAGCCAGGCTCACCAGCCAATCACACGCCAGATAGTCACTGCACATTTATGCCAGCGTCTAGAAGTGGCACTTCTATACTAGGTACATTGACGCCGCACACATCATCGCGCAGCATTTCATCACACGAGTCCGCACATACCAAACTCGCACCTGCACTCCCCACGCATCAGGAACTACCAGAGACACATACATTCCCCCATGCATTCCTATGGGAGGGCAGGCCAACCTCACTACACGCACGCACTTTACCCTGGGACACAGTGGTAAAGTGCGCAGAAGCCAAAAATCACTAACACCAGGTCACAATAAAAAGCTAAAGTTTAGGGGTGAACCTGCCAGAAGGGTCAAGTCCAACACAACCCCCTTCCAGCCAAAACGCAGGGCAGACCAATCACCACTGTGATGGTCTTCTCTGCTTGGGGCGATAGAACACGGATGCAGGCCCGCACTGCAGGGACACCCTCCGGTTCTACGCCATTCTGAATCAACGTGGTTCCATCTGAAAAAAAACAACCGAAAAAAAACTCAGGCCCAACTAGGCTACCCCACTGGTACTCCCTAGTTGTCCACGGCCAGGACCAGGCCCTAGGTCACCCAGATACCACTGGTCCTTGCCAAACCCAGAGTGGGGGGTAGTATCCACTGGCATACAAGCCATTCTCCACTCTCCCTCTCAGGGTAGTTCCAACTACCACTGATCCTTCAACCTAGGGTCCGCCCCTCAGGCTGACCAGAGGTCACGGGCAAGAATGCCCCACCCTACCTCTACTTCTGGGGTTCCGCACCCTCCCAGGGAAGCACCCTCCAGAACACAACTCTCCCACCAGTTCAGGACCTCTCTCCACCAACTGGTCTACCACCTGGGATCCACGGGGTCAGAGGCAAGGACTCCCTCCCTCTGCACCCCCTTCCACTGTAGAGCAGGGTCTATTCACGTACGATGAGCCCCACCTGCCCTCAGGAGTACAGCTGCTCTTACGTCCAGATCCGGAAACGCCGACTACTGGCTCCACAACCGAGGGACGTACACTTTGGTCAGATGCCTGGCGAACTAGGACTTAACGAGGGTGACTCATAACTAATGGGTCATGTGATAGTCTGCCTGGGGCTGATCTCACTACCTCCTGTCCATCTGAAAGGGCGTGCAGACCCCCCAGGACAGAAGTGGTGACACCACGGTCACTCAGTGGTGACTCAGCCCTCCCGGCTGGTCCCTGACCTACTGGTTCCCACTGGGGAATCCCTCCCCCTCTCACCCCTCCCTCTGGACTTCCGCACCCTCCCAACTAGAGCGGTACCGCCAGACACCAGGACTACTGGAGCTCTGATTACAGACACTCCACGTCCTCTAGACACTGGGAGATCCTCTTCAAATGACCTATTGGTACAGCCTAGGCCCCCGACCTGATGTTCCCTAAAGAAACCATACAGGCCCTGAGACTGGGTTTCGGGCACCTGGAGGCACGCAGTCCCACCCACTCCTTCTCCGCAGAGTCAGGACGTGAGCCCCTACACCGAGACCTAGCTGGGCTACTCTGAACCTCTTCCTACCACGCTGAGCTGGAAGACACCTCAGCCACTCCTTTTGGAATCACTACCCAATGCAAGTTCCCTATCCCAGAGAACTCACACCCAATCAACTAGCCAGCTCCTTATTTCAGAGAACTCACACCAAAGTATTCAGCAAGCTCCTTATTTCAGAGAACTTACACCATTCATCCACACACACCCCCCCCGGACTGGTAAGACAGTTTCTACCGCCCCTGATTTCTCAACCTGACCACCACATGACACAGGTACCATTACTCTGGGAACTGGGAATGGGACGTTCACATTCATCCAGCGCATTACACATTCATCCCCACCCCTCCCAAGACTGGTAAGACAGTTTCTACCGCCCCTGATTTCTAAACCTGACCACCACGTGACACAGGTACCACTACCCCGGGAACTGGGAATGGGAATACATGCACTGGACACACATCTGCTGCCACCACTGGATCCCACCCTTACTGGTGAATCCAGAAACACATTTCCACAGAAATGACACTTAAAACAATTTAGAACAATAATCCCTTTCCATGTGACTATCTAAATGCAGAGTTTTGTAGTGCAGCCAGCTGTCGCTGTGGTACTGCGCAAACACAAGTCCTAATCCCACCGCTGATCACCAATGTTAGAAATGGGATTTCTGGTTGGCTAGGGCTTGCGCCAAAGCCAGGCAGAAACCACCACTCTAGTCAGGGCTGGGGAGTTACATGCCAAAGATAACCCCTGCTCACCCCCTTGGTAGCTTGGCACGAGCAGTCAGGCTTATCCCGGAGGCAATGTGTAAAGCGTTTGCGCGCGCACACAGCAACAACACCCTAGGCCCACCACAAAGGAAACTCCACACAAGGTTATATATAAAAATAGCCTTTGTATTATACTAAACACATTAGATGATAATCACATAATTTACACTGTGCCAACTGGCACTGGGGAGAATTTTACAAGGGACTATTTCCATGGGACAGGGCCACATGGACCACTGTCAGAATCAGCACAAATCACCAATTGTACATGTAGGACATATACTAACTAACACAAATTATCACTGTAGAGCACGATCAGTAACTACTGGCGCAATAATGAATGACCTCAGCGTCATCACACTAGCATCAGGTATAAAACCTATCCTGCATCCATCACAGGGACATAAACACATTATGCAATTTCTCATTAGTCTAACGCATTAGACCTAACGACCTAAGTATAACTACTCTAGTGGCGTACATCACACAGGGAAGTGCATTCTCCCTAACATCAACCTAAACAGGTAAAACAACCTCCTAGGCAGAAATGACCACATTTAGAGGTATAAAACACAGGGTGCGCAAAACATGCTATACACAGTACATTTCCTAACACCCAATCCCGTTAGCACATATATCACAATAACACCTAAATTCAATTAGGGTCCAGGATGTGCCAGAACCTAAACGTAGCAGCTGCCCACTAATTGCTGGGCAGCTAGGGACAAGAACAGGGCCTAAAAACGCTGCAGCTGGCACTAAGTACTGCGCAGCTGTGGAAGGCCAAGGATGAGGAAATCACTGGGCCTCACGTTGGAGCCATCTGGCTCAGAAAACAACCATGTCCCCCATGGAGCGCACGGGCTCCTGAAATCAATCTGCGCCCGCGTTGGAGCCACACGGGGCTCTAAGAACACTTGAGCAAGCCTGGGCCCCTCTGGGCCCATCTAAAACAATTATGGCCATCGTGGGGAAAAGCATGGGCCCCCCTGGGCCCTCTCGAAAATAAATGTGCCCCTCGTTGGAGTGGCGGAGGCTCTGAAACAGACATAGCCCTCGTTGGAGCGGCCCTCTGGCAGGCGGGGCCGCTCAAGATAGAAGCACTGGCATTAAACAACATGCCCCCCCCCAAAGCGCTGGAGCCACATTGGGCTCTTACAGTCAGGAATGCCCCCAATGGAGCGGCCCTCTGCCATGTGGGGCCGCTCAGGCAGGAGGCACCAGCACTGGTGCCTCGGTGCCCCCTTCCCACCCAGCCCTCGTTACTCACCGGCGGGGCAAAGCTAGGACTCTACTCACCGCGCTGCCACCTTCACCCGGGCCCCCTCCTGGGACCCGGGACTTTACCGATCGGCTCGCAGAGGCAGGGTAGGCTCCCGCCCTCCGTGGAGGACGCAGCCCTGACTAGAGTGGTGGTTTGTGCCTGGCTTTGGCGCAAGCCCTAGCCAACCAGAAATCCCATTTCTAACACATCCTCTCCCACCTTTTGTGCTTTTGGTTTATCGTGATAGCCTTTCATCTGTGGGATGGCAGTGGCAGCAGATGACCCAACTTGCTGCTGTATGGACAACGAGTTCCAATTACAGTAAGTGGACCATTGCTTTGGGTCACACATTGTCAATAGTCCTCACCTTACAAGGACATAAAACAACCATTTTGCCTCTTATGTTAAGATTGACTCATGTTCAATATTGACTGTTCTAAGATGATTAATCATTTTTCATACACAGGCAGCCATGTGAATGCTTTGTACATGCTGGTGTAGGGTAGGTCAAGCAGCAGTCCATCTGCAAGCTTCCCCACAATATGAGCTGAAATGGGGTGTTCATCTGTAGTTAATGTCTCTTCTTTTAACATACCTTTCTTAGTCTCTGATGTTTAGGAGTGACTTTAGTTTTAAGATGGTGCAGAAGTAGCAACATTCCACCAAACATGTGTACACAATATGCACACTGACAGAGGGTTGGTGTAGTGGCATTCCATATCCTTTTAAAGCTTCCCTAAGACAATATAATGTGGAGCCTCTGTGGTGCGATTGTCCTCTTTTCAGTATAATTATACAATCATTAACTCAAAAGGAATCACAATGAGAGGATTTAATGAAAGTGTGCTGAAATCATAGGCTCTAGGGGCCAGATGTATGAAGCATTTTACAGATGGGCCGTTTGCAACAGGTAAAATGCATTTTGCCATGTAGAGAAGGCAAAATTTGACTCGTTAATTTGTTACCGAATTGCATTTTGCTTTTGCGATTCAGTATTAGGAAGGGGTGTTTTTAGGGCACCCCTTCAAATACCGTATAGCACTGGTATGATTGAATGTTTTGCAATCAGGAATGCGGTCGCAAAGCATTTGCAGTTCCCACCAACTTCAAGTTGGTGGTAACCAATTCGTAAACGGGAAGGGGTCCCCAAGGGACCACTTTGCCTTTGGGAATGTAGGTGCCAACATTTTTTTAGGAGCAGGCAGTGGTCCCACCGACCAATGCATACTCTTAAAAAATGATAAGGTAGCTTTTCATTTTTATTTTTGAAATTCATACTGTTTTCCTTTAAGGAAAATGGGCTGCATCACAAAAAAATATTGCTCTATTTAAAAAGCAATCACAGACATGGTGGTCTGCTGACCCCAGCAGGCCACCTTTCATGTGATTGTAGTCATTCATAAAAGGTCACAAATTGCGACCTGCCTAATGATTATTTACTAGGCAGGTCGATTTGCGACCCACTATAAATCGCTCACAGAGTAAAACACACTGTTGTACCTCGCAGTTTGCAATTTCCTCATAGTGAATCACTAAAATTCGCTATGATGAAATCGCAAACACAATAGTAGGGTTTTGCCGCAACCTCAGAAATTTTCATGCAGGAGTTCAGAAGGTTAATAAGCAATAAATATGCATTTAAATACTGTGTTTATTTTGTCTCATTTGCTGCATGTTCAAAGAGAAAGGTCAAACTTCAGGCTATGTCTTCTGACAAGTTGCTTATTAATCAGAAACTTGACTGTGCTTTTATTTCTCTGACTGAAGTGAGAGAACTTTGTAAAAGTCACCTTGTTGATAATACTGCTGGGGTATAGGAAATGAAAAGAAATATTGTAGCATGTCAGGTTTTTCTAATGGACACCAACATATAAATATTCAGAAATGAACTACACATATATTTCAAATTATATCAGCAATCAGGAAAGCACAAATGGAGCACTTTTTTGTGAATCTGAAGTGTGAAGGAAACAAGGATTGTAATAGGATCAAAACAAATCAAGACACTAAACTTGGAGTTGTGCAAATGGTAAACATTCACTGAAACCTGGGGGCATGTTTACATGGCCCCTATTGCCACCGGAGTGTCACTTTTTTTGATGCTCTGATAGCAAAGCACATTTTCCATATTTAAAAGGTGGTGCTAAGCCACTTAGCATGGCTTAACGCCACCTTGTAAATATGCCCCTTTCTGCCGTAGTCCTCTGCGGCCAAGGGCCATGCAATGTGTGTTGCTGTGTTATTCCACAACAAAACCTATTGCTTGATGCTGCTCCAGATTTACAAGGCTGAGGCAGCAACAAAAACTAATGCCATGGAATACCAGGCACTAGAATGGCGATGCGAAGAGCAATGATTAATTTCTCCTCATTTTTCTCTTTCCATATGTGCTGCATTTTGCAGCACACATAGAAAGAGAAAATTGACATTATTGTTTGTTTATGTGCAGGAAGGTGCCCCTTCCTGCACATAAACAATAATCTCCGCAGTGCAGGCACTCATGCAACATGGCAACAGGGTTCCTGCAATGGTGCTAGGCAACATTTTTTGCACCAGTGCTAGGGGAAACACAGCGGTGCTCCGTATTCTTGTGAATCCTGCTCATTCCTGTGTTTTCAATATGTCAGAGCGAGGTTCTGCCAAATGTGGCGCAGCTCCATCATCTGACATTGTTTTGTAAATATGACCCTGATTTCCACACATTCATGTTTTTGTGGTACAGATAGTTCTACCAGTAAAACTGTATGCCAATGCAAACTAAGTGGCCTTTTCAACCAAATATGCGTTGTAAATTACAGTATGTTGCTATACTAGTGCTCCAAATCGACCCCCACCAGATACATTCAACACCCTTACCACTCATCTGCTGAATGTGCATGGAACATTTGCTATGTGTTAGAAATGGGAAATCCAGGCAGAAACCACCACCCTAGTCAGGGCAAGGGAGTCACACGCTGAAGATTACCCCTGATCACCCCCTTGGTAGCTTGGCACGAGCAGTCAGGCTTATCCCAGAGGCAATGTGTAAAGCGTTTGTGCAACACACTCACACAGCAACAACACACTAGGCACACCACAAAAAGGAACTCCACACAAGTTTATATAAAAAATAGTCTTTGTATTATCATAAACACATTAGAAACATAATCACACATTTACACTGTGCCAACTGGCACTAGGTCAGATTTTATAGGGGATTATATACAGGACCAGACCAATCAGGCAACGGTCAGAACCATTAGAACAGGTAAGCAAATGTAAAACACAACCAGTAACTACTGGTACCATAATGACCTAAGCATTATCACATAGGCGTTAGACACCATCCGAAAATATCATAGCATGACATTAGGCAATAAATTACATTAGGCCCAAACCTCATTAGCATAAACACATTACGCACTAGGTGTCCTAAGCCTAAATCACATTATGCAATCACCATCTACAATGACCCCAGGCCATCTGGCCATACACTGGGGCTCAAAGGCCCTTTGTCCAGAAAGTCAGGGCTCTAAATTAGGACCTTCCATGGCCCTCTTGCTGCCAATGCAGTGAATGCAAGATGCGGAATGCACTGGGGGCTGGGGTGCACCTCACCCCTTTCTCTCCCCTCAAAAGGAATGCCCAGCAATGTTGCAGCTGCCCGTTCTCTCTCACGGTGCAGCTGGAGAATTAGGCTTGGCACCACCATGCCATCTGAGACCCCACTGGGACTCCCAAAAAGGAACGGCACCAAGCCCCACTTCGGGACTTATAAAACACAACTTGCCCCCACGGTTCAGCTGCCCACTGTCAGGTGGGGCAGCTGTGGAAATTGCACAGGCACCCACAGTGCCTCAGGGGTCCCCGTTATCTTCCTGGGCCGCTGGGGGAACCCGCAAGACACCGTCCTGCTCTAGAACACCGGTCCCGCTCTCCAGTGGCACTCTAAAGGGCTCTCGGCTTCCTCTTCCAGGAGGGGGAAGCTCCACCCAGGATCAGGCTTTACTCGCCTGACTTCCCCTGCGACTGCGCGGCCATTGGCTGTGACAGCCTAGGCAGCTTCCTCTTTCTGGCCCCGTCCCGAGTCAGGCACCTTGCCTGACGGGCCTCCGATCTCTGTGGTGATTTTCCGGCGGTGCAATGCGGGCTGGGCACCTGCTTTATAAACAGGCATAAATGCGGGGTGGGCTCCCGCCAAAGTAGCATAAATGCAGGGTTGGCTCCCACCTGGAAAATCATAAATGCAGGGTGGGCTCCCACCTGGAATATCATAAATGTGGGATGGGCTCCTGCCTGGAATATCATAAATGCGGAGTGGGCTCCGACTCGGAATATCATAAATGCGGGGTGGGCTCCCGCTTGGCTGCAGAAGCCCCACAATGCGGGGGAATCCCCATGTCGGGATTCCCTTCCAAATGCGATGCAGTCCAGTGCTGCAAGTTAAAGCCCAAAGCGCTAATCTTGTGCAAGGAAAATAAAGATGCAGCGCTCACAAGGTGCTGTGAGTCCTTCAACGTCAGGGGGCACAGCTGGGCCCAGGGAGGCCAGCACACAGGGCTCTCCAGCAGGGAGGCAAGCTATCGTGGTGTTTCCTCCTGGGCCCCAGCAGCAGCAAGCCCCAGTAAGCACAGGAACAGCCCCCCCCTTTCATGGAGTCAAAGTCCCTATATTTATACCACATTTTGGCTTTGTCTGCAGTACGGGGCTTGGGGGAACCAGCAAAAACTGGTTCAGGGGGGAATTGGAGCACTCTGTTTACCAGGCTCCTCTTCCTCTTTGTCAGGTGGGGGCTCGGTGATCAGACACACCACAGGGGGCGGAGCCAGCATTCACT